>NC_054594.1:32746223-34178131 GCF_004785595.1 Juglans microcarpa x Juglans regia | reverse complement strand
CCTGCTGCTTTTATGGATTTGATGAATAGGGTGTTTCGGCCTTTCTTGGATTCTTTTGTGGTGGTGTTTCTCGACGACATTTTGATTTATTCTCGAGATTTGGAAGAGCATGCTTGTCACCTTCGTCTGGCACTTGGGAAATTAAGAGAGCATCAATTGTACGCTAAGTTGAGCAAGTGTGAATTCTGGTTAGAAGAAGTTAAGTTTCTTGGACATGTGATTTCTCAAGAAGGGATGGCTGTAGATCCTAGTAAAGTAGAAGCTGTTTTGTCGTGGCCTCGCCCTTCGACAGTTCGTGAGATACGAAGTTTCTTGGGACTTGCCGGTTACTATTGAAGATTTGTGGAAGGTTTTTCTCGACTATCAGGACCTCTCACTGCCTTGACTAGGAAGAATACTGAGTTTGTATGGTCTGACAAATGTGAGAGAAGTTTTCAAGAGTTGAAGAGAAGATTGACAACGGCACCTATTTTGGCACTTCCGGAGCCACACAAGCCATTTGTGATTTTCAGTGATGCATCCAAATTCGGGTTGGGATGCGTTCTTATGCAAGAGGGACGGGTTGTTGCTTATGCATCTCGTCAGCTGAAGATTCATGAAAGGAATTATCCCACGCATGATTTGGAGTTGGCGGCAATAGTTTTTGCGCTTAAGATTTGGCGGCATTATCTGTATGGCAAAGCCTGTGAAGTTTATACTGACCACAAGAGCTTGAAGCATCTGTTTACTCAGAAGAATCTAAACATGAGGCAGAGACGGTGGTTAGAGCTAATTAGCGACTATCAGTGTGAAATCAAGTATCATCCAGGAAAGGCAAATTTAGTCGCTGATGCCTTGAGTAGGAAGTCACAACAAGTGGATGAAGCGGAATCATCAGATGTGGACTCTCTCCTTTGTGGAATGAGGAGACTTCTTATCGAGAGTTCACAGCAAGAAGAATTATTATCTTTAGTCTTGGATGTCCGAGTAGTGAATTTTGAAGAATTAAAGACTCTTCAAAGAAAGGACCCTAATTTGTTGGCTATCAGGAAAAGAGTCAGAAAGTCTAGAGGACCCTTGCATTACAGCTTGGATAAGGATGGCATTCTTAGGTTTCGGGATCGTAGAGTGATTCCCCGAGATTCTGAATTTAAAGAGCGAATTTTAGCAGAAGCTCATGCAGCTCCTTATTCGGTTCATCCAGGAAGCACGAAGATGTATAGAGATTTAAAGAAGAATTTCTGGTGGGAAGGAATGAAGTCGGACATCGCTTTGTTTATTGAGAAATGTGACACATGCCGACAGGTGAAGGCTGAGCATTAGAGACCTGCTGGTAGACTCCAACCTCTCCCTATTCCTGAGTGGAAGTGGGATGATATATCTATGGATTTTGTGGTAGGGTTGCCGAGGACTCCTAGTGGGAAGAACTCCATTTGGGTGATTGTGGATCGGTTGACCAAGAGTGCCCATTTCTTGCCTGTTAATAATACTGACTCGTTGGGTAAGTTGACTCGGTTATATGTCAAGGAGATAGTGCGTTTGCATGGAATACCCAAGAGTATCATGTCAGATCGGGACTCGCGATTCACGTCCCATTTCTGGAAGAGTTTGCAGGCAGCATTAGGCACTAAATTGAAGTTTAGTTCGGTGTATCACCCCCAAACGGACGGCCAATCAGAGCGTACTATTCAGACTCTGGAGGATATGTTGCGGTCTTGTGTCATGGAATTCTAAGGAAGTTGGGAGAATCACTTACCGCTTATTGAGTTATCTTATAATAACAGTTTTCATTCCTCCATTCAGATGGCCCCGTATGAAGCTTTATATGGACGGAAGTGCAGATCGCCTTTATGTTGGGATGAAGTTGGTGAGAACAAATTGCTTGGGCCTGAGATAATTCAAGAAATGAAGGATCAAGTTCAGTTTATCAGGAAGAAGATGGCTGAAGCGCAAAGTCGCCAGAAAAGTTACGCAGATACAAGAAGAAGAGACTTATCCTTTGAAGAAGGAGATTGGGTTTATCTTAAAGTCTCTCCTATGAAAGGCGTTAAGCGCTTTGGTAAGAAAGGAAAGCTTAGTCCAAGATATGTTGGACCATTTTAGATCGTAGAGAAGGTTGGGCTTGTTGCTTATAGAGTTGCCTTGCCAGATTATTTTGGGGATGTTCATGATGTGTTTCATGTGTCCTCATTGAAGAAGAGTTTTGGACAGCAAGAGCCACGTTTTGTGGATCCCGAACACATTCAACTGCGGCCCAACCTTACTTACGAAGTTGCCCCAACACAGATCGTGGATTGGAAAGAGCAAGAGTTAAGGTCCAAGGTAATACCTATGGTGAAAGTGTCATGGGGTGATCCGTTGGCTCAAGACTTCTCTTGGGAGAGAGAAGCCGACATGAGGGAGCAATATCCGTACTTGTTTGATTGATTTTGACGGTATGTTCTAAGTATTCTCTTGGTTGAATCTTGATCTTGTCTTGGTTTAATATTTGACCTTGCCAATTTCGTGGACGAAATTTTTTTTAAGGGGGAAGGATGTAACACCCCGTATTTTAGTGTATTTTTACTGAAGGAATTATTTTTATGTAATCAAAAATTTATTCTCTTATTTTAAAATTGGTTGGATTTTTAGTGAGTTTATTTCTATGATTTTTATTTGGTGAAAATAATTTTTATGTGCTTTCTTAATATTTATTTATTGTTATGCATTTAAATTGCTTTTAATATTTAAATTAATTACCGTGAGATTTAATTATTTCAATTTGACTTTACCATTACGTTTAAATTATTTTATTTAACTTATGGTTTTAAAATCGTTTCCGTTGGATCATTTTTGTGACCCAAGTTATGAGGATTGGACCTCATTTATTTTCCCCTCTTTTTCTTTCCTCTCCTTTTCTTTTCCTCCCTTTTTTCTTTTTCTCCTTATTTTCCTTCGGTTTCTTCTCTCCCGCGCGATCTCTCTCTCTCCTCTCCTCCGCCCGTTTCTAACGTCCCCTCCCAGCGCCGCTGTCCGTCGGCGGTGGTCGACACCGCCCGGTCCCTTGCATTCCCCTGCCGCCGGTCGTCCTACCCCACCAATATCACATCCGTTCGTGCCGCCGTTAGCCCCCACGAAGCCCACGAAGCAGCGGCACTCTTTCCGCCGTTGCGCCGCCGTCGCACCGCCATTGGCCACCATCTTCCTACCACTTCATCCCCGACCTCTTGGCAACCCAATGGACCCAACCCCGGCTCCGATCCGTCACCGGTGAAACTCCACTATCTACATTTTCGATTTGGGCATTTTGGTCTTCTACCGCCCATTTCGCCGCCACCCACGGCAAACCACCACCACCACTAGCTTCACCGACCTCCCTAGGCCCTACCCTATCAATCTTGGGTCTTCGTTTGCCTCCGTTTGAAAGTTGGTATTGTGACCCACGGCCACAGTGTATTTTACACTGTGGTGTTGCTCAAACGTCGCATTTTTCAACTTCGTGATTCTCGGAAAATTATTATATTGCACTGTAAGTATTTCTCCAAAAAATTTTCGTAATTTAAATGTATTTTTGCACTAACCCATTTCACTGTATTTTTTGGCATGCCGGACTGAGTCCGAGGAGTTCGGGGGTCGGATGGATTTGTGATTGAAGTTGTTTGGTTAGATTTGATTGGATTGGTAATTGTTGGTTTGGATATTGTGTTGGTACATGTGCATTTCATTATTTCAAGCATGATCATGTTTGTAAAGAAAACTGGGTTTTCGTGTATTGCATTCATGTTCATGTGATTTGAAAGGCTATGATTTTATGTGATAATATTTTTGGATGCGTGTGTATCACGACCCCAAGCCGAGATGGGGTATTAACTCGGTGGAGCTCCTCTGGTTACTCGGGAGCTGAATATACTGAGTAACGTCCCCTGGATTGTCGCCGGGCGACAATGGGATCGGACGAGATGATCTCGTGCCGACTCCGTGGTCCTTCTGTTGGCGGGGACTAGAGGATGTCTGGCCACGTACGCGCTGGGCGCAGAACTGGGCATCGCTCGTTGCGTAGTGTGGGTGCTTGGCCATGTACGCGCTGGGCGCGGAACTGAGCACCGCTACGAAGCCAGGACGTGCGGATGGTCCATAGGGGAGGCCATGGTGCATATGGAAATAATGCATGGTGCATTTGGAATTAATGCACTATTTTCTGGGAAAATAGTGCGAGTTGGTTTTTGGGTAAATCATTTTCTGCGAAAATGTTTTACGGATATTTTGGGCCAAAATGGGATTTTGGCGTGCGTTGGAAAATTATCATTTTCGGAGAAAATGATGTTTTGTGGAAAAATGCATATTTTTCCTGTGCATGCATGTTAGTTGCATTTAATGCATTTTATATTACGTTGTTGTTTTGGGTTATACTTACCTGCGATACCATTTTGTGGTAACGCAGATTTTGATGCAGATGAGGAGGAGGAGGGCGAGCCTGAGGAGACGGCTCCGCCTGAGGAGTGATCTGGGATCACTCGTTTGTTTATCTGGAACTATTGTAAATTATTTTATGGATGACTGTATAACTGTTATTTAAATCTTTACTGATGTTTGATTGTAAATAAATTCTGGTACTTAGTTGACTATCCGCTGCGTTATTTTATTTGTACACTGTTGCATGTACACACACACTGTCACTTCGTTGGGATGTGTGACCGTGTTGTCACCATCCTGGTGTCTCAATCCCTGTGTATTTATATAAGGGGGATTGGGGGCGCCACACTTTCTTACTTTCTCATTTATGTTTTTATGCTCTTATTCATGTTGCATGCTGCTCAGTATTGGATTAGAACATTCTGTTTTAATCCATATAATGCTTTTCTAGTTTCTGTTTTGACAAAGCCTTATTCATTTGTTATGCTGATTTCTTTCTGTTTGGATTTTGGAAATTGAAGAAGCTTGGCAGACACGTTGTGATTTAGTAATGATGAATTATTTTATTTGTTCCTTTAGAACATTCTGTTTTAATCCATATATTGCTCACTCATTTATGTTTTGATGGTTTTATTCATTTGCATACTGCTAAGTATTGTTTGAATTTTGTAAATTATATTTCTTTGTGTTATGTTGTGATTTAGTAATATCACTTAGTTTGCTTTGTTGGATTAGAGCATTCTTGCCGTTAGATTTTCCTTCTCTAACCCCCTCGGTTGTGATGATGACAAAGTCTTGTGGGGATATAGGAAATTTGGCACATACCTCCATGGTATGGTAACTTGGATGACCAATAAGTAGTGGCAACTGATTTTTGCAGCCATTCGAGGGTGCCAAATTTCCTATATGTTACTATTCGGTTCCTGAGCCGGTTAGCAAAATCACATCTTTATTGTTCTTAAGTGTCTAAGATGTCTACCAACTGTTGTGTGTCTATAATTTCTTAGAGATGGATTTGCAGGACCATAAACATGTGTACAAACTTCTCAGTCAAGACCAAATTGACCACACTTATGGTGGTCAAAGTCAACAATCTCTTGTGACTTTTGATGACTTTCCACCTCCACCCCAAGTAGAGTCTCTCTCCATAAGAAAATCAGCCAGTGGTGCAAACTTCAACCCTGAAAAAGACAAGTTACTTGTCTCAGCATGGATGAATAGCAACATTGATGCCATCCAGGGAACGGACCAAAAACATACTTAAATTTGAGAAAAAAATTAGTCAATACTTCAATGAGTATAAACAGAGGACAACTGACTGGAGTGTTGGGTTGTTAATACATCGGTAGTCGGCCATTCAAAAGGCGACCAACAAATTCTGTGCCAAATTGGCCTAAGTTGAAGGGTTGAATCAAAGTGGCATGATTGAGCAAGACAAGACATAACCATACACTTTTATATGCTTTTGGCATTTGTTTTTTTATAAGTTATGTTTCCTTTATATGCTTGGTCATTAATTTTGCCATTTTATTCTTTAATTGCAAGTTTGACAAAGCGAAAATCATGTACCAATCGTTGGAGAATACCATCTTTCAGTTCGAGCATTGTCAGCACCTGTTGAAGGATCAACCCAAATGGATTCAGCATTGCACAAAGGATGGTCCAAAGCAAATGTCGACGATGTCGCCGACTCCGTCTCGTGTCTCAGTTGCTGCTGTAGATTCAATTTGTGATATCGAGGTGAGAATGTTCTAGATAAAGATGTTGTTGAATTGGAGAGGTCAATGAGAATGAAAACTGAGAAAGTAAAATGTAAGGCCCAAGGCAGGCCAGCAAAGGAGATTGTTGAGTTGAGCAAGGTGAAGTATACTCTTCTTGAGGAGTCACACGCTCAGAAGAAAGAGTTTTTCTGGCTCCAGGCCAAGAAGATGCAATATGATCGAGAAAGAGAGGAAAATAAAATCTGACAAGAGGACGAGAGACTGAGGTTGGAGGCTGAGAGACTGGAATTCACCCAGAGGGAAGCGAATGAGAGAACAGAGAGAGAGTCGTTGAAGAGAGAGGAGCGAATCATGTTGATCAATGTGACTACCTTGCCTCGACTTCAACGAATATATTTCTAGCAACGTCAAAGGGAAATCGTGGTGAGACGCAATGCGGCACAAAAATGACTTTGTTTTTTTATTTAATTTGTTTGTTATTGAGGCAAAGTACAATTTGTATAATTTTGACAACTTTAATTAGTGAGTTTGGATTATTGGTTGTTATTCTTAAACATTTGGATTTATGTATGTTATACTTTATACCTTTGGTAGTATTTATTCTGGAAGCTTAAGGATGTTGATAATAATTTTGTGCATGGATAGAATCTATTGATAAGTTTAGCATTACAAATGCTTAAACTATTACAGATAATGAACATATTACAACAACACTTTGCATATTCTTGAAGAAAATATGTTTTAGGGAATGAAAATTGAAGAAGCAGGAATATATAGTCACTACTAATCAAAATATAAAATAGAATGGATTGCTGCTAGTCTATTTTTAGGAATATAATTGCCATTGATATTCAATTAGATTTGTTTGGAACTGATGATGTGCCTAACTATCTTTAATTTCATGATGATGCTGAATGAAGTTCATAAGTTTGGTTGTTGGATTGCGTGACAGTTCCCGAATATCATCATCAACTTGATCATACTCGATGTTTAGACCCTGATTATCATCACTCTCATCTTTGATGATTATGTTATGTAGAATAACACATGCTTTCATTATATTTGTTATCTATTTCATCTTGAACATTCATGAAGGTCCATGAACGATTGTAAATCGTTGTTGAAGGACCCCAAATGCATGCTCTATATCATTTCTTGTTGATTTTTGTGTTGCTGCAAAATATTTATTCTTATTCCCTTGTGAAAATGGAATCGTGTTCACAAATGTTGACTATTTTTGATAAATACCATCGACAAGGTAGTACCCCATAGTGTAGTCATTACAATTGATTGAGTAATTTATTGGAGGAGCACGCCCTTGGACAAGTTCCATGAAAATGAAAGATCTCTCTAGCACATTAATATTGTTATGTAAACCGGATAATCCAAAAAATGCATGTTATATCCAAAGATCACATGAAGCAACTGCTTCTAAAAATAATAGTTGGTTCAGGACTATGGTCGGAGTAAATATCTTTCTAGGCAGCAGGACAATTTTTTTACTTCCAATTCATGCAATTAATGCTTTCCAGGATCCTTGGAAATCCACATTATTCACCCATCATGAGCAATCGAGTAATATCATTGGCATTTGGAAACTGCAAATATTCATTAGAGAAAAACATTTCCAATTGTCTTCACAAATTTTTTTAGGCTCTCCATTGAGGTTTTTTCTTCAATTCATATGTGTTCATCCATAAAATCACCAGTTACTTCATACGCAAGCATTCTAAGTGCAACGGTTATCTTTTGCATAGAAGATAAATCGAGTATTCCAGCATTATCTCTCATTTGGATGAAGTAGGGCTCGTAAGCCTCTACCTCATGTTGAATACGAAGAAATAGTGCATGACTCATACGAAATCTCATTCGAAATAGATTCGAGGGATATACTGGTGCTTTTGCAAAATAGTCGCGAAATAACCTTTCATGCCCCTGAATATGATTACGTCGAATATACTTACGATGTTGGCAATTGTCATGATGGCAATTGTCACGATGCCTCGATGTTGATCCATTATCGTCATTAATAAAAACCTCCAACTCATCTTCAGAGTTAAGCGACAATTTGGGAAAGAACGAACGAGCCATTTAATGAAGATAGTGGAATATGAGGCCGGAATGACAAATTTCTTTTAAGATGAAATCAGACTTAGGTTCCTGTGAATATGAATGGAACCAAAAACCCTATTTATATAGAAAAAAAGTTACCATTACATTCCATATGACCATTAGAAAAAATTCAAACATACTACCATTACATATAGGACAAATAATGTTACCGTTGGATTGCAGACAAAAATGTTACTGTTGGAAAAATGACAAAAAATGTTATTGTTGTCATGTAGAGAATATGTGTTACCATTGGAGAAAGGAAAAAAAGTATTACCTTTATATAAAAGGACAAAAAATATTACCGTTAGACGAAGACAAATCAAATATTATCGTTGTATATACGGATAAAACAATATTAAAAAACACCATTACGTTGGAAGATGCACATATTTAAAAAAATTATTATTTGTAATGCCGTAATAGTTTGAAAACTATTATTGTACTTGGAAAAAAAATCGTATATGTGTTGACAAAATCAGTAGAAGGTGATATTTGAAAACAAGAGGAAAACGTTGCAAACAAGAGGAAAAAGATAAAAAAGTTAGGCAACCACCTAAGTCGCCTAGCCCATGAGCTATAAGAAGTGTGATTTCTAGCCAAATTTTAGAGAACATTATAGGGAAGCGGATGTGAATGTTCTTAGGCAACCACCTAAGTCACGATGAGTTTTACAATTTGGCATACACATTCTTGCACTTAGTTAACATAAACATGCACTTGATCATGAAGTGTTCCATTAGAGCTCATGATTAGAGGCATCTTCCAGGAGCAATCAATCTTCTCAGGCTCGTCCGCCAACGTCTTGATATTACCCTACTTGATCCTATTGAAAGCCAATGAAGCTGTTGATTTGGAAAGCCAAAAACACACAGAAGCAATTGGTAGGAGCTCAGCAAGAAAGGAGAAAGAATGTTCTAGAGGAAATAGAGAGGAATATTCTAGTGTATAATTTTTTGTTTTCTTGTACAACTATTGTTTTCCTTTTCTGTTGAGGTTGTTAGCTAAGGAGAAAATATAGAATCTTTACATTATCTGTCATATTCTTTTTTAAGCTTATATAAGTAGTTTTTGTATAGACATTTTATCAAGCAAGTGAAATGCAACTTTCTTCCATACCTTTACCATCATCACCTAGCCCAGATTTTGTTGATCCCTTTTACATTTATTTGCATTTCTTACATGGTACTAGAGCCCAACTATGGAAGATCCTAACTCAGACAACCAAAATCAAAACCTAAACCTAAACCTAAACCCAAACCCAAACACTCATGACCCTACCCATTTAAGCAGCCCATATTTTATTGGAAACAATGATGGTACTAGGGCCATGCTTGTCACTCAAAGCTTGGATGCCAGTAACTATTGTTCATGGACTAAATCAATGAAGAGGGCATTACGCATCAAAAATAAACTTGGCTTCATAGGTGGAAGCCTATGTGAACCCATAGATCCAAATGATCCCCTTATTGAGCACTGGTTACGCTGCAATGACATTGTGATTACTTGGATGCAGAATACCATGGTTGTGGATATCAAGTGCGGCACTGTATATGCTGAGACAACATATCAACTCTAGCTCAAGCTAGAACAATGCTTTGCTCAACAAAATGCATCTCGAATTTTTGAAATTAAGCAAGCTATTACCATACTAATGCAAAACCAAGATGCTGTAAGTGTCTATTTCTCTAAGCTAAAAACCCTTTTGGATGAACTTTTAAACTATGAAGCTATTCCTAGTTGCAGTTGTGGAGGTTTAAAAACTGTTGTTCAAAATCAGCAGAGAGATTGGGTCATGAAATTTCTAATAGGCCTAAATGATTCTTACAAAGGAATCAAAGCTCAAATCCTTTTAATAAAACCTTTTCTTAGTCTTAATGAAGTATACTTTAATACAACAAGTAGAAAAAAGGAGGGAAATATTCACAGAAGGATCTATCCATGATTCTATGGCTCTATTCACTAAAGGCAATTACAAAGAAGGGGTAAAACGAACAATCCCACACAAAAAAGGGATAGATACTACTGCTCTTTTTGCAAGATTCCCGGGCACTCACTTGAAAGATGTTTCAAAGCTAACCCAAGCAAACTAGTTTGCTCTCACTGTCAAATTCCAGGTCACACTACAGATAAGGGCTTCAAACTCCATGGATATCTATCAACTCACAAGTCTGATGGGAAGAACAAATTTGCTGTTAACCAAGTTATTGCATCTGCTCCTGCACGGGAGATGGTGAATGCCAAATCTCAAGTGTCCTTAAGCCAAGAGCAATACTTAGCTTCTAGCTTTGCCCAAACCAAGCATAGATCCTTCGCACTTGATTCCTTCGGCCAATAATGTTCAGAGCATTGTGGCTTCTACCTCCTCTAATGGAAACATCCATCAAGTTTATGGTATATTAACATATTTATCTACCTGTTCTAAATCTTTAAATATTTTAGAAATACCTTGGATAATTGATACAGGGGCGACATATCACATGATCTATTCTACCTCACTGTTTTCTACTTTTCAAACCAAAGTTTCCTATTTCGTTGTCTTACCTAATGGTGATGTAGCATCTATTACTCAAACAGGTACAATAAAAATCATGAAATCCTTAATTTTTCTTGATGTTCTTTGTGTTCCTAGCTTTTCTTGTAACTTGATATCTGCTAAAAACCTGATTGAAACTCTCCACTATTGCTTAATTTTCTTCCCTCATTTTTGCTACATCTAGGACCTTTCAGTTTGGAAAACGATTGGCATGGGTGAGGTTAGGCAAGGGCTATATCATATGGTGCAAGAGGATGTCTCTTCTTCAACTCTATCAGATGCCTTGATCAAATTAAATCTCCCATCTACCATTCATGTTTCTGCATCAGTCATCAAGGATGATCAAAACTTTGTCACATTTGACATTATAGGCTACGAAACTCTTCTTATTCTGTTGTCAATATGGATGATGATGTTCAGTTTTTAAAATCATCTAATGAAAAGCTTTGCTCCATATGTCCTCTAGCTAAGCTCTACAAGTTACATTTTTCCTGTAAGTTCACACAAAACGGAAAAATGTTTTCAATTAATACATTGTGATATTTGGGGTCTTTGTAATGAAATAGGAAGTGATGGTTCTAGATAGTTTTTGGCTATTGTGGATGATTTTAGTAGACGTACTTGGGCCTACATGCTAAAATTCAAATTTGGTGCCACTACAACTATTCAAAATTTCTGTGCCATGGTAGAAACCCAATTTGAAACCAAAGTGCAAATCATTCGAAGTGATAATTGGGGGGGGGGGGGATTCAATATGAGAGAATTTTATCTTAAAAAGGGCATTATACACCAAAGGACTTGCGTTGAGACACCCTAACAAAATGCTATTGTAGAAAGGAAATGTCAGCATATTCTAAACACTGCTAGGGCCTTGAAATTCCAAAGCGGCATCCCTCTAAAGTTTTGGAATCATTGTGTTTTAACTACCGTCCATCTCATAAACAGAACACCTTCACCCATACTAAATGATAAAAGCCTATATCAAGTTCTATTCAAGATGAAACCCGATTACAACCATCTTAAGGTGTTTGGTTGTTTAGCCTTTGCTACAACCATTGTTAATGGAAGGCACAAGTTTGACCCTAGAGTAAAAAGATGCATGTTTATTGGGTATCCCTTTGGAATCAAAGGATACACTTTGTTGGATCTTGAAACTAAGAAGATTTTTGTCCCTAAGAATGTTGTTTTCTATGAAAATGTTTTTTCTTACAAAGAATTTGTCACTGATATTCAAACCCAACCAGATCAAAGAAATGTTAGTTTCACTCAAGTTCTTGCTAGTTTTATACAACCTGTGCCACAAGAAGTAGAGACAAATACTCAAACTAAACCTTTTGAGAAAGAAACCTCAGAATACTTTGATCAAGGTGAACTTGATAGTGACCCCAAAATCCTCCTACCCGTGATTCTATACCAAATACCACATCTGTAACTCACTTACCTCGCAGATCAATGAGAATTCGAAGGGCAGCTCGTCACTTGCAAGATTTTATATGTTAACAAGCTGCCTCTATTCACTCATCTCAAGCTTCGGACAAACAGAACTCCTCAGGTAACCCCTTCCTCTTGGTGATAGTGTTTCCTATGAAAAACTGTCCACTGCACAAAATCCTTTGTTGTTTCCATTACTTCTCAATCTAAGCCTAAAAATTACCAAGAAGCTAAGAATTATCCTGAATGGTGCACAACCATGAGAGCTGAGATTGAGACTCTTGAACTTAATGACACTTGGGCTTCAATTGATTTGCCTCCTAATAAGGAAGCTATTGGGTGCAAGTGGGTGTATAAGGTTAAATTCAATGCTGATGGGAGTGTGGAGAGATTTAAGGCAAGACTAGTGGCAAATGGGTACACTCAACAAGAAGGTCTCGATTACCATGAGACATTCTTACTCGTGGCTAAACTAGTTACTGTCAGAACCTTGTTAGCTGTAGCAGCAATAAAAGGATGGAATCTTTGCCAATTTGATGGGAATAATGCATTCTTGCATGGGGAGTTAGATGAGGATGTGTATATGGAACTCCCTCCTAGGTATTGTAATGGTAATAGCAAGAGGGTGTGCAAACTTAAGAAAAGTTTATACATCACGAAAGTGGTACTCTAAGTTGTCCAAATTCATTATTGAACAAGGGTACACTCAATCTAAAGCTGATTACAATTTATTCACCAAAAAGACCAATAGTTCATTCACAACTGTTTTAGTGTATGTAGATGATATTATTGTGGCAGGTGATTGCATTGACACCATCAATTATCTCAAAGCCTCACTTCATGACAAGTTTAGAATGATTTGGGAAAGTTGAAGCACTTTTATGGGATTGAGGTGGCCAGGTTTGAGCGTGCCATTCACATATGTCAAAGGAAGTATGCTTTAGACATTCTAAGTGATTCGGGGACCATCGGTTCTGCACCTGCTAGGATCCTTATGGAAACATGAAGTTAAGGAAAGAAGAGGAGAATTGCTTCCAGAACGAACACTTTACAGAAGGTTGGTTGGTCATTTGCTATATCTAACAATAACAAGATTAATTATTTATTATCCTATACAGTTATTGAGCCAATTCATGGATAATCCTCGGGTTCCACATTTACATGCAGCACATAAAATTCTAAGATACATCAAAAGGGCTCCAGGCCAAAGGTTGTTTTATCCCATAAATTCAAAGCTACAGTTACATGGATATAGTGATTCAGATTGGGGTGCCTGTCTTGATACCAGAAAATCTATGAGAGGATATTGTGTTTTGATTGGAGAGTCATTGGTGCCATGGAAGTCTAAGAAGCAACAGGTGGAAGTCTAATCCGAGACAAAATACAAGATCGAAGCATTGTCATTAAGCATGTCTCAAGCAAATCACAGATTGTAGACATACTTACCAAAGCTTTGGATTCTCAAAGTTTTTGCTCATGTATGCTCAAGATGGGAGTAGTAGATATCTACTCTCCATCTTGTGGGGGCTATTGAAAACCATTGAAGTTGTTAATTTGGAAAGCCAACAACACACATCAGCAATTGCTAGCAGCTCAGCAAGAAAGGAGGAAGAATGTTCTAGAGGAAATAGAGAGGAATATTCTAGTGTATAATTTTTTGTCTTCTAGTGTATAATTTTTTATCTTCTTGTACAGCTATTGTTTTCCTTTTCTGTTGAGGTTGTTAGCAAGGTAGAAAATATAGAATCTTTACGTTAGCTGTCATATTCTTTTATAAGTTTATATAAGCAGTTTTTGTATAGACATTTTATCAAGCAAGTGAAAGGCAACTTTCTTCCATAACTTTTTCATTGCCTAGACCAGATTCTATTGATCCCTTTTACATTTATTTGCATTTCTTACAGATTCGTATTTTAACAGGGTGCTTTACATCAATGCTATATGAACCATAACTATTTTCAAGTTCTAGTTTTGAAAGGTCACAAGCCCCAACTGATACGAGTTGCTGCCCTTGGAAAGTCGGCCTCAAAATACTCATATTCTTGTGTCATAGGTAAAAGGGAGTCAAACCCACCATACAAAACTAATTTTGTTGTAGTAAGTATTGGCATCGATCCGCTCGTAGAAGATACCAACCCTTTAGTTGGAATTTATGAGATTGATTTTGAGCTTACATAAGGTTTAAGTCAAGAGTGTTGTTGTTGGTGAGGTAATAAAATTGCGTGAGCAAGGCCTCTATCATGTGGCACTTCACCTTTGTCAAAAGGAAGATGAGCAAGAAGAGCAAAGGCGCAAGGGTCAAGAAGAGGCTGAGCCAGAAGGCGAATTTACACATGCACGTACAAGTCGACATGACTTACAACTTAAAGAGCAAAAGTTGTTCTTGTTGCAATGTTAGGTACGTAAAACTCTTATATGTATCCTTAATTGGCATGTGTTGTGCATGTGTGAAATTAGTACTTGTAGAAGAATGGCAAAGCCTATTGGGTTGCATGTGAAGCCGGGTTTGTGAGTAGAAAAGGTATAGCCAGAAAGTTCACTCAACTATTGCTCGAGCGAAACTTAACCTGTGAGTTCGTGCGCTTGAGCGAAGATCAGACAGATTGTTCGCTCAAGGTTCTCTTGATGCTGGACTCGAGTGAAGCACTAACCATAGTGCTCACTCGAGTAATGCTCGATAGACCGTTCGAGCAAATAATCGATTGTCTGTTGACTCAATGCGCACTCAACATCTGCCCGCTTGAGCGAAGAACTCAGTTTTGCTATTTAGGGTTTTGAAAACGTCGCTTTCTCTCTCTCTCTCTCTATATATGTAATATTTGTTCTCTTTTGTGTACGTTCAGCAAATAAGAGTGAACAAAGAGAAACAAAGGTGTGAGAGCATACAAAGAGAGAGAAAATGCCCTAGAGAGTGAGAGTTGAAATTGTGTGACTAAAGTGACACTCTTTTAACTTACTGTGTGTGATTATAATCCCCTCTAGAATAAAATTTCTTGCAGTTCTGTTGACGTAGGCAAGTTACCGAATCACATTATTTTTATGTCGTGTAATTATTTGCTAGTATTTGCTTTTGTTTTATTTGTCATCGTTGGTTTCCCAACAAAGCCTTGGCAGAAGGCCTTATATCAAGGCTGTTGCATTGAACTAATTCTTGAGGAAGATTAGGGTAAAATCAAGGAGTTTTAACTTTTAACTTTTAAGTTAATTAGTGTTAAATCAATAGTAGTTGTCACAAGATCCTCCCGAGGAACCCCATAGAAACAACTTGATCTCCTTCTCTGTTTTTTGCCAGCAAACAGAAAAATTAATTAACTGCCACCATCGGTGACCACTTTCTGTGGGAAAAGCATTTCCCCCGATGTTAATGTTGTACTTTCTTCGAGTGTCACACCCCATACAAATTAACTTTGACAAAAAACACCTTGCTCTAGTCTTTTTGAAACCCAGATAATTGGTCGTTTTGGTTGTTTTCTTTTTGTTTCTTTTCCTCTTTTTTTTATTTTTTATTTTTTATTTATTTTAGAGAGAAAAAGAAAAGAAGAACTCCCCATTTTTATATCTATCATGTAATCGTGATTTCAATTTTATGAAAACCAATCTTGCGATTTATTTGCGTTAAATTTAATGAAACCTTAGGCCACATTTAAATAAAAGTCCCGTAAAATATTACTATCTATACATTCTTGGCATCTACTTTAAAACAGGAGTAATGCTAGATATGATTGTGCAAGCGCCCGGCCACACTCATTTTGAGAAAGAATGAGGTTTATTAATAAAAATTAATTTTTTCATGTGGATCTCATATTTACTCACTTTTTAAATTAGAAATATGCTCTTTCAAAATAAAAGAGTTATATTTTTACAGTGTGAGTGTCTCCCTTGTATATAGAACTTGAAAAATTATATTTGAATTTTTATTGCAAATCAAATTTTTAAGTATTAGCGATGTAAATGTATATTAAAAAATGAGATATTAACAACCATTCTTAATGTGGAAATAAAAATAAATTAAAAAAATGTGGAAATAAAAATGCACTCCTAAATTAATTAACTCTGATCATATATATTTTTAATATTCGAAGGTGAATGCCACATTTAATAACAGTTCCATATAAATATTATAAATAGTTAGCAATTGGTGTTAATATTGAGTTTTATCTTATTAAATTACAAGTGGATGAAGAATCCGTGGACGCGTTTGTATTTTATGTAGTGTATACAGGCCCCAAAGAGCGGTACAAGATGCAGGAAGATTCTCATTTAATTAATATTTAAAGCCAACCCATATAATTAATCCTAATTAATGTCCAAGTTAATATATATTAATCAAGGTGGAAAGCTGCTCAACGACGACAACAAAGACTTTTCTTTCTGCGTTGAATGATATATTTAATTAAAATAATTAATATCTTCTTTAATTTTCTCATTAACTAAAAAAAACTTTATATTGTTAAAGCGAGATAGTGCAGCTGTAGATCTCGAGATCAATTAATTACTTTAATAAAGTTAAAAAAATTTCGAAAATAATCATAAGAAATCTTGATCTGTATAATTGTATCTAAAGTACTTGAATAGAAGGAAGTGTTGTGATAAACGATGTAGGAAAGTATAGTACAGTACGATGCAAAGAATTGCTTGGTTTAGCAATGTGTCAACGTCAATAGAGTTGCAAACGATTTTATATATTACTTTGAACAATGATAAAATATAATTTGAGACGAAATTATACTGTTCTAAACGGTTATGTTGTTCATAATAAACATGTATATAGGGTTGCATAGCAGAAGTCTTAATTTTTCAATCATTCCGTTATTCGATCGTGCAAACTGTCTGTCTGAATCTCACTTGAGCGATCTGCCGCGCAAACGTCAAGCGAACTTTCTTTTTGATGATTATCGAGCATACGCTCTATGGCCCAAGTCTAATTGAAACTTCACCAAAATATCGTAATGAATTATTGTCAAATCTGATCATCAAATTGAGCCGTTACAAGAATAAATCAGGATCCATAAACCTAACAAAAAGCCATATGTTATTATATATTAAATTGGTTGGAAGCATTGAATGAACATATCATTTTACAATCACAAAAACATCTCATGGATTTATATGATACATTATATCTACTTTACAATAAAAATAATTTTACAATTTAACATAACACATCAATTTGTATCTTTATTTTTGTGAGATCAGCTAAAATATTTTCCTTTATAACTTCATCATCTCTTATTTCTTTTCTTCTTTCTTTTTTTGGTCAGAAAGAACTCGATATTATTATTTGAAAACCAATTTCCTCAAACTACACAAAAATATAAAACGGAAGGAATTAATAAACAAAGCTAAAGGCCAACACAGTTCACAAGCAATCAAGGCCGGTTATTCCTTTCCGAGATCTGCAATCGAAGCATTATTGCAATATTGCTTGTATGAACTTTAGATTAATCGATCCTTCAAGCATTAGAGGTAAAGTTGAAGTTGGCGCAAGTTGTCTGCCTGAACAATAGCGAGGAGCTGAAGCCAAGCCTCGATGTAGCTAAATCAAACTGCAGAAGATTGTCCTCCAGTTGATGCCCTCCAATCACAATAGATGTCCTTGGGTTTGAGCCTCCATCCACGAACCCCAGACACAGCACATCGTCGCTGACTTGCACCATGGAGTTTGCGCCGAATATCCTCCAGTACACAGTCTGACTTTGCAGAACAAAATCGATCTGAGGCACAGCCGGGCCAACGCGTGTGCTGCCGATATTTTTTGAGCTAAAGCATGCCCCAAAGGGTGCCACCGATGCCACTCTGGGGACATTCGGAAGTTCTTTGACGAAAGCATTGATTACAGCGTTGTAGATTGTGGTTTCCATCACGGTAAAAGGGTTTACAGTGCTGATTTTCGTTCCTCCAAAGCCTTCTCTGTTGATGGACAACAACGACGAATTTAATGGCACACGTTTCTCATTGATTTTGATAGACTTTACGCCAATGAAGTATTCGGCAGAAGAGTCGCCCTGTGAGTAAATTGAGGCTGTACTAACGGGGTTGAGGATCAGAGGGGTATAGATAAGAGACTCAGAGACATCCATATTTGGAAGCAAAATATATGGACCATTACCGAAGAATACAACACCATTAGCTCTCGTCGAAGAACTCAAGCAAATGGCAAACTTTCTATAAAAGCTGAAAGCTGCAGAAAATTGAGATGGAAGCGAAATTCTAGTCCTTCCCAGGCCAGCCATACCCTTAACACCACTAGCAAGGCCCTCAAGGAGAAACGTTGCGCCGCAAGTGAAGAGAAACTTAGGCACTGAAACCACCCTACTGGGATTAGACCCGTCAGTGGATTGTATGGAAACAACATCCTGGGCGAGCTCACCGCTGGTGGCTGTCCGTGTCACGGTGTTATCTGGGAAGAGACCGCATGTGTTATTGTTGCAGCCGGGCTTTGGGGCAGAGAAGCACTCTCCACAACTGCTAGCCTTAGCAAGTGAGCACTGGGCTGAGCGGCACCGGTCAGGCTTGTAGGTAGATGAAACATAGCCCTGATCACAGTCTACCCAAAGGAATTGGCCGCCAAGGTCAAGGGTTAGTTTGACGGGGACGAGAGGGGTCCTTTGGTTGAGTTGGGCAAGGTATTGGAGGGATGAGGGATCCTTGGAGACTGGAAGAACAAGAGCTTTGGGACGAAAGGATGTTTGAGCTATGGAGGGGAAGATGAAGAGCAGCAGGGAACAAAACAGAAGACAAGGAAACGAGGAATTAGGCATAGTAGTCATTGAGGTTGGAGGTTATATTTTGGGGTGGGTGGGTGTCGTAATGATAGTGAGTGGGCATGTATAGTAAGGATGCTTATATAGGGGGAGTTTGGAATTTGTTTAATATTTGTTTCCCGTTGGCTATTGTTTGACATTTGATAGTGCTGGGCATGTGCTTGCAAGATAAATATAATCACGTGGATGAATTAATTTAATAAATAGTAATAATGTCATGTGGGTCATGGTCAATATCTTCGGGGAATATGCCTCGAGAAGCCGCGGACGCTCGAAACCATCAATGAAGACCAGATATGGTTTCCAACTCAGCCCGTGGAGTGTGGATAACTACCTACTTCTCCTGTGGGTGTGGGCAAATTTCCCATTTTTATTTTTATTTTATGCATCAGGTTTAGATTTTGAATGTTCAATGGATGAACTTAAGAGGGGATGACGATTCTGACCCGACATCAAGTATAATGTCAATACAATGAGTCTAAAATTGAAAGGATGATCATGTAAATTGAATTTATTGTTAGAAACGGTAGCATACATGTTTCAAGTAGCTCAAACCCACCATCAGGAACAGAACTACATAAGAATTACCTCAATCAGTGTGTATTTGAAATGAGTTCACACTCTTGGCGAGGAGAATTGGGTTGTCTTATACTAAAAAAGCTCAATATATAGACAAGTCTCTTACTACCAGTCCAAGATTTATATCCATTCCTTGCGGAAAGCAGCTAAAGGCTGATTGGTTCGAGACATATCCACCCTTTGGCATGGCATTATAGCCCATTTCCTTGTGGAAATCATGCATGTCAATAGGCCCGCAACCCGACAAAACCATTTCAGCTCGACCCAATCCGGCCTGCATGGCTATTTGGATCAACCCGACTCGACCTGAAGAAATGGGCCGGGTCAACCCATTTTTTAAATTTTATTTTAAGATGGCACTCCGTGTACTGAAGATGGAAATGAAAGATAAAGACAAACTAACTCTTCTCTGTGCTCTCTCTGTGGAGAAGGAATAGGTGAAGGAAACAGTCTCGGCTTGCTCTGTTGAGTGAGGGAGGACGACTCTGCCCTAGCTTTACTCGAGTAAGGTTGGGGTAAAGTGATAATGGAGGATTTGGAGAGAGGATGGGGCAAACTTAAGCTCACGGAAGAGGAAACTGAAGTGATTGAGGTGAGTGCAGAATATATGAGTAAGGGGACATAAAAAGGGAATAAAAGCTTGGTAGGGAAATTGCTATCGGACCGAAAAGTGAATAAAGAGGTGATTAGATCTACTATGAACAAAATCTGGAAGCTGGGAGGCTCTTTCGTTTTCTACAACATTGTGCCAAACATGTTTGTAATTTCGTTCGAGAATCAGAAGGATAGACAGAGAGTTTTGGAGGGTAAGCCGTGGTTATTCGATAATCAGTTGTTCGTCTTGAAGCAGTTTGATGGTTTAACCCCCCCGCAGAAAATGAACTTCGACTATGAGGAGTTCTGGGTACACCTAAATAATCTACCATTGGCTTGTATGACTAGAGAAGTGGGGATGCAGATTGGAGCTACGGTTGGAAGTGTGAAAGGAGTAGACATAAGGGAAGATGGGATAGGTTGGGGAAGTTATCTGCGTGTTAAAATAGAGATAGATTTGAGGAAGAAGATTACAAGGGGCTGAACTACTAATGTGATGGGTAACAAACTATGGATTCTGCTGAGCTATGAGAAACTCCCAAAAGTGTGCTTTAAATGTGGTAAAATCTATCATGGTGTAGAGGGTTGTCTGGAGACAGAAGTGACAAATCCCAATACGGAGTATGGCTTCGAGCTAACTATTTGGGAAGGGGGAAGTCCTTGGAGTCTTTGAGTAATAAGTTTAGTGAGAATATGGGTGAGAGTGATGGTGATTTTCATCATGTATCTGATACGGTGGGAGAAAAGGAGACGGAGGATGAGGGAAATGAGTCACAAGTTGTAAAGGGTGGTGATGCACAGCAGGTGTTTGATAAAAACTCTGGGACAGGGAAGAGAATAAAGGGGGTAGACAAGAGTGGGAAGACGGTTGAGGATTGTTGTGTAGTGACCAGAGTCCAGCAACTAGACCATGACAAAGAGATGTCTGAAAATTATGGGGGAGAGGAGAGAAGGAGGTGGAAGCGAAGGGCCAGAGTGGCGGTTAAGAAGGATGCAGGAGAGTCAGTAATTAGTGGAAAACGCAGACTGAGAAGTGAGAGACCTGATGAAGGCAGTAAGGGAGTATTGAAAAAAGGAAAAGTACATGTGGAGGATGGGGCTTCTAGACACGATGTGATGTTAGTGGTGGCTGCTAGTCAGCCCCACCAACAACAATGAAAATACTTAGTTGGAACTGTCGGGGGCTTGGGAACCCTCAGACAGTTCAAAACCTTCTCCTTTTGGTGAAGGACAAGAAATCCAATATGGTCTTCTTGATGGAGACTAAACTAGTAGCATGTAAGGTTGAGGGAATTAATAGGAGATTGGGATGGGAAGGATGCTTTGTTGTTGACTTGCTGAAGAGGAAAGGGGGCTTGGCATTGCTGTGGTGCAGGGATAAGGATGCGGAGATACTCAACTACTCTCAACACCATATTAATGCTACGGTCATGAGTGAAGAGAAGAAGCTGCCGTGGCTGCTCACTGGATTCTACGGGCATCCTGAGGTTAGTAAAAGGAAAAACACATGGAATTTATTGTCTTTATTAAATCCTTCTAGTGATATGCCATGGTGTGTAATAGAAGATTTTAATGAGATTTTGTATCAAGATGAAAAAATGGGTGGAAGACCTAGGCCAGAGGCTTAGATGATTGATTTTAGGAAAGCCTTGGAAGATAATAGTATTTTTGACTTGGGGTGGAAGGAGAAGAAATACACTTGGAGTAACAAGCATATAGATAGCACTTTTACCAAGGAGAGACTTGATAGGGCTGTTGCTAACTTCCGATGGTCTAAAATTTTTTGTGATAGAGTGGTGGAAGCACTGACAGTATCTCAATTTGACCATAAGGCTTTACTGCTTTGTTTGAGACAACAAAATTTTGTGAATACAAAGAAAAGAAGGGTGTTTAGATTTGAAGCTAAGTGGATAAGGGATGAAGAGGGCGTAGTTGTAGTGGAAAGGGGGTGGAGGAGGACTGAAATAGATCCAAATCCAGGAAGGAATATCCAAGGAAAGATGAATGGTTGTAAAGGAGACTTAATCAGGTGGAGTAAATCAAAAGAAAAAGAGGTTGTCCTGATGTTGAAGCAGAAAACTGAGAGGTTGAAAAGGGAACAAGAAAGTGAAGGGCCACATAATGTTGAACTAATCAGAATGCTACAAGAGGAGATGGGGTCTTTGTTGGAGCAGGAAGATCTAAAATGGAGACAAAGAGCTAAGAGAACATGGTATCAATTGGGTGACAACAACATAAAATTTTTCCACTCATGTGCTACTCAAAGGAGAAAAAAGAACCAGGTATAGGAGATTAGAAATCTTGAAGGGAGTACGGTGACAGATAAAGAAGGGATTGAAGAGGTTTTTTATGATTACTTCAATTCAATTTTCTGCTCCACACAACCAACATCAGAAGCTATTGAGGAGTGTCTAAAGGAGTTGGAACCGAGAGTGACAAAGGTGATGAATACAGAGCTACATAAGGAATTTACAAAACTTAAGGTGGAGGAAGCATTGAAACACATGGGATCTCTGAAATCCCCTGGCCCTGATGGTTATGGCGCTTGTTTTTATCAAGCCTATTGGAGCACAGTGGGGGAGGAGGTGAGTAGGGCTGTGTTGAATTTCCTAAATGGGGAGGGAGCATTGAGTGAAGGAGTGAATAGTACTTTCTTAGCTTTGATCCCAAAAGTTAAAAACCCCTCAGCACCAAGTGAATTCCGACCTATTAGCTTATGTAATGTTTTATATAAGCTTGCTTCTAAGATACTTGCTAATAGGCTAAAGAAAGTACTGCCTGCCATCATTCCAGCAACCAAAGCATATTTATACCGGGAAGGCTTATAACGGACAATGTGATGATAGCTTATGAATCCTTGCACACGATGAAAACAAGACAGAAAGGTAGAATTGGTAGCATGGCTCTCAAGCTAGATATGTCAAAAGCCTACAATAGGATAGAGTGGAGATACGTGGAGGCAGTCATGAGAAAATTGGGCTTTGGGGATAGATGGGTATCTCTGATTATGAGGTGTACTACTTCAGTGACCTACTCAATCCTTGTTAATGGGGAGCCCGGGAAAACTTCGAAACCCACAAGGGGAATAAGACAAAGGGATCCTATCTCCCTCTACTTGTTTATCCTTTGTGCAGAAAGGTTAAGTTCTTTGGTTCATGCAGCTGATGCTAGAGGGGAAATAAGGGGGGGTGAATGTTTTAAGAGGGGGAACAAGAATCAACCATTTACTTTTTGCTGACGACTGTGTAATTTTCGGAAGAGCAAAGATAGAGGAGTGGATGAGAATTAAAAATCTATTGAAGAAGTATGAACAAGCCTCGGGTCAATGCCTTAATATGCAGAAAACTTCTATGTTTTTTAGCTCAAATACTCCTGGAGCTTCTAGAGCACTAATTCAGTGGGCAGCAAGGGTTTCTATATGTGGAAGTTATGAAAAATATCTTGGTCTCCCAACCATGGTGGGTAGATCAAGATACAATACTTTCAGGAGTTTGAAGGAGAGGGTGTGGGCAAAACTGAGCAGTTGGAAGAACTCATTCCTTTCACAGGCAGGAAAAGAAATTTAATTGAAAGCAGTGGTTCAAGCAATTCCTACCTTTTCTATGAGTGTGTTTAGACTTCCACAAAGACTTTGCAAGGAACTAGCATCCCTCTTGACAAGATTCTGGTTGGGCCATAAACAGAATGAGAAGAAGATTCAATGGAGAAGTTGGTTCAATATAGGAGAATCAAAGAGTAATGGAGGTTTGGGCTTCCGAGATTTTGAGTGTTTTAATAAGGCAATGCTTGCAAAGCAATGCTGGAGAATGTTGAAACAACCTGATTCACTAGTGGCAAAGATTATGAAAGAGAAGTATTTTAAGAATGTGGCAATTGTTGATGCAAATCTAGGGTATGGATAATCATTTATATGGAGAAGCTTGTAGTCTTCATTGGGGTTACTTAAAAAGGGGCTTTTGTGGAGAGTGGGAGATGGAAGTAATATAAGTGTTTGGAGAGATAAATGGCTACCAACTCAAACTTCCCACTGTGTACAATCAACAATTAAAAACCTGCCTGCTGATGCAAAAGTGCAGCAACTTATTGATATTGAAGCAGGGGTGTGGAAAAAGGACCTCATTTTTTACACTTTTATCGGTGAGGAAGTTGAAATTATATGTGGGATTCCCTTGAGTAAATGAGGAACAATAGACAGATTGGTGTGGGGATGCTCAAACGATGGAAAGTTCTCTGTTAAGAGTGCTTATCATCTAGAACATGAAATTATGAGGAAGAGGAAAGGGGAAACTTCAAGGGGAAATAAAACTGGGAATGGATGGAAGCTGATATGGAGTTTATATGTCCCAAATGTGGTGAAGCATTTCTTGTGGAGGGCAGCTCATAATTTACTGCCTACAAAACAAAATTTGTACAAAAAACAGATCACCGAGTCTGAAAGGTGTCCAATATGTGAGAGGGAACCTGAATCAATTATGCATGTTGTGTGGAGCTGCCCAGCTGCCTCAGATGTATGGGCAGAATGTGATAGTCCAGTGCATAAATGGTGTGTTTCAGATTTTATTTTTGAAGATTTGTGGGGGAAATTCAATGCTGCTCTTAAAGTAGAAGAGGTAGAGATGGTAGCTTGTATCATGAGGAAGATTTGGATGAGAAGAAAATCAATGCTGTATGAAAAAAAAATTTGATCACCCGAGAGTTATTATTCGTGCTGCAATGCAGGGACTAGGAGAGTTCAAGATGGCCCAGGACCAACTACGAAAAAACCAAGTGAGAAGCAATGTTGATAGGAGTGTGACTAAATGGAAAAAACTAGGTGGAAGGGTGATAAAAGCGAACTGGGATGCTGCTGTGGATGCTAAGAATAATTGTGTGGGAATTGGAGTGGTTGTCAAGGACTCAAATGGAGAGATTCTTGCTTACCTATGCTCCAGATTTGCTTACAACATCAACCCGAATGTAGCTGAAGCCCTGGGTTTAAGGAGGGCAGTAATCTTTTGTACTGAATTGGGATTATCATATGTATTGTTAGAAGGGGACTCATTATTAATAGTGAATGCTACTAAGAGTGGGGAAGAGATAGGAGCAGAGTTTGGTTGCATTATTGATGATGTGAGGAGAGTTATGCATCGGAGATCAAGCTGGGATTTACGTTTTGTATATAGAGAAGCAAACAACACTGCACACAAATTAGCAAGATTAGCTCTTAATTTTGGTGATGAAAAGGTATGGATAGAGGATAGTCCAATAGAAATTGCAAATGATATTCTTGTGGAAAAACTTTGTAATGACTGACTTTTGTTATCAATGAAGGTCGTAGTATATGTTTGATTCAAAAAAAAGATGGAAATAAACTCTGTGTGACTAATTATTACACCCATTATTTCACAAAACCGTATCTTTTTTTCTTTTTCCCACTATGTATAAAATTTAATCATCTTTACAATTTACTTAAAATGCATGAATTGAATGAATATGTTCAGTTTCAAATTAAGAAACGTCTGGAAAAGAAAGATATCAGTTAATTACATTAAGCCTAAAGTTGATCAGGAAAAAAAAAAAAACAGAGAAGGAAGAACATCATGGACAATTCTGATATATTTATATAATATAAGGAATTGATTCAAAAAACTTTCTGTTCTTTTCTCCTCTGTTTTCTCCTCTTTAATTTTTTTTCTCTCTCTCTTCTGCTCTAATTTATTCCTACAAATACAAATAAAAACAGACAAAAACTCAGTGAAATGAATGAAAGTATGAAACAGTAAAATGCAAAGAATGAAAACAAAAGTGAAGACCAGATTTCACGTGGGAGCCAGCCATGTTGCCTGACCAAAATGCAACTTGATCAAAGTGTGCTCAGAAAATCAAATTTGTAAAAGAAAAGGAAAGCTGAAAAGGCTCTCTTCCATCTAATAACAGCTACCAAAGCTTTCCTTTGCAATGATTATTACGATGAGAAGAAAGAAAAATAACTCATAATTAAAGGAAAAAAATGCAAACCACCAAATAACTGTCAACCAAGCTAAAATCAATAATTTCAGGATCACGACCAAACAATCTCCCGAACGAAATCAAGAACAAGAACTCTGAAGCACATTTAAGTAAACAGACCCTTAAAACCTATAATCTATTCTCACCCTACTTGCCAAAAAAACCCCAAAAATAGATTAAAAAAAGAAAAACAGGAAGACATCATGATCCAGCAGCAGCTTATAGGTTTAATGATGTAACGTTTAATGTTATATCTTTCATGCTAGATCTACAGACATCAGCTTTTTCTCCCCCTCCTACTATTTTTTTTTTCTTTTTGTTTGAGAACTTATTATTCAAGGCTAGCTATCAAGTCTTCTGGACAGAAGGCTTCTTCCAAAAACTGGAGCACAAATTTTGTCATATCCAGCCAGTCAATGAAATTGGTTTCGGTCGCTACAAATAACAATAGAAAGGTGTTGTTGCTGCAGTATATTTCATATCAATGTTGTTCCATTTATACACACACACACTCCGCAAATTGATATATATATATATACATATATATATATCACTTGGAAAAACTCCCAGTACGTCTAACAGGTGTCCAACAAATTAAACTCCTTCTTGTTGTAACTTTGTGATATAGTTTTAACGAGACTCATGCAGTTTTAACTATATAGGGAGTATACTTTATGTGTTGGTACAAAACCTCTGTAGTTTCAAAACCTGTAGTACAATCAAGATCTTGAGTTGGCATGATTTGAAATCTTATAATCTCGACTAGATCATGAAAACAGCTACCATTTCATTTTCATCTGATATTTGAGTGTTGAAGTGGATATGCACATGGACACCAAATACAGAAAAGGGCAAAGGCAAAGCTGGGTTCAAAATTATAAAAGCATCTCTACAGCATCAATTCATAATTAATCCTACAAAATCAAACTGAACCAAAAATGGAGAAATGTGTTTCATTTTTCCTTAATTGTGTGTTCGAAATCCAAACCAGAAGAGGCTTTTACCTCTCTCTACTGGCATCTTGCAAGCTAAAAAATCAATATGTTTTTATTTTATGAATCTGAAAATCGCATTTCAAAAAAATTGGTTAATGAAAATTTAGCAAGCAAACAAATATATACTTTTTTTTTATCAGTAGCAATCAAACAAAGAAGTCAATATGCAGTAGAACACTTTCTAAACTATTATCCCCTTTCCAATTTTTCCCTTTTTAACCGACACCTTACGCAACAATCAGTTGATTGGCAAGGAAATGAAGAACCATATTGTAAGGGATAAAATATAACAGGCTTATAGTATTTCTTAGGGCCAGCCCAATGGGGGGAATCATGAGGAGGGAAGAATGAGAAGAGAGAGGGAAATGACAAAAGACTGAGAGAGTACAGAGTGTCAGGAGGAAGAAGGAGAAGTGACATAAAGTAAAGGAGAAGTAACATAAAAAAGGGGTGAAGATACGTAAAGCAAGAGGCAGAAGATAAAAGAGGACTTGGGGGGACTTTTGGATAGGCTTTTTCGAGACTTCACCTTCTTCAACCTTACCACAGAAACTCCAGCGAGAGGATGAAAACTAGAGGATATAACTCAGATCTCCATTGTACAGTGAAGATGAGAGATCATGAGAGACTGTAAAACAAGCATATTATAGTGGACTCTCCCCTTCCCGAACCCCCGTGGATGTAGGCCAATGCCGAATCACGTAATCTGTATGTTTCTCTCTCTTTTACATTCTCAGTATTTATTTTTTATTCATTGCTATGGACGTATGCACAGTCGCACTGGACCACGCTGAAAGCTCCAGACTACACCGATCGAGGCCTAGATAGTCATAACGGGCCGGGAATGACTTTTTCTCTCCTTCTGGACTGTTCTGCGATTTTTGACATTAACAGTTGGCACCGTCTGTGGGATCCGAGTTACTTTTTACACTAAAAGTGAAATAATGACGATTTTCAGACTCGCTAAATAATCTCCAAAGGAGCATATTAAAGTTTTCCAGGTAAGTATTCTCAGCCCTCCAACTTTTATATTTATGAGTATTTAACAAAAAATGGCGAGCGGGCCTTTCTTGCCCGAGTAAAAAGCCAAATTCCTCAACCACTTGAGTTGCAAATACTCATCTTTGAGTACACTTTACAAAAAGAGCCAGGGCAGGATACACCCACGGTACACGAAGAACACAACAGATTACGGAAGTGCACAGTGCATGTGAAGATTGGGCATTGTGTGCATGGCATGCAAAGTGTCATGCACGACAGCGTGGGGGTGCACGTTAAGGCAGGACCAGCAGGGAAAACCCCACCTGATCCACGCTGCACCCACGAGTTGGGGGGATCCATCCTGCTAGCCACAAAGGAGGCCCGGGAAAGCCACCGGCAAACACTACGAGGGGCGCCAAAGCTTGCGTCCGGGACGCACATTGGACGAAGGTCCATGGGGTAAGAGATAGCCACCGACAGCCACTACTGGGGTTGCTGGCTGTTTCTTTCTCCGGAGGATCCTCCCCTCTTCCGAAGCTACGATGTTTGTTGAGGTATGCACATCTGGGATGTGCATCACGAGAGGCTCATAGTGGCTGGTGGGCATCGACCTTCCAACCATCAAATCAATGAGACATTATGGCAGCCGGCTTGCTACCTCTTGGTGACAGAGAATGGCGGTGAGTTTTTTTCCCACCAACCATGGACTTCTTGGCCACGTGTGGCTGTGTGTTGCTTGGCCAAGGTGCCTCTCGACTCAACACCACAACAAGTCCCACCTAGACACCATTACATCCCAACTCGGACACCAATGGCAGGGATCTCGCATCTCGACTCACCCAGAAGGCCAAAGGACTTGCCCGGCCATCGTGGAGTCGCTCGGCCAGTCACGAAGTTGCCTAGCCAGTCACAGAGTCACCCGGCTGTGTAGGGCCATGCACAAGCAACAAACTTCCCGTCCCGGCACCTTGGACAGACTCTCCCTGGCATGTAAGCACCTTAGACTGATGCTTCTCGACCACCTGCTTCTCACCCATGGACTCATCGTCCAAACCAGCGGCCATCAAGTCGTCACGCACGTGATTGAGTCACAGGAGCAGCTCGACCACATGCATGGTGGGCAGGAGGAGCTCAGCCACATGCATGGCGGGCAGGAAGAGCTTGAATGAGCCATGCATGGTACACGTGATGGAGAACAAGAAACCACCCAGTGTTCCACTCGCCCATAGTACACGACTCGAGGAGAAGATGAACAAGAAATTTTCTAAGAGATGGTTAAGTCCACATCTCTTCGAAGATACTTAAAGATGAACGAATTCCCCAACAGTAAACTGACCTAGTTGAAAAAAGAAAATAAAAACAGAGAGAGAAGAAGAAGAAGAAGAGCAAGAAAGAGAAGAAATAACAACCAATAGCGAGCAATTTCTTCAAGCAAAAATCAGTCACAATGACTAAACACTCGGTTTATCTACCACAAAATTTATGTGGATTTTGTTTTTACTAACATAATTGATTCCTGTAGCATGGAACACTAGTTGTATAGCCCCACTCGAATATCGTTTGAACGTCTCAATATTTCTCCATCGGAATAAACTCTTTGGCATTTACATGCATGTGGACAAGCGCCTCTCCTACTTACCTCTCCGCGAGATCCAAAGGGATGGGTTACACCTAAAGGATGCTTTATCCCTCCTGCGGTGGAGAGCGGGATTAGCACCAATCTGACCCAACACTTACCTTCCCTATGGCATCAACAGGCGGAAGTGGGTCCAATCTCAAACTATCTGATAACTTACCTCCCTGTGAAGGTCGATAGGCATATCCAGCCCCCCAGCGGTCCAACCTCCCTAATGGAGGAGAGCAGGTCCAGCCTCTAGGCTTCTCAACAACTTATCTCGACCTCCGCCACGGTAAAGAGTGGGATCAGCACCAGCCTGACTCGACACTTACCTTCTTTGTGATATTAACAGGTGGGAGCGAGTCCAATCACAAACTGCCCGACAGCTTACCTAGCGAGAATCAGCATGAGGGCCCAATCCTCCAAACGACAAAACCTCCCTTGCAGAGGAGAGTGGGCCCAACCTCTAGACTGCCAGATAACTTATCCCGACCCCATTACGGTGAAGAGTTGACCAACTCCTTAGCTATCGACAACTTACCTCCCTGCAAGGCCCAAAGGGATGGGTTACGCCTAGGAGCTGCTTTATCCCTCTCGTGGTGGAGAGTGGGCCTAGCTTTCGGTTGCCTGACACTTACCTTCCCTATGAGCGTCAACAGGCGGGAACGGGTCCAATCTCAAACTGCCCGACAACTTACCTCATCGCAGGACATAAAAGGATGAGTCATGCCTTAAGGTTGCTCTATCCCTCTCACGATGGAGAGTGTGTCCAGCCTCTCGGTTGTCAGAAAACTTACCTTGACTTACAAAAGGACGAAGAGTGAGATTAACGCTAGCTGACCCGACACTTACCTTCCCTGTGATGTCAACGAGCGGGAGCGGGTCCAGTCCCAAACTGCTCGACACTTATCTCCCCGTGAGAGTCATGGGTCTAACCCTCCTGGTGGCCCGAACTCTTTCATGGAGGAAAGCTGGCCCAGGGTCTAGGCTGCTCGGCAACTTACCCCAACCCCTTTCACGGTGAAAAGTAGACTGGCTCCTCAACTGTCCAGCAACTTACCTCCCCGAGGGACTAAAGAGGTGGGCTTAGCCTGAGGCTTCCCGATCTTTCCTCTAGTGGAGAGTGGGTTTAGTCTTTCGACTACTCGACATTACTCCTGGGACGCCATCTCTTGCAATGGAACGCCAAACAGATAACGCCTCAGACCCTCGCCAAATGAGTAACGCCTCAGACTTTCACCACACCCCAGCAAGATATCTCAGGTTTGCGAATTTCGCACCCGTGATTGGAGATTATTTACACTAACCAGTTTGACTTTTGCAGCATGATCAGACATTTCTTACTTACCTACCTGTTTCCCGTTAAGGGTCAACAGGTAGGTCTAGTCTTAAGGCGACCCGTCCTACCTCATGGAGAAGTGCGGGTTCAGTCTTTTGATTGCCCGATGTTACTCTAGGGATCGTATCTCCTTTAGCAAATGCCGAGTCTCTGATCTTCGCCGCACTCCAGGATGACGATTCAGGTTTGCGAATTTCACATTTGTGATTATAGAATATTTACACTAACCGGTTTGACTTTTACAGCACAGTCAAACATGTCCTACTTACCTTTTTCCCATTAAAGGTCAACAGGTCGATCTAGCATTAAGGCGGCCTGGCTTGCCTCACGGTGAAGTGCTGGTCCAGTCATTTGGCTGCCCAACATTACTCCTAAGACAGCATCTCCTCTAACAAATAAAGAACATTTACACTCGAGCTATGATTGCCTCTCTTAGGATATTTTTGACAACGAGTCAACAAACGAGAAGGTCCAAGGGCTGCTCGGCCACCCTGCTGACCAACAAACGGGCAGGTCACTCGACTGCTCGACCTTCGCACCTTATGATGGGAGTACATCTCCTGCCATAGCCGAGCTACGCACTCGCAACTTATGTGATGGAGTACATCTCCCACCATAGCTGAGCTATGCGCTTGCAACTTAAGTGTTGGAGTACATCTCCCGCCATAGTCGAGCTATGCACTCGTACCTCACGTGGTCATGCACATCTCCAGCCATAGCCGAGCTATGCGCTCGCACCTTACGCGGTAGAGAACATATCTAGCTAAGCCGAGCCCCACGCTTGCACTCTATGCGGTTGAGCCTATCTTCCGCTTATCTCGCCAAGTCGAGCCCCGTGCTCACACCCTACGCGGTCGAGTTCATCTCCCGCTTGCCAAGTAGAGCCCCAGGCTTGCACTTTATGCAATCGAGCCTATCTCCCACTTATTTTGCCAAGACGAGCTTCGCGCTCATACTCTATGCAGTCGAGTCCATCTCCCGCTTATTTTGCCAAGATGAGTCCTATGCTCGTGCTCTATGCGGTCGAGCCTATCTCCCGTTTACCTCATCAAGACGAGCCTCGTGCTCGCTCTCTATGCAATCGAGTCTATCTCTCACTTATCTCGCTAAGCTGTGCCCCGTGCTTGCACTTCATGTAGTCGAGTCCATCTCCCACCTAATCTCGCGCTTGAAAATCTTTATTGCTTAATGAAGTAAAATGGATAACCAGGGACCAGCTTCCAGAATTTATTTCACTACTGACTTGGGAAGATTAGTTTGACTGTATATTTTATCTTTGAAGATTCTCAATGTCTTCTTTTTGGAGCAAATTGCCTTTTAGAATCGCGGACAACTATAATGGATAAAATATAGTAGGCCCATGATATTTCCTAGGCACAACCCAATGAGGGGGGGACTCATCAGGAAGGAAGAATGAGAAGAGAGAGGGACAGTATAAAAGGCTAAAGGAATGCAGATTGTTAGGAGGAAGAAGAGGAAGTGACATAAAGTAAAGGGGAAGTGACATAAGTAAGGGGTGAAGAGACGTAAATCAAGGGGTCAGAAGATAAAAGAGGAGGGAACTAGATGAGTTGGAGGGGACCTTTGGCTAGGCTTCTCTAAGACTTCACATTCTTCAACCTAACCACAGAGACTTCCACGAAAGGATGAAAACCAGAGGACGAAACTCAGATCTACATTATACAGTGAGGATGATAGATCATGAGAGATTGTAAAATAAGCATATTATAGTGGACTCTCCCTTGCCCGAACTCCGTGGATGTAGGCCTAGTGTCGAACCACGTAAATCTGTGTGTTTCTCTCTCTTTTATATTCTCAGTATTTATTTTTCATTCACTGTCATGGACGTACGCACAACTGCATTGGACCACTCCGGGGGCTTCAGACTACACCGATCGAAGCCCAGATCTTCATAGCGGGTTGGAAATGACTCTTTCTGCCCTTCTGGACTATTGTGCGATTTTTGACATTAACACATATGAAATGGGGGTTTTCTTACCTCCAATAAGCAGCGATGGGCTTTGAGAGCTTAGTGACCATGAAATATCCACCACTTTCTCGTCGCCCTTCCTTATCTTCGGGTTAACACCCTAAGCCTTGGCTCTCACCACCAACATGAGTCTCAGCTTGGCGCTACCCACATGACATAAAGATAAAGACTCAAAGTGGGTCCTAAAGATGGTTGCTCCTCTGCTTTGCTTGAGGCACTCAGCAGCTGACTTGCTGTATGAGAACCTGACACCTACCAAGCTTAGAATTGACGCAATTGAAATGGAAAATGGGTCTTTGAAACTTCCTTGGTCTAAATCAACGAATCGTTGGCTCTTTGTGAGGGTAGGTGAAATATATTTTGGAATTGGAAGGTGGTTGGGTGACAAACTTGTGAAGGGCATGGCCTGTCGCAATCTAAGAAGGAATAATGCGGTGACAAACAGAGGGAAAAGAATTCGATGATGAATAGAGGGAATGGAGGCGACCACATCAATGAACGAAGGTGATGACAATGAGGAAGAGAATGGGGAGGGCTAGCTGGGTAGGGTTTGGTTTGGATTCTATGCTTAAAACATGACTTTGGGCAGGTTGAAACCCGAGTTCGACTAAAAAATTTCTTTAACCCGCATTTAGCGGTAGGGTCGGATTAGGTCATTCAGACAGACTGGGCCTGCGATTTTTCTAGAAAGGCCTATGCGTGTGTCTCTTTCAGAAAGGTACTGGAAGAGAATAATCTACGCTTCTTAACTATCCTAGCATAACAAACCAATTACCATCTTTTCCGATCCCCAACAATCTTGATTTGGTTTAATCACCCTTAAATTCCTTTCTCTCTTCCAAGCATCTTGATATATAATTAGTTAGGCATACTAAAAGATATTTGTTTCTTGGCCATGCAAAATAAAAGGGAGGTAGGTCTTAACATATCAGCCCCATTTTACAAAGTAGAAGTTGCTTCTAAATCATTTGTCATTTTCTTTTTCTTTGGGCTCGAAATAGTGTATCCAATTTCAAATTTTGGGCACAAATCCATGATGGTTTACAATTATCCTACCATTATGAACTTGAGGTTGATTTCATTCTCATCGACTTCACTTAAAACAAATAGAATAATGCTACGTACAAGGCTCAAATAGATAAGTCTCATACAAACCCTTTATAAAAAAGTGGGTCCCACTAATAAATAATAGTTTTTTTACACTTTTTTTAGGTGGGGTCCACCTTTTTACAAGGGCTTGTACAAATCATTTCTCAAACATTAAACCTCCTTTTGTTGGGTTTAAGGAGAATGGTTTATTGTTGTGGCGATCCGACTTGATGATTCGACTCGATAATAATTCGATATGGTTTTTGAGTGGATTTTCAATGAGACTTGTGCCACAGAGGGCAGGCTTGGTTCAGTAGGCAGAAAGTTCACTCGACTTTCAGACTTTCAGCTCCAGCGAAGATTAGACAAAAAGTTCGATCGAGTCTCGCTCGACAGTGGGCTGGAACAAAACTCAAGCAGAGAGTTTGCTCGAAAGTCGCTCGACTCGGCACTCGAGCAAAGTCCAGGAAAAGAGTTCGCTCAACAATCGCTTGACACTATGCTCAAGCCAAAACCAGACAGAAAGTTTGCTCGATGCACGTTTCGACTCCGCTTGAGCAAATATCACAGAAAAGTGAAAATTTGATTTTCCGCCGTGTAACCCTATAAATATATTTATTTTAAATAGTCTGGCCGTTTTGAACAATGAAAAATCACTCCAAAGTGTAACTTGTGATTCCTCAACATAATCAATCATCTGCAGCTCTATGGATGTAGGCACGTTGCCGAACCACATGAATTTGTATCGTGTGATTGATTGTTTGATTATTTATTGTTTACTTTTGTTTTATTATCATTGTTTTTAGCAACACCTTTTTTATTTTTTCTGTTTAGTCCTTGTTGGACCAAACAAAACACAATTATGTAAGTTAAATCTATTAATTTTTTAAATTAAACTTTCTTTAATATTACGTAATGGTATTCATTAATGGTGATATAGAATCAGATGGTTGAGCAATTGAATGAGAAAGACTTGGATGGGAACATGGATGAAGCAGCTAATGCAGTGTTGAAAGAGGTTTAGGACATCGACCAGGTTATGCAACTGGTCTAGGCCACTTTGTTATACCTGAAACATCTCCTTCATTGCGCAACAATAGGGATTATCAACGCATTATTGAGGAGAACGAGAAAAACAAGAATGATGCAAATTTGTATACGAGCTAGTTTTTGGCACTGAGATCTGATTTATTAGAATTCAAGAACCAATTTCAAGACTATGAAAAATTGATGAACATTTGCATGACAAAGTTGGAGTCTCAAAGGGAGTCTCTTAGAGACTCCGATCGATGTCTAGGCATCCTGGGTACATGACATCATCCCTTTTTTGATTTTTTGAACTGCTATTGAAGGTTGATCAGCTAGTTAATGGGGATGATATCATTTTTGGCTGCTTTTGTTGATCAACTTAGTATGTGGCTAGGTTGGAAGTGATAGGAAGGACATACAACCTATATATTGACAGGTGTGTTTTACTCCTTTGTAGGCTTGGTCTGTGGATGCTTTGTTATTCCCCTTGTTATCGGCTTTATGTCCTACCATGCATTTAGATAAATTTGAGAGTAATCATTTGACAAATGATAGGGTTGGTTCTGGATATTTAAGATAGCATTGAGTGTGTTATTTTTTAGCATTGCTTACATATCTAGAAATCATTAAATGAATCTAGAAGCTATCAATAAGGGTATCAAGTCATTGATTAGATATCTCTACTTAAAGTCTGTCCAGTTTGCTAATTTGGAACTTTATTAATAACATGATAGTAATGGTTAAAGTTTTCTTGATATTTTTATGCAGCAAGTCTAGATCTATTAGAGTAAGGATTGAAAGGGACTATTACTAAAGACACAATGCTGCTTGAGAGACTAAGTGAATTGGAGGAAAAGTGTTTTTGAGCCAAGACCACAGCTGCTTTCAACCCTGTTAATCAAACTATTCACCATGAAGTAACTGAATCTAGATGTATGAACCCATCTGTAAGTTGCCACATTGTGGCACGCACTGTTTTGCTATGTTATTTATATTAGCTGATTGTCAAACGATGAATGATCATGAATTGTTAAGTTTGGCTTTTCATGTGCATTATGTTTAATGATAACAAAAGTAATATATAAACATGTGTGTATATATGGACGTGCTTTAGCTAGTTTTGGAGTTGATATAGTTTTTGTAGTTTCAGTATTTATCTTGAAGGCGTTTTTGCAGCTTATTCTCAACAAAGTATATCAGATTGATGTCCTACTTATTTTGTGTCATTAATAATTTATGCCATTGTGATGTGAATACAACGGTAAAGATCCATACAAATCATTGTAAAAATGACCTCGAGGTCATTACATGTAGCAAATATGGGAATTAAATTTGACTAATACGTAATGTATGAGAAATAAATTTGTTGAGTACAATGCAATGGCCAATATATATGAGCTGGAGTTTTCTATTACCCACAATTTATCCTTCAAAAAAAGATCTTTTAGTGGCGACATGTGAGACGTGCATAAAAGATCATGGCAAAATTTCTTTTCCTACGCCATCTGATCGTGGAAAATAAATCTTTATAATAGCATCTTTACGTGGATACAAATTATTTTTCACGATGCCTCTTTGCGGAAATTGACTTTTAGCAGCAGCATTAACTCGTCAATAAAAGTTTTTCCAACTAAACTTCTCATTGAAAGACCCTTTCTTCGATTGTCTCTTTGCGGGCAATACATTCTTGTGGCGATGTATGTTGCCAATATACTATTTTGCGGCAATTAATATTTGTAGAGGAAAATAATTATCGACAAAATTCAATCTCGCAAAAAATATTTTGTGACAATATATCAGCGCGGCAAATAAGTAATCTTGAAAATGTTGAATGATTTGAAGGAGTTATTTCTAACAATTTTCATTGTTATTTGCGACAAGTCGAGGTGCCATAATAAGAAGATTTTGCGACAAGTTGCATTTTTGCCGAATAAAATACGTAAATTACCGTTTTATTATCTACAATCTTACGGCCAATATATTTTGCTAGTAAAAGAGTTTTGCGGCAATTTTTTATGCTTTTTACGGCAAATTTAGTCCCCACAAAAAGCAATATTTGTTGTAGGGAATTGATTGAAATCAGTTTGCTAGCTCTCTGTTCTGAAGCACCCAGTTTGTTTGTTTTCAGAAAACATCTCATCTCATCTTACCTCATTATTACAACTTTCTCAAATCCCCATACAAAATAAAATAAACAATTCAACTTTTTTAAATTTCAAAACAAAAATAATATTTAAAAATATATTCTAACAATATTTTATTCAACTTTTTAACTTTAATCTAAACTCATCTCATCTCATCTCTGAAAACAAACGAGCTTAGGCCAAAACTACAATTTGAAAGAGCTAGAGACGATTATTGAAGCATTGCTTGATTACATCTTGAAGTGGACCAATGAACTTAGGCCACAAGAGTCACAACGACAACGACGTCGTTCTACAGCTAGTAGTTTTAATTTTTTTTTATTCACTTTTCTGAACGGACTAATTTAAGAGTTATGCTACTTATATATCACTTAAAAATCAGTGTAAGTCTCTAGATCAATTATGTTTTTCTTATATATATATATATATATTAATGAACTTGCAAATAAAATTTCTCAATTTGACAACTGAGTCACTGACCACAATTGCATGCTTGCTACAAAAGCGTCAGCAAATATCAGAAACATTTCATTTGTGCCGGACCATGTGTCACAGATATTTTATATACATACATACATATATATACATAATATTTACACATACATGATAGACGTACATGTCTGATCAAGAATGTTAGAAGAAATTCACTTGGTTACACTCAGTTAACATAAATTCTTGAGCAGTTGTTCCATTAGTGATCAGAGGCACCTTCAAGGAACATTTGATCTTACGAGGCTCGTACGAAATCGTCTTGATTTTACCGTATCTAACCCTTATCTGAACAGAGAGATTTATGTTAATACTGTATATACCAGAACTCTTTTCAGAATCTAGCTTTGAAAGGTCGCGAGCCCCAAGTAATAAGAATTGGTGCCCTTGAAAAACCGGTCTCAAAATACTCGAATTCTTGTGTCCTTGGTAAAAGGGCGTCAAACCCACCGTACAGAACCATTTTTTTTTGTTGTAATAAGCAATGGCATCGATCCGCTCGTAGAAGACACCGACCCTTTGGTTGGAGTTCCTGAGATTGATTTTGAGTGTGAGGTTGAAGTTAAGAGTGTTGTTGGCGGTGGTGAAATCGAATTGTGTGAGTGAGCCTCGGTCACGTGGAACTTCACCTCTCTCGGAAGGAAGATGAGCCAGAAGAGCAAAGACGCAAGGGCGGTGAGGAAGATGAGGAACAAGGCGAATTTACACACGCACTTACCAGTACTCATGACCGCTTAGAAGTTTGAACTGAAGGAGAAAGAGCTATTCCTGTGGGAAGGCATGCAACGCCAGGCCGTAAACCTCTTGTATCCTTTGCATGTGCTGTGCTGTGCTGTGCATGTGTGAACTCAGTATTTGTACAAGAATGCAAAGCCGTGGCCGAAGGCCTAAAATCAAGGCTGCTGCCTCGAACTTCTCGAGGACGATTAGGGTAAAACCGAGGAGTTTTAACTTGTACTAGTTAGTGTTCAATCATTAATAGTACTTGTAGATAAAGACAAAGCGATGGCCATAGACCTAAAATCAAGGCTGTCGTCTTGAAATTGTCGAGGATTAATGATATATTTGGGCGATCCAAGGTCGCGGCCGGTAGATTTATGTTAAGAGAAGTTATAGATTTACAAGATTTTATAGTGGGAAATGATATTACCACCAACAAAACTCCGATTGTATTTTTATTTTTTATTTATTTTATTTCATATTTAATGAATTTTTTTTAAATAAGTTTGTATTTTTTAAGAAAAAAATGTTCAAGAGGTTTAAAAAAATGTTTAAAAAAAGCAAAAAAAAAAAAAAAAAAAATGGCGGTTTGGTGACTACCTTCGATGCCCATTGCCTTCCCTCGGTGGGTGTAGCAGCACCCTTTTATAAAACAATAGGCTTGAATAAACTTATATATAGCTTGATATAATATATCATATCTACATTACATAAAAATAGTCTTTCAATTGGATATACCATATTAAACTACTAATCAATTTATAAGACTATTTTTACAATATCTATTTGTAAAACAAGTATTTCATGATTGGGTACAAGCGCAGAATTTGATAACAAAAAGACTTGCGCATAGTGCATGTGCTATGTCAAACACAAGGAGAAAAAACGAAAAGAAAAGCATGTAGATCAGTACTTGATCTTACCGTACTTAATCCTTATTTTAACAGAGAGCTTTACATCAATGCTATGAACCAGAACTCTTTTCAAGTTCCAACTTTGAAAGGCCACGAGCCCCAAGTGATACGAGTTGCTGCCCTTGGAATGTCGGCCCTAAAATACTCGTATTCTTGTGTCCTTGATAAAAGGGAGTCAAGCCCACCGTACAAAACCATTTTTTGTTGTAGTAAGCAATAACATCGATCCGCTCGTAGAAGATACCGGCCTTTTTGTTGGAAATTAATCCTGAGATTGATTTTGAGCGTCAGGTTGAAGTTAAGAGTGCTAGCTGTTGTTGGTGGTGTAATCGAACTGTGTGAGCGAGGCCTCTGTCACGTGGAACTTCACCTCCGTCCGAAGGAAGATGAGCCAGAAGTGCAAAAGCGCAAGGCCCCAGAGGAGGATCATGAGTCTGAAGGCGAATTTAAACATGCACGTACAAGTCGACATGGCTTAGAACTTACAGAGCAAAAGTAGTTCTTGTTGCAACGCCAGGTACGTAAAACTCTAATTGTATGTATCCTTAAATATTAGCATGTGCTGTGCGTGTGTGAAATTAGTACATGTAGAAGAATGGCAAAGCCGTGGCAGAAGGCCTTATATCAACTATCAAGGCTGTTGCATTGAACTTCTCGAGGACGATCAAGGCTCTTCCAAGCATCTTGATATATAAGTAGCTAGGCATACTAAAAGATATTTGGTTCTTGGCCATGCAAAATAACAGGGAGGCAGGTCTTAACAGTTTTATCAGCCCCGTTTTACAAAGTAGAAGTTGGTTCTAAATCATTTGTCATTTTCCTTTTCTTTGGGCCCGAAATAGTATTTCCAATTTCATATTTTGGGCACAGGTCCATGATGGTTTACAATTCTCCCACCATTATGAGCTTGAGGTTGATTGATTTCATTCCCATCGACTTCACTTAAAACAAACAGAGGAATGCTAAGTACAAACCTCAAATAAATAAGCATCATACAAATCATTTGTAAAAATGTGGGTCCCACTAATAAAAAGTAGTTTTTTTTAGGTGGAGTCTACCTTTTTACAAGGACTTGTATGGGGCTTGTACAAATAATTTCTCAAATATTAAGCCCCATTTGTTGGGTTTGAGAAGACTGGTTTATTATTTTGGTGGCCAGACTTGATGATTCGACTCGGTAATAATTCTTTAAGGTTTTTTAGTGGATTTTCAATGAGACGTGTCATAGGGTGTAGGCTTGAGTCGATAGGCAGAAGGTTCACTTGACTTTCAGACTTTCAACTTGAGCGAAAATCAGACAACTGAAAGTTCGGTTGAGTCTTGCTCGACAGTGGACTCTAACGAAGCTCAGGCAAAGAGTTCGATTGACTCGACACTCAAGCAAATCCTAGGCAGAGAGTTCACTTGACAGTCGCTTGACACTACGCTTGAGCCAAAACCAGACAGAGAGTTCACTCGATGCGCGCTGACACTCCACTTGAGCGAATATCGCAAAAAAGTAAAAATTTAGATTTCTGCCATGTAATCCTATAAATATATTTATTTTAAACAGTATGGCCATTTTGAATAGTGAAAAATTGCCACAAAATGTATCTTATGATTTATCAGCAGAATATAATCCTTTGCAGCTCCGTGGACACAGGTACGTTGTCGAACCATGTAAATTTATGTCGTGTGATTGATTGTTTGATTATTTCTTATTTACTTTTGTTTTGTTGTCATCGTTTTTAGTAACACCTTTTTTATTTTTTCCGTTTGGTCCGTGCTAGTGTTGATTGAAATCAGTTTGCTCTAATTTGTTCTGAAGCACCATTCAGCATCTAAATGGACTTCCCCAAAAGTACAATTAGAAAGAGCTAGAGATTGATGCCTTGCTTGATCAAGTCTTGAAGTGGACAAATGAACTCAAGCCACAAGAGTCACAACGACAACGTTGTTCTACAGCTAGCAGTTTTAATTTTTTTATTCACTTTTCTGAACGGGCTAATTTAAGAGTTATGCTACTTGTGTATCGCTTAAAAATCAATGTAAGTTTCTATATCAATTATGTATTTATTATATATATATTAATAAACTTGCAAAAAAAATTTCTCAATTTGACAACTGACCACAATTGCTTGCTTGCTTGCTACAAAAGCATAAGCAAATATCAGAAACATTTCATTTGTGCCGGACCATGTGTCACAGATATTTTATATGCATATACATATACATACATATATATATATATATATATATATATACATATACATACACACACACACACACATATATATATATATACACACACAAACACATGGTGCGCGCGGGGTAGCCCCTAGCTTCCGTGGCCCCCGCCATGCATGGGTCGGAGGTTGGGTTTTCACCCTCACCCCCCGCCCACTTCAATAATGAACTACAGTCTACTAGGCACAAAAATTATTTCTGGGTCCAAAAGTGATCAAAAACACATTTTTGGACCAAATTATAAATTTAAATTTTTAAATATAACTATAATTTAAAAACTATGTAGTTTTAAAATTTTCTAGTGCATATTTTGTGTAAATTGTAGTGTACTAGGGTGACACTTTTATAGATTGCCTTCACAATAGAAGTCTCACACTTAAGTAATGTGGGACTCTTGTATTGCCTTAGCAGTCTATAAAATGGTCACTCTACTATACTACAACTTATGCAAAATATTAAGTAAAAGTTCTACCTATTATATATTACTATATTTATATATAGTACACATAATAAATATTTATAAATATGTATAGTATAAATATATAAATATATATTTATATAATAAAACATATAAGTGAGTGGCGAGGAAAATGCGGGGTGGGGTTGGGCCTTTTTCACCCCCGGCCCGCCCTGCTAGGAGGGCCAGATGCGGGCATGGGAGGGGTGGGGGAACGGGGGCGGGGTGTGTGGACCCGCTGCCCACCCTTAGCCCATAGTACACGACTCGAGGAGAAGATGAACAGGAAATTTTCTAAGAGATGGTTAACTCCACATCACTTCCAAGATAGTTAAGGACGAACGAATTCCCCAGTAGTAAATTGATTAGGTTGAAAAAAGAAAATAAAAACAGAGAGAGAAGAAGAAGAAGAAGAAGAAGAAAGAGAAGAAATAACAACCAGTATCGGACAGTTTCGGTCAAACAAAAATAGGTTACAATGGCTAAACACCCGGTTTTTCTGTCTCAAAACTTATGTAGATTTTGTTTTTACTAACATAATTGATTCTTGTAGTGCAGAACATCAGTTGTGCACCCCTACTTGGATATCGTTCGGACGTCTCAATATTTCTCCATCCAAATAAATTCTTTGGCATTCACATGCACGTGGACTAACACCTCTCCTACTTACCTCCCCGCGGGATCCAAATGGATGGTTTAAGCCTAAAGGCTGCTTTATCCCTCCCGTAATGGAAAGTGGGATCAGTATCAACCTGACCTGACACTTACCTTCCCTGTGGCATCAACTGGAGGGGAGCGGGTCTAATCTCAAACTGCCTTGTAACTTACCTCCCTGTGAGGGTCATGGGCAGATCTGGCCTCCCCAATGGTCCGACCTCCCTAACGGAGGAGAGCAAGTCCAGCCTCTCAGCTACCCAACAACTTACCCTGACCTTCACCACAGTGAAGAGCGGGATCAGCACCAGCCTGACCAGACATTTACCTTCTCTACGATATTAACGGATGGGAATGGGTCCAATCACAAAATGCCCGACAGCTTACTTCCCTGCGAGAATCAACAGGCAGGCTCGACCCTCCCAGCGACTATACCTCCCTCGCGGAGGAAAGAGGGCCCAACCTCTTGGCTACCCGATAACTTACCTCCACGGGAGGCCCAAAGGGATGGGTTACGCCTAGGAGCTACTTTATCCCTCTCGCGGTAGAGAGCGGGCCTAGCTTTCGGTTGCCCAACACTTACCTTCCCCAGAGCATCAATAGGCGAGAGCGGGTCAAATATCAAATTGCCTGGTAACTTTCCTCCTCGTAGGACACAAAGGGATGAGTCATGCCTTAAGGCTGCTCTATCCTTCCTATGATGGGGAGTGGGTCCAGCCTCTCGGTTGCCCGAAAACTTACCTTGACCTCCACCAGGGCGAAGAGTGGGATTAGTGCCAGCCTTCCCAACACTTATCTTCCCTGTGATGTCAACTGACGAGAGTGGGTCCAGTCCCAAACTACCCGACACTTACCTCCCCATGAAAGTCATGGTCTAACCCCCTAGTGGCCCAGACTTTTTCAAGGAGGAGAGCGGGTCCAGTCTCTAGGCTGCCCGGAAAAATATCCCGACATCTATCACGGTGAAGAGCGGACTAGCTCTTCAGTTGTCCGACAACTTACCTCCCAAGGGACCAAAGAGGCGGGCTTAGCCTAAGGCATCTCGACCTCTCCTCCTGTGGAGAGTGGGTTTAATCTTCGACTGGGCGACATTACTCCTGGGACGCCATCTCCTGCAATGGAATGCCAAACGGATAAAACCTCGGGCACTCGCCAAACTCCATCTCCATCAAACGAGACACCAATGAGTAACGCTTTAGACCGTCACTGCACTCTAGCAAAACAGCTCAAGTTTACAAATTTCGCACTCATGATTGGAGATTATTTACACTAACCAATTTGACTTTTGCAGTATGATCAAACATCTCCTACTTACCTTCTCGTTAAGGGTCAACAGGTGGGTCCAGTATTAAGGCGGCCCGGCGTGCCTCACGACGAAATGGGGATTCAGTCTTTCAACTGCCCAACATTACTCCAGGGATTGTATCTCCGCAAGAAAACTCCAAGCCTCTAATCTTCGCTGCACTCCAGGACAATGATTCAGGTTTTCAAATTTCACACTTGTGATTAGAGAATATTTACACTGACCGATTTGACTTTTGCAATACGATCAAATATCTCCTACTTACCTTCCCGTTGAGGGTCAACAGGTGGGTCCAGTCTTAAGGCGGCCCAGCCTACCTCATGGCGAAGTGCGGGTTCAGTCTTTCGGTTGCCCGACATTACTCCTGAGACAACATCTCCTCCAACAAATGTCCGAGCGATGATTGCCTCTCCTGGGTTATTTTCGACAATGAGTCAACAAACGAGAAGGGTCAGGGGCCACTCGACCCTTTGGGAGCCCAACAAGTGGGCAAGTCACCAGATTAGGACGAAGGATCAAGAGATCATGCTGAAGGATAAAGAGATCTAGTTGAGAGATTTGAGGAGTGAGAAGAGGAAGCTCAATCTTGAGTCGAAGATTCGAGAGCTGATATCTGCTAGGAAGGAGCTCGACCTTAATAAGGGGTTCAAACTGCTTTTCACCGAGAGGGATAGCGCCTAAGTGGAAATCGAGAGGCTAGAGTGTCAATTGGTGCCTGTCAAGGAAGAGCTGAACAGGTACAAGAAGGCAATCAAGACATTGGCAAGAGAGAAGAGGCACGCCGTCGGGAAGTGTTCTCGGTTGCTTCACAAGTATTTTGGGCTCACAATGTCAACGCAGAAATTAAGGACTTCTGTTCAGCGACTCCAACTCAAGACTACTCGTTTGGAGACTTCTCTGGACGCTGCTAGGCAGTGGGTGGATCTCATTGAGTCTTAACTTAGATTGGCTCCTGCCCTTCGTGATGAAGCTTGGATTTTTGGTATAGAGAGGGTCTTGAGCACTTGCGAGATCAACTAAAGGAGAATCTCGAGACTGACCTTCACACCTTCGACCTTCAAACGCTCCTCTAGACCGCAAATCTTATCGCCATATGAAGACCTTAGAGAACAGATGCCTCTAGCCTTTTGGGGTGTTCCTCCATAATTTTAGCTCCCATTTTTTGTTTTCAAGCCTTCATGGGCTTTTAATGTAATGAAACATTTATACATGAATATACCTTTTATTTTGTTTAATCATGGTTGCGTTTTTATTTCCTTCGCTGCTTTCCTCTCCCGCTTTTCATGTTCTTTTGCTTCTTATCCATCTGTTTGTCAAGGTAGAGCTCGGGGCTTTGGCCTTTATTTAATTCTTCATGGCAAGTCAAGGGACTGGACTTGTACCCCGTGAAGGTCGACAAGTCCAGTCAAGGGACTGGCTTGTGTTTCGACTGGTTATTGTTTAGGGCAGAGGTCGAAGGCTCTAATCCTTAGGTAATGCATCGCAGGCAAGAACCTAGCACGAAGGTCAGCAAGTCAAAGGTTCTGACTGGCTATTATTCGGGTAGAGCTCATGGCTCTGGTCTTTAGCCAATTTCCTTCGTGGCCAATCAAGGGACTGGGCTTGTACCTCGCGAAAGTCAGCAAGTCCAGCCAAGGGACTAGCTTGTGTTCCGACTGGCTGTTGTTTAGGGTAGAGCTCAAAGGCTTTGATCCTTAGCCAATGCATCGCAAGCAGCAACCTGGCACGAAGGTCAGCAAATAAAGGTTCCAACTGGCTGTTATTCGGGTAGAGCTCATGGCTCTAGTTGTTAACCACTTTCCTTCGTGGTCAATTAAGGGACTGGACTTGTACCCCGCAAAGGTCGGCAAGTCCAGCCAAGGGTCTGGCTTGTATTCTGACTAGCTGTTGTTTAGGGCAGAGCTCGAAGGCTCTGATCCTTAGCCAATGCATCGCAGGTAGCAACCTGGCACGAAGGTCGGTAAGTCAATGGACTTTTGTTCCGATTGGCTGAAGGATCTTCCCCCGTCTGAAGGATTGGCGCTTTGGGAATCTTGTGGTGGGGCGTGTGGTGGTCGTAGGGTTTCGGATAACAATAGATCAGCATTTCGTCCTACTTTAAAAGAAAAAATGCACAAAATTAGAAAAAAACAAATTAAAAGAAGAACTAGAGAGAAGAGGGAGGAGAGATGAGGGAGGGAGGAGCCGAAGCTCCAAACCCCCTCCTCTTGTCTGGATTGGATTTTTTGAGGAGACTGTTCTAGAAAGAAAAGAGAGAGCGAGAGGTGTGCTAGGGTTTCATTGGAAGAAGCAAAGTTAACTATTGGAGAACTTAATAGTATTGTAGGTAGTCAATTGTTTGGAGGAAGCTGTTACCCACCGAGAAAAGTCATTGAGTTTTGTATCTACTAGGGGTGTTCATCCGGGTTTCGGACCGGGTATTCGGATATACCCGACCTAGAATCTGGATTTCAAATCCGATCCGGGTTCCGGCCCGGGTATACTGGGTTATGACCCGGGCCGAAACCCGGATGAATCCGGGTTTGTACAACCCGGAAATCTGGGTTCCGGGCTATACCCGGATTTTTTTTTTTTAAACATGCGGAGAGCCTATATTATTAAATTTTTTTCCCCAGAAAAAGGTAAGCTGATATGCATAATTTTTTTTTTTTTTTTATATCTAAAAGCCTATATACTATTACAATTTTTTCAAGAAAAAATGTTGAAAAGCATATTTCCTTTATATATAAAACTAATTACATTTTTAACTAAATGCATCTAAAAAAAAAATTTAATATTTATCATGTAAAATGCATGCAACACATAATGCAATTCACTACATATTACATTATTCAGTATTTGTACATTACATTACGAAACACAAAATTACAATATATGAAAATTACAGGAACATCGAAAATAGCATCAAATTCATCTGTGTTGAGTGAAGGCCTGAAATCTCCTTTCCTAGCAAGTAGGCCTACCACAGGGACAATCTTGAGTAGGTGCTGCATGAATGATCAAGGGACATAACAAAATATGATATTCAGCTATAATTTAAAACAAGACATCAAATGGGAAATCAATCAATTAAGTATGATATGAACCACATGTAGCACCTGAGATGAAAATGAACACAGGCAATAGAGGAAATGGACAAGGAGTTTAGTGATAGTAATTTTCTACTTGCAGTTTGGAAACTGAAAACTAAATAATCTGAATGATAACTTGGCCTATTGAAAACTAATTAAATCATAAACAGCTTCAGAATGTATTAAGAACTAATGCCCAAATGTAATACTAACAAAATTACAAAATCTCTTACCTCCATTGAAGATGAACATATTCTCTCATAAACAGCTAACACAAAATTACAAACCTTGGCTATGCACACACCGACACAAAATCAGTCCAACAACAGACATGTGAAAACTGAAAAAAAAAATGTTTTTCTCATTTATATACAATTAGATCGAGTCTTGAAAGCAACAAAATGGAAACCCAAAATGTTCATCACTATAAAAATATGTAAGTTCTTTAAGTCTCCCTCCATATAAGTACACAGGCATTATCAAAGATATGTTGAAAGACTTGAAGTAAATAATAAAAAGTCAATATTGTTCTACAAATACATTATGAGAACATATAATGAAGTGGTAGGAGATCCAGACAGAAAGAAGGGGAAGAGGATTTCTCTGTTCTAGTCTTTGATATGTTTAAGCTTTGAGGGTAGTACAACTTTTATGTTTTATTGTCTTTAATTAATCTTTTATGCATCAATATAATCATCAGTACTGAGTTCCATTGAATTACAAGCATAAAACGCGCAACTTTGGCCAGCTGCAACATGTATGTTCAACAATTACCCACAATCCAAGCACACAAATGGATTCTCATTTTCTAAGTCATGAAACCCCTTCACCATAAATGCATTGTTCTAAGACATGAAACCCCTTCACCACAAATGCGTTGTTCTTATTTTACACTCCACCCAGATATACAACTTATTTTTTAAAAAAAAATCTACAATAATCAAAGATAAAACATCCTAAAAACCAATTCTTCCAAATGGCAAATACTAACAAATCTCTCTGCATCAAAACAAAACCCTTTGTTTGAGGGTCTAGAGTTTAACGAAACTAAAGTGCCGATTCTTATCAATACACGACAAAAGCAGAGAGTGAAAACTGAAAAACATAGAGTTATTGAACTTTGAGAAAATACCGATCTTGTTTGAAAACATCTAAGTACCTCAAAAAGATTTTTTTTAAAGAGTAGCAGCTTACCCACGATTCACTCCCAAAGTCTTCATGTCTCAAGCCTTTTGATATAGTTTCTGAAACTCCAGCGAGAGACAAACTGCCTCAGAAACTCGAAGGCTATAGCTTTGGAGACACAGAGAGAGAGGACGGCAGACACTTTGAAGGCTAGGGTTTCGGTTTAGGAGCGAGAGAGAGCAGCAGATCGAGAGTTAGGGTTTCAGAGAGACACATCGAGAGGTTTTTAGTTTGGACTCTGGGTTATGACTGGAGAACGAGAAGATGGAGAGAATGAGGAGAAGGATGAGGGTTTCAGCTGGAGCAGGGGCAGCGTTTAGACGAGAGAGAGAGAGAGAGAGAGAGAGAGAGAGAGAGAGAGAGAGAGAGAGGCAAAAACAAAAGCGGCGGTAGGGTTTAGATAAACGAGAGAGAGTTGTACCGAGAGTTGGGATTTTTTTTTTTTAAATGGAAACCAGGTACCGGGTTTAAAATCCGGTACTCGGATTTCAAACCCTACCCGGACCGGACAGGTCTGGGTTTTTCGGATTTTAAACCCTACCCGGACCGGATAGGTCCGTGCTTTGATAACCTGGGTTTTGGCCCGGATTTGATCCCGACCTGAACCCGGAACCGGAATCTGGTTTTCTAGGTTTCGGGCCGGGCCGGGAAAAAGCTCGGCCCGGATGAACAGTCTTATTTAAATAGTTTTAAAAAATAAGAAAATACAAATATATTAATAGTCACCACTTTAAATATTAAATAATAAAATAAAATATATGATAGGTGAAATTGAGGACCATAGTATCATTTTCGCTTACAGTAATACCAGTGGATCATCTATACAATCTTGGACTAAGAAATCCAATAATGATGTTGCTTGTGTACCTATGGAAATTACGCTATTGTGGCGTGTGAGTTTTGAGGTTGGCATAAAGCAATACATTGAGCCTAATTTATACCATCGTCCCCCTTTTTTTTTTAATTAAAAGATATCATTTAAAAAAAATGATTACATAATGTTTTTCCATGTATTTATTATTTTTACAAATTTTAGATTAAATTAATGGATATGGTTTCATATGTGGTATTAATGATGTAGAATAAAGTTGTCATTATTAAATGTAAAACACATGTAAAGAATACTTCTGTGTATATTCCGAATTAATCAATATTGTAAAATGATACAAGGTATTTATATTACAAAGGGTAAAGTGAAATGAGTGAAATTACATCGAAGGACAAAATAAAATAACATATTACAATTAAACTTTATATAAGATATTATAAAATGTAATACTCCCCCTCAAGATGGAGAGTAAATGGAATGAACTCCCATCTTGGCTATCAATGTAGAGAATTGGCGATTGACCAAGGCTTTAGTAAGTACATCAGCAAGTTGATGTTGAGAACCAACATGAAATGTCTTAAGGATCCCAGCTTGAAGCTTGTCACGTACAAAATGGCAATCAAGCTCAATATGCTTTGTGTGCTCGTGAAAAACAGGGTTAGCAGCAATATGAAGTGCAGCTATGTTATCACAAAACAAATGAGCACTATTAGAATGAGAAACTCTAAAATCTGAGGGTAAAGAAAGAAGCCAAACAATTTCATAAGTTGTAGTGGCCATCGAGCGATATTCCGCCTCTGCAGATGAACAAGAAATGGTTTGTTGTTTCTTAGATTTCCAGCCCGTAGTAGATCTGCGAGTATCAGGGCATGAAGCCCAATCTGAATCTGTAAAAGCTTTGATCTGAAATGAAGAGTTAGCTGGAAAAAATAATCCATGTCCTGGAGTGGACTTCACATACTGTAGGATACGATAAGCAGCCTGTAAGTGAGGTTCACGGGGATTATCCATGTACTGACTAAGCTGATGAACAGAGAATGTGAGGTCTGGCCATGTAATGGTAAGATATAACAATCTCCCAATTAATCTTCTAAAAACAGTAGGGTCAGCCAATAAAATACCATTGTCTTTACTGAGTTTCAAATTTTGTTCCATTGGAAAAGCTGCTGGTTTAACACCAAGATATCCAGCATCTTGTAATATCTCAAGTGCATACTTACATTGACATAGGAAAATGCCCTTAGGAGATCTTGCAACTTCCAAACCAAGGAAGTACTTAAGCTGACCCAGATCTTTCAGCTTAAATTTAGTATCCAGCAACAGTTTCAAATCATCAACAGCATGCGAATCATTACTTGCAATTAAGATATCATCAACGTACACAAGAAGTGCAATAAAGGAAACACCATTGGAACGAGTAAACAAGGAATAATCAGCTTTAGACTGATTAAAACCAAGTTCAAGAAGAGTAGTAGAAAACTTGGAAAACCATTGACGAGATGCTTGTTTCAAACCATAGAGGGATTTGTTCAATTTGCACACTTTAGACTCCCCCTTAGTATGAAAACCATGAGGAATTGTCATATAAACTTCCTCAACTAAATTCCCATGTAAGAAAGCATTATTCACATCAAGTTGGACCAAAACCCAATTCTGAACAGCAGTTATGGCAAGAAGTGTGCGAATAGTAACCATTTTTGCCACAGGGGAAAAGGTTTCAGAATAATCTAATCATTCACGTTGGGTATACCCCTTAGCAACCAATCGAGCTTTGTAAAGCTCAATAGAACCATCAGCTCTATATTTGATTTTATAAATCCATTTACATCCAATGGGTTTTTGTCCAATAGGCAAGGAGGTAACAGTCCAAGTATTATTATTCTCTAAGGCTAGAATCTCGGTAGCTATAGCATCTCTCCAATGAGAGTGCTTGACTGCCTGATAATAAAACTCAGGCTCTATATCAGCAGTAATAGCTAAAGCAAAGGATTTATGTTTAGGGGAAAGTCTATGATAAGAAAGAAAATGATTGAGATCATATGGAATACCTGCTGGTATAGAAACAGAACCTATGGATTTTGATGTAGAGTTTGTAGTAAGAGAGTTGCAATAGTAATGCTGCAAATAACCAGGAGCTCCTCTATCTCTAGATGATTTATGAATTGGAAGGGAAACAGTTTCAAATTGTAGTACAGGGGTTGTTTCAGATTCTATTTTAAGAACTGTTTCAGATTCTATAAATGAATCTGAAACTGAATGAATTGGTGTGGATGAAGAGGATTGTGGTTCAGAATCTGTATGGCTTGGAAAGGTAATGGGAGAATCGGTGTTTGGTGAAAAAAAATTCTCAACAGGAAGTGAAGATACAATTGAAGGCATATTATAATGTTCAAAAGTTGATGGTTGACCTAGGACAATATTAAAATGCTCTAAAGTTGAAGGAAGAACAAAAGGAAAAGGAGATTTAAAAGGAAAGACATGCTCATGAATGTTGTCTTGACACAAAGGTATTATTTGTAGTAAGATCTAACAATTTATAATCTTTAATACCAAAAGGATAACCAAGAAGTATACACTGTCGTGCTCTTGGATCAAACTTAGATCTTGATCTAAGTAGAGAAGATGCAAAACAGAGACATCCAAAGGTTCTAAGATGATCATAAGTGGGAGGTGATTGAAAAAGTAGTTCACATGGTGATTTATTTCCCATCAAAGGTGTAGGCAATCTCTTTATAAGATGAGTGGTTGTAAAAATGACATCACCCTAGAAATGAATAGGTAAATTTGACTGAAACATTAAGGCCCGAGCAGTGTTTAAAAGATGTTGATGTTTACGGTCAACAACATAATTCTGTTGAGGAGTTTCAACACAACTGAAATGATGGATAACACCTTTAGATTGAAAGAAAGATGTTAAAGAAAATTCAGTACCATGATCAGTACGAATTTTCTTAATTTTTTTATGGAATTGTGTTTTAACAAGTTTAAAAAATTAAGGAATAAGAGAAGAAACTTCAAACTTGCATTGTAAAAGGTAAATCCATGTTGCCCGTGTACAATCATCAACAATTGTTAAAAACAATTTATGACCTTCAACAGTAGGGGTAGAAAAAGGTCTCCATACATCACAATGAACCAAATCAAAAGGAAATGCAGATATATGAGAATTATGAGGAAATGACAATTTGTTTTGTTTGGCCAGAGGACAAACAAGTCATGGAGAGTCAGTATCTAAAATATCAGGCATGAGTTTATGTAAAAATTTCATCCTAGAAACAGAAGGATGACCTAATCTATTATGCCAAAGTTCAAACAAAGCATGTTTTGATGATTTAGAACAAACAAACAACTGTTTAGCTAAATTGGATGCTATTACAGGTAAAGAATGAGGTTGAAGTAAATCACTAGGAGAAGAGCCTAATTGTTGCAGAAAGTAGAGCCCTCCCTTGTGCCTACCCACTCCAATCAGCTTCCATTGATTCAGGTCCTGTATAAAGACAAAATCAGGAAAAAAAAAAAAAAAAAAAAAAAAAAAGACAAACAGCAAGTTAGAGTCAAGGTTAACTTGCTAACAGAAATTAATTTGAAAGAAAATTCTGGAATGCAAAGAACATCTCTAAGTATCAAATCTTTAGAAATGTGAATAGTGCCAATATGTGAAACAGATACACTTTGGCCATTTGGAAGCTTGACAGTAGTGTTAATGACTGGTATGAAGGACGAAAAAAATGATGTTGATGGAACCATATAATCTGTGGCTCCCGAATCAAGGATCGAAGAAGATAAACCAAGATTAGTAGGTAAAACACAATTTGAAGAGAAAATAGATGGAATAGGAGAAAAAGCTATACCAGCAAATAAAACAGAAGAAATTGCATTAGCAGTGTGTGGTGGATTGACAGAAGTAACAGGATCAGACGGCTGAAGCATAGCCAGTAACTACTGATGTTGAGACTCAGCGAAAGAAAATGGAGATGCAGCCAAAGAGGTGTTGTTAGAGACAACTTGATTGACCATGGACTGCGGCCGTGGCTTGAATTTGTATCCAAGAGGAAAACCATGAAGCTTGAAGCACTTCTCAATAACATGACCAGCAAGGCCACAATGCTTACACACAGGACGCTCTTTCTTGAACACAGGCTTCGCAGATCGATTAGTATCATACTTAACAGTAAAAGCATGATTGTCATGTGAAGATACAGGAGATATAGAAATCGTATGTTGCTGTTCCTCTTGTAAAACAAGGCTGAAAACCTTGTTAAGAGGAGGTAGAGGATCCATTAAAAGGATCTGAGCCCTAACAGATGTATAGGACTCATTCAATCCAACAAGAAATTGAAGTATGCGCTCTTGTTGAACATAAGAATTAAGTGTGTGAACAGCTCCACAAGAACAAACCGGAAGAGGTTTGTAATTGATTAATTCATTCCAAAGGCCTTTCAGCTTAGTAAAATATGCACTAACAGTCAACTGACCTTGAGAAAGTCGAAATCGACTTTTGTAATTGGAAAATATGGGGGCCATTCTTATGAGAGAATCGCTCCTTGAGATCATTCCAGATCTCATGTGCCGTATTAATATAGAGAATACTAGCAGAAATCTCATATGAAACAAAGTTGAGAATCCACGATATTACCATATTATTACAGCGTCGCCAAGAAGGAAGCGTCGTATTGGCAGGATCTGAAGGTTTGATAATGGATCCGTCGACAAACCCTAACTTGTTCTTCGCAGAGAGCGCCATGTGCATCGATCGACACCATGAGTGATAGTTATCACCATTTAAGGATTGCGTAACAAGAACGGTACCAGGGCTGTCTCCTAGATGAAGGAAGAAAGGATTGGATGTTTCTTCTATGGATAGTTTTAGAGCCATGAGAAAGAGGAAGACGAAAGGGGAAAAATCGCGAAAAAGGCGTGCAGAAGAAGACTTCTAGAAATCTGATACCATATTAAATGTAAAACACATGTAAAGAATACTTCTGTGTATATTCCGAATTAATGAATATTGTAAAATGATACAAGGTATTTATACTAGAAAGGGTAAAGTGAAATGAGTGTAATTACATCTAAGGACAAAATAAAACAACATATTACAATAAAACTTTATATAAGATATTATAAAATGTAACAGTCATCTATCTTACATACTCAAAAGCAATGGAATTGGAAAATCTTATCGATACAAGTTTCCTAATTTTGTAATCAATATAACTTTTCTAAGAATATAACTTAATTCAAATTGGTCCATCAAGAACAACCTAAAGCATTATATATTTTGTTTGCTCGCATTAATACAAGAAAAATTAGTGGGTTTGGAGAAGAATTCTACCAAGCCCATATTGGAAGAGATTGGAAGACAGAGAAAATCATTTACAACGACTGATCTATAGGCCTGGAGTCAAATTTGAAGACGGAATTACAAGAACCTTGCATCATCGACAGAGACTGGCTAAATCCTAACATGGAACTACCCAAATCAAACTGCAACAAAGTATCCTCCAACTGATATCCCCCCAACGCAATCGAAGTCCTTGGGTTCAAACCTCCATCCAAAAATCCCAAGCACATCACTTCATTGTTCACCCGGACCATAGAATTTCCACCCAAAATCCTCCACTTCACCATCTCACTCTGCAGCACCAAATCTATAACTGGCACTTTTGGCCCCGACTGCCCGCCCTCGATTCCCTTCGAGCTGAAGCAAAGCGTAAAAGGCGCCACAGATGCCACCCTAGTCATGTTCATGGAAGACGCAGCCTTGATATATGCTTCGATGAATGTGGCATATATTGTGCTCTCCATTGTGGTGCAGGGGACAATAGTGCTTAGTTTGGTCCCTCCAACGCCCTCTCCATCCAATGATAGCAGCGATGCATTTAGTGATAGCCTCTTGCCTTCTATGCTGATAGATTTGATGCCAACAAAGTATTCTGATAACATATTATCACCTTGGTTAGTGACAAGGGGTGTGTACGTTAGCGACCTTGAGATTTCGGGGCCAAAAATAGACCCATGATGATCAGGCCCTTGGTCGGATACCATGATGCCCTCCGATGATGATAAGCAGATGGTGAATTTCCGGTGAGTGCCTAAGGCCGAGGAGATTTGTGACGGCAGAGAAATACGAGTCCTTCCGAGTCCTAACATTCCCTGGGCACCGCTAGCTACGCCATTCAGTAAGAACGTGGGCGCACAGGAGAAGAGGAATTGCTGGAAGACGGTGGCGGTCGGGCCTGCGGCCTTTGAATCATCTCCAGATTGGATGGCTATGGTGCCTTCTACCAGTTCTCCTCGTGCGCCCAGTCGTGTGATCCTGTTTTCTGGGAAAATCTCACACTTTTGGGCACCAGAGAGGCAATTCTTACTCCCAACAACATGGGCTTTTGCGGTTAAGCACTTGATCGAGCGATTAGGGACCGGACGGCTAGAAGAAGATGCGTATCTGGAGGCACAATCTGTCCACAGGAATGGGCCGCCGAGATCAACCACAAGCTTGATGGGAACAAGAGGAGTGCCATGAAGAATTGTGGTCACGTACTGGAGGGTATTGACATCTTTAGTGATGGAGAAGCCCAGGGCGTTCGGGGAGTGAAAAGTCTGAGCTAGAGATACGAAGGTAAGGTACAAAAAGGAGGAACCAAGAAGAAGGAACTGAAACGAGGAAGCCATGGAAACGAAATCTGCAGAGTGGGCGTGAGAGAGTGGTTGATTTAAATGAATATTTGAACGGAAGCTAGTAGTGGATGTTGCGAGGGGACGCCGCGGCCGGCTAAAGATTGACTAGTTGTGGGAATGCTAAAGAGAATAAGGGTGTAGACTGTGGATAAGTGCTGACTAGATTCTATCTTCTTTTGACTCTTATAGGTGTCATGCCCACTATAAAGGCAACCAGTGTTTGTCTTCTCTCTCACTCTCTGTGTGTTGGCACGTGAGAGTGATCTGAGCGAGTGAGAAGATTTCAGGTTCTGTGGATAAGTATCAGTCGTACTATATTTTTGGTATATCAAAATACGTGATCCATTTTTTTAAGGATGAATTTTGTGTGTTTAACGTGGTAGACTGACTAGTAGCGCACAAGAGCGGCTGCGGTTTTCAGCACAGGCTGAGAGTTTGCATTTAAAATTCACGTCAATTTATCTCAATTTTTATATAATATAAAAAAAATTTAATTTTTTTAAATTTTAAAATAATTTTTTAAATTTTTATATAAAATATAATAAATAATTTAATTTTTATTTTATTATTTGTAAATTATCTAAATTCATCTCTAAATTCAAACCTCTCAAAATATTACAAAGCTACGATTCTGAAAAAGTAAATTTAATTACTTAATTATATTATGACATGATCAAGCTCTTACGACATTTTCTGTGCGAAGCAAATTTCAAGATTTTTCTTTTTTACCTTTTAAGGGTGAGCCCAAGTTTGGAGAAAGCCAAATCACGAAAGAGTAGACAGTAGACACTATCCTCCAAGTGAGGGCCAGTTGTTGCCATTTGTCAAAGGAATAGCACATTTTCCTCGATCTTCACCGTCTAATTGGCACCATAAAAACACCATCTCCACTCCAGTTCTGCAGCACCAGATCGATAATTGGAACACCATCTCCGCTCCAGTTCTCCAGTTCCTTATTTCAAATACATCATTCTAAAAATTTTGTCCTAAATTTTACTAATCTTTCAAAGAAAAAGTCTATTTGCAATCGGCTAGGGGAACCACGGGGGCACTACGTCCTATGTGGCCAGTTGTAAATAGACATTTTTCTTTACATTTTTATCTCTTGAATTTTCTTTAGTTTTTGCTCTAGTTTTTGTTTTTGATGAAGTGATTTACGGAGATCAGGATATATTATCTGAAATGGGTATAATGTGGAGACGGTGTTTGAAGAAAGCAAGCTTGGAATTGAGCCTTACTATTATGTTGAGGTGTTGCCCAGTGGAGATTCAGCTACCCATGACGACCACCTTCAGCAGATTTGGCAATCCACGACAACGACCACCGGCATAGTGTCAAGACTCCATAAAAAACCGCCCTAGGACATGGTCCTAGGTATGCATGGGCCAGCCAAGGCCATCAAAGGCCAATGTCATAGGCCCTAATGGATTCCACACCACTATCACTTGTTTATTTATTTTATTTACTTTTATTTATCAAGGGACCTATTAGGGTTTTCACTTTGTATTCTCTATAAATAGGACCTTTAGGCATTTAGTTTACATCTTTTGAACCTATGGCAAATTCTCTAAATGGGTAGACTTGTTCTTGAGATCATCTTTCGGTGCTTACCACTTGGGCTATTTGGGTGCAATTCGGGAATCCCAAGTAGATGATCATCACCTTGCAATTTGTGAATAGGTGTGATTCAACTTATATTGTTCTTGCAACTTGGTGCAATTGGTGAATCCAAGTTGTTGTTATCTTTGTTATTTTTAAGTTTATCAATAAAGAGGTTAATTTCATCTCTGTGCAATTCATGAATCTAAGTTGTTGTTATCTTTGTTATTTTCAAGTTTATTAATAAAGAGGTTAATTTCATCTATGTGCAATTCGTGAGTCATAGTTGAATTGGCTATCTTTTGTTCACTTTGTTTTTGAGTGTTTATCACTTGTTCATCGTGTTCTTCATTTGTCCTTGATGTTCATATATTTTCTTGCATATCAAAATATCCTTATAAACCATAAAAAGAGTTTTCATATTCCTTTGTTGAGTCTATTCATCATTTGTTTATACTTTTCTTTCTTGTTCATCCATCTTGTTCACCCATATTGTTCATCCATCTTGTTCATGTGTGTTCATCCATATACTTCCATTGCCCCATTCAATCCATCCATACACTATAATTCGACCACTATAGTGTTTGCCCCAGTTGTCCATATCCTATATTTACACTTCATCCATCATAGCCATTAGCTCTAACAGAAATCTACTTAGCCTCCATCTTGCCATACACAAATCTTGCCTTATTTAGTAATCCTAACCTTCCATAAAGATTTCCTAAACTCTAGAAATCCTAACCCTAGCCACCCTTCATCCAATCCATTCACCATGCTGAGATTCCTTTACCACCATCTTTCCATATTAGTCACTTACTATATCTAGCCTCCATCATCTCCATAAACCCTAGTCAAAACACTTGTCTTCCATAAACCCTAGCCATCCTTCAAGAGTCTCACTTGGTAACTTCCGTAATCTTAGGAAAGTTGACTCATCCCTAAAATCACTCAAACCACCCAATCCTTTGATCCTAGGAAATTTCATTCCATCTCTTATCCCTTAAATCTCTCCATTCATCTAATCATTCAATCAATCCCGCAAATCACTCCTTCCTAAAATCACTCTAGTCAACTAAGACCTTCTTCACTTACCAAAACCCAAATCTTATCTTTCCTTGATAGATTTCTGCCACTTAGGAATCGTCCCTCAATCATCTCTATCCTTCCAAAATGCTACCACTCCTTAAATCATCTCCTATAAGTTAGGAACTCATCTTCCATCTTCCAATTCCTCCCAAATTTGAAATACATCAATTGTCTTAGTCAAACTTTCAGTTCCTAACAACTCCCATGCATCTTACCATTTAAGATTATCCCTAGCTACCTTAGCTATATAATTCAAATCTATCTTCAATCTCCAATTCCTTAATTCTAGGAACTTTTTTATAATCACTCATCCCTTAAATCTCTCAACTCCTTCCATACACCTAGTCAACTAAAGACTCTATCTCTTGCCATATTTAAATCCTATATTCTTTATCTTATCCTAGTCCATCTCTTAATCCTAAGAATTTCCTTAGAATCACTTAATCCCTCCAATCACTCAACCAATACCTAAAATCTCTCAATTCATAGAATCTCTCAAGTCAACCAAAGACTAACAATATCTTGCCATATCCAAATCCTATCTTAACATATTAAAATCCAATTCTCTATTCCTAAATCCCTAAACTCAAGGAACAACTCTTGACTCATTCAAACTCTATCTCATCTACCATATCCAATCTCTCAAATCTCTCATTCCCTAGAATCACTCAAGTCAATCAAGACTTTCCTCCAATTTGCAAAACCGAACCTTTCCATTCTTGATCCTACATTTTAGGGATCACATTAACCATCAACATATTCGGCCAACCCTAGGCACCAAACCCTAGCCTCATTCTTCCACATCATTCTCAAACCCTAGTATCTCATCCAAAGACTCCAACCCTAGTCCATCTATTCCAATCTAGAAATCATCCTTAGCCACCACACAAAACCCTAGCTACACTTCACCCTACCAATCCTAATCATCTTTTAAGTATCCCCAACATCAAGGGCAACCTCCTAGCCATTCCACATTGCATCAAACACCCTTATCCATCTCATAGATTACCCAAACTCATCATCATTGTCATTTCATCACTAAACATCATTCCTTCATCAACCTAGGAACTCATTATTCCCATTATATATTGCCATTATTGTTCAAAGTCCAAGCAAGAGGGCTTAGGCAATTGGTCATCACAAAGAAAACCAAGGCAATGACAACCCAATTTTAGGGACTAGACCGAGGTTCCAAGGTCTAGTCTCTAACACACAGACCAATGACAACGGCACTCTCTCAAATTGATAAAGGAGATGAACTTACCTCTTGGGTGTTCATCTCCTTCTAAGTCTATCCTCCATTAATGGAGGTACTGGAGATAAACCTAGGTGTTGAACAACAAGATGAAGGAGATGAGAATAGACTTAGAAGGAGATGAACTTACCTCAACAGACGAAGGAGATAAACTTACCTCCTAGGTGTTGAACAATAAAATGAAGGAGATGATGATAGACGGACGAAGGAGATGAACTTACCTCAACAGACGGACGAAGGAGATGAACTTACCTCCTGGGTGTTGAACAACAAGATGAAAGAGAAGATGATAGACTTAGAAGGAGATGAACTTACCTCAACAAACGAAAGAGATGAACTTATCTCTTGGGTGTTGAATAAAAAGATGAAAGAGATGAATAAAGAATTTTGTATTTCCCTCCGTGTTGTTTTTGTCCTCTTTTTTTTTTTATTTAATTATTTTTTTAATAATATATCGGCTGATGTGGTCAACCAATTCCCCAACGGCTACTCGTGCTGGTGGTATATAGAAGAACTGTCTTTTAAAAAACTCATACATCTCATTCCCTATAAATTTTTTATTCTATTAAAATATTATTTCTCTATTATTTCTTTATTATTTTTTCTCTCACTTCCATTTACAATCTTAACTACTATCTCTTTTGTCTTTTTCCTAAGTTAAGCTGCTACATAAATTTAATTATTGAACACGAAGCTGATTTTTTATCCTGATACGAGAATAGTGAAAAAATTATTACAATTTTAAAAATTATTAATATTCACCTTTTCAATGAGTATTTTATTTGTGACCAATAAATAAATTATAAGAATTGCAATGAAATAAATAATAATAACGGTATTGTATTTGTAACAAATAAAAATCGCCATACAAGTACTACTAGTGTCCATTCACAAAAACACAAATTGTATGTGCTGTGAATGAAATATAACAGTATTTGTAACAAATAAAAATCGCCATACAAGTACTACTAGTGTCCATTCACAAAAACACAAATTGTATGTGCTGTGAATGAAACAATGTTATACTTACATACACTAAAAATGCCCATACACAAGTTTATTACATGTCAACATAAGATTACTCAGAATTTTCCAAAACAATTTGCCAAAACAAATAACCATAACATTGAAATCACAATAATCAAACTCGTTTCCTCCGAATTTCTCTTACACCTCTCTAAATCAATTTCTACTCGATGTCTAACGGTTTGGATGTCTATTGAGGCTTGTATCTTATGAAATTTGATTTTTAATCGGTTAATTGTCTTTTGGCCATATGCTGGTATTTCAAGATCATACCAAGAGAAAAAAAACCCACAAGCCTGCCCAGCCTACACAATTGACAAGTATTGAAATTTGTAAATAAGATGGTGCCACAATAATTCATGAAAACCAAACCATCAATAATTTGCAAAATTACCTCATAGTTTACGCGACCGAGAAATTAGCACCCCCTCATTATCCTTAGTATGAGCAGTTCGTCGAGATGCTTTAATACCACAATAGCATACTGAGTATTCCGATTGACGATAGTTTGCTGAGCGTGAGATATTGTTAGTGCTACTACTTGACTCAGGCATTGAATAGTGTTATCTTTTGTTCTGTTTCAAGCTTGTAGACTAACAGTGAGCATTTTCATTCTCAACACTCAAATTTCTCTTGTGAACCCCCCAAATATACCCAAACCATTAACTTAGTTTGTGTGACCATCACAGCCAATGGATACACAACCAAAATCATACCAAACAAGAAAAATAAAGGATGTGATTTTGCTAGCCGACTCAGGAACCAAATGGTAACATATAGGAAATTTGGCACCCTTGAATGGCTGCAACAACCGGTTACCACTACTTGTTGGCCGTTCAGGTTACCATGTCATGGAGGTATATACTAAGTTTCCCGTGTCCTCACGAGACTTTGTTATCATCACAGCCGAGGGGGTTGATCCAACAAAACATACTGAGCCACATTACTTCTCTATCACAACATAACACCAATAAATTTAATTTACAAAATCCAACAAAGAACCAAAGCAAATCCAAATAGCATGCAAAATTAGCAAAAATTATCATGCTAAATAAGAGCATTTATGCCGCATATTGAATGTGTGTTCCATGGGGCTCAGAATGGTTTTTTTTATATTTACAACATGCGTAAGTCAGGAGTCCAATCTCGAATGGCTATAAAACCTTAAACCCTGGTTGCTTTTTGTGAAAACTATCACAAAATGCAATATGGTCATTCGGGTTAGGATTACCTTGTCATATCGATTGGCCCCATTAACACCTGTGAATTAACCCCTTCTTAAATACAACTTACAACCAACATCACAGCCTTACAATAAATATGCAACCCCCCACCCCCCCTCTCCGAGAAATAATTATTGATCTATACCAAATGTTGCAAAGGATCCAACAGAGGTGGAATTCAGAATGACAAGAAAGATAAAAGTGATATAAGACATGAAAATCAGCATAAAACATGCTCTTTGGGGAATTAAATTATAAAACATGCTCACTAGACTGGCTGCCAACTTTCTTATTGGTGAAATAGCAAATTCAGTGCAAAAACAGTTTTGGCAATAGTACTACACATGCAAAAACAGCACAACAATAGTACAAACAGTGCAAAATCAGCACCCCCGATTGCAATTTATGTGCAAAAACAACACCCTTGAATACCAATCTTAGTGCAAAAATAGCACACCAACAGTGCAAAACAGCACTGTGGAATAGCACTAGACATGCAAAAATAGTTTTGTCAAAAGTACTACACATGCAAAAACAACATAGCAATAGCACAAATAGTGCAAAAACAGCACCCTCAAAACCAATTTCAGTGCAAATAGAGCACCGAAAACCCAATCGATCAGTGCACAAAAATCTCAATCTCGAAAAAAGCTAGGGTTTTGAGTTAGCAATAACAAATAAGGAAGAACAAAAAAAGTTACAAACTGATTTTTTTTTTAGTTTCTAATTAAAAATCAAACCCACTGATTAATTCACTGATGAGAGTATTTGTAAAAAGCTAGAGTTTTTTTCAAGAAAGTAAGAACATATCAATGCACCAAAAAGGCAAGATCACAGCAAAAGCAAATTCCAATCTCTGAGCACAAGCTTGTAAATTGTAAGAAAAATTTGAAAACAACACAAGTAAGAACAAATCAGTGCACCAAATAGACAAAATCACAGCAATAGCAAATCTCAATCCAACAGCACAGACTTTGAAAAAGCTAGAAGTTTTTTTCGAGCAAGCAATTCATAGATCAGTGCACCAAATAGCCCCAAATTAGTGCAGAGCAAATCCCAATCTCTAAGTACATGTATGTAAATTGCAAGAAAAATCTGAAAACAACACAAGCAAAAACAAATCAGTGCACCAAATCACTAAAATCACAGCAACAACATATCCCAATCCAACATCAGAGGCTTGTAAAAAGTTAGCTTCCCAGCCATGGAGGAAGTTGAACAGATCAGTATGTGCAAGAGAGAAGGGGGAATCCAGTCACGGAGAAAACCGAGATGAGATGAGGACTTACATTGATTTCTGATGGAGAGACTGTTGTCGATGGTGGCTACGATGTGAGAGAGGGGTGAAACGACGAGGGCGCCAACAGTTAAAGAGAAGGAGACGTGGGACCAACAACGGGGAAAGCACAAACTCAAATTTGTGATGTATAGTAGATCCCCAAATATGGAGAACCGCAGTAACATTCGAATAATTGATCCCCATTTTAGAGATTTAGCTGGAGGAGAATTTGGGATGAAAACTCTTAACTTTCTCCCAAAATATAGGAAAAAACATGCTTTACGGCACCGAATGCGAATGCTCTGACAAAGGCGAGAGGCAAGAGGCGAGAGGGATAGTTCGTGGGAAAGAGAGAACCGAAATCGTGAAGAGAGTAGAGAAAGGAGACAAAGGGCAGGTTGTTATAGTTATGGTGAGGTTTGTTTGTAACTTTGTGGGCTCGCCTACTTTTACGACTACTCATGTTTCACGTTTTTTTTTTTTTTTTGCAGTGTTCCAACTGGTAATATTGGGTATTTTTCGTTTGTTTCTTGGAAATATTACAAAAGACAAAAATGATTTTCATGTGTAATTACATTTTGAGGTAAATAAGAAATGGGTATGAAACTTGTTGCGTTGTTAGGTAAGAATGCATGTCATTTGATTGGAACTCCTCAGTAGAGCTAGCATCTTCCAATGCGGAAAAGAATGAGCTATTATATGTGTTTAGTATTATTGTACTATTGGGTTTGGAATTAAAATGTTATCCAACATTGAAGCTCATCTCCATTTGACTGAAAAGGTAGAGAGCTCAAACACACAGGACTTTAATTTGCCAATGATAATTGTCTAGGAGAGGTCCACATTTATGTCTTTTATGATAGCATTACTTAACTCAAATTATCTCACAACTATTCATAAACTATCTTATTACTATTTATAAAATTTTTATCTCATCTTATCTCATTTTTCGAATATTTTCTAATTTGTAACAGCAAACGGATAACCTAAAATAGGAATGTTTGGGTGTGGGAATTTTTTTGTAAATGTTGAAAACTTTTTAGAAAACTTTTAAGATGGGTGCTAGTGTAGTTTTATGAAGTGATCTAGTGTATTGAAAATATGTGTGGATCAAGAAAGTTTTTTAAAATATTTTTATTGGAATTTGAAAAAATGGTGGGATACATTAAAATTATGTTCGCAATAAAATATTGTTAGAAGGTTTTTTTTTCTTATATAATTTTGAAAAAAATTGCCATTTTTCCTTGTTATGGAAATAAAGTAAGATGTTTTAAAGAAAATAATACTTAGATATTCTAGTGTAAAAATGTTTGGATTGAGAGTAAATAAATCTTCTCAAATGAAGATTTATTATGAAAAATTAGAACTATTTTTTTACAAATTGCAATTATATTAATTAATTATAAAATAAGTTAAAAATAATTATTAAATAAAAGAAATAAGTTGTACTTGTTCTAAATAGACAAGTCTCATGCAAGTTCTTGTAAAAAAATAGACCTCATCTTAAAAAAAGTATAAAAAAAATTATTTTCTATTACTAAGATCTATATTTTTATAAAAATTTATATAAAATTTATCTATTTAATTACAGATGTATCATTTTATTATCTAACTATCATAATAATCTTCTTAACTCAAGTAAGTGAGGATGCCACGTATTTTGCCCAAATTCAATGCCAAGGCCAACGCTCTAACAATGGATATTGCCGACAGAAAACAAAAAACATAAATACTTTGCTAAAATAGCGGCCATAAATTAACTCAAAGGAAGGAATTTTAAACCGGAATATTCAGTCTTTCCCAGGCTCCAATACCGCTTGATTCAGAGCTTCTTCCGTAAGTTTGTTGTCTTTTCTTTTCTTTCCCCTTTGATTCTTATTTCTATAATCTGCTGATTATTGTCATGTATGTGATTAATCCGATCTTAGTTTTACTGTAATTGAGAAGCAATTTTTGTTTTTTTGGATTTTTGGGAACTACCCAGGTATTGGTTTGGCCTGTTCGATGTGAATCATGATCTCTGTTGAGTTGTTATTGCTGGTTTGAGTTAGATTGCTAGTTTCAATTCCTTTTCTCTTTTATCTGAATTTTAAGAAGATATCAATTCTCCATGGTAGCTCGGTGGTGTTGTATCTATATCATAAAGTCTTATGATTGCAAGCACGCGTGTTTAGATGTATAATTTCTCCTTGGCTTAATCAAACCATTGTTTTTAAGATACTTTCTTGACGTAAAATGATAATGGATTTTGGAAGTGTAGATATGGTATTCTGCATCAAGTGAGGAAGCACAAATCAGTCCTATATCACTTTCTGAGTGGTGTTGATAGAATAGAGAATCATTGCTTTTTCATAATTTAAATTATGAGACACATTAAATTATAGGTACCGTAGGAGAAACACGAAGTTCCTTGGTGTTTTTATGCCTAACTTGTTGGGGAATCTCACATTCTTTAGTAACTATATGCCTGTTTCATAGGGAGGAAAAGAAGAGAAAGAGTTTGAGTTTCTTCCTACAATGAATCAGTTTGATGAGTCCGTCAGGAAACAATTAGCAATGCTTTTGCGAGTTATGAATTTGACAAGATGCGTTAAAGAGGATAATATTCCATGCAAAATTGAAGAGGTGATTGAAATTTTGACTCCATGACCCTGTTTAATACTTTTACTGTTATCACCTTGGTTTTGTTTGCCTCTCTGTTAATGTGGTGTTTGCTGCTGAGGTCACTTTGTGTTTATCTCTTTCATTTGTCAGGGTCTTTTCTTGGGTTCTATCGGAGCTGCGAATAACAAGAATGCACTGAAAAGCTTGAATGTGACGCACATACTGACTGTGGCTAATTCATTATCACCTGCACATCCAAATGATTTTGTATATAAAGTCATTAATGGTATAAACTTCTTCTTTCTGTTGGAAATGTGTATCTTTCAAAAATATTCAAACATAAGTGTGTGTTTGTGTGTGTGCGCACACACACACACACACACTAGTGACTGTCTCCTGAAGGCTCTCATGTTTACTCTTCTCCGTTTGTTCTTTAATTTATTGTTCTTTGAGCAGAGTACTCCATTGACTACTCCTTGTGTCTAACTTAACAGTTTTTGTCAGGTAGCTACCATGATCTTTTAACTATTTATTGCATCTGAAGGTGATTTCCATTTGTGTTTGTCATGTATACTGATAAATTTATACTAAAAAAACATCTATCCATCCTGAGAATAGTATCTTACATTAGTTTCACTAACACCCCTCTCTCTCTCTCTCTCTCTATTTTATCAAATATTTACATCTATAGTTGTATTGCAGCCGCCTAGAAGGGTTTTAATGCATTGAAGATTTAAGTATTTTGACATGGAAGTTATTGATGCTAATCATTGTTATGTACCTTGTTGAGCTTCTAGAACTGAATTCATTTATTTTTGTAATTTGAGGTAGTCACCGACAGAGAAGAAACAGATATAAAACAGTACTTCGATGAGTCTTTTGATTTTATTGATGAAGCTAAAAGATTGGGTGGTGGTGTTTTGGTTCACTGCTTCGTGGGAAAATCCAGAAGGTTGAGTTTTCCTACCCTATCTAGGCTACTCACTTTCAGGGTCATCTTCTTGCCCGTGGTTTTTGCATCAGAAGGCTTATAAAAAATTCAGAAACTTACAGCCCTATCATTTTTTTTCATTGTTTTTAGTTAGTATGTTCTCTTCTTTTTATTGTGCTTTTTCTCATATAATGTTGCTAGTTTTAGTGTTTATAATATTATAGTGTTTTCCTGATTCAAGCCTTATTTTAATTATTATTATTAATATTATTTTGCATTAGAAGGCTTGTAAAATCTACCTTTCAAAAGGAACCATATTTTTACTTCACTAAATAAGTGCAATTTGGAAGCATACTATGTACAAAGAGTTCACTTGTACTTGGTCTGTGATCGTGTTTGAACTTTCGCCTTTCTTAAAAGCTGTAATTAATTACTTGGAACTTAGGTTTTGCATGTTTGGGTTTCAGTGTGACCATTGTTGTTGCCTATCTAATGAAAAAGCATGGAATGAGCCTATCTCAAGCGCTGGAGCATGTGAAGAGCAAACGGCCACAGGCAGCTCCTAACTCTGGTTTTATTTCACAATTAAGGGACTTCGAGAAATCTCTTCAAGGTGTGTTTTTTTTTTTTTTTTTACAAGTATTATTTTATTTACATTTTATGTCACAGTCTCATCTTTCTTGGCGTCCACATGAAACTTTGAAGAGGTGAAGGTAATCACTGTACTTTAGCCATGGAACTTTCTGAGAATTTTAACTTTCCTAAATTTTAGAAGTTACCATTAACCCAGTGAATCTTTTAAAACCAAGCATAGATTCTTGTTTCATCATCTCAAAATACTGAGGACTTTTTGCAATAAGGTAATTGTTCTATTTCAAAGAATGTTCTTGGATAAACTGGCAAACCTTTTTGTTTGCTTTAAATTCTATGTCTAACATCCTCGATCAGCTTCGAAGAAAATGCGTAGAACTTGTAAATTTAGTTGTCTAACATTCTGCAAACTAACAACTCCCTGCTAAATTTGCCACTCCTGTTGCTCCTCCATAGTAGTCGTTCCTGCTGTTATGCTACATGGAAAAAAAAAAAAATGTAGTACCTGTAATTATGGGACTTGGTTGTTTTACTTTCACACAAAGACACTCCCCAATTAGGAGCACAACATAACAGGTTAAGAGAAAAAACCCCTAACAGAGTAGAATGAGCACATTTGAGCTCTTCATTTTGGGCTGTTGAGATGGTTCTTCATGACGAAGTGGTTGGTTAGCTTTTCTCAATTCTTGCAAGTGGTTCCTATGAATGAACCATTCACATGCTAACCTTCTTTGGCTTGGTACAGGGAAGAAGAAAAGAAAAGAGAAACTAAAACCATCCGCATAAAATTTTAAAGAGAACTGGAGTTGCCTAAAATACCTTCTATAATCAAGACCTTTATCTCTCAGACAATTTTCTCTTCAATTTTTTCATAGATTTGAAAATAGAATAAGTAGAATCTGCTGCACATTGGACAACCATTCTCCCATTTGGGAAGTTCTCAAATCTTTGGATATTTTTGCAAGTCCTTCATATATGAAGTAAATTTTGAGTTCAGTGGGTATATGGGGAATGCGAGGAATTCAAGACAATGCCTCATGTGCTTATTCTCTAATTCTATCAGGATTATATAGAGAGTTGATGTATAGTATACATAATTCAAACATTCTTTATGTTCTAAGAAATATCTGAAATAATGGTGAATTTTTATGCTTGCATTTGATGAATGCTTTATTGTCTTTGTCTCAAGTTGTGGCCCTAAAGATGGTGTTTAGCATTGCCAGTTTTCTCGCTCCCAACACTTATGTTTGTTGCATGGCCTCTACAAATTGTTGTTACTGCTCGTGCTTTAACGCATATCGTTTAGCTATTTGTTTCTCTTTTTAATTTTAAAGTGACGGGAAATTATGTTTGTTTCACGTGTCAAATGAAGATGAGAAGAATACACAGTGAAATGAGGAGACGCCAAGCACTACAGATTGCTTTTGGTTTGTAACCGAATGAACAGATGTAATCTTCCCTGTAGAGAACTGGTCAGCTGTTATAGAAACAGATGCTCTTGATTAGCCTTTGAAATGTACTGCAAAATAGGTACGATTGAACTCTGATATATTATTGGACATTTTACATATCAAAGAGGGATATAGTCTTTGTGCTTGATCTTGAATCTTTTTTACTTAAATTTTAGCACTTCAAATCAGTAAAAGAAACAGAGAGAGAGGAATCAGGTTATGATTCTTTGCAGCACATCAAGCAAACTAGCATTATTCTGCAGTTTTATGCATATTGGCCCCCCCGGCTATTGAATGTAGAGTTCTGCTTGTACAGATGCAATGGTCTTCGAATGAGCATCATGGACATTCCTCACCTGAAGTCCATAAAAACTGAGAGACTGAATTACAGTTGGATGAAAAATGGATGTTTAGCGACACTGCATGTATTATATTCAAGTGTACGAGTAGGTTTTGTTCAGGATTTGTTACATCAACATATACTTGAATTACTTATAGATTTACAAAGAGATCTTATAAAAATAAATTTACAAACTAACATATTTCTTTGCTAAACATCAATGTACTTTACAATAAAAAAGTTTTATAATCTGACGTATCACATCAATAGCGTTTATAAGTTTGCTTTTATAAGAACTCTTTATAAATCAAGCAATTCTCATAACAAATAGAAACTATAATTTCCTCCTCTAAACTACCATCGTTGTTTCAATGTATACTCTTAATGAAAAATGGAGCATTTAGCAGAATTGTAACGGTTGTATCTTGACCGACGACGTGAATTGTTAAAATAAAAATCAACTGTTAGTTGAGATGTAAAATTCAATTTTCCGGAAGAAAAACTTCTGCTACGGCAGAACTCTTTTAGGGTGTATGGCGATGCCCAAATTTCTCGGACTACATGGTTCCAATTGTTGCTTGGCAACAATTGTCATCGTGGTCTTGACTCTTTTCCTTCTATACATGAGATGCTGATCACCTCTCATTGGTGACATCTTTTCTTTTCTTTTTTCCCCTTTTGTCGTGCCTTTGACTGAGTTTTGTTTTGCACGACATCCCTTCGTTGTCTAGCGACTGAAGATGACAAGCTAAGCTCATACATGCAGAAAGTAAGCCCAAGCATATCAGAAGCAGTTCGATCGGCTTTCTAAACTAAAAATAGGATTTGCAGATGAAATAATTTGGAATTATTAAGGCTATAGAGTCTGCACAACAAGAATCAAGAGAAGAAAACAACTCTTCCAGAAAGCATGGCTCGAAAGAATGATTATGTAGAAATTCTAGAATATTTCTGTAACCATCTTTGTACAGGTGTTGCATTTTCATTAGAAGTTATATTTTGTATTGGCTGGATTGTCTATAAAATGGCGCACACAGTGTGTAATGAAATCAATGAAGGAAGAGGAATGTTAATGGAATCAGTCTCTATTTTCCTTTATGGCAATATCACACACAGTTAACATGCACATCTTATTTCCAAGCCTCAACATAGTATCAAGAGCCAGAAGACCCGTGTCTACTCAACCATGTCGACCTCTAATCAAACCTCCCTCCCCACCGTTCCCTCCTCCATCACTACCGCTGTCTCCCACTCTGTTACTCTTAAACTCACCCAAGAAAACTATCTACTCTAGAAACTCCAAATAGTTCCATTTCTAAAAGGCCACCAAGTTTTCGGATATGTAGATAGTAGTATTCCTGCTCCCCCACCCACTATCGAGAACAAACCCAATCCTGCTCACTCCTAATGGCTCATTCAAGATCAACTCGTCATCTCAGCTCTCACTTCCTCTATTTCTAAATCACTTCTTACTCAAGTTCTTGATTGTTCTATTTCTCGCGAAGTATGGACTACTCTTCAAAACTGTTTTTTCTTCTCAATCTTCCGCTCACATCATGCATACCAAATACCAACTGGTCACATTAAAGAAAGGGTCTGAATCCATGCCTGAGTATTTTAACAAGGCTAAAAATCTTGCATCTTCCCTTGGTGTTGCTGGCCACCCTCTCTCTGACTCTGAATTCACCATTTATCTTATTGCAGGTTTAGGTACAGACTATGAATCTCTAGTCACTTCTCTCACTACCAGACCTGATCCTATTTCCATCCCTCAAATATACAGTTATCTCCTAAATCACGAATCTCGCCTCTCTCATCAAACACTTGGGGGAATTACACTATTTCCTAGGCATAGAAGTGAGTCGTGTCCCCTCTAGTCTCACTCTGTCTCAGTCCAAATACATTCATGACCTTCTTGTCAAAACAAACATGCACAACTCAAAATCAGTATGTACACCAATGTCCTCCTCTGTCAAACTTACTGCCTTGGATGGCAACACTTTTGAGGAACCATCTCTATACAGGAGTGTCGTAGGTAGCCTACAGTATCTGGCATTTACACATCCTGACATCTCCTTTACTGTCAACCGCGTATGTCAATACATGCACTATCCACGCCAGCCCCACTAGCAGGCTGCCAAACACATTTTGCGTTATCTTAATCACACTAAGTCTCACGATCTCTATTTTCAGTCTTCCTCGACTCCCACCATATATGCCTTATGTGATGCTGATTGGGCTAGGTGCCCTGATGACCGCCGATCTACTAGTGGATTTTGTGTGTACTGTGGGACTCATCTTGTCTCCTGGGATTGAAAAAGCAGCCAACGATAACTCAGTCCTCCACTGAGGCCAAATACAAGTCGGTAGCCAACACCACTTGTGAGATTCTATGACTGCAATCTTTACTCAAGGAACTTGAAATTTTTCTCAAAAATCCTCCTCTCCTAAGACCAAACATGTGGATTTAGACTATCATTTTGTAAGGGAAATGGTTGCTGCCAAAACACTCCAGGTGTCTTTTATCTCCACCAAGGATCAAATCGCAGACATTCTCACTAAACCACTCTCTACAACCAAATTTCAACATCTACGGTCAAGCCTCAACATCACAGCTGTGCTGCTTGACTCGCTAGCGGGTATTAAGGCTATAAAGTCTGCACAACAAGAATCAAGAGAAGGAAACAACTCTTCCAGAAAGCATGGCTCGAAAGAAAGATTCTGTAGAAATTCTAGAATATTTCTGTAACCGTCTTTGTATAGGTGTCGCATTTTCATTAGAAGTTATATTTTGTATTGGCTAGATTGTGTCTATAAAAAGGCGCACAAACTGTGTAATGAAATCAATGAAGGAAGAGGAATGTTAACGGAATCACGTCTTTTTCCTTATATCACACACAGTTAACATGCACATCTTATTTGCAAGCTTCAACAGGAATGCACATCAAGTGGTAGGCTACAAACTCAAATACAGTACCAATCATGATTTGAACATGATGATCATGTAAAATTGCATCCAAAAAACAAGATGACGGGGAATATTTCTTTGACGCTTAATATATTTATGCACTAAAGTCAGAGAAATAGAGTTTCATGTTTATCAATTTCGGTTAATGGGGATAAATGTGAATCTCGTTTGCAAAGCAGGCAGGTGGTTAATTTTGAAGATTCTGAAGTTAGACAATTATTGTTGAAAGTTGCAGGTACTGGTTTCCGAGGGATATTGCTAATTTTGTGCTGCTGGTTTTGATTCAGAGATGAGATAAGATGGTTTTAAATGAAATATAAAAGTTGAAAAAAAAATATTATTAGAATATTATTTTTTAATATTATTATTATTTTGAGATTTGAAAAAATTGAATTGTTTATTATATTTTGTGTAGAAATTATTGTAAATTTTTTAAAAAGTTATAATGATGAGATGATACGAAACACTTTCTGAATTCAAACCCCCTCCTAGAATTTCCAGACAGTATAATGAGCTGATCAATATTGGTATGCATAGCCAGCAGAGAAGTACGTGTAAAAGATCCTGTTTGTTTACATTTTTAACATTACAAATTTCGATTCTTATATATGCAGCAATAGCATGCATGATCCCTAGCTACAATAGCTTTTTCAGTGGTTTTAGTGCTGGAGATGCCCAGGCTTAATGAATTGTGAAATCATTACTTATCTAAAAAATTTAAGTAGATAAAAAAGATAACTTAATTATTTGTATTATATTATTAACATTCCCTCTCAAAGAATAGATTTAACACAAAATATTTAATTAAACTATGTATAGTGTAGAATTAAGATTTGAACTCGAGACTTTTATTATGATATTATGTAAAATCATCATTTATCTTAAAATTTTAATTGATGAAAATATGTAGATTTAATTATTTGTATTATATTATTAATAATAATAATAATAATAATAATAAAACCAGAGGATAAAAAAGAAATATACAAGAAGAGAAAAGAATCATGACTGAAGGAGGAAAAAAACAGCAGTGAGAGAGAGAGAGGGAGAGAAGAAAGAGTCACTCCCAAAGGCAATCTATAATCATAAACTACTTGTGGGGGGTAATTTTAGAAACATTCATTAATATAAATATTTTTGGGGAGCATAACCAAGGAGCTGACCCTTATATATATATGCTCCTTTTGGGAACTGGCCAGCCGGGATATATATATAGTTCTGTTACCAAGAGGACCAAGCTGCAATCTGAAAGCACCAATAATATTTACTGCTCCAAATGTTTCTGTACGTGGGATTAAAATTACGTTGACTTCGTGCAGAAAAATGACGGGCCTGAAGAGTGAAGAAGATGATCAAGACGCAAGCCGGCGGCCACCGCCACTCTGGATCTGGCGTGGGGCTTCGCATCGATCCTAATCATTTGGGGACCATAGGGAGTAAATACATGACTCATATGCATCATGAACCCGAGATCAGGTCACACATGATCAGTACAGGGCATGCATGAATATTTACCAGTTTGCCCATGCTGCTCATCATAACTTTGTTTCACGTAATTACCGCGAGGCAAGTAAGTTTGGCTGATCATATATATATACATATATATACGAGTCATGTATTTATATATGACTCATATATATGCATATATATACATATATATATATATATGTTATTGATGTGGTTCATTATAGAGATGGAATATTTATCGATTAGTACATGAGTGCGTGTCATCCTTTCCCAAGAGCCTGCACGCAATATGCTAATCTTATCTGCAAAATATAAAGATCAGAGGATGTACTTTTACACAATAAATTAAGGCCACAAACTCTCATGCATGCAAGCTACATGTTTCTTTTATTTTGTTTCAAAAAATAAAAATAAAAGGGAAACAGAAAAAAAGAAAAAAAAAAGATCAGGTTGCATTATAGTACCCTTGAAATATGGCATGAATAGCATTTTTAAAGCAATTAAAGTAAGAACACGCTAGCTAGCTAGCTGTTAATTAATAAAGTCTCTGACAACTGTTATATTAATGTTACAAGTTTGGTGAGTTGTGACATGCATATTCTACATGCCTAAATAAAAGTAAGAGGCATTTTTCAATCTCTTAATTTCTCTTTTTTTTCGTTCTGAAATAAAAGCAGTACTTCATTTGTATTATTTTAACTAGGCTCGCAGGTCTTATATATTGCTTGCATGAAAAATTATCACTTATTTTAAAAGATTAAATTGATTAGAAAAGATATATTTAATTATTTATATTATTTTCTTAACATTCTCCTTCGTGTATAGATTAGAATCTCTCTCAATAAGTGATCCCAATCTTTGAAATATTTAATTATATATATGGAGAAAAATATAGAGTCAGTATTTGAACTCAGGATGTCTGCTCTAATACTATATAAAATCATCAATTGTCTCAAAAATTTAAGATGATAGTCATGTAGACTTTAATATTTATATCATATTCTTAACAATGTCAAGATGGATCACCATGCTAGTTTTAATTAGCTCGTTTTAAAAATTATACAAAATAATAATTTAAAAAAAAAGTTGTTGTGTCGTCCGTGTCATTCATTAAGCCATTGTTTACACTACTAAGCCATTAGTTACTACTTTTCCGGATTGCATGCATGCGATATGGCAAACAAATCCAGCGAATTACGAAGTTGAAACACGAATTTTGAAACCCTGAGTGATTATGATACAATAAACCACTGGCTTGATGAGTGACATTGAAGAGGTGATGATGATGGCATGCATGCTAGAGCTAGGAAATTAAAGGAGCAGATAAATGTGCATGCATGGAAAAAAATGAGAGAAAACAAAAAAATCCCTATTTCGAACACACACGGGCCACGTAATTGACCCAAGATAATAAGCGTGAGACGCGTAATATGAGACAGAGAGAGAGAGGAAGCTGGAGGGTTAAAAAGACCTCACGAGACTGCAACATATATCATTTAATATGAACCAAGTCCAAGTTTTCTACCTCTAGCTTATATATATCGTGTCTTATAAATTGGGGAGACATCGCCTTCGTGAGGAGGAAAAGTGGCCGTGGCTTAAAGGGAAACAAAGGTCGGTTGCAGCCTGCACCAGAAACATGTCTCACATAGCTGTGGAGAGAAACAGGAGAAGACAGATGAATGAGCATCTCAAAGTTTTACGCTCTTTAACCCCATGCTTTTATATCAAAAGGGTAACGTCTCTCTCTCTCTCTCTCTCTCTCTCTCTCTCTCTCTCTCTCTCTCTCTCTCTCTCGATACTTAGGGTTTTAATGCTCAATGATGTTTAGGGAGATCAAGCATCTATAATAGGTGGCGTTATAGAGTTTATCAAGGAGTTGCACCAAGTTCTACAATCTTTGGAGTCCAAGAAAAGAAGGAAGAGTCTAAGCCCTGGCCCTGCTCCTAGCCCAAGACCAGTACTACTACTGCAGCCAAGTACCCCTCAGTTTGATAGCAGTACCTTTGGGTTTGAAAATGTTAAGGAACTAGGAGCATGCTGCAACTCTCCAGTTGCAGATATCGAAGCAAAGATTTCAGGATCGAACGTGGTCTTGAAAATTGTCTCACGTAGAATTCCTGGACAAATCGTAAGGATAGTCACTGTGTTGGAAAGGCTTTCGTTCGAGGTTCTTCATCTGAATATCAGTAGCATGGAGGATACTGTTCTATACTCCTTTGTCATTAAGGTATATAATAAATCTACTCTCTTATCTTTAAACTTATTTGTATTCACATTAACCACTGATCTTAATAATTGATCTTATTCGCCATCTAGGGCACAAATTAAGTCAACAATATTAAGATGATCGGTGCAACGTACAGAACTCACTAGATAATTTATACGTCAAATTATGTTGTCCAGAATCTGGTGAGAACTTTTTAAGGAGATTTCACTTAGCATTCTTAGCTAGGTTCCTATTAATATTTCAATTGCAGGCAGAAATTATCAAAATCTATGGGAGAATGCCTTTTGCTTTCTTGAGCTTCTGGCTTCATGCAGTTGGCATACCTTCATGGAACAATTAATGGATTTTATAATTAATTAATTGCCTAGCTAGCTAATTAAGCTACCTGAGAACGTATATATGCTGGAAACATGCCTCAAATGGAACACATAAGACACTTAATTTATGCTTGGTTAGACACGCAAAATCGTGTTGAGACATGCAACTAAATCACCAAATCGATGGAATATTATAATTAATGTTACTTATTCTAAAATGTCACTAAAAGCTGGCGTACGCGCTTAATTTGGACTAGCTATATATATATATATATATATATATATAGGTGATCATGTTATGTGCTGCCTAGTGTTAATACAAACTCGATCGATCAGCATCATGAGTAATATCGATCATAAGTTTGATTTAATTAATGAACTTTAGTGGATAATTGGATACATATATATATATATATATGTATATGTATGCCGAACATTTTCGTGTTCGGACTTTGGAGTAGTATGAATTAATTATGTGATGAAGGCATGCTGCATATATATATATATACAGCTAGCTTAATTCTGTACTTGAATAGTAAGCACGTAATTAATTACATTTTCTTGTTCATAATTAAATACGTACGTATTTGTATAATTTTCTGTCCATAAATTATATATGAATTAGTACTGATGCAGAAGCTACATGCATGTACGCATAAATCGCAATAATCTTTGGACTTTTGATTATACTATTGCAGATAGGGCTTGAATGTCAGCTGAGTGTGGAGGAACTAGCAGTGGAAGTTCAGCGAAGTTTCTGCTGCTCATGAGACAGTACCAATAATATTTTATGCAAACGAGATTTAGTTTCTTTTGGGTCATGACGTCCTAGCTTATAAATTTCAAGGTCTGTTAAAAAATTATTATAATACGCATATATATATATATATATATATATATATATATATATATATATATACATGCATCTTAATTACAAATGTCGCAATAATCGTAGTAGTAGTTCATGAAGTTGATCATCATTAATAATTAACACATGCATGATGCAGTGCCAGTGCTATATATATATATATAATATAATTGGTCAGAGAAATGTACGATCGAGACGTAATTTTATTAATTAACTATAAGTTTTAATGATCAAGTCATGATAAACGTATTACGTACGTACGTACGTTCATGATGATCATGTCACCTACCAGCCACCCATGAATTTGGTTGTGCCAAACGTACGCAATCAATGGGTTCCAAATTATAAGTACGTACATGGCACTTGTTTGTGTATATATAACCGCATTAATTGTACTAAAATTATGTTTTATCCACAGTAATTGTATCACGCATGCAGTACTACTAGTACTTTAAGAATTTATCTGCAGCTAGGATACTTACTAATTAATACTGTACGTAGGTACGTACGTGTTACGTACCTATAGTCTAGAATTGTATGTTCTACGTACGTGATCAGTACTGTTTCATCGCACGACGTACGTACAATAGAGAGCACGTGGCCAAAAAAGAATGGATAGTAATTTTGTGATTAAGGTTTTTTCATCTTTAACGTCCGTGTGTGTGTTTATATATACTAGTAAGGGCACCAGTTGAGACAAAAAAAATGGTAGTAGATGAGAAATGAGAAGGTAAATAAAAAAAATTTTAAACAGATTTAAAGAAGGTTATAAATTTACAAAAGTTAAAAAATAACATAATAAAAAGTTAACGAGAAACATTGACTTTATAATATACAAGTTAAGCCTCGTTTGTTTTTAGGAAACATCTCATCTTATCTCACTTCATCATTACAACTTTTTCAAATCTCCACACAAAATAAAATAAATAATTCAACTTTTTCAAATTCCAAAATAAAAATAATATTAAAAAATATATTCTACCAATATTTTATTCAAATTTTTAACTTTAATCTCATCTCATCTCTAAAAACAAACGAACCCTTAATGTTCTATTTAAGTATATAGTTACAACAGCAGAATGTTTGACAACAAGAGATTCCGAACGTTTATGTTGTTGCTTCAGTTATAGGACTGATGGAGACGATATTGAGCTTCTTCTGATGCAATTGTCTGAGTTGATTTATTTCTGCGCATAGATAGATGATCCATTCTTTCTCTAAAATTTTATTTGAAATATTTTGTAAATATCGTAGATGCTCCTGTATTAACGAAAAGATATAAAGAAGTTATGTATTGTTTTTTCTAAATAGATTTATGAATGTACATTTTATCTCACTTGTGTGTTCCAGGAAATCAACGGTTGTACAATCCAATATTTCTTCTGCTAGCTATTGATCCAAAAGTGACAACTGCTTTAGATCCACCATTATCATCTACTTCCAGATAGGCTCGACAATTACAATTAATAAAATAATTATTATTGGTTAATATTAACGGTTAGTATATTTGAACTATGACGTAAGATAATTACAATTATGAAGTAAGATATTTACCGTAGGTGTAAAATACTCATGTTCTTGCAATTATAGCACATGAATTTCTCTTTATATTCATATTCAGTTCCTTTATTCCAGTTTGCACAGGACACGTCGTAAAAGATTTGATGTAAATAAAGTATGGAAAATATTCCTCTAACCCAAAATCTTGGTCGCTACATGAAAAAAGAACACATAAATGTATAATACGGTACTTAAGAATAGATACTTATGAAATTCATCATTATTTGAATGTAGGAATAAAAGAAATTTAAATATAAAACAATAATTTACTTTTAAGGAATAAAATTATACTGTGGTTGTGTGGATTTCAGAATTTCAGTAATATCAGAAATCTTTGTTAATGTTTGGAGGGTATTGCTTGAAGTGGATCCTCTTGATGCATCTAAATTGTTGGCAATTATTTCTTCATACATATATTAGTTGAATTCAGTATTTTACAAGGACCATACATCATATGTTTAACAATAGTTTTATATAAATGTAAATTTTTCGTTTTATTTGATATTTCCGCTGAAACAATTTTATCGAAAGATTAAGGAGCATAAATTATCCAATCTTTTTGTAGTATAATTAAGAAATGAACATGTAACAAACCCCTTTTTTGATGTTAAATTGTATAAACATATGCTACAATCTGACCAAAGATTTTTTGTTTGAGTAAGTCATTTTTTAAATTCTCTAATTTTGCTCTAAATATGTGCATAATTAGATCAGGAGATTTTGAACTTCTTCGCCCGGATTCAATTAATCTAATATTTCTTTCCAACTTGAATTACATGACATAGTTAAGAAAATATTAGGCTTGTCAAAACATTGAATTAATGCCATCACTTCCATATATCATTTGCGCATATCTCTCATACCTCCAACAAAAGATGAAGGTAAAATAATACATTTTTCAATTTTTGAGGCATTAGTTTCTCCAATTGAAATACTATCGAGAATATCATGATACACATCTGATCTAATTTCCTGTTGTTTCGAACGAAAATAATCTAATCTTGATGTCTCAATTTTAACGTACATATCAACTACAAACTGTTGCAATAAACGACCAGATAATAACAAAAATGACTTGTTCCATTCTCTAATTTGTAATTTGAAATAATAATATTCACGGCACGAAACCATTGGTTATTTCTTTTTCTCCTTCAAGACTACACTTTAAGATAATGAAGTTAGGAGAGTAAAAGTTATTATAACCTTTTTCTTCGCTTCTAAGTAGTTCGTCAGCATTATATAACTGTCGGAGATGACTTACTCTTGATGTTTGAGCATTTAATAATAATATTGTTCTTTTTTTTACCTTTGCAATTCCTTAATGCCAGCCTGAATTGTCAAAATCAAACAATAATAGATATTAAAGTGGATCGTAAGAACCAAAATAATAATGAACAATATGACTTCCACCTATGTGGCTAAAAACCACAATATTCCAACCTTTTTCTTCTGCAAAATCATCAGAACGTACCATAGCTCAGGATGTGGCTAGCTACCTCCCTCTGTTGGAACCTTGAAATTGAACGTCGATGGAGCTATCTTCACTGATCAATGCAGAGCAGGAGTAGGGATTATTCATAGAGATGAGAAAGGAAGAGTCCTAATGGCTGCTAGCAAAAAAGAATATGAGGTGATTGACCCAATGGAGATCGAGCTATTAGCAATTCTGAGGGGGCTACAATTATGCTATCCTTGGGGAATACTGGATCTTATAGTGGAAACTGACTCTCTACTAAATGTAAATGCAATTCTTGCTGCTAGGGAGTCAATGTCTTTGCTAGGGAATTTGATCAAGGAAGTTAAGGATTTTATGGAGAAGAACCTGAGAGCCACTATACAGCATATTGGGTGTATGGCCAATGAAGCTCCTTACAAGATGGCAAAATACGCATGGAGTGTAGAAAGCTTAACAGTTTGGTGAAATTCTGTTCCAGATAGTGTTTCAAAAATTGTATGATGTAATCATGCTTGGTTGAATAAATTATATCTTGTTATAAACAAAACAAAAAATAAAAAAAGAACGTACCATAGCTAATAATTAAACACATCCAACTTATAAACACTTATCTAATTTACATAAATTACAATCTAATAAGATTGATCTCAATAAATAAAAGAACCCAATTAAAATTAAGGCCTCGTTTGGTTATACAAATGAGAAGAAAAATCTGTGAATAGTAGAAAGATAATTTGTGAATAGTGCTAAAATTTGTTTGAGTTCAGATTTTTTTGGGATTTTGATAAAGAATAAAGAAAAACATGAATAAAAAAATATAATATTAAAATAGGGTTAGAATATAGTTTTTTAATATTACTTTTGTTTTGGGATTTGAAAAAGTTGAATTATCTTTTATATTTTGTTTGAAAGTTTGAGAAAGTTATAATGAATTAGGTAATGATTAGATGAAAAATTTAAAAATTTAAAAATTTGAAATTAAAAAATATTTGTATTTAAATGGTGTTTGAATATTAAGATGAGAAGAGACAATATAAGATGTGATGAGATAGTTTCAAAATTTTGTGAAAATAAATCAGGCCTAAAGATCATATTACATTATAACAAATTATAAGCAGTATAAAACCTCCATCCTCATAATTAGTAGTGTTTAATATTAGTGTCAAGAGGTTTTATTTTAGAATTCTGTTGCATACAGTCACTTTTGTATATTTTCACTAGCCAAATGTAAAATTTGATGAATTTCATCAAAATAGGACTGCATTGGATTAGCCAAAGAGATAAGTGTGAAGCTTTGAGCTACAATAAATGAATGGGTTTCTTCAAGTTTGAAAGGCTACTATTCACTCATCAAATCTATTTTTTATTCACTTTTAATCTCTAAATATTTTTTTATTCACGTTTAATCTCCAACCTTCTTGTAATAATAATGTAAGAATCAAATTAAATTATTAATTAACATATGATTAGTGTAATTGTAAAATATGAAAAAAATAAAAATATTTTTATTAAAAAATAAAATTATATTATTATTTTGATGAATTCAATGGCTAATTCAATGTAGGGTTGTGGCTAGAGAGGTTTTGCATTTATAGAAATCATGTACTTTTCATCAAATTTTAGAAATAATTTTGATGAAACTAATGTCAATGCTCACCCTTAAAGATTGTTGTCAGCTACTAGAGCAAGCAGCAAAGAGAGATTTTGGAGGTGTTTAAGCAAGTGAAAATTAATATTCTACTCTCGGAGGCCATCCAGTAAATTTCCTCCTATGCCAAGCTTTTGAAAGACTTGTGTACAGTGAAAAGACAATTGAATGTGAAGAAGAAAGGCTTCATAACAGAACAAGTCAATGCGATCATTCAGTGTGAGACTCCTCCAAAGTATAGAGGGCTCTCCTACAATTTCCATCAAGATTGGTGAATCCCGAATTGCCAGAGCCTTGCTGGATTTGGGCAGCAGTGTGAATTTGTTGCCATACTCACTTTATGAGCAACTAGGGCAGGGAGAGTTAAAGGCAACTGCACTCATGATGTAGTTAGCCAATAGGTCAATCAAGAAACCGATGGGAGTTGTGAAAGACGTGCTTGTGCAAGTTGACAGATTTTAATATCTAGTTGACTTTGTAATCCTGGATATGTAGCAAGCGAATGTCAAGAACTCTCAAGCTCTTGGAACATGGCACTTGAGTTGAACGTTTTCAATGCTTGCAAATGCCGAATCATTTGGATGACATAAATGATTTGAATGTTGTAGAGGGTTTGAAAACAAAGGAATTTATTTGCTCAACTTTTCCTTTTTCTAATGATGAGTCTATTGTTCAAACATCTGAATTTTTATTTAATGAAAAAACTGACCATGTTGATGAAAATATCCTTGAAGTTTTGGATTGTTTTGTTGATTCTTCTCTACCACTTGAAGTACAATTTGCAAGTACAAAATGGCAACCCCAGTTTGAAACTCTACTACCACCAAACATACTTAAATCTTCGGAGGAAGAAATTCCCCAACTGGAACTGAAACCACTTCCTAAAGATTTAAAGTATGTCTTTCCTTGTGGTGATTTCTTCGAAGTTAAATCAGAAAGATGAAGCCCAGTTGTTTGAAGTCTTAAGAAAACATCGAGGCACAATTGGTTGGAAAATAGCCGACATCAAATGTATTGATTCTGCTGTTTGTACCTACAAAATCCACCTTGAGGACGATGCTAGACCAGTTCAAGATGCTCAATGTAGGCTCAACCCTACTATGAAGGAAGTTGTCAAAAAGAAAGTGTTCAAGTTGCTCTCAATGGGTATAATTTACCACATCTCAGATAATAAATGGGTAAGTCCAACTTAAGTGGTTCCAAAAAAATCTGGTTTAACTGTTGTCAAAAATGAGAAAAATGAATTGATTCCAACTAGAATGGTCACTGGCTGGAAGATGCGTATTGATTATAGAAAACTTAATTCAACTAGTAGGAAAAACCATTTTCCTTTACCATTTTTGGATAAAATTTTAGAACGTGTGGCTGGTAATGGATTTTACTGTTTCTTGGATAGATTTTCTGGTTATTCCCAAATTACTGTAGCACCTGAAGACCAGGAGAAGACCACCCTCACCAGTCCTTTTGGCACTTCGCTTTTATCAGAGTGCCTTTTAGTTTGTGTAATGCTCCAACTACTTTTCAGAAATGCATGATGAGTATTTTCTGACATGTTTGAGGATATTTGTGAAGTATTCAGGGATGATTTCTCTGTTTTTAGTTGTTTGCATAATCTAGCTTGTGTTCTTTAGAGATGCAAAGAAAAAAATATTTTGTTTAATTGAGAAAAATGCCAATTTATAGTTATTCATGGCATTGTTTTAGGTCAAATCGTTTCTTCTGAAGGTATAAAAGTCGACAATGCAAAAATTGAATTAATATCTAAACTTTCTATCCCTATGATAATTAAAGATATTCGTTCTTTTCATAGTCATGCTGGCTTTTATAAGCGGTTTATTCAGAGGTTCAGTTTTATTGCAAAACCTTTGTGCATTCTTTTACAAAATAATGTTGAATTTGTTTGGTCTGATGAGCGCTAAAAAGTATTTGATACTCATAAGGAATTGCTTACCACTACCCCCATTATGCAACCCCTACAGTGAGATCTTCCCTTCGAAATCATGACAAATGCAAGCGACTATGCCTTAGGGGCTGTTTTGGGTCAGCGTGTGAATAACATGCCTTCTGTGATTTACTATGCCAGTAGGACCTTAAATGATGCCCAAAAAAAATTATACTAGTACTGAAAAGGAATTGCTTACAGTGGTTTTTGTACTTGATAAATTTCGAGCTTACATTCTTGATTTCCCTGTTACTATTTTCATTGATCACTCTATACTCAAGTATTTGTTGGCTAAAAAAGATGCAAAACTACGCTTGATCTGATGGATTTTACTACTTCAAGAGTTCAACATGATCATTAAAGACAAGAAATGAGTCGAAAATGTGGTCGCTGACCATCTCTCCAGATTGCCACCATCCTCCTCTTTAAACGCCATCCTTCCTCTTAATGATAGTTTCTCGAATGAGTAGCTATTTGCGATTCAAAAAGCTCCCTGATTTCCTGACATAGTCAACTATTTGGCGGTTGAGCAAATGCCCTCTAAATGGTCTATCTAGGATAAGCGCTGATTTCTCTCTGAGGTATGACACTTCTACTTTGATGATATGTACATTTTCAAATATTGTTCAGACCAATTGATTCGAAGATGCATTCATGATGATGAGTTTTCTTTTGTGTTGAGATTTTGTCATATGTGTGCATGTGATGGTCATTTTTCAGCAAAGAAAACAGTTACTAAAATTTTGCAAAGTGGCTTTTACCGGTCTTCCATGTTTAAAGATACTTACAATTTTTGTAAGGCTTGTGACTCTTCTCAAAAATTGTGATCTATTAGTAAAAAAAACATGATGTCTCTTTCCACTATTCTTACTTCAGAAATCTTTGATTCTTGGGGAATAGATTTCATGAGATATTTTTTTATTTTCTTTGGAAACTCAAAATGGGTTGAGGCTATCACTTGCAAAACAAATGACCATCGTGTTGTCCTAAAATTTTTACAATTTCTGTTTGCTTGCTTTAGCATGCCCAAAGTTATCATTATTGATGGGGTTCTCATTTTTTTAACAAACCATTTTCTACACTCATGAAGAAATATGGTATCACACGCTGGGTTTCCACCCTCTATCACCCCCAAACAAATGGGCAAGCTGAATTGGCAAATAGAGAAATCAAAACCATTTTAGAGAAAATTGTCAATCCTTCTTGGAAAGACTGGTCAATTAAGCTTCTTGATACTCTATGGGTTTATAGGACAGCTTTTAAAACTAATATAGGGATGTCCCCTTATCAATTAGTTTATGTTAAAGTTTATCATTTACCTATTGATATTCAGCATCGAGTTCTTTAGGCTATAAAACATGTTAACATGTCACTTGATGAAACTTCAGGATTGAGAAAATCCAAATCAATGAATTGGATAAAACTCGTCAAGATGCTTATGAAAACACTTAGCTGGTGAAGGAAAGCATGAAAATCTTATATGATAAAAAATTTCATCTCAAGCATTTCACACTTGGCCAGAAGTTCTTCCTTACAACTCTCACTTACATATATTTACTGGTAAATTGAAATCTCAATGGAACTAAAATTCATTCTCATGGGGCGGTGGAAATTCATAATCCTAAAAGTGGTACCTCTTTCACTGTTAATGGTCAGCGCCTTAAGCCTTTTATTTCCATTTATGATCCAGGTGACGAAACTCTTTTTGTCTAGACACCTTGTGACTTTTGAGTGCTGTTTCTTTTATTGCTTCTCTTTATTATTTTTTTAATTATTTTTTATTCTCTTTATTTAATTCCTTGCATTTTTTGTTTCTCTTTACATTGCTTTTCTTCTCTATTAGCATTGAGGACACTGCATTGTTCAATTAGGGGGAGGGAATTGCATTTTTCAATCATGCGTTGTCATACTTAGAGCCTTAATGTGATTAGGATGACTGAGTAAATTGTTTATTCATAGTTTGATAGTGATTGTTATTGAACTTTATCAATGCATGATAGACAACCTTTCCTTCATAAGAATTCAATTTTGACACTGATGAATCATCGATGGTGATAGAATTTCTCTGATTACTAGTTTTGGAAGTATGTTGAGAATGACTCCAGAATTAATTCTCATGGGATGAAGGGCAAAGCATTATACGAGATAGCTATTCTTTTACCTTACATCTCATAGTTGTTTTTATTTACTTACCACCTGATCAGAATAAAGAGAAGTACATTGCAATACTACCAAGCTATGCTCTAAAAAAAATTAACATGAGAAGAAGGAAGCCTATCATGTGTCTATCTCAAGGGTAAGGGCGAACTTGAGAATGTGTGGGTTGGGCGCACGGTCCTGGTTTGATTACCCACTGTGCGAATCTGGTTTGATTACCATTCTTTGTCAAAACCTTCCCATCAACATCTACTACCCTTTTTATTGTGTTCTTCTTCCTTCTTTGGTTAACAAAAGTATGATAAAATTCCATATTCATATCCCCTCCTTCTAACCAATGCCTTTTGGCTCTTTGCTTCCATCTAGTATTTTCTTGATCCACCAAAAAACCAAGCTCATTTTGCTGCCTTTTCTATTATGCCATATTTTCTAGGCCCTCATTCCTTTGCAGTTGACTCAACAACTTTTTCTTCTCTCTAATTGCAGTTGTTCTCTCTTGTACAAAATTTCTACTCCATTTCTAAAGGCCCCCTATACATCCTTCTAACTTTCCTTGCACCCTTTCCAGCCAATTATGTCTAACAGCCCTTTTCTGCTACTCAATTTCGACAATAGCACTGCAACCTTCTTCCTTAATCCAATTGGCCTCATATTTAAAATGAAACTAACTTCTTCTAATAGTTATTCTCTCATGCAAACAATCCAACACAATAGGTCTATGATCTGAGCATAATATAGTCAATGTTTCCACAGTATACTTAGCATAGATAGTTCTCCATAAAGAGTCTACCACAGCTCTATCTAACCTCTCTTTAGTAAACGAGACATCCTCATGACGATTGCACCAGGTGAATTTATCCCCTCTCCATCCCAAATCAAATAAATTTCCATCTTCCAAAACTCTTCTAAACATACCCATCAGCTTCTCACTTCTTGGCCTTCCACCCATTTTCTCATCACTCGTCAAGACTTCATTGAAGTCTCCAATCACACACCATCCCCTCTCTTCTGGCCTAAAAGAACCCAACAAACTGCATGCCTCTCTTCTCAGATTAGCCTCAAGTTGGCCATAAAAACATGTTAACAGCCAGTTAGAACTGCATTCCTCATCCTTAACCATCACATTAATGTGTCTCTATGAGTAGTTAACCAACTCAACTTGATCTTGTTGTTTCCACAACAACATCAAACCCCCATTTCTCCCCACTAATTCCACCACAATATACCCTCCAAACCTAAGTCTTCTTGCAATTGCTTGTGCACGAACATTGACAGCTTAGTCTCCATTAAGAGAATCGCATCAGGCACTTTTTCCTTCATTAAACAGCGAAGGCTTTGAACTATTCGAGGGTTTCCAAATCCCCTAATAGTTCCAACTTAATATTTTCATAATGCTTGGTGGGGTTGACTAGTAGCCACTACCAGATCCATAGACAAATCATCATGTCTTTGCACTTCCTCACTACGAGTCTTTTTAATTCTCTTTGTAGATGAAAACACCTACACATTATCCTCCAAGCACCTCTTTTTATCAGATAAACTCAAAGATTGATCACAAGGGGACACATCTTTTTCACGAGCTCGTCGCTTCCACCTGCCACCTCCTTTCTATTGCTTCAAAATCTGAGGTGATGCCAATTGTAAACTGTCTAGCCTTGCTTCCACTTCCTTCAGATTAATCATTGGTTCAGCTTTCGATTGGCTGAGAAAAACAACAGGCCCATTAACAAGCACCTAGCCCTCAATGGACCCATCCCCTTCCCCTGGCCCATCATGACGCATTATGTCATCTCTACCTTCCCACCCACTATCCTCTAACGTTTCCTTTGAAAAGTCATTATTTGAGAAGTTAGCTTTTGAACCTTTTGAAATCCTTTCCATGATCTCCTCTCTATCCCCATTTGAAATGAAACCACTTGTTTTGCCCTCTAACTCTGCAACTCTCATCCCACTCTCAAAAGCTTTGAAATTATCCCTTGATTCTCGATCTTTCCTTCATTTGAATCACAACCATTATTCCCTTTTTGCCCCTAATCAAAATTCTTCACCAACCACCTTTGAGCCGTACTACCGACGGATCCCTCCGCCTCGCCTCCCCCCAGTATCACTATCCATCCATAGTTAAAGCAGATTTTAGGTAGCTTTTCGTATTTGAAATGTACCCACACCCTCAATCCCTGCAAGTTAATGAATTTGCTCGTTGCAATGGCCTTCTGCAAAGGCATCTCCACCTTCACTCTCAAAAAGTTCCCCCATCCCATCCCATCCCATCATCCTCCACATCCAACTTTCTACCTGCCAACCACACTCTTTCGTCATTTGTCCCAAAGGTAGATTATGAATTTGAAGCTAAAAAACTTCATATTCAAACTTAATCTTCCCCAGTTGCAAAACTTCGTCGTATGGTGAGATCAGGAATAAAACATTTTCAAACAGCCAAGGTTTTCCTTCAAGAATCTTTTTCTTGTCAGCATGTGTTGTGCAAGTTATCATGAACACATTCTTCTCCACTTCTTGAAAACGACACGCTTGCTTATTCTCCATATCCTCACCATTATGTTAGCAATAATGGCATTTCCAACAAAACGCTCTAAACAGACCTTTCCAATTAGACTCCTCTCACCCTTTTTTTGAAACTCCTCCCCATTCCCAACAGGAAAATCTATAGTAAAATCCTCCTCCTCCGTCAAACGGAGGTGCCTCCACATATCCTCAATACCCTCCATCATCACTCACTCACCCCACCTCACTGTGGAATTCAACTAGGCTTCACAGAAGAAACATGTTTTCTACAACACCTCTAGAGTCGATGAGAGTCTTACCAAAGAGGAGACAATGATTTTCTCAGCTTGAATCTTAGGGTGCATTTAGGATACAAGTATTTTGATATATTTTTTATTGCACATAAAGTAAAATGTAATTTAGTTAGATGGATTATTGGACTCAACTATGTACGGAATGACGTCATGAAATTGATCTATATATATATATATATATATATATATATATTATTGGACTTAACTATGTGGCATGATGCCACATCAGCTGATATTTAACAAAAAAAAAAAAGAAAACAAAACAAAAATAATACGAAAATAGAGATGAATTTGTCCAAACTTACTTTCCTCTACTTCTTTCGAATGCTTCGTTTATCTTTATCTTTTCTTTTTCACTAGTGTTTCCTTAAAGTCCTTCCCCAAATTCCCCAAGCCCTCTTTTTCTAACCTACCAAGAAACTGTCCCTTCTCACTCTTTCACCATAAGAATTGAGTTTTCCATAAAAGCACCGAATGAGATAAACAAACAGAAAAACATCATCTTCTACCTTTTATTAATCAATTCTCAATTCTTCATACCACGTAAAAAGAAAAAAATAGCAACTCCCAAAGAGACATCTCACTAACATTCACAATATCAACATAAACAAAATTCCTCAAATGCTTCTTCTTCATCTCTCCCCTTTTTTCTCCCTGTAAAGCATTTAGACATAGTTTTTCTATTCATTTCTTTTATGTGTGTGTGTATATATATATATATATATATAAATATATTTAAGTGGCAGCTATAGTGCCTATTCAGAAAGGGTAATTCTGGATTTTGCTAGGGGAGGTGGATTCTCTCTACTGCTTTTTCCTCAATGCCTTCATGGAAGAGGAGAGATTCTGGTTATTCTCAACAAAGTAGAGCAAAGTGCACAAGGAAAGTGGCTAACCTGTACATGAAGATGTCTTTCAATGCCGTGAGAACGGATTGAAGGGGCAAGTGGGGAGAGAAAAGGGGAAAGGAGTCGAAGAAACACAGAGAGGTATAGAGGAAGGAGAAACACAGAAGAGGGGTTGAAACTGATGGAGGGAGGATTGGGGGAAAAAAAAAAAAGCAAACTTAATAAAATTAAAATGGCGTCGTTTTGTTTTGTCCACGTCCGCACCATTTGCCCCGTGCTTGCACCAGTCGATTGCCTCCAGCATTTTTGTATATATATATATATATATATATATATTAATTAATGAATCATCACTAGCCACTAATCATGTCAAACGGACTTTGTTTGAACTTGGCCTATGTACGGAATGACGTGCATTTTGATGTTAAGGTGACGCCAGATTATTTAGTTGATTTATGAATATTTGTATTTTATGATCCTTGTTTAAGATATTTCAAATGTAAATATGTTGAGTTTTATATTTGAATATATGAAGTAGGTTGAGATGTATTTAATTTAAAAAAAAATTAAAAAAGTAATGAATCTCATCAATAATTAATTTGAGATATGTTTGCCAAACAAACACAACCAAATCTCATATGTGGTTACCAGGAGATGTAGAAAAAAAAGGTGATGAATAGCTCCATTATTTTGCTCCTTTAAAATTTTAACCATTGCAATTGTATTGTTTTCCTTTTTCTTTTAAATATTTGTTAGATATCTTTAAATATTTTTTTAAAAAAATACACAAATTTACTTTCTTAACTATTAAAAAATAAAAAAATAAAATAAAATACACAATTGATCAAAATGAGAGAGCAAAACTAAGAGTCACCCTTGTTTGTTTTCGCACATGAGTTGAGTTGAGATAAAAGTTGAAAATGGAATAAAATATTATTAGAATAATTTTTTTAATATTTTTTTTTATTTTAGAATTTGAAAAAATTAAATTATTTATTTTATTTTGTATGAAATTTTAAAAAAAATTGTAATGATTATATGAAATAAGATGAGAAATATAAAAAAAATAAATGAGACTACATTTTCAAAAGAAAAAAAATCCAAACGATAGGGGAGAGAGAGAGGATAGTGGCTCACCCAATGTATGAGAAAAGCCCAAACCCAGTAAAATTAAACAACCAGCCTGAACTTGGATAGTTAGATGGACCTAACAAACAGTGATCTTAAAAACTTGGACAATGTCATTTTCATTTCATTTCTCTCTTTATGGATTTCACCCACCTTCAATTGGGTAGCCGAACTTTCCCCTTTGTTTTCCATGCTTTAAAAACATCACATCCAATTCCTTCTCTAATTGATTGGGTCTCTCTCTATCAAAGAAGAATATTGAACAGAGAGTGGAAGCAAAGCCACGAACAATTACCTGCACTTTTAGTTTTCACCATATATAATGATAATATAAAACTATCCTCAAAACAAAAAGCATACCTATTAATTATTGAGAGATGATATTTACAGTCGGGGGATTGCTACAGTCACTGAAAATGGGTCTCGAATAAGAATTATGAACAGTATATTTCACTTTTTTATTTTTCTTTTCTTTTTTTTCATGTATTTTTTAATCATTATAAATATTTTTAAAAAAATAAAAAAATTTACAACATCATTAAAAAATACTTCTTTAATCGCTAAGAAAAAAAAAATCATTTGGGACAAAAATTCGACACCCAAAGAATTTTTCTTACAGTTATAGAGTGCGTAAACGTTATACAATTTTTTTAAAAAAAATGAATAATCGGAATTTATATGAAAAAAATTAATTAATTTTTTAATAATAAATTTTGTTTTTTTTTAAATAAATTATAAGATATTTATACACTATAATTATAAGAAGCATTACTCTTATTTATATATACACATAAAGCTGGCCGTAACATAGCACCACCCACATTTTCAACCTACTGGCCTGGACCCCCTATATATATCTGTCATTCCTGGACGGCTTCCCTTTCCCAGCTGTGCATTATTATTATTATTATTATTATTAATGAGAGTCTGGTCCATCGTTGGCAACTGAAGTGTGATCATGCATGGATCCAGATCAACCCATCCCAACTGTTTGCGTTACTTTCATCATTGCACATTCCCTTCATACAGCCATTGTTGCGTACGCATTGATCCACCTCCTTCCCGGCCTCCCAGCGTTCACGTGTATGATTACCGGCTTTGAGTAATTATTATAGGCAATCGAACTCAAGATCAACGAGCGTGACGCGCTACCACACACACTGAAATAAAAGTCTGATCGCAAAAGAATGTTAATTGCATGCGTTATGAAAATGACATATATATTAAATATATTGAGGTTACCTCGAACAAATTAAGGTGGGTTAAGTTTCCCGTGAACAAAGTAACAAGTACTGAAATTGGTTGGCAACCAAAAAAAAATATATATATATAAATATATAATTAGGTTAAGTTTAGATAGTGAGATATTTTTAAGTATTTTGTGAATAATAATAATAAAATATTTAATAATAATAAAATAATAAGATATTATGAAAATACCTAACATATTTTCAATAGCCAAACTAACCTGTCGCATGTATATAAACACCTAAACCGATCGACGCCTCCCAAATGTGTGATGGACCACAGACATCTTACCTCTGCTAAAACCAAAAACACCATAAATTAAAGATTATATAAACTAATAAGGGTATGTGTGCCTGAGAGTGTGGGAAACTTCAAGTCAAAGATGCAATACCAAAATGTCAAAAAAGTATTAAGGGGCCCGCTTTAGAAGAGTGGGGGGCAAAGCCTGAAAGTGGGTTTGACCGCACCCAACTTCCACTCTGACCTGATCATTACTACTCATGCAAAATCGTCCCACCACGTCCACATACTCCTAGCTCCACCGTCGCTGCCGCGCGTGACCATTCCCTTGTCGTCGTCATCATCTCTTTCATTTAATATTGTGATATCACAATTTTTAAATTTATAAGAGAATTAATTTTAAATTCTTTTTATTCTAGATGTGTAACGTATGTACCATAGGCGCGCGTGTATTGGATTATGCTTTTTTAGGGAGCGGCCACACAGAGAGTCATAATGAGGCGAGGTGGTGTGTACTGTGTGCTCGTACTGTGTTCTTTTTCCCTTTTTTTTTTTTTCCATATATTATAACGGGGTTGGGCCCACTCCTCAATCCCCCAACCGTAATTCCCCCGAGTCTTCACTCTTCACCCGTTTTGCCTTGATAACTGAGATTTTTCGCCGTGTATTTATTGGCTTTTCCGTCATCTCCTTCGTTTTCTTCCACTTCTCTAAATTCCTTTTTTACCCTTTCGCTTCTCTCCGTTTCTACCACCCCTTTATATTTGCCACTATTGAGTCGTTGACCTTTTTTTTATCTATTCGGCTAGCACCTCTCGGCTCGGCTCCGCGTCGCTTAGCAACCCAAGATGCGCCTTATTTTATCCTGTTTCACTTTTCTTTTCTTTTTTTTCGATTTTCATTTTAATTTTTCTTTTTCCTAAAGCTGCCTTCCGTTTTACTTCTAAATCATTCCATGATAACAAAATATCTGATTTCGCTTTGGAACTTTGATTCTTTGACGCCTACGCATTTTGGGTACCACCAATTAATTAACTTTGTAATTTTCTTCGGAAAATAGCTGAGATATGATCAGATCTTCGTAAACCTCGAGAAGGATGTGATTCTCTTTGAATGGGCATCAAAAGTCTAAGATCACACTATTATTTTCACCTGACTAACACACATTACTCTCCGTATTTTGGGGTCAGCGGTGTGTGTTCCAACCCTGCAGATCAGAACGAAAGCTGCATTTCGTGTTTAGCTGTTGTTTCTATTTAAAATTTATCTCAATTTTTCTCATCTTATTATTATAATATTTTTAAATTTTTATATAAAATATAATAAATAATTTAATTTTTTTAATTTAAAAATATTTTTTTAAAATTCTCATATAAAATATAATAAATAATTTAATTTTTATTCTATTATTTATAAATTACCTCAATCCATCTTAACTTATCACTTAATTCAAACTATTTTAAGTGTTTACGTTGCGGAAAATATTTTCTCTGAAACTCCATCCGCCACAAAAGTTGTATTGTTTCATACTTTTATTCCCCAAAGAAAAAAATTAAAAAAAAAAAAAGCAGGGCTAGCTATCACTTCTTCTTTGACAGAAGTAGCCATACAGTAGTACTCATGAGCCACAAATCTCTGTATATTGTGTAGGGTATTTTGTGCCGGATTCTGGGAAAAACCAAGCCTGGTTGTACGCCCTGCAGTGCCTATATATATATATATATGTATATATATATATAATCTAGCCCCAGTACTATATGAGTGGCAAGCCAGCTAGCTAGCACCAACTCATATGTACGTACTGTCTCGTGTTTCAACGTTCGTAAATGTAGGCAGCGCTCAGGGCGCCCTTGCCCCCTGAGGGCTCATAGCTGTGAACACGTCCGTCTGCGTTCAGAATCACGATACAGCTGATCAGCTGGCCGAGGCTTGACCAGAGTAACTTACACGTACTAGGCAACCAGTGAGCGCGCGCGCAGCAAACTAAATAATCCATGAGAACTGTTACGGCTAACGAAAAAATAATCTGAAAATGTGTCCCACGTATATTTTATTTTTTTTCTTTTTCTTTTTTTTATGTATTTTTTTAATCATTATAAATATTTTTAAAAAAAATAAAAAATTCATAATATCATTAAAATATATTTTTTTAATAAAACAAAAAAAATTTCGAAACACAGCTTCGAAACCCAAATTCGAGACCCGAACATTTCTCGTAATGCAGATTGAATACCAGTGTTTTTATTTCCTTTTTCCGGGTGGCTTTCAAGTTTCTACGGCTCAATGTGTTCGCTCAGACAAGATAAACAGCCATTAATTATTATTGATTGATAGATCTCTACCTACCTCCGTCCCTTGTCGCTTTGTGCCCCAATAATAAAACGTCAAGCGATACCCTACTAAAATGAGATTCACCGATCGACAAGATCACGCCATATTAATGTTGATGGCGTTGCTACTGATCTGCCGCTGCAGGTGCTCCTTTAGTGTAAATTATTTTTTGTTTTTGTTTTTTATTTTAAATATTTTTAAAAAATTAAAAAAATATGAATATACTTATTTAATGTTATTATTAACGTCATGTTTCGTACGTCTTTAGACTAAGTTCCGATAACTCATATCTTTAAGATTGAGCCTGCAAAAGACAGGAAAGAATGTAATTAAGAGAAGGTAATATTGGGGCTAGAGAGTCTCTGATGCTAAAATTAGTAAATTATCTTAGAAATTTGTAAATAAGCGACAGTATCTAGGGATCAGAAAGAGTTTCTCATACCTAAGACTTACTATTTATACCATAGGTCTGGGAAGGTGCAGATTGTGTATGTCTCCATGGAGTTTGTGTTCCTCCTACTATTCCTACTGTCAGAGTTATTTAATGAGGCGTGGTTCTGTGACGGTGCCATCAATATGGCGTGCAGCTCGGTAGTGGTGTCATTAATGTGGCGTGATTTCCAAGCCTTGCTTTTATCTCTTTTGAGTCGTAGATGTTTCCATCTCAACGGATTGAGAGTTCTCCACATTTCCCATTGTGTTCCATACAAGTTCCCAGGTTCAGAATACGTCCGAGCGATATCAGGCTAATCTTGTCTTGTCAGTCACTTGCCTATTTTTCTGGTTGACATCTTACTTTAAGCATGGTCCTGGTGACCCTGAGGTCAGGTATTGGGCCGAGGCCTAATGGCCTTTGTAAAGTGGAGAAAATCTCCTTATAGTTATCTCGTCAATTCTCCACAGATAAGTCTGATGAGAATTATTTCTTCATTCCTCTAGTTCTTGCAATACAAGACTACTTGGCCTCTTTTGTTTTGAGCTGAGCAACGGTTGGTCTCCCACATTTATGGTCGTATTGTAGTGGTTACGCTTCGCATTGAATTGGTGTCCCTTCGATTCTCTCATCATGACCTCATGTCAGACAGGCATTTATTTCTCATGTTGTATCAATAGATGCACTTTGTTGAAGTTGCAATTGAGGGATTTTCATGCTTTTGGGGGACATATGGAGTTATGTTGTCTCAGGAAGTCAATCGTTTATTTCACCTATATAAAGCCTCATCTTCCCTTGTGATAGTTCACTTCACTTATTCTCTTTCTACTTTCTTCTGTGCGTTCCTTTCTCGCTATTAGACTCTTTCATTCCTTTGTTTTCTTCCAATTTTCCTCCGAAGTTACTTTACTTTTCTTCTGACGTCTTATGGCTCCGAAGAAAAATTAGCACCCTTCTGGATTGGTTGGGTCCTCTGGTGATGTTCGAGCTACTGTTGACCAAGATGGCATCGCTCTGGCAGAATTCGCTGGGTTTTCGTGGCGATCGGTGGTAACTCCTACCGAACTGAAGTCGTTGAAGGAGACCTACAGGGTCCCTTCGAAAGTGGAGTTCGTGATGCCCACTCCTACCGAAGGGGCGGTAGACTTCGAGGGCTTCGGCACAAAGGTTGCGGTGTACCCTGCCATGATCTTATGTGGCTTTAGGTTGCCCTTTTGTCGGCTGGTGCGAGAAGTATTGGCCTTCTTCGAGCTGGCGCCTGGCCAGCTTCCTCCCAGCTCGTGGAGCATTCTTGTTTCGTGCTGCATCATTTGAAGCCGTGCGTTAGAGGAGGCCGGGTCAGACTACCCGGACCTCACAGCGTGCGAGTTCTTCCTCACCCATAACATTTTGAGGAAGGGCCGGCACCTCTACAGCTTCCAGCCTGTCCAGGAGTTGGTTTGGTTGGAAGCTCGCTATACTGTTATGAAGGGGTATAGCTATTGATTCATCTTCTTGTTGAGTGATGGATGGGAGTTCCTGGTTGGGCATACCATCAAGGGCTCATTTCCCATGTATGCTATATGGGGCACATTAGTCAGGGATAAGAGCCATCGCCCTAACCCGACCCTGCAGGAGGCACTTAGGCTCAAGGTCATTCGGGCTTGGGTGGAGGCATGTTCGGGCGATGTTTCTTCGAAGGCCCTGCTGACTGAGGATAGTCTTCATCGATATTTGCCGCCCCCCCCCCCCCGGCCAACCTGTGCTCTAACGTGGGCTTCCCAATAAATCCGATCTCATCGCGTGCTCGTAGTCGCTCCCCTAGTCTACCGGTGGATGGGAAAGGAAAGAAGCCCCGGAGGATCTCCCCCATCAGATTTGATTCTAACCATATTCTCATTCCCTCCGGTGGTCCGTCTGTAATGGCACTCATTATTTGGCCGGAGCCGTCGGCACCCAAGAAGATGGAGACAATAGCGAATCTTCCTCACATCGTGTCCCCTGTTCAAGGCATTGCAGCTGAAGCCACTCCCATGGTCGAGGTTGTCTCCTCCGACGATGTCGAAGTGGCTGGGATTGCTGTTTTGGCCGGGGAGGATATGACACCCAGGGTTCCTAACAAGGGGGAAGGCGAGAAGGTCATCGATGAGGTTCCGACGGACCATCAGATGACAGCGTGGCCCACCACATCCACGAGATGGAGAGTATGCTCAAGAGGCTATTCGCAGGGGTAAAAATCCTTACTTGAACACTCGTCAGTTTTTTTGTTTGTTTCCCTTCTAGATCTTGATTCGGACTTACGTGACAGGGGTTGGAGCATCTGGCGGCCTTCATCGTGCACGGCCAAGAGGAAATGATGAGCGAGAACCGGGCACTTCGCTCGCTTGCACATTTGGCCTTAAATTGTGCGACAAAGGAGAGGAAGCAGAAAGAAGAGGCCAATCAGGCCCTCGCCGACTTGTCGAGATCCCAGGGCAAAGTTGGCACTCTTCGCATCGAGGCCTCACTTGCTTCTGAGGCGAGGAAGGTGTTGAAGTGGTCTCTCGACAACCATCAACTGGAGCTTGAGCTGTTGTAGGCCGAAAATCTAGAGCTGAGGACTGACCCACACTCCGTCGTGGGAGGGATAAAGCAACATTTTGGCCTAACTTTCCCTCTAGTGCCCCGCAGGGGAGGTAATTGGAACAGTGATGTGGCTAGTCTGCTCCTTCATCGTGATGGGGGTCGAGATAAGTTATTCGGGCCGCCGGGGGGCTGGTCCCACTCTCCGTGACAAGGAGGTTGAGCCACATGCTCACCTATCACCCTTCGTCGAGAGGTAAGTTGTTTGGCTAGTTTAGGACTGGACCCGCTCCCGTCTATTGACATTGCAGGGAATGGTAAGTTTGGGTTAGGTTGTCGCTAATCCCACACTTTGTGGTAGCGGAAATCAAGGTAACTCATTTGGGTAGCCGTGGGCCTAATCCCGCTCTTCGCTATGGGAGGAATAAGAAAACATTTAGGCCTACATTTCCCTATGGTATCCCACAATGAGGTAAGTCGTTCGGGCAGTCTGTTACTGGACCCGCTCCTACCTTTTGACGTTTAACGAGGAAGGTAAGTCCTTCTCTTCGAGCGGCCAAGAACCAACATGCACTCCTCTGCGAGAGGGGTAGAACAGCCTTAGGCATTACACTCGTCTCTTTCGCCTCGCAGGGAGGTAAGTTGTTCATAAAGACTTTATTAATTTCTGCTGATGTAGGTCACATCGATGGAGTTGACTTTGCTAATAGAGATTAAGTTCATTTTGTTGGTGGAGAGTTCATTGGCGGGTTACGTTACGTTCCTGAAATCTGCCATTGAAATACAACACTTATTTATTAGGGACCTGTAACGTGTGCATGGAAATATATAAATTTATGACAATGAATTAGCTTTAGCAATATAATTTTCGTAGTTGTTCGGTGTTCCAGGGATGTGGCAGCTCGTTCCCTTCATAGTCTTGGAGACGGTAAGAGCCTGAGTGGTTTTTGGCGGTGACCACGTAGGGGCCCTCCCATCGGGGGCCTTGCTTTCCTTTGTCCCGTGTTGTTGTTCCAATCTCTTTGAGTACGAGATCCCCGACCTTGAACATTCTCGGGTGCACGCGCTTGTTGAAGCATCTCTCGGCCCTTCTTTTGTTGGTTGCGGTTCTTATTTCAGCTTCTAATTTGACTTCTTCCAACAAATCCAGTTGTTCTTCTAGCCGCCTATCTTTGGATTCTTGTTCAAAGTGCTAAACTCTGCAGTTGGGGATTCCGATCTCTACTGGCGGCATCGCCTGGTGGCTGTAAGTGAGGGTAAAAGGAATTTCGCCAGTCGGCGTTTTCCCTATGACCCGATAGGCCCACAAGATGATGGGGAGTTCTTTTGCCCATGCCCATTTTCTGTCGTGGAGCCGCTTCTTGAGCATTCCCATTAGTGTTTTGTTGGTCGTCTCAACTTGCTCGTTAGACTGAAGGTGCTTAGGGGATGAGTACTGGAACTCGATCCCCAATTTTCGGCCCCAATTGCGATAGTGATCTGAATTGAATTGCCTCTCGTTATCCGATATGATGGCAAGCGGGATGCCAAACCTGCAAACTACCATCCTCTAAAGGAATCGCATGATGTTGCTTGTCGTGATGGTTGCTAAGGCCTCGGCCTCGACCCACTTGGCTAAGTAGTCCACAACTACCACCATGAACTTTACTTCTCTTTTGCCCTGGGGGAGCAGGTCGACCAAGTCAATTCCCCACTAGACGAAAGGCCAAGGCAATGTGATCAGCGTCAATTCTTTCGGTGGGCAATGGGGCACCGTTGCGTATTCTTGGCACTTCTGACATTTTCGTGCATATTCTTTGGCGTCTTGCAGGGGTCGAGCCCAGTAATACCCCACTCTCATTACCTTCCTAGCCAGTGCCTTTCATCCAGAGTGATTCCCACAAATCTCTTCGTGTGTTTCAGCCAACACATATTGCATTTCTTCCAAGGAGATGCATCTTAAGAGAGGTGCTGAGAGGTGCCGAGTGGCCCCTCTGATACAAAATTCTCTCGATCAAGATGTAGCACACTACTCTATTTCTAATTTTCCTGGGCTCTTACTTGTCCTCTGGCACCTCATTGGTTTCCAAGTACTTGAGTATGTCATCCGCCAAGCTGGGGCTTTAGGCAGTATTTCCATTACCTCGATCCCTACAACAGGTACTTCCACTACCTGGGAATCTGCCTGTACTTCGATTTCCCTTGTGCCTAGAGACCTAGCCACCATAAGCCATGAAAGTAGCACTTCATATTCTACTTCATTGTTAGTCGTTTTGAATGCCAATTTGATGGCATAATTATGCTCTTCTTCGTGCACTCTCACTCCCCTCATCAACGAATACTTGCCAGGGCTTCACGGGAGGTGCATCATTGTTCTCTTTCGGGAAACTGGTAAACTCAACGATGAAGTCCGTTAGCACTTTTCCGTTGATTGCGTTCTGCGATGCATAGTCAATGTCGAACTTGCTCATCTTCACTGCCTAGTTCATGAGCCGATTTGAGGTGTCCGGTCGTTGTAGTACCTTTTTTAAGGAGGTTCTCGTGAGGACCCTTACCGGGTGAGCTTGAAAGTACGGGTGCAGCTTGTGTGTAGTTACTACCAGCGTAAAAGCCAGCTGTTCTATGCGGGGGTATTTAACTTCGGCCCTCGATATGCTCGACTGGTGTAGTAGACTGGCCTCTGGACCCCACACCAACGCTGAGGAGGTGGCCTAGGGGGAGACTACCAGATACAGGGTCAGTGTTTCCCCTCACCAAGGTAGGCTGAGGAGCGATGGGCTCGTGAAGTACTTCTTAAGGGCTTCGAACGCCAGGTCACACTCGCCACCTCTTTCCTATGCTTTCCGTAAGACCTTGAAGAAAAGCAAGTATTTGTCGGTGGATCTTGACACGAAGTTGTTAAGAGCTGGCACTCACCCGGCCAGCCTTTATACCTTAGTTATGTTTCAGGGTAGGGCCATGTTGAGGATGGCTCTCACCTTCTCGGGGTTGGCTTCAATCCCGCGTTTAGACATCATGAATCCAAAGAACTTTCCTAATCTGATATCGAAAGCACATTTTACCGGGTTCAGCTTCATTTGGTAACACAGTAGTATCGCAAAAGTTTCCCTTAAATTGTTCAGGTGTTGTTCCGTGGTCCCATTCTTAACCAACAGGTTTTCCATGTAGACCTCTATGTTCCTTCCTTTTTTATTTTTGAACATACGATTGACCAGCCATTGGTAGGTAGTCCTTGCATTCTTGAGCCAAAAAGGTATCGCCGTGTAACGATACGGGCCTCTGTCAGTGATGAATGAAGTCTTCTCTTCATCATCAAGGTTCATACGGATTTGGTTATACCCCGGAATAGACATCCATGAAGTTGAGCATGTGGTGACCAGCTGTAGAGTCGACAATCAGGTTGATGAGAGGAAGTGGGAAGCTATCTTTCGGGCAGGCTTTGTTGAGGTCAGTGAAGTCGACGCACATTCTCCATTTGTCGTTCGGCTTCTTTACAAACACCACGTAGGACAACCACTCCGGGTAGCGGGTTTCTCGAATAAATGCAGCGTTCAGCAGGCGGTCCACTTCCCCAGCTATGGCGAAGTTCTTTTCTGCACTGACGCTTCAACGTTTTTGCCTTACTCCTTTAGCATTTGGGTCTACGTTAAGGTTGTGTCGTATGATTTTGGGTGCTATTCCGAGCATATCCTCCTGGCTCTAGGCAAATATGTCCTGGTGCTTGGCGAGAAGTTGTTCCATGGCGCTCTGGGCTTCAGATGTCATTTTGCTGTTAATTCTCGCCATGACTTCTGGTCAATTTTGGTTGAGAGGGATGAGTTCCAACGGCTCGCTTGGTTTCAACTTTCTGAGCCTCTACTCATCTTGGACCTCGCTTTCGACCTGCGTGCAATCTGGAGGTGGCGACAAGGTGCAGTCACCCTCCCCAGGACACACCTTGCTTACCCTACCATTCGCAAGCATCTCTTCGAGGATGTGTGCCCATCTTTCTTCCATTGCACCCCTATTCGATCACAAGAACTTGGTTCTTTTGTTGGTCAACTTCCATGTCACCAGTAATTCTGGCGAGCTTCCGAATTGTCTGTAATGGGTTGCCTCAGGCGTACGAAGGCAACTAATAGTGGGCCTGCAAAAAATAGGGAAGAAGGCAGCTAAGAGAGGGTGGCCTTGGGGCCAGGGAGTCTCTGATACCAAAATTAGTAAATTCTCTTGGAAGTTTGTAAATAAGTGAAAGAGTCTAGGGATCAGAAAGAGTTTCTTGTACCTGAGGCTTACTATTTATACCATTGGTTTGGGAAGATGCAAATTGTATTTGTCTCCACGGAGTTCGTGTCCCTCCTACTATTCTTGTTGTCCGAGTTCTTTAATACGACGTGTTTCTGTGACCGCGCCATCAATGTGACGTGTAGCTCGATAGTGGTGTCATTACTGTAGCCCTGTAGATGTTCCTATGTCAATGGATCAAGGGTTCTCCACATTTCCTACTGCGTTCCATACAAGTTCCCAGATTCAGAATGCGACCAAGCGATATCAGGTTGATCTTGTCCTGTCAGTTACTTTCATCTTTCTCTGGTTGACACCTTACTTTAAGCATGGTCCTGGCAACCCTGAGGTCGAGTATTGGGTCGAAACCTGATGGGCTTTATGAAGTAAGAAAAATTTCCCTACAATTATCATTTTTACAATGTTTATATTACTAATGCATGAACAATAATCTATATTTTCTTTCCATGTACGTATTGTTTACTATTTTTTGAAGGGTGATGCTACTAAGAATCCTCACCAAACAGTCAAAAAGGTTTTGTTTTTTTTCTTCAAACATTTTTTTTAAACACTTTAACATTTTTAAAAAAATATAAAAAAATTACAAACTCATTAAAAAATACTTTATTGATCATTAAGTAAAAAAAATATATATATATATATATACATACAAAAGATTGGTAACATTACTCGGTGAAAGTAGTGTTTTCCTTTTTTTTTTTTTTTCTTTTTTTTTTCTAATTTGTCTAGGAATACGAACAAAAACCGTTAGTTAATTACCTTTTTTTCTTTTTAATTCAAACACTATCTATTACATTCGGACTTCTGTTTGAGTAGTCTTGACCTCTTGTAACTTTTATTTGATAATTAGTATGTGGCAAAATGATTTTATAAAAATAGATTTATATGATACATTAAATTTTTTTTATAATAAAGAATTTATAATCTAATATATTACATCAAATTAATTTGTATGTTAACTTTTATAAAATTTATCTATAAATAAACTGATTTGATATAGTATGTTATAGATTATAAATTTTTATTTTATTTTATAGAATCTATTTGTGAATAAAATATTTTTCTTTTTGTTAAAAAAAAGAAACATTTCTCTTTTTATTAACTAATGCATTGATGTAAGAAAAAGTAAAGAAAAAAAAAAAGGTCTCTCAACGTTCGGTTCTCATCTTCCCAATTTCTGAAGTAGTGCTAAATTCATGCACCAAAATTTAAAGGAAAATACTAAATGAATTCATGAGTTTGTCCCTCAATTTAATCGTTGAATCGATTAATGTATTTTCTTTTATTTTTTTAATTTTTTATTTAATAATTAAAAAAATTGATTATTAATAAAATTATGTATTTTTTAATAAATAAAAATATTTCAAACAAAATAAAAAACAAAAAAATTTCAACCAGCTGTACGTCCAGCCTTTAGCGGCCCGCTAGCAGATTGAAAACACAAGGTCCATAGAGAGGTATATCCCTCGTGAATGAAGATTGATTGCTCACTGCAGTTCTAGTACTGCATACGAATCGCTAGACGGCAGTAGGGGGACCTATATTATTATATTTATGCGAAATATTCTAATAATTTCAATCCAACTTCTTTAATATTGAAAAAGCACACCTATATATATAAATATATATTGTTGTGATAAACCCTCCACTATCTTTTTTTAATTAGAAATATGTTCAGAATCTAAATAATTAACGCCTCATTTGTAATTAATAATTAAAAAGGCATATATATATATATATATATATTAGTATAAAATGGGTCTAATTTATTAACAGGGTTGAGCGCAACAACTTCATTAAAAACTGCAGAGAGACCACGAGACTTGTTGGACCTTGTCTCCCATTTAGGATTGCATCCATGCATTGGAGTTTTAACCAAAGAAAACGATACATGCAACGGACCACGACATGGGTCAAAGGTTCCTAGATCTACTGCATGGGTTTGGACGAATAGAATGCTTCCAAAATAAATAAATAGTGGCTCTAATTAATTATTGGGTATTTTTTCTGTAGCTAGTAGCTATGGGTTCAAACATGGCCTCCACACTCATCTTCCTCGTTTTTCTTTCCTTCTTCAAAAAGTCTACCTGTTTATTAAAACAAAAGATATTAACAATTTTCTTATTTGTGGAGAAGACTTTGGTGTATACATATTCTCTCTAGCTAGCTATATATTTGGAGTTTGCGCGCGTCTTTTTGTTTCTATTAATTTGGTTGAGTTGGTATCAGTAGTTTTCGTTGACCTTCCATACATGAGTGCATACATATATACGTCAAGTATCAATGTCTCTCTCTCTCTCTCTCTCTCTCTCTCTCAATGTCATTTAGAGAGAGAGAGAGAGAGAGATCTAGAGAGAGAGAGGGTCCTACGAGCAGATGGTCCACAGTGTCTCCTAGGAAGAGAGTGAAGAATGGACTAACGTGAGCATCATGTTAGGTGTCACCATTGGGAGTAGATGATCTGAAAAATGGTCCCTAATATATGTTGTATGTTTAGGGAGTTTGGTGGGGGCACTTAAACGAGGGTTTCACATGCCCTAATAACCCTTGTTCTACTACAAACCATGTGGCTCATGTGGGGCAGTGTATTTCTTCTTCTAACCATCCATTTAACTCTCAGGTAAATCAAGTGGGGCTGTTTCTCAGTTCCAACCCTCTCTTTAAACCCGAACATACGTCAAGTTTACATCAAATTGTGCTCCTATCAAGGCATAGCGATATACTCAACTTGCGCGCTCATGGACAAACCAAAACTCCTGCCTGGGAAACAGCTTCATGATTGTCCAAACTAGAGTCCATGCAAATTACCAACTCTGATCCCAGTGTGTTAGAATATGCAGATTACATTACATATTTGGGATTTTGCATCATGTCTTTTGCTTGTCAAGTGCGTGACAACACCCCACCCCGACACCCCCACCCCCCCCCCCCCACAAAAAAAAAAAAGTAGCTGAAGATCAGTCTTGAGTTGAATCAATCGTATCATTCCACGAAAATGACAAACCGCATTAATTAGTAGAATTGCCCATGTATTATGTATTCTGATTATTTACTAACAGATGTGTGTGGGGGTGGCCATCGAGCTGCATGCTCTTGTCCTTAAATTATCAAACCTTAAGTTAGTATGGTTTGGATCATCAATCTATCTCAACTCATCTTAACTCATCATTATAACTTTTTCAAATTCCAATACAAAATATAATAAACAATTCAATTTTTTCAAATCTTAAAATAATAATAATATTAAAAAAATAATATTCTAACAATATTTTATTATCTCAACTCACTTCAACATCCAAACACAACCATCAAAAAGTCTACCTAATCTCTAAGCTCACGACGGGTTTGCAAAAGTTAGGCCACCAGTCTTCAACCTACTTCATGCGCGCTTGTAAGTGCGTATCTTGTCATGCAAGAGTTCCATGAATAATCCATTCTTACGAAGAAAAGATTGCACATATCTAAATATAATATATGTGCATGAGAAAGACATGCAACTATTTTCTAAGTGAACAAGTTTAGTGTTTGTTTTGTTTTGTTTTTTAATCTCGATTTAATTGTCTTAAAGATTAATACTTGTTCAAATTTGGGTCCGTTAAAATTCCAGGCCTTTTGAAGATAAACATAATATGTTCGGGGTCTCATATGAAACACAAAATTCTCATCTAATCTCATAATTTCATCACATTCCATCTTATTCCTAATACAAAATTTTCAAACTAATCATTACAATTTTTTCAAACTTTCAAATAAAAAAAAAACAATTTCAACTTTTTTAAATTCTTAAACAAAAATAATATTATAAAACTATATTTTTACAATGTTTTAACTTTATAATATTTTTTATTCAATTTTTTCTCTCTCATTTTTCAAAATCCAAAAAATACTCAATTCAAACTATCTTACTAATATTCATAAAATGATCATCTCATTTCACTCTCCAAACCAACTTTTATGTTCTTAAGAAGATTTACATAGACAACAAAATATTGTATTTTATTAATTCTGCTGCTCTATATATATTTTTCTTTAAAATTCAAGCCTTAAAACTTGAATAAATATATTGGAAGAGATGTCAATCCAATTTTGTTAAATGAGGAACAGCTAGCACATTTTGAGCTTGTATTGATGTTAAATGATCAAGTTTTACTATACATCAGCTACTATTTACTTTCACACCTTATACCTGACAATTTGTTTTTCCTTTCTTTTTTCATAAAGTGTGGGATAGTAAATAATAAATAATGAGAAAAATTATTCTAAATGATCACACAAGCTAGCCCTTCAACTAAACTGAAAATTCCAATCTCATGAACTTTATACCATGAAAAACGATAGAGAAGTGCTAAAGATCAAAGTTATAAAATAATCGTTGTTTAATATATATATATATATATATAATATATTAGATATACTTTATTATATTTGAGGTATCAAATCATATAAGTTTATCAATTTTCTTATCTATTAAATAAGATTAAGGAAAGGAATATGAATACAATTGGGAAAGGAGACAAGGAGAATGGCACGCCTGGGGAAAATGAAAGCAAATGGAGGGTAATGCGAAGAAAGAAACAAAGCCCACCCAAAGGATGGAGGAAGAGAGCGTGTGAGCCTCTGGCAGGTCTGTTAATCAGTTTAGGCAGTGGCAAACATGGCCCCAGCCCCATGTGATTTTTACCACTGCAAAAAAATTCCTTGGTTCCGGTGCTTTGAACGTAGAAATTCCTCGCTTTGACCTTTTTAATTCCTCGCTTTTTTCTATTTCTTTTTACTTGTCAGTAATAATAAAAAGGAAAGAAAAAAAAGTAGCATCTGTGTATCGTCTGAACACTGGCAATAGTTTATTCATCTTTATCTTTATATTTATATTTACATAATATATCTTTAATTCATCGATATTAATTTATGTTTTTCTAAATTTTTACATAATTATAAATAGTACAATTTGAAGAAGCACTATACTCTCTCCAGATATTATTTTTAATATTTTTTTTCTCTCCTACTTTTAAAATTAACTTTGTAAAATTTATATTAAGATAATTTTAATATATGAAATTTGTATTAAGTTGATAATACAAAGTATTTTTTAATACATATTAATATTTATTGATAAAATTGATCATTTTAATATATGAAATTGTAATATTTAAATATATGTAATTTGTATTTTTGAGCACATGACACTAATTGTAAAATATATAAAAATAATAATAATATTTTTTTATTATTTAATTCAAAGATACATAATCAATGTGGAGGTTTTTCTTGATATATAAAATCAATATTCAAAAGATATAATTTTGAAAATACATATAGAGAAATCAATCATAGTGCTCTTATTACTCAGTCACCAATTTATACTGTGCCTGCAATCAATCTATTGCACAAATCAAGCTATATATATATATACACACACATATTCTTTCTTTCTCTACGCCTTCACTCTGCCTGCCATATATTCCCTACATATACCAGCAAATTGGTCAATTACAATGACATCTAGCCTTAAATCATGATTTTGATGCCATACCAAACAAGGGACCCCAAAGGGGAAAAAAAAGGATCATAATTAGGACCCAACAACGTCTTGCTTGCTTGGAGGTGGACTCCGTTTTTGTCCCAAAATATCTTTATTTTTTTAATGGTGTATTAGTTAAGTTATGGGACTTGATCTTATCCAAAATAAGCAGTCCCCTATTTTCTAAACTTTACAAAAATAAAAAAATTATTAGTGCGTCTATATATCCAAACTAAAGGTCTTTGAATAACTATCAATCAACACGCATCTATATATATATATATAAAATATGAGATATGTTATATATCAGTTATTATTCACTCTACATCTCAAAATAATTTTTTTTTTAATGTCATATCTCCCTCTTCGACCTCTTTCTCTCCTCAAGCTCTCTCTCCAAACACTCTCTCTCTCCTCAACTTCCTTCTCATCAAACCCTCTATTTCTCGCCAAGCTCTCTCTTCAAGAGAGGAAAAAAATATAGAACCGGTTCTTTTGTTATTGAATTCGGTTCACACGTAGAGTGTGAAGTGTGAAGTTTGGTACAGTAAATAATGATAAGATTTATTCATATTCATATATATATATATATAAAAAGTGAGGCACATGGATGGAGCACCGCATTTCTGCTTTTCCATTAATATACGATAATTGCAAACAAAGAAAAAACTAAGCTATCCAATCCAACAGCTAGCTAGATAGCAATTGGTGTTGCAATATCAGTCCTAAATCCAATTGTTATCATTTATCGTGTGGACTGGTCCTTGGTCGACCACTTTGAAGCTAGCCTGCATAGAGCATGGTACGTACGTGTATCGTGTATATATATAATATATAAGTCTTCATTAACCCTGTACCTACATTATAATTCTTGGTCGACCTCCACCTTGTCGGTTCCTACCCACCTCTCTCTCTCTCTCTCTCTCTCTCTCTCTCTCTACCAGTTTTCAGAATGGACTACCTGGTGAGATACTCCATTTTGAGAAAATCTAACTTGCATTAAAAGATGGACGACCATCATGTTTTTAGTTTCATAGAGATCGAGGACAAGGTACGTAGTTTCAAATCAATAATTATAACGAAAAATAAAATACGAGACTAGCTAGCTAGACTGCAATTATTACAAAAGCATTAAGACAAGGAATGGAGTACGAATCAAGAACAGCTTTGACATCTCATTAAAAAAAAAACAACTGCCAGACTTCGTTGCTTATAATCTGTCAAATTTAATAAATATAGTACGTCCTATATATAGAACAAGGTTGCTTTAACTCGAGCAGGGAAAAATTAAGAAAAATAAACAAACAAAAAACCAGTCGAAGAAGGAAAAAGTAGATATGAGTGATGATACCATTCTTGTTAAAGAGAGTTAATTGGCTTGGCTTCTTTTATCAAAGTAGAAATGATGGTCTGTTTACATGGGTATCTCTCTCAATATCCAAAGCCACGTGAATAAACATACACTTCAGTAAAAAGTCAAGAAATGAACAGCTTATACCCGTCAGCTTTTCTGTGATTTGTTTTCCCTCGAGATTTATCAAGTACGTACTACTCGATCTGTAGGCAATGATCCTGTGGCGCACACAGCTCCAATCTGCCTTTACAGTTTGAAGGCTGCAATATTTTAGCTCGTCGATCTGATCAGCTTTTAATTGGTGTCAAGCCTCATGATTCTTTGGTTTATGACAGTGATACTCTACGTTAAGATCCATGTATTTTAAACAAGCAACTTGGGCTAGCTGCATCTGCATGTCTCGCATATTCATACAAGAATGGACAAAGTAGTACTGTACTACTCGTAAAGAAAAATCAGATCACTCCAACTCAAGTGGTGGCATATCTTTATAGCAAGAGAGTCGAGAAAGTATTAATTTATTATTAATCAAGTAGATCTGTTGATAACACCAATAATTGTCGAGCATTTGTAAAACTCTAAAAAAGGCAAGCGTTTGACAACTGGGGTTGGAATGATCTGTACTCATGTATATACGTTGTGCAGATCATGATCAGGGTGATCGAAGCAGTCTCAACGTCCAGAGTTCTACCATTTTCAAACACCTATCAACTTGGCCGCTCAGCACCCACTCCGGCCCCCTACTGAATCTAGAAAAAGAACGAAGACGATATGCACTAAATGTCAAGCTAGTCTTGAAAAAGCCATTGCTTTTGAGTCAAAATATTGTTATCAAATACCAATGACCCTGAAAACATGCAGGGCAAGTTGATCATACTAAAAAAATAAAAGAAAACCCAAGCACGCACAAGTTAAATATATATAGATCAGTGATCGATCCTATATATATTATAATATGCATGCTTTTGATCAATAAATTGTTCTTTTGCTTAAAACATTAATATTCCATGCGAATATAATAAAAAGAAATGTGCCTGTCTCGTTGTTGCTACTCATTGCGACAGACCATGCAGTACTTATAAATACAGAAATCTTAGCCATAGATTAAACAAACAAGATCTTTGGAGCAGAAGATTATTACTGTAATGCCCCAGTCCCAGAAGTTTGAAGAATTAGCTCATATTACTTAAAATTATTTCCAATAACATAATTATATATACTTGAGAGACTCCATAAAATATTAACTTATTTGTGCAACACAAATATCCATGTTACTCGATCCGCATGGACACCAAAGAAATACCTCAATAAAATAAATTAAAATCTCCACAAATACTTGAAAATATCCATGACTCAAAATACTAAAATAATATAAAATAATAAATCTACTAGATAGAACTCTCCCATAAATACTTGTGCCCTTTGGTACTTATTCCTCTACGATCATCAAACATTGCTAACACTTCTCACTCTTGATTTCCAGCTGAACCATCAAAATTATCTGAAAAGTATTGTAGAGATAATGGTGGTTATCAACAACTCAGTAAGTAGAGAACAAATACTACTATATAAACATGAGTATTTACAAAGTTCAGAATGTAGAACAAAATATTTTTATTTTCAGAATGCAAAATGCAGAATATGTTATAAAAAATATCAGAGCGAAAGTTCAAAAATATTCTTATTCAAAATTCCTTTGGCATCTCATAACTGAAACATCATATCAGAACAGAATTCCATATTTAACCCCTGTAGTAGGGTTGTGCAAACCCCGGCTGCCAATAAAGGGTGGGCAGCAGCGTCCCCAGCCCCAATCTGCTCCACCTCCGCATGGGCAAGCAGGCTACCTAGCACCACCCATGCAGGGGCGGGCCCCGCCCCATCCCCAGCTTCGCCTCCCCTAATATAAAAAAATTTAAATTTAAATTTTTATATAAATATTTATTAAATAAATATATTATATATAGATATTACAACTTTTTGAAAACTTGAAGTTGTATTCAAGTTACTGGATTACCTTGGTCTCCTAAGCCAACCATTATATAGGAGGCTAAGACAATACAATATTCATACTTAAGCAATGTGGGACTTACTATTAAGTCTCACATAGTAAGTCACACATTGCTTAAGTATAACTATTGTATTGTCTTAGTTTCCTATATAAAGGTTGGCTTAGGAGGCCAAGTCAATACAAAATTCAACTCTAATGAGTTTAAATTCTCTTTATATTTATAAATTTTAATATAATTTAAATTATATTATAATCTGGGTCTAAAAGTTATTTTTAGACCACAAAATAATTTTTAAATTATATTTTTAATTTGGGGTGCGGGGAAGGGCCCACCCCGCCCTGCACTATACGGGTATCACCCCTACGGCCAACCTAGTAGAAACACAATGTGAAATATTCCTCTTATTATTCTCGAAACTCCGAGTGTGCACACATGAAAGACTACGCAGAAAATCACTTTGCTTCCAAAATGGGTGCATCGGAAACAGAAAAGTTAGTACCAACTCAAACATAGGCCACAGTTTTACACATGTGGTAAGGTTAGAACGAAACAGAAGCAGAATGTCATGCCAGAGGTTTTCAAAGGTCACATCATATCATATCAGAGTACAGAACATATTCAGAACATAACAGATTAGATCAAAGTAATATAATCATGCACAGATTTTCATATTCACTCATTTTTGCACAATTCATAAACAAAATGTCAAAATAAGTTCATGTTTACACTAGTCATGATAGAAAATATTTTTTTCTTATAAAAAGTTTCATGAGTAATGCAGAACAAATAGTTGAGATTGTTTCAAATTCCTTTTCATAACAAAACATGCATATTTTTTAAAATCAATCTCAGTTCATTTATTTTATGCAAAATCTAGCAAAGGAACCCCGTTTATCTGGACTTTTTAGTTTTTCAGAATTTTTTCCACAACAATGTCGAACAAATATTACTCGTCACCTATAAGATTGTCACCCAACTTCTGTAAATTTTTAATCAAACACGTATTTTGATACTTAAATCTGAAATAATATAAAAACCTATTTTTCCTAAAAGTTTAAACTTCTCATAACCCTAAAATGTCATCATTCCTCAATTTCATTGATTTTCACTTAATTTTTGTGACTATTTAAACTCTAAATTATTTATGTAAATTAAAGTGCATTGCTAACATTTATACTCAATTAAAACTAAGCCATGTATCTTCCTCAGTTCCCAGACTTCCTTTCCGCTTTCTGTTCCTAATCTTCAACGGAGAGTTATTCAATGGGCTTTCCCAGTATCAGTCAAACTGTCCACCCCAGGCCCAGTTCCCTTCACAGGTCTCTCAAGCTCATGATCCATCTTCACAGAATTTGAAATTGCCACCCCTTATCCCGGCGCCATAAACTCTCCCTCCATGTTTTGTGGAATCACAGTTTCTTCCATCATCAACTTTGAATTTTAAGTCGTTACCTGAATCTTCCTCTCTCCCTCAAACCTTTGCGGAATCTCCTCTTCTTTCGTTATCAAAACTCCTAGTCCTCAGTTGTTACAACAGAATTTTGTGGCCGTGATTTACTCCCAACATTTTTCTCTGTCCCCATGAAATCCACTACCCATTTCTCTTTCACCGGAGTACCAATTGGAGATGCATGCCTAGTTTGGCTTTTCTATTCACGCCGATCCCACCATCCACCAGTGTTACTAGCACGCAACCACTGCCCATAAGGAAGACCGTCTATCTCAATCTTTTCTTAATTGTCCCCTTGCCATTCCTCACAGTCTTTATGACCATGGCCAATTCGACCACAAAAGTAACAAAAGTCAGGGAGTCTCTCATAAGAGAAACGAGCCCAAATTGTTTCATTTGATCTCAGGTTTAACATCTTTCCTCTCAGTAAGGGTTTGGTAACATCAATCTTAATATGTACTCTCATGAATTCCCCCCATGCCACCTTCCCTTTCTCCAGATCCACTTCCTCCATCTGTCCCACCTTACTACCAATGAGATTGCCCACATATTCATTTCTTACACTAAGAGGAAGATCATCTAATCGGATCCAAAAAAGTGCCTTAGTAAGTTGCATAAGATGAATTGGTTGATTACCCTCTACCTCCTTGATCAGTACCAATTTTTTATCAAAAGCTCATGGACCATCATGCACAACTCTGCTTTTATCCCTGAGATCCTCAAAATCAATTAGCATCAATGTTGCATTCAAATCTCTAAATCGAATACCCTTAACAGGTCTCCATATTTTCTTCATCGTCTATTTGAACGCTTCTTTATTGTAGTGCATTGACGTCAATAGTTGAACCATCAAACACTTCCCACCCTGAATAATAGCATCCTCTAGTTTATGTGTCTCCGCTATAATTTCCTCCTGCTAGCACTCTGTCAACTTCAGACGTTGGTAAAGGACCTCCAACTTCTCCTCCATTAGGCTTGAATAGAAACCAGCACCAGGCAGGAAAAGGAACCTCTACGTGGGATAACCCAGAGATGAAGCACTCGAAAAATATCCTCTAAGGAAGATACAGTTAGAGGGGCAAAGAAGCATCACAGTTCGATAGAAATAACTAAGACTCAGAAGAGTGTTCATTAGGAGATATCGGCAGTGCTAGCTTCTAGCCCTGTCGGACGCCATGAAATTCCTCAACTGGAATGTCAATGGGCTTGGGAACCTACGAGGCATTTGTACACTTTGCGATGTTATTGTGAAGGAAGGTCTCGGCATTCTGTTCTTGCAAGAAACAAGGTTGAAGACTTGAGCAGTGGAAAATTGTAAATATAAGCTTGGTTTTACTAATTTCCTAGCTGTAGATTGTGTGGGAAAGAGTGGTGGTATTGCTTTGTTCTGGAGGAAGGAGGTTGATATGGATATTCAAAGTTATTCTATTAATCATATTGATGCTTTGATTAAAAATGTTGGGGCTAATAGGTTTTTATCTTACTGGGGTATATGGTCATCTTAAGGCTCATCTATGTTTTAAGATGTGAGATATTATTTGCAGATTAAATAGTAGTAGAGGAGGGAGATGGTTGTTGTTGGGTGATTTTAATGAGATTTTAAGTCAGTCTAAGAAGTGGAGAGGGAGGATGAGACTTGAGAAACAAATTGCTGATTTCGTAGATGTGTTGAATGATTTCTCTTTGAGAGATTTGGGATTTAGAGGGCCTATGTTTACATGGTGTAACCGTAAAGAAGGAAAATAATGCATTAGTGAGAGATTAGACAGGTTTCTTGCTAATTTTCAATGGTGTGCTGAGTTCCCAAATGCCAGAGTTTTTCATGGGTCTGTAGCCTATTCAAGTCACTTGTCAATTTGGATTGAGATTGATGGGGAGACAATTCAGCAGAGGAGGCCTAAGTTGTTCAGATTTGAGGCTATGTGGGTAGGAGAGAAGGGTTGTGATCATATTGTGAAAGATACTTGGAGGGAAGTTGGTGACAGAAATGATATGGCAGCTGTTATGAATAAAATTTTAGAGTGTGGCAAAGACTTAAGAGGTGGAATCAGAACCATTTTGGTCGAGTCAAACAAAATTTGAAGAAGGCCCAAAAAAAGACTACAAGAATTGGAAGTTTGTGACCCCAGGGGTACTGATAAGGAAGGCCTTGCTGCTGCTAGAAAAGAGGTTCATGTATGGTTGGAGAGGGATGAGTTGATGTGGTGTCGGAGATCTAAAGCTTAATGGCTAAAGGAAGGTGATCAGAATTTCAAGTTTTTCCATGCTAAAGCTACAAGCAGGAAAAAAAAAATCATATTCTCAAAATTCAAGATGACAATGGAGAGTGGAAGAATGGGGATGACAGGGATCAAGTTATTATGGATTTTTTTACAAAGTTATTTACTACTACTGATTAGAGGGACCTATGGAGTTCTTGGGCAATTTGACTGGAAGAGTGACAAGCCAAATAAATAAGGGGTTAGTTGCAAGGTTTTCTGAGCAGGAGGTGGTACAAGCACTAAAGCAGATGCATCCTTTGAAAGCTCCAGGTCCATATGGAATGGCACCACTGTTTTATCAAAAGTTTTGGCCTGAGGTTGGTGGAGCAGTAACTACAGCTGTTCTAAAAGCTCTGAATACTAGTGAGTTTCCTACTGATTTGAATCACACTTTTATCACATTGATTCCTAAGAAGAAATCCTCTACAAAAGTGGCTGAATTTAGACCTTTTAGTCTATGCAATGTTGACAAGTTGCTATCTAAAATCATAGTTGACTAAAGAATGTTCTCCCTTGCATTATATCAGAATCACAGAGTGCTTTTGTCCCTGACAGTCTGATAGCAGACAATGTGCTTATTACTTATGAATTAATTCACTTTTTGAAGCACAAAAGAGTAGGAAAAAAGGCTTCATATCCCTTAAATTAGATATGAGTAAAGCATATCACCGTGTTGAATGGGATTTTTTAGAAGCTATTATGATGAATATGGGTTTTGAGAGACAATTTGTGAATTTGGTTTTGAAATGCATGTACACAGTTTCGTATTCAGTGTTGATCAATGGGGTACCTAAGGGTCCTATTCTACCAACTAGAGGATTGAGACAAGGGGATCATTTATCCCCTTATGTCTTCCTTTTGTGTACTAAGGATTTGATTTCTTTATTGCACAAGGCTTGGAATGAGAACAGAATTTCTGGGATCAAGTTTGTAGGGGTGCCCCTCAGGTAAACAATTTATTGTTTGCTGATGATAGTATAATTTTCTGTCAAACTAATAAGGAGGAGAATAGATGTTTGCAAGAGCTGCTAGATGATTATGAGAATGCCTCTAGGCAGAAAATTAATAGAGAGAAGACTTCTATGGTCTTTAGCTTTAATGTGACTAATGATGTGAGGATTGAGATAATGGATATGTGGGGTGCAACCTGTGAACAACGGTATGAAAAATATTTATGATTGCCTCCCGTTGTTGAAAGATCAAAAACTAAGGCATTTGCTAATATTAAGCAGAAAGTTTAGCAAAAATTACAGAGTTGAAAAGAGAAGTTACTTTCTCAAAGGGGAAAGGAGGTTTTAATTAAAGTTGTAGCTTTATCCGTCCCTACATATTCCATGAGTTGTTTTATGTTACCTTCTACACTATACTCATAGTTGGAATCTATGATGGCTAGATTTTGGTGGGGTCAGAAAAATGAAGAGAGGAAAATTCATTGGGTAAGCCTAAAGCAAAAGGGGAGCTAGGTTTTAAAGATTTGAAATCCTTCGATCTTGCATTACTTGCTAAACAGGGATGGAGAATCCTTAATACTCAAAATTCTCTCTTATACAAAATATATAAGGCAAGATATTTTCTCAAAAATAGCTTATTTGAGTCTAAATTGGGTGGAAATCCTTCCTATACTTGGAGAGGAATTTGGAAAGCTAAATCTTGGCTACTCAAAGGATGTAGATGGAGAATTGGAGATGGGAAGACTGCCAAAATGTGGAAGGAACCTTGGATTCCAAGTTTTAGTGATGCTTCCTTGGTTGTTTTTTTATGCCGGTGCACTGAATAAGGAGGATATTGTGAGTGTCTTACTGGATAGGGATAATAACTAGCGGGATGTAGCAAAAGTGAGAGCTCTATTCAATCCAAATGTTGTTTCTAAAATCTTGAAAATCATAATATGCCCTGGAAATCACCCAGATAAATGGTTGTGGTCTCTTGAGAGAAATGACAATTTTAGTGTGAGAAGTGCATATAGGCTAATAAGGCAGGGTTTTCAGAAATTCGTGGGTGAATGCTCGAGTGCAAGACTACAACAAACTTTGTGGAAGGCAATTTGGAAGATGAAATGCAAAATGTGGAGAAAACTGGTTCTATTTTTCAGATTGCTTTGCAATTCCAAGCTTCAAGTAATACAGAAGTTTTGACAAGCTTTTTCTCTATAGCTTGGGATTTTGGTATAGGTGCAATAAGAAGTTGCATGACCAAGTGGTACTTGAGCCGAGGCAGGTGATGGAAACTACCCCCTGTTGGTTTCTTGAAGTTAAATGTAGATGGGGCTATGTTTCGAGATCAAGATAAAGCTGAGATTGGTGCAATACTGAGAGATAAGAATGGGAAAGTTGTTATGGCTGTTAGTAAGGCTGAAGTTGAGGTTTCTGAACCTGAGGATATTCAATTACTTGTTGTGATTCGGGGCCTACAATTATGTATTCCTATGGGTATTAAAAAGGAGGTCATTGAGAGTGATTGTTTGTTGATGGTAAGGGATCATCAAGCTTCAACAGCTGGGAGCATTATTGCAAGAAACCAAGAAGTTGTTGGCTGCTTTTGATGATTTTCAGATTCAACATGTGAGTAGAGTGGGTAATGAAGCTGCTCATGGCTTAGCCCAACATGCTTGGGTTGTAGAGTCTATTGAGATGTGGTATAATGATTATCCAGATTTTATTTCTCAAGCAATTTGGCTTGATAATTGCTTGTAAACTCTTATTATTAATGTTATGATTCTTCTTCTGAAAAAAAAAAAAAAGAAAAAAAAACTAAAGCCATGTAAAATACGTCTCCAACTTAATATGCACTTAACGTAATCCTAGCTCAAAACAAATTTCAATTAAAGACCAAACCTAGCCCAACGATAAAGGCCCACGTAAATGACAGGTTAATCTTAGAATTAGCCCAACCAAAATAAACAAGGCCCAACATAAATTCACAAAAGTTATTATTTACCAAGAAAACCTATTCTGCTTGGCAAATAATAAGGGCATCATCGTAATTACCTATAGAAGACCCCTAAAATTGGAAAACTTATTTCTAAGTTTGAATAAACAAAGGCTGCGACAGAAGCCTACCAAGGGAGGAAAATGTGGCAGAGACTCGAGCGGAGCTGGGCGGCTGAGGATGAAAACGCTGGCGAGCTGGGCGGCTAAGCATTGAGAAAGAGAGAGAGTGATGAGAGAGAGAGAGAGAGAGAGAGAGAGCACGGCGTGAGGGAGAGAGGTAACATGGTGAGCAAAAAGGGGAGAGACAGAGAGGAGAGAGAACGCTATGAGAGAAAAAGACTTGTGTACGGTGGTCCAAGGAGAAGCACGACCGAGCTGTGGCTGTGTCGTGTAGCTGTTTCTGGTGAGAAACGGCAGCTGAACGCGCGCTTAGGCAGGAAAATTTTATTGATCTATTTTGAGTATAAAAAGTAGAGGTTTTTGGGTTTGCTTTACGGTAGAAAGAGAGAAAGAGAGAGAGAGGTTGTGTCTGGGCAACTGTGGCTGGTGTTAGCAGCCCAAGGTTGAGGGTGAGGGTTGGCTTCACCGTGGCTGAAAGTACTAGGCGGCAGTGGTGGAGTCTCACACTGTAGCATCTGCCTTTCCCGTGGTTGCGACGTTGGTCTGCATTGTAGGTTGCCAGTTGGGTGGTTTGTGCGTTTACCTTGGATTGTGGGTGTGGGGAGGTGGGAGCTGGCTGCTAGGGGTCCTCTCGCGATGCAATGACTTGCTGCTGATCTGAGCAACAGGGGTAGAGGGGAGGAGGCTATAGGTGGTTGATGTGGCTTCGATTGCTTCCTGGATGTGGACTGGAAGGCAGTTGGTGCATCGAGAACTGGGTGGCTCACATGGAAGAGCTTGGCAATGGGGCTACCTTAAGGTGGTGTGGTGGCAACCCTAGTCTAAAGGTTGAAGATGATCAATACGTGCATTAGGGGCTATGCGTGAAGTGTGTAACGTGTGTATATATAGTGTTGTTGTGTACCCTAGTGGGAATGAGATGTGCATGGCGTGGAAACGGTGTGGAGACGTCCATGGTGTGGATTTTGATCTTTTGATTCTTACGAGCTTGGGCTTTTGGGCCCATTTTAGAGTAATTAAGCCCACAACTTGGTAGTGTATGGAATTAACAAAAGGATTGGACAAGGCGGTTGGAGCAGTTTGAAAATATCTTTGGCTTGTCTGTAATTTTTCTCATGGGTCGGTTATTTTATCGATACTAATGGGCCTGGACTCAAATTTTAAAAATAATACAACCTGTCTCATAAAATTTTCAGGCAAAATCCCATTTGGTCTAAAAAATTTAACCTAATTAAGCCCAATAAAATTTATACTCTATCAAAATAAATTTTTGGGCTCATAACCTGTTCTAAAATTACTCACTAACTTTCAAGTGACTTTTCTCACATATTATTCAAAATAAAAGTTTTTAAATGCGGTTTGGTGCTTCAACCGGTTGTTACAATTAGTGAGAGAAAAACGCATTTATGTTAAATGGATGAAGGAAACTCGACAGAAAATAGAGAAAAGTAGTCATACATGGAAAAGATGAAAGTAAAATAGAACATGGGGAACAGCTTGAAGTCACACGTTGTAATAATTTTTTTTTTAAAAAGTATTTTTGGAGCCAAACATTTTATCTTTATTACTATGGGATAATAAAGCAATGGCTATACATGAAAATGTTAGGAAAAGGCTTAACATGAGTGCAATCCTTTTATTTTAAAACTCCGTTCCTAATTAAAAAATTAAGTGGCAAGTCAATTGGATCAGGGGTGGATCTGAATGATCTCTTTCGTTTTTGTTATTTTTTTTTTTTTAAACTCAGTAGCTCAAATTTTGATAAACTTGAATTGATTTTAATCTGATCATGCCAAACCTTACTTCTAATATTACAAGTGGAGTTGGTGATTTTTGGGCATATCAAATTTAGTAGCTAGGAGCACTAGTATAATAAAATCAAATCCACTTTTGAAAGTTGTGTAAAATACATGGATGTAACATCAACATCATCATGTGCTATATATTATATATATAGCTAGGACATGCATTTGATGAAATAATTAGCCATTATGAATAGGATATGCTATTTCATGAAAATAAGAGATCATGTCATGTGTATAATTGAAGTTCTTGGGATATTACTCGAGTGTCACTCCACTCGAGCAGACATCAGAGTCTGCAGGTACACATAACGTGCAGCCGCCCACCATTAAAACCGAACACACTCAACTATATATCATGATGCAGCAGCCCCACTTCAGAGCCTAATCTTATATAAATATATATATATGGTACTCGGGGCAGGAACCCTAGCTAGTAGTCTTTTTTTATGTTCCTCGATCGGGGCCGGAGGACATGGTGTTTCGATACTGTATAATGCACTGTTTGATCTCTAACTTAGACCTGTGTTGATGTATTTGATTTGGACGGTCAATGACTGTTCCACCACTTAGTAACAGCACAATATTTTAGAAAGTTAGTGCGTACGTGCTTCTAATTTCATGCTTTGTGTGACATTTGTGCATGTAATATTGGTATTATTTCTGCCGGCTGACAACCCGTTTAGATTTAAAACTCATATTAAGTTATTAACTTATCCCAATTCATCTCATCTCATCATTATAATTTTTTTAAAATTTTTACATAAAATATAATAAATAATTTAACTTTTATAAATTTTAAAATAATAATAATATTAAAAATAATATTCTAACAATATTTTATTTAATTCATCTAAAATCATCTCAACTCAATTCTAAATCTATACTTGACAATCTTGCAAAAAATAACGTTCGGATATTATTACTCTTATTTCATCATATATTATTATTATTATTATTATTATTATTAGAAACATCAAGAACCCTATAGCTAGAAGTGAGTTTTTGTAACTTTGTGTCACTTTTCAAACACATTGAATTTCAAGGCTGCCTAGTGCCTAGCTACGATTAGACTAGTTCTTGCAAAGACTTGTAGATCTTTCGGCATCAAGAAATATATTATTGTCAAACGTTAATGTGCCTATGATTTATATATATATATATATATATATATATATATATATATCGGTGAAACTTTAGCTGCAAGGATTGGAGGAAAAAGGGAGATAGATGCATGCACGTTAAAACCCACAGCACATGCATGCCAAGAAGATCTCACGTAGATATATAGGAAAAATAATAGTAGCCGTTTAGTTAATTATGATCTAGATTATCACCTCCACTACAAAAAAAAAATATCATATCCATTTTAGAAAGGTATATATTTTTAATGATAATTATAAAAAAAAAATGGTGACATCAACTATAATTTTCCTTAGACAAAAAGGTATGTGAAAGATATTAATATTTTTAGGTGTATTACAGAATCTAGGCGTGGTTTTAATAAGAATTGACATGGTTATTATACGTGATCGATCAATGGTGAGAAGCATAACATATCGTACGTACCCAATGATTTTGTCATGTATATATACACCTCATTTACGGGGAATTTATACAAGGTGACAAATTAGGTAGGTTGATGATATCGACATCATTACGAATATATATATATATATATATATATATATATATTTACTCTTATTATATAAACCTGTTATTTGTTTTATTTGTTCTATGATACGGGGTTTTTAACTATAGCGAAATATATGGGAATTTTCATATAAAATGTTTATCTATTTTTACTCTCCTGCCGAGTGCTGGTTTGCATGGTCATCTTGATGACTCATTTTTAGGGTTTTCCCTGTGAATGTTACTTTAGCATAGAGCACAGCATAGAAAACTTGTGTGCTCATCTCTCGCTGACGGAACAAGGGGAAGAGGTGATTGTTGTGTAGGAGAATGCGGTGGAAGATGCTTTGGTGAGGGCTGAACGATGCTTGTTATTCAGGCTTTTAACAATAAAGCATTTTAATAAGGAAGTGTTGAAATCGACTATGAAGAAGGTATGGCATCCTATTAAGGCTGTCACCATCCGTGATTTGAATCCCACATTGTTTATCGCTGAGTTTGAAGATATGAAAGATAAGGATCGTGTTAAACGAGATGGGCCATGGTCGTTTGATAAACAACTTGTGCTAACTAGCGATGTGGAGGGGCTTAAACAAACACATCAAGTTCATTTAACTAAGGCTTCATTCTGGGTTTGTATCCATGACCTACCAGTAATGATCTGTAGCGCTTCTATTGGAAGATGCATTGGTCAGGCTTTGGGTAAGGTAATTGAAGTGGATCTAGAGCAAGATGAATTGGTATAGGGAGAGTTTATGTATATCCTAGTATGCATGGATGTATCGAAACCTCTGTTACGTGGTAAGAAAGTTTGTGTAGGATCTACTCATCCAATTTGGGTAAGATTTTCCTATGAACGTCTCCTTAATCTATGTTACTTGAGTGGATTGATGGGGCATTTACATCGTGATTGTGAGCCCTGGACAGATTCTATGACTAATCTGAATATTTTTTATTTCCTTTATGGGCCATGGCTGTGAGCGGTGAATCGAGGAGGGGATGGGAGTAATATGGAAAGTCGTTTCTTCTAGCAACAGGAGACGAGAAAGTCATCGGAGCAGCTTGCTGCAGCTGCCGGAGATGCAGTGAATATCCATAAAAATATAGTTATGATGGATAACTTTGCTTTTGCATAAAACACGGAGCCTATCAACCGTGGAGTTAATCCTCCCGTTACCGAAGGAATCAATGCTAATCATGCCGTTACTCAGTCACGATTTCAAAATAACAATATTGAAGAGATATCTTCGGGACTTGAATATGGAGAGGTTTTAGCCGATAAACCTAGAAGGATAAATGGTAAATGTTTGAATAAGGCCTCTGAGAATGTTGATGTGGACAGGGGTATTTCTATCATTGACAAAGGGAAGTGTTTGAGTACACCAAGTGGAGGAAATGTAGAAATTACACCCATGCACGTGCCTAACCAATAGAATCATAGAACTTATACTTGGAAGCGTATTACAAGATCCCAGGGCAATAGTTTCATCTGTCTTGATGCTGATAGTGGTTGTAAAAGACCTTCAGTTGACATTAGTGATGGTGAGGCAACTAGAATGTCAAAGAGATTGAAGAAAAAGGTTGAACTTAATTAGGCAAATATTGAGATCTCTCAACTATCATCGGTGGTGGCTGTTGAGCAGCCCCACCAAGAGCAATGAAGCTCTTAAGCTGGAATACATGGGGGCTTGGGAACCTTCGTGCTATTCGAACTCTTTCTGATTTGATCAAAAAAGAAGATCCCGAAGTTTTATTTTTACACGAAACAAAACTCAAAGCTACAAAAATGGAAATCTAAAGAGTAAAATTACAGTATGCAAATTGTTTGACTGTCGAAGCTATTGATCATAGTGGGGCTTGGCCCTCTTATGGAAGGCAGAAGTTAAGCTGACTATTCTTAGCTATTCACCCTCCCGTATTGATGTTGTAATTGAGGAAGACTCAAATAAATGGTTTATTATTGGGATATATGGCCACCCAGAGGTGTCCCGAAGATTTGAAGCTTGGAACTTAATTAAAAGTTTGAATAGGGCAGAAGCATGACTTGTTTTTGAGAATTTTAATGAAATACTTTCAAAAGAAGAAAAATGGGGAGGAAGAGATAGACATGACCATCAAATTAAGGAATTCATAGAAGTACTAGAGGAATGTTATCTGAAGGATCTGGGATTTCAAGGGCCTACATTTACTTGGTGCAACAAGATAGGGGAATCAACTATAATTTCAGAAAGGTTGGATAGGTTCCTGGGAAATCTGGCCTGGTGCATTATGTTTGAGAGGGCTAAAGTAAATCATGGCTCGATCTCTTATTCATACCACTTATCAATCTGGGTGGATTTTGTGGGAATCCAATGTAGAAGAAAGGGGCCTAAACCATTTAGGTTTGAGTCTATGTGGTTGGAAGAAGAAGCTTGTTCTCAGATTGTTCAAGAGTCTTGGAGTATACAAGGATGCCAGAATGACCTAAAAGGAGCCATGAAGTCCATTGATGGGTGCACTACTAGGCTGTAATAATGGAACAAAGCAAAGTTTGGGAAAGTCCAAGCCAAACTGCAAGAGGCAAGATTGAGATTGAAGTCTGCACAACAGAGGGATCCCCTATCATTAAGTTCAGGTGTTATAAAGTCTGCATCTGAGGAGGTACACACATGGCTAGCAAGGGAAGAAATAATGTGGAAACAAATATCCCATGCCCTTTGGCTAGCTGAAGAGGATCAAAACACCAAATTCTCCCATGATAAGGCATCACAGAGAAGAAAGAAGACTAGTATTGTCAAACTTATGGATGAAAATGGGAGTTGGCACGAAGGTGAGCAATGCAATAATCTTATTATTAATCAATTTACATCCTTGTTTACTTATGCATGTTCCCATAATGTTGTTGTTGTTATTGACAAAATTGATACCAATGTCACTACAGAAATGAATGAAGACCTTACTAAAAAATATACTACAGAGGAAGTATGTAGAGCCTTAAAAGAAATGCATCCCTCGAAGGCCCCTGGTCCTGATGGCCTGCCTCCTTTGTTCTTCCAAAAGTTTTGGCCTCAAATTGGTAACTCTATTACTGATGTTGTCCTCAATGCTCTCAACTCTGGTGTTTTCCCTCAAGCACTGAACCATACTTTTATAACTATGGTTCCTAAGAAAAAGAAACCCATTAAAGTTAATGATTTCAGACCTATTAGCCTCTGTAATGTTATTTACAAAATGATATCAAAAATCATTACTAACAGAATCAAGCAAGTGCTACCTTCTATTATCTCAGAAACCCAATTCGCTTTCCTACCTGGTAGATTGATAACAGATAATGTTTTAGTGGCTTATGAGGTTATTCACTTTCTAAGGAGGAAAAAGAGGGAAAAAATGGGTTTATGTCACTTAAGCTTTATATGAGTAAAACTTATGATAGGGTCGAATGGTCTTTTCTTCAAATTGTTTTGTGCAAACTGGGTTTCCATGATAGGGTGATCCAACTTATCATGAGATATGTGCAAAGTGCTTCTTTCTCAATCCTTATTAATGGATCTCCAACAGGGCATATTATCTCATACAGGGGTTTGAGACAAGAAGATCCTATCTCTCCTTATTTGTTTTTGTTATGCACAGAAGGTCTTATTGGGTTATTGAAGCATGCAGCCATTTCAGATGCAATCTCTGGAATTCGAGTTTGTAGAGGTGCCCCAAAACTGAACCACCTTCTATTTGCTGATGACAGCCTCATTTTCTGTAATGCTAGCGTGGAGATAAATCTCAAATTGTTAAGATTACTGAAACTCTATGAGGAGGCTTCTAGTCAATTCATCGACCAAGACAAATCTGCAATGGTTTTCAGTCAAAATACAAGTGCTATGCAGAAGAGAGCTATTATGGATTTATGGGGTACTAATAAGATCCAATAGTATGATAAGTACCTAGGACTGCCATCTATTGTTGGTAGATCCAAACAGGCTGCTTTTGCTGAGATTAAGCAAAAAGTCTGGTTAAAGCTTCAAGGTTGGAAAGGTCACATGTTCTCTCAAGGGGGTAGGGAAGTACTTCTCAAAGTTGTGGCTCTTGTCATCCCCTCCTATTCAATGAGTTGTTTCAAACTCTCTTCTAAACTTTGTGCTGATATTGAAAGTATGATGGCCAAATAATGATGGGAGCAAAAAAATGATGAAAGGAAGATTCACTGGGTTAGATGGCATAAGTTGTGTTGTCCTAAAACTGTTGGGGTTATAGGCTCCAAAGAATTAGAAATTTTTAACATGGCATTGTTGGCTAAACAGGGGTGGAGGCTACTGCAACACAAAGACTCTCTCTTCCATAAAATCTATAGTGCAAGGTACTTTCCAAATTGCAACTTGCTTGAGGCCCATCTTGGTAACTCTCCCTCTTATGCTTGGAGAGGAATATGGGAGGCTAAAAATCTGCTCTTAAAATGTGGGAGATGGAATGTAGGGAATGGAAGAAGTATTCATATTCTTGATGATGTATGGCTGCTTGGTTTTAGAGAGTTAAAAAAGGAAATTATGGTTCACAATCCCCAACAGGTTAGGAGGACTGAGGAACTGGTAGGACAGGTTGATTATCTGATTGATTACAATATCAAGTGGTGGAACTTGTTTAAGGCTAGATCTCTCTTCAATCCAAAAATACAGAGGCAATATTGAGGCTACATCCTAGTTATTCAGATGAAGATGATATGTGGGTATGGGAAGCATGAAAGAAGTGGTTGATTTAGTGTTAAAAGTGCATACAGGTTGTTTAAGTCACTTTCTACAGTAAATGTGGGGGAAACATCCTATGGGGCTGCCACAAAGAAGTTTTGGAATGGTTTATGGAAACTAAAAATCCCTCACAAAGTCAAGTTATTTGCTTGAAGAGCTTGCAAAGAAGTACTTCCCACAAAGGCTAATCTTCTTAGTAAAAGGATGGATGTGAGTAGAGCTTGCTGCTTCTGTGATCATAGTCTTGAAGATTTAACTCATACATTATTCTTTTGTCCTTCCATTCATGAACATTGGGTGAGAAAGTTTCCTAACTTTTCACAAATCAATCAGTTTTCTTCTTTCATGACTACTGTAATGCAAGTTTTTTCAGAAAAATCAATAGAGGATTTTGTTGATTTTATCCTGATGGCTTGGGGTTTCTGGTTTAGGAGAAATAAGATGATTCATGAACTTGTTAATTTACCACCCATGCAAGTTATGGATTTTGTTTTTTCAAACAAGTGTATGCAGTCATCTGGTTTGCAGATTCATGGTACCTCCAAGACCATGATTTACAGGTGGTCTCCTCCACCAGCTAATTGGTTCAAGCTTAATTGTGATGGAGCTTTGTTTTTTGACAAAAATAAAACTGGTATTGGGGCTATCCTTAGAGACTCACATGGATATGTTTTTATGGCTCTAAGTAGAGGGGAAGAGGAATTTCTGGAACTAGAAATTGTGGAGGCCACGACTATTTTGAGGGAATTGCAACTCTATCTAAATATTAGCATCCAAAACCTTGTGATAGAAAGTGATTGCAAACACTTGGTTGAGGAGGTCAATAGTGAAAAAGCTTCTTATACAGCTATGAGAATAGTTATTACTAAAATTAGAAGACTAATGCAGAGTTTTGGAAATTGCAAGATTAAGCATTGTGGTCGCCTCTTGAATGTTGTAGCACATCACCTAGCTTAACATGCATGGCATAAAACTCAAATGCAGCTATGGTGGCATACAACTCCTTTTATTGAACATATTAATTTTGTTGATCAATTATCTTGTTCTCAGTTTTGAGGTCTTTATTACCTCTATGCAATGAAGTTCAAATTTTCTATCTAAAAAAAAAAATATTATATAAAAGTAAATTTATAAAAGAATGTGACTTTATAAAATTCGTTAGATCTACTTTAAAATTAAAGTTTATTTATAATATGACGTACCATATCAAATTACAATACTTTATGAATTTATTTTTGCATAATTTTTTTTTGGATTAAAGTATTTCTTTTTCTATAATTTTAGACATTTTTTCTATCTATTTATGAGTTGAGGGCACACTTTTCACGCCATGGACCTAAAAAGTTTGAATTTTTTTAACCTAATATATGAGATGTAAGAAATATATATATATATATATATATATATATATATTCAAATTTGAATCCATATTTCATTTTTTGTTTTTAAAGTTTCTTTTTTTTTTTTTTTTTATTTGGCCTTTATCATGCCGAGGACAGATGAAACGAAACGGAGGTGGGACGTAGCAAAAAACCGTGGGCCCGCGAACAGAGAAGAACCAACTCCTTCGCACCGTTCCGATGTTATGGGTTGGGTAGAGAATACGATTTGTTTTTAATCGTTCGATGGTACGGAAACTTACGATTCCATGTTACGCTTTCCCTAATGCGTAAATAATCATTACTACTACTGATACTACTACCGCGGCACCGCCAGAGTTTGTGGTAGATCGGAGTTAACGGCGTCCTGTCTCCGTTAACGGTACAATTTGCGGGGCCCAAACCGACTGAAATCTGGATGGGATCGTTCTGGGCAAGAGTAAACAAAAGACTGAGTGGGGTCCCACCCTCGCCCCCGCCTCGGCTATCGGACATTATTGGAACCATTAGCCAGTGCTTTACTTGCTGATAAATTAGATATATATTATAAAAACCCATTTTTACTACAATCTTTAGAAATCCTTTTACATTTTTTTCCCTACCATTTGGTTTTTATTATATTAATAATAATTGTAGGAATATTATTATACTTTGAAATTGTAGCCCACAGTTTGTTAATTTTTGTTGAGAATTTTAATAAAATAACTCTTCTGAATTAATGTTTTGAATATCGTATCAGACGGCGTACCAGTCAAGACATTAAAACGAAATATTTCGATACCGATATCGTTTCAAAATAACGTTTCTGAATAACATTTCGAGATAATCGATATATGAATAAATTATATATAAAAATTATATTCTAAAATAATAGTCTATATATAAATAAATTATATATAAATATATATATATAAATTATAAATAGTTTAGTCTGAATTAGGAATTAAAAAATAAGTTTATAGTTTGAAAAAATTAAAAAAAAGAAAACATAGGTCGAAATTCAGGCCGGTACGGTCGGTATTTTGGCTAGTACAGAACAGGTATAGTACTTGTACCGGCCGGACGGCCAGAAACGAAAACTTTCAACCGTACCGACTGGTATGGTACGAAATTTAAAACACTGTTTTGAACTATTTGACACGTTCTTCTTTTGCAACATCTCGTTTATTTTGTTTAAATATTTGAATAAAATTTATAGTAATTATTTTGATTATACGAAAATAGGGGTTCATTTAATAGGGACAATATATAATGGGAAATGATAATTACAAGTGTAGTAAAATTATTTTGAAAAAAATAAATATATATGATATCTACGTGAAAAGAAATTAAATATTTTAATAATAAATTTTATTTTTTTAAAATAATTATATTATATTTACACATTTTACTACTGTACGTAACATTATTTATACATAGTAGCTTAATTTTTAAGTTATCAAGGATTTAATCGTTCGATATTATGTTTAACAACAAAAAAGGTTAATATCATTCACGTACAATTATTTTTTACAATCGATGGTATTTCTTTCTGTAAAGTGATCGATGTTGCTTTTATAAATTAAATAATTTTTAATTAAAATAAAATTTTATGAAAAATTGTGAAAAAAATAATGTGTAACGTTTTGTTATATAAATATAGATAGAAGTTATTATTGAAAGCAATTATTTTGTATACATGATGTGACATTATCTAGATTATATATCTTCTAAGTCTAAAATAAAAAAATTAAAAATTAAAAATAACTATATAATAAATATAAAATATATACTATTACAGTAGTTTCTTTATAGCATTACTCATATTTTACACTCATTTTATTTTTCTAAAAAAATAGGAATGAAAAGCGAAAGATGGTAGGTTTTTTTTTTTTTTTTTTTTTTTTTTTTAATCCAAGCGGTGATTTTAGAAAGGAAAGAGTTATTGATGCAGAAGAATATAGCTGGAATTGTGTCATTGTATGCGTATGCCAGCTAGCTAGTGAGAGTAGTAGTACAAACTACAATGAGCAATGCTGCTCCCGTCTCATTATTATATTATGTGTTGGCGTTTCAAAATTCAAACCTTTAAATTTCTGACAAGTTTTGCATGAATGTGCGTGTGTTTAGAGGACAATATTCTTCATATTCAACTTGTGAATAAAACGACATTGTATTCACTATTCAACTTGTGCTACGAAAATCCCATTTATCATAATTATAATAATAAATGATAAATTACATTATTATATATATGCCCCTATTAAATGAGATAGAGATTTTAAAACATAAGATCTGGAGTTTGAACCCCATCTTTCAATAATAAATAAAAATAAAACACTTACAAAATAAGCATTTTACGTTAAAAGAGCTATGATTTATACCATTGGATTCAATCCCAGGTCAATAACAATTAAGGCTCCGAAAAAATAAGAGAGAAAAAGTGGAAGAAAAGGATCAGTTTCTGTCTTCTTCCTCATGATTATCCAACCTTTCACTTTCCACACTCTCTCCTCTCTCAAAGCTCCACTTTCTCTCGGATTCCCTGGATTTTCTCCCCCATATATAGGGTTCATGTCATCAGCCAAAGGTTTTAGCAGCTCAAAAGATGAACTAACAAATAACAATACGGAAGAACATAAATTAAGAAAGCAAAAAATGAATATAATAGTTAAATGATGGGTCATTGGTGTTGCAAGAAAGTGTCACGATTTTCTCCCTTCAAAAACTTGTTTGTTTTTCAAACATAGTCCACCAAACATGACACTGTCATTTACCTCAAAAGATGGTTTCTTTTTGTTTTGGGTTTTGTAGAGCCGAGAGCGTTAGAAAGAATTCCCGTGGCATCATTTTCAGGTACTAACTTATATAAGCTTGCAGACGACTCTATTATTATTGTTGTTGTTGGGTTTATGTGAGACTCTGTACTGCGCCCCGTATACCTCCAAACAAAGCCCACAACCCCCAAAACCCTCATCCCCATGCAACACCCCCCCATGTGATTCCTCGCCTGTCCGTCAAAGTCCTCATCCTATCTTCCCCCCACATGGCACCCGGCATGACCGAAAACTGGCGCATTCTGTTCTGTACGTAGATGTAGACTGTTTGGACGAAAGCCATACGAATCATTATAGTGAAAGATAGGTGTGGCTCGAAACCAGTACTGGCGAAGTATCATTGCACCTCAAGCAAAGCTATATTCATAACCAAACAAACACCCCCCTCAGCAAAGTTTGGATCTCGAGCAGCGAAAGCATTAAATGTTTGTCTCAGGCTCGGACCCCGTGCGAGTACACAACCCCCTGAACCTGATCTAAAAACCAAAGGATCAGAGAATCAGTCCACTGGTTAACTAAAACATGGTCATGGTATGCTTGCTGGATTTCACCCAAAATCCTACTAATCGGAAAAAATAATCTTTGCTTAGTCTGTTTACCTCTCGCGGAGAATCGGAAGGTTGGTCCAAGAGAGTAGTACTTTTGTATAGATATTGCTCATTTAAAATATAATTGTAAAAAATATTATAAGCAAATCATTTTCTTAATATACACTGGCATACACTGGCTAAGGGACTGCAACAATCCCTGACTGATTAGACAGATGATGCACTCCATTATATCATCATGTGATGGTTACATGATAGAGGTGGTGGGGGTCCTCTTTCTCATACTTTGCTCTCCAAAAATTTCTTACTTCTTCGATGCCCTTTCTGCTTGATAAGACCAGACAATTAACCAAGAATTCGTGTCCCCAGTGTCAACGCCGTTAGATTGATTTTCGAAAGGAGAACGCTACAGCCACCCTAGAGTGTCCACGAGAAATAAAAGCGGTACTAGTTTATTCCGCTAAAGTTGTTAGCTTGTCCTTGACAACACGTTCTAAGGCTACGGCTACGTTTTGGGCTTCTGATATACGCATACATACGTACAAAGGAATTTGGCATTTAGCATAATTAAAGTCTGCCTATAGTTTTCCTCACCTGTAGAGCTCAGCCGAGTGCAGAGTGTACAATTAAAAATAAAGTACTGTATTGCAGCAAAAACCAAATAATAAGAGTAAATATATATACCCCACGCAACACATTTCCAGCCAACGAAAATTTCACGGTGTGGGTGAGAGAGGGTTTTGTGGTTCAGGCCAATGAACCAACACACAATTCACATTGGTGTGTTGCGATTCCACTCCAGTTTTTAATAACACAACTCACACCATCAACCCCACAACACAAACACATTCATATTCATAATTTGGGTCACGATGTGATTACATGGACGAGAATGGATGCAATCTATAAAGAAGACAACAGATCAGGATCATAATGCTCTTTTACGATGATTTTATATAACGAAAGACATGCACAGAGAGAAAGAGCAACATTGTATTTGGGGGAAGAAACGGGGAGAGAGATGGGCTTTTCTGTTACTGCCATTCTTCTCCTCTCTTTTTTTTATCTTATTTTTGTTTGCAAAATATAAACACATATAAACAATATTTCCCATAAAAGAAAAGCCCAAAACTCACAACAAAGCACCACCATCCCCCCAAAAGCTTACATTTCATTCTTCTGCCCCTAAAAGCTTTTAATATAATATATATATATATATATATATATATATATGATCTATCTATAAATACTTCCTATGATGATTAGATAGAGCCAGAATTCAACTTGGGATTGAAGGAAATTAAAGGGGGTAAAATAGAAATGGAGATATTAAACTAAAAATCGAAGAAACCCATTTCCAAGTATAATATTAGCATAAAGAACTTGCAGTGCTCGCAAACTCTTATCTGATTCGCCATCGCCACCCACCGTCGGAAACCTTAGCAAATTAAACCAACAGCAGCAACATCTACGGCCAGATTTTCACATGACATTACAACCCGATGTATTCTCGTCACTAAAAGCGTGGGTGTATGAATCGGGCGGAGGCGGGTAGGGGTTATATGGAGGCATGTAATTGACTGCCGGAGGGGGCCTGGCATACATCATGTGTTGGAACCTTTCATTCGCCATTGCGGCGCGCTGCTGCTGCTGCTGCTGCTGCTGCTGCATCATTGCTGCCAGGTATTGCTGCTGTTGGTATGGGTTGCCAGGCATCGCCTCAGGTCCAGCACCCTGGAAATACCCGCCTCCACCACCGTTCATGGCGGTCGCCGGAAGGCCTTGGACGGCCGGGATGTTACCCATTTGGCCCATCGGCATGTTCATGCTGCCCATATGACCGACGTTTCCTCCGACCAAACCATGAGGTCCACCCATGTGCATCCCAGGAGCGTTCATGGCATGAACCCCATCATTCTTTTTCGCCCCATTGACATTACTGTTGTTTCCATTAGCACCATTGTGGCCATTCTTGGGACCTGCCCCACCACCGTTTGGATTTTTAGCATCCGAGGGAACGCCGCCTCCATTTTTACCACCATTTTTACCACCCCCACCGCCTTGATTTTGATTGTTACCTCCACCGCCACCGCCCTTCTTTCCTCCATTTCCATGTTTGCCATCACTGTTGCCACCATTTACCTGAACAGGCAAAGCTCCACCACCACCTTTTTTGCCATTTCCACCACCATTTCCACCACCACCACTTCCTCCCTTCGGAGCATTCATGAACTGTGGGTTAATTTTATTCATCATACCATTCATCATCATGTTAGGCGGCCCCTGACCATTACCCATTACAGGTTTCATCTTATTAAGGGATGGTGTGGATCGTCCATTTCATCAAAGTCATCCTCATCATAATCATCATCATCATCATATTCATCAAATTCATCATCAAACTCGTCATCATCGTCTGGCAAGTCGAACCTCACTGCCTTTTGGTTTGCGTTCTGGTCCTTGGTGGGCATTTTCATGTCCTTGAATTGGGGCAGCTTCAGACCTGGAAACTCTTTCATCTGTTGAATTTGCTGCAGCTGCTGTAGCTGTTGCTGCAGATGTTGCTGTTGCTGCAGATGTTGCTGTTGCTGCAGCTGTTGCTGTAGCTGTTGCTGCAGATGTTGCTGCTGCTGCTGCTGGTGGTTCGGTTGTCCACCTTTGGGCTGGTTGTTACCACCCTTCTGACCTTTGTTGTTCCCACCTTTGCCATTCTCAACTTGCATATTCTTGAATTGATTGACCAGTTGGTTCATGTTATTGTTGTTGGCCTTTGGAGCACCCCAGAGCTCTGCATGTTTTCCCGACTTCACAAGCTTCTTGATGAGCACTGCTGGGTCTACATTTCCAGTGACTATCACCTTCCCCTGCTCCGCATCTATTTCTGTGAAATAAACGCCTGGCAGGAAAAAAAACCGTCCCGTGAATTAAAAAGAAAAATCTACTAAAATTCATAACACAGAAGAAAAGCCAAGTTTTTTTCGGTACATATACTAAAGATCCGCATGGAAAGAGAACGGAGCTAATAGTAGTAGAAGAGAGGAATGATACCATCAATTTTTTGCAAGATCTTCTTCACTTTCTGCTTACATCCATCACAGTGGATGTTCACTTTGAGGACAGATTTCTGCATGCACAAGCAACCCAAAGAACAGACATTGAGTAAAGAGAAACATCATTTTTAAAGAGAAACATAAACCGAGCTTGTTATGAGAAATGACCACACATAATAGGACAAGTGTGCTATGAATTTTTTTTTTATAGAAGGGAAGAAAAGAAAGTATTTTTCACAATGAAGCAATGATTTTTTTGTAAGAAAAGAAATGAGAAAGTAGAAGCGGTACAATGTCTGAGGGAGAGAGTACCTGGATCTTCACAAAATCTTCTTTACTCATAGCTTCAACTCAAATGGTACAAGCAGAAGGGTACAAGAATGGAGACAGAGCGTGTTGCTAGCAGATCTGGGAAACAGAGGCAGCTAAAACGCAGATAGTTACAAGAGCACCACAAAAGGATTCTCCTCTGTTCTTTCGTTTGGGTGTTTCCAAGCAAAACAGGGAGACGTTGGGAGCGAACAAATGGGTCTGAGTCTCTGAGCAAAGGCAGTTGATGACCCTACAATAAGGTTCGGTCTTGAAAAAAGAGCGATGGAGAGAGAAAGAGAGATGTTCAGAGCCGGTGGGTAGACATTAAACTTCTCTGTAGTGACTCTGCGTCCTCTATTTCAGGGTCCGAGAGAGAGAGAGAGAGACAGAGAGAGGCTAAGCAAAATGAGCAAATGAAAATGGCAGAGTGACGGTGAAGGCTTTAAAACACTTTGTTAAGGTACTTCATAAATTTGGTATTTTTAGCCCCAAGTCTACAACATTTGGAGCTTGTATTTGGCGATGTAACTTTCAAAAAAAACTTGAATATAATTTTATATAAAGCCAGAGTTGGGTACATTTGGCTTGGCTTGAAGCTCCTCTAACATAAAGGTCAGTGAGTGTGGCTACTGGCAGCTTGGCTTCACCATTGGTGAGATTTGGTGGAGAGGTAAAATTAAAAAGGTTCAGAAAATATTTATTTTAATCTTTAAAACGGGAATAAATGGTGTCATAGGTGAGAGTTTCAGGTCTGGTTTGTATTCGCAAGTGATCTCAATTTATTTTAATTTATTTTAACTCATCTCAATTCATCTTATTACTATTTATTATTATTCATCAATTTTAACTCACAAATCTCATTATTATTCATAATTTATCTCATTACTATTTATAATTCATCTCAATTCATCTTCAAATCCAAACAGTACCTCATATTTGCTTTTTTTTTTTTTTTTTGAGGGTTGGAGCATAAAATATTATTTCGGCTGGTTAAATATTATTTTCAATCATAAAATATTCATCTTTCCTTGTTTGCGGTTTGCTTCCTTTTTCTTTTTCTTTTTTCTGTTTTGTTTTCTTTTTTTTTTTTCCTGGGCAGTGCCAATCCAATCTCTTCTGTGCGGTTCGGAATCTTGAAAAAACTGGTGTGTTTAGTGTTTTACTTTTACCTCGCCGAACGAGACAGACAGTCTTCTGCTCCCATTACCAATATATAGCTTGAAATAAAAACATAAACAGGTGTTTTTTTTTTTTTTTTTTCCTCGAGCTTGAGCAGACTTATCTCGTTTGAATTTAAAATTATCTTAATTTATTTTATTTTATTATTATAATTTTTTTAAATTTTTACACAAAATATAATAAACAATTCAATTTTTTCAAATTTCAAAATAACTTTCTTAAATTCTCACATAAAATATAATAAACAATTTAATTTTTATTCTATTATTTACAAATCATCTCAACTTATTTCTAAATCCAATTCATTTCTTAAAAATTCTAAAACGGCTATGTTAGACTAATTGTATTCAATTATAATTAGAATTAAAATAAATTAAAAAATAATATGTTAATAAAATAATAATAGATTTATTGAATTTGATATTTTAGCCATTTTTTTTTTACTGTTTAGCCAAATTTTATTAAATACACTAGTAGTGCTCTTAATTATTATCAGCAAATGCGGATGAATTGTGCCAGACCTTCTCTCCGCAGTTTGGATGCCATAATAAATACTGCCATTTATTGGGGCCATATGTGTTTACTCATTTATTTACTCATTTATTTATCTTATTTTTCTTTTGTATTTTAAATTATTAAAAACAATATTTTAATTATAAATAAATTACAATAAAATAATCTTAATATAATTTCATTAAATTATAAAATTATTTTTATTATAAAACAAATCTAACATATAAGATAAAATCATATTAATTTTTGAGATTATTTTATACAATTCATTTATAGATTTAGCAATACTTTTATAAAAATGATAACACGAAACTTACTTTATAATATAATATATATATATATATATAGCAAAATATGTTATAAAATGTATTGTATAAATATTATTACTCAATTATTATTATTATTATTATTATTAGGAGTAATTCAACCTTGCAAGTTCCTTATCCGATCTTGGCCTTTGATGGCACAACATCCACGTCTCTAAAATAGAGATCATAAATTCGACCACCCTTCTCCAATATATAAAATAAAGCTTTTTAAAAAAAATACCTTATCGGACTCGATTGAGGTTTGTTTATTTACTTTTTATTTAGGAATGTGGTTGTTGAACTCGAGTAATTAGAGTATGTTTCTTTTAGGAGTAGTCTTCCTTTTCTTTTCCTTTAAGAGCGGCTTTAGAGAAGCTGAGGGTAATTATAGACGGTAGACATGATTGGTGCGTGATCAAGTCATAGAATGGAGTAACTGTGCGTGCGTGACTGAGGATGGCTCTCTTTCTCTCTCGCTGGATATATAAAACATCAAACACTATCCGTGACTGAAACAGTGCATATTGCTCTATCATGCTTCTTTACAAAGTAAGCCATCAATTCAAACGTGCTTTGATTCCATTAAGTAGTCCTACATGTGTCTAGCAAGTTATCACGGACCAAAGTGTTTGGTTAGGATCACCATTATTGTCTAAGCTAAATTTGATTATGCTCTTCTATATTATCAAAGATTTAGATCCCATTTAACCCAATTTTTAAAATTTAGAGTGAGAGACGTATACACGAAATAGGCTCTATAATTTTTATAGTTGTTTAAGTGAATTTCTCAAACGAAATTAAATTTTTAACAATTATTATCGATCTACTTTACGTCTCTCTCTCTCTAAACAACTTTAGCACATAAATGGTCTCTTCACTTGCAATTTTCTAGCTCTTGATTTTATGTGGCATCAAATTAGAGAGAAAATCTCTTTCGAAAAGGTGGAGTTGAGAAATGGGATACAAAGTTAGGTAGAATGAAGAGCATTATTGATGCTACTTGGGAAAGAAGTGATAAAACTGGAATATGAATGAGACCCTAAAAAACTACTTTCATATTAGTTTTTAATGAAAGTAGGCATATAGCAAATAAAGGCACATTGTGGTTAAATCATGTCCAACTTTAATAGCAATTAGGGGGAAGGAAAAGCCACACAGCCAAAACTAGCCCCTTGGGTGCCAGACGAATCACATTTAAGTAGGGCTATAGTATTGTCTCTATGTTAGGACCCTGTTCTTTTCTACAACCCAAGTTGTTATTGTCTTTCTTAAAAGCCTAAACCGTGATGAACCCTCCTCTTTTGTGGCTTTTTTCCCCCGCTTTAGTTTTCTTTTATCCCTTTGAACTGGTCACTTTTTTCTGCAAAGAGACATTTGAATGTTGACAAAGGAGCTTGACAAGATGGCTTTCTTGCCCTGATTTTAACAAAAAGACGACACGGTTTCAATACACGTTGCATTTGCGTATAGGTTTTCTTCAACCCATATCAAGCTTATTCGATAAAATTAATTTACAAGTAGCAAAGCAAGTGATTTTGTATGAATTGCAGAGACCTAGCCATATTGGGGATCTGATTTTATGGGTCTTTTGACTCTTCACGTTCTTTAAGGGCATGACTTGTGCAGCTACTCTAAAGTCTAAGCCATTGCTATTTATATTGAAGGTCTCACACGAGCACCCACATGGCCTCTGCAATCTCTCCTCCCAGTTCTTAGATTCTGAAAGGTTCAGACAACCAAAGAAAGCCCTGACAGTTGTATTTCTATTAAGGGTGTTCATCCGGGTTCCAACCCGGGAACCTGGGTCTACCCAGACCGGGACCCGGAATTCCAATTCTTAGAAATTTTCTATTTACCCTTTTGCTCTAAACTTACACATCCAAAACAATACACTCCATTTCAGCGAGTTCATATATCAGAATGTCCTCTCGCAGCTTTAAAGCCAGATGCGGCTGTGTAAAGAATGAACCCAAAAGCAGATGCGTGAAAGAAATCTTCAAGCACAAACTTTAAACCACAGTCAAAAGTTCAAACTTGAGAAATGCTTTTCGGGTAGACAACTAGCAAGCACGTCAATTTGGAATTCATACATGAGATAATGGCAAAAAACCCAAAAGAAAAACAGATGCAAAAAGAAAGAGGATAGTTTGGGGTTCATATATGTTTGGAAAGGATATGCTTTGGATACACCATTTACTTCGGTCATATACACCATAGTTTGGGAGTAGAGTTTGTTCAATGCCACAAGAAATATGATTGTGATGATTTAAGAAACTTGTGCTAACAAAAGTGCAAGCAGAAAGAGTACTGAGATGAACCTCGGCCCTTATCAGTACCTTGTGTTTAAAATAAGTAACAATACACGTGCAACAAAACAGTCAAGTTCGAACCTCACTCATAACTTTGTCCATGGTGAATTTGTAATGTGGTTGTGATGGAACCATAAAAGTGCCTTGCACAACAACCAGTAGTGTGATGCAATGATGAATTCCCCAAACCCAATGAGGAATTCCCCAAACCCTGCTACACTGGAGACCGAATAGACTGTACAACATATACTAAAGAACCAACAATAATCAACTAGTATCAGTCTAAGGGAAACCATTTCTGTGATGCCAACTGGCACAAAAGAGATCAGAGAGGCTATGAAAAGATGCTCCATAAAATGAAATGACTGAATAATGTTATTGTACGAATATTGTGTTTTCATCTGTTCAAAGGTTGCTCTCAAGCCCAGATTCTTACCTTATTCCTACCTTCTATGCCAGATATTCCTTATAAGCCTCGCTTTTTGGCTGTTAGCAAAGAGGAAAATGTTGCTTGGCACAAGACCTAGAATGTTCGTGCAGATAGCCTCAAATTGTCATGCTTCTTCCCTTTTTGACTCTCTAGATCGCTCACTATCACAGATATATGAATATAAAATAAAATTTCAATCGAGAGGCAGGGCCATTTTTTTCTTTTTTCCTTTGCTTTTCCCAAAAGGGTTAGAGTACAAGGAAATTATTCTTCACAAAGATATCATATAGAACTCAAAGCTTCAGACTAAGTAGTGCATGCGCATGATAATAATTTAATTTAATTTCATGATAATATTATTTTTTTCACGAAAAATGTTGCTCCGACTGATTCAATACCATGCAGTTCAAAAACCACACCTTTTTTTTTTAATACTTTTCAATGCCCGAGACAAATGGCCTCTCTTGCCGACTCTTGAACACTTGACAGATTCACAACCACTTGCAGTGCTTGTTAATAAAATATCAGATTTTGTTTTGCTAGATATAATAAAATATCAGATGATCACTAAATCCTGATACTTCTTTTACAATATACAGAGAAAAAATAATCAAATTAGAGAGATAAAACAGTTGATGACACATGAAAACTAAAAGAAGTTGAAAGCTGTACCATGCAATCCATCTTTAGTATGAAGAAAAGAATCTCTCACTGATACCATTTTTTATCTTGATCTCTAAAAGTTCCTCGATAGGTTGACGGCATATAGGGCACTTATTTGATTGAAGCCTCAACGCTTTTGCACACTCGCTGCACATACACTGAAAAATAGCAAATATAAAACTTGAGGACAAAGTAACTGAGGTTTAAAACGTGAAAGTAGAGGAAAACAAATATTTTACCAGCTTGCAGTACATTCACAACTGTTTCCAACAAACTCAGATGTGCAAGTAGATTTTTTACCCTCAAGGAAAACGGCATAAAAATATTGCCATAACATCATGGATGTTGGTGTTTAGTTTTGTACATATTCATCTATATATTGCTAGTTGAAAATTCTTCTCAGATGGTGTGTTTGTATGTGGGCGTTTGTTGTGTGTTCTAAGTTCTAACCCATGAGCTGGAAAATAAGGAATACAATGCCAGGGCATCAAATAAATCACCCAACCATCTAATGTTTTCACTCTCCTCATATGCATGGATTAAAAGGACATATATATCAGAAACAAAATGAGCTTGGATAGTTTTGCAGCAGTACCGCATGGGATCCAATAAAGGGTAACCAGGTGATTAGATGACTCCAACTCGTGCTTGGAATTAAATCAACCACATTAGTCGTTCTAGCATCCTATCTCATTATCCATAATGAGTGCAGAAAAACCAGGATGGAGTTTATCTTTGAGCAATTGACTATCATCTTTTGAAATGAAAAAAGTACAGATGAACTCTCACCATATGTCGACAAGGTAATACAGCCGTATCCTTAGATTCAGTCATGCATATAACACACTCCTTCCCTGGGTCATTGTCATCGAACCCTTCTGCTGCTGAGGTTCCTATTCCATATATCTCACGAAGCTCATAGCGAACTCCATCATTCCAGAGTATTTGCCTAATAACTCTCACTTGGAAAGGTCCATCACCATTCTTCTCTAGAATGGCTTGTGTAATCTGCATATGAGGGTTTATGGTGGGCACAAGTTCACCTAGATGCTCGCCTATTGAATGAGGTGGCGAGTTTGTTTCAGCAGATATTACAATAGGAAATACATCTTCAGGTGATGGTTTTGAGAGATAATCCAACTCAAAGAACCCTAAGTCGACACCTGTTCCTGAAGGCTGACAAAATTTCTGTCCAGGTCCTTTCTGAAAGGGGATTCGCACTGGCATAAAGGCTTCAGGAAATACTGGAACAAATTTACAGTTCGACTCTTCCTTAGCAAAGTAGAAAATAGTGATGCTGTCAATCAGAAAACAGAGACCAGACCAAATTAGATATACCGCAAGAATATTCCATGGTGTTCCCAACACAGTTCAAAATACATTAGATAAATGCGTTACTGTAATCAATCAATTAGATGAAAGCAGCTCTACATTCATATATAGTTGTTCTTGTGATATTTATAAGAGGAATTCTACTCATCAGCCACTATTCACTCCCACACCCACACCTACAATTTTTTTTTTTTTTTCATAGGGTGTGGGATGTGAGGTAATGAATAGTGGCTAATGAGAAGAATTTTTCTATTTATAATTACACAATTTCAAAGCTCATTTCTTTCGGTTCCAAGTACTAAGATTCCTCATATATTGGAGCTTGAAATTGTCTGAACAGACCAAGACCTATCTTCAAACTGTGTCCAATTATGAACTCCAAAGAGTAACCTCCACAACCTAATTTTACCAGGACTTTCTATCAGACTCAAGAAGCCTTTTACAGTTTATATTCTGAGGCAATTTTGGGACAAAATGAGAACTGGCCCTTGTTTGCAAGATGTTAAGTGAGAGAACGCCTGAGCCTGCTTCTCTTGACAGAAGCTAATGTCATTGGGAATCTTTCTTTTAAACGAAAAGAGAAGGTTAAATATAACTCATCCACCTGAATGCGATAAAACTTATAACGACACTCCACCCCTAATTTATAGTAGCTACTTGGTCCAAGAACCATTGCCATCATGATGATTAGAACTACCTAATGATAACTTTATGTGTACAAAGAGGATTCATTTCCAATCAAAACTTAAACATGAAGTATTCAGGTTCACATGATTTCCGTTTTGCCACTAAAAAGGACTAAAATGAAGTGTAAGAAAAATGAAGGGGCCACCATGCCAGCTATATCTTGGTTGGAAAAGTCTATGTCATAGCACAAAACTGAGATCAAAGGTCTTACAGATGGGTGATGGCAACCCTCCCATTCCAAGGTTTGTATACCTAAGTGGGGTGTTAACGGCCCAGCTACTCTAGAGTGAGGCCTAGTGCCAAGGTTGGAGGTAAATAACCTTGCCTGGCCTGACATGAGATATTGAATCTGTGCATCAATATGTTCATTTCACCATCAACATTAACACTAGACATTATCTCATCTGCATTCACTAGTCCACTGAATGGAGAAGTCATATTGATGCATATCACTTAACAGGAACAAATATCTTTGTATTCACTTTATTTGCCATAAAAAAAGCTCTTTGTAACTGTTCAACCACTCCAATGAGTCCAATCCCAACTGGGACGTAAGCAGTGCTGCCTAGATGGAACGGCCGATGACTACGTTAGGAATTTAAAAAGGGGAGATTGTAATACCTTGGATTATACATAGAAAGTACTTTTATAATAATTCTAAGGGACTCCAATTGTAACCTTGATTGGCACTTTTGGGGTATATCTTCTTCTGTACTTGGGCTATGCCTATCATTATTAATACAATCGTTTACTTATAAAAATAAAATAAAAATAAATAAAAAATTAAAAAAAAAGGAGTATAAGCCCAAACGTAGCATTGGCCTTCCTTGGGTTCATTACATTAGGTATTATAGCCCCAATTGAAAAACAAGCTTTCAGTCTCCAACTGGTGACAAGCCGACGGATAATAAAAGTTCCATAACCTGACAATGGTAATTCAACTGGTAACCTCTCACTTATATACCCCATATAAACTTCAACCGGTAACCTCTCACCTGTAACCCTTTTTTTGAACTAGGAATTGGTTCATTCCCTTCAGAGGTGAGAGGCATTCCTCCAGTACATGCCATTTCATAATTCTAATTCAACTTTTGTCACTGTAAACCCCATATAAACTTCAACTGGTAAACAGTTACTTGTGACCCAACCTTTGAACTGGGAACTGTGTCACTTAATATTATTATTTTTTTTTTATAAGTTGCGTCACTTAATATTATAGCCCCAATTGAAAAACAAGCTTCAGTCTCAACATGGAGACAAGCAGAGAGAATAATAAAAATTTCATAGCCTGACAATGGTTTTGGTCATGTCCAGTAATTCTAAAATCCTTGTACTTCTCTCCATTAGGCAGACCAAGAAGTAGATTGCAATCAAGAAGTATGCAAAAAGGCTATTCAGAAATCTCATGTATACTTCCTGTGTACTTGGGCTTGGCCTATTATTATGAATAAAACTTCTTGATTACTTATCAAAAAAAAAGGCTATTCAGAAATAGAAAAACGGAAGTGAAGAATGAAACATAAGATCCGTTCTCACTTCTCATCAGATCCCATATGCCAGTATTTGGGACAGAATAGCTTGTAAGAAGGTTTCCTTATGATCCACTAAATTCATTAATTTATGCTATCTCAGCTAAAGTTTCATTCTTTTCTTTTTCTTTTCCGATATTTTCTTTTTTCTGGTTTGGGTGTCCTCGAACTGCATCTCTTTATTTTTTTATCGGTAAACAAGATTTTATTGATCATAATGATAGGCAAGAGCCCAAGTAAGCAGGACATATACAAGAGCAACGCCTAGGAGTGGTGTTCTAGTAATTCAAGAAATTCATGAATGTTCATGCCATTAAAATCAATTACAATCAACCAATGGAACAAAGTATTAAAAAAGAAAATTCCAAGTTCATCCATTGACCACTCAAGATCTTCAAAGCTTCTCCATTGCTCTCCCTCCAAAAACACCACCATAGGCAGCTCGGAACCATCATCCAAATTGTGGCAATCTCTTTTTTCTCATTACTGTTCTTTTTTTCTCTCATATTTAACATCCCTAATTAAAACAAATCCCATCTATATGGTAGCTTAGAGTACTAGACGAAAAGATTTTTTTTTTTTCCTTTTGAAAAAGGAAAGCCATTGTGAAGTTTCCATTTTTTTCTTTTGCTTCTGTCTCTTTAAAGTAATATCTTCAACCCAGAGAACCCCAAGTTGTTCAAGTAATCTTAATTAATTGGACTCTTATGGTTCTCCGCTCCGCTCCCAAATACTGATAGTTGAAAGATTCAAAATTCCACTTCCATTTTCTTATTTTTCTCGTAACTTTCAGCAGCAAGATGAAGTCCAGAGTCAGTAACCTTAAGATCACAACGAGAAAACCCAACTCAAGAAATAATCTAAAACACTCGCATGAATCAGTACCCACTACCTTGACACACGCTTCCATACGCATACTAACAGGAAACAAACAGTAGTAAATAAAAGAGAAAGATCAGTACAATCCATGACTTAGGCATACCTAATTTAAAATAGAGAGAATTCCCTCACCTCCCATCATACAAGGCGTCGAAAACGAAAGAAACCAAGTGGTGATCGGGGTTGTGCTCATCGACCTCGACCCGCAAGGTGTCCTTATGCACATTCACATCATTCCTCACCTTCTTCGCGTTCTTATGCTCAACATAACGCGGAGGATCCCCCGCCGGGCCCACAGGAGGCCGGGCTGCGGGCCACCCATTGGCCTGATTGGCATGATAAGGGTGGTAGTTGAAGCGAGCGGTCATGGGATTGGCATAACTGGAGGAACTGTAGCCACCAGAATAATAGTAAGAGTCAGCAGGTGGAAGAGGGGGAGGGTACGCAGGATAAGGATGATGTGGTCGTGCAGGATAAGGGAGACAGTTATGTGGAGGTGGAGGAGGAGGAGGAGGAGGCGGTGGGGGTGGGGGTTCTGAGGGGTAATAGTAAGAAGAGGAAGAGGGGTAGTTGGGAGGTGGCTGCTGGAGATAGGTGTTGTTTCTTCTTCTATTGCTGCTAAATGAAATTCCCATCTGGATTTAGATAGAGAGAGAGACAGAGACCGGGAGCGTGAGATTTTGGGGGAGGGACGAAGGGAAGGGAAGGGAAGAGAGTTGCGTGTGTTTTCAAGTAGTTTCTCTGCGTGGAAGGAAAATATTCTGAACACGGCAAAGTTGCTGAAGAACAAAGTCTATTCCATTCACCACTTCCCCTTTGACATTTTCCGATACCGCGTGCGCGCGCGCTGAGAATAGACCGTAGAAATATTGGCTTCTTGCTAATTGCTTTATAATTCCCAACCCATTTTCGTCTGTAAGGCCCAAGATTCTCATTGATGGCCAACCATGTAGAAAACAAAAAATCACAAGGTCTACCTACTAAAGAGGGATTGACATGTAAAATTATCTTATATATGTTGTTATTCATGTAAATATTCCGAATAATATTAAATGATTGATAAAAATGTTGTATGAAACCACTTCTTCGCGTGCTTATCTTCTTTCCCTTTGAGCAATTAATTCTAAGACTGTGTTTAGATGTTGAGTTGAGTTGAATTGAGATGAATTGATTTCTTTATGAATAATAATGAGTTGAGATGGTGGAATAAGTTTTGTAGACCCACTTAAGATGAGTTTAGATGTATTTGAATGTTAAAATGAGTTTAGATATATTTATAAGAATTTGAAAAAAGTTGTAAGTCTTACATGTAAAGAGATGTTGAATTGAAAAAAGTTATAGGTCTCATGTGTAAAGAAGTTTTGAGTTGAGATGAATTTAGTGATTTGAAAGTTATGTATTTAGATGTTAGACTCAGCTTAAAATTAGACTAAACTGAGTTAATTTCAATACAATCCAACAACCAAAGAGGGCCTAAATGAGAACTTTGAGTAGATATTGAGCCATCTAGATCTACAAGGAAATATTACTTGACCTTGTCATTAATTACTGAAAACTCAGATTGTCTTTTGTCACGTCACACCGTAACTTTGATGATTCTAAGACTACGTTTGGATGATGAAGTTATCTCAGATAATCTGTAAATAATAATAAAATAGTAGTGAACTGTTTGTAAATAGTATTAAATAGTAATGAACTACTTCACTTATTAAACATAGTCTAACTTGATCTTTATGCTCCCAACCTATGAATTACTTTTACCATAACGATGCATGGTACAGTAATTCATTAGGGATGCAAATATGTGATACAACCTGTGAATCCAACACGAATACAACACGAAATTAGTGGGTTTGAGTTTAATGTTAACGGGTTCGAGTCAAAACGGCTTGACCCGTTAAGACACGACTTATAAACGGGTCAATACCGGGTCAACCTACTTAACGCAAAATTAATCCGTTTTGACCCGTTTAGAATTTATTTCAAAATTAAATTTTATTATTATTAAGTTTTAATATTGGTATTTCTCAATATACTTATGTTTTTATTATTGGGATTATAATTTTAGATCGATGCTCATATTTATTATTATATGGTTTGTAATATTGATTTTATTATATATTAAAATTTGAAAAACATTGATATATATTTTTTAAGATATTGCGGTTATTAATAGATATAAATTTTAATTTTTATATAAAATTATGTTAATCAGATCAAAAGAGTTATGTGTTTTAGTTCAACACATTTAAATAAAACAAATAGGTTTAAATGAGTATTAATATATTTCTAATTAATTATTAAACAGGTTAAAATGGATAACATGATATGACCCGTTATCTAAATGAGTTATATTAGAATTTAAAAATTTAACACGTTTAACTTAACGAGTTATATTTGAATTAACGTATATAATCAAATATTCATAATTTAACACGATACGAACATGATCTGAAAAATACAGATTTACCACGCCTATAATTCATATGGTAAATAGAAAGGACAATCGCCAATGGCCCTTGGGTTGAATGACACCACCCTTGATTCTTAGGGATCGTGGGGTCTATGGTTAGGGGTTGAATCCCCTTAATTACTAGGGTAGTAGGCAGTAGTCCCTCAAATAGGACAATCCATTATCGAGGAGATCGAGACCCAATCGTACATCATCCAATATGTTAAATTAATTTGTATATCTGTTTTAGTAAAATTTTGTCATCTTCGTATATAACAATACCTAGTTAAATCGAACCGTCGAGTTCAATCCTGTTGGAGATCGATAAAGCGGCGATGCGCAACTCTAGGCCCTCTTTAAATAGTAAAAATGTTTTATTTCATCTCATTTTAATTTATCTTATTATTATAATTTTTTTAAATTTTTATACAAAATATAATAAATAATTCAATTTTTTCAAATTTCAAAACAATAATAATATTAAAAAATAATATTCTAATAATATTTTATACAACTTTCAACTTTCATCTTTTTTTGATAAATAACTTTTAATTTTTATCTAAAATCATATCATCTCATCTTACTATCCAAACGAGACCTTAATCTTCAAATTCGAACTGAATGTGGTGATTAGGGGCCTGATTTTGCAATAAAATAAACTATATCCGATCGAGACATCAAATGAAAAATAAAATGGTGAGCAATACAACACCATTATTAGATCAACTCAGCCACCAATGTGGTAGCTGAGTTGGTATGAGCTGGTAGTTTATGACTTTGAGGTCAGGAATTTGAGATAGGATTAAGTTGAAATCACTTGTGGTAGTAAAGTCTGACATTTGAGCTATGAGATAAACTTTGGATCAACTGGATATTTTGGGGGTGCTGTGGTGACGAGCTCACTCTTGGGATAGTAGTTATGGCTTGAGTGCTGTGGTGATGGGCTCGCCCTTGAGGCAGTAGCTATGGCTCAAACTAGACATTCTACAGTAAAAAGTGACTCTTATGGTCACGTCCAAGAAGAATTGATATGTTGGTTGCTCCCGCCTCCCTTTTTGTAAAAAAAAAAAAAAAAAAAAAAAAAAAATAGAGGAGGAAAAAATAAACTCAACAAACGCTAGTCTTATTCACTGAAGCATTCAAAAAATCTATAATATATAGAAACCACTAGTTTTTGGAGCTGAAGAACCTACCTACTACTAACTCTATCTTCTATTCTTAATCACTAATGCCAGGGAGTCCGTTCTAGTATAGATTTTTTGACTTAGTGATTAAGAAAATATTGTTTAATAAAATTGTGAATTTTTTTATTTTTTTTTAAATATTTAAAAGTGTTGAAAAAATGATGTGAGAAAAAAAATTAAACACTTTTTTCCTTCGTTAAATATAAGCTCTGAAGACAGACTTTGATTGATTTTGGCTACAAACAAAGATGAACATATTCATCTCAGCATGCCAGATCAGAGATCCCAAGTGAATTTACAAATATTTGGTTGCAACATTAATATTTTGTCCACCGCAACATGCAATATCTCATATGACGTAATATTAAATGTCTTGATTCAATTTGCAAGTTCCTTTTTTATGATGGTAGTTTCTCCATTTTCTCAACCACCAAGAGAGAGAGAGAGAGAGCGAGAGAGAGAGGAAAAAAATATCTATACCTTTTGAGATTAAACTGGTAAGAAAACCAGATCCAACAGCTGCACTATTTCATTCAGAGAACTACGTACTTTGGTACATACTACGGTATGACTGTAGCATCTGAGTTCCTCGTACATTCATCTTTCATAAAACAACCAAGCAAAAGAAGATCAAAGAAGAGAGAGAGAGAACAAAGAAAACAAACTTTGCTGTCAATACCAACACAAATATTCAAACTAACATCAGTTGAATATTGTAGAATATTTAGCAAAAATCAGGCCTAGGTTTCTTGCGAACTGATATGCAGCCTCTCTGATGGTCCCTAAAGATTCTGATCTCAGAGTAGTTCCTAAGGTCCTCAAGACTAAGGTACTGTTGCTTGACCATTCTCAAGGAATCACCCCCAGTGTCATGAACCCAAACATATGGGTGGCATGTCTCATCATAGTAATACAGCAAGCTCTTCATTCCTCCACCTCCATTGCCGTTCTTACAAGGCATGTGAGCCTTGTATATGCTCTTGCATTTCAGTCTCTTTGAAGACCCTGGCTTTAAAGTATGAACCTTTTTCAATATTGATCCCACCCTTATCTGCAACTCCACCGGCCTGTCACTTAGATTCCAGATCCTTGTGCCGAATCCTGAGCCTTGAGTGTGATCGCGGCATCCATCGAAGCATGACCCGCCAAGTGGAAAAATGCAGAATCCTGGCATTTTTCCTCCGAGGGCCTTGAGGTTTCTGGCTAGCTTTAGCTTTGGAAAAACATGCATTTCTGTGTTACATTCGTTGATTGCATTCTATATATATAAGGTCTGCGCTCACAAAGTTCAGCGTTTAGTTCGTAACATAACCAATGGCCAAGATTTTTAGGTTGTGGCCCATCCAAGAGGCAGTCAAAGTGTTTGTGAGTCTGATGGAGTTAGGCTAGATATAAATGAAACATGGAGTTATACCATAGAAAATTTGGAATCTTGCTAGCCCTCTGCTCTAAGAAATGGGTAGGGTCCTCAAACCTCCACAGGGAGACAGCGAGAAAGGTATCATGTGTTGCCAAAAATTTATAAAGAAATGCCTGGGAATGACTTTTGTGCTGTTTCTTTGGGTAGGAAAAAGCAATATCAGAAACCAATAGTAACCACTCCGCAATTCAAATGTTCATCATGATTAGGCACCATATGATGTTGCTTCACCTTTCATCATTAGTTTTGATTTTCTCCTGTGCAAGTTTCAAAGCAAACCACTTTTCCTACCCAGAAGCATTGCTCCCAAGCATTTAAGTGCTTATAAATTGGACCGCACCATCCACTTCCCAGTCGGTGTCACCAGGTTCACAATTAATTAGGGCCTACCCGGATGGTGGTTGGTGTTGGTTGATAATAGACATATAGCCAGATATCTTGACCTAGCTAGGCATGCAATCTTGTGACACAGAAAACGGTAAAGGTATCGGGTCAGAAAAAATGTCCACCAGTTTGTGCTTTTTGTTAGCCACAAACACAGAGTACCTCCAATATCATAGCTACTTTCAAATACATATTCATTGCCTCCCTATTGTTTGTCAAAAGTAATAGTCAAGAACTACCAAAACAAATAACGACTTCTATCGTCCAGATATTACATTTTCCTGCCGTAGACCCTGCAATCCTCCTCCTTGACCAGGAAAAGGTAAATTGATAACTGTTGGAAAATCTATGAAAAAGTGAGTGATTAAGTTGCGTTTGGATGTTGAACTGAGCTTAATTGAGTTGAATTTTTTATGAATAATAGTGAGTTAAATAGTAGAAAGAGTTATATGAAGCCCATCTAAACTAAGTTTAGATGTTAAGATGAGTTTAATACTTTTTATAGAAAATTGAAAAAGATTGTGGATCTCACGTATAAACATGTTTTAAGTTGAAAAAAGTTGTAGGTCCCACGTGTAAAAAAGTTTTGAGTTGAGATAAGTTTAGTAATTTGAAAGTTAGATGTTTGGATGCTAGACTCAGCTTCAAATTAGACTAAACTCAACTGAGCTCAACTGAGTTCGATAACCAAATGCAGCTCAATTATGCAGAAGACTCTATCATTCGTCCAACATTTGATGTAAAATGTTACCGTATACACTTTTAGGAATTTATACAATTTAGGACTCTATTAATATGAGTTGTATAGATTATCTTACCATATATAGATGATGAATATTAGGAATCAGTTAGACTCCGTGTATAGGATATACTTCTGTGTATAGATGGAATTGATATAGAAGGAAAGTGGGTGACTCACGAGGGGTCTCTTTTTCGGAAAAACACTTTTGATTCTCTGATTTTCTCAAGTTTGACATGGTATCAAGAGCAGATTCGTAGTTCTTGAAATTTTTTTCTTTCGGTGGTGTTTCTTTGGGGTTTTCGGCGTTGCTTGTGCTGCCTTCTGGTTCTATGCTTGATTTCGGCGCCTTCTGTTGTGTGTCTCGCGTTCTTGTTTTGGTGCACTAGTTGTTGGGTGTTGTTGTTCTGGTTTGTGCACGTTCTTGGTTTCTGTTTTCAGACTCGTTGGATTTCAGCACACGTTTCTGGCTTTTGTTCTGGTTTTGGTGCCCTTTGTTCCTGGTTTGGCTTCAATTTCGATCCTCTCTGTGTGGTTTTTTGGCGTGGCTGCTGGGATTTTTCTGGTCTGGTTTTTCTCGGTGTGGTAATTTTGTTTTACACCTGTTTTGATTTTCTGGTCTGGTTTCTTTTCTCGGCACGCATATTTTTTTTTGTGCTTGTCGCAACAATCTTCTAGTGGGTTAATTTATTTGATTTCATCATGTCATCAGATAAATTAGACTCATTTCATATTCTTTTTACTGGCAAAAAATTATTCTGCTTGGAAATTTCAGTTTCAATTATTTGTCAAAGGGAAAGAATTGCGGGGTCATATTGATGGGAGTATTCTCGCACCTAAAGATGTAAAGGCTTTATCTAAATGAAAAATTAAGGATGCTCGGGTTATGACCTGGATCCTTAGCTCGGTTGAGTCTCACATTGTTCTCAATCTAAGGCCTTGCAAAACTGCCGCTGACATGTGGAATTATCTAAACAAGGTTTACAATCAAGACAACACGTCTCGGCGTTTTCAATTGGAGTATGAGATGGCTAATTTCACACAGGGAAGTCTCTCTATTGAGGAATATTTTTCTGGTTTTCAAAATCTTTGGGCTGATTATTCAGATATTGTTTATGCTAATGTTCCCGCTGCAGCTCTCTCTGTTGTTCAAGCAGTGCATGAAACAAGCAAGAGAGATCAATTCTTGATGAAGCTCCGTTCCGATTTTAAAATTGCACGTTCTAATCTGATGAATCGTCATCCTGTACCATCTCTGAATGCATGTTTGAGTGAACTTCTTTGTGAGGAGCAATGTATAATAACTCAGGCTGCCATGAAACATCAGGCTAATGTTAATGCACCTATTTCTGTGGCTTATGCACCTATTTGGTCACATTGCTCGGGATTGCCCCAAGAAATTCTGTAACTACTGCAAGAAACAGGGTCATATCATCTCTGCTTGTCCCATTCGACCTGAAAGAAAGCTGGGTACTGCTCATCATGCCTCCGCTAGTGCCTCTAGTTCTATTGCATTGTCTGCTGCCTCGCCGGTTGTTCCTATTCCTACTCTACAGTCTTAGCAAATCCGAACACACTCACTCCTGAAATGGTACAACAGATGATCATTTCTTTTTTTTTGCTTTTGGGCTCTCAGGTAATCATAAAGTTTCTTCTAAGCCATGATATTTTGACTTCGGAACCTCTAATCATATGACCAATACTATTGTTCCTCTTTCCAATGTCAAAAATTATGATGGAAATCTGAAAATTCACACCGATGATGGCAGTTTTCTACCTATCAGTGTTGTTGGTGATCTTTCCTCTTCCTTAACTGATATTTTTGTGTCCACTGACCTATCCACAAATCTTATTTCTGTTGGTCAATTGGTTGATAATAATTGTAATGTCCATTTCTCTCGTTCTGGTTGTGTTGTGCAGGATCAAGTGTCAGGAAAGATGATCGCGAAGGGGCCTAAAGTGGGACGACTCTTTCCTCTTCACGTTTCTCCTTCCACCATTATTCCTAGTTTTCCTTTACTTTCCTTTGCATGTAATGCTATTGGTTCTGGAAATAAGATGTGGCATAGACGTCTAGGCCACCCAAACTCTGATGTACTTCGTACTTTGTTTAATTCTGGTTTATTGGGAAATAAAGCATGTTATTTTCTTAATCTTTCTTTTGATTGTACATCATGCAAACTTAGCAAAAGTAAAGTTCTACCTTTTCCTCATCATGCATCTCGTGCCTCACAATGTTTCGATATTATTCAGTGATATTTGAGGAATTGCGCCTGTTATTTCTCATGCTCATTATAAGTAATTTGTTACTTTCATTGACGACTATAGTCGCTTTACTTGGGTTTACTTCATACGGGCTAAGGTTGAAGTTTTTTCAATCTTTAAGCGCTTTCTTGCACTTCTTGAGACTCAATTCTCTGCCAGCATCAAGGTATTGCGCTCTAATTTTGGCGGTGAATACATGTCTAATGAATTTCAGGACTTTTTTCAAAGCAAAGGGACCATCTCTCAGTGTTCTTGTCCTTTGACACCACAACAAAACGGTGTTGCTGAGAGGAAAAATCGTCACCTTCTTGATATGGTAAGAACTCTTTTACTTGAATCATCTGTTCCTCCTCTTTTTGGTGTGAGGCACTTTCTACTTCAGTTCATTTGATCAATCGCTTACCTTCTCCTATGTTAAATAATGTTTCTCCCTTCTTTAAGTTGTTTGGTCATTCTCCTTCATATTCTGATCTTCAGGCATTTGGTTGTGTTTGTTTTGTGCATCTTCTTGCTCATGAACAACATAAATTTACTGCTCAATCTGTTAAGTGCGTGTTTCTTGGTTATGCTATACTTCAAAAGGGTTATGTTTGTTATGATTCCCATGCTCGTCGTATATGGGTTTCTAGGAATGTGGTTTTCTTTGAAAATCAATATTTTTTTTCCATCTCATGTTGAGCTGCCATCTGCATCTTTATCTCTTCTACCTAGCTTTTATGATTCCCCAACAATTGTGGAAAGGTTCAAACCTAGTTTTGTGTATAGAAGACGTAGTCGACATGAGTCTGGTTCCACTTCCTCTGTGCCCCTCGTGATCTTGATCTGGCACCTGATCCTGCTCCTGCTCTTGCTCCTGCTTCCACCACTTTTCGTCGGTCAACTTGTATTTCTCGACTCCCTGATTGGTATGGATTCTTCTCTCCTGTCTCTCTTGTCACTACTTTATCCATTATTTTCATTCCCTCTTGCTACAAACAGGCCATGGAACATGAGTGTTGGCAAAATACAATGCAAACAGAACTTCAAGCACTTGAGGAGAATCACATTTGGGATATTGTTCCTTGTCCTTCTACAATCAAACCTATTGGGAGTAAATGGGTTTTCTCTGTAAAACTTCGTTCTGATGGCTCTTTAGAACGATACAAAGCTTGCATCGTAGCTCTGGGTAACAAGCAAGAATATGGGGATGATTATGATGAGACATTTGCTCATGTTGCCAAAATGACCACAATTCGAACCATCTTAGCTATTGCTGCTTCACAGTCGTGGCAACTGCATCAAATGGATGTGAAGAATGCATTTCTTCATAGTGATCTCCAATAAGAGATTTACATGAAACTTCCCTCTGGTATGACTACTTCTTCTCCTCATTATGTCTGTAAGTTAAGGCATTCTCTGTATGGGCTCAAGCAGGCGACCCGGGCTTGGTTTGAGAAGTTTCGCTGTACACTTCTTTCCTTTAGTTTTACACAAAGTCAGTATGATTCTTCTCTCTTCTTCCACACGTCTGCGTCGGGTATAGTCCTTATCTTGGTTTATGTGGATGATATTATCATTACTAGCACTGACTGTGGTTTGATTACTAAGCTTCAGCAACTGTTACATGCAACATGCCATATGAAAGATCTTAGCCAGCTCACATACTTCTTAGGATTGGAAGTTCATCATCGGGCCAATGGTATTTTCGTGAACTAACATAAGTATATTCAAGATCTTATTACTTTGGCTGGTTTGGAGGACACTTCTTCTGTTGATACTCCTATGGAGGTAAATGTCAAATACAGGAAAGATGAAGGGGACCTTCTGGAAGATCCTACTCTCTATTGACGACTAGTTGGGAGTCTTATCTACTTGACCACTACTTGACTTGATATCTCCTATGTTGTTCATCAAGTCAGTTAGTTTATGTCTTCTCCTCGGCATCTCCATCTTACTGCAGTACGACGCATCATCTGCTATCTTCGAGGTTCACCTACTCATGGGTTGTTCTTTCCTACCGACTCATCTCTTCAGCTTGTTGCCTATAGTGATGCTGATTGGATTGGGTGTCCGAATACACATCAATCTACTACGGGTTGGGAGATGTAAGAAACAAGATCATGTTTCTAAATCCTCTACTGATGCCGAGTTTCGTGGCATGTCTACTGCTTGTTCTGAAATTGTATGGCTACGCGGTCTTCTTGAGGAACTTGGGTTTCCTCAGACTACTTCTACCCTCTTCATGCTAATAACACTAGTGCTATTCAGATTGCCACCAATCTTGTTTTTCATGAATGCACCAAGCACATTGAGGTTGATTGTCATTCTATTCGAGACACCTTGAAACGTCGGGTGATATCTCTTCCTTACATCTCTTCTAATCTCCAAGTGGCTAATGTCTTCACTAAAGCTATGACTCGACAGCAGCATCAATTTCTTGTTGACAAATTGTTGTTGGTTGACTTACCAGCATCAATGTAAGGGGAGATGTTACCGTGTAAACTTTTAGAAATTTATACAATTTAGGACTATTAATATGAGCTGTATAGATTATCTTACCATATATAGATGCTGAATATTAAGAATCAGTTAGACTCCGTGTATAGATGGAATTGATTTAGAAGGAAAGTGGGTGACTCGAGGGGTATCTTTTTCGGAAAAACACTCTTGATTCTCTGATTTTCTCAAGTTTGACATAAAAGACTTCAACCAAAATGAGTATCGTATTGTCCGGACCACATCTAGAACACAGCCATGATATAAAACAGAAACTTGCTGTAATTTAAAGTTTTAAGCTGCAGATTCAAGTTCATGCTTACCTGTTTAATGGTCCAGAACAGTCAAAGCCTGTACTAATAATGTGACGCAAAATCACATGGACACCCGGTATTCAACAAGGATAATGTCTAGCCTCTCCAATTAAGGACAACCATCATGTTGTTTGCTCGATCTTACTATCTTTCTAATGAGAAATTTAACTTCTATCTTGTTCATTTATACATAACAAATAATAGCTGCTTGCTCCTTTCTTTCAAGTGGGCCGACCAGTCTGTGCTGTATTTACATATGCACAGTTTTGCTATTGCTATAAGAGTACTTTGAAAAGTAGAGAGAGAATTAGAAAGTTTATCAAAACAGAGCCAAAACCAAATTACAACAATGTGAAAAGCAATAATTTATTCATCCTTTACTCTTTATTTTTCCAGTTATTTTTTTTCTTATTTTTGTTCTTTACTTGCTTTCCAGTTCAAGACACGAGCTACACTTTCTTTCTAAAACCAGCCATTCCTGTCCAAAACTTAAGTGCTAAAATAAGGGACTGTACAGATCAAACAGCATCACAAGAATCAAATGCTGAAAATCTAATAACTGAAAATGGCCGTTAAAGGAAGGTAAGGGAAGAATTTACATAGACCATTTATTTCATTTTTCATGGTTGTCTTCAGAAGTGTCTATCTTGATTATGAGAGGTTGGTTGAGATCCACAGCTGGTTCAGCCACAACAGGCAGCTGAGGGGATGCTAAAATGTCATCAAGATCCTCATTTTCAGCCAAAGCCTTTTCCAAAGCAGCCTTGGCAACTTTGGTAACACAAATAATCAAAACCGCTGCAGACAAGCAAAAAGATAAGACAATGTAGGAAAAGGTCAACTTTGAGATTCTTTTTTCCTTTTGAAAACATAAATAGCAAAAGGACCTATGATATCCTGTCATGTACACGTGGCACTAGCATTGCAGTTCGTATTTCTCAGCTAAGGCTCTTGAAACCCTCTTTCCTCAAGTGTCATTGTCACTAGAAAAACATGCTGATGATTTTCTTTCAAATTGTTACATGTACTACTTGACAAGTATGAAGGGGAAGCTTTTTCAGTCTTTTTTCTTTTTCATGAGCAAGCTTTTTCATCGACAAGTAGCAAGTAAGAAGGCAAACAACATTTTCAAGTGACAAATGCCCAGTAAAAAGGGTGCCTCTGGCGTGTGCAGAGGCATGTGTTTTAATGATTGCAACTTACCAGATACTGATAGGCCCAATATGACAAATGCCTGCATCCATAGTATAAAGGATGAACATCAAATTGAGGAGGTGATAAAAAAGGAGATAAAGCAACACGATAGGCTCCTAAACCTCATTTAGGGATTGTTTGGGAAGTTAGATGAGATGATCTCAAAACTTCTCATAATTTCCTTCCCAAACATCACTCAAACACAAAAACACTTTTTAATTTCAAACCTTCAACTTTTTCATCTAATAATTACAACTTTCCCAACCTTCCAAACAAAACACAAAACAATACAACTTTTTCAAATTTCAAAACAAAAATTATATTCAATGTTTTAACTTTATAATATTTTTATTCAACTTTTTCTCTCTCATTTCCCAAAACCCAATAAAACATCTTAACTCAGACCATTTCACTAGTATTTAGAGAATTCTCATCTCATCTCATTACCCAAACATGCCTTAATCTATCTAGAATCTACCTTCCAATACTTTCCAAAATCCAAAGCCCATTATGAACATATACCTTGGGTCACCCGTAGGGCATCAGACGGTTCATATTCTAGTTTACACAACCATGTGATGGGTTGGCTGATTTGAAAAGAAAAGAAAAGAAAATCTTAAACAGAGAAAAATATGGCAAGGCTCTTACCCAACGAGTCTTTGAAAACTCATTCCATCCATGTGTCACATCAGAAAGATCCTTGAGAGTTGTTCCAACATAAACTAATGTAAGCGTTATTGGCTGTAACAGAAACCATCTTAAAAGCATCAAAAACCATTTACACTCAAAATACACTTCAATATCAGGACATTCAAAGAGTCCCCCCTCTCTCTCCCATGTGTTTAAATACACCTGTCTCATTTTTTTTAAATCTTAGACAACTGCTTATTTTTTCATTAATGTACAGACCAGCCAAAAACTGTGATTCAATAACAAAATCTTCATTGATGCAGATGATGGTATACATGAACAAAACAATTGTAATAAATTTCATCATCAATTCTTTATAACTAAGCTTTTTTTTTTCAAAAGTCAATTTCTTCATTTTAAATAGATAGGTCAAATACTTTATAACTAAGCATAAGAAAGTAATAGCCGTTTAAGACGTACAAAACTTGCTCATCATGATCACTTAGTTGATTAACACATGTTGAGTCCATGAACCCATAAAACATATTCATGCATGTGCATGCGCCCCACTTCCAGTACATATTCATTAATCATCCCTACATTGTGATCAATAGTTTATTAATATTTAAAGTAAATGTTAGAATGATGAGTCAGACAACATATCATAATAAGAAAAGAAAACAGATAGGGTGCCTTTCTATCATTCTCTCTTAATTGGCGTTTCAGACATGTATTGAGAAAAAGGATGAGAACACTTGCCGTTTATTTCTCTACTTATCACTGCAGATTTATTTTTATATATTCCAAATAATTTGATTTTAAATTCTTTTTATTCCCATGAGTGGTTTGGTGAATTGGATTGGTTATGTTTTTTGATGGCACTAGGTGTCCGAGAACAGCGTCTCGACTAATCCCAGGGGTGCATAGGCCCTCGGCAAGGAGCTTTCTGCAAATACACCTCGGGTAATTCAAGAGAAAAATCCCCTAGTCCGATGGCCCCTAGAAATTGTTTGCACCTAAGAGGATTCGAACCTTAGACCTTGGAGGGAGCATACCACCAAGACCAAAGCCTTTACCACTTGAGCCAACTGGCCCAACCCCTAGGGGTTGGAATGGTTATGTGAAAATCTGAAGGCATAAGTATGCCAGAATGAGTACATGATCATTATATGTTAGACTAAAAGAAGGACAAACGGTAAAAGGATACACTTTATACTCATGATTTCTGATAACCATCAAGCAATGTTAACGCATAAAGACCATGTGTATTAGAATCATCTGAAAAGTGAGAAGTAATTGTTCGAGTGCAAAGAAGATACCATCATTCCTAACCAGGAAGCCAGCATGTATTCCCCTAATGAAACAGGAGTCACAGACAGGAGGTAGTTCAACATGCTAAATGGCAGCAAGGGAACAAGCCGAAGCAGAAAAACAATCTGTGGAGTGAGAAAAGAAGATTAAGAACACACAGCGAGCATTTATAAGAAGGTGCGAAACAAGGGTAGCAACTCTGGAAATGAGTTATCTAGGGGGAAAAATACTCTGCAAGTGAGTTAAGCCAAAGTTTCTTATAAATATCACTCTCCAAGCAAAGAGTGCAATGTTAGTCATCAAATTATATACCATACCTTCTCACAGTAACAATGAGGATTGACGCATCCTTTTCAATTTAAATAAGGATAGTATGAATGTATAGCAACAAAAGGATAAAGTACAGATTTGAGTTATATGATATCGATTGGTGCAAGTGTTCCAGACAAAGGCTCGATTTTAATAAAGCAGAGATGAATTGATTCATAATTTTATTATGTAAAAGAATTTGTGCACACGTGCACAGACAAAGTAAAAGTTGACACACTTACTAATAGGCATTCACATCATTTATCATACACACCCACAGCTAAAGCGAGAAGAAGGAGAAGGAAATAGAGAAACCACCCCCCAATAAATGTAAAAGATGTATGCGCACAACAAAGAATGATTGCATTAAATTTTTCACTGACTAAGCTTCCATTTGGATTCTAAGGGCAGGTTTGGGGGATGGGATGAGACACAAAATTCTCATCTCATCTCATCTCATCATTACACCTTTTTCAAATCCCCATACAAAATATAATAAATAATTCAACTTTTTCAAATCTCAATTCACCTTTTTCAAATCCCAATACAATAATAATATTAAAACACAATATTTTAAACTCTCAAACAAAACACAAAATTCTCATCTCACCCCCCAAACCTGCCCTGGGTATCTCAGATCATTTGAGAATAGCTGTGAATAGTGAGTTAAGATGTTTTGTATAAGAGTGTGGGTCCCATTGAGATGTGTTTAAATTATGAAGTAAGTTGAGATATATTTAACTTCTACGAGAAGTTGAAAGAGTGGTGGGTCCCATCAATGATTGCTTTGTTTTTGTAGTGATGGAATAATTATTTTATTTATCTGTTTTGCTAATAAATAACAAATATTATGAGATACTTTTCAGATGACAGTGATGAGTCCCACAGGGAATTGTTGGTTAGAAAATAATATGGGTCCTGCAGTTACTTTTCATATCGATGGGTCCTGCAACCTTACACGCTCCAACATACGGATTACTTTTCATACAGATTGTTTTCGTATGGATGGGTCCCACAATTACTTTTCATAAATAAAAAATATTATGAAATACTTTTATTTATATGGATCCCGTGGGGAATTGTCGTTTAGCTTAACAGTAGTGAGTTAAGATGAAAAAGTGAGATTATTTCATAGAAATAAGTTTTGTTTGGATGGAGAGTATATTCATCCATACGAAACTATCTGAGATAATCTTAGATAGTCTTTGCATCCAAATGCAACCTAATTGTTTCTTGATAGGTAACGGTGGAAGTAGCAAATTTGGGTGAGCAACGATTGAATTAAACCACCATTCAAGTGAGCAGTCAGTGCCCCTCAAAAAAATTTGTTTCTACTTATACAAATGAGTACGTTATAAACAAGCTTGTAGGAACCAGTAGGGCTGCTGGGCGGGCCCCCACATCCGGCCCATCCACCCGGCACCCGCCGGGAGCAAGCAGGGCCCACCCAATGGAAATGCCAAGGGGCAGGTGTCGGGCTGGGCCCGCCCAGGTTTCACTCGTCCGCCTGGCCCTATATATATTATTATATTACATATATAAGATATATTTTTTTTTATCAGTTACATATATAAGATATATTAAAAAAAATTGTTTTAATAAAATGACGTCGTTTTGGCTTAGGTTAGATTTTAAACTTAACCTCCCCCCTCCATCCCTCCCTCCCCCAGCCCCAGGTATCCCTCCCTACTAGGGGGGCTGCCTGCCCAGGAGGTGCGGGTAGCACCCCTAGTAGGAAGGTATTAGTTGCAGTACAGTTGAAAGGTATAATCATGTGTCTAAACAATCAGCATTCAGAATTTGGATAACATGCCTCTAAAACCAGCAGATTCCTTTAGAACGAATAACATGCTTATAGTGTAGCAATCTCTATCAATGTGCAGGCATAGAATATAATTGCATAGTTCTAGGTGATTTCACTCTATCTAATCTTATCATCTTGTACAAATATTCAACCATGAGATCTCCTGAGGCAAGTGGGTTCCATGTTAAACAAGTACGAAATGCAGTGATGAATGATTTGTGAGATTAAAATTAAATAAAGATCTATGAATACACTAATCAAAACATGAGGAAGAATAGTATAAGTAAAAATAAACTCTTTTTTATATCGGTAAACAAGATTTTATTGAAGATAAGAATAGGCCCACCCCAAGTTCATGGGACATATAAAAGAGCGACACCTATGCATAATTATCTGGTGATACAAGAAAGAAATAAATAAACTTTACAAACCTTAAATCCAGATCTGTGGATTGCAATCCCAACTGACTGGAACCGTGGATAATCCTTCAACTTGGAAACCACAAATGATTTCCCAATCTGCACAGGAATCAAGATAAACTTAAATAACGATAAATACCATCCCAAACAAGGAATAAAACACCACAAGAGAAAATTTTGTAGATTAGAGGAAGGAAACAGTTAGACAAGATTTTCTAACAGTTTAACTTAAATTGTAGTCCTTTCTGTTTCTGGGCACCAGAATTAGATATCACATATAGGAAATACCGTTGACAAACAAAGAATGAGATACCATCGAATGAGGCAGTGTGTATGCACAACCGACCATCAGTGGAACTGATCTTTTTTACAAGTCAGTGGAACTGAAATATCAGGAGGTATACAACACCATAGCAGTTCAGAGACTTACTGTTCTGCCAAGAATGAATGCAGCCCCAGCACCAACAGTAGCACCAATAGAGTCGGCTACAAAGCCTACAGGCAGCCCAAAAAGAAAACCACCACCAAGCTAGAACATGGAGAACAATGTCAGATAAGGCTGCACTTGAATTTCTTTTTCCTTTTATTTTTGTTGGGGAAAGGCAGGGAGGGAGGGAAGGGGGATGTTATCTCAAATAATGCATTTCAGCATAAGTACCCAACAAAAATGAACAGAAAAGGACTCAGTACTGAAAATGGAAATTATTATGAGAGACATCAGTATTGTATATCTCCAAATTGCAATCAAACAAAGGGGATGAACGGGTTTACTAAAGCATTGCAATTGCACATAATGCTTACAGTTAATACAGATGCTGGAACTGCCAAGATTGTAAGAGGAATGTAGGCAACAGCCCTGCAGATTAGATCACCAAGTTACTGCTTAAGTAAGAAATTGATCGTGCCTATATATTTTCCTGATCAACAAAAAGTCAGAGAAATAAAGAATGATCTGCATAGAAGTACACATTTTACCCTTTCAAAATATCAATATCATACAGGGAACTCAACAATATGATTCTTTTACTTCCTGCCCTTTACAGTAAATAATATTTTTTTTTTTTTATAGGTAATAAGTAATTCATTGATAGAAAGATAGGCATAGCCCATGTACACTAGGAGTATACAAAGACATGCACCTATTTAGGAACTAGAAGTAAATAATTCAAATAACACAGATTCAAAGCTATTTCATTGAGTCTTGAGAAATCAAGAAGAAAGTTCCAATGATCAAAGAAATAAATGAGAAACTACTTATATCCAGTCCATATAAGCCATCAATTCCCAAAGCTATTGAACTAAGAACGAAACTTGTTTGCCCTCAGATTTGCCCAATGAGATTAACGCATGAGATTGGTACTATTCTCCAAAGATCCAGTCAATCAAGAAAAAATTGGGTAAAGGAAATAGGAGTGATTCAAGACGTAAAATTCTTGCAACTGGTTACTCACAAAATTCTGATTAAGAGAAACAAAGAGTAATTAGGTTTTCTTCGCAAGTTAATCTCAAGTCCTTTGAAGTTTGAACATGCCAAACCAAATGGATAAATGAAGATTAAATTCAAGAAAGTTCAAAATCAGGAAAGCTCTTGAGGGTAGCATAAATTTCTACATTTCCAACAAAACAAAATTAGCACATTTGCTCAAGTTAGGCCCATTCAAAAATCTAATTGTGAAATTTTAAATTATCGTTGACTTCAGTTTGGAAGTTTTTGTCCCATGATAGTGTATGTGACCTAGCAAGTAGAATTCAAAATGCATAACTATCAATTATGCATTTGCAAACAGGCCTATGCATTGTAGGATAGCCTTTCCAGAGTTCATAAGGGTAAGCGGGTTGTATTAAGCACATCAACTATCTTTTGGCTATCAAATTAGACTGCCAAACTGTCCACGCAAATAAACTCCAGCCCATCATTAAATGAATTTCTTAAACCACCCTTCTAAGTTCTAACACACACCATCTATGACAGGAATTTTGGCTTAAAGTATTCCCACCAAAGCGATGATTGCAATAAAACTTTTACTTGCAGTTACATCACAGGTAAAAATCTTATTCCTGAACACAGGAGTTAAAAATCAAGACTACACTTGTTTGACTGGAGATAAATTGTAAATCAGTACCAACAAGAAAGTAGCAATCGACTTACAGCACAAGGGGACCCCAAGGTCCAAGATCCTGCTCAACCCATAATAAGAAGTCCTTCAGAATCTGCACAAAGCATATGCTATGATAAATACGAAACACAGAGCTTTTAAAATAAACTTCATATAACGTTTTCCAAGAACGACATCTGCAACATAACCCTCTTGTGGAAGCTACAAACTAGAAGAACTAGTTAAAATTGAATGCTGCCGTTGCGGGAGATAAATGATTAAATAATAGCTACGCACCCTATATCTTGGGAAGCTAAGTAATAATAAATTTAGGATCTGAAGCTAATACTAGGATATCAACCAGGCTCCGGGAGTGGCTCAAGCTGGTATATTACTGTCTCTCGTTTTAATAATGGGAGAGTGAACTATTTCAATTAAAAAGATCGAACTGTGTTCGGCATTACATTTAAATTTTAAAGCGCAAATTATGCACCATAAAATGTGGTTCTCTTTTCCTTCTTTCTGTTCTAAATTTACTATGCAGTGACCATAAAAACAAAGACTGGTGCCATAAATGCGTCAGCGGCAGAAACATAAGCTCAAATTACAAACCAATTCTGGAAAACTGCTAATAAAACCAGATTCCCGTAATTGATCTGAAACTCGAACATATTCTAACCCAGTCCAAAAATAATAACAATAATAAACGCACACATATTTATACTTTATAGAATCAAAACGAGAGAACATACAACCAGCTCAAACATCCCTCACAGATGTCACGCTCAACAAAATGAAACGAAAGAGACCAATCAGCAATTCACCATATCTGACACAAACAGAAACGAAAAAACTCAACAAAAAAAAAAAACAGAAAACCAACCAAAAAGCGAAAACAACACCAACCCGGATGGAAAAAACCAGACCTTCTCGACGGGGAGAGTGAAGCAAGCGGTAACGACGGCGGCAAGAAGGAGGAGAAGGAGGGCGATCCTAAGGCCGGAGACCCACGTAAAGGCCATGAAAATCCTGCGACGCCAAGGCCTGCACTCCTCGTCGTCGTCGTTGTAGTCGGAGATAGGTTGCTTCAAGGACAAGCCAGCCCTCAATCCCCCAAAATCTGCCAGATTGGTTTCGTAGTATTCTTTGGGGTCTTGGCAGCAAACAAATTAAAATGCACGGTCGATGTTTTTATTTTTGCTAGAGTACAATCAACTACCCTTCCTGCCAATCTCCCACTCTTTGCGTATCAGTCCATCCATCCGCCTGCGTCCGCGAGCTTGTGCGGGTCAGACCCGTTTTACTGTTTCGTTTAGAAACACAACTATCTCAACTCATCTCAATTTATCATTATAATTTTTTTAAATTTCAAGACAAAATATAATAAACAATTCAATTTTTTCAAATTTCAAAACAATAATAATAATAATAAATAATATTTTAATAATATTTTATCAACTCAACTCAACTCACTTCAACATCTAAACGCACTATAGAAACTTTTGCCATTAAAGATCACAGTTTTTTTTCTTTAGATTTTATAATATTTAATATTGTTTTAAAAATTATCTTAAATGTGTATAATGTTAATATTATCTATCTATATATTTCTTAAATTTAATAGATTCAAATAGGGTTAATGTGTTTTACAAGTTTTTTTTAAATAAAATAGGAGCTGGGGCGACCGGCGTAGTAACCCTTTTTAGACGTGACCATTAAGGGTGCTACCCGCCCCCGCATGGGCGGGGGAGACGTTTTTCTCCCCTTCTCCCACCCCTTGTCCCGGAGAACGGGGTGCGGATGAGGGGATCAATCTGTTCGCCCCTACTAGGCCTTTGGTCCAGAAACAGCTTCTGAGCCATTTTGGGCCCATAAAATTAGAAATTAAAAAACTTGATAAAAAAAAAAGTTACATGAATAAAAATATTATATACATGATACAAATTTACTAATTTAAAGCAAATGAAGTACTACTACATATTACAAGTCTACTACCTAATAAACTAATAATAATAACTAAGTTATTACAAAAATGAAAGGCTAAACAATTACAAAATTACAAACATAAAAGTGTCCAAGGGACATTGTATCAACATTACAAATCATTGAATACATAATACGTACAAATTATTCAAATTTCAAAATTCAATATTCTAAAAATCTAAAGATATAGTTGTTTGAGTCTTTGACTGTGACATTTGGGGTGGCCCGGGCAGGTAGTCTTTTGAAGCTTGAGCACATATTCATATTGCAATGGAGGTAGACGTCGTTTGAGTTGTCTAATATGTTGTTACAACAATGAATACTAAAACTAATACCGATGAAATCGAAATGAATATAAATAAATCAAAATAATAAAATAAAAACACCAATTACCAGATGATCCAGATCCAGACTGATCACCGCCCTCTTCATTGGTCTCCTTAAAATCTAAAACATTCAGAACTAAGTATCATTTCTCATCGTCCAACTTTGTGTGCATATTAATGTCTCCACAGTTGTAAGAGATAATGAACTACGGAAAGGATCCAATATGCGCCCTCGGTACTAAAAGTTGACTCCGAGGCAACAGTACTAATATGGATGGCCAAAATACAACGAGTTATCTCATAAATGATGAGATATTTCTTTGATGTCGCCTTCCACCATCTTAATATATCGAAACCGTCATCATCTTGAATAAGATCCCCTGACAAATAGTTGTCTAACTCCGAAACTACCTTCGTAGATTGACGTACTAGTGTGGGATTCTGTGCGAGGGTATTAATCCAAGCCAATCTACACTTCTTTGTTGTCCCGATGTCTGGAATAGGCGTTGGGGTATGTGTAGGTGCAGTAGATGCAGTATCACCCTTAATACAAATTAGCCAGGGTATCTTGAGCTATATCACCAATAAGATCAACCCATGTCTGATCATGCACAAGTCTCAAACCATATAACATGCCTAAAATTTTCAGACGGGGATCAAGAATAACAGCCACATATAACAAAATATTTAGTCTACTCAAATATCCCCAATACTTGTCATATTTGACCCTCATGATCAATGTCATCCCCATCATCTTTATATTGGAACCCCTACCCATGTCGTCTAATTCTTATTTCACCCTACATAATTTTGACAAAATTCATGGGATGTAAGGTACAAAGAATCAGATAATTTCAATGCGACATCGTAAAAAAGCCCGAGAAAATCAACAAAAGTAGAAATTACCTTCCAATATCATCATTAGGCTTTCCTAATCCACCGTGCTCATCAAAGTATTTGACATATTGAATGTCTTCATCACCCAATAATTGAAAAACTGTCTTATATTTTTGGGCCGCCTCTAACATCAAGAAGGTTGAGTTCCATCTAGTAGGAATATTAGTACAAAGACCTTTATTTGATGCTATGCCCACAGTTTGCGCAGTAACTTTGAATTTCTCCAATCTAGAAAGAGAATGCCTCACAAATTTCACAGCCATTCTAACTCGTGCAACTGAGTCATCAACATCTTTCAACCCCTCAGTCACAATTATATTCAAGATATGTGCAGTACATCTGACATGCAAATATTCACCACCCAAGAATGTCTTATTTGCCTCTCTAAGATAAGTCTTCAAATATCCCAAGGCGACATCATTAGATGAGGTATTATCAACCGAAACTGTCAAAACCCATGTCAACCCTCACTCCTTTATTGAGGCTTCAAGGCATTCCCAATTGTTTCACCCTTATGATCAATTATTTGACAAAACTTAATAATCTTTTTATAAAGAATCCAATCAAAATCAACAAAATAAGCAGTTAAACATATGTAATTGAAATTTTAGACAGAAGTCCAAGTATCGGTAGTGAGGCTAACTACCAAACCCGCCAATTGGCCTCTCAAAACATCTTTATCTTTTTTGTACATCTTTTTAATATCATTTGCTACAGTGTGGCAAGAAGGAAGAGTAAATCTAGGTTCCAATTATTGGACAAATTTTGGAACCCTCTCTCCTCCACAAACTGAAAATGTAGCTCGTCTATGATAATCATACTAGCTAACTTCTTTCTACACTCATCGACATTATACTTCGTATACTCCTTCAACGTTAGACCCCCACTACTCCCATCCACCATTTTTTTTAATCCAATATCTAGTCTAGATTGACTCTTTTCCAGTAAAGATCTTAATATTGGACTCTTATTGCATTGTTCCTCTAAATGGACATTTAAATGAGATGTACCACGTTTCTTATAGTGACATCCATATATTTTTCCACAACACGATAAAAAATTATAAAATCAATAAACAAAAAACATAAAAAAAAATCATAATAATACACCACACATGAAAAAATAAGGCAAAGTGCAAAATCAACACAATTTATGAATTTTGGATTGAAACCCCTAAATCAATTTAGGGGGGGTTCAATCCAAAACTCCGAAAAAAATTAATTTAGCCTTTTGATTTAGGGGTTTCAATCGAAACCCCTAAATAAATGATTTAGGGGTTTTGGATTGAACTCCTAAATTGATTTTGGGGTTCAATCCAAAACCCCTAAATAAATTGATTTAGGGGTTTCGGTTGAAACCCTTGCATTGAAATTTCAGAGGTTTCGAATCAATTTAGGGTTTCGGATTAGAACCTTAAATTAGTTTAGGGTTCTAAATCCGAAAACCCAGAAAGTACAAACTACTAAAAAAAAAAAAAGCAAACACAGTGACAAAGGCGACATCAATTTTAAACACATGCACAAATCAGAATCCACAGCACACAAATTCACAATCATTCCCATCCTTGATCTTCGATTCAACCCATCTTTCCTCCAATCTTCAATCCAAAACTCACAAAAAAAAAAAAAATAATAATAATCTAGGTTCGGAGTAAAGACTAGAAGTCTTACCTTTAGAGTTTGGCACAACAAAGTTGCGAACGACGGTGGTGCTCGTGCAGTCGCGCGCGCGAGAGAGAGAGAGAGAGAGAGAGAGAGAGAAAAGAGATCAAGAGAGAGAGAGATTGAGAGTGCGAGAGAGTGAGAGATAGAGAGAGAGTGAGTCTGAGAGAGAGACGAGAGTTTGAGAAGACGGGAGGGGGGCCTTAAGATAATTATGGACTTGTTTTTTTCCTATATAATTTAAATATTAATGATAATTTAATAATTATGCAGGGCAAGGGTAAAGCGGAGGGGGGCTTAGCCCCTTCCGTCCCCTGCATCCGCTGGCCTCCAAATGTGCGGGCAGGGCCCCCTGCACCCCGCATGAAAGGGACGAAACCCCCCGCCCCCCATGGGTGGGGGTGGGGCAAACAAGGTGGTGCAGAGGGATGCGGAGTCCCGCTGTCCACCCCTAGTGACCACAGGAGCTCCTCTCCGCTGTGAAATGTCCGGTATTTTACAAGTTGCAACTATATAAATCTTGATTTTTCATTTTTGTAGCGTCTACTTTTTTACCAAGAGTCTTCTATACTTAAAGATTGTATCTAATCACTTTATGGATGTATTTATTTGGCGATGTTTTTGGCATTTATCCGGAAATTTATTGATTAAAGGAAAATGATTCATAAATCTTGACATAATAATTAGTATAAGTTTGTTTGTTTAGATTGATATGGAGGGCAAATTTGAGTGATTTCTTATCGATACAAAAGTTGAGAGTTCATAAAGAAAACAACCATGCATCCTGTCAACTTCACAGCATAATTAGTTTAGTTTTTTATCAAGGCATATATTTTATGTTTACTATATATATCATTTTTATAAATTAATGCGATATTCCACGCCACATTTATATAGTCACTAAATCAACGTGACTAACTCATATGTCTACACATATAATGAAAATGTTTTAAAAATTAATAATTAAAAAAACTCCATTTTGAAGATTTGAGGTAAAAAAAAAAAAAAAAAAAATCCATATGCGTACGTACAATACATGTGGTTATACTGTTTGAGAAGATGAACAAGTTACAAGAATATCTTCGTTTAATAAAAAATTGGCAAGTGGCGACTTGATTGCCTCAGAGCAAGCCAGCTATATAAACTAAAAGAAAAACGACAAGGGGTTTGGAGCCCACTCCTCCTCCATGCATGCGCAGGCGCCACTGCACCTCAAAAAATGATAATTGATACCTACCGTCCTCCTTGTCATTTGCTCAACCGGAGACGACAATCTTTTATGGTGCATTATCATATCCAATGGCAGCCAAACAGATCTAGTACGAACCTAATGGCCTTTTTCGTTGTCGTCTAGGGTGCAAAACAACAAGATTTATCACAGTCGCCGTTTATTTCTATGGAGAATGGCATCCCTGCTTGCCATTGATAAAGTTGAAAATGACACAGTAGTCTTTTTATTTTTGCCGTTTAAAAATGACTTGACTTCGGTTCTTTTCGTGCAATCTTTTTGGCACTTCTTTGTCTGTTTACTGTTCAATTAATGTTCTATTATATCTCTCTACATGAGAATCCAGCTAGCATTCAAACCCAAGATCAAAAGTTATGATTTTGCTTGCGTACTCGCCTCACTTAAATTTAGATTTAGAGATAAGTTGAAATGATTTATAAATAATAATAAGATTTGCGAGTTAAAATTTATGAATAATAATAAATAGTAATGAGATGTGCTGAGATAAACTCTGAGAAGATCATGAGAATTGGCAAAGCTAACACCAGAGAAATGCATCAGTTACTGAATCTGATACCTGATGACGTTAACAAAAACTCTACAAGCGAGGCAACCATATGTATTTATCTATACCATATATTTGATAGTTTATAAACAAACAAAGAATGCCATTGGATCTAGTGAACAATATGATTGGTTCTATACATAGAACTCCCTAACTCAAAAAACTTTTTCCTCCAAGCAGCACAGCTGAGTTCTTTTATCTGCACTCTAGCAATCGTATCCGGTCCATTTTCTTTGGCTGGCAGGTATATGAATGACCTGCAATTTGCGTTCCATCAATAGTGTCATAACACCACAATCTGGGTGCTCCACCTTCTCAGCAAGAGTGCAGAAAATTCACCTGCTGCACCTGTAAACACAAACCTTCTTAACTCCCTATCTTGCGCAGAGTGCATTGAGCAGCACATGAACTAACATGAGGTCTACAAAATACTGGTGCCCAATTTGGCCATCTCTCCATTTCATCTTCACTGGAGCCCGGCCATAATGCACACCGTCATTGCACCGGTTATCAAAATGCCAAGGAAAAGTCATATCAAAGTTATCAATCACGGCCGAAACTACCCCAGCTCGCTTCAATTTGTCCAGCAATACCCCATTATATGCCTCCATTTTATTGGGGTTAAATGCCAGTGACCGAGCATATCCACCAGTCGCCACCGTGGTCCTGTAAAAAACCTTTGGCAACGCCATCCCCCTCTGCTTCACTGACTCCATAACCTCGGTCCAGAATGACGCTGCATAATCTGCGCCTGCAGAGAATTGTCTCAAATTTTTCCACTTAACACCATCGTGTAATCCAGAGTTCATGATCACTGTGTCTGGAAGTGCGCCTTCTGAAAAGTACTTTTTTAACAAATTTCTAAATCCTTCATCTTGCAGCGAATTCAACCCTTCATAATTCCCTGTCTCATTCCAATGGCCATTGAAAATGCTAGTGATCCTAACTGACTGAGACGGGTCTTTGGGGTTTGAGAAGTTCATATCAAACCGCCTAGGAACTGACGGAATATCAGGTAAATCTAAAACAAAATTGAGCATGTTTCGAATTGTATCAACGTGATTTGAATCACCCCAGAAGAAAATCCACCGATTCTTCAAGCAATTCCAAGCAGAATCCGCTAGGAACAATCTAAATGCACAATGTGCAGAGTAGACCCAACCGTTACTCTCTAACAACCCCAGTGGACCACTACACCATGGACTCTGGCATGGAAAGTCTGGTGCTAGGCAACGGTACCGACCATCGTTACCGATTTTGCAATCATCATTTTTACCATGCCGAGTCCACCTCCCAGACCAAATGTCCAGGTTAAAATCAGATTCTTTACAAGTTTTTATCTCATGCAACTGACCTGAGGCTTTGTGAAACCTGATTGGAATCTTGCGAAGCTCTCGATCAAACACGAAGCGCCAAGGCGAGAATTTTAGGCCCTCAAAATGCCTAAAGAGCAGAATTACCGTCAGATTGTAATCCCCGAAAAAATCCGGATGAACCTGAAGCGAAACAGAATAAGACCCATTACCAAAATCTTTGACTAATGGTCTGGACTTCCAAGAATCCCCTGAAAGATCAGTCTCAAAGTAATCCCCACCTAAACAGCGAGGTTTTCCAGACTCATCCAGTGCTTGAAAACCAAATTCATGGATTTCGCCAGCTGACAGATCAACCAAGTTCCCACCATCCAAACCAGGAATCGCAATCTGCACCGTCTTGGAATCCTTACAAGGTTCACCTCCAGGAGCTAACCACCTGGTGAGAAGATTGGACGTCAAGTTGGGCTCCAATTCCGCAGCAACCCAGCTCAATTCCGGCGAAGCTATAATCTGCATTGGATTCTGGGATGGTTCTGGAGGCACTCCAGTTGAATTCTGAACAGAAACCGGTTCAAGAATGTGGGAATCGAAGTGGGTAGGGATATTGGTTTGGTTCTGGGTCGGATCATTAGCTAGGATGATGGAGGTGTTAAGAGGCAGACTTGGATGGGTTCGGGTGAGATTGGCTGGGCGAGTGCTGAACTTCACGGTTTTGTAATCTTGCCTGAGCCTCCAAGCTTCAAGAAAGCTCTTTATGGTGCACCCATCTATGCTCCAAACGACGACCATCCCAACAAAAACCAAAGCCGTCAGCACCCCAAAACGCCAATGAAGCAAGGGACTCGACCTTGGTATCAATGGATTCAAAGATAGCGAATTCACTGCCTTCTCCGGCATTTCCAACCACCGCCACTACCACAACAGCAACAAACTGAACAAATCAAGAAAAAGAAAGAAAAAAACACCGGCCACTTAAAAGTTTTCCTCTCGGGGAAAATAAAAAAGGTTCTTTCCACGAGAAGATTAAAGAGTCACATTCCCATAAACAAAAAACAAAAGGAAAAATAGAAGTCCTTTTCTTTTTCCTGGGTTAAAGCATAAATTTAACCAAAAACAGGAAGCAATATAAAGAGATGAACTTTAACTTACATAGTATGGTTCAAGCCTTCAAGATCAGAGATCTTCGTCTCTTTAATAGCCAAAATCGCTTTAAGAAAAGCAAAGGAAGCTGGGACAATACGGCTCTCAAATCTTGACCTCTTGTCCTTCTTCTTCTTGGTTCCAACTAGTTTCAACGCATATGGAGAGAGAGAGAGAGAGTATTTTTTCTGCCCCTGTTTTCTTTCTGAATACAGTAGTTAGTTTTATGACTAAACTTGCTTCCGAAAAACAATGGCAAGTATTTTGGTTTTCTAAAAGTATAGAAAGGTTATGGAGGGAGTATGGGAATTCTTGAATTCTATTTTGGGAGCACAGACATACAGAAGCTGGCAGAAAACGGAGCTGGGAGGACGACAATTATTATGCGTGGACCCCGGTACCCTCGAATTTCCGATGCAATTCCAGGCATTTGTCAAGTTGATACTACGCAGGGACCGAGACCACCCTAAGATATATATACATATATATATATATATATTATAAATATATGGATTGGACGCGTGTCGGTGAGAGTGGGGGCATTTACGTCCTTCGGCAGCATTAGGAAAGTATTGGGCAATGTGCATGTGCATGTGCATGGTGCATCGTCAGGTGGGCAAGGTTGAATCGATATGTAAAGAAAAGGAAAAGCCATCCCATCCCATGAACGGTGCTTTTCTTATTCAAAATTAAAAAAAAAAAAACAAAACAAAATTCTGAATATATTATTTTGGAAGTTCTGTTATATATATATATATATAGTTATTTTTATATAGTTATTTTTTTGTATATTTGTTAAAATAATTATTTTATATTAAAAAAATAATTCAAAAATTAATAAAGTGCATAAAAAACGTAAAATAATTGCAACATATAATTTTTATTATTTTAAAGCCAGCGGTGGAAATGAGACAAAGATAATGTCCACCGAAACGCGGGAAAATTGAGAGATATTTAGATGTTGAAGTGAGTTGAGTTGAATTGAGTTAAAATAATAAAATATTATTAGAATATTATTTTTTAATATTATTATTATTATTTTGAGATTTAAAAAAGTTAAATTGTTTATTATATTTTGTATTAGGATTTAAAAAAATTGTAATAATGAATTGAGATGAATTGAGAGTAATTAAAGATCCAAACAAAACCTAAGTATTATTATTTTGGAAAATGTTAAGCTACGTTTGGATGTTGAACTGAATTGAGTTGAGTTGAGTTGAGATGATAAAATATTGTTAGAATATTAGTTTTTAATATTATTATTATTTTGAAATTTGAAAAAGTTGAATTGTTTATTATATTTTGTGTTGAGATTTGAAAAAGTTTTAATGATGAGTTGAGATGAGTTAAGAGGAGTTTAGTTACCAAACGAAGCCTCGTCCCGCTCCGAGCTTCTGCTAGGAGCTATTACTAGCATTTTTTGTTGTTTATTTTTATTTTTACTTTATAATTAAGAAAGTATTTTTTAATAATGTTTTGAATGTTTTTAAAAAATATATATATTTAAAAGTGTTAAAAAATACATGTAAAAAAAGTAAAAAAAAAAAAAATTCAAAATAACTAGAGGGAACCAAGAGAGTAGCTTGGTGTTACTACTAAAATTTTTTATTTTATTTTTTAATCTATATTTTTATTTAGTGATTGAAAAAGTATTTTTTAATAATATTGTAATTTTTTTTATCTTTCTAAAAAATATTTAAAAGTATAAAAAATTACATGTAAAAAAAGATAACAAAAAGAAGAACAATTATATTAACAGTAGCTCCCAGCTGGGAGCAGTAGACGTAGCACGATCCTATTCTTTTTAATAATTATTCTTTTGGAATATCATGTAACTAAAAGTTAAAATTCAAAATTAGTAATTCAAATATCACGATGAAAAAAAGGGAATTGTAACCCTTTAAAATTGAAACCAACTAGTAAATTACGAGAACCTATGATATTGGCCAACGAATTTCCTTGATTTTTTTTAATTCAATTCTTTTTATATAAAAAAAAAAAGTATAAACAAAAGAGTTAAAGCACCCAAAAAAAACTTAGAGAGAAAGGACAAAAGCAAACGAGAGGAAGAAAAGCATTACACTTGTTACATATTAAGGCATTATGGCATTTTTGGGGAGTACTTTTTTTATTTAGGCCGTGATTGGTTGTAAAAAAATGTTTGAAAATATATTAGAATTTTGAAATTTTGTTTGAGATTAGACGTTGGAAAAGGAAAAATAAAAATTTTGAATAAAAAGCGTTTTTAAAATAAGTATTGCATTGTTAAAATTAAGAGTAGTGCTATAAGGACCGATGATCAACCGAAGAATTCAAATTGATAAGTGCAAATTCAATTTTATATTTTTTTCTCTTTTTTTAATCATTTTTTTATATATTTTTAAACACTTTTAAAAAATAGAAAAAAATACTAATTTATTAATATTTACTTTCTTAACTATTAAGTAAAAAAATTAAAATGTCAATTGGTCACTTTTATATAGGTTCAATTAGCATTTTCCTAAAATTAATGATAGATAAAGTTGAAAAATTGTTTAATATAAAAATTATTATTATTATTTTTTGTTTTTAATATTGAAAAAGTTATATTAATTTTTATGTTTAAGTAATAATTAAATAAAAAGTTCAAAATTTGAAATAAAAGAGTTTCTTTATTTATTTTTTTATGTCTGAATAATATTTGATAATGAAATAAATGTTAAAAAACTTAACCATTGTCTATACTTTTTAAACCCACACTTTTTCTCCTAACCTATGAATGAGAATATCCGCAATGAAAAAAAATTATTTAACATTATTTTTATCATCATATTCTCTACATTTCTTTTGATATGGCGTTAAATAATAAGTCGACAAGTGAAACATAAGAAATAATTTTTAATTATTTAATATTACGTTATGAGATAATGAGAAGATAATAATAAAAAGAGCGGTACTATACCTCCACAATATTATACAAAAACAGGTCCTTTTCTTGTACTTCAATCTAAACCGTGTTAGATGCAATAAAGGAAAGGTAGAGATGAGATGGGTTATTATGGATGAACTACTTAATTCATTCTGGGTAGGATGTAGTTTTAGGATATCAAGTTTGAGCTGAACAAAAGGAACACAGTTTTCCTAGATTGCCTACTTACCTTGCATGTATAATAAACATTTGGTTTAGGGTTCATCTGCACTAACAAGCAGCTACCAACCAAACAAATATCAATCAAACCAACCATAAATTCTGTTTTTTCTTTGTCTGTTTGTGTGTTAGATTGTTCCATATGGAAATAAGTAAATATTTTCTAATTCAGATGCCATCCATATGATATTTTTGGCTATAAAGAGGAAGCTGACTTCTGTCTCAGATCCTCTAATAGCAGAAGCAATGACTGTTTTTAAAATAGTCATTTTTGAAATTGAACTGAGTATGACAAATGTTACAATAGAAGAAAATTCTCAGCTAGTAGTTCCGGCAATACAAAAGAAGCATTAAGAGAATAACTACTTTGGAATGCTTCTTACAGACATTAAAGTCTTAATCGATAAGTTCAATTCATGTTATTTTAAGCACATATATTGAAAAAAAATACTTTAACAGTGACTGAGTGTGTAATCGAATTGGAGGAGACAGAGACTCCAATATGCAATCAGCCTATATTTTAGTACAGTTTTTCAATAGATGAGTTAATTTAAAAAAAAAAAAAAAAAAAAAGACATCCATATGAGATTTTCAGTTAGTGTTTTTGGATTGGAGTATCCAATTTACCTAGAAGAAAATAGAAGAAATGTCCCTAAGACCATGATGCCCCCAAACCAATAGCTGTTCAAAAACCCAACAATGAATGCCACCGAACAAATCAACAACCGGGGGGGTTGAGAGTTTTGTTTTATTTAATTATTTTGATGATGCAAAAAAGTGTAAAGGAAAGAAAGCAGCGGTGCCATGCTGCGCATTTAGTTATGAAAAGGACATGGTAGCAAATTACGGATGGCCTTTGGACAAGACAGCAACATCATCCATAAAGCAATTTATTCAAGTGTGTTAAGGTCTAAAGGGCCTATTATTGATTAGAGGACAGCTGTTTCTTTTGAAAACTCTAAACTCATGATATTATCTATCTCTTCTATAAAGTAGTGCTGCATAAGAAACTCAGAAACCAACTTTAAACCGATTTAGACTTGTTGTCAGAGTTCAGAACCGGCCAAAATCGATAAAGAATCGATACGCGTGCGATAAAAAATAGAAAAACAGATATTAGCATCGGTTCAAATCTGGATTAAGGGTTGGTTTGAAAATATAATTTATTTTAATTTATTTTAATTTATTATTATAATTTTTTAAAATTTTAATATAAAATATAATCAATAATTTAATTTTTACAAATTTTAAAATAATAATAATAATAATAATAAATAATATTTTATCAATTTAACTTAACTCATTTCAACATCCAAACATACTCTAAATTGTTTCACCAATCGATTAAAGAAATTATATATATATTTTTTTATATATTTTATTCTCAAAACGACACTAATTTATTTAAGTTTAAGTAGTACGGTATTGTTTTAAGAGAAAATCTATTGTATCGTCTCGTTTTAACTATTTTATTTGACTGTTGGTTAAATTTTTTTTTATTTAATAAATAAAGAAGTAATTTTAAATATATTAATATATATTTTTCATTTTTTAAAAAATTTAAATATATTAAAAAAATATAAAAAAATCACTTAACAGCACGACAACAATAAAAGTAGAGCGGCATAATAATCCTACTCTTATTTTAAACCTGTAATTATATTTTAAATACAATTAAAATGACACCATTTGATTTTAGACTAAACCATATCGTTTTATTCACAACATATTGAAAAAAAAAAAAAAAATAGAACGATACCGTTTGATCGTTTTGAAAATTATCGTATTCTTCCTCACTTCTTCTCAGTTTTTCGATCTCATTTCTTATCTTCTCTCTCCTCTGTAACTCTCTCTCTCAGACGAAGCTTGCTGATGAAAAGATCCTGAACTATTAAAAAACTGTTGATATCGAGACGGCTGCTACCACCGATTTCGGCCGATTTCCTATTTAAAAAATGGAGCATCGGTCGGTATCAATTTTGTCATAAAACCGCGTTGATGGGACGGTTTTCACCCCTAGCATAAAGTATAAAGAGAAGTGAAAGTTGGGGAAGTCGAAGACTCGAAATGTTGAATTGGGCTTCTCTAGAGAGGGAAGATTTTGTACATTATTTGGGTTGACACTTTGACACCAAGTACCAACTCACCAACCCACAAACTAAACAGTAAACACGCACTTCCTTCTGTCACTGATCTTTTACGTCAGATTCCCACAAGTTCAGAGAAAAAGTTTCATAGATCAGAAACATCAAACGTCAAAGTGACGTTTTATGTTGCATGTTTCTTTACCACATGGTTATAGGAGATGTTTCAAAGAAAGTCTTCTACGACAATTCCAAAGGTTAAGCACCACTCATGACAAGCAATAACGTAATCCTATTGTCCTAGTCTGGAGATGTTTCTCTCTGTTCTCTTCTAAGGTTTCATCAAGGGCAGTTCAGACAAAGCAGGCATTCAATGGTGCAGGCAGCAGGACAATAATTTAAGATGCTTTCGTCCAAGTCTTCTTAATACTTGGTATTTAGTTGAGGAGTAAAGATGCTACTACATATCATCGTAAGTCTGTTAGTTGAGAAAGAAGTCAGTTTACTTACTTTTCAGAATAATTGTTGTGATCATCATGTAATCACTTTAAAAAAAAAAAAAAATCTACTAATAAAAAAATAATTTTTTTCATATAATCTCATGTTTTATTTATTTTTTTCAAAACGATTACGTGACGATTGTACAACTCACAGTTGCAAATTTCTTTTCTCTAAATCAAATGGACTGATTTGATTTTAGTGAGACTCTGTGTTTGTATGTCTTGTAAAGCAAAGCAGCAAAAAAATATGACCATAGTTCTTAAAAGGAACAAATAATAACAGTTAATTTAAATCCATTCTCAACAATTTACATTTACAGTTGGTTTGAGCTCACAAGCCTTTAAAGTTGGTATTACAAACAACTAATTGGGTATACAATCAAGAGGCAAGTTCCAGAAAGCAAAAAGGTCAACATCAAACGCCATATAAATGGTGAAAAGGACGCAAAAATGCTCTCACATGAATTAATGCCGAAACTAAGTTATTCACAAAAGTCCACTGATGCAAACTAAAATCATACCTCCAATAAATAGAATAAGAATACGATTTCCCCACCCTCTAATATATTGAAGAAAGAAATTGAAATAGCTGACAGCAACAAAGAGAGCAAATACATGAGAATAACAAAAAAAGATGAAATCATGAAGCTGACAGGAAAAAAAAAAAAAAAACTACACTACTTCCATGGATCATCCCAACCTTTAGGTCCCTCCCTTTTAAGAAAATCAATTATGGCCTGGACAGCTTCATCAACTCTGTTAGAGAGGGAGTGATTCCCATGTTCGATTTCAGCTTTCTCTGCACCACCCATTGCTCTGCACAATCTGGATGATTTCAAAAAATGTTATGACAAGTTTATTTGATCACATCAAAGATCTCTGTCTCAGCCTGTCTCTCTCCTTACAACACACACACCCCATAGAAATTATAATTGTTTTGTTTCAAACAAGTAGATCATCAACCAAGACCAGTTGGCAAAATCTCTACCATTGTATGTCCCAATGCAAAAAAAGAAAAAGATATAATAAAATAGCGTGAGCATGAATATTAAGAGATTAACGTATTTGCCTAAATGTAACTGAGCTACTGGGGTCATTGTTATGCGGTTGTTCCATTTTGTGTAAGGGCCATTGATCTCCGCTTACCCCCCCCCCCCCCCCCCCCCCCCCCCCCCCCCCCCCCCCCCCCCCCCCCCCCCCCCCCCCCCCCACACACACACACACACACACAAAACAACAAAAAAAGAAAAAGAAAGAGTAAAGGTATGAAGAGATTAATCTAACCTTTCAACCAATGCTTTGTTATCCACATAATCTGGCACATACTCATCTGCCATGGAAAAGATTACCTGCCAAAAAAGGATGACATAACTTTATTGTACGTATTGCCACCTACCATACACTTAACAAGGGAAAGAAATCCTTCTGGTGTTAAGGCACAAAAACACATTGTTAGATGTAAGGACTGCAGAGTTAATAATTAATGACTTGATTGCTTAAGACACATTTTTTTTTTTTATAAGTGATTGCTTAAGATACATTCCTATAAACTTATTCGTTATGATGTAGATTAAATAATTGCAAAGAAAAGTTCCATGCCAATTATAACAGAATAGTTGGCTCTTTAATTCATGAAAATACCGGATGAAGTTTCTCTTCATATTGAAATACACTACACACGTCTGCTGTACCCAGACAAGAGAATTCAAACAGGCATATCTGTACCTGGCAAGGTGTGTTAGACATGTGGCCAAGTCTCATTCGCAGCTGGTCATCGCTAAGGTCAGAACTGAACATGTCATCATCTCCCATATATGCACAGAGGGAGTGATACCTACAAAGTAATTAACTTTTTAGGAAAGGGAGCAGTGGCATTTTATCAAACTCTTGTATATGGTAACATTGATTGTGCCAATTTCCTGGTGACCACGGGCAGATAGTGTGGAAGCATCACAAAAATGTTTTACCATTCTTGTCACCTCCCATAAGACTCAGGATTTTTATTTAAGATATATGAGGTAAATCCAGACTAGAATCCTCCACAACTTATAACAGCAGTTGTTGAGTCTGGAAAAACTGATCAGATTGTGCAAAGGAAATTAATTGAAAGAAAAGAGCTTCTAAGGATAATATCTCGTATAAGTGCGTATCATTCCAGGAACAGGTCCAAATAGCCAATATACAACTAGCTTAATTCAACTCATTAGATAGCATTGCAAGTGAGAACAGATTAAAAAAGTGAAAAATGAAGAAGACAACCAAAAAGATGAAGAAATAGACATACTATGGGATGACTCATGCTAAAATCTTTCTTTGATATGTAAAGATGTTTAGCATGAGCACCAGCTAGCATGACGACTAGTACTAAATTTCAATTAGATGGACCCACATTTTTTTTTTTTAACTGAAAATGCTACTAGAGGAAAAGAAAATATTAGGAAGATAAGCATTAGCTCTGAACCGCCAATATCCGATTCTGATTTGAGTCTTGTTAGTATGGATGGCAACAATATGGTTGTATACCAACCTATAAGCAGTTATGGGTGAAGTTGGATCTGCATCCCTTGGCATTAATTCTGACCCGCGGCCTTCGCTTATCATGGTAGAAGCCAAGTCGATCATAGCAGCTGTTTCTGGAAGAGTTGCTCTATATTCCCGATCACTGACAGGAGCCTGGACATTATAATTGCCATGATGACAAGGGCTGCACTTAAATGCCCGATTGTAGGCAGTACAAGGAATAAATGTTGCCACTAGGAAGAATAAGAAATTTTACATGTTAACCGCATACATGAAAAGTGAAGTAACTTTAAAAGCATAAGCCTATTAATTTTCTGTCTCCGCCAATTAGAAATGAGAAATCCCTCAATATGTATGCCAAAATGAAAAGTCAAAAAATAAAATAAAAAAATAACTACGATACTTGTTGGATAATATCATGATAATTCACAAGAACTCATGTTTTGGAACGCTTCAAAGGCTAACTACTGAATTAATCTTCTTCCTATCTCTTTTTATTCACAATCTAATTGGACAGAAATATCAATCTTCCTTATAAATATTCTTCAAAATAAACAAATGGGCTGTTCTCAGCAGGACTTTTTGCACTTTCACTACATAGTAAACTGTCATTCTTAGTAGCTTTGAGTACTAGCCCGAAGGTAATTGTTCTTCTCAGTCCATATATAAGAACCATGTCTTATGTATCCAGCCGGCTACAGAGGGAGAATATGTTCTTTTCTCCACCTATAAAAAAAGAAACTATTTTTCCAATGCACTAGACAGGATAATAGAAAAAGGTCATCCTCATCCCATCCTTTTATAATCCACAATGGACACAGCACCCACTAGGAACTAACGCGAAAGTGGATCATGATATCAAAGATCATGGAAAAGATAAGTTTTGCTTCCAAGAGCATATCACATCTCAAAAAACTTTTTTATGTAAAAAAATAAAGCAGGTGAATGACCATGCTCCAAATTCTCAAAGATCACAAGTTAATCAGTTCATCCCAACTATTTGATTTTGCTACATGAAGTCATAGCTAATCTCAGGGGTGCACAAGCCCTCTGCAAGAAGTTTCTCGCAAGTCTACCTTGGGTAATTCAAGGGAAAATTCTCCTAGTTTGATGGCCCCAAGAGTGTGAATCGAGTTTTGAACTCTAGGACATCTAGTTCATATGGCTCACCCCAAGATCACTACGCCACTCATTGGGGTTTGCTACATCAATTCCAATTCCATATTACCATTGGAATGTCAAGTCTCAACTATTCAAGTTGGATACTTAGGAGATGTTTGGAAACAAATCTTATCCCATCTCATCTCATTTCCTTTCCAAACATCATTCAAATACAAACACTTTCAAACTAATCGTTACAATTCTTTCAAACTAATCATTACAACTTTCCCAAATTTCTAAACAAAAAATAATTCAATTTTCTAAATCCCAAAACAAAAATAATATTAAAAAAATTATATTCTAACAATATTTTAACTTTATCATCTGTTTTATTCAACTTTTTCTCTCTCATTTCCCAAAACCCAATAAATACTTAAATCAAACTATCTCACTACTATTCACAAACCATCTTACTACTATTCACAAACCATCTTACTACTATTCACAAAATTCTCATCTCATCTCATTCCCCAAGTATCTCCTTACAGATTATAATGCCTTTGCATTCGAGGAAATATTGTTTTAAGTAGCAGAACATAATATATTATTTTGAGTACCTCAGTTAACGCCTATTTGCAGCTATTCTACTTTAGTCCATTAACTTGGACAACATTGACACTGCAAGGAGGCCAACAGGGTATAGATTATTATTATCATCCCCCTCGATAAAAGTATTTCCTTGAAACTGTCCAACAAGCTTCTCTTATTTTTTATAAGTAAAAGGCCAAAGAGCCTAAGACGTGAGCAGCAGGATTCAAAACTACAAACATCTCTTATTTTATATAAAATATATTTACACATAAATAAATTTTAATTTACGCTGGGTTCTGGTAACTTGCAGAAAACTCCTTGCCGAGGGCCTGGGCACTCTCAGGATTAGTCGAGACTTTTGTTCTCGGATACAAGGTGCCAATCAAAAAAAATTTACACTTGGGTTCTGAGATGGAGTTCATTATTAGTACAGAAGAAAATGCTGGAAGCCAGACTTAGACTTAAATGAAAAGACAGACTCCCATTTTTTAATTTCGAACCAGGCATTTCACTTCAAGCAACTCACTTTTTATAACCTTCAATAGATGTTTCATCTGATGTGTAAAATTTCATTTTATTGTTGGTTTGAGTTATAGATGGGGGTTATAATACCCCTGTTTTGAGCAACTTTTCCCTATAGCTGAGATATCTAGCAAGCACTGACATATGGCAGCAACTGCCACCAAGATGGACTGAAGTAAGATTCAGATGCAAAAATTAAACAAGGTCACCAGAAGAAGCCTTTATCATTGGCTAAGAGCTGCTTATTCACTGCAGGCACTTTTGTATAAATGCCAAATGCAACAACCAACGGTTTATTCTGAGGGAAAGCAATGTAGATCTTAGAAGCTTTTACATTATGAGAAATAGAGCAAGGTATGAATGAGTGAGTACCTGCAATATGGCAGCACGGACAGCTCTAGAGCAAGCAGCATTTGTATGCATATAATGCACAATATCCTAGATTCAAAAACAAATAGTTTTTGTCTTGAAAAAGTTCTAGCAGTGAGTATTCAAGTGAAATTCAGATCCGGTTTAGTTTATAATGCAACCAGTACAAACCTGACAACCAGTGCTATGCCCCAGTAGTACCACACCTTCGGAATCTTCTTTGTTTATTAAATGACTGATCAGCTGATCAAGCTCCTTCGCATCCTTCAAGGTACATGGCACAATGTCATCATAATATAGCAAATGGGTAGCGTCAAGGGGCAGAACCAAGTTCATACATTAATATCTGACTCAATAACGCCTGAAATTAAAACTCAGCCGAAAATATAAATAATCCATAATCTAATAATCTGAATAATATGTCTCCAGCTATATCCAAATCAAAGGTCTATGCTAACTATAAATGTAAATTCATATATATTCAGGGTTTTGCACAAGTACAATACACCAGATAATTTGATTGAGAGAGAGAGTACTTTTCATTTATAGTTAATGTAAAAAATCCAATTACCTAGATTTTCACCATAAAACATGGATTTTAAAGGAATTACCTCTAATAATTCTTTCGAAGAATATTATCCTAGAGATATTCAGAACTGAGAGGTCGGTGAATCGGATAGAACAAACCAGTGCAACCATCAAAAGAAATGGTTGCAACACCAACAGCACATCAAAACACAGGAAATAACAACAAAAAGCACTGCCGACTATTTTTTTTATCGGTAAACAGAAAAAGAACTACCAACTATGAAACCAATTGACCAGACATCATTTGCATTGAATAGCATAAGTTACTTGTTGCAAGCTGGAGGAAAAAGCACTACCAACTATTTTTTTTTTTTTATCGGTAAACAGAAAAAGAACTACCAACTATGAAACCAATTGACCAGACATCATTTGCATTGAATAGCATAAGTTACTTGTTGCAAGCTGGAGGTGCCAAATCCACTATATGAGGACGAGAAAAGTGGTTGAACAAGTGCCCACTTCTCGTTCTCCAGGGCAATTGCAAGAGGTTCCAAGTATCTGTCAATCAGACGAAAGAAAGATATCAGGAACTACAAGGTTTCAAAAATGTTTTCTGCATTCAGAATCATATCCAAAGAAAGACAGAGAGATATCAGTTCTTAAGTAGTTGGCAATATGTCACCTCAATCAAAGTAGTTATGCAAACTGATTAAACCAGCAATATAAAACATACTCTGTCGCCAGAAAACCATCAGTTAATCCACCAATAAAAATTACTTGTTGTTTATGATCACCTGTTTTAAATGCAACCTGCACGTTAAGGAAAACTATTCAGAAAGTCATTATGTTGAAAAATAAATGTAACAGCATAGAAGTCTAATCTCCCCAGAGTAGCACAATCATGGTAATTGGTGAGCAATGCCAAGTACCTTCACATGTGTGCACACATGTGCGTGCACGCACACATTTATGTCATGCAAATCATGAGTTGGAGAGCCATGAGATGTGCCATCACATGATCTTTCGGTCAATTGATGCAAATGAACCATATAAGTTCTTCATGATCATGATAGGGGTGATCATCAGGAATGGAAAACTGACCGGATTGGCAGTAACAACCGGAAAATGATTGACACTCAATATTGTTGGAAGGTTCAGCAACTATATGTAGCAGCATTAATGAGAGTTGATTCAGCTGTCGGTTATAAAGCGTGAATGACATAACAAGACCAACCCGACCGATTGTCATATATATATATATATAACACTTCTATATATTACGGTTAGATAATAATTGCTCTCTGCCCTTCTCTGCCTCAAACCTTTTGCCTCTCATGCCAATAAAAATCACAAAGAGGTTTGTCCAGAAATTCTGGGGTAAAACCATTGTGGCCAAGCCTGACCTCATCCCAAGCTCTTTAGTCCTTCGTTGTCAACAACCTCATCTTCCTTTCCTACATGACCCTCTGCCCCATCCTAGTCCACTGCAGCAGGCCCAAAATCAGACTCTAGCTCAAGTGCCTCAGCATTGAGGCCATCTTCTACAATGGCCTCTAAGCCACGGACTCAAAAAAGGGGCTAAAACAATGATTACTGTGTAAAAAGGTTTCGTTTGAATGTTTTTAATTTGTGTTTTGTTGCTGAGAAATTAAGGCCCAAACAGGCCAAAAGAGGGACCACCCCATGTGACGGGTACAAGAGGGTAAAGCAAAACTATGAAAACTCAACCCAAACTGCCAAGCGGACAACAAGCGGTGTGAAAAGCAATTCAGTTGCCGCACACCAATTGGTTGGTTCAGAGGGTGGTTTTAAAGGCTGACATCTGCCAGCTTGGCACCTCAGGAAACTTGGAGGGGAGGGGGTTCAGTGGTCAGCCAGAGTGGGGCCATAAGGTGACCCAATTAACGGCCTTTTCCCCTCAGTATATGCAAATGAATCGTCCTTAAGTTTTCCATGATCCCAAAGGTTGAAGAAAACCGAAATTAAACTTTCCACCCAAATTTCCGGCATTCGCTTCAACTTCCATGGTGAGTAGCAGGCAAGACTATGCTGTATTAAGACAAAACTACATCGTGGAAAAAAGGAACTTTTCCAAAGTTTGTTTCAAGTGGTCTAATTGCAGAATCCTTACATTTCTATCTCTCCATATGGCCAACTATTGATGTTAACATCAAATACAATCGTCATAACAGCAACCCCACTAAAAAGATAATAAATGCGATATATAATCTGCACTAACCAGTAACCACGTACTATATTTCCTTGTGAATTTGAAATTTTTTAACTTCTATCACTATTGTAGAGTTCCACAAAAAGAAGAGTTTCTCTTCAGCTTGAAAATGATTAGCATGAAAAAGAACGGTAAAAATATACTTCTCACTTCCCAAATGACACAAATCACCGCAAATCCCGAAATTGCCAAATTTAAGACTGGATCGAGTTCTCAAACCAAATTAAACCCATCGCCACCACGCAACCCAGAGTAAAATAAAGTTGATAAACTCAAAATCCATCAGTTCTATTAATAAAATGAAATATTTTTCAATAACCTGAATAGGCTTAGGCCCGTACTTGAAGAGCACACCACGCCACTGGTTCTTCCGCACAACCGGACCGGTAATTTCAGCACCATCACCGACGGTGGAGTTTCTGCCCATCTTGACGCTCCCAGGCCGGTCTGACCGGAGTCGCACAATGCTGGAGAGCCAAGAACTCGTTGTTGAGGATGACGAAGACGAAGACGATAAGGAGGACAAAGAAGTCGCTGAAGAGTTCGAGAGATTCATATCAACAGCCCTGATTCACCCACCATAATTCCCAGATGGTTTTGGATTTGCAAAGCTTAAGGTTGATGTTTGTCTGGGAGAGAGAGAGAGAGAAGCTTTGAAGTTTGAAGTAGTTTTGGCTGCGTTTCTATGATGACGAAGTTGGAAATGCAAGTGGGCTTTGATTTCTACTCGCTGACCCGACAAGAGGAATATTCTAGGCCCAGTCCATGGATACTCTTTATAATTGGGCTATCTGCCCAACAAACAGTCTGGTCCGTTTTCTCAGGGCTTAAGTCCACCTAATATGGGCTTCAAGTGTGATAAAAAAAAATAAATGAAGATCTGGAGGGCCTGAGGCTAATATTTAGGCTACGTTTGGGTACCAAGAGTACCTCAAGTACTCTCATTACTATTCTTTACTTTATTATTACTTTTCATCTACTTCTTTTACTATTCATTACTTTTTATCTACTATTCATTATTCTATTATTACTTTTTCACTATTATTCACAAACATTCTCAACACTTCTCAGGTATTCTCACTATCAAAAGTAGCCTTACTCGATTCCCCTTCAAACATGTAAATTTATATTGTAGGGTTTTTACACGAACTCTTCGATATAAAGTGAGAGAAACACATAAAATAATCTTAGAGTATTCATTGTCTTCTGAATTAATCTCTCGGACTAATATTATAAAACTTTTTTTTAAGACTGAACAAATAAATTGCCTACCCGGCCCGACAATATTTTTCGACCCGATCCGTTGTTATTATTATTATTATTATTATTATTATTTTGTGTGTGTGTGTGTAAAATCAAAATTGATTTACCTTGCACCCGTTTTTGTTTCTGGTCGGATAATACTTGATATCCATTTTAAAGCCGAAACAACGTCGTTTTTGGTATATGTATAATTTCATTTTATCCTCTTCGAGTCTCTAGGCTTCGCTGCTCCAACTCTTCTCTCTCTCGCTCGACGCCCGACGGTCTCCTCTTGAGTCTCAGAAGCTCAATCTCTGCGTTCTCACTCACATCTCACTCTCTCTCTATCTTACCCTCTCTCGCATCTCACTCTCTATATCCTTGTGTCTCACTCTCGCAACTCTCACTCTCTCTGTGTCTCACTCTCTGTAGTAACACACAATCCCTCGCAACTCACTCTACAAGCATCGAGCAACAGCTCAAAGGTAACTGAAATTATTTCTTTTTATTTTCTTTGGTGTGTTGATTTTATGAGGTGCTAAGGTTAGGGTTAAGGTTTGGATGGTGGTGGTAAAGGTCTTGTGGCATGGTTTTTGATATCATCGTCACCCTTTGAAAAGGCCCACATTTTCGAAATATATTCAATGTGATTGCAACTGCTTAATCGTGTTGATGTGTATGTTTCTTTGGATATTTTCATTTCACTTTACAATATCTCTTAGATGCAACGATTTTTAATTTAGATTTGAATATGTGGGTCGGAATTTAGCACCATAAGATTTGAATATGTAGGCGACAATATGTGTAGACAAGCTAACAGAAATGATTTCTGATGTTACCATGTTTGTAATTGTTGCTAAATCATGTTGAAATTCAAAGAAAATGGGTTCACATTCTGATGTTCAAAAGTCATGATGATGTTCTTATCGTTTTAGTGACAAAGCAAATATGTTGGTAGTCAAAAAAGCAAAGAGTGGGAATGGACAACTTGATCATCAAAGGCGACTGATTACTAGATCATATTATTATGGAAGGCAATCAGGATACATGATCAATAGAAATGTCAATTTCATTGTAATTTGTATACGACTTAGCTAAACGGGCTGCATACATGAACAATATTACTAGATATTGCTTTCCCAATATTATGTCCATCCTATCCCACATGATATTCTATTGGGGATTCTCATTTGATCACTATGTTGATCATCCTTATTAAAAAAAGTGATTATATATATAAGCATAAAAAAAAATAAATAAATAAAAATAATAAAGTAGTGATCATGGTAACATGGTGGAGACGTTCTATTGGAATTTTCATCATTTTGAAGCTGCTGCCTTGATTGGACAAGCAAAGTAGAAATAACCACCCAAATATAGTAAAGCCTCTTGACAAGGTGAAAGCGATGCACCGCCCATATAGTAATATGGCAACATCACATGACTTTTCTCTCTTTTACATGCACTGATCCTTTGATTATTTTACTCGATGCTCGCTCGGAATTATGCCACCATCAAGAAAAAGCCCTTTTCCTCTCGTTACTAGTTCCTAAATCCATAATTGTTCATCATAATTTGCTATGGATGGTCTTGATTATATACTCTCATATAGGACGTACGTACAACGTCGTGGGTTGTTGAAATTACTATTGTCTGAAAAATGAAGAACACTTTAAGCTAGTTAATTGGGATGAATTAACCATAGGCGTACATAAGGTTCAAATCATAGAGAACAAAACTAATCAGAACAAATTAATCACCTCTGTGAGGGGAGTAATCCCCAGGGCCGCCCGGTCCACAAGGCCCGAAGAGTCCAGGGGCCCTAGGACAAGGGTTGGGCTAGGCCAGGTCGACCTAGGGGGCCCAGGAAGGGAAGTGATCAGGCAGCGCACACTGATTAGAGGACGAAGGGCAGGGCTATCTAACATCACTACTGGCCGACATTCAAGGACACCCCCTGCCCCTGAACCTTGGCGTCCGGACAGGTCAAAGGAATGGACGTACCTAACCAGAACCATACTACATTTAATACATCCCGAGGCTCGTCATGCCACGCGTGCCTTTCGAGGTGTTAGCGATAGCTGTAATCAAGTCTGGCGAGTCTGTTGCACAACAGAGAGTTGGTAGGGACACTCGACCCCAATACGGAGTGGCACACCCACCACCTTCATCTCGGGGATCCCCCCGGTCAAGTATAAATACCCCCTCCCCCATTCTCTATCTCAACAGGACCTAGATCGAGTTCAGCAGCATGGAGTTGCTCAGGTTGTGAAACACGACATCAACAGTGGCACCATCTGTGAGATCTCTTTCTTTCCTATAATAGTGTATCCTTCGCATGCCGGTAACAACGCACTCCCAAGCCTCACATTGTGAAGAAGAACAACTCGAATCAATGGAAGCCAGAGCCAACGAACAAGGTGAAATGATACGAAAACTGATGGAGGAGTTGACGACTCTCCGCCAGGAGAATGCCTCCTTGCAGAGGACCAAAGGGAGTTGGAGGGAGGAGAGCACAACCACCACTCTGAGTCCCATCGAGCCCCTGAGGTAATGGTAGCCGAAGAAGAGAGGCGTAGGATGCACCTCGAGCTCCGTGAACTCGGGGACAAATACACCGAGATGGCCAAGCAGATGGGCACGACATCCACGGTGGACTAGCTTTTCACCAGCACGAATCTGCCATATAGAGTTGAGGTTATGGTGATCCCTCTTCCCCCAAGATTCAAAGTTCTGCAAATAGATGCATACGACATGTCTAGGGATCCCCTGGAACATTTGAAAACATTCAAAGCCCATATGACCCTGCACGGGTTCTCGGTAGAAGTCACGTGCAGGGCATTTCCTCTCATTTTGAAGGGGACGACGAGAGCATGGTTCGGGTCCCTACCGCCCAGTACCATCGACAATTTCGCCGAGCTAGCCTGACTCTTCCTAACGCAGTTCATGGCAAGCAGCAAAAAGAGGTGTCCTGCTGCCTACCTCTTGACTGTGAAGCAGCGGGACGATGAAAGTTTGAAGTCATACCTCTCTCGGCTCAACAGAGAGCGCATGACAATAGATGACCATGACGAAAATATCACTCTGGTGGCTCTGTTAGGGGGGTTTGGCCTCGTAACCCCTTTATGACTGAGATCGCGCGGAAAACCCTTACTTCATTGAGGGAGTTCATGGTTCGAGCCGACGGTTTCATCAACGCAGAAGACATGCTTTGGGCTTTGATGGCCCTTCAGAAGACCGAGTTGGAATGGGTAGACAAGAGAGTCACTGGCTAGACCAGCGGTACAAGCTAAGAAGGTAAAAGGAAGAGGGCACGTGAGACCAAGCGCAAGGAAGAGCAGCCTGCTTGCAAGCGGGTTGGACCATGCACACACTCCGACATGGCCGTGGAGGCTGAAAGAAACTCGAGCCCACGGGGAGAACAGCAACAGGGCCTGACCCGCCCTAAGTATTGCACCTACCACCACACTGACAGCCACTGAACAGAAGATTGCTTCACTAGAAAATAGAAAATGGAAGAATTGGAGGCCCTGCTAGACCAACGGGGTGATGAGCGACACGACTGACGACCTAATGGTCGCGTGCAGCAACGGAAAGAAAGTCCAATAAGGCGAAGGGCGGGAAGACGATCCAGAGTAAGCCCACGCTGAAAAAGCCCGGCCAAAGAAAATGACCCTATAGGCGAAATCCATACAATCGCGGGAGGATACACTGGGGGAGTGATCACCTACTCAGCACGGAGGGCCTATGCTAGAAGACTCAAGTATGAAGTATTGTTCACCACCGGCAGGGCAGTCCTGAGCACCAGGAGCCACTTAAGGGGGTGATCATAACCTTCAGTGAAAAGGATAAGGAGGGCATTCTCCGACCTCGCGACGATGCTTTAGTAATGACCGTGTAGATTGCCAACTATACGACGAGAAGGGTCCTGATTGATAACGGTAGTTCTGTTGATATCCTATTCTAGGAAGCCTTCATCAAGATGAGGATCACACTCGATCGATTACACCCTGTCCCAACTCCCCTTAAAGGCTTCATTGGAGACATAATATAGCCGATTGGTGCTATCACCTTGTCCATCCTGGCAGAGAAGGCCCCAAGAACGACAGCTACCATGGTGGATTTCCTTGTGGTGAAAGCCCCTTCCTCCTAGAACGCAATCTTGGGGCGAACAACCCTGAACAACCTGAAGATGGTGACCTCCACATTCCACCTGAAGATGAAATTTCCAACTCCTGCGAGAGTGGGCGAGATCCATGGCGAGTAGGACCTGACACGAGAATGCTATGCTTGGGAACTGAAGTAAGAGGCCAAGGAGGTCCGAGCTCTAGAACGAGTGCGAGAGGATGCCGACCCGCCCCCACCTTCGACCTATAAAACTAAGAAGATCCGTAAAGTTGCTTCTCATTGAGCACCATGACGTGTTCACCTGGAGCCACAATGAAATGCCCAAAATTGACGCAACACTCATCGAACATCGTTTGAGTGCGGATCCCAAGGCTAAGAAGGTCAAGCAAAAGTGCCGTAGTTTTAGTGTAGAGAAGTACGTAGCCATCGCTGAGGAGGTGGACCACTTCCTAGCTGTGGGGTTCATCAGGGAAGCCTACTATCCCAAATGACTTTCTAACGTGGTCCTGATGAAGAAGGTGAGTGGGAAGTTGAGAATGTGTGTTGACTTCACTGACCTGAACAAGGCCTGCCCGAATGACAACTTCCCACTACCGCACATAGTCCTAATAGTGAATTCGACAGCTGGACACACCCTGCTCAGTTTCATGGATGCATACTTGAGGTACAATTAGATTAGGATGAACCCAGACGATAAGGAGAAGACAACCTTCATCCTTGACCGAGGACTCTACTACTACAAAGCTATGTCGTTCAGTCTAAAGAATGCCAGCGCAACTTATCAATGGCTAGTTAATCGGATGTTCAAGAAGTAGATTGGACAAAACATGGAGGTATATGTGGATGATCTCTTGGTCAAAAGTAGGAAACCCGAGTAGCATATCGTCGACCTTCTGGAAGCTTTTGTAGTGCTGAGGAGATACCAGATGAAACTCAACCTGCTGAAGTGTGCCTTTGGCATCGAGTCGGGGAAGTTCTTGGCTTTCATGATCTCAGAGTGAGGAATTGAGGCCAATCCCAAAAAGGTTGAAGCGATAGTAAGTATGTTGTAGCCGCGAAAAGTTCACAAGGTTCAGAGGCTGGTAGGGAGAGTGGCGGCCTGAACTGTTTCATCGCACGATCGACCGACCGCTGCCTTTCCTTCTTCAAAGTCCTCAGAAAGGCGCGGGAGTGGGATGCTGAGTGAGACAGGGCGTTCAGCGAGCTAAAGGAGTATTTGTCCCACCCACCACTTCTCAGTCAGACCAAGCCAGGTGAAAGCTTGTATGTATACTTGGTAGTGACCCGGAACGCCATGTTTGCTATCATAGTCCACAGCGAGGGAGGGGACTAATGACTTGTCTACTACACAAGTCGTGCTTTTCGAGGAGCCGAGGCTAGATACCCGCGAATAGAGATGCTGGCATTTGTATTAGTCATTACCACAAGGCAACTAAGGCTATATTTCCAAGCCCACTCGATGAAGGTGCTCACTGATGTTCCCCTCAGCAAGATATTGCAGAAATCCAATGTGTCTGAATGACGAATTGGGCGATTGAATTGAGCGAGTTTGACATTGAATACCACCCCTGCACGATAATCAAAGGGTAGGAGCTAACAAATTTCATAGCCAAATTCTCAGACTTTCCAAAAGAAACGCCTATTGCACCCCAAGACAAGTCCTAGTAGGTCTACGTCGACAGCGAGGGAGGGGAGGGACTAACGACTTGTCTACTACACAAGCCGTGCTTTCGAGGAGCCGAGGCTAGATACCCTCGAATAGAGATGCTGGCATTTGTATTAGTCATTACCACAAGGCAACTAAGGCCATATTTCCAAGCCCACTCGATGAAGGTGCTCACTGATGTTCCCCTCAGCAAGATATTGCAGAAACCCAACGTGTCTAGCTGAATGACGAATTGGGCGATTGAATTGAGCGAGTTTGACATTGAATACCTCCCACGCACGATAATCAAAGGGTAGGAGCTGACAAATTTCATAGCCAAATTCTCAGACTTTCCAGAAGAAACGCCTATTGCACCCCAAGACAAGCCCTAGCAAGTCTACGTCGATAGCTCGTCCTGCCGGGCTTGGGGGTGTAGGGGTGCACATCATCACAGAGCTAGGGGAGGAGTATAACTACGCAATCAAACTTAGTTTCAAAACTACCAACAACGAGGCTGAGTACAAGGCACTACTGGCAGGAATGTCGGTAGCCAGGTCATTGGGAGCCACTGAGGTTGAGGCGAGAGCTGACTCGCAGGTGGTAGTTGGCCAGGTAATGGAGAATTTTGCCACCAAAAGGGAAAATTTGAAGAAGTACCTCCAGCAAGTAGGGAGGCGCGCGACCTTTTCAAGTACTTCCATATCCAGTAAATCCCGAAGGGGGAGAACCACAAAGCAGACCATTTGGCAAAGGCCGCCTTAGGCCAGGAAGATGCCTCTCTCCCAGATCATACAGTTGACACATCAGCTATCGGAATCAGCATATCTGTTATCCAGCCAGCATCATCGGAGTGGGCCGTCGATATCATGAAGTACCTCGATCGAGGCCTTGTCCCAGACGACCAGGAGGAAGTGTGAAAGATTAGAAATAGAGCGGTGCATTTCTCTGAGCCCCTCTAAAGGTACGTCTCTCCAGAGGAAGCCCAGTACGTCCTGACCGAGATACACGAGGAGATCTGCAGAAATCACTTTGGTGGAAGAGCGCTGGTCGCCAGGGTCACAAGAACTCCCTGGTGTATTATGGGCCTACCGAACGTTCGTCAAGACTTCCACGGGAGAAACACCTTTTGCATTTGTCTACAGGACTAAGGCTGTAGTTCCAGCAGAAGTGGGAATGCCCATGTACCGAGTTCAACACTTCAACCTAGACCGCAACGATGAGGGACTAAAAGAAAACTTGGACCTCCTGGAAGAAAGGGGGGAGAAAGCAGTGAGTCGAAAGGTGAATAACAAGTGGAAAGTTCAACATTACTTCAGCAAAAGAGTTCGACCTCGGGCCTTCAAGGTAGGAGACTTGGTCCTGAAGTAAACAGGAGTCACCACCCAAGAAGAAGGAAAGCTAGGTCCCCGATGGGAAGGGCCCTTTGTGGTGATGGCCAGCGAAAGACCCGGCTCTTAGTGTCTGAAGGACCATGAAGGTTGTGAACTGCCCCACCTATGGAATGCCGAGCACTTGAGAAAGTATTTCATATAAGGGTCACAGTTTTGCCCAACAATGTAACCAACGACTTATGAGTGAGAAAACACTTATGATTTCATCTCCATTTGCCTTTATCTAAAAAGCTCTGATCATACAAGTTGAGTCTCTGGACATGCCGCGATGCATTGGTTGGGCTAGAGTCTCCCGAGGTCTACCCCACACGACAAGTTGGACATAAGTCCCTTGACTTGCCGACCTTCGTGCTGCAAGCCGAGTCTCTAGACTTGTCGCAATGCATTGGTCAGGTCAGAGCCTCTCGAGCTCTACCCCACACAACAATTCGGACACAAGTCCCTCGACTTGTCGACTTTCATGCTACAAGTCGAGTCTTTGGACTCGTTGCGGTGCATTGATCGGGCCAACTTTGGTTAGGACCAGAGCCTCTTGAGCTCTACCCCACACGACCAGTCAGATACAAGTCCCTCGACTTGCCAGCCCTCGTGCTACAAGCCAAGTCTTTAGACTTGCCGTGAAGTACGGTTAGGGCTTGAGCCTCTCGAGCTCTGCCCCATTGACAGCCAGTCAGACACAAGTCCCTCACCTTGCCTACCTTTGTGCCACAAGCTGAGTCTTTGGACTCATCGTGATGCATTGGTTAGGACAGAGCCCCCAGGCTTGCACACACAACCAATTGGAGATAAGTCCATCGACTTGTCGTCCTTCATGCTACAAGATGAGTCCTTGGACTTGTCGCGAAGTATGGTTAGGACCAGAGCCTACCGAGCTCTAACCCACCAATAGCCAGTCGGATATAAGTCCTTCAACTTGTCGACCTTCCTGCTACATGCTGAGTCTCTGGACTTGCCGCAAAGTATGGTTAGGACCAGAGCCTCCTGAGCTCTACCCCACTAACAACCAGTCAGACACAAGTCCCTCGACTTACAGACTTTTGTACTATAAGCCGAGTCTTTGGACTTGCCGTGAAGCATTGGTTAAGGCCAGAGCCTCTTGAGCTCTGCCCCACCCACAACCAGTTGGACACAAGTTCCTTGACTTGTCAGCCCTCGTGCTACATACCGAGTCTCTAGACTTGTCGCAAAGTACGGTTAGGCCTTGAGCCTCTCGAGCTCTGCCCCATTGACAGCCAGTCAGGCACAAGTGCCTTGACTTGCCGACCTTTGTGCCACAAGCCGAGTCTCTAGACTCGCTGTGATGCACTGGTTGGGCCAGAGCCCTTAGGCTCGTCCACACTGCCAGTAAGACCCAAGTCCCTTAACTTGTCAACCTTCATGTTACAAGACGAGTCTTTGGGCTTGCCGCGAGGTTTGGTTAGGACCAAAGCGTCCTAAGCTCTGCCCCACCAACAGCCAGTCGGACACAAGTCCCTCGACTTGCCGACCTTCCTGCTACAAGCCGAGTCTCTAGACTTGCAGCAAAGTATGGTTAGGACCAGAGCCTCCTAAGCTCTACCCCACTAATAGCTAGTTGGACACAAGTCCCTTTACTTGTCGAACTTCGTGCTACAAGTCGAGTCTTTGGACTCGTAGCGAAGCATTGGTTAGGGCTAGACCCCGAGATCTGCCCCACCCACAACCAGTCAGACACAAATCCCTTGACTTGCCGGCCTTCATGCTACAAACTGAGTCTTTAGACTCATCGCGTAGCATAGGTTAGGGCCAGAGCTTCTTAAACTCTACCTCACTCACAACTAGTCGGGACACAAGTCTCTTGGCTTGCTAACCTTCAAGTTACAAGCCAAGTCTCTGGACTTGCCGTGGGGTTGAGGCTGGGTTAGAGCATCTCAAGCTCTGTCTACATGGCCCCTTGGAGATAGGCCCTAGACTTGGCGAGCCCCATGGCCGATAAGGCCCAATCCCTAGACTCGCCATGAGGTTGAGACCTTGGAGTTAAGGTAGGACCTACCACACGATTACACAACTGTGCGGACAGAAGTCCCGACGAAGTGAGTCCTGAGACCCATGTCCAAACAAAAAAGAAATGGAGAAAATATGAAATAACAAGTACGTAAGGAAAAAGAAGGAAAATATTATATATATATATATAGAGAGAGAGAGAGAGGTACAAGTTAACTTTACATAGGAGGCTGGGTTATAAAAAAAGAAGAAGAGGAAAGCGAAACAACAAAGGGGCTCGAAGCCCGTACAAAGGCAACTACGAGGACGAAGGGGGAGCGCTCGAGAAGAGTGCAGGCATCTCTGACAACTCGTGAACCTAAGGGTTTGGTTCCAGGTAGGCTAGACTCAAAGTGTTGAGATACGTCCTGGGATATTCCCACAGATGGTCTCGCAGCCGTTCGAGGCCCTCTTTATAGCCATACCCCAAAGCCGCGTTTCGTATGGCCCGAGTGTTTTAAATTTGGGACCTGATCTCCCTAATGTACTGGGCACTAGCCTCTTGGCTGGATTCTAGGACCAAGATCTACGTGTCTCGAGCCAAGATGGTGTTCGTCGCATGCAACAACTTGACTTCGAAGCCGTGGGCCTGAGCCTAGCTCCGCTGGACGTTTACCCTTTGGCGTCGGACTTCCCGGATGAGTGAAAAGTGCTTGAACAATAGCTGACAACGTCGCCTGGTGGCTGAGGCGTGCTCCCGGGCTATCTTGTCCTTCTCTTTCTAAAGCGTAAGAAACCCCCTTCGGAGAAATCGTTGCTCCTCCTCCCTCTTTTCCAGGTCCCTCTGCATGTCGACATGGTCGTCCCGGAGACACTTACAATCCAAGGAAACTTGGGAGAGCTCCTATTTGGTCCCATCCAGCTCCATCTTCAGCCTGGATTTCTTTCTCTTTAGCTCCTGGACCTTTTCCCCAAGGAGCCCATGGTGTTTCTTCAAGGACTTGAAGTCCTCTATCAGCCCGTCGCGCTCTAAGGAGAGAGCCTCGATCTCACGGTTCGCTTTGTGCTCCACGTGGGTAAGAAGGGCCAGAGACTGAAGTGCCAAATTCTCCTCCTTGAGCTCCTCACACTCCTCAATGAAAATGCCCGCCAATTGGTCTGCGACTTACAAAAATGAGAGTGTTAGAAGGAGGAAGGGTAATGCCCCATGGGACAAGCTAAAAAAAAAGGGAGGGGGGGGGGGGGGGGGGGGAAGGGGGGCGAAGCATACCTGGGCAAAGAAAGGCCTCAATTTCTGAGCCTCCAGCTCAATGTCTGGGCTAGTGGTCAGGCTCGCCCCCAGTTCGGCATGGGAGGTGGAGGCTGCACCCCTAACCGCCATGAAGACATGACATGTCCTTGACAGACTCTAAGGCAGGACCCGCATCGGAGGCTTTTGGCATGTCAGCCTCCACCCGTTCATTCGGTCATGGGTCAAACCCCCTCATAGGCTGAGCATGTCCTGTCTGTTGGAGGACTTAACTGGGATGCCTGCTTAGGAGAAGTAAGATAGGAGTCCACCTCTGGCTCCTAGGAAGATTGTGGGGGAGGCAAAGGGATTGACACCCAATCGTCGCTTAGCTCCACGACAAAGGGGGAACTCTGGCTACCCCTCCCTATCATCAGGCATCGGGACTGCGGGGAAGGAGAGATCCCCGACACCAACATGTGGAAGGATTGAGGGGCTGGCATCTTCCCGATCGCTCCAGGACAGAAGGAGAGATCGGGGACCCCGTCGCGGCTATGGGTGGAACAGGCAAAGCGACCTCCTGAACAAGTGCCTCCTTGAAGGAGACAAAAGGCTCCATGATTGTAGCCCCCCGAGGGGCTGGTTGAATGAAGGCATTGAAGAAGGCGGCCCGAAAGACGTCGTCATCTTCCTCCTTTTCAACGAGCCAGTGGAATAGGCATCGACAGAATAGATGACGAGGCGAGCGTCGAGTGCTGCACCCAGGGAAAAGAAGTAGTCCCCCAGGTGGGGGAATCAGGGTCTCTAAGCGCTTGGGCTACGCACGCCTGGTCCCCTTGGCTCAATTCCGGGACGCGCCCTCCCCACTCTGGGTCCCTCTGGCTCAGTTTCATCTGAAGGTCAAGTAGCTTCTGATATTGACGTCAGATAGCACTGCGTTAGTCTCCGGGTCATAAGGGTGGGCCAATACATAGCACTATCGCTAGCCTGGCCTCTTCCTTACAGGACAAGTCGACTTTCAGGCTCTTGGACAGGGGGACGTATGACTAGATGGCTTGAACGGGAAACTCCTCGTGTACATTTTCTCCTTCGGAATACTCCCATCCCAAGCCTGAAACAAAGAAAATTTTATGGGACCAGTCATTGATATGCAAGTGGTGCGACTCAAGACTGGTGATGTGCCTCCAGGTCGTGCACGTCTGAAAGTTGCACAAACTCACGACGAGGCGTAGCACACGGTACATTGACAAGAACTCCCGAGTTGTCAAGTCAGGATACGTCTCCGAACCGGCTCTGAACACCCTCTGATAAATGATGCAACTGGCTACCAAGAGTCGCCAGGAGTTCGGATGGAGTTGTGCGGGGGCCAACCCCAGTAAGTCGAGAACATCACGAAACCTATTCATGAACATAAGAGGGTATAGCGCCACATGGCCCACCATCCCATCAGCATCCACGACGGGCACATGGCGCCCTGGGACCTCCAGAACCACTGACGCAGGGATATTGTACTTTATCCTGAACGCCCGAAGGTCGTCAAGGGAGACCAACGAATCCCAGCTCTTCCCGATGAAGTACATGGGCTTGGCACTTGAGGAACCCTTCGAGGCCATCATAGACAAAAGTAGACGCTAAGAACGACAGATAGAAAGACAGAAAGCTTGAGGAACGGAGAAAACTACGACATAGAAGAACTCAAAAGGGAAATGAGGAGAGAAGCCAATGAAAGAAAGGAGGACAAGGAGGCAAATGGTGAAAATGAGAGGGGGAAAAGGACTTAAATAGGGCCGCACGCAAACTGAGGCATCGCTAATGATACGGGCAGGTGGACTCAAGAAGCCCAACCTTCACAGGGCTACGTAGACGTGGGGAGTCACATCGAGCGCGTGGGACACACAGGCTAATGAACAGCCCGGGAGGCGAGGAGACGCGCCCCATCAGATCCAACTGTTAGAAAACGTGGGGACTACAGAAATCGAGGCGATGCTCGCATTGAATGACGTGGGTGCAGGACCCGTGCATACGTGGGAAGCCATGACAGGCTCGTGTGGTGTACGGACCAATACACGGCCCGAGATGTGGGAAGACACCCCCCGAATTCAACGGTCGAGAAGATAGAAAGACGACTGAAGCCAAAGTGTCCTCATGTATTAACGATGGGGGAGCAGCCGCAAGGAATGCGTCCGAGGAAGGCGCGACAAGGATGTTTTGAATTTCCACCACACGTGTGCTAGGAATTCACGGAGTACTGTGAGTTGAGTAATCCCCAAGGTCGGGCCTGAGGAAGTAGGCCCTGTCCACAAGGCCAGAAGAGTCCCGGGGCCCGAGGACAAGGGCTGGGTTAGGCCAGGTCTGCCTAGGGGGCCCAAGAAGGGAAGCGATCAGGCAGTGCATGCTGACTAGAGGATGAAGGGCAGGATTGTCTGAAACCACTACTGGCAAACATTCAGGGACAAACCTTGTCCCTAAACCTTGGTGTCTGGACAGGTTAGAGGGATGGACGTACCTAATCGGAACCACGCTGCATTTAATGCATCCTAAGGTTTCGTCAAGCCACGGCGTGCCTCCTGGGATGTTAGTGACAGCCACAATCAGGTTTGGCGAATCAGTTGCGCAATAGGGAGTTGGCAAGGACACACGACCTAGTACAGAGCGACACACCCACTGTAACACCCCGCCTAATTAATCATTAGGATTAACCCTTAAACACATTAGGTTAGATTTTAATTTTAGGTTATTACTTACATTAAGATTGATAGTGAGGTTAGCCTTAATCTTGGCACTTAATACCATTAAGTTAAGGATTAGAGAAACAAGTCCATTAGTAAATTTGGTAAAGTTTTTAGAACCTTAGAGCATTCATGGGCCTAGCCTAAGAAGCCTTGAACCAAACCCATAGGAAATTCAAGACTTGGTAACCAGCCTTGGCCAAAACTTAAGGAAGCCATAAGGCTTTTGGGCCAAACTTCGTGTAGGATGGACCCATGGCCCAATTAGGCCAAGACAAACATTTTCAAGCCCATCTTAATGGATCTTGAGGTTTCTTTTCAACCCTAAAAATCTGGAAATGAGGCCCTTCTCATTCAAGTCCAAGAGCCCATAAGCTATGAACCCACATACTTGGCATTTTTAAAGCCCACAAGGCCCAAACCCATGTTTGAGTTTATTTCAACATTCAAGACCAAAAGCTCAATACACCATACCATTGATTTCCTTAAATCCAAATCATACTCTAAGTACCCAAATTAAGTTTTGAAAATTGGTTAAGACCATTAACCATCATACTTGAGGTTAGTGAACTTTACCCATGCTTTGAAGCTTAATTTCATTTAATCTTTTCTTAACCTTCTAATTTGAATTTTTCTTGATTGATTACTTCATTTTATCATACTTAGACCTTACTAATACCCTAGATAAACCTCCCCACATGTCATTAAGGAAAATGACATGTCAAACCCCAAACTTTGCATGAATCGCCTATGTGTATTGTCCTTTGAATACTTGGACTGTTTTGCCCTTAGGTCTAATGTTTTTGTGATTTGAACTCAAGGGTAATGTGGTCCTTAAACACCACATGAGACCCCTTCAAACTTAGTTTGTGCCTTGGACGAAATTGGTTATACAAACCAATTCAATTGACCAAATCGATTAAACCTTAGTCTAGTTTGAGTGGGAACCGGTTGGGTTGGAATCTAACCAACCATTTGCCATGGTTGAGCCACCATCCCATGTCACCTACTTCACCACCCAATCCCCAAGAGGTCCTATGATCATCATGAAGAAATTGACTCAGTTTTTCCTCCCAAAACCCTCCAAAACTGAAGTCCAAAATCTGTCAAATAAAACCACCTAAACCTGCCGGTTTGCAAGGGTGGTTTGAGTGACTTCTTGTCATCTGAACCATGCCCCACGACTTGGACACCTCCATAGGGCCATGATAGCTACGGTGAAGAGGAAATCATGGTGGTTTCAGGCCACTATTCCCCCTGCACAGGGTGATAAGTCCATGGAAGCAAGCTGGAAAACTTCCAGACTGGTGCACCTCCCACTTCACCCAATCACCTAGACCAAGGCCAATGTCTCCTCCCCTCTTGAACCCTATAAATACCTCCTCACTTTCTCATTTCCTCCACACCTCAGCTTCAAATTTTCTCTTGAGTCTTGAGAGCACTTCTCCCCCTTAGAGATCAAAAGAGTGAAAGCGAGTGAGTTTTGTTGAGTTCTTGAGTGTTCTTGAGTCAGACTGTCTTGGGTGCTTGGAAGGCCATGTAATTTGTAAGTTTTCTTACTCTTAATATTATTTAGCATGTCAAGCTTTATTTCTAATTGTTGGTACGAAATCTGGTTGAGTTTTGAGAAGGTTATCATGCTTAGTTCAAAACCGGGTCATTAAAGGGTGGTTTGAATGACTAAATGATTTTAAGTGGAAATTTAACTATGGGATGTCTTAAGCATGATTTGTATGATTTATTATTGTCTTATAATGATTATGGGAGGTTTGATTTGTGATTAAAAGCATGCCATGATAGGTCTTAAATATATCTTGTTTTGATCATCAAGTATGATTCGATTTTGAATAAATTAAAGATTTAGGATATCTTAGCCATGATTAAGTATTGGGATGAACTTGATTATCTAAGAATTAGCCTTCATTATGTCATTAAATATGTTAGTGATCATTTTTTATTAAAGAAAATCTCTTGTGGATGCATTCATAGGAAGCAATAGTTAAAAACACACTTAGACATCAACTAGAGTGTATGCCATGGGTTGGGACTGTTTGGTAAATTCCAGTTTTATTTTTGAAAATATAAGGGCATAGATGGTTTTATAATGCCAAAAATATAAAGTTCATTAATTTTGGTTAAATTTGGAGTTTGTTTGTAAATAGTAAAAATTTAAGCCCTTAATGGTAATTTTTTAGAGCCTAGGGGGTATTTTTGTAAATATTCATTTTTGAAGCCTTTGATTTTGAACCTCAACCATAGAAGTATTAATCCTAACTTAGTATGCACTTGATTTCAGTTGCTACGACATTTTTTCGATTACTCAGGAAGTTTGTAAGTTGGCCTCTAACTTACACCTTAATAGATTATTTATGAATTATTGATAAATGTTTCATTCATATTTCAATTATCATTTTGAGTATAAAATATCATCTTATATGAGACATTGAGTGTATAATTACATGACATGTGATATTTTTCACCATTTTTGCATATTGCATCCATAAATGTCATTTTTGCATGAAAGCTTACCATATATGCACATGTCATAAAAAATATTTTTCAAGCATAGTATGAAAATAATTTTTGTCATGACGTCAAAAGTTAGGATGAGTAATTATTCTAGTGAAACTCCTTTATCCACTCTGGAGTGTTTAATAATGGAGTTGTAACCCCTGGATTGACGAAGAATAATCAACTAGCTTCGTTGGTGGGTGTATGTGTTATGATGTTATGTTATATTTATCAATGCATTGAAAACAAGTTTATAGATATAGTTTCAACGTGAGTTGTACTACGGTCATCGACAGGTACTCATAGTGCATATGGGAAATTGTGACGTTACCACACGTTATGATGTTAATTATGAATTGCTAATAATCATGAAATTATTTTGATGAAGTTATGTTATAAAAAATGATGGCAAAAATGTTTATTGAATGAAAATCTGTGTCTCTATTTTTTCTGAAATGTTGAGGAATCTGGATGGGAGACATGCATATTGATTTTTCTACACTTCATGCATTGCATATTTATCATTTTTTATGCTTAATTTATCTTTGTGCACATTGGTTACTTAACTTACTGAGATTTTGAGTAAATTTCACCCCTTGTGGGACCACTATCATTCCGCTTGGAATGTTAGAAGTTGTGTCAGGTTTTGAGGAGATCGAGCTAGATAGAGCGCTGGATTCAACTAATTGAGGATGAGCCTAATCTTGAGAGGAGACTGGATTTAATCCTGATGTTTATAGCTATAACATTCCGCTCCTCTCTAACGCTAAGCAAATTCCGAGGATGTAATTTATTATAAGGAGTGAAGGATGTAACATCCCGCTCTTCCTTATCTCTAATAGTGAGCAAATTTCGAGGATAAAATTTATTATTAGGAGGAGAGGACGTACTAGTCCGCTCCTTCTCTCTAGTAATTGCGAGTCTTGTCTTACATGCCGAATCCTGAAGGCGTTTTTTTTAATGTTAGCAATAGATTTTTAAAGGCATTTTTTAAAGTACGCCCAGTGTTTTAAAGCCTTCAAATATCTTAAATGTCCTAAAAATATTTATATGGAGTATATTCAATGTTATTGGACTCAACCTGATTTTATGTAAGACAATTATAATATTTTTGAAGAGCTCTAAAAATATTATAATTGTAGAAAATCATTTTATCTAAATTATTTCAGTTATTTAAAATATTATGGTATTTAAATTATATTAAAAATTTTAATTAATTAGATGGTTTTACTCTTTTAAAAGTAATTAGCAAAACTTCATCATTTTATTAATGATGAAATAATATTATTTTATAAATTAAAGTTTAGTTTAAATAATATTCTATCTTAATTTCTCTCAGTGGTTTTAGTTAAGTTAATGTTTACGCATTTTCAAATCAGTATTTAAAGCCCACCGTTAGATCGTTTTGAAGACCCCGAGGTAAAGGGTTGGGATTAAAATCCTAGCTCCCTCTCTTTTTTCCTCACTTTCCTTTTTCCTTCTCTCTCCTCCCTCTCCCTCTCCCTCACTTGATTCTCTCCTTCAAACTACCCAGCGCCGCCGTGCACCACCAACAGCGACATCGACCACCTCACCGGCTTCCCTTCACGCCGGCGACCAAGCTAGCCACCACCAAGCTCCCCCACACGCAACCCCTTTCTCTTTCCCGAAATGGGTGTCTACATGGGTTATTCACCCATTCTGCCACCATGCGCTGCCGTAGCTCATCCCAGCCACCACCGCTAAGCCCCACGACCTCCAAGCAACCGCCACCGTCAAACTTAGCCCATGGCACCCCCTCCTCTCCCTCTTCCATTGCACGCACGCAACCTCTCATTCCTTCATGTGCCACCTCGGCACCACCACAAGGCCACCATCCCAGGACCCCAACCCAATGCGTAATAGCCTATCCCAACTCCCAAACAACCCCTAACACCCTAAACAGTAACTGTGCGTGGCTAGTCACCACTATACATAGCTTTAGCCCCACCCATGAACTCCCCACCATGTCGGCCACCCTCACACAACCTAAATCCACCCGCTAGAATCCTAGATTCAGTCCCTGAGATAGTCTCGTTGTAAGGTCACGGTAGTGATCACGACGGAACGCCGCCCAAGCTAGTGGCTTCCGATGTCACTGGTCGTGCCGGGTAATGAGTAACGCACGGGTTATCTTGACAATGGTATAACTCTCTTTCGTTTATCCTCGTTATTATGTTAGTTGGTTGGTTAGGTTATGGACTGTGCTGTTAGTATTTGTGGAGTTTATTGTGTAGTGTGGTGATGCGATGTGTTGTGTACGTGAAGTGTTGGGCGTAATCGTGTAGTGTGCTGTGTAGCCGTGTTGTGGATTGTGCTGAGAAGTGTGGTTGTGAGTTCTGTGGTGTAGTGGTGATGTAGCGTGGTGTAATGTGAAGAGAGTAAAGTGTACTCTTGTGGCGTAGTATGGAATAAGAAGAGTATACGTGGAGTGTGCTTTCCTGGTGTAGTGTGATGTGAAGAGAGTACACATGGAGTGTACTTTCGTGGCGTAGCGTGGAATGGGAATAGTACACCTGGAGTATACTCTGTGTGGTGTAACGTAATGTGAAGGGAGTACACATAGAGTGTACTCCATGTGGTGGAATGACGCACCATGTGTGTTGTAGTAGTGCATGACGTAGTGTGATGTGAAAGAAGTACAAGTGGCGTGTATTCCATGTGGCGAGGTGATGCACCATATGGCGTGTATGTCGTAGTGGTGATGTGGCATAGCCTATGTGAAAGGAGTACACGTGGTGTACTCCATGTGGTGAAGTGGTGCACCATGTGGTGTACCGTAGTGGTGATGTGGCGTAGTATAGTATGTGAAGGGAGTACACGTGGAGTGTACTCCATGGGATGAAGCAATATACCATGTGACATGTCGGGAAGATAAGGATGGTTGTGTAGTTGAGAAGTGTAGAGCGTGATGAATAGTGTTGGAAACTGTGGAACAGTGTCTCGAGCTAGTTGTGATGTAATCGGTAGTCCCAGAAACTAGTGTTACTGTGTAGTCGTGTTATGTCTGGGAGTACGTGTGAAGTGTTGGAAACTATGGAACAGTGTTCTGAAATAGTTGTAATGTGATTGGTAGTCCCAGTGACAGGTGTCTCCGTGTAGTAGTGTTATAGCTGATGTACGTATAAAGTAACAGAATGGTGTAAGAGTGACGTAACGGGAACGTGACGGGATGTCACAATGTGGCAAGAGTACGAGAGGAACCATACTTGTGATGAGTGAAAAGTTGGCGTATAAGTGACGTAACGGGATGCCAAGTGATGTGACAAGATCACAATGTAGCTTGGGAGTAGTCTCGAGTTACGTGACGTTGTAAGGTGTAGTTGTGAATGGAGTCCTATCGTGTTAAGTGTTGGGATGAACTTGTAATGGAACGGGAAGTAGGAAGAGTCCTGCCAACCGGGTTAGAGAAGGTTGATATCAGATTATGGTGCTTGTTTACACAAGCGGGCATTAATGGATTATATGTTACTCTTAGGTGGCATAGGTATACGATGTTTGAGCCTCAGAGTTGGCTTAGAGTCGTGTGATATGCATGGACGATGATGATGATAAGGAAGCGTAGGCTCAAATGTAAGAAGTGACATGTGTATTGTCTAAGATTGGGATGCGTGACTTAGCCGATCTGAGTCATACATCAGGATGAGGTTAATAAGAAGAATAAGATGAAGGTCTTAATATCTTAACCTAAGGTAAATCATGGGATTCCCTCTAGTGGATAAGCACTTGAGGTAGGACGTTGAGTTTGGAAGAGATAGTGACCGTAAGTGGACCCTCGAAGGTTTTAGCATAGTAAGGGACACATAAGAGCCCGAGATAGAAGGAGAGTGTTCCCGAATGAAGTGTAGTTCTATTTCTAGTTTAGTTGCTTATGTACTAGATAGAGAATGACACTAAGGTTAAGTGTACACATGTAGGTTGGTTGTCATCTGACACGCACGTGAATGGACTACATGGTATGAGAATAGCATGGAGACCAGTTAAGTATTATGTTCATACACTTCTAGAGTTTTCTAAAGAAACGAAAGAAACAAAAAGAAAATATTTCTTTTTACGACCTTTACAAAATGAACGAATTTTTATGAAAACATACTAAGTATAAGTCTTCAAGTATATGTACGTAATGGCCATTCTTGGCAGCCCCTTTTTATGCAACCCAAGTATCTAAACTGTATGCATGTGATGGATAACTATATATAGTAGATATCAGATGTAGTCTTTTTAAAACAAAAACGTGAGGTTTACGCCTTATGCTTTTACAAACCAATGCTTTAAGCGATGCGACGAAAGTGTTTTAAAATGTCCCTATGAACTGTATGCTTTATGGATGCCATAGACTGATGATTCCAATGATGCCTCAATGATGTGATGTTTAGGTTGATGCTCACCTTTTAAATGATGTTTTCCATGAATGAATTGGCTAATGAAAGAATGGAAGAAATGACTAAATGAATGAATGCTATGATGTATGAAAACACATAATGACCATGATGAACGAATGAATGCATGAAGGTACCAATGAATGGGCATATTGCAATGCCGGGTAAGTAGTGATAGTAGTGCACCCAGATTGATAGGTTCCCAACCCGCGGCCACGGGCGGAATCAGGGTCTAAAGGTAGATCGCTAACCCTAGCACACGGGGCATAATAGTGTGTAACGGTTGATGGAAAGTGATAAGAGAATGCATGAGTCTTCGGACTTTTTAAGAAATGAAGGCACTGGCGGGAGAAATTTTTTATGAAAAGAAAACTGTCCATTTTAATAAAATCCCCGTCTGGTGACGTTTTCAAAATGAATGTATGCTTATTGTCTTGTATGTATGTATGTACGTATGAGTGACGAATACATGACTGAAATTCTATATTGCTATATCTTTATGGTATGAAGTAATGCTTACTGAGTATATGACTCATTTTAATTTTTATGTATGCCCCTCCCCCCTCAAGAACAAAATGAGCAGAACACGTCAAGATGGACACGGCCCAAGGGGAAGAGCATATAAGTCTAGACATGAGAGTTTTAAATGTATGAGAGGCCTTTTTTATTTTAAGTTTGATGTTTTCCACTGTAAACCTCTTTATGAAGAGAATGATTTGACTTTAACTCTTAGTTGTACTAAGTCTATGTTATGTTGGTATTTTGAACTTGATGATTACTATTGAAATTGGGATGCTTTTAGTTATTCTGACATAAGTTATACTTTCACCTTTATTTCCGCTACGATTATTACATGCTGCTAGTTGCATATTAGGATGTATTGCATGTTAATTGTCATATACGAAAGTATGTAACCTTGTGTTGCATGTCCCGAAGCTCTAAGTCTCCGTTCCATCCCAAGCGAAGGTTGGAGGCATCACACTCACCACCTCCATCTCAGGGATCCTCCGGCCAGGTATAAATACCCCTTCCGTCAACTAGGGGAGCGGTTCAGACTCTTTCATACTTTAGCTTATTATTCTCTTTGATTGAATACTTCTCCCCTTTCACTTTATCCCAGCAATTTATGCATCGGAGGTACCACGACACCCGAGTCCCTCATTCTCTATCTCAACAAGATCCAGACCGAACACACTAGTATGGAGTTGCCTAGGCTGTGAAACACGACATCAACAACCTCAGGACCAATTGATCAACCAATTGAAAGAAATTAAAATAAAATAAAAGGGGTTGGAACATTTTTCTTGTGCCAATGTATCTGCTTGCATACATCTGATGCTATCATTTCTCTGAAACTTTGTTTTGTTGTGAGGAATATGAATCTTTCTTTTGTGTATATATATATATATATATATATATATATATTAAATACTAATTTAGATGTGTGTGTATATAAATATATATATATATATATTAACTACTAATTTGGATGGTTCAATATGCTTTATATATTTTTAAGGTTATGTTGTTTTCTTTGAACTGGTATTATTTTGAGTTGTTATCATAATTTAATAGGTAAAAAAAAAATAGAATCTTATGCTCTTACTTTATCTCAAATTGCAGTTGAACCCTATGGAACGTAGTGCTGCTATGCTTTCATCTGGGTTTGAATTAATGCACAATGTGATTCATTTGAACAGTACTCTATTTCCAACTTTGGATAGCTTTCTCCCAACAACTAGTCCTCAAGTTCGCCCTCCTATTACAAGAAGACGGAGCAAATCAGATGTATGACACTTTACGAGGATTGAGAATGTCGAGGATCTCAATCAACCTAAAGCCTCATGTGATTATTGTTGTAAGGTTTTGTCATGCCATCCTAAAAAATAAGGTACTTCATCCTTGAAGTACCATAATCAGATATGTAAAGCCTTTAATACTATTGGGTTTGGAAGGGATAATCCCAATAAAAAATGACCGAGACTAGGAAGACAGGGGTGGATGGTACAACTAGCAGTCCTAATGTTGGACTTGCCAAGTACAATGAACAGAAAATACGATCGGCTATAGCTAAAATGATAATTATGGATGAGCTACTGTTTAAATTTGTAAGATTGTTCACCTGAACTGAAAATTCTTTCAGAAGAAACGGGTATTCGAACTCGATCTTTTTTGTGGGTAATAATCTAGAAAAATGTGATTACCATTCTATACAAAAAATTTGAAATGGTATGTTCCAATGCTCTTTTGTGATTTTGTATAGGAGGTTGTGATTGTGCACTAATTTGCAGAATTTGTTTGTTTCTGAATTTCAATGTAATTGGAGTTTTCATTGTAACAAATGTCCTACGGTTCATTTTATTTTCAATGGATGGCTCTGTATTTCTTCTCGTTGTTAGACTGTGATCTACTTGTCAATTACACGACTTTTGAGAATAGTTAGTGAATGGGGGAAGTGATGAGCAGCACCACTTCAAGCCTGCATGCTTATTGGTATCCTTATTGGTATAATTTTGTGAACTACGCCCATCCGACTCTCCAAGAGTGTACTGCTTTTGATGGGTTACAGTAAAACATAGCCAAATATTAATAACAGAACTTGGTAAGAAAAACAAAGACCATTGTATTGGTTCTCATTATAATAATTGTGGATAAGCTACCGTTTAGATTTGTAGAAAGATTTGTACTAAAATGATAAATGTGCTAAAATGATGATAGTGTTGGTTCCCATTAAGATAATTGTGGATGAGCTAAAATAACTTATTTTATATATTTATCTCTCTTATATTTTAAATCTTAAAATTCATAAAAAAATATTAAGAATATTATTCCCATCAATGGCACATTTATGCGAATTACTGTTTATATCTAAACGGTTGAAATTTTTTCACGTCATCACTTACCACGCTGAGGTGATAAAAATCTAGATCATTTAAGTTTAAAATAATAAATATATATTTTTAAAAATATATAGAGGATTATGGTGTTTGAATTCTGAAAATTCAGACAATTGAATCGCATTTTGTTGTTGTTCTAATTATCAAAAAGAAAAATTGAACTCATTCATTCTACACCACACACATATTTTTATTTTTTTTATCTTTTTAATTTTTTCTTTCTTTCAACAGGTGTGTGGTATAGGCCGGTTGCTGAGTAGAAGAACTCTATCTAAAATGTGCCGATCCATATCTACATTTAGGTATAAGTGTGTGATGTAAGTAACATTTCTTAAATAAAACAGTATCATATATTAATCAATGAGGTTTATCTCGCATGGGCGGTTATCTTGAACTCTTTTTGTTGTTTTAAGGTTATTTAATGTTGTTGTGACTCTGAGCATTATATCATGATATATATATTATTCATGGAGTATATTTGCGAACCCAGTACTATATATTGAAATATTGCTCAATCATGACTAATGCCTTTGATTGGAATCTTTTGTTTTCGGCGTTTGATTCATGATGATCAGAAGAACAAAACTTATCATGACGATATTCTCATGAAAGGTTTAAATTAATAAAAATATTGATCATGCACGTTTTTTTATTTATTTCTTTCTTTCTTTCCTTTTGGATGTCGGCGCGGGCTAATATCCATATATAATATTGTGGCCTGGTACTCTCTCTCTCTCTATATATATATATATATATATGTGGTGTGAAGAACCAGCCTAATTGTCATTTAATAAATATTATAAGCACCTAAAGGAAATGCTAATGAGAATTGTGGCATGCACACTTTGAAAGAAAGGAAGTTCATGGATTAATGATTAGTACGTAGTTTGTATCTAAATCATATTAATTCCAAGCGTAAAAAATAAAAAAATAATAGAAAATGAGATGGCGGAGAATGAGAAGAGAGAATAGGAGAGACTTTGAAATTTACATCTTTTATATTCGTAAGTGTTTATAAATACAAGGCGTAAACCCCTATTTATAGAGAAAGATCAGGTTAAGTGAATTACATAATTAATTAGGAAGTTTTCTAATTAAGGTAATTAATCAACTTTGATTTGATAATCATTTCAAGACTAATTTGATATTATCTCCAACGTCACGAAGAAATTGATGATATCAAAAGGTTTTGGGTCGCAAATTAGAAATATGATTGTTGGGGGTGCTCTCTGATCTCTCAATCTCCCCACTCCTCGGCCCCTCCCCTCATCATATCAAGTAGTGCCACAGCCATTTCCATTTGAGATTTGATATATATATAGAATATTGAATCAACTTCGTGCACACATGATCATTAAAGCCATCATCACTACATCATGATAAATTTAATATTTAAAGTTTATTAAAGAAGAAATCATCACTGAAATGATCAGCTGATCTTTCATGATATTGTTCTTATAATAATTAATGATCATACGATATTAAGGCATTCGAACATTAATACTATATATATAGTGCTTTTTGTAATGTTTGTCCCTTAAAAAAGAATTCTGCATTTTTTTGACTGTCAAATACGTTCAAACATGAATTAATTATTATCATTGGAACAATATTTTAGGGAAAATAGAAAAATAACAAGAAAAAGACAAAAGGATCGAAGACTAGTCCTGATCAATGATCAGTAGCTAGATAGCTAGCAAGTACCGACAATCCAATTTGCAGCATTTAACTGTTAATTTATATATATATATATATATATATATATATATATATATATACCTAGACTTTATATCCAACCGTCCCCGGCCGGAATCTATACATTTCTTTATGCTCGATAAGTCATGTATCCATATTATATTTATTCTCTTTCTTCTTTCTTTCACGCTCCCAAATACACAATTCCTATATACTTTTTCTCGAACAATTTATAATATTGATATATTGTTCGATCAAACCATATTGATATATATATATATATATATATATATAAGTACTGCGCGCCAATATTATATATCTTAAATGAAATCAAGAGACAAAACATAAATCTTTATTATCATGTCATGATGAATATTCCTCTGCATCCACTATTTTCTTTACATTTCAACATATATATATTATATATATATATATATATATATATATATATAAAGTAGTGTACGTGCACCCAGCTTAATGTCTCGGGGAGCTCAATATGCGTGTTTTACGACAACCTCAGCAGTTGTAGAAACGCTAGAGAAGAAAAGAAAGAGAAAATCCAGAAACTGATCAAGGAAAGAAACTTGACGTGTATTATTACTTTCTTACTTCTGTACAAAATACAACTGAACTACAGAACTAATTAATTATATATATATATATACTTGGTTTATTTACACTAGTTATATTACTAATGACAATTAATTATAACTAAACTACATCATCTCTCACACTCTCCCTCAAGATGGGGAATGAATGTTCATAACACCCATCTTGGAAAGAAGATAATAGAACTGTCGATGTGGTAAAACTTTGGTGAAAATATCAGCTATTTGATGTTAAGAAGAGACATGCAGTGTACGAATGAGGCCTGATTGTAGCTTTTCTCTAACAAGATGGCAGTCAATCGATCTATATGTTTAGTTCTCTCATGGAAGACTAGATTTATTGCGATATGCAAGGTTTTTTTACTATCACAATACAACACAGCTGGAGAAGAATGTGTTACACCAAAATCATTGAGTAAAGAAATCAACCATGTGATTTCACAAGCACTAGATGCAAGAGCTCAATATTTAGCCTCTACAGATGATCGTGATACAATAGTTTGCTTCTTAGATTTTCAGGAGAGAAGTGAGTCTCCAAGAAACATACAAAACCCAGGAACTAATCTTCTAGTGTCTGGACATGTGGCCTAATCTAAATCTGAAAAACCTTTCAGATGTAATATAGAACTTGCAGAGAAAAACACAACTTGCCCTGCTGTATTCTTCACAGAATGTAATACTTTATATGCAACATCTAAATGCACAACAGCGGGTTTATCCATAAATTGGCTCAAATTATTCATAGCAAAAGCTAGATCTGGTTGAGTGATGGTTAAGTATAACAATCTTCCAATAAGTCTCCTATAACTTGTAGGATCTGATAAAATATTTTCATCTATCTTCACTAATTTGAGATTGGGATCCATAGGAATTTGTGCTGGTTTACAAGCAAGTAAGCCTGCATCACTTAGAAGCTCCAAGGCATAATGTCTTTGACATAAAAATATGCCTTTGTTTGTATGTGCCACTTCCAGGCCCAAAAAATATTTGAGACTACTCAAATCCTTTATTTTAAATTGGCTATGAAGATACACTTTGAAATCTTGTACTGTTTGTAAATTATTGCTGGATACAATGATGTCATCAACATAAACCAACAATATGATGAAAGAAGAACCTGTTGATCTTGTAAACAATGAATAATCACACTTCAACTGAGTGAATTCATGATTGAGTAAACATGTAGAAAGTTTATGAAACCACTACCTAGAGACCTGTTTAAGTCCATAGATAGACTTAACCAATCAATATACTCGAGGTTCCCCCTTGCTACCATAACCAAGAGGTAATTGCATATAAATCTCTTCATCTAACGAGCCATGAAGGAAGACATTATTTACATCAAGTTGATGTAAATGCCACTTGTGTATGGCAGCAACATCTAATAGACAACATACATAAATTAACTTGGCAACTAGAGAAAAGGTGTCCAAGTAATCAAGACCTTCTTGTTGTGTGTAGCCCTTGGCAACAAGCCAGACTTTGTATCTCTTAGTTGAACCATCTTAATTATATTTAATCTTAAACACCCATTTACAAACAATGGGATGCTTATTAGGAGGTAAAGTTGTGAGTTTCCATGTGTTATTTGCCTCAAGAGCAGCCAACTCTTATGTCATGGCTTTATGCCAATAAGGATATTGAACAACTTGATGATAGAATTTATGTTCAAAGTTTGATGATAAGCTAAGGGTAAAAGCACAATAGCTAGTGGAAACTTTATCATGATAGACATAAATTTAAAGATAGAATAAGGAGAAGAATTTTGCTTACCAATAGTTGTAGCCATAGTAGAGTTAGGGAGGGCAGAAACAGATGGTAACAAATTACAATGATATTGCTGTAAGTATGATGAAGGATGTTTGTCCCGAGATGATCTCCTTAGAGGTGGAATAACAGAAGATGGTTTTGAAAGAAGAGGAGGATCATCAACAGAATTTATGGAATGAGATGCATTGTCGATAGTAGAATTTATGGAGTTAATCTTATTGATGGGTTTGGGTAGAACAACATAATCAATAAAGGAATGAGACAAGGAGTTAATAGGTGTTTTGTCTGAATAAGAATTAGATTTGAAAGGAAAGAGATGTTCATAGAAAATAACATCTCTGGAAAGATAGATTGTGTTAGTGTGTAAAGCAAGGAGTTTATACCCTTTTATAGAAAAATGATATCCAAGAAATACACACTTTCAAGCACAAGAATCAAAGTTGGATCGATGAGCAGACAAAGTAGTAGCATAACATAAACATCCAAATACTCGAATGTGAGAATATGAAAGGGTTGATGAATGAAGCGTCTCATAAGGTGATTTATTGGATAAAAGGGGGTAGGAAGTCTGTTAATAAGGCAGGTAGCAGTAAGAATGCAACACCCCCCAGAATTGAAGAGGTAAATTGGATTGAAAACGTAAAGCTCTAGCTACTTCAAGAAGATGTCTATGCTTACGCTCTACACTGTCATTTTCTTGTGAGGTGGCAACACAACTACACTGATGAATAATGTGTTTGGAAGAATAAAAAGAAGGCATTAGGGGTGTAACAGGTCTGGTTTAGTCCGATTCTGGACAAATTTTAGGATCGAACCGGTATACACCTGTTACCTTCCTAAACCGATACTTTCGATTTTACCGGTTCTGGTCCGATTCGGTCTAATTTTTTGATTTTTAATATATATTAAATCTATAATATCTTATAGTTATATATATTAATATACATAAATGTTAGTAATACACTAATACTATTAATAGTATATAGTAATACTATTGGTATAGTACTAGTACTATATGTTAGTGATAATATAGTAATTAATATACTAATGTATATTAGTATTACTAATATATTTATCAAAAGAAATATGTTGAGAATTTATTAAGCCTAAAATGTAATTAATATATATTTTATATTTAAAACATATGATCAAATAAATGTTATTGTTTAAGATTAAAATTTTATGTTATAAATTATAATATAACATTATTTTATATATAATTATAATTTATAAAAATATTATATATAATATAATATTAAAAATTAATTAAAAATATATAAATATGTGAATTAGTCTGGTCTGATTCAATCCTAGAAAATATAAAATAAAGACCGGACCCGTTATGACCATTTTTAAAATGGAGGAATCGGTCCCGGACTAGTTCGGGCCGATTTTCTAATTCTCCAGTTTATTTTTACAACCCTAGAAGGCATATTGAACTCCAAACTATTGTCACTACGTAGTATTTTTATGGTTTTATGATATTGGTTTTCAATCAAGGATACAAAGGAAAGCTGTTTAGATGACTCATCTGATTTCACTTTTAGAAGAAAACCCAGGTGGTCCTTATGAAATCATCAACTATAGTTAAAAAGTAACGAAAACCTTTCAATGTAGGTGTAGAGAAAGGACCCAAATGTCACAATGAATGAGCTCAAATGGGCAAGTGGTAATTGAAGAACTAAGTGGGAAAAATAAACGAGGTTGTTTGGCATAATGACAAATATCACAATTGAAATGAGAGAAATTTATTGAAGGACACTGTTTTTGCAACAATGATTGTCTAGTATTTGAAGTGTGACCGAAAGGACAGTGCCACAAATCAAAAGAAGATTGAGTAGTGTTTACAGAAGTAGTGTTTATAGGAAACAAAGATACAAAAATGTTTACAGGAAATGAAGAAACTAACGAAGACAACAAGTAGTAAAGTCCATCTTTTTCTTTACCCAACCCAATCGTCTTCCATTGACACATGTCCTATATAAAACAAAATTTAGAGAAGAATATTAGAGAGCAAGAATTGGAACTAAGCAATTTACTTGCAGAGAGAAGATGGGATGAGAAAGAAAGATGGGATGCAAAGAACATTGTGCAAGATTAAGGAATCAAAAAACTTAACAGAGCCATTATGTGTAACTGGAACTTTGAGACCAGCTAGAAGGGTAACAGACATGCAATTAGCAATTGAAAAAGATTGAAAAAAGTGTACAAAACAGACCATGTGGTTAGTAGCAGCAATGTCAATAATCCAAGGAAGTTTGAAGAACTAGAAGGTGAATTATGCTTGGATAAAGAAAAAGCAAAAGGAGAAGAAATTATACCTGATTGGCTGAGAACAGTTTCAACATTGTGATGAGATGAAGTACCTACAAGGTTAACCATAGGATTGGAAGTATGAGGCTTATGATTTTCAAGTAGTGATAAGAGTTGTTGGCATTGTTCTTGGGTAAAAGGAAATTGGGGTAACTCAACCACTTGAGACTCTTGAAAAGATGACTCGAATGGATGGCTAGAAACAAAGTTAAGTCGTGGTTTGTTCATCTTGAAGCCAGGCGGGTAACCTAGAAGCTTGTAGCATCTATCGTTGGTATGGCCAGTCATACCACAGTGGCTGCAAAGTGACTTGGATTTCTGATTAGAAAAACGTGGACGTGATTGAACCAATTTATGTTCTTAAACTCGAGAATTGGTTGTTGGTTCAGCAATAACCAAAGCAGTAGCGTCAAAATTATGCACAAGAGTGGGCAAAATAACATGTTCCCTCTTTGCTTGTAAAGCCAAAGAAAAGACACGAGAAATAGGGGTAAAGGATCCATTAGAAGGATTTGATCCCGAACAGTAACAAAAGAGTCACTAAGACCAATCAAGAATCGCATGACATATTCTTCATGGAGGTTAGCAATAAAGGCTTGAACAACACCACAACGACAATTAGAACAACAACCACAAGTAGGTACAGGATGATAAAACATCAATTCATCCCATAGGGTTTTAAGTTGAGTGAAATAGGAAGTAATAGAGAGATCACCTTATTGCAAAGAACTGAGTAATTTTTGCAATTGGAAAATACGAGGGTCATTCCGTTGAGAGAATCGATCTTTAAGGTCGCTCCACAAATCTTTGGCACTATCGATGAAAACGCAACTCACGGCAATTTCTTTAGAAATAGAATTCAGCAACCATGATAAAATCATATCATTGCAATGTAGCCAAGCTTCATAGAAAGGATCAGAATGATCTTCAGGCAACACCAAAGAACCATCAATGCCAGGAAGATTGTTCTTGGCTCTTAAAGCCATACGTACAGATCGACTCCATGTATGATAATTGTCCCCAAGAGAACTTGAGTGACAAGAGCAAGACCAGAATTATCTCTATGATGGAGAAAATAAGGTGTAGAAGAATCATCATTTTGATTAACAATAGAGGAAGCAGAAAAAGAGGACGCCATTGTCGAAGAAATCTGATACCATGAAGAAACTAGGAAGAAAAGAAGAAAAGAGAGAATCCAGAAATTGAAGTAAAGAAACTTGACGTGTATGACTTTCTTACTTCTGTACAAAATAAAACAAAACTACAGATCAACTAATATATTTACTTGGTTTATTTACACGTTATATTACTAATGACAATTAATTATAACTAAACTACAATATCATCTCTAACTACAGTGAAGCTGGTAAACCCTAAAAGCGATTTAGTTAAGGTAATGATACAGATTAATATATGTTTGTTAGTTTTCAATGGATGGCGGATCAATTCAAATTCGTAGAGTTCCTTCCTACAACAGTATGAATAAAATTATGAAGCAAATGCTCAAGATTCAAAATAGAATAATGATTTTCTTCATCCTAATCATTGTCATTCTCAATCACACGTACGGCTTGGTGACGTGGTACATTTTGGTTGATAGAAGAAGCCATTTGAAATGAAATACATAATCATGCATGCATGGTTGACCTTGGTGATGGAGGGTATCATTGCTCTTCAAAATATATAAATGAAAAAAAATATATATATATATATATATATATATATATTTGGCTCATATATAAATTAGAGCTTTTATATATGCAATCATGTCTATAAATGGGTTGTGTTCATGTTGAGTTCACAGGTTGTGTCATATATTTCCACCTCTATTCATTATCAACATGACGAAAGTCTAATTTGACTCGATTTATATTATTAAATGAGCTATTTGTATACTCAAAATTATGGTTAATTATTAGACAATATAACTCCCATGAAATTTGCTCAAATGATTTTTATAAACATACAAATTTTGAGTAACTTCGTAATTATTTTTCTTAAAGTATTATTGTTAAGCTTACATATATAAAATATATTAGATATATAAATAAAGTTATAGAATATAATATAAGTATTTTATTTTATCAAAATTAAAGGACATAATTTGGAACTAAAATTAAACTAATTATATATAAAGCTTGAGGTACTTATATTATTTGTTCTAACTCGATTCGCCTATACCTATCTTAATTATAAGAATGGTAGCTAGTCTTGTCTTCTCACCATAAAAATAATTAATTATTTAATTAGGTATCAAATTAACCGATCATAACTAAAAGTAAATTAATTAATCCTACTTGGCCACTGCTTTTTTCCACCCAAAATGTTGGTGATATATACGGGTTCTTTCAACTTTCTAAGGGAGAATTAGGACATCATGCATGAGAACTTATAAGACCCTAATTAAAATATTGTTTATGAGGAATAAACAAATAGCGCCGCTAGGGGAATCCTATAATGAGCCACTACTACTACTACTTCCTACAATGAGTTGACTAATTTTTATTTAGCCAAAGTTAATTAAAATACACCATTATCATGATGCATATACGTACCTCATATATTCCTAGCAGCTAATGCAGACCTTTGAACTAATGAATGGTACGTACTGATCAGCCCTAGCTAGTAATTAATTAGGTCCATAAACTAATTTTTATTTAATTATTTATAATCAATATTAATATTTATCATGATCGATCAGGCCACTAGGGCCCGTCTCTATCTCTTTAATTTATTATCCATCCTTAATTAACCTCGAAACCATGCATGATACTGATGGAGGCGGCCGGTCCCGAATTTATATATATATATATATATATATATATATAGTTTCTACATTTCATTTTAAAACCAATTATTACTTGATGTAATACTACGTCACATTATAAAAAAATTATTTATTTGTATTCAATTATTTAATATAAAAATAATTATTTTATATTAAAATGAGTCTACTTTTATTATAAATAGTCATTTCCGTCACAAATATTCATATATATGTCTTATGCTCGATCACAATATCTACTCTTTGACCTAACTAGCTTGGCTCCATGATGTGTACATGCGTAGACCTATTAATTTTATAAGAAGTTTTAGCAAGCCAGGTGAGCTGCAATATTTAAGATCAAACTAAACGGCAAATCATAAGTCGAAGAAAGGAATCCTAACTTGAAACCCACACAAACGGTGATCTTTGCCATTGCATGTCCTTAATTCCTTAAGAATATAATTAACTACGACCATGCAAACTCACTTTTAATATAATTACCTGTACAATATTTATTCAGGCCGAATACTCTTGATGATAATAATATATATTAATAATATATAATATTTGGATCATGTACTGTCATGGGCCATGTTCTGGAGGTTCCTGTCCACACGGAAAACCCCCTGCAAATCTCTCGATTGTTAAAATTCTAAGCTCCATATAAATTCTAAGCTCTCTCTTCAGCTTCTGCTGCAAGTCATATCTGAACTTGATCATCAGGAGTACTGATGAAAAAAATTTACTTTACGTCATAAATCCTCCAAAACTCCAAGTCACCCTTCAGAGAGTGTTGTGTATATATAGTTCTTTTTTTTTTTTCTCCAGAGAATATATATATATACATATAGAGAGAGAAGATAACATTGCCATTCGTTTTGTGGTTCATATAAACAGAAGATATCTTTTATATACCTACAAAAAGGAAAAAAACAAGCAAACCCACTTCCTGCACTAGATTTCCACGATATCTGTTGCAGTCCTTTATTCCACCCCTTTTCTTTTGCAGGGCTCTCTCTCTCTCTCTCTGCCCCGTTCGTCCCCTCTCTATCTCTATTTTTCTTTGCGTCTTTTGTGTATACAAAGAGAGAAATTGTACGCTACCATTTTCTGCACAGGTCGCCACGTTTTTCATATATCTCAGAGGTACGGTGGTCCTAGAAACCATGTGGGGGTATTTTGATGAATTTCCGTATGGCGTCTGTTTACATGCGTGTTTTCTGTAATCTTATATACCTTTGGCTAATCTCAGTTTGATCTCTTCCTTAACTCTCTCGGCCATGCATAGACGTGTAGTCTTATCTCTTTCTCTCTCTTTGTTGTTTTTTTAGCTTAATTATGATTGCTTTTACTTCAAAGTCAATACAAGCTAGATAACCTGTTTAAATTATTAAAATATACCTCTCGGTCAACTTGGCAGGTTTAAAATGATGAGAACTTCACTGTCCGTCTGCAAACAAGTTCAGCCCCTCGTGAACTTTCCTGGAGTACCGGTCCTCGATATGGAATTGTTCCGTCGGAAAAACAAGGTTGTGATTGTAATGGGAGCAACTGGCACCGGCAAGTCAAGGCTCGCCATCGACTTGGCCACTCGTTTCCCGGCCGAGATTATAAATTCCGACAAAATGCAAGTTTACAAAGGACTTGAAATCGTTACGAATAAAGTCACCGAAGAGGAGTGTCGTGGGGTCCCACATCATTTACTAGGAACCATGGATCCTGACTCCAACTTCACAGCAAACGATTTCTGCCATCATGCTTCTTTGGCCATGGAGTCTGTTACCGGCCGCGACCGGCTCCCGATCATTGCCGGTGGCTCCAATTCTTATATTGCAGCGATGGTAAACCAACGTGCTGAATTTCGGATGAAGTACGAGTGTTGCTTCCTCTGGGTCGACGTATCCTTGCCTGTGCTCCATTCCTTTGTATCAGAGCGAGTCAACCGGATGGTGGAAGCTGGTTTGGTGGACGAGGTGAGGAAATTGTTCGACCCGAAAGCCGATTATTCGCGAGGAATCAGGCGCGCAATCGGTGTGCCTGAAATGGATAAATATTTAAGGATAGAAGCCACAGCCGATAAGAGAACTCGTGCTCGACTTCTTAAGGTAGCCATTGAGAAAATCAAGGAAAACACCTGTCTGTTGGCTTGTCGCCAGCTGCAAAAGATCCATCGTTTCCAGAACAAGTGGGAATGGAATATACATCGGCTCGACGCCACTGAAGTGTTCCGGAGAAGAAGCCGCCTGGAGGCTGAAGAAGCGTGGGAGAAGCTCGTGGTCAGACCGAGTGACCTCATCGTCGACGGATTCCTGTACGACCAAAATCGTTTGTCCAGTAACATCGTATCACACGACGCTGCGGCCGCTGTCATCGGCTCGCCAATGTCGATAGGAGCCGTGGCTGCAGCAAGACGCTAGTGTTGGTGGGATCCTCAGAATCTAGCAAAGACCATATAACCACGTGGCAGCTGGTACTCCGCGACTTCTCTAATTTATTTTTCTTTATAGATTATTTGTTCACGGTAAAAAATAAAATATTAATAAGGAAAAATAAAAATAAAAATGAAATAAAAATAGAGATTGGGGGTGAGAGGTTGTTGTCAGGTCGTTATAAGTAGTACTTTCACATTTTGCGGCCGTACAGTGCGGGAAGCATTTTAGAAAGCCGCGCCTGCTGTTTGTACCACGTTTGCTCTCCCTTTTTCTCCATAGTTCTCACTTTACCGTACATGCTTGAGTTCGTTGTGTGTGGCGCGCGCCTGCATCAATCATGATACAGTTGGCTCCTTGTTCAGGGGTGGTCCACCCGGTCTGAGGGGTCGGATATTAATACTGTGTAAGTAGAACAAAGTCCAATAAACCCGTAGGCCCCACGGGATTGTAACGTGAGAGAGAGTGGTGTTTTGGTCTTTATGGTGTGACTTGCACATCTTATTTGACATGTGAGCTGTAATATTTTTGGCACCCATTATTGTATTTACATAAAAAGATTGGAATATATGAATATCTAAAACAGGTGTCTTTGTCTCTTTATTAATGCTTGTTAGCACGATTAATCTCCATGTCCATCCATCTCGTGGGAGTGAATATGCCATGATTTGACAGTTGATGTCGCAGTCAACGGTTCTGATCATACGTTTCCAAGTAGTACTATTCCATCTTGATTGATTTTTATTTGGGTGCAATGTTTTTTTAGCGTGGGGAATCTAAGAAAAAGGGCGAAAGGGGTTGTAATTGGTAGGGCCAATCAGGACCCTTTATCAATATCCTCGATGCCACATGATTCCAAAGCCTCTCGACTGTATAAAATGGGTGGTCTTTATATATACCCACTCGGCACTTTTATTTTATTTTATTTATATTTAAAAAGGTGCACTGACCCACGTTTGGAAAAAAAAAACAACTTTTGTCTTTAAGCATCGATCGTCCCTTGATATAGTTGATCATGATCATATATATACTTGAACCAAGCTGGGAAAAAAGAATAAAAGTCATGGTGCATTATATATATATATATATATATATATTATATGCATATATATATATATAATTATTTCTCAATTTCACTAAAGACGCTTTAGTATATCTTTGGCTTTGCATCCAAGGAAAGCGAACTAGTGCATGGTAATGATTTTCTAAAGCTACTTCGAATGGTATCTGTCTTCATCACATCTCGCATTGGAGATCGAGTATATATATTTTGCAGGAAATTAACTATATATATATAGTTAAGTTGTGTAGTGCATATATATATATATATATAATTCAATGTAAAGCAAGCATATGTATCATTTCAGGAAGTCTTTCTCATGTCAAGATCACGTACGGAACTATAAATTATAGAGTTTTAATTTACAGATCACAAGGCTAATCAACATACACGCACAAACATGAGAAGCCTAATAAATCAGCATGCAGCGGATTCTGAAAAGCTTGGGAGAATAAAGAAGCTGCTGGACAGTGGAGCATAAACAAGCTGGGAATTTCTTCATGAAGGACCCATGTCTCTGTTGTTTCTCAGTTCAATTTGTCTAAATCCCTTGCATGTGCTTCCTCTTGTGATTCTACAGCTAGCCCCAGGGGTTCACATGCAAAATATTAAACTTGATCGTGTGTATATATATATATATATATTAAACGTTATATATTATTGAACGAGGCCATGCATGCCAATCATGTATGCAAGCAGTAAGCCTGCTTTTAGGAGTACTAGCTAACATCCCAAGTTCACATGCATGTTCAAGGCCGGAACCTTCCTTAATTAATTAGAGTCTAGAGACTAGCGCTGATGCATTAGCTGGCTGGCCTGCGTTACGATATTATAACATGCATGGTTATTTTCACTCTGTTTTCCTCTCTATGATCTCGATCTTGAATATAATACATTAATTTGTTGCATTTATTGTTCTGGCCGGAGTACTGAAACAATATTAATCGTGGCCAGTAAAAACTATATATATATAATTACATTAATTAATATATATTAGATATATACCACAAGTACTCTATTAGCGTACGTTTGCATTACATGATATATGACCGTACTACGAGACAAAGTTATACGTCGTAGTACGTCCATCACAACTAGAGAAAATGAAAGATTACGTACTGTGTTGTGTCATCCAAAAACAAACAAAAAGAAAAAAGCAAAAAATCAAGGGCCGGAGCATGTGACCCTTTGAGATCAGTTTTCAGGCGGGCAGTCTCTTTCGATGAATAGATCAGAATATTATTGTAAGGATAAAATAAAAATATCTTCTTCAGAAAGTACTACTGTGCGTACTGGCTGGGGAAAAGATTAATGTAGTAGAATGTGACCCGGCCCTCTCAATTTTTTGTGTATTCCCCCCCTTTGTACGTTGAGAGTCTTTTCGAGAGGTATTGATGCACTGCATATATATCGTTACTTTGACGACGTTGGAGAATCCTAACTGCGATAACATGCATGATGATCGATTACTTTATTTTTTAACTGGATATTTCTTGCACATCTGGCTAGCTATGTCATTATCAGTGATCTTCCGCGCGCACGAGGCCAGATGCATATGTAAGGGGCCGGGTTATAAGTCCATTGAGAGTGATCGAGATCAACCACCTTCAACGTACGAGAGGTTAATTAAATTGAATACCTCAAGTATTATTACTTTGTCAGAATTTATTCTCAAAATACTTCAAATATTCTCAGAATAACTTATTACTATTTATTATTTTATTATTATTTTTTACCTACTTTTCAATACTACTATTCACTACTATTTAATATTCTATCATTACTTTTTCATTATTATTCACAGAATACTTAAAAATATCTCACTACCTAAAGGTAACATTAAGTCAAGGTTCGAAAAATCAGAATTGGATTTGAAATCGAGTTCAATAAATTGAATCAGATGATCAATGAAAATTTTGAATCGATTATTTCACTTTTGATAAAAGTATTAAAAATCACATGTAATGAAATTCAAGCATTTAATCTTATCATGTATAAAAAGAGTATAAAATATAAATTCATTTACTAGTTTCAATAAAAACTTGACATATATGAATCTAAATAGTTTTAATAAACATATAATTTATGTAGTAAACCTCAATTGTAGACACTTTTTTGCCTCATATACGAAGAAGATAAAGACTATTAAGTTATAGGTTCATGACAAATGTAGTATTTTATAAACAACCATAAATATAATATAAAATACTCATTCATCTCCTAATTTTTCTGCTCAACTAAAGAAAATAAAGAATTACATGTTTTATCTTTCGAGTTTTTTGTGATTCTTATTGAATACAATAATGAAAAAAGTTAATATATGTTAATTTTTATCATATTTTTTTACAATAAAAAAAAAAAAAACTTAATTGTTAAACAACTTAAAAACAAATACAATTTTCAATCGATTGGAATTGGTTTAAATAGGTGTAAAATCAGCTAGAATAAGTTTGAATCGATCTGAATTGGTCGAATATTGAAGCAATTCAATGGACGATTCAAAAAACTCACTAAAATCGGTTCAATTTTTTACCGATTCAATTTGGATCAACTTAATCGACTTGAATATTTTAATTAGTGGATTTTTATGGCGTGATTTATGTGAGCATGCACCTTTATTAATTGGGACATGCACCCTGCCACCCTCTAGCCCCATCATATGGGACCTAGCAACTGATCATATATATTAATATTATCCTTGATTTATAATTTTAAAACATTTTTTAGTTTTTTAATTTGTGCATGATAGATTAATTAGATCCTAAAGGCATGGTACTAAATCAAATATACCTTCTTCGATCTTTAGATGAAATAAGAATAATATTCCACTAAATGATAGGTTAAGAATTTTTTTTTTAACATCTATGTACGGATTACCTAGATAATGAATATTGTAATTTTTCAGTTATAACTTTCTAGAAAATTGAGTGGTATCAACTTTTGTAGTGATATATCAACATCGCACTAAAAAGAATAGTCGTAAATTAATATATATAAAATAATATGATACCGAAAGTTCTCGATAAAGATCTCTGCAATTCATGTCATTTTGGGTAAATTCTAGCTAGGTAGCACGTATTAATGTTTAATTAATTCATCCAAGAGAATACTACACAATAAATTAAAACCAATTAATTAATTAATTAATTAAGCTCCAATAATATTTACTATTGACTAATTCGATCCAGCCAGTGATGAAAAGCTGAGAACCCGATCCCTTGATCTCTCCAAAGCAAAGATTAACAAAGGACTAATGCCTTGAAACGGAAACGAATAATATGGAAAGCACAAAAATGATCAAAACAAAATATTTATATATATATATATATATAATATACACACATTAGGGAATGGCCCCGGTGCGTTAGCTCCGGAGTGCACTTGACATAATGATTTAAATTAAAAAAAAAAAGTGAAAAAGCCAGTAGCTTATTTGTCTGGGAAAAGAAAATACAAGGCTAAAGAAAGATAAAAAATCAAGATAAAAAAATTTAAACTTCAGCAAAGTATAAGTATTGGTCTACATTCATATTGAATTATCTATTTACTTCTAAAGAATAAACTAATTTTAATTTTTTTATTTAAAAAATTGAAACAAAAAGAAAGGAAAATGAGTACACTAAAAAAAAAAGACAGGAAAAAGAGACGTCAATTTATGTGCGTCGCGGGACTATTAAGGACTTTTTGGTAAAACATAATTTTTCATTAAATTCTATAAGAGAGCTACATATCAAATGATCAAGAGTTTTAAGGATCTTTTAGTAAACAAGATCCTTCATTAAATTCTACAATGGAGCTATACGTCAAATGATCAAGTGTCTTAAAGGATTTGATAAAACGAGATTTAACGGACTTAATGGAAAAAAAATAGAAAAAAAACAAAAATTATTATTCACAGTTAGATAATCACTTATTATAATAAAATGTGTATATATATATATAGTTTGAACGTCCCAGATCACTTTTTACAAACCTTACGTACAACCAAATTATAAATTACTCATATATAACTGATCACTTGTCTTGTCATATATATACCTAATTAACTACCATCGATCGAATCCAAATATGCACGTAGGTTACATGCATTTACTTTGGTAACAAATATATTTTAAGATCTTTATGCTTTCCTATTAAAAACTTGTTGGGATAGTGAAATAAGGTGAGATAAAATGAATTAAAATGATTTATGAATATTAATAAAATTATTAGTTAAAATTAGATGAGATAAAATTAGATGATGTGAGATAGTAGTAAGATCATCACCTCTGTATGAGATGAGATAAGTCTTTACGATGAATTTAAAAATCATCTCAACTCATATCATTTTGTTTGATCTAATTATTACAGTTTTTTTTAAAAAAATTTTAAATAAAATATAATAAATAATTCAACTTTTTCACATCCCAAAATATGAATAATATTTAAAAATTATATGCTAACAATATTTTATTCAACTTTCAATTCTCATCTAATCTTATCTCAACTCAACTCACTGTCAAAACCTTCTCTAATTCTCTTGTACATTCCTTGGCAAAACATCTAGTTCTATACCCTATGCTAGTTTCAAGAACTTATCGAACAAGGTAGCTAAACCTTTAGAAGAAGATGAATGTTATGTATTAGCTACTATTCATTCCCACACCTCATGTTTATAGTTTTTTTTTTCATAGGGTATGAGAGTATTTTTCATAGGATGTGGAGTGTATACGTACGTGGAGTAGTGAATAGTAGTTTATGAGAATAATTTTTCTTAGAATAATGATACATGCCATTCAACATTTTTCACAACTTTGCCTTAAATTTAGGACACTTTTGAGAAATTTTGGAATTTAAATAAAAATAAAATTTAGTATTTTTTTAATAAAAAAAGTGTTAGATCTTCAAAGAGATTTTATAAAATGAAGTTTATAAGCCGATGTAGTTTAATATATATCATATGTTAAATCTATCTTATAATAAAAAAGAAATTTACAATCTAACATAATTTGATAACACAAACACAATTTATGAGATCTTTTTATGTTCGCTTTGTGCGAGAATTTCAAAGCCATTTTTCAGAAGAAACAAACAGCTTTGAGACTCAAAACATATATGTAGTTAAAGTCTTTAAAAACTATGCAATCCACCTAGCTAGGAGGCCCGATCAAATCAACAAGGTCTACGGCAAGAACCAAAGCCTTCACGATTATAGCAGCAGTAGTTAGTAGAAAAAATTCATCTTGGGCCTGTCCTCCATCATGATTGGGCTCTCAAAAGGCCTTAAATGGTTTTTTTGCTTTTCCAATCTAAAATATTGTTCTATCATCTCTGAAATGAATAATAGTTTAAACAACTAAAACTTAATTTTCTAGAAAAGAAAATACATGATTTGTGAGAACTGCTGAGCATTTGTAAATGGAAATTTTTAACTATAGATTTATTTTATAATAATATAAATAACAGAATATTTTATCAAAAAAAATGAAAATATATGTCACTGTTACATTGAGTGGATTTGGATCATTTTCGTACGGGCAGTTGGAGATACACGCGAGTCCGCAATGGATCACTCCACTATCCTTAACAGTGATGACGGCTTTACAGCACCACCGCCGTTAGATCCTCACGTGCCCCCGTTGTGGGGACGCCATCCTAACGAAGCGTCGTTGATTCCGCCACGTGGTTACACCCTGTGATTATAGTCCGCCAACTGTAGTCGTTATAAATTTTATTTTATTTTATTTTTATTTCTTTTAACATATTTAATTATTTTTAAAAAATAAAAAATACACTAATATATTAATAATCTCTTTTTTAATTTATAAATAAAAATAAATAAATAAAAAATTAAATACAGCAGGATTATTCTTAATTGTAAGGTGCTGCTGGTTGCCGCCAGCTTTAACCGTAGTACAAATTGACATTTTAATTTCTTTTATATTTTTAAAAATAAAAAATACATCAAATATTAAAATTTATTTTTTTAATTATTAAATAAAAAAATTAAATACATGTACTGTGAGGGATAACCACTATCATTTTCATAATTTTTCCCTAACTATAATTCAGCGTCACCGACTAGCCTCTGGGACCAGCGAACTCCAGCGAACAATAGTCAAAATACGAACGTTGAAGAAGGAGAAGGAGAAGGAGAAGGAGAAGTGGAAGGAGAGTGAAAGCAGCCGCGATGCACCTGATAAATGCCGTGACTAGGAAACTGGAATCGGAGGTTGGCTTGAGCGACATATCGTTCGGATCGGTTCGGTGGTTCGTGTACGCGGGGCTATCGTGCTTCCTGGTCCTCTTCGCCGGGATCATGTCCGGCCTCACCCTCGGCCTCATGTCCCTAAGCCGCGTCGACCTCGAAATCCTCCAGCGTAGCGGCACCTCCACCGAGAAAAAGCAAGCAGGTTCGGTTCCATTTCGAAATCCGGCTGCTTTGTCCCCGATTGCAAGTAATACCTGGTTCGTTTCGATTTTAAATTATACTTTATATTGTTTTGTTGGATTTTTGTGTAGCTACTATACTTCCGGTGGTACAAAAGCAGCACCAGCTTCTTGTGACTCTGCTTTTGTGTAATGCCGCTTCCATGGAGGTAATTAAGTTCTTGGAATCTATGTTTCTGATAATATTCGTGATAAATTTGGTTTGAATTTAATCCGACTGTTTCGGATCAATATCAATTTGATCTAAGCGTTAAAAATCTGATAGGATGTTTGAACATAGTTTGCGTCAATGTATGTATTTAGATAAGTGGGGAAATTTGAGAACTTCGATAAATATGAGATTCTAAAGAGGAAATTATCCGCCAGGTGTAAGAAAGGTAAGTTTAGAAGGGAAGAGTCAGAGAATCAGAGAGCATATTCATGGAGAAGGAAAACTATGTATTCCGCTAAAAGGTACTGGAAGGAATTCGATACACAGTGCACTAGTGTGTGGCTACTATATACAGTCTGTCATAACAAACTAACAGATTCTATCTACTAAAAATAGCTACCAGCTCATATTTACAAATAATAAAAGAATAGACAATATAAAATGAATACACAATGGAAGATCATCCTATTTCATCCTTTAGTGTCGCATGTGGAGATTGTGTTGTGCGACTTGTAGTTGCTGCAGTAGTTATACGACGTGCAGCTTGTGAGTTGGTTGCATCTTTATTATGTAATAGCCCCCTGTAAGATGGAGAATAGAGATTTACTATTCCATCTTGGACAAAATGTGAGTAAAGGAGATGGAAGGTAAAGCTTTTGTAAATATGTCAGCAAGTTGGGACTGAAATGCAACATGGGCTGTGGTGATGCTGCCCTCTTGTATTTTGTCTCTGATCAAATGGCAATCTAGCTGATATGCTTGGTGTGCTTGTGGAAAACGGGGTTTGCAGCAATGTGAAGGGCTGCCTGGTTGTCACAGTAAGAAATGCAACTTGAGGATGTGATATTTTGAGATCATTGAGGAGGTATCTTAGCATGTGAGCTCGGAACAAGTGGCTGCCATTGATCGATACTCAGCTTCAGCTGAGGAACGAGTGACCACGGATTGCTTCTTAGATTTCCAAGAGACAAGTAAGTGACCAAGGAAAATACAATACCAGTAACAGATCTACGGGTATCTGGACAAGAGGCCCAATCAGAGTCATAATAGGCCTTTAGTTGTAGCTGAGATGTGGAGGATAAGAGGAGCCTTGTCCAGGGGCAATTTGATATACCTGAGAACTTTATGAGCAGTGGCTAAGTGTGCATCAGTAGGTCGATCCATAAATTGGCTCAAAAGCTGAACAACATAGCAAATGTCAGGCCTTGTGAGAATGAGATACAACAAACGACCAATGAGTCGACGATAAATGCTAGGATCTGGAAGAGGATCACCACATCTTTGCTGATTTTAAAATTCTGGTCTAAGGGCAGTTTAGTAGGTTTGCTGCCTAGAGTGCCCGAATCAGCTAAAATGTCCAAAGCATACTTTATTTGGCACAAGTGAATTCCTTGAGAGGATCGAGCAACTTCCAAGCCAAGAAAGTAGCGTAAATAACCAAGATCTTTGATTTTAAATTTGTGATTCAGAAAGATTTTAAGAGAGTCAATGGAAGCTTGAGAGTTACTAGCTACGATGATATCATCAACATAGACTAGTAAAGCGAGAAAAGAAGTTCCATCTAATTTAGTAAAAAGACTATAGTCGGCTTTGGATTGTTCAAAACCAAGCTCAATGAGAGATGAGGAGAATTTGGAGTACCATTGTCTAGAGGCCTGCTTAAGGCATAGAGACTCTTAAGCAGTTTGCAAACTTGATGAGAACCTCCCTTGTTGTAACCAGTTGGTTTTTGCATGTAAATTTTCTCAGTTAAATCTCCATGTAGGAAGGCGTTGTTGACATCAAATTGGTGAAGGAGCCATTCTTGTACAGCTGCCACAGTGAGTAAAACCCGAACTGTTACCAACTTTGCAACTGGTGAGAAGGTTTTTGTGTAGTCTATGCCTTCTTGCTGTGTAAAGCCCTTTGCTACAACCCTGGCTTTCAGCCTTTCAATTGTGCCATCAGAGTTATACTTAATTTTATACACATATTTACAAGCAACAACTTCTTTACCTGGAGGAAGGTCAGTGATAATCCAAGTTTTGTTCTGTTCTAAAGCTTGCAATTCAGTGTCCATTGCCTGAAACCAGCCAGGATCATTTACTGCTTGTTTGTAGGTGGTTGGCTTAAAGGAAGTAGAAATGGAAGAAGAGAAGGCACGAAATGAAGGATTAAAATTCTGGCAAGTCAAAAAATTGTGCAGGGAAAAATCTGTACCTGCAGCTTTGGAAGTTGTCTTGGCCAATGATTGGGATGGAGCTGGAAGTGAGGCTTGTTGGCAGTGAAATCACGCAGGTACTGAGGTGCCCTTTTGACTCTAGTGGACTGCGAAGAGGAGGATTAGATGGTTGTGGAGTGCTGGTTGAATGGGAGGAGGAATAGGAGTGACAGCAGTGGATGAAGAGGAAGGAAAATTTGTGTGAGATGTAGGTTGGTTTGAGAAGGAAATGAAGGGAAGTCAAGAAGATTTGGCAAAGGTTGTGTGAACACAAAACTGTTTTTATCAGAAGGAGTTGTGTTGGGTGAGGAGGTTGAGTGAAATGGGAATATGGATTCATGGAATATAACATCCCTAGAGATAAAAGTGGTTCGTGTATTGAGGTCAAGGAGTTTATAACCTTTAACGCCAAAAGAGTAGCCAAGGAAAATACATTTGCAACCTCAGGGATCAAATTTCTTTCTACCATGGACAAGGTAGTAGCAAAGCATAGGGATCCAAGAATTCGCATATGAGCATAAGGAGGTTGTGATTTGAAAAGTAGCTCATATGGAGTTTTATTTTTAAGTAGAGGACTAGGGGTCTTGTTAATGATGTAAGTGGCAGTTAAAACACAATCATTCCAAAATTCAATGGGAAGTCCAACTTGAAATTTTAAAGCCTGAGCAACATTAAGTAAATGTTGGTGTTTTCTCTCCACAATACCATTTTGTTGGGAGGTAGCAACACAAGTTCTTTGATGAATTATCCCCTTGGTGTTAAAAAATCTTTCATTAAAAACTCAGCCCATTGTCACTTCTTAAAGTCTGAATTTTAAGGGTAAATTGTGTCTCAACCAGATTTGAAAAGGATTCAATGCATTTTTGAGTTTCAATCTTATTTTGAAGTATGTAAAGCCATGTAGTTCTTGTGAAGTCATCAACTATAGTGAGAAAATATTTTGAACCATCATATGCAGCAGTGGAACATGGTCCCCAAAGGTCACAGTGGATTAGTTCAAAAGGCCTTAAAGTTTTGTGAGTGGTGTTAGGAAAAGAAGTTTGTGAAGTTTAGCTAGAGGAAAAATGCAACAAGGATTTTCATTAGTTGAAGAAATGTGTTGCTTTACAATAGGATCAGTAATCAAAAGTAAACGAGAAAGTGAAAGGTGGCCTAGGCGACAATGCCAAAGGTCTGAAATAGCCACATTGTTTATGACAGAAGCTGAAACAGGAACATTAGCTTTGAAGAAATTCGAAAGAGTGGTGGCTAGAGTTGAGGGAGCAACTTCAGTGTTTAGCAAGTGATATAAGCCATACTTCACTTCACCCTTCCAATCGTTGTCCAAGTTAAAAGGTCCTGGATAAAACAATAATCAGAGAAGAAAACCAGGCAATAAGTGAGAGAGGTAGCAAGCTTTTTTGCTGAAAGAAGATTAAAATGGAAGGATGGAACACATAGAACATCTTTGAGTAAGATGGACTTTGTGAGTTGAACATTACCAGTGTGTGTAACAGGAACTTGGTTCCCATTAGGTAATTTGACAGAAAATGAAACTGGTGCTGTGATGGTAATGAGAAAAGAGGTGCAGTAGACCATATGGTCTGTGCCCTGTGTCAATAATCCAAGGAGTGTCAGTGAGTTTGTGTGTATAAGTAGAGAAACAAAAGGGAATACCAGAAAGGTTAGAAGGTGAGGAAGGGTTGAAAATGGACTGTATCTGGTTTGCAGAGTGAGGAGCAGCAGTTGAAGATTCTCGTGGCTGAAGCAAGGCAATGAGTTGCTGATATTGAGTTCTAGTCAAATCAACTCTCTCATCACTGATTTCCTCAGGTTCAGAAGCATTAGAGAGGCTAGACTGATTAGCAAAAGCTCCAGGAGATTGAGATTTGCTAAAAAATTTATGACCCTGGTGATAGCCATGTAGCTTGTAGCATTTGTCAACAATGTGACCAGGTAAATGGCAATGAGTACATATGGGGCCTCGCATTACCAGCTTTGAAGCATGATTCAAGGAATGGCCTAGGATCTTGCAATGGCTACAATAGGGTCTGTCCTTCTTGAAAGGGGTCTGGCTGGGCTGGGCAGAAAGTTTGGTGTTGGGATAAGGTTTCTTAATGGCTAAGGCCATTGAGTCAGGGGATGAATGGTTGAAATGAGTTTGTGTTGTTGTTCTTGTTGGTGAATTGGGAAAACACCATAGTAACAGAGGGCAAAGGGTCTAAGAGCATAATCTGGTCACGCACATTAGCATAAGAATCACGCAAACCCATAAGAAATTGAAATACAAAATCTCTCTGGTAACGATCCAAAAGGGTTTTCATACAACCATAGTTACAAGCAGGAATTGGATCATAAATGGAAAGTTCATCCAAAGACTTTTCAGCTTACCGTAGTGAATACTGACTGAATCATTGTCTTGAAGAAGGCTGGAAAGTGTTTTCTTAAGCTGGAAGATCCGAGGCCCGTTTTGTTGAGAGAAACAATCTTGAAGATCGAGCCAAATTTCCGAGCATCATCGACAAAAACAACGTTGGATTTGATGGAGGGATTGATGGAGTTCTGGATTGACGAGACGACCATGTTGTTGCAGCATTCCCACAGCTCAAGAAGAGGATCCTCTAGATCGATAGGTTGAGAGATGGCGCCAGAGATAAAACCCAGTTTGTTCTTCGCAAAGAGTGCCCGTCGCATAGCATGGGACCAAGTCGCATAGTTGTTTGTGGTGAGTAAATCAGTCACAAGGATAACGGCAGGATTGTAACCATTGTCCAAGCGGAAGGGATTGCCAAGGTCACCAAGATTCAAAAATGGGGATGTAGGTAAGTTGTTTGGGATGCAGGTGAGGTGTTTGTGTTTAGGTGTGTATGAGTAGAAGAAGAATCATCGGAATGACTGTCTTCCATGAGGAAAAAAAAAAAGAACTCTCAGGCTCTTGATACCATGTAAGAAAGGTAAGTTTAGAAGGAAGAGTCAGAGAATCAGAGAGCATATTCATGGAGAAGGAAAACCATGTATTCCACTAAAAAGTACTGGAAGGAATTTCGATACACAGTGCACTAATGTGTGGCTACTATATGCAGTCTGTCATAACAAACTAACCGATTCTATCTACTAAAAATAGCTGCCAGCTAATATTTACAAATAATAAAAGAATAGACAATATAAAATGAATACACAATGGAAGATCATCCTTTTTCATCCATTAGTGTCGCATGTGGAGATTGTGCTGTGCGACTTGTAGTTGCTGTAGTAGTTATACGACCTGCAGCTTGTGAGTTGGTTGCATCTTTATTGTGTAATACCAGGCGCCAATACGAAAACATGATATTTGTTTTTTAAGTATACGAAAACATGATATTTAAAATGAAAAATAACCAAAAGGAAAATCTCTTTGGCGTTATGTCAATTCAGGTATTGAAGATAATGGCATTGTTATATTTATACCACTACTTGACCATGTTTAGTTGTATTTTCAGCTATTGGCTTTGACATTGGCAATGTGCAGGCCCTTCCTATTTATCTGGATAAGCTTTTCAATGAGTATGTCGCAATCATACTTTCTGTAACTTTCGTTCTTGCTTTTGGAGAGGTATGCTTTTTTACTAACTCTCGTACTTTTGCCAGTTTGGCTGCATTGTTTGAAGCTACAATTTCTTTATTTGAACGGGATCAATTATCATGCTTCCTTTCATTTTTCAGGTTATTCCACAATCAATATGCACAAGATATGGACTTGCTGTAGGGGCCAGTTTCGTATGGCTTGTGAGAGTTTTGATGATAATTTGCTATCCAATAGCTTATCCCATCGGAAAGGTAAAATAGGTAGAATAGAAACCTGGATTCTGATAATTTCTTGTGGATGTGAGATTTGTCTGGTTGCTGTTGCTCATTTGAGGTGGTTCCAGAGCAAATTGCAGCATTCCCCCCCTCCCCTCCCACATGTGGAAAATTTTGTCATCATAAACCTTCCCTCTAGCCACGTTATAGTTATCCTTTATGGTACCTTCCTTATCCATAAAACAGACATGTAGAATGAAGCTTTTATATAATTTTATCATCCTTTGTTTATATGTCCTGAAATAGCTCAATAATGGAGAACATATGTGAGGTTCCATATGATATCAAAGAGCACTTTCACTAAACTTATGGCTAACTTCATGCCCTCAATCTTCTACTTCTGGTAGTCTTTTGACTGATATTTACTCCTAAATACTTCAAATATATATGGTTCAGGTTCTGGACTGTGTACTTGGACATGATGAGGCATTATTTAGGCGAGCTCAGCTAAAAGCTCTTGTCTCCATCCACGGCAAGGAGGTAAGGCCCTTTGGAGTTAGTATTACATAAAGCACTGAAATGATCACTTGGTAAAATCATTGGTGCCCAGAATGCTTAAGCTGCCTAAATGTATCTTGCGCCTTTTTCTTCTTACTATAGTGTGTTGCTCTTTTAATGCTTAGGCTGGGAAGGGAGGTGAACTGTCACATGATGAGACGACGATTATTAGTGGAGCACTAGATTTGACTGGGAAGGTAAAAAACGTAACTCGAACTGGTATGTTTGTGGCTGTTTTTATATTGTTGTAGTATTTGAGCATTTTTAGAATTTCTAGAGTTAGTCCTTTAATTTAAAAATATTAAACGAAAAACATTCTCGAGTACAACTGAGGAAATTTCTTACATCACTCTTTTATTTTTTATTTTTTTATAAGTAGATGATTTTATTAATGATAATAGGCATTGCCCAAGTATACAAGATGGTATACAAGAGATAAGACCTATCTAGGTTGCAGTAATGGAAACAAGAAAGTCATGAAATTCTTGGCCATTAAAGTCTACAGCTATGTCCGGCCGTTACGCTCCTGCCATAGGCACTACATAATGCAAATAACATCTTCCACACGATTTTGATTTGTGGAACACCTCCTAGTTATGTCCAATTGGCCAAAAACTTTACCATTGTGGCAGGCATTACCCGAGCTAACTCTATTCGGCCAAACACTTCAATCCATAGCGCTTGAGCAATCTCGCAATGTAGTAAGAGATGATCCACCGTCTTGTCAGATTTCTTGCACATGCAGCACCAATCTAATATAATCACCCTGCACTTCCTCAGATTATCTGTTGTCAAAATCTTACCCAGGGATGTTGTCCAAGTAAAGAATGCTGCTTTGGGGGGTGCCTTATTGTAACACCCCCTTCCCGTAGGCTAGGAGTGCCACGTATTTTCCATAAAAATAATCCGGTAATAGATCCCATAATTTCATAATTAAAAAAAACTAAACTTTTATTATGCGGAAAATGTCTAATAAAACTGTCTTCCAAAACATTAAATGAAATAAACTGAAATAAATTCATGTCATAAAAAAAACATGTTTATTTTAGAAAGTCTGAACTAAAAAAAAAATAAATAAATGCTCCTTCTACTCCTGGCCTGCCTGCTCGTAATCATCATCTTCACCTGGGTGGTTAAAAAACATGAAAACAAATTAAAATGAGTCGATGACTCAGTAAGAAATCTATCACAACGTAAATGTAATAAATATAAGATTTTCATAACAACTTTCATGCTGAGCTTAAAATTTATGACTGTTCATACTGATGCTTATGCTATGTATGACTGTTTTAACTAACTGATCTGACTGATTTATCTGATTTAACTGATTTATCTGACTGGCCAACACACTTAACCCTGTGTGCAAGGTTGTGCACCGGCCCCACATCCCGCGGCCGCAAGGGGAGCCGCTGATAGTATTCTGACATACTATGGTGGACCACGACTGAGTTCATGGCTTGCACACCACCCTGAACTGAACCGCATTGGTACCATGCGTCTGAATGACCATCTTATTAACTGATCTGAACTTATCTTACACTTAAAATTAAGATGGCTTACGTGTCTTATACACATGAGATGCATGACATACTACATACATAATCATAAATTCTGAATTTAAACATGATGCGGAATGACATGGTCGTATGCTATGCTAGATGACATGCTTGCATATGACATGAGCGATTCATAAATAGTGGCTATCAATGAACTGGCTTGGATAATACATACATATAAGCTAACTGTGATGATCCTAATTTATGATCAAATTTACTTACCTCGATGCGTTTCTTCTTGAATAATACTTCGTAACTTGAGACCTATATTCAATAAATAACTATCACTAAATTGTTGGAAATAAATAAATACTAATATCTTACTTAACCAAATTCGAAGTTCTAAAATATAGTCAGACCAATATTTGTTTAACACTAAAATCAATAATTCATAGTATTTATATTACTTAAAAATACTAATTTATAATTTAGTAGAAATACTCGAGCTATTTTAAAATAATTCACAAAAACTTAAATTCTTAAACTAAGTTTCATTTCTCAACATAATTATTAAATCTTATAAGAAACTTAACCAATTCCACTAAATTCTTAACATAGAAATTTTATTAAAATTTTACTAAATTGACAAAGGAAATTTAATTCAAATATTAGACTTAACATTATTCTTTAAAAAAACATATTTCTAATTCTTTAAACATTTTATAAAAAAAATGAACCTTTAATTAACTACATTTATTTAATAACTCAACTAGTAATATTAAACTCAATAAATTTCACTAAAATAATTATTGAAATAAAATAAGATCATATTCAATTAAACATTATTATAGTCTGTAAAAAGGGTTAAAAATCTCTGGCCCATAATAATAATACTACACAACATGAGCCCAAACAGGAAAATAAGCCCATCCCAACCCCATACGGGCCTAAGGCCCAAAGCCTAACAAAAAGACACCCACGGCAGAACCGAAATATACGGCCAAAACAAAACACAGAGAGTTTGAGAGAAAGGGTCTGCGATGGAGGAGCTCACCGAGGGAGAGGGGCTAACTCGACGGCAGTTCTGGTGGCTGGGAGTGGTCGGCGGCGCGACTGGAGGTTCCTACGATGGTGCGGCACCGAGTGAGAGAAAGAGAGAGAGAGACTGAGCCGAGAACTACCGAAATAAAAACAAGGCTGCGGCGGTCGAGATCTTACCGGAAGGGAGTGGGTGTGCTGGGGCTGAGCTGGTCGGCAGTTTCTGGTTCCACGAGTGGTGCTTTGATGTCCTAAGGTGGTCGGCGGCGGTTGGAAGAATCTAGGGCTTAAACGGCAGTGTTTTGGTACTCTGGGTGTTTCAGAAGCAGATGTTTTGGGAGTGGCTCACGAGATACTCTTCTCGTACGAGGTAAGCGATATTTATAATGGTAGGTGATAGAGAATTAGAGAAACCCTAGAAGAGCATAGACGTGCATGAGTAGAGGAATACACGGCACTAGAGTTGGTGTTCCACTAGGACGCTAGCAAAACAAACAAAAATCACCGAGAGAAACACACGGGTTGGGTGGTTTGAAGTTTTCAAACAGAGGCTAACATTGTGATGAGGTTCGGTGACTAGAAGAAAAATTTAAATTTTAAATTTCAAAACAAAACCGTAGTAACAAAATCTGATACACTTTAGAAATCCTTATTAAAACAAAACTCTAACAAATCATAAATCGCAACTATAATAGAAAATATAAAGATAAAGTACATATAAATTCTGATAAAAATATAAATTCTAAAAATATAAATTTACTAGAAAAATTTTACTTATAAACCCTAAAATCAAAACTGGTATGCCACAAATCTCCCCCCTAAAAGAAAATCTCGTCCTCGAGATGGAACGTACCTTGATTTAAATAAGTCGGGGTACTTCTCTCTCATGTCTTCTTCGTTTTCCCAAGTGGCTTCTTTCTCACTGTGGTGACTCCAAAGTACTTTAACCATTGGAATGGTTCTGCGCCGTAGCACTTGGGCCTTCTGTGCTAATATTCTCACTGGAACTTCTTCATAGCTGAGGTCGTCACGAATCTGAAGTGGCTCATACTCCAAAACATGCGCAGGATCGAGGATATACTTCCGTAGCATAGAGACATGAAACACGTTATGCACTGTCGATAAGTGAGGTGGAAGTGCCAGTCTGTAGGCTGCAGCACCTATTCTTTCTAAGATCTCAAAGGGGCCTATGTACCTCGGGCTTAGCTTCCCCTTTTTACCAAAACGCATTACCCCTTTCATCGGTGCAACTTTCAAGAATACCTTATCTTCTGTATCAAACTCTAGTTCTCGTCGTCTCTGGTTGGCATATTTCTTCTGTCGCTCTTGTGCTATGGCGAGCTTCTTTCTGATAATTGATATTTTCTCACACATGTCTTGTATAATCTCTTGTCCCAAAATCCTCCTTTCTCCTACTTCATCCCAGTAGAGTGGTGACCTACACTTACGCCCATAGAGAACTTCATACGGTGCTGCCTGAATACTTTCCTGATAACTGTTGTTATAAGCGAACTCAATAAGGGGTAGATACTTAATCCAACTACCCTTAAATTCCAACACGCACGCTCTAAGCATGTCTTCTAGGATCTGAATCGTCCTCTCTGATTGACCATCTGTCTGAGGATGAAAAGCCGTGCTGTAGGTCAAATGGGTTCCCAACTCCTTCTGTACCTTCCTCCAGAAAACCGAAGTGAAGCGGGTATCTCTGTCAGAGATGATCTTAGATGGAATCCCATGTAATCTGACAATCTCTCTAACGTACAATTCTGCCAGTCTATCCATAGAGTACGTCATCTGAATGGGAATAAAATGGGCTGATTTTGATAGTCGATCAACAATCACCCATGCTGCATCTTGACCTCCTAATGCTTTTGGAAACCCTGAAACAAAGTCCATCCCAATCTCATCCCAAGTCCACACTGGTATAGGGAGTGGCTGCAGTGTACCCGAGGGTCTCTGATGCTCTGCCTTGACTTGTTGACATGTCAAACACTGTGCTACATATGCCACTATCTCTCGCTTCATCCCACACCACCAAAAGTGTTGTTTCAGATCCCGATACATCTTGGTGCTCCCCGGATGAACTGTGTAGAGTGAACGATGAGCTTCTCTCAAGATCAAATCTTTGATTACTCTATCTTTGGGTACACATAATCTTCCTCTAAATCTCAAAGTGCCATCATCTGACACTAGAAAATCAGGTCTCTTACCCTCTGCTATCTCTTCTTTAATCTTCATTAATTCTGTATCACTTGCTTGGGCGTCCTTAATTTGATCTATCAATGTTGAACCTAGTGTCAAGCTATTCATCTTAGCTTGAGTGTCCTGAATTACCTCAATGCCAGCTCGCTCCATGTCTAGTAGAATATGCTTCTGAGGAGTGAACATCGTAGCCAGGGTGCCAGAGGATGACTTCCGACTAAGTGCATCTGCTACGACGTTTGCTTTACCAGGATGGTAGTTAATATTACAGTCATAGTCCTTCAGAAGTTCCAACCACCTCCGTTGTCTCATATTCAATTCTTTCTGCGTGAAGAAATATTTCAGACTCTTATGATTGGTATAAATCTCGCACTTTTCACCATAAAGATAATGTCTCCATATCTTCAAGGCAAAAACCACTGCTGCAAGTTCCAGATCATGGGTTGGGTAATTCTGCTCGTAACTCTTTAGTTGTCGGGAAGCGTATGAAATAACCTTCCCATTTTGCATTAGAACACAACCTAATCCCTTTAGTGAAGCATCACTGTAAATAACAAATCCTCCATCTCCCGAAGGAACTGTAAGAACTGGTGCTGACACTAATCTTTTCTTCAATTCTTGGAAGCTGTCCTCACACTCACCTGTCCATAGGAACTTCTCATCCTTTCTTGTCAACTTTGTCATCGGAGCTGCAATACTTGAAAAGCCTTCTATAAATCTTCTATAGTAACCAGCGAGGCCTAAGAAACTTCGTACCTCACTGACATTACTAGGCTTTGCCCACTTTACCACTGCCTCAACCTTTGCTGGGTCCACAGAAATTCCTTTTGCTGATACCACGTGTCCCAAAAAGGAAATCTCTTGTAACCAAAACTCACATTTCTTAAATTTTGCATACAACTTCTTTTCTCTTAGTGTTTGAAGGGCAATCCTCAAATGTTCCTCATGCTCAGCGCTACTCCGAGAATAAATAAGAATATCATCAATAAAAACTATCACAAACTGGTCCAGATAATCCTTAAATACCCTATTCATAAGATCCATGAAGGCTGCGGGGGCATTAGTTAGACCAAACGGCATAACAAGGAATTCATAGTGTCCATACCGTGTCCGGAAGGCTGTCTTCTGCACATCTGTCTCCTTAACTTTCAACTGGTGATAACCGGATCGCAAATCTATCTTAGAAAAGACTTGGGCTCCCTGAAGTTGATCAAATAAGTCATCAATCCGGGGTAGAGGGTATCTGTTCTTGATAGTTACTTTATTCAACTCCCTGTAGTCAATACATAAACGCATAGACCCATCCTTCTTCTTCACGAAAAGTACTGGAGCACCCCATGGAGAAACACTGGGGCGTATGAAACCTTTCTCTAGTAACTCTTGCAATTGATCCTTGAGTTCCCTTAACTCAACTGGAGCCATACGGTAGGGTGCTTTAGATATAGGCACTGTTCCTGGAGTGAGATCAATCGCGAACTCCACTTCTCTATCCTGTGGTAACCCTGGAAGATCTTCAGGAAATACGTCTTTAAAATCTCTAACCACGCTTATGTCTTCAATCTTGAGTCCATCATCTGGTGGTAAGATCAAACTTGCTAGAAATCCCGTACACCCTTGTCTCAAAAGTCGGGTGGCCTGCAAAGCTGAGATTACACGAGGAGGGGCACTTCCTCGTACTGACTGAAAACTAAACTCCTCCCCATCTGTGGATTTAAAGACTACTCTCTTATTAAAGCAATCCACACAGGCATGGTTCCGGGATAACCAGTCCATTCCCAGAATCACGTCAAATCCGGACATATCAAATACGATCAAGTCCGCAGGTAGAATTCTCCCTTGAATCTCTATCGGACACCCAATTAGTACAGAATCACAAATAATGTACTCTCCCGAGGGCGTAGCAACAGACATGCTAGGTTCTAGTGGTTCTGGTATCATCTCAGTCAAAGGTGCATAATGGTTTGAAATGAAAGAATGAGTAGCACCAGAGTCGAAAAGAATGGAGGCATGACGTGAAAATAATGATAATGTGCCTAGATGAATGTCATAACAACTTAGAGCTATCAGGATCATGCAATTTATTCATCATTCTAAAAAAAATATCTAAATTTAGAAAAAAACGAAAGGTACCTGTGACTACATCATTTGATGCCTCAGCATCAACAGGGGTGAGGGTATAAACTCTTGCCGTAGCTTGCATCTTCTGTCCTCCACTCCTACCTGGTTCCCCAGGTTTCTTAATTGGGCAGTCCCGAGCTAGATGGTTTGGCTTCCCGCACTTGAAGCACACATTCTGGCCATACATGCACTTTCCCAAATGTCGCTTTCCACATGTTGCACACGTGGGGTAAGTTTGCCCTGCTGGTGGTGGCCTTTGACGATTCTCGATGTGAGGCCTCTTGTCCTTATGCGACACTGTCTGGAGTTGTTGCTGTTGCTGGCGCTTCCTTTGATTGTTGTACTCAAAGCTCTCTTGGAGGTCTTCTTCAGCAATGGTAGCTCGGGTGACTAGCTCCGTGAAACTCCGAATCCTGAGAGTACGCACACGCTCTCGGATCCTACGATCCAGTCCGCGCTCGAATTTCTCAGCTTTCTTTTCCTCATCTGGAATTAAGTAACTGGCGAAACGGGAAAGCTCCATGAATTTCGTAGCATACTGTGCTACCGTCATCGTTCCTTGAGTAAGGTCCATAAATTCGCGAGCTCTCGACTCCCGAAGGGTCCGTGGGAAAAAGTGATCTAGAAAGATCCTCTTGAAATGATCCCAAGTAATGGGGACTGCTTCCCCTAATTCCAGCTGCACTAAAACTCGAGTCGACTTCCACCACTTGTTTGCCATGTCAGTCAAATGGTAAGTGGCATATTTCACCTTCTGATCATCCGTGCAGTAGAGCGCTTCGAAAATCTGCTCCAAACGCTCAATCCAGCTTTCCGCATCCAAGGAATTCAGTCTGCCATCGAAAGTAGGGGGATGCTGGCGGGAAAATTGCTCCAAGGTACAACCGGCCTGTGGAGCTCTAGGCGCCATAAATTGGCCGCTAACCATTGACTGGAAGAATTGGGTAGCAGCAGCAACAAGAGGGTCCGGAGTATCATTCTGATTAGATCCAGAGGATCCCTCTCGGTTTGGGTGATTTCTAGTGCCGGGGGCCATGATCTACGTTAAGATGTCATAATAACAATTATCTAGTATTTGATAAGAACGTAAAAAAATAATGACAATGAAACAATCCTACACTGATGGTTCTAACTAGTAAAAACTATAATGTATTCAACCGTAACAAACCTGGATTACTCGCGAGCAGGCTAGGAGCATCCTAGGAACTTTAACTAAAAATTTACAATTTTTTTTTTTTGAAAAGTCTACAGAATCGACCGGCTCTGATACCAAATTGTAACACCCCCTTCCCGTAGGCTAGGAGTGCCACGTATTTTCCATAAAAATAATCCGGTAATAGATCCCATAATTTCATAATTAAAAAAAACTGAACTTTTATTATGCGGAAAATGTCTAATAAAACTGTCTTCCAAAACATTAAATGAAATAAACTGAAATAAATTCATGTCATAAAAAAAACATGTTTATTTTAGAAAGTCTGAACTAAAAAAAAAATAAATAAATGCTCCTTCTACTCCTGGCCTGCCTGCTCGTAATCATCATCTTCACCTGGGTGGTTAAAAACATGAAAACAAACTAAAATGAGTCGATGACTCAGTAAGAAATCTATCACAACGTAAATGTAATAAACATAAGATTTTCATAACAACTTTCATGCTGAGCTTAAAATTTATGACTGTTCATACTGATGCTTATGCTATGTATGACTGTTTTAACTAACTGATCTGACTGATTTATCTGATTTAACTGATTTATCTGACTGGCCAACACACTTAACCCTGTGTGCAAGGTTGTGCACCGGCCCCACATCCCGCGGCCGCAAGGGGAGCCGCTGATAGTATTCTGACATACTATGGTGGACCACGACTGAGTTCATGGCTTGCACACCACCCTGAACTGAACTGCATTGGTACCATGCGTCTGAATGACCATCTTATTAACTGATCTGAACTTATCTTACACTTAAAATTAAGATGGCTTACGTGTCTTATACACATGAGATGCATGACATACTACATACATAATCATAAATTCTGAATTTAAACATGATGCGGAATGACATGGTCGTATGCTATGCTAGATGACATGCTTGCATATGACATGAGCGATTCATAAATAGTGGCTATCAATGAACTGGCTTGGATAATACATACATATAAGCTAACTGTGATGATCCTAATTTATGATCAAATTTACTTACCTCGATGCGTTTCTTCTTGAATAATACTTCGTAACTTGAGACCTATATTCAATAAATAACTATCACTAAATTGTTGGAAATAAATAAATACTAATATCTTACTTAACCAAATTCGAAGTTCTAAAATATAGTCAAACCAATATTTGTTTAACACTAAAATCAATAATTCATAGTATTTATATTACTTAAAAATACTAATTTATAATTTAGTAGAAATACTCGAGCTATTTTAAAATAATTCACAAAAACTTAAATTCTTAAACTAAGTTTCATTTCTCAACATAATTATTAAATCTTATAAGAAACTTAACCAATTCCACTAAATTCTTAACATAGAAATTTTATTAAAATTTTACTAAATTGACAAAGGAAATTTAATTCAAATATTAGACTTAACATTATTCTTTAAAAAAACATATTTCTAATTCTTTAAACATTTTTATAAAAAAAATGAACCTTTAATTAACTACATTTATTTAATAACTCAACTAGTAATATTAAACTCAATAAATTTCACTAAAATAATTATTGAAATAAAATAAGATCATATTCAATTAAACATTATTATAGTCTGTAAAAAGGGTTAAAAATCTCTGGCCCATAATAATAATACTACACAACATGAGCCCAAACAGGAAAATAAGCCCATCCCAACCCCATACGGGCCTAAGGCCCAAAGCCTAACAAAAAGACACCCACGGCAGAATCGAAATATACGGCCAAAACAAAACACAGAGAGTTTGAGAGAAAGGGTCTGCGATGGAGGAGCTCACCGAGGGAGAGGGGCTAACTCGACGGCAGTTCTGGTGGCTGGGAGTGGTCGGCGGCGCGACTGGAGGTTCCTACGATGGTGCGGCACCGAGTGAGAGAAAGAGAGAGAGAGTTTAGAGAGAGAGAGAGACTGAGCCGAGAACTACCGAAATAAAAACAAGGCTGCGGCGGTCGAGATCTTACCGGAAGGGAGTGGGTGTGCTGGGGCTGAGCTGGTCGGCAGTTTCTGGTTCCACGGGTGGTGCTTTGATGTCCTATGGTGGTCGGCGGCGGTTGGAAGAATCTAGGGCTTAAACGGCAGTGTTTTGGTACTCTGGGTGTTTCAGAAGCAGATGTTTTGGGAGTGGCTCACGAGATACTCTTCTCGTACGAGGTAAGCGATATTTATAATGGTAGGTGATAGAGAATTAGAGAAACCCTAGAAGAGCATAGACGTGCATGAGTAGAGGAATACACGGCACTAGAGTTGGTGTTCCACTAGGACGCTAGCAAAACAAACAAAAATCACCGAGAGAAACACACGGGTTGGGTGGTTTGAAGTTTTCAAACAGAGGCTAACATTGTGATGAGGTTCGGTGACTAGAAGAAAAATTTAAATTTTAAATTTCAAAACAAAACCGTAGTAACAAAATCTGATACACTTTAGAAATCCTTATTAAAACAAAACTCTAACAAATCATAAATCGCAACTATAATAGAAAATATAAAGATAAAGTACATATAAATTCTGATAAAAATATAAATTCTAAAAATATAAATTTACTAGAAAAATTTTACTTATAAACCCTAAAATCAAAACTGGTATGCCACACTTATTCCGCCAAATCCTTCTTCGTGGGAATTGATTATTTGGCGAGTGTGTGAGGGACTTGTAGAAGGATTGAACTGAGAATGTAACCTTACATGCAAGTACCCACCACAACGTGTCAGCTCGTTGTCCATTCGGTTTTGCTGAATACAATAGGCTAAAAATGTCCTCAAAGCTACCAACTTCCCAATCTTGTGCCACCAAGTAATGTTCCAATGGGCTTGATCCCCCGATAACACCATGAGATCCGCCAAAACTTCTTCTTCACATGCAACCCGGAAAACTGAAGGAAAGGAGTCCTTTAGGGCATTATTTCCACACCATATGTCACTCCTAAATTTTATTCTAGAGCCTGCTCCTAGCACTCTTTAATTTATTTGCTCATTTATTTTTGTATTTAAGTTTTTGGGGAAAGAAGGGAAGGAGATGGGCAGGGAGGGGGGCATGCTTTGATGGTTTATAGTACTTGCTTATAATGTACATTTCTCAGGTTGCACCTACATTCTTCCTTCTCTTCATTCCAATTTGACAGCTAGCTATGATTTAATGGGAACACTTAATATTGGGATTCTGAGTTCTTCAAAATGCTTCGCTATGTACATACTTCTCCAAATTGCTTTGACCCATTGTTTCTAGATATTGCATTTTCTATAACCTTGACCCTTGATATTATTTTTGGGCAGCATTTCAAAGTCACTCTTCTTGTTTTGTTTTTCTTTTTACTCAGACTGCTGAAGCGGCTATGACGCCTATTGAATCAACCTTTTCCTTGGATGTCAATTCAAAGTTGGACTGGTAACTTTCTGCAGCTGACTAAATTTTGTTGCTATTTTTTTTTTTTCTATTTATCCATCTTCACTATCAAGATGCCAAGAGTTGAATTTACTTTCTAAATTTCTCTTATCACTTTACCACCCAGAGTCAAATCCACTCCCTTATAATCAATTCCTGCTTCTGAAACTTGTTAGAGTTTGTGAAATTTGTTTTCGTGGAGATCATTGTTCTTCTATCTTTCTCTGCTATGGTCTACTAGTCTAAGTGCATGTGCCTTTGCAATAGATAGCAAGTTTCTTTTCATACGAATGCTTTTTTTTTCTTGACAAGTAGACGGCAATGAATAATGACTGGCTTACTTCTTTTAGTTTATGTAGCAGTTCTATCTATCTTGTGACAAAGCTTTGAAAAAAAAAAAAAACTATTTGAAATGCCAGTCATCAGCACTAATTTAGTTTGTCCATTCTTAGTAGAAGTTCTAGAATATTGAATTTATCCTTCAATGATGTTTTTATGTATTCTTGCAATTCTAATAACCCAGGGAAGCAATGGGAAAAATTCTTGCACGGGGTCATAGTCGAGTTCCTGTCTATTCTGGAAATCTGAAAAATATAATTGGACTTCTGCTGGTGGGTCCGAACTTGAAGCTGTTGGCAAGTTCTTACCATATATGTATTAACAACTTAGACGTGTGCTGATTATATAACTGGTTTATTTCTCCCTCTTCTTTCACTTTGGGATTAGGTGAAGAATCTACTAACTGTACGACCTGAAACAGAGACTCCTGTCAGTGCTGTTTCCATCCGCAGAATTCCAAGGTATGCTGTTTTCTTTGTAGATATGTTTATTATCTGTGTCTTAGAACTAAGTATGGATATTGACTGCTTTGCTGCGGGCTGTCCCCAGGGTTCCAGCAGATATGCCTCTGTATGATATATTGAACGAATTTCAGAAAGGTAGCAGTCATATGGCAGCTGTGGTGAAGGCTAAGGGGAAAGGCAAGACACTTCCTCTAACTTTCAATGGAGAAAAATCCGAAGAGAACAAAGTCACTGATGAAAACTCCCAACTGACTACTTCTTTGCTATCAAGGCAGGATGAAAATTCAGATAGTGTTGCTGTTGACATTGACAGGCCTTCCAGGCCTACCTATATGAATAGGCCACCCTCTTTACCACATAATGATGTGGCAACAAATAAATTGTCTCAATTTTCAGAGGATATTGAAGATGGTGAAGTCATTGGTATCATCACCCTGGAAGATGTATTTGAAGAACTTCTGCAGGTAATGTGCACCCCTCATTTATCTATTTCCTTTCAGTCCACACATTTCTTCAATTGCCGCGAGACTTTAACAGTGATGATTTAATCAATCAATACAGGAGGAGATTGTAGATGAGACAGATGAATATGTTGATGTTCATAATAGGTAAATTGGAGTTATAACCATAAAGATCTGATGAAAGTAAAATGAAAATAAAATGACAATGGATGTTATTGGGGATTTGGTTTTGTAGAATCCGTGTGGCTGCAGCAGTAGCTGCTTCATCAGTGGCTCGAGCTCCATCAATTCGGAGGCTAATGGGGCATAGGGGAGCAGTAAGTAAACATTATTTGTTACCCAAATTTGGTTGGTTTTGTATTATTAGCTCCTTATCTATCAGCTAAACTAATCTTTGTCCAATGTGAAGAAGACAACATATGTATTAAGAATGTTTAAGCGCTAAGACTCTTCTTTTACTAATAATTAAAAAAAAAAAAAAAAGTGCTGAGACTCAGGTTTCTTTAAGATAGTATTGCAGAAAACATGGGTTGAAATGAGGAACTGATATCAGGGTCCCTGATTTTATCTGTAGTGGTTTTAGGACTGCTAGTACTTCTATAGGGGAATTTTTGTTCCTAATCTCTTTGAACCCTAAAATATTTGAAGCACATCATCAACCGATCAAATATAATAAATAATGAACTAATTCCTTAACTTGAAAATAAGGAATTACTGCCTTTACAATGGATGGCAGGTTGGTAGTCATTGCATACCCTTAGGATGGGCTATTTAATTGTGGCTTACTGTCATGAAACATGTTAATGCCTGGTTGAGAGAAAATTGAGATGAATTTGAATTGTTATCTTTACATTCATTAAAAAAAGTGGGCTTGAAGGAAAAAGTACGTTACTTCACTTCCAAGTAGTTGTTTTTATTTGACCACACACACACACACAAGATTTGGCCTTAAACTCCTTGCAGATAATTTGTTGCAATTGTTTGAAGTACAGATAACGAATATCAAGAGATTTACTTATGTGGCTTACTGGTTGCAAAACACCTCATTTCTTTACGCATGCAAAAGTTGTCTTTGTGGTTGAAGCTAAATCTGACTGTTTTCTTGCTATAATTCCCCTAGGGAGGGCAAGACAAGCAAGGGCAAACCCCAAAGAAATCTTCAGAAGATGTTTTAAATACCACAAGGTCACAAGGTTCTTCTGATGAACCTCTTCTTGGTCATAAGAGATGAACATATTCTGCAGTCAAGTCAGAATGTCTTGATCCTTGTCGTCATTGGGGAAGCGGTTATCATTTCCATACGGAAAAGGAAAAGGCGGCAGTGCTGATATCATTGCAGGGAGGGAGGAAGAAAAATAAATCCATGAAATGTTTTTTTTTTTTTTTTTATCGTTTTGGAAGTATGATACTGTATAGTGGTACTCTGCCAAATTATCTCCACATAGGTGGATATAAATATGTCGAGCTGTGAGCCTCTCGGGCTAGGGCTCAATGTAATTTTGTGAAGAACGCCACTGGAAAAGAGTTTTCTACAAATAGAGAATACATATTAGAACCCTAAACATGCCTTGTTAGTTTTTTATTTCAATGTAATTTGTTACTGAAGTATGTGCATTATAAACAGCCAATAATTAATTATATGTGAACTTCTCAATGTTTTGCGGCCATCTACTTGAAAAATCGAATAAAGAAATAAAAGGGGGAGTGGGCAGGTTTGGAAGCAGGAAATCAGGTTGGATTCTGTTATGTGAAATGAACATAAAACAAGTCTTTCTTTGGTCTGAACAAAAACATCGCCTAGTTGATGATGGAATGGGATCGGGGTTGGAATGAGGATTGGAGCTACGCTTGATGGACCCAGAAAGATAAACAAAAAAGTGAAAAACAAAGTAAACTACCACGCATTTGCTAAAAACAATCGATCCTATCTACAAACACATATAATTGTATTTGCAAGTCTGTTTATTGACAGTTGTGTATAGAACTCCATATATAGACATATATATATATATATATATATATATATATATATATATGAGATCTTACACAATATGTAGTCATTTCAGCGATAATGAACCTTTCTGCTCAAATTTCTGGACATCCATCCGGGCTTTTGTCGCTTTTGCCATCAAATGCAAATCTGAATGTCACAGTTTTTTTTTTTTTTTTTGGGTAAATGGATGCCACACATTTAGCCAGCCATTCGAGTATTGCAAAACTTAGCCTGATTGAGTCACTGGCCGCCAATCCCCCCGCCATCATCAAAAGCAAAACTCCCAAAAATCGTTTTCCTTGTCACAATCTTCAGTGTCACTCGTCCCAACTCAGAAGAATCAGGGTGCACTTCCATATAATATAAAGCCGAGTTCGCTGCTCTCTGATGTGATTGGAATACCGTTGCCATGACTGGAGCTTCGGCCGGAGTCGAACTGAATCCCAATGTCTTGCCATGTTCATGTAGTAAGGCTTATGAAAACACAGGCTTTTTTAAGGAGTGGGAGAACTGGAGGGTATGAAGAAATTTGATGAGATCAGACAACCTATGGTGGGTTGACGTACGATTGTTGGTCTATTGACTGGGTTGACATGGCAGGGTCCCAGTTTAGCAAAGATGACAAAGCAGACCCCATCAGATGTCTCCCTGCCAATTCACCTGGAAAAGGACTGCTTCTAGCTTATTCTACCTTTAATTTGAAGGCCATCTCTGTCTGTGTAAGGCATTATTTTGTCCTAGTACTATACGTGTATGATACAGCAAAAACAACCCACCTCCTGCCGCTGTGCTGCCCGCTTTTCCGGATGGCTTTGTGTCTACTCCGTGGGATGTTATGTAAAATAATATGTCAAGCTATAAAACAAAAAGGAAACAGATAATTATGCTAGGTGCATCACCTTTTGGATATAGAACTGTTTAAAGTATTTAACTCGTTTAGTGCCACAAAAATCTGTGTTTGTTGCATAGCACGTTCGTCTTCTGTTCTCATCTAAGTCGCCTTCAATTGTTAGTGACTTTTAAGTCGGGAGTCGGGACTCTGCATGCAGTGTCAATATTGTGGTCGGGGCCAGTAATACAGGAAGGAACACTGCATGAAGCTTCTCGGAAAGAAGCAAAAAGCCACATCATGAAATATTACAGATAAATGAACTCGGACAAATGAGATATTTTGGTAAGATTTACGTACAGCCAAATTAATTAATCCAGTCTCGATTCCTCCCTTCTGTGAACATTATGTTAGACATATTAGCTCCGATAAATCAGAAGCTCATCAAGATAAATCTGTTACAACTATTACCTAGTTGCCGTTGTAGTTATCTAGTGAATCACTGCAGAATTCATAAGTATTCTGGTACATTTGGAATCTAAATACAATTTAACTCATCTCAACTCATTATTATAACTTTTTCAAATTTCAACACAAAATATAATAAACAATTCAACTTTTTTAAATTCTAAAATATTAATAATATTAAAAAAATAATATTCTAACAATATTTTATTATCTCAACTCAACTTATTTCAACATCCAAACGCAGCGTTTTGTAGTTATCTAGTTATCTATTTCTTGATAGGAACCCGGGGGAATGAGTTCCTTTGAACCCACAATCAATTTGAAAACTCCTCAAGAAAGCCAAAAATCAAGTCAATGATGAAGAATCTAGACCCGATGAGAACCCGTTTCAAGAACCTAGATTATATTAAAATCTAGACCAGTTGAAGAACCCGTCTCAAGAACTCAGATTACAAAGGAGGAATGCCACAAAGGTTGTGATTTACCTTTGATAAGTTCAAGAGTTCAATCAAGAACAAGAGGAGAAAACTCAACTCACAAATAAAATTCAATATTGTCTAATCTCTCAAATGAGACTACAAAGAGTTTTTAAACCCAAACCTAATCAAAACTCTAACCAAAATAAAGCCCCTTTTACCCAAAATTACCCTTGATGAACAGTACCGGCTACAGTACCCGCGGCTACAGTAACCCCTACAATAAATTGATGAAACCCTAGTTCCTAAAATGTAACTTTCCAAATAAGCCCTTGGCCAAAATACAAGGCCTTCCCAAAAACATAGTTCATAAGAAATAAGACATGTGAGCCAAGCATCTTCAAGCTCACTTATTCTAAACTAATAAAATAAATCATTTGACCAAATTAGAAGCCTCTAATAACAATAGGCCGTATCTCTAAGTCATGTCTTCCACAGCTTGAATAAAGTGGATCAAAGCTGGTTCTTCTTCTTTCAGACCCATCTTCAGTGTTGGGCTCTTGCTGGCTTCATCCCAAGTGGATTGCACCAATCCTTGCATTGCTTTCTTGATCTTCTTGGCCCTTGATCTTGTAATTGGCCTATCTGGAACTTGCAAAGGATATTTAAGAGTAAGCCCACCTTGGTTCCTATCATTCCCCCTCTCCTCAAAAGGATTCGACCTCGAATCTTCACCTACATCAAAAGGAGAAAGATCAGAAACATTGAAAGTTGCAGAAACTTTATACTCACATGGAAGATCCACTTTATATGCATTGTCATTAATTTTCTTAAGAATTTGGAAAGGTCCATCTCCTTGAGGATGCAACTTAGTCCTTCTATGGGCTGGGAATCTTTCTTTGCGCATGTGAACCCAAACCCAATCTCCTGGTTCAAAGATGACACGCCTTCGTCCTTTATTGGCTTGGGAAGTAACTCTTTCATTCTTTTGGGCAATTTGAAGCCGTACCCTCTCATGAAGTGACTTCACCAACTCTGCCTTCTTTTGTCCATCCAAACTACTCTGTCATCAACAGGTAAATGCATCAAGTCTAAAGGAGTAAGTGGATTAAATCCATAAACAATTTCAAAAGGAGAGTATGAAGTAGTAGTATGCATCGTCCTATTATATGCAAACTCTATAAATGGCAAACAATCCTCCCAAGTTTTTAAATTCTTATGAACAACAGTGCGTAAAAGCTGAGTTAAAGTCCTATTAACTACTTCAGTCTGACCATCAGTCTGCGGATGACAAGTAGTGGAAAATAAGAGCTTAGTACCCAATTTCCCCCACAACACCTTCCAAAAGTAGCTAAGGAATTTAACATCCCTATCAGAAACAATACTCCTAGGTACACCATGGAGTCGCACTATCTCCCGGAAAAACAAGTCAGCTATGTTTGTTGCATCATCTATTTTATGGCATGGAAAGAAATGTGCCATTTTACCGAATCTATCCACAACCACAAAAATAGAATCTCTACCCCTTTTGGTCCTAGGCAGCCCCAAAACAAAGTCTATAGATATGTTTACCCATGGCTTACTAGGAACGGGTAAGGGTGTATACAACCCTTGTGGCAAAACCTTAGATTTGGTCTTTCTACATATAATGCACATTCCACAAATACGGTTAACATCTCTTTTCATCTTAGGCCAAAAGAAATGTTCATGCAAAATGTCTAAAGTTTTCTTGACACCAAAGTGTCCCATTAATCCCCCACCATGTGCCTCACGCACCAATAACTCACGGATAGAACAATTTGGCAGACAAAGTTTGCTTTCTTTAAACAAATAACCATCATGCTTGTAAAACTTACCAAATGCCGCCTTATCACATGCTACATACACATTAGAAAAATCAGCATCATCGGCATACATGTCTTTCACATATTCAAACCCAAGCATTTTAGCACTCATAGAAGTAAGAAGTACATACCTCCGGGATAGAGCATCAGCAACAATGTTCTCCTTACCTTGCTTGTAACGGATGACATAGGGAAAGGTCTCAATGTATTCTATCCATCTAGCATGCCTTTTATTCAACTTACCTTGACCCTTGAGATGCTTCAATGATTCATGATCGGTGTGAATCACAAATTCCCTTGGCCATAGGTAGTGCTGCCAAGTCTCTAATGCACGAACAAGAGCGTAAAGCTCTTTGTCATAAGTAGGGTATTTCAGGGATGCCCCACTTAAATTTTCACTGAAGAAGGCTATGGGACGCCTATCCTGCATCAAAACGACTCCAAACCATATTCCTGAGGCATCACATTTAATCTCAAAAGCTTTGTTAAAATCAGGTAATGCTAACACAGGTGCAGAGCACAACCTTTTTTTGATAGTGGCAAAAGCATTCTCTTGATTAGCCCCTACTGAAACCCAACATTCTTTTTAATTACCTCAGTGAGTGGTGCAGCAATAGTGCTAAAGTCTTTAACAAAACGCCGATAAAAGCTAGCTAAGCCATGAAAGCTTCTTACCTCAGTAATGCTTTTTGGCGTTGGCCATTCCTTGATGGCCTTGACTTTCTCTTCATCCACTTTAATACCTTTTGTGCTAACAACATAACCAAGAAAAACAACTTTTTTCCATGCAAAAGGCACATTTCTTGAAATTAGCATACAACTTTTCACATCTCAACACATCAAACACATATCTCAAATGCTCAATATGTTCATTTAAGTCCTTGTTGTACACTAAGATATCATCAAAATACACAGCCACAAACTTGCCTATGAATGCACATAGGACATGGTTCATCAATCTCATGAAAGTACTGGGCGCATTTGTAAGTCCAAATGGCATAACCAACCATTCATAAAGCTCATACTTAGTCTTAAAAACAGTTTTCCATTCATCACCCTCTTTCATTCTAATTTGATGGTACCCACTTTTAAGATCAATTTTACTAAAAATACATGAGCCATGCAATTCATCAAGCATATCATCCAATCTAGGAATAGGATGGCGATACTTTATCGTGATATTGTTGACCGCCCTGCAATTAACGCACATCCTCCACGTCCCATCCTTCTTTGTCACTAGTAGCACTGGTACTGTACAAGGGCTCATGCTCTCCCTCACGTACCCCTTGCCCATCAAATCCTCAACTTGCCTTTGAAGCTCCTTTGTCTCCTCTGGATTACTCCTATAGGCTGGTCGGTTTGGAATGGCAGCCCCGGGCACAAAATCAATCTGGTGCTCAATGCCTCTAATGGGTGGCAACTCATTTGGCATCTCCTCCGGAAATATATCCTCAAACTCTTACAACAAAGAAACAGCCAAACTAGGAAGAGACTGGTTAGTTTCATCTAGAGTAAGATAAGACTCTTTATAGACAAGAAAAATCATAGGGCGATCTGTGAAGAAAGCCCTCTTAACCTCACTCTTTCTTGCATAGAAACTCACTTTTGCTTTTCCTTTTTTCTCTGCAGACTCTCTTTCTTTTTTCTCTCGTGGCTCCACTCTTTTTTCTATACTCTCAGCCACCTCTCTACTTTATTTTTCACTCTTTCTTTTATGCTCATTTGCACTCTCACTCTTTCTTTTTTGCTCAATCACTTTTTCACTCTTTCTTTTTTGATCACTCTCATTTTCACTCTTTCTCTTTTGATCACTCTCATTTTCACTCTTTCTCTTTTGAGTAACCTCACTTTTCAATTTCAGTTGGTCCTCATAGACCTGACTTGGAGTTAAAGGAGCAAACTTGATTGTTTTGCCCTCCTTCTCAAAGCTGTACATGTTCTTGAACCCATCGTGTGTCACCCTCCTATCATACTGCCACGGCCTCTCCAACAAAATATGGCCAGCATGCATAGGCACAACATCACAAAGCACCTCATCCTAATACTTTCCAATAGAAAAAGTAACTGACACTTGTTTGTCCACCCTAACCTCTCCACAATCATTCAACCACTGCAATTTGTATGGTCTAAAGTGTTTTAAGGTTGGTAAATTCAATTTCTCAACCAAAGTAGTGCTAGCCACATTAGTACAACTCCCCATCAATGATCATACTACATACCTTATTGTTGACATGGCATCTAGTATGGAAAATGTTCTCTCTTTGTTGCTCTATATCATCCACCTTAATGTGTGCATTGAGAGCACGCCTGGCAACAAGAGACTCACTGGTCATGGGGTATACCACTCCATCATCATCACTAGCATCAACCAACTCGGGCACCTCATCACTATCATCCTCACTCTCAGTCATCACCTCCCCATTGTCACTCATAATCATCACCCTCCTATTTGGACATTGAGAAGCAATGTGCCATGAACCCAAACACTTAAAACATTTAATATCTCTATTCCGTGAAGGTTGGGATTCTACCTTGGGTTTGTTGCTAGTTCCCTCATCTTTTCGCTTAAGTGGTTCGGTCTTTCTTTTTGCTTCAGCTGTATCATTCCTATCCCACTTTGATTTCCAAGTAGTGCTAGAAACCGAGGTGTACCTTGCTGTCCCTTTTCTCTTTAATTGTCTCTCCACCTTCAATGCCATGTGTACCATGTCTTCTATCTCTACATAATGCTGCAATTCAATTACATTGGCTAGGTCCCTATTCAAACCACTAAAAAATCTAGCCATGGTGGCCTCCCGGTCCTCCTTTACATTAGCCCGAATCATTGTCACCTCCATCTTCTTATGGTAATCCTCCACACTCCTAGACTCCTGTGTAAGATTTTGTAATTTCTGGTAAAAGTCTCTATAGTAATGGCTAGGTACAAATCTCCGCCTCATGAGAGCTTTCAACTCTCCCCATGTCTCTACTGGCCTCTCATAATTCCTCCTCCTATTGGTCACTAATTGATCCCACCAAATAATAGCATAATCAGTGAACTCAATTACCGCCAACTTCACTTTCTTCTTCTCAGAGTAATTATGGCAATCAAATACCAACTCTATTTTTTTCTCCCACTCTAGATAAACCTCAGGGTCAGTTCTACCTTGAAAATGTGGTATTTTCATTTTGATGCTACCAAGGTCTCTATCTATACCATCCCGACCCCTTAGATTCCCCTCAAATCCTCTTTCATGCCTAACTCTTCTATTTCTACCCGACCCAACGTCAGATGCTAAGTCTTCCTCATCCTCACCATCTCCTTCATTCTCATATTGATTTTCAACTCTATGCTCACGTCGCCTCCTATCTCTCCCACCTTGCAGACTTCTAATCGCTGCTTCTTGATTATCCATCCTATCTCTCACTTCACCCAACACAAAGTTCAACCGCTCAAACTGTTGTTGCATGGCCTGCAACACATAGGATGAGTTATCTGCTCTCCCCCTTGGTGATGTGCTACTCCACTGAGACATTATAAGATGCTGCACAAAAGAATGTTAGTGGCAAAAAAGTAAACCTCACACACTCCCTTACGTGTTTACACTCGAATAATGACACTCCACTCGTGTTTCACTCTTAATTGACTTTTACCCGATAATAGTCTCACACTCTCTTGCCTTTTACCTCAAGAGTTTTCCCACTTAAGTTCTTTAAGAACTAATTGAACTCAATCAAGACAAAGCAACCATGTTTTATCCCAACTAGTAATTAGGTCCAAGAAACAAGAACAAGAGTAAGACGGAAGGAATAAAAAAAAATGACACGTGAATCTAGGAAATTATACGAATGAAACAGTAACTATGAGACAAGATATCAACTAGAATAATGTATGCAGCCCCTTCGATGATAAGGCTCAAGAGAAATTTCAGTTTTCTTCTTTTTTTTTTTGGATGATTTTTTTTTTCTGGGCGAAATTTTTTTTTTTTTTTTTCACCAACTGATTTGATCACAATCAAGAATAAGCAATTAAGAAAACCCTAACAACAACTCAAAAATCCAAACACAAGTGCTATATGGCAGCCCCTAGAGCAAGAGATTTTAGCCAACACAAACCCTAGAACAATGAGATTCAGAAACCCTAACAATAGTGAAGAAATACAACAGCCACTATTTTTATTTTTATTTTTTGTAATCAATCATAGAGCAATGAAACCCTAGAATGAAATATGCAAGAAATAAAAGATAGAATCAGACCTGATTGGAAACCTGGCTCTGAATACCAAATGATAGGAACCCGGGGGAATGAATTCCCTTGAACCCACAATCAATTTGAAAACTCTCCAAGAAAGCCAAAAATCAAGTCAAGGATGGAGAATCTAAACCCGATGAGAACCCGTTTCAAGAACCTAGATTATATTAAAATCTAGACTCGTTGAAGAACCCGTCTCAAGAACCCAGATTACAAAGGAGGAACGCCACAAAGGTTGTGATTTACCTTTGATAAGTTCAAGAGTTCAATCAAGAACAAGAGGAGAAAACTCAACTCACAAATAAAATTCAATATTGTCTAATCTCTCAAATGAGGCTACAAAGAGTTTTTAAATCCAAACCTAATCAAAACCCTACCCAAAATAAAGCCCCTTTTACCCAAAATTACCCTTGATGAACAGTACTGGCTACAGTACCTGCGGCTACAGTAACCCCTACAATAAATTGATGAAACCCTAGTTCCTAAAATGTAACTTTCCAAATAAGCCCTTGGCCAAAATACAAGGCCTTCCCAAAAACATAGTTCATAAGAAATAAGACATGTGAGCCAAGCATCTTCAAGCCCACTTATTCTAAACTAATAAAATAAATCATTTGACCAAATTAGAAGCCTCTAATAACAATAGGCCATATCTCTAAGTCATGTCTTCCACAGCTTGAATAAAGTGGATCAAAGCTGGTTCTTCTTCTTTCAGACCCATCTTCAGTGTTGGGCTCTTGCTGGCTTCATCCCAAGTGGATTGCACCAATCCTTGCATTGCTTCCTTGATCTTCTTGGCCCTTGATCTTGTAATTGGCCCATCTGAAACTTGCAAAGGATATTTAAGAGTAGGCCCACCTTGGTTCCTATCATTTATGTTAATAGATATTTAAATATTTGAATTCTTGTATCTATCTAGATAATGTAATTTAAACTACTCTGCACTCATCTATATATATATGAATACACTTGAGCAACTGGTAATCAATTGAGCCAGACTTCACTTCTTTTATATTTCTAACTTGGTATTAGAGCATTAAATTGCTCATGCAACTCGATCCTATATGGCCTCGTCCAATCATTCTTTTGTTATCCCAGACATTTCCTCTTTGGTTTCAATCAAACTAGATGGAACCAATTATCTGAATTGGATTACCCAATTCATTACTGTGCTTAGAAGCCATGACTTACTAAACATTGTTGATGGGTCAGAAATCTGTCCCTCTCAATATCTTCTTGATTCCATTGGGAAATCTACTACTTCTAATTTCAATCCAGATTACTTGGTTTGGCAGAAGAAAGATCAATTTATTTTGGCCTGGTTAAATGCCACTCTCAGTGAGAAGATCCTCTCCACAGTCTATGGATTGACAACATCCAAAATGGTATGGAATACATTGGCTAGCATGTTTTCCTCTCAGTCCAGATCTCGCATCGCATTTCCCACCTCAAAAGACAGCTCCAAACATTGCAGCAGAGCATTAAAACCTACTCTGATTACTTGATCCTTGCCAAAAACTAGTCTAACCAGCTCACAGCAACAGGTAAACCCGTTGATGAGGAAGACTTGATCTCCTATGTCATCGAGGGTCTTAATTCCATTTATAATCCTTCCATCACATCTCTTAATTTTGCCACTCGAGACAAACCAATTTCATTTGATGATTTTCAAACTGAATTGCTCAATTATGAGCAATTACTTGAATCTCAAAACAAGACCCTTCCCAATGATGGCAGTCAATTTGCTTTCTTCACAAACAAACCAAAGTTTAACCATGACAAGAAATCCAAATACCCCACCCAGCAAGGCAAGCCTTCCAACTATAATCGACCTCCTGCCAATTCAAACACTAGCAACTTCTACCTTAAGTCACAATCATCCAACAACCCCTTCACCTCTGCCAAATTCCTACCATGCCAAATTTGTGACAAAAATAACTACCAAGCCCTTGATTGTTATCATAGGATGGACTTTACTTACCAAGATTGACATCCACCAGCTCAATTGGCAGCCATGGCAGCCCACACTCATGGCACACAAGAAGTTGAGCAGCCTTGGTATCTTGACAGTGGTGCCAACAACCACATTACTTATGAATTGGACAACTTGACCCTACAACAACAGCCTTATCAGGGCAAAAATCAGGTCACAGTGAGCAATGGAGGAGACCTGCTCATCACCAACACTGGTTCTTCTATGCTTCTTAACTCCAAAAACAAGTTTTTTTTTTTTACACAATATCTTACATTGCCCTAATGCATCTTCTAATATTTTATCCATTCAAAAACTTTGCAATGACAATAACTGTTACTTTGAGCTCATATCATCTCATTTCTTTGTGAAGGACCTACAGACCAAGGAAACACTTCTTCAAGGGCAGAGTGAAGCTGGATTGTATCCCATGTATCTCAAGCAGCTGAAACTCAAGAAATCTAATCCTAAAGCTGCTTATATTTCCTCTTTCACTGCGTTACAAGGTGTCAAAGCTCCAATTAATATTTGGCATTCTAGATTAGCTCATGCCTCTGAGTCCACAGTTGCTAGGGTCATTCGAGAAGCTTTGCTTCCTATTTCTGATCCTGTAAAATAGAATAATCTGTGTGAGTCTTGTCAAGTTGCTAAGAGTCACAAACTTCCCTTTCCTGAGTCCAATTCCAGATCCACACATCCTCTTTAGTTAATACACTCAGATGTTTGGATCTCTCCAGTTGCTTCTGTAAGTGGATGTAAGCTCTATGTTATATTTATTGATGATTTTTCCAGATTTACCTGGTTGTTTCCTTTGCAATTCAAATATGATGTATTCTCTTGTTTTCTTAAGTTTAAACAACTTGTTGAAACACAATTTTCTGGAAAAATCAAATAAAGTATGACTAACAATGGTGGAGAATACCTTTCTAATGATTTCAAAAATTTCCTCTCTACTAATGGAATTTTACATAAGCTCACTTGTCCTCATACTTCTGAGCAAAATGGGATTTCAGAGAGAAAACATAGGCATATTACTGAGACATGTTTATCACTCTTAGCTCAGTCCCATCTTCCATCATGTTACTGGGTTGATGCTTTTCTCATTGCCATATATGTCATCAATAGGCTTCCTACACCTGTCCTTAGCAATCAGTCACCATTCTTCACCTTATTTAACAAACCACCAAATTACTCATATCTAAAGACATTTGGTTGTGCATGGTTACCCTTTGCTTAGACCTTATAAAACCCACAAATTAGCCTTTAGAAGCACCAAGTGTGTTTTTCTTGGATATAGCTCAAATCAGAAGGGATATCGATGCTTGGATTTAAATTCTCAGAAACTCTACATCTCCAGACATGTATCCTCTCACCACCATAAATCTGCCTACCTCCTCCTCCACTCAAATCATTACACGATCCATGACCAACTCCTCCAAACCTAAACAATTTCCAGACTACCATCTCTACTACTCCACCAAATATCCTCTCCAAGCTCTCTCTACCATCACCTTACCTTCTAAACCCCAAACCTATAAGGAAGCAGTGAAGAATCATCATTGGCTTGATGCTATGCAAGCTGAATACAATGCCCTCATAGCCAACAAAACTTGGACTTTATGTCCACGACCTTGCCATAAGAAGGTTGTCAGGAATAAGTGGGTGTTTAAGCTCAAACAAAAGTCAGATGGGAGTATTGATCGTTACAAGGCCAGATTAGTGGACTTTAATGAGACATTTAGCCCTGTTATTAAACCAGCCACAATTTGATTGGTACTAGCTTTAGCTATTCATCATGATTGGTTTATCAAACAACTTGATATCTCCAATGCCTTTTTACATGATTTTCTTGAAGATGAGGTTTACATGAAATAACCTAAAGGGTTTGCGGATCCTTATCTCTCTGATTATGTGTGCAGATTACATAAGTCCATCTATGGACTCAAATAAGCTCCTAGAGCTTGGTTTTTGAGATTATCACAAGCCTTACTTGCTCTCAGGTTCAATGGCTCCACGGTTGATACATCTCTTTTTACATTACATTTGAACAACATTTCTGTTTATGTGCTTATTTATGTTGACGACATAATAATTGCAAGTAATTCCTCTTCTTCCATTGATTATCTTATTACTCACCTTAGTGCTGAGTTTGCTATCAAAGACCTTGGTCCCCTATCTTATTTTTTGGGAATTCAAGTCACGAAAACATCAGAAGGTCCCCATCTCAATCAAGGAAAGTATGCTACTGATCTATTGAATCGCACAAGGATGGCTGGTGCTAAACCAACTTCCACACGTTGCACCTTAGGTTCCAAACTTTCCAAATTTTCAAGGGATCCACTCAATGATCCTACTGAATATAGAACTTTAGTGGGAGTTTTACAGTATCTCACACTTTCCAGACCTGACCTATCCTTCAGTGTGAACCAACTGTGCCAATTCTTATATTGCCCAACCAATGACCATCTAGTAGCAGCTAAGAGGGTGTTGCGGTATCTAAAGGGCACCTTACAATTTGGTCTCAACTTCAGCGAGGTGTCCTTGCAACTTAATGGTTTTTGTGATTTTGATTGGGCAGGGTCTCCTGATAACAGGAAGTCCACATCTGGCTATTGTATATATCTTAGTCCCTGCCTTATTTCTTGGTCAGCCAAGAAGCAACCCGTTGTAGCAAGATTAAGCACAGAAGCAGAATACAAGTCTATGGCATTCACTGTGGCTGAACTCTATTGGCTTCGCATGCTCTTTAAGGAGCTGCACATACCACTAACCAGTGCTCCCTGTCTATGGGTAGATAATCTTGGTGTTTTGGCTCTATCTTCGAATCCAGTATTTCATGCCCGTACCAAACATATCAAGATTGATTATCATTTTATCAAAGAGAAGATATTTAACAAAGACATACGAGCAGGTGACGTCTCGACAGCGGCTCAACCTTCAGACATTTTTACAAAGGGTCTCACTTTAGCTAGATTTTTGCTCCTTCGTGACAAGCTAATGGTTCGAGATTTTCCCATCACCTTGAAGGGGGATGTTAGACATATTAGCTCCGATAAATCAGAAGCTCATCAAGATAAATCTGTTACAACTGTTACCTAGTTGTTGTTGTTGTTATCTAGTGAATCACTGTAGATTTCATAAGTATTCTGTTAGTGTTCTGTAGTTATCTAGTTATCTAGTTCTGTTAGTAGATGTTTAAATATTTGAATTCTTGTATCTATCTAGATAATGTAATTTAAACTACTCTGTACTCATCTATATATATGAATACACTCGAGCAACGGGTAATCAATTGAGCCAGACTTCATTTCTTTTATATTTCTGACTCATTAAACCTGAATATTCTCTATTTCTCACTCGCTTTAGGGACAAGCCAGACCCATCATTTCAGTCCCAGTCAACCGAAATTAGCCGATCATTTGCTCTTCATGACTAGTGGTATATATTTTTTGTAAAAAAAAAAGAAAAGAAAAGGGTTTAATTCATATGCAAGCTGCCAATCGATTAAGTTAAGAGTTGCAACTTCCTCAGAATTTCACCAACTATCCAAGTTTTATAATGGAAACTAAATATGGCCCAATTTTGATAAGAAACAGTGTCATAAAAAGCAGATTATGGCATTGGTAAAATTCACAACAATAAGATCTAGCTGCTTACACATGCCTGTGTAGGCACGGATGAGGAAATGCATGCACTCGATCACTCTCTTATAAGCTATATATCAGTACTGTACCATGTGAGTCCAACATGCAGAAACACACTTTTGCATGCAAGGAGCTGGCCGGGCATTGCATTCAGCAAGTTAAGTCAATTTACATGTAGAAACTATATATCCTGAATATCTATTTGATATGTTACATATACCTTCTAGATTCTGAGAGATCGGTAACAAAAATACAGCAAATGGAAACCTGAAGAAGAACTAAACAAACCAAATATGAACAACAGAGAAAAAAAAAACTGATGCTCCTGAAAACTAATTACATCACAGTACAGCTCGATGATCATCTGCTTCATGCTAAGAGTACTTGTGCCAACCAAGAAGCATAGAGATGCAGACCCTCATAATATAGAGCTTGCCTCTCTGCTGTCTCACCATTCTCTTCCACTTGGCAAGTCTACGACCCATAATTCCCTTTAGTCTCTGATTGCAGTGAGCCATGCTCAGACTTGGTCTGTATTTATTCAGAAAAAATCCGACGTGGCATACGATTCTACCAACCAGATTGGGTCCACATGTAATACTTCAAGGCCAAATCATAGGGTCCACTTGTACCATCACAAAGCATGGATGTCACGTGCACTTTCTATCTCTAAACTCATCTTAAGCTGTCGTCTTTACAAGTTTAAAATCTTGCCGGCCATTGACTATTGCTGCACTTGTTAAAGCAGTAGTCTCAAAGTACAAAACATGAATCTTATCTTCAATATCATGTAGCTGCTAACCCCACATGATTATCCTTTTCTGGATCATTGTATTTTTCCTTCAAACAAGATTGATGGAAACAATGGACAGCCTTTTGGAGACCTGTGACAATTCGAAACTTAACCAGGACTAGTACTTAACGTGACCTCTAACATCCATGATCATCTGATCGATGTTAATTAATACCCAGCCAGGGCCACATTGCGTTGAGCCCTCTCCCTCCTTGGCTTCAAATATGGGTCGAGATCGAATGTAACACATGACTGCTTTTCCAAGTGAAGATCACGACAAACGTACGTTATGTTAGCGTATATTATTATTAAATAAATTATAATTTTGTTAGAAATAAAGGGAAAATACATGTGACCTAGTACCTCAAACAACAACACTACTTACATTCAGTACTACTTGATCTTGAACCATCAATTTTGTATGGAAAGATCATATGGTAAAATATTGAAATATAATCTTTGGTATTTGTTGATTGCTTAACATTAATAGATGGTGAAAATAAAAATAAAAATATACGTAATAGGAACTGGCCGCTCTGGTCCGGACTCTCTCTCTCTCTCTCTCTCTCTCTCTCTCTATATATATATATATATATATATTATATATATATGCAGTATGCATGACATGATCACTCGGTAGATATTTCCGTCTTATATATATAACAAATTACAGCAGAACATGATGAAATGGAGATAATAATTGTTTGAAGAAAGCTTTAGTGTATATCGCCTTCCACGTGTCCAATCATGTTTAATTCATGTCATGGAAAAGATTGACAAAGGATAGGTTCTCACGCCTTATCTTCGAAGAGAGAAAGTATGCATGAAGATAAGATAATATAGGATCTAAATTATCTGGGTGGACCTTTTGGATTAATGTGCTGATATCAAGCTAATCCTGCTCCAAATGTGAAAGATGGGATGGTTTTTGGTCCTACTAACGAGGGTCACATTGAAAGCCTGTTGCAGATCAAATGGGTTCTGCCCCACAGCTTGGACCTGCAAGACGTGGTGCTTTTGCAAAGCTGATGAAGAAAATATATAAATATATATATATATATATATATTTATATTTATATATATTGAGCCTGTTGGAGTGTCATTTGCGCCTCTTGTTGGGTCTTAATTTGAAAGTACAATTATGAGTGGTGGAAGTGGTTGATCTTTGTAGTTTGAGATGTGACTAACTGAGACACTACAATCACAACATTCCCTTTAGCAGAAACATCGTGGAAAGAGTTGGATGTTGGAAATAGGGGGGTTCTAGCTAGAGAGATTATTTCCACTAACTATTTGGGTCCCTTTTATGAATTAACCATACAATAAGGCGACAACTCGTTCAATAATAATCTTTGCCATGTAGCTTAAAGAGAAAACAACAGTAATAATCACATTTGGTATCATATTAAATCATCAGTTATCTTAAAAGTTTAAATTGATAATAAAAAATAAATTATAATTTTTAAATTATAATATAACATACGAACCTGACTAGAGTTACATTTAAAATTGGAGAAAAAATAGAGTTCTGATAGTGACTAATCAATGATATCTCTATTGAAATATTATAAAGAGTAAGAAATTCTTATTCCTAATAAGCAATGTAAAATTTCATATACCACCACCATTATCACTTATCAGAAATCTTTATAAAAGCTCTAAGGATGTGTGGAGTCAATGCTCCAAAAAGCTACAGAAATGCTCCATTTCTAGCTACTCTATGATACAACTATTTGATACATTGACTAAGGCATTGAATCCAGAGGAACTTCAAGAGTTTGTGATTACAGCAAGGAAGATCTGGTGGAGAAGGAACTCTTTCATTTTCAAGAAAGGGTTCTCACATCCGAATCTTATTGTGAGAGAGGCAAGAGCAGTCCTAAACTTGATGGCAGAAAAGAACTTAGATCAGTGCAATAACCAAGCCTCCCCCCAGTGGTCTCTTGGCAAGCACCTCCAGTGGACTGGTTCAAGATTAATTGGGATGAGGCAGTAAACAAAGCCAAGGGACTGATTGGTATAGGAGTGGTTATAAGGGACAGCTCTGGGCAGGTTATTGCAACAATGAGGTAGAGGAAAAAGCTCTACCCTGACCCCTTATTAGCTGAATCATACGGGGCTCTACAAGCTGTTAAAGTGGCATGGGAGATTGGTTTGAATCAAATTATACTCGAAGGTGATTCCCTGCAAGTCACAAAGGCCTTGGTAGAAGACAGCGAATCACTGAGTAGCTCTAGTATGTTCTAGAGTGAGGCTAGATTTTATCTTATGTTGTTTGCAAAATGCGATGTTTCTCATGTTAGGAGAAATGGCAATCACATAGCCCATTTACTTGCAAAAGATGTTCTTTCCATTTCTGATCATATTGTAACCATGGAGGATTCTCCTTCTTGTGTTGCTGGCTTTCTTTAATGGAATGGATTAAGGGTTTTACTTCAAAAAAAAAAAAGAAAAAGAAAAAAAGAATGAGATATCACAAAATGAGTCGCATCTAACACATCTAATACCAACTTAGATGCCTTTTAATCACTTCACTCATTCCTCCTCCTGTTGCTAGTCATGATCTGAATCATGACCAATCTTGAATGCCTTTCTAGTCACTTGTTTGTATTTATCATTTACTTAGAAAAAAAATTAAATTAAATGCTCATAATTTCTTGTTAATAGTCCCCCTCCACCCTTTCTTGGGTGGGAAAACTCCTTTTTTTTTTTTTTTTTTCCTTTTTCTTAAAATTGAAATAAATTCTGGATGATTTTATCTTTAGATTTCACTTGTTTAAAAGTATTAATTTTTTACATGCAACACACATATAACCTTTTTCTTTTTTTCCCTAAAGTGACTTCATTAGAGAAAAAAATTAGTACAAGAGTAGATTATATTATAAAACCATCATGAAATCATGCTTCTAATACCTAAGGGAGGATCCTTCCTACTATGAAAGGCTAATAAACATGGAGGTATTTCTATCAGAGGGATTTTTCCAAACTTATTGTTGAAATATGCCCATTATGCTATTGAATGCATACATTGATTTTGTGATCGATGTATCTTGACTGCTCTCCATTCTTCCAGATCTTTTAACAAAAATCTGATATCCTTTGCTACTCTTTTTAATTCCCAATTATTTGATTTTTGTGGATGATTAATATTGTTGATAAAATTCAGCGAATCCCTTTCTATAATCACTTTTCTGATATTTCTTGTGATTGCTTCTTGAACTCCTATGTAGGCTACCATCGCTTCACTTTGATTTGAATTTGTACTCCATACAAACCTTGTCACTACAAACTGAACTTCTCCATTGTTTGATCTGCAAACTGCTACTGATGTACTACCATGTTGTCTCATTGCATCATCAAAGGTGATGGAGTAGGTGTCTTTGAATTCAGGTGGCTTCCAGTTCCAGTTTGAATTGAGTTCTAAACATTTCCACTTCCATGCTTTACAATGTTCCTGTTACATGGCTAAGGTTTTTCGTTTTTTTTTTTTTTTTACAAATTGTTCTATTGCTATGTTGTTGTTTTCATGAATTTTTTGATTTCTAGTAAACCAAATATTATCTATTGCCACAATAGCAAATATCTGAAAATGATGTGCTTTTTCATCAAAGAGATTTAGTTTAGTAGGATCAAGAATATTTTCAATCCAAGTCCTAATCCCTAAAGGTTTAAATGCTTCTATGTCTAGTGGCCAAGGTAATTGTCTCCAAAGAATTTTGTGAAAAGGCAGCCTAGAAAAAGATGATCATTAGTCTCCTTTTCCTGATGACAAATAGGACAGATTTTTTAATCCTCAGAAAGTGTGATAAATCTACTAAGAAAGCTTTTAGTAATTACAATGTCATTTAACACTTTCCAAAGGAAATGCTTTAGCCTATCTTGAAGATTAAGGGACCAAAGTTTTTTCCATGAGGGAGTAAGATTTGATGAGTTTTGTTCATTTTGTTGAATAACAATAGCTGCATAAGCTGATTTTACAGAGAATAAACATGATGTATGTTAAATCCATCTTGAATTGTCTTGCTGATTGTGATACTAGTGCTCAGTTAGATGGATTTTCCTTATTGCAGTTACTATTTCTTGAGTGAAAAGGGCCTGTAACAAAATTATATTCCATCTTCTTGGCTCCTCAAGAGTGAGTTCAGAAAGTGTCATTTGAGGGTCTTGCCATGTTTCAGGTGTTTTTGGTTTTGGAATGAATCTACCAGTAGTTGGTACCCATGGGTCTGTCCAAACTTTAGTTCCAGAAACTGGAATTTGTTCGCTTGGAAGAGATATTGTTCCAATTTGAATGTCTCGTGTATTTTTGGATGAGCATTTCTTTGCATGTGCTTGTTTCTTTATTGATAAGATGACAAGTAATTTTACTCAAAAGAGCTTTATTGAGGTTTGCCGTAGTTCTCATTCCTAGACCTCTTAAGGATTTAGGTTGACAAATTGATTTCCAAGATTTTGGTGTAAGATTGTGAATTTTGTTAGTCTTAAACCCCCACCTAAACTTCATTTGAATTCTATCAATTTGTTTTGTGATTTTTTTAGGAAGCCAAGTAGTAGCCATGGTATAGGAAGGAATTGTGCTAGCTACTAACTTGATAAGAGTTGTTCTGCCAGTTTGAGATAGGAGCTTTGATTTCCAACCAGTCAGCTTATTCTGAATTTTTTCAATAATTTCTTGACAATATTGTTTCATAGGAACCCCAGCATTGAGAGGTAGAGCTAAGTACTTAATTTTTGAGTGGGAAAGTTTAAAGTTAAAGATTGCTTTAATCTCAAGGCATTGTTCAAATGCAGGAGCATTTTGAGCATTGGCTGTGCCAAAAAGAATTAAATCATCTGCAAAAAGCAGATGGGGAAAGTAGGGCCCATTCCTACTGATTTGAATCCATCAAATAATTCCCATTTGTTCTTGTCTGACAATCAATCTAAAGAGAACTTCACTGCCTAAAATGAAAAAGAATGGTGAGAGTGGATCACCTTGTCTGATTCCTCGATTTGGATGTTCAAATCCATGAGGTTTTCCATTTATCACAACGGAGTAAGAAGTTGTTGTGATGCTTACTTCGTTGTGATGCACTCTTTAATCCAATTTATCCAAGTTTGATGAAAACCAAAACAATTGAATATATGTTACAGAAAATTCCATTCCATAAAATCAAAAGCCTTTTCCATGTCAATTTTAACAGCCATAAATCATTTTCTTCCTTTTTTGTATTTTAGAACATGAAAAACCTCTTGAGCAAGTATAGTGTTTTCTTGGATTATCTTACCTGGAAGAAAAGCATTTTGGGAGGGGGAAATGATTTTTTTTCATCATTAATTTAAGTCTGTTGGAAAGAATCTTGGCAATGATCTTGTAGCTGACATTAGAAAGGCTGATTGGCCTAAAGTGATGGATAGTGCTAGGAGATTCAATTTTTGGAATGAGAACAATATTTGAATTTTTCAATTCCCTTAGCATATGTCCTGAAGTGAAAAAACTCTTGATAGCAGCAATGAGATCTCCTTTCACAATTTCTCAATACTGTTTATAAAAAAAACCTGTGAACCCATCTAGACTAGGGGCTTTAGATGAGGGAATTTGTTTAATTATTTGAAGGATTTCTTCTTCAGAAGGTAGCTGGCAAATGAATTGATTGTCAGTCTCTATGATTTTATCAGTAAAAAGTTGATCAAGGTCTTGAGTGATATGTAGAGAAGATGTTTCAAAATCTTTTTTGAAATGATTCAGAAACATTGTTTGGATGTTTAGAGGATTGGAATCCAACTGGTTTGAGTTGTTTTTAATAAAACTAATCTCATTCCTCCTTCTTCTAATTGTGGAAGTCATGTGAAAAACTTTTGTATTTAGATCAGTGGTGGTTAACCAGTTGATCCTTGATTTCTGCCTCCACAGAATTTCCTCTCTTTTCAACTGTTCATTGAGACATTCTCCAATGTAATGGTCTTGCTGTGTGTTATTCTCATTGGGAATTTGAGATTGAATCTGAATTAACCTATTGGACAGATCTTTTATATTGTTTTGAATGTGTCCAAAGTGGTTAATGTTCCATGTTTTAAGACCTTTTTTAACCTCTTTAAGCTTTTGATTGAAAATGAAGGATGGTGTGCCAGTCCAGATTGATTCCCACGCATTTTTAATCACATTGGCAAAAGTGGGATCCCTTGCCCAAAATTCCTTAAATTTGAAGGTTATAAATCTTTGATTTCTATCCTAAGCGTTTAAGAGAATTGGAGAATGATCTGAGTTGTGAATTAATAGATGGAACAATTTTGCATCTGGGTATATCATTGACCATTGAGGACTTGCTATGGCTCTATCCAATCTTTCTTTTATAAGACCTTGACCATGCCTATTGTTGGTCCAAGTGAATTTAGGACCATTATAACCAAGATCAGCAAAACCATTATCCTCCATGAATTTCCTTAGGCCACTAGATGTGGAGGTTGAGGCAAAAGGCCTTCCACAATGTTTTTTAGTTTGATTTAACAGTGAATTAAAGTCACCTATGCATAGTGTGGTCCTAGATGACTAAGAGTTATTAGGTTCAAAAGATCCCAAAAATTCACCTATGCATAGTGTGGGTCCTGGATCCTGGATGACTAAGAGTTATTAGGTTCAAAAGATCCCAGAAATTCACCTATGCATAGTGTGGGTCCTGGATGACTAAGAGTTATTAGGTTCAAAAGATCCCAGAAATTCATTCTGTTAGAGTAATTAGCAGGGCAGTAAACCATCAAAAGTAACCATGGCATATATATAGGATCAGAGTACACAAGCATAGCTATGATATTGTTTGATACATAAACAGGTTCTACATCTACCCCAGGGTGCCACATGACCAAAAACCCTCCCTTTTACCCTTGACATGGAACATGTATATACATAGAAAATCCGAGACTATTAACAACACCTTGTGTTTTAACATATTTCAAAATTTTCTTCATGAGGAAGACCATATCAGGTTGGTGAAGTCTGATATGAGCCCTGAGACTTCTTCTTGCAGCAAGTCAGGCTATGCCTCTGCAGTTCCAAGATATGACTCTCATTTTTGTTTTGGAGGCAGATAAGGCTCTGCCTTTTCAACCAATTGGACTGTTGATGATAAAGAAACTTGAAGGTTCTTAGCTTTCTTACTCTCTTTCTGTTGAGTTGCTGATTTCTGGTATGGGGAGTAAGGCTTCCTGCTGCATTGAATTTTTCCATGTCTGCATGCTTTTCTGGTTCTGCAGAGGTATGTTGCCAGTGTCTGTTCTTCCTCTTTGCAACTTCCTTGACTTTCTATTGCTTGAGCTTCATTTTTTTTTATTCCTTTGATATTATAGTAATCCCGCTTGTATAAGTTTCTCTCTTTTTTGGTGGGACATCTCTATCAGAGTGTTCTAACACCCTCTTTCTTCTAGTATTTCTTGAATTGATTAAAGCTGAATGTTTTTCTTTTGGTGCAATCAAAGTTGTTTCTGGTGTTGATGAGTCTTCTGGTATTGGAGTGTTTATCTCCCTAGATGGTTGGGCTTCTATAAAAAAAAGAGGCTTTGTATTGCTTGCCAGTGCATTGCTAAGTTTGATGGGGGTTGGTTTATTTGTGTGTGTGTGTGCGCGACACACAGATAACCTGTTAAATGACATATATTATTGAGCAGTTACAGTGCTAATATGTTATTTCTAATTATTTATTATGAATGATATTGAAGGAATTTATTTTATTAATTTTGAAAGTTTAGGAAGTAAAATTTTCAATTTTAAAATTTAGGGAGCAATCTATTCATTAATCAAACCACAAAGATTATTTTTGTATACACTAAAATTCTATAAACCACATTACCATCCACTTTCATCCCACTATATAAGCTGTGGTATATTTATCATTATTGGATGATCTTTTATTGAATAATTTTTAATCATTTAATAGTAATAAATGAGACACATATTATATAATGAAATAAAAATAAGATGAAAGTATAGTATATAATATTATATATTACTCTTTTGTTAAATATGGGATATTTTTTTTCAACGGGGAAGTATTCGAGGTCCATTAAACTACTAATGGGCTTGGCTACCCAAGTTATACCAGCATCCAGTATTGGCCCTGAGGACCAAATTTTATGAAATGTGTGCGTGCACGCATATAATATATTCCGTAAGCGCTTAATTTTGTTAAATAAATTTCATCTCAATGTAATAACCATCGGTTGGTACCAACTAACCGAGACTAAGACTTTGGTTACAGAGGTGATCTCATCTCATCTCATATCATTTTAATTAATAATTTTATTAGTATTCACAAATCATTTCAACTCATCTCATCTCACTATCAAAACGAGCCCTGGGATTTGGATAGTGAGTTGAGTTGAGTTGAGATGAACAAAATATAAAATACAATAAACAATTCAACTTTTTCAAATTTCAAAATAAAAATAATATTCTAACAATATTTTATTTAATTTTAAACTTTCATCTTATCTCATTTCAACTCACTATCCAAACTAGGCAAAATGCAAACTAAAAATTTTGATAATTTAAAATGTGAATTAAAAAAGTATTATCATTTAAGAATGCAATGTAGCAAATAGTAGTTTTCACCTCTCAAATATTCTCATGCAAGCTAATTCATCCAACATAGAGTTGAGGAAGTTGAAAAAGATTGAAAGTAATTTTTTTTTAAGCTAAGAATTAAAAAAATTAAAAACCCAAATGAGAAAATTATATTATTAATCACAAATGGTATTGTTTGTGTAATAACAAAGTAGGTATTCTAATATTTTCATATTTTTAGATATTTCATTCTCAAATACCAATCAAGTACAAAATACTTTACAATTTCAATTCTTCAATTTTTTTCATTTACTTATTACTTAATAATTATCCAAATACAAAATCCTATATGATTTTCTCAAACTTCCAAATAAAACACAAAAAATATAGTTTTTTTTTTCAAATTTCAAAACAAAAACATATTAACAAATAATATTCAAATAATTTTTTAATTTTTTAATATTTTTATTTAACTTATTCTCTCTTATTTTTCAAAATCCAATAAAACATTTTAATTCAAGCCATTTTAGTACAGAAAATGCTAGGTTGCTCCCTGGGTTTGACTACTCGTGTATTTTAATTTTTTTTAATGGTTAATGTGATAACCCAAAACTTGATTAGAATTACATCATTGTTTATTTTCATTTCCTTAGTAATATTTTAAGGCCATGAGAATATATTTAGTTGGACTTAGGCCTTGGTTTTGTAGAATAGCAACCCAAGCCCAAGGGGTAGAGAAGAGTGTTTGGGAAGTCAAAGGAAGGGCTTGCACGCCTACCCTAGTGGGTATGCCACTTGTCATTCATGCTAGAAGTCTTCCAGAAGACCAAATGACAAGATCTCCTAGGGAAGACCAAGGGGCATTTGGCCAAGCCCCATTTGCATGCCTACACCATTCCTTTTGGCATATTCTCGAGTTTCAATGTTGATGTCATGGAAAGTAGTGCCTAAGGAAGACAAAATGAATGTTTTCAAGGGATTTTGCATGGGAAACATATGGGACAAAGAGAGATTTCGAATTTTGCTTACACTCAAGGTTTTCTTCATATTTTGCCACATTTCACTCATACAATGAACTTCTAGAAGAAAAGAGGAATGAACTTTTGCACAAAATATTACTCTACCCTCAACATTTCGATCACCACACTCACAAGCACACTCTCACTTGCCACTTTTCACGTAGGTCAGAAAATGGACCAATGGCATATGGGAAGTCACCTAGGGAAGAAATAAAAAAAGATAAAGTAACAACTTGGGAAATGGCAGGATAGTGGGTGGCAAGTGGCAGGATAGTGGGTGGCAAGAAGCATGGCACACGCCCATGTCAAGTGTTACTCATGCAAGGGCTTGCTTGTTAGAAAAAGAAGAGACATAAGGTGGTTTTACACTTTTACCCTCAAGGAGCTATATACTTGGTTAAGAAATGGAAGGGATATAAGAGGAAATAGAGGGTTTCGGCCAAAGGGGGAGGAACCCCACACACCACCCACATGTATGCACATTCTCAATGCAATCCAATGTTGGGAACTCCAAAGGTCTTTTCGGTTAAAGAGAAAAAGGAAGAAGAAAGAGGCCACTTGTCATACAAGCGATGGTTTTCAAGTAACCAATGAGGGAAAGGGAAGAATCCTATAAAAGGGGAGAGAGTCACTCGCCTAGGGCTTTTCTTCTTGGCCATTTTCAGATTCTTGCATGTGCTCTCATATCCTCCACACTTTCTCACACTTTCATTTGAAGATTCCTCACTTTCTCTCATTTTCTTTCCAACCAAACAAGGGAGGCTTTACTCAAAAAGGATTTTCGACACTAGCAAGGAGAAGACACAGTGAGGACTCTGTTTTCCTTTATATTTTTTCATACACAACACATTTTCAACTCAAGAAGAGATGAGAATCTCTGAATAAATATGGTAAAGCACAAATGATTTCAACAATTTTTCATGCAAAGCAAACTAGGGTTTTCTAGAAATGCTTGAAGCTGAAAATGAAGGGCACAAATCCTCTATGTAATCGACCAATCTTGAGTATTTTCACAATATTTCTCCGGTCGAGATAAGAACACAAGACAAACGAAATGTTTCTTGACGCCAAACCCTAGAAGCCAAATGGTCTAGCCCTAGTGGTAACCCTAGAAATTCTCACACACTCAAGAACACGAATTAAGATTTTTGGAACCCTAATTCTAACTAGTTATATTTCAATTTATAGCTTGCTATTTCTTTCGTTACGTGGATTTTTGTAAATATACACTCAACCTAGTTTGGTTAACATACATATATGCTTGTGTAAATATTTTATTTTGCTCCCATCTTTGAATGTTGTCTTATATCTTTGTTCGGATGAATCTATTGCTTCGACTTGTATGATGTCATGTGAAGATGCCACATGTTTCGGATCCATGATGAAAAAGCCATGAATTACATGCTTATGTTTCGGTTTTGCTTGTTGTTGTGTTCATATGTCATTCATCTTGAAGTTCCAGGTATTGTGATATGTCCACAATTTTATGTTAAATCCACCCATGCCATGATTAGTGTTTGATATGCTTCAAGTATGGAACATATTAAATGAAGATTTTCTATATCACATGCCTCTAAAGTTTCGACCTTGATTATTGTTTAATATGCTTCAATTATGAAACATATTAAGTGAAGAATTCCTATGATTACATGCCTTGGATGTTTCGACCATGACATATTTGTTTATGTTCATGAAGTTGTTTTGGATGTTTCACATGTCTCATGTTAACATGCCATGATTTGAAGATGTTATAATCAATAAGTTCATGCACAGCATCGCATGTGTCATATGTCTAGTATGAAAATGGTTACGTCTTAAGTCTCATTTCACATGCATTTGGGTACAAGATTTTTTTCAAAGAAAATAAATGGGTCAAAAATATTTTATCACGACTTCAAATGCTAGGACGAGAGATTGTCCTAGTAGAACTTCTCCATCCACTCTGGAGTGCTTAAGAATAGAGTGGTAACTCCTAGATTAACAAAGAACCGTCGGCGTGCCTCGAATGAATCTTTTTAGAAAAGATGCTGGAATGAGGTAGCACTTACGCTAGTGGGTGCCATTACTAAGACAAGTAACTCGATGAAGTACTGTCATATTATTATGATATGAATATGTTTAAGATGTATTCATCACAGTGTATGGATCGTTGGTGGTGTGATAACTAGCAGGATCACACAGTGCATAAGGGAGCCATGGTGTGTCCTCAAGTGTTATAAGAACAAAGTAATGCACCTACATGATATGATATGGATCACATAATATGAATGATGCGATATAATACAATATGATATGATATGGATCACATGATATGAATCGTGTGATATGATATGATATAATATGATATGATATGTTCCAGATTACGTGATTAAACAAGATATGAATGATGACAAAAGAACATTTTTTCGAAAAGTTAAATAATTATGTTACATATCTTTTGAAAAAGGTCAAGTGCATAAATCAAGTTTTCAATCACGTCATGTGTCAAGTACATGTTCACGAATGCATTCCACGGTTTGACACTTGTATGCTTATGTTAATCATTGTATATTATGTGCTTACTTACTGAGATTTTTTAAAATCTTATTGTGAAAGTTTTTACTACCATTCCCAATCAGAATTGTAGAAGTTGTAATAGGCATAGATGACGAAGCGAAAGAGGACAACACTCCTTCCAGATAGGATAGTGCCCAAGATGGTAATGAGCTCTCCTGAGCCCTTTATCCAGGAACAATTAGAGACCATCTAACAGACTATTACTGAAGTACTCAACCTCATTGATGAGTTAAAGTGACTTAGGAGATGTGGCAATGACCAGTTCCTCAAGAAGAAAGCAAAGCCTGAGAGGCCATTAAGACTTAAATATTTTTGTAGCAAATGGACATGAATTGAGGTTTTAAACTTTTGTGGAACAATATTTTGTGGGTCCTGTATTTTGGAAAAAAGAACACATTCATCTTTTTGGGTATTTTATGAAATGAAGTCTTTTGGTGATGATAATGTTTAGGTTATGTATAGTTTACAATACCATGTATTAAGACAATTGTTTTAGGCATTGCTTAGTTTCACACAAATCATTTATATTCCGCTGCATTATTTATTGCATACTGCTAATATATCTAGGAGTAATGTATATTATCTATCATACACGAGGGGTATATAGGCATGTGTTACATGTCCCGACGTTTCAGTCAACATCCAAACCCAAGTGGGCGTTGAGGGCGCCACAGTTAAGAAAGTGACTACTAATAAATTTGTGTAATTTTATACAAAAAAAATATTTAAAAGTTTTAGAAAGAAAAAAAAAAAGTGCAATTATACCATGGCACGTCCAACAATATATACTAAATGGCAGAGTAGCATATACTTATACTATTCATAAATCATTTTACTATTATTTAGATATGGGTAATGATACACTTCCTACCCTATACTACCTATCTACTACCCAACACATGACTTTCTCTTATTTTTTTTTTCTTTTCCTTTGTCTTTTAACCTTCACTGAGTTGCTTGTTTGTATACTGAAATTCAAAAATCAAATTTTGTTGCACCTCTCCCCTCCTCCCTCATCAACCCAAAATTTCGGCCAGGGCTCGACGCACCTTTCCCTTCCTCCAACTCTGATTCCAGTCACAACACACGTCCAGTTGTTAACCATCAGGTATGAAAATGACATAACAATGACAAAAAATAATTCAGTAAATGTCTACAAATCATAAAAAACCGAACTTTCCCATAGCACAGATAAAAAACCAGGAGGCAAAAAAGTAACTATAGGCTATAGCCTTGTTCATTCCCTTATAAGTAAATTTTTCTTTTCAGCATATTTCTCAATATATATTCCCTTGTACCAAACTGAACAACAAAACTTCTTTTAACTTCAATTCATAAGCTAATCCATGAGTTTAAGTAACTCAAAACCGTTAATCCTAGCCAATTATCCACTTTTTAGGGGGTTTCTTACATTCATACATATGTGTATAACAGTTAGAGAATGGTAAATGATAGAAAATGGAACCTTCAAAATCTACTTAGAAAAGGAAGAAAATTAATTTCACATTCATCCCAATGGAGTGTAACATTGTGAAAATGGTAAACAACAAGGATGGAAACTTCATTATCTTATCAACTATTATTGACAAAGGTACCCAAGTTTTTAAACGTTCATATATAAAGCAACTAACTTTAATTAAATAGCATGTCAAAACTGTGAGTTCTCAGTTCGATATAGTAGCAGCTTGCTCCAAAAGAGGCTAATCCTCGATTAGTGCCTCCCAGTCCAGTTTTCTTAGCATTTTGAACCTCTCATTCAATGTCACAAACCCAGCTTTGGGAGCAACAACACCAGAGGTTTCGGCTCAATAGAGTAAAAGCACACTGTCACCCATATCTAGGCCGTGGAGTTTACCTGTTAGCAACACTCGGAGAGGTATGAAGAGTGATTTTCCCTGCAAAGAGGATGAAAATAAACAGAACCAAACAATGGATTCGAGGTAAAATACTATGTGGTCCCTCATCCTTCACATGCCCATCTTGTCAACTCCACATGGCCAGGCTACCCCCTGTCCATCACCTCAACTCGGTGAAGCGTTGGGATTATATGAGTTTTGGTTGGACAAGTGTGCAGCAAAATTTGATTTTTAAATTTAAGCAGCAAAGTATGCAAACAGGTAACTTGGTGAAGGTTAAAAGACAGAGGAAAAGATAAAAAATAAAAAATAAAAGAAGAATAATTCTTTGTGCAATCCCGAATAGGGACTGCTCAAGCACAAAGAAATGAAACGATTCATTTCATTTAGAACCGTTTCATCTCCAGATCATTTGTCCCCAATTCCCTTTCCCTTTCCCCTCCCCCTCCATTCGAAAACCCTAACCTTTTTGTGTAACCCATTGAACTCTCCACTCTCCACCTTTCCTCTTTCTCTCTCTCTCAAGAATTTCTTCTTTGTCTTGTCTGCTGTGAAGACAGGTCCCTAGAGTTCGCCTTGTGAGCGGCCTCACTGATGCCTTGCTCGATAGTGTCCCACTTGTTGCCATCACCGGTTTCAAGAAATCCCGATTGTGGAGGTAATCATATTCTGCTGCATTTTTTTAAGGTTAGATTGTTTATTTTTGAGCTGGTACATGAAATATCATAAATTAAGCATTAATCATTTTGAATGTGTTCCTTTCTGGTTTCAGGTTGTTGCAGTTGACATTTGCTTGTTTTTATTCGATATAATGGAGACCAATAATTATATTCAAGTTTGTCTTGGTATTGTGACAGGTGTTCTTGCCTCATATATGTGCAGTAGCTTGTTGCTTTTGCCAGTAAGCCAACTATAGTCTTGATGGGGGACATCATGGCAAGTCTTATTTTAGTTTAGTGTTAGGAATTTTCTCTGTTATATCTCCACTCCTTTTTCAAGTCTTTTACTTTGTAACTTTGTTGTGGGGATCCATTTTACAAATGGTTGCAATGATATAGGTGTTTACTATGTAGTTAGGTTTTCTTGAACTTCAGCATCATTCTCTACTTCAATGAAGTTTTTTGCTAAATTGATATTTAGTTGGTTCTTATGTTGAGTTTCAGTGTTATTTCAGGTATTTTCTCTGACCTTCTTTGAAGTTAACATGTCGATTCTGGACCTCTCTATATGGTCGTTGGTTTGTATGTTTCACAGGGTTTTTAGTTGTAGAGATGTGATGGCTGGGGCGATTATGGCTTCAGAACTTTTTATCAGAATTCAATTATAGATTTATGTGGATTGGTTTTATCTTGTATGTTTGACCTAAATTGTTTCAAAATACCAATTTGTAACTTATCGTACCATAAATTCAATGTTGGCTTCTTCAACGGGTGGCCACCACCAATATGGGCAGTGAACCTACCACTTCATAGGAGGTTCTACTTTAGAGGAGGTTCTGCCACAACCAAAGTGAGCTTTGATTTTAATGTCCTTGGAATTTATTACTTGCAGAATATATCATTTCTATTCAAGAACCATTTTCATGTTGTTTGATCAAGTACATATAGGAACCCTTTAATTTTATCACTACATTTTGATTTGACTCAAGGTCAAACTGATATGGCTACTCTATGCAGTGGTAAAATTAAAGCTTTCATCAAAACTTACATCTGTGTTGGTGGCTCAAGCTTACCCAACAGGGATTTGATATTCAATGCATGTTAAGTCACAATTATACATGTCACTAATTGTGTTTTATATGGTGCCTTATCTTCTGGTGTTGGGCTTCTATTTCAATCCCAATCTCTTGTACTTTTCTCCTATTTGCATCCTACCATCTTCGTTTGTGTCATAGTTCTGATTTTTTAGTCTAACTTAGAGTTTTCTGCTATTTATTTGACATCATCTACAATATAAATTTTGTTGTTGAAAATTAGGGTTGGATTGTCATTTTCTTACTCATTGCAAAGCAGATTTTGAAGAATACAACGAAAGTCCAGTTGCCAGGGAAAGAGATTTCCAACAGAGAGAGGAAAACTCTAACATGCAAATGAAAAGATCCAGAAAAGAGATGAAGACATTCAAAAAAGAGTGTTGATAGGATCAAGATCAAATGATAATTAATGTTGTTAATGTTGTATTGGGAACTTAGCTCATTTGCTAAGTTTGTAAGCATTGTAGTTAGATTAATCACTTGTAAAGTTGTTGCAAGTGTTGTAAGTGTCTAATATCACTTTATGTGCTACATTGTACTAGACTTATGATATTACAATAAATAACTAGAGTTTCTAGAAATTCTCTACTTTTGTGGTTTATTTATATAACAATATACTCTCTAGCAGCAACTAAATCAACTCGGTAAGATCATTATCATCAATACATCAACTCGAAATTAATTCATCAACTGAGCAAGCTGGCAACTTGTCGAGAGAGGCATGATATTGAGGATCCATTTGTAACACCACTTCCATCTGTAAAAGTACAACTTAAAAGTCACAACCACAAATATAAAAACTCGAAAACACTTTTAAAAAAACATGTACTTACTAAAAAATGGATGAATAGAAATATATTCACAACTACATACCTCACCTTAGGTCATGGTTGTGTGCATTCTCAATAGTATTTATGTGCAACACCCCACCAACCAAGATTGCATTAATCATCACCTTACAATCAGTCTTCGTTGTCGGACTTGCAAAAAAAAAAGCAACTTGACAAAACAAACATTATATCAACAAAATGGCCATATAAATTTACACAATACAAAAAAATAATAATAAAAATAAAAATAAAATAAAAAATCCCATGGAAAACCTATATAAACCTACCAGCAGAATATCAACTTGAAAAAAAAAGCAAGTTCTGCTATGAATTATCAACAAAACTAGCAAAATATCGAGAGTTATAACAAATCGACTTCATGTAAATCTAGCATAGCTTAATCACAATGCCCATATAAATTTACACAATACAGACTTTGAAACTGCCAATTAAATCTTAACAATGCCGATATAAAAATTTCCCTTGCTTTGGTTTGACTCTTTAATTCGCAGAACCTCTTTTCATTCTCTCCCTTATTCATCACTTTTGTGCTTTCATGTTTTTTTACATATGAATTTTTCCTTTCTATTTGTTTAGAGCATGAAACTCCAAAGCAATAAATAAAACTAAAAGAAAAATGAACAAAAAAAAGTGTAGAGGTTTTACGTGGTCGGCAGCCAGTGAAGGAGAAGATGACATCAATTGTGTCAGACGAAGCTTGAAAAGTGACCGACGGCGTTGGAGTTTGACACTAGGCATATATTCTAGGAAGATCGGAAGAGAGATAAGAATGAGAGAGTTTTGTGAATCGCTCGTAGGGAGGAAAGATGAAGTGAGGGGTATTTTTGACATTTGAATAAAATTGTAAGGAAATGACCTAAACTCCCTTTTCGTGCACACGCATGCCCCGCCATGGGACCTATACGTAGCACGGCTCATATAAGAAATTCACGTGTGGGGTAGCAGATGGGTAGTAATGAGTAATAACTGTATCATTACCCTTTAGATATATTCAAAAAGGAAAACACTACTTCCACATAAGATTTCCACCAAAATTTTGCATTGAATTTCATTTTATTTTCATTTTTAAATTTTTTTACTTAATGATTAAAGATGTGTTTTTAAATGAATTTGTATTTTTTTTATTTTTAAAATTATTTAAGTAGTTTAAAAAATGTTTGAAAAGAAAGTAAAAAAAAAAAAAAAAAACTTTTGGCTGATCAATGACAATCCTTTATGGATGTAGCAATGCCAATTATGAAATGAGTAAAGTTAGGAGCCAGACACATATGGTTTTGTAGTGAGTGAAAACCAGACTTGCTTGTAGTGAATGAAAAATATATTTCTTTCTCCCCCCTCCTCTCTCTCTCTCTCTCTCAAAATCTCAAAACTCTCTTTCTCACCCTTTAGGTGCTCTCCCCTGCTCTCCCCTCAATCGATCTCCCTTTTAATTTGGTTTCGAGTTTTGGTAATCAACTTTTGTTCAAATATTAGCCCATTCCCTGATAAGGTTTGGACGGAAAGTAGGTCATGAGTTCAAGATTAATTGTGTGCACGTTAAATTTAATAATAAAAAGTTAGTTTAGGTTACGTTGTTAATGAAATTACTTACTGGTTGTTTATATATTCTTGATGAAATGGAAAGGGTTTAAAAGCCTCATCTATTTAAGTTTCAAAATATTTCGAAATTGACGTCTCTCCCATTGGGGCTTCAACATGTTACCACTCTACAAGAGCTTTCAATCATAAATTGTTCAAGCTTGATGGCCATACTATAGAGGATCTGCCATTGGGCATCACATGAGCAGTTCACAATTTTTGGATGCTCCAGCTTGACATCACTGCCAGAAGCAATCCATAGGCTCCTCTATGAAAACGTTGAGAATTTATAATTGCTCCATCTTATTACGAAGATGCGAACAAGAGAGAGGTGAGGATTGACCCAAGATTGCTTGCATCCCAGAGCGACACTTTATTATCTTAATCCTCAACTGAAATATGTCATCCCTGACTCATCCAGTTTTATCTTTATTCCTGCATCCACCTTCTTCACCTTCAATTTACAAAATTCTATTTGCAGACACGATTTTGTGTAAATAAGAAACAAGGAAGAGGCTGAGAGGGATTGAGAGTTTGTTAAAAAATCTAATACATTGTGACTTCTACAAGTAAATAACTTAGTTATGATTGCCTTGCTTTATTTATTGTTTTATTCTTCCATATTCAAATAAATATTACCATATGCATGATTCTTCACATCTAGGAGAAATAGTAAGGAAGCGGAAGAATAGCAAAGAGAAGAAATATAGGAGGGGGTTGCAGAGTAGATCGAGGATTGGACTCCAAAGGTCACAACGTTCAGGCTGTGTAATTTCACGACAACAATTTCAACGAGGCCTGCGGGGAAATAGGTGCGGGAAGAGGGAGAGGAAATCGGTGTTGCGCGAGGAAGGGGGAGAGGAATCGCTGTGCGAGGGAGAGGGAAGAGGAATCGCTGCTAATGAGTGTAGAAATGAGTTTCCTGCAACTTCTATGTGGCAAATTGTCATTGATGGGCGTAAAAATATGAAATGCACCCAACTGCCCTTGAGCTTTTCTCTTACAAAATGAGTAAATTTATTCATTATCTATTTTCACATTATTTTCTTATCGTCTTATGATGTGATATTAGATAATATATTTATAAGTAAAATTTAATAGATAATATCTAATTATCTAATATCACATTATAAAATAAGAGGATGATGAGAATTGAAATGAGGGCATTATGAAATATTTGTTTACTTTTTCTTTTCAACCTCCTCCACTCTCCCTCTCTTGAGGCTCATGCAGCATCCTCCACCATCTAATCCTGCGCACCAGCCACCCTCTAATCAACGCACCCATCCGCTATACTGCGCGCCACCTCCACCCATTTCCTTCAAACTCTATACTTCACTAACATGCGCCCCCTCCTCTTCACCGCCATGGCCTCCAACGCAACCTTCCCCAAACCCCAGAAATCCTCAATCCCTAACTCTAACTCTAACTCTAACCCTAACCCTGCCCTCTGCAAGCACTCTCCCTCTGCCACCCTCGACCTCCTCATCCTCGTCCTCGTCCTCTTCTCCGGCTCCTTCCTCCTCTCTTCTTACTTCTCCTACATCTTCCACTCCGTCTCCCTCCTTCTCTCCCACTTCTCCCCTCTTCTTCATCATCTCTCCGTCCCTTACCTTCTTTCCTTCCTCCTCTTCTTTGCCATCTCCGCTGCCCTCGCTGACTTCTGCTGCGGCTCCCGATCCCGGCGCTGTCAAAACCCTGCCTGCAAGGGCTTGAAGAAGGCCATGGAGTTCGATTTGCAGCTTCAGACCGACGACTGCGTGAAATCTCCCGCCAAGTCCAAGGAGATCGATGGCTTGCCCTGGAAGGGCGGAAGCGAAGCTAACCCAGATTACGAGTGCCTCCGATCCGAGCTTAGGAAGATAGCGCCGCCCAATGGCCGAGCCGTCTTGCTCTTTCGCGCGCGCTGTGGCTGTCCTGTCGCCAAGCTTGAGGGCTGGGGGCCCAAGCGTGGGAAGCGGCATAGGAAGTGAGTGTCTTTTCTTTGGGACTTCCATTTGCAATTAATTAATTTATAATGCCAATTGAACGCAATGCAGTGCCGTATTGCTCAAGCCAATTTCTTTCTCGTTCTTTCTTATATAGTTTGTTGCATGCGTTGCTCCTACATTACTTTAACGTTCATCTCTATTTACTTACCAAAAATATGATGATAATTTATTGCACCCATCGGTTTTCAATTGGGGTTTCGTTTTTGTTTTACAACGTTTCTCAGTTTTTGTGTGATTTAGTACTGGAGTGATTGGTTGGGTTGGAAAAATATGGAAACTAACAAAATTCTATGCCTTTTCAGTTTGTAAGAGTAGAAGTTCTTTTACTTAAAACTTTATTTTATACTGCCTAGCTGGTTAATTATAAGTGAACCATACCATCCAACACAAGTTCCAAGTAGGAGAGGGCGGGGGACAGTTGTTTTGCCTTCTCTGGCAGGGTATAGATGGTTTAGAAGGACTGGAAGGTTGGATTGAGAACCTAACTAGATCCCTTGATATAATCTGTTGACAGGGTCGAGGAGGCAATTTCTGTTGCCAATGTAGTTTGTATTTCTTCTTTGTTTTCACTTCCTCTTTTTTTTTTTTTTTTTTTTTTTTTTTTTTTTGGTATCTGTAAAATCCTACCGATCTCCATTGGGGTTTATCAAAAAGAACTTACTTGGAGTTTGATCTAACTCCTAAAGGAACTTCACTTTGTTATCCTCTTCTTGGATGTGGTATCTTGTGTACAAAATAGGTCGGGTCACAATAAGGTTTGTTTGTATTTGGGAAATAAATGGCAAATTAGTTAGATATTCTCAGTTACCCAAAAACTCGAGGTCATGAACTACTAATTTCAGCTTCCATTCTAATTTATACCAGATTTTTGTTGTTGTTGTGGGTGTGTAAATTTAGTTTGCAATCGAGTTGTTCATATGGTTTATTATTTGCAAACAGTTATTTTCTTAGTAGAGAGGAAAGTGTTTATCCCATAAATCGAGTTGTTCTTTCTGAAGTCTTTTCTTAGTAAAGGTCTTTGAATTTTGTGAGCATAAGAGTTTTGCCTTTGTGAGCATGGGGTAGTAAGTACAATCAAGCTTGTACCTTTTGAAATTGGTATTAAGAATGATAAATGCCTGTTCATAATGATCGTTGATGTTTGTTTAAGGCTAATTGCTTTTGTATGGACATGTGAATTACTTGCGTACTGTTTATGAAGGCCTGTTGTTTTACTAGCTGTCTTTCCTGTTTCTGATGCCATTTCGTATTATTCACCTATACATTGAAAGTTGCCTGATTTTATTTTTGATAACTTGAACTCTGTCTGAATTTTAGAAAATTAAAAACAGATGAATGCGTAGGATGTGAGAGATTGATTATACCTGCGTTTTAGTGGTTAGGATTTTGTTGTAGCCCCTTCTTGTCCACACACACTGTAAAATGAAAGAGAGAAAAAGAGGATAAAAAAAGTGATGGCTCATTGTTATGGTGATTTTCCAAATGTGAGGAAATAGGTCAGAACCTTGTCCCTTGTCTAGGTGAAGTTCTACCGTCTACATCTTAAATTAATTGGCATTTTGGGTCTCATGACAAAATTTGTAAAAATGTTTGAGGTCCTTGGCATGAATTGTGTTTTATGATTTTTTTTTTCCTTCTAAAATTGAAGAATTTTCAAAATTTAAGTTTAGACTAGGACAAGCATGTCATCCACAATTTCAAACCTGGCAAGATTACATCCTTCCTGGTGCCATCTCTTGTACATTGGTCTTGTATATTTTTTTGAGTCAATATTTGCTTCAAATTGAGACGTGTCTTTGTTAGATTTGCATGGATTACTATGCTCAATGCATTTTTGTGATGACAAAGGATAAGCACTAGCCACATGTATGCTATAACCCAAAAACCAATTTGAAGGTTCCTAGATTTGCATATGAAGTACATTATCATTTACTTAGGGGATGTTTGGAAATGGTTTGAGTTAATAAGATGTTTTATCGGGTTTTGGGAAAGGAGAAGGAAAAAGTTGAATTAAAATATTATAAAATTAAAATATTGTTAGAATATAATTTTTTGATATTATTTTTGTTCTGGGATTTGAAAAAGTTGAATTATTTATTGTGTTTTGTTTGGAAGTTTGGGAAAGTTGTAATGATAAGATACAAAAGTTGAAAATTTGAAATTGAAAAGTGTTTGTGTTTGTGTGATGCTTGGGAAGGAAATTTTGAGAAATTTTGAGATGAGATGAGATAAGATGGGATGTGTTTCCCAAGCAGCCACTTAGTAACCACTATGGGACTTATAACCTATCCACTGTATGTGGGTGGGTTATTCATATTCCCAATGTGGGATTGGGGTGTTACAAACTCTTTTTAATTTTCTTATGTCCTCTTTAGGGTTATGTTATGCAATGCTCTAGCTTCATATAGAGACTAGGTGGCTCCAATACCATATGCAATGCCTTAGGATAAACTCTAGCCACATCTGCATTATAACCCTAAAAGGACTAGCCAATTTGAAACTTTCCTAAATTCTAAATCCCAATTTTGCAGTAAGTAGTCAACGAGTAATGCTAGGTACTTAAGACGGGTAATGGTAGGTACTTAAGATGGGTAATGCTAGGTACATTCTAAAGATGGGTAATGCTAGTACCTAAATTACCGAGCATTATAACGAGTAATGCTAGGTACTAAATTCTAAATACCTGAATTTCTTGAACTTTCTTAAGCACCCATTTTGAAGAACACCAAGACATATTAACTCCCGGAGTGTGTTCCAGTAGTATTCTGAACAGAATTTTCTCTCTGTACACACATATGATGGGAAGTTTGTTCTAGTGACTTTTCACCGGAATCATCTTGTTTTAATCCTCTCTATTGTTTTTTTGGGATAATCATGGGCATTCTTAAACATCTTTTAATAGAAACAAAGGTATTTATTTTGTCTATGGAGGGTGGAAATTACAATTACTATCGCATCACTGAGAGGGGAAGGAAGGTTACTAAGGAGATGGTGCTCAGCCATGCGAGTGCTTGTTGGTTGGCTAGTACAATGGAAGAATGTGTTTTTTTGGGGGGGGAGGAAAGATTTTTACAAGACTTATAGGGATGGAATCAAAGCTATGTTTGCTCATAGGAGGTCCTAATGCTTATAGGCACTTCTTGGAAGTAACAGATTATGGTGGTGGCAATGGGGGTTGTAGTCTTTTAGCAATACCAGAAGGAGTGGAAGGAAAGGGCTGGAAGAGTTTATCAATGGAGTTGAAGCAGTTTTTGTCTATACAAACCTTAGCTAAGAAGGCTCTAGTTCATGCTCCACAACTGGTCAGAGAGGTAAAGAAGGGGAAGGAGACTGGGAGGCAGTCCAAGTCGTATGCAGAGGCGGCATTGGGTGGTGCAGGGAGTGGGGCGGCAATGCATGGAGGTTCGAGGCACCCCTTGGCGCTAGAACATGGTTTAAAAAACAAAAATGGGGACATGGCAAGGGATCTTTTGGAGGGCTTTGGCATGAAAGGGGGAGTGGGAAGACGATAGTGGGACTCTGTCCACTAGAAAGTGAGTTGTAGAGGTCTCTCCTTAGTTTGAAAAAGTAAGTTACGAGCATGAAGGAGGAAATGAAGCTTTTAAGAAAGGAGATTAAGGCTTGTTTTGTTAAAATAAACAAAGGATTGGGCCTGGGCTTGGGCCATAGCCTGCAGTCTCTAAATTTAGGAAAGTTGAAGCCAGACAAAGGGAAGGCCTAGAATGGGCTGGGCCTCAGTAATCAATTTCGTAAGCTGAAATGGAGGCCCAAGGTTCATGGGCCCGTTTTCGAAAAGGGATCTTCTTCTGGGCCATCTTCATGGACTGAAGGTAGTTCGGGGCCCATGGACCCACTGCCGCTACACCGGCCAGAGGAACCTCCTACCTCGGCACCGGTAAACACCGTCGTCGATCCCGGCAACCTCGATGCTGGCCAGAACAAATCTTGCGCAGATACTCACGCGAGCATATACGAACAACGTGGGCGAGGCTTTTGACCTCGGGGGGCCACAGACTCAGTCGCTTGCATTATCTAGGCTGTCCCCAATTATCACGACTGCGAAGGCGATGGTGTCGGTTTCTGAGAGGTTCGCGGCAGATCCTGCACAGAATCCTATGTGAGCATCCTCGGAACCAATGGGTGAGGTTTCTGATCTCGGGGGGCCACAGACTCAGTCACCGGCTATTTCTGGGTTGTCCCCAATCATCACGGCGGCAAAGGCTAAGGTTTTGTCTCCTGAGATGTTCACGGTAGGAGTGGAGTGGGCAATCATTGGATGAGGACATGGCAGAGTCCATGGAAGGCTTGGAGCACTATGGGAAGTCACAGAACTCAACGATGGGAGCCTTTAATCTGGTTGTTGGGCCATCCACTACTCCATCACCGGAAAAAAATTTCGTTTTTGGAAGCGTAGATCCTATGGGTGATTTGAGGGAGGTTGATTTGGGTGGTACTTTGGTTGTGTTCAATGCTGCCAAAGATGGAGAGGAAGAACCTACTCTAAATTCTTTTCACCCCAAGGTATCAGATTGGGTTATCCAAAGAGCAATGGACGTTAAACATTAAGTAGGAATTCTTACGGGGATTTCGAAGCTGAATTTATGGCCCTACTTACAGTCGTTGAGGCTATGAATGCCCAATCCAAATCCGATCAATCCATGGCTTCGGCCAAAAAAAGGGAAAGAGAACTCAAAAGTTAACATGGGGGATGGGGGTGAGAAGAGCTCTAATCGGGAGCGTTGTAAGGGGAGGGGTAAAATAGTTGTCCCATGAAGCCAAAAATATTATCATGGAATGTGAGGGGGCTGCATGATCCTAATAAGCGACTCCAAGTCAAAAATTTACTTTGCCAATGGAAGGGGAATATCATATGCTTACAAGAGACTAAGTTGAAAGCTATTACAAGACAAATAGTTCACAGCCTATGGAGAGGTCAACATGTCGGGTGGTCTTACCTCCCTTCAAAAAGAGCATCTGGGAGAGTTCTAATTATGTTTGACACAAGGGTGGTGGAAAGGGTGGAGGAGTGTGTGAGTGATTTTACGGTCGTATGCTCTTTTGTTGATCTAGAAGACGACTTCAAATGGGCATTTGCTGGTGTTTTCTACTTGTTTTATTCTACTTAGCATTACGGTCCAAATATTGACTCAGGGATAAGGTTATTGTGGGAAGAATTGGCGGTAGTCCTTAGTTGGTGGGAATTACCAAGTTGCATTGGAGGGGACTTTAACATATCTCGCTTCCCAAGCAAAAGGTCGGGTGTTTCTCACATCACTCTAACCATGAGAGATTTTTCTGATTTCTTTTCAAAACAGGAGCTCATGGACATTCCATTATCAGGAGGCACGTTTACTTGGTTTAACAACTGTGATTATCCATCTTGGTCGAGGATTGATAGATTTTTGCTAATTCCCCATTGGGAGTCACACTTCCCGGATGTAGCTCAAAGAAGATTACCCTGTTTATGCTCTGATCACTTTCCCATCATTTTAGATTGCGGAAGCATTCAAGGGAGTAGAAGGTATTTTAAATTTGAGCATATGTGGCTTAAAATTGACAGTTTTGTGAATAGAGTTAGACAATGGTAGACTTCCTACAGTTTTCAAGGCTCTCCAAGCTTCATTATGGCAAAAAAGTTGAAAGTGTTGAAACAGGACTTGAATCAATGGAATGAACAAGTTTTTGTCAATGTGTTTCAACAGAGCTCTTGTGGAGGGCTACAGGGCCTGGAAGGCGAGGAGGAGGCCAGAACCCTATCTGAACCTGAAAAAACTCGCAAGAGTCAGGTAGTTGCTGATTTTGAAAGGTTAACTTTGATGGAGGAAATTTCTTAGAGATAGAAATCAAGAATACTTTGGCTTAAGGAGGGATGCACAAAATTCTTCTATAGGATGGCTAACTCTCACAGAAGGAACAATACTATTGATATACTCATGGTAGATAGGGCAACTTCTTCGGATCAGAGTGTAATAAAAAATCACATTGAAAAATACTATCAACAACTCTTATCTGAAGAGCACAATTGGAGACCGGAAGTGGATGGTTTGTCTTTTTCCACATTAGACTAGCAGAGCGTAGAGTGGTTGGAGAGGCCATTTACAGAAGAGGAAGTGTGCAATGTTATCAGAGGTATGGCAAGTGATAAGGCTCCCGGTCCGGATGGGTTCACTATGGGATTCTTTCAAGCTGGTTGGGAGGTGGTCAAGGAAGATATTATGCAAGTTGTTCTTGAATTTCGTACTAATGCTAGATTTGAAAAGAGTCTCAATGCCACCTTTTTAGCCCTCATTCCTAAAAAGTTGGGGTCTAGGGATGTGAGATACTATCACCCCATTAGTCTTGTGAATGGGGCATACAAGATTTTATCTAGTGTTAGTGAACAGATTAAGCTCGGTGGTGGAAAAACTAATCTCGAAGCCACAAAATGCATTTGTCAAAGGTAGACAAATCCTCAATTCGATACTTAGTGCAAATGAAGTTTTGGATGGTCGACTGAAGTCTAGAGAAGCCGGGCTACTTTGCAAGTTAGACATGGATAAAGCATATGATCATGTCAATTGGAAGTTTGTACTTTACTTACTTGGAAGATGCGGTTTTAGGGGGAAATGGTAGCAATGGGTAGAATTTTGCATCTCTTCAGCTTGTTTCTCTATCTTGGTAAATGACTCACCGGTAGGTTTCTTCAACTCCTCTCGCGGTCTTAGACAGAGAGATCCACTTTCTATTTTACTTTTCTTATTTGTCATGGAAGCTCTCAGCAATATGATTGAGGGTTTGGTGGACAGTGGGTTGCTCCATGGCTTTTCGGTGGAAACTAGCGACCTCAACATTTCTTACTTGTTATTTGCTGATGACACGCTCATCTTTTGTGGTGCACACCTTGGTCAGGTTCAAGCCTTGAGGGCGCTACTCCTTTGTTTTGTTGTTTTGTCAGGGTTGAGCATCAATCTTGCAAAGTCGAAAATAGTGCTAGTGGGGGTTGTCCCCGATGTGGAGATTTTAGCTACTACCTTGGGATGCAAGATATCTTCACTTCCTATGAAGTATCTTGGCTTAGCTTTGGGTGCCTCCTTTAAATCTGAAAGGATATGGAATGATGTGTCGAAAAGGTGGAGTGAAATTGGCTGCTTGGAAGAGGCTATATTTGTCTAAAGGCGGTTTGACTTTGATTAAAAGCACTCTTTCAAACTTACCCACCTATTTTTTGTCTTTGTTCTCGATTCCCACAAAGGTGGCTAACCGCATTGAGAAGTTACAAAGGGATTTCTTGTGGAGTGGATTGGGAGAAGAGTTCAAATTCTACCTGGTTAATTGGTCAACAATTTGTACCCCAATTTTTGGGGGTGGTTTGGGGATTCGCCACTTGATGAAATTCAACCAAGCTCTTTTGGGTAAGTGGTTGTGGAGGTACCAAAACGAAATGGAGGCCTTATTGAAGTCTGTTATAGATTCACAGTTCGGGAAAGCTTGGAGAGGATGTGCTCAAACGAGGTACGAGACACTCATGGAGTGGGGTTGTGGAAAAAAATTAGGAGTCTTTGGGGACCTTCCGAGGACATGTACATTTTGTTGTGGGCAATGGTTCGCGTGTCTGTTTGTGGTTTGATAAATAGTGTGGTAGCCATTGTCTACGAGATACCTTCCCTGCTATCTTTGCTCTCGCTAGAGAAAAGGAGCCATCAACCTTCTGGTTTTTTCAAATGGCAACCCTCAATGGAATATTGACTTCATTAGGGTAGCCCATGATTGAGAGTTGGAGCCTATCACAAAGCTCTTTGCAGCATTATATTCCGCAAGTTTTTCAAGGGGCACTAGAGACAAGATGCATTGGAATCATTCTAAGAAAGGTATTTTCTCTATTAGTTCTTTTTATCAAAAGCTTACGAACTCCGGAATGTCTACGTTCCCATGGAAGAGCGTATGGCAGACGAAAGCTCCTTTAAAAGCAGCTTTTTATGTTTGGACAGCATCTTTGAATAAGATCCTCACTACAAATAATTTGAGGAAACAACGGGTTATTGTCCTAGATTGGTGTTGTATGTGTAAGAAGCATGGGGAGTCAGTTGATCATCTGTTGCTACACTGTGAGGTGGCCAAGGTTATGTGGGATGATTTTTTCTCAAGGGTTGGATTGTCTTGGGTTATGTCCTGTAGATTGGTGGATTTCCTCGCAAGCTGGAGAGGACTACACAGCGATTCTCAGGTAGCGGCAATTTGGGGATTGATACCAATATGCATTTGTTGGTGTATTTGGAGGGAGATAAATGCTAGAAGTTTCTAAGGTCAAGAGAGAACAATGGATGAGCTAAAATTTTTCTTTTTTAAGTCATTGTTCTTATGGGCGGGGGCCATAGTTTGTAACGGATCTAGTGTCCATGATCTTCTTCTTTTTATTGTAACCTCTAGTTAGGCGTTCTTCATGTATACTTCCTGTGTACCTAGGCTTTGCCTATTTCTATGAATATAATATCTTTGATTACCTAAATACCTATCCGGGTCCTAATGGGTTCATTATGGCCTTTTTTAAGGCATGTTGGGAGGTACTTAAAGACGACATAATGAGCTTCTTCCAAGATTTTCATTAATGAGGTATTTTTGAAAAAAACCTTGATACTACTTTCATTACTCTTATCCCAAAGAAGCCTGGGGTGGTGGAGATTAAGGACTTTTGTCCTATTATCTTGGTGAGTGGAATTTACAAAATCCTTTCGAAGGTATTGGCTATCCAATTGAGTATAGTATTGGAGAAGATCATATCCAAGCTCCAAAGTGCATTCATCCGAGGTCGGAAAATCCTTGACTCAGTTCTCATTGCCAATGAATGCTTGGAGAGTTGCATCAAGTCGGGTGAACCCTGGTTATTATGCAAAACTTGACAAGGAGAAGGCATATGATCTTGTAAACTGGAATTTTTTGTTACACATGCTTGAGAGGTGTGGACTTGGAGCGAGATGGTGCTCTTGAATCAAGTTTTGCATCTCCACCGTACATTTCTCTATCTTGGTGAATGGTATCCGAATGGGTTTCTTTGGAAGTTCAAGGGGTTTGAGGCAAGGTGATCCATATCTTCGTTACTCTCTGTTTTCATAATGAAAGCTTTTAGTAAAATGATCGCAGGTCTTGTGGAAGGTGGATATTTATCTGGATTTGTCGTAGGGGAGGCAAGAATTGGCACACTTGAGATGACTCACTTCTTATTTGTAGATGATACTCTTGTCTTTTGTGGGGCTAGTCATAATCATATTCAAGCCTTGCAAGCTCCTTTACTTTGCTTTGAAGCGGTTTCAGGTTTGATAGTGAATCTTGCCAAGTCAAAATTAGTTCCGATGGGAAATGTTCCAAGTGTTTTGAGCTTGGCAAATATGCTGGGATGCAAAGTCTCCACCTTGCCAATGAAGTAACTCGGTCTTCCATTGGGTGCATCCTTTAAATCACTGTCTATTTGGGATGAAGTGTTGGAAAAAATGGAGCGTAAACTGGCGAGTTGGAAGAGTATGTATTTGTCCAAAGGTGGTAGAGTTACGTTGATAAAAAGTACTCTATCCAACCTGCCGACTTACTTCTTATCTTTATTTCCAATACCATGCAAAGGGGCTCATTGGATAGAGAAATTGCAAAGAGACTTCCTTGTTTTTGTTTTGGGCGAGGGGGGGGGGGGGGGGATTCAAGTTTCATTTGGTGAATTGGGCTATAATTTGTACCCCTATACGAGAAGGCGGGCTGGGAATTCGGAATTTGTTGGTTTTCAACAAGGCTTTATTGGATAAATGGTTGTGGAGATACTACGAAGAGAGGGGAGCTATATGGAGGCCCAAGGGTGATTATAGAGTTGAAATATGGTGGACTGTTAGGAGGATGGTACTTGAATGGGATGAGCGGATCACATGAGTTGGGATTTGGAAACAAATAAGAAGAGGCTGGACCAATCTTCATTGATGCACACGTTTTGTAGTTGGGGATGGTTCCAGAATTAAATTATGTAATGACCTATGGTGTGGAGATTGAATCCTCAAAGAAGCCTACCCAACACTATATGGCATCGCCCGAAGAAAGGAGGCTTCCATAGCAGAGCTCATGGATCTCTCTAGTGGCTCTCTCCTCAGTGGAATATCACTTGCCTTAGAGCTGCCCAAGATTGGGAAATTGACACATTTACAAATTTCTTCAACCTTGTGCATACTTGTAGAGTGATTGGAGGAGCAGATAAGATTATGTGGTCACAATCCAAGAAGGGGAATTTTACTGTACAGTCATACTACAAGTCCCTCATGACACATTCTACAAGAACATTCCCATGGAAGAACGTATAGAAGACTAAGGCCCCCCTAAAAGCTTCTTTTTTTGTATGGACAACTTCACTAGGGAAGATTCTTACCTTAGATAATCTAAGAAAACGCCAATTGATGGTATTGGATTGGTGCTATATGTGTAAGAAAAGTGGGGAGTTTGTGGATCACCTATTATTGTATTGTAATGTAGCTATGAGCTTATGGAATGATATTTTTGCTAGAGTGGGACTTGTTTGGGTAATGCAAAGAAGGGTGGTTGACTTTTTGGCCAGCTGGCAAGGCATTCGAGGTAATTCTCAAATCGCAGCAATGTGAAAGAAATACCGATTTGCCTATGGTGGTGCATATGGATGGAGAGGAATGGTTGGAGTTTTGAGGATCGTGAATGGACAATGGACGAGATTAGAACTTCTTTTCTTCATACATTATTCTATTGGTCATTTGTAATAGACTTTAATGACATGAATGTACATGATTTTCTTGTATCTTTAGACAGTCATGAATAGGTGGGGTTCTTGTATATGTTCCGTGTACTTGGCTTTACCTATATTTAATAAAATTCCTATTTACTAATTAAAAAAAAAAAAACTTTTCTTTAAACACCAGCCAAGTATTAGTGAATGAATTGATTACTTTAATTTGCAATGTTTGCACACACTATGGTGTCAGCAAGTGAAGGTCAAAATTTGAGTTAACCTGCTAGAACGCCTCTCTCTCTCTCTCTCTCAATAGATACATACATCTATATAATATATAGATGTATATAGAATTTAAATTCTGGTCAGACATGGTGTTAGGTGGTACTTAACACCACCCAATGGGAGCTTGAAACGTCAATCTCCCAGTGTTCAAGTAAAAGGTGTCTCAGTAGATTGACGCCACATGAATAAAATCTTTCTGCATCTCCCTCATCTACAACCCCATCTGCACCTCTGCATTTCCAGACTTACCTTATTGTCTCTGCCACCTGGGGCCATGGTCGCTCACCTGGGCCTCTGGCCAATTTCTACAATTTTTACCCTGCCCGATATTTTCCTTCTAACCTCAAACATAATGTCTCTAATCTCTCAATGGTTCACTGCTGTCAACACTTTTTGAATTTTGCCTTGTATACGACCCAAATGATGAGAATACAAGAGCTGAACAACACCCATACTCAGCCTAAACCTCTCCACCACAAGAATACAGTGGGTAGCTGGGGAAAGATAGAGATTGATTTGGCTAGTCTTCTATTTTGGTATTTCTGAAACTGTGGAATGGTAATGAGATTTTGAAAGTAATTGGGTCTGTACCGATCCAAAAAAAAAAAAGTAATTGGGTCTGGAAATTTTGGGGTAGCCAAGCTGGTTAAGGTTAAGTGGATTGGGGTACTCTTCTGTCAAGGTTTTTTGAGAGAGTCCAGAAGGTCTACTTCATCTCCTCAACTTTCCATGTTTTGATTCGTGTATTTCAAATTTTTTAATATGGGTTTTTGGTTTCTGGTTGATTGAGGGGCTTTCTAAAATGTTGCAGATTTTCGTGTATGAATAACCCCAATTTATCCTGCAAAAATTAGAACAACCCAGATTAGTTTCTAATTTCCATCAGCTATTTCTCCATTTTCTCTGTGTACAAAAACTATCCCACAAAAGAATAGAACAGCCCAGTTTAGTTTCTGCAGAATACTTTCGTTTTTATTTCTGTACATTTCAAGATTAATTAGGAACTTTGGAGTTATGGTAACTGTGAGAAAATCGAGTATGGAGATGGAAGAAATGGGAGGAGGAAGATGATGATATTTTTTGTTCGATGAGGGAACAGAGAAAGGAATACAGAGAATATAAAGCCGATAACATACCTCTAGAGGTCATATATTGATCGTCTGTGATGCAGCCCAAATTAAAACAAATGGGGAGCCTCCAAATGAGAGAGAGACACGTTAGCATTCTATTATGCTTACCATAGACCTAGAGACTGCCGATAAAACTGACTTTCCCTCTGTCAGAGCCACAAGGCACAAACCCTTCCCTCAGTCGCTCTCTCTCTCTCTCTCAAGCCCGATTCTGTCCTCAACCTCTCTGTTTCAAGGTTTTCCAGGTGAGTTTAAAAGCGAAGATAAGGATCCACTATTTGTAGCAAATGTGGGCGATTACTATTCTGGCATGGCTAAGACGGGTTCAGCGCTTTGGGTTCATGGCAGAAATATTTAGAAAAAAAAGTTGCTTTGCTGGAGTGATAATTATCACCGGAAAGAAAAAACACTCTGTTCCCACCAGAAGGAAGGCAAGACTAGGAAGGGAGGGGGGAGGGGGGTTGTTATGGTAATCCATTGTTTTACAGATCATTTCTTGCTTGGATGCTTGCTTCTTGGGTGTCTGTCCAAAGGCGTGCGCATTATGTCTAAATTCACGTTTGACCATCTGACCAATGTTGTAAAGGGTATAAATAGATATTGACGATCATTTAGGTTAAGTTTTGAATTGTTAGCTTGCACAACAGAACAAGAATAAATCTTTCTTGGTGTTGTTAATGCCATGTGGAGCATTCATGATCATGGTAATTGAGAGCGATGGGCTGGCTTGAGGAGAGAGAGAGAGAGAGAGCTTGAGAACCGGCTGACAGAAGCTTTCCATTTGCTCTGCCATATTTGTGTCCACTGTAACAATATTACCTAGCTGATGTGGCTGTGTACCATTAGGGTGTAAAACTGAGGTTTACACCGCATCCAGCCGAGAAGCTCTCATAATCATATGAATATCTAAGCATCTGGGGCTACAATGATGTTTAAAATATTCTGATGGCATAGAACTTGGCTCCTTATGATCCAGAATTTGTTAACTGACCTTTACAATATTTTTTGTGACAACTAAATGCTCTGCTTGACTTAATAATAAAAAAGAAACTATATGCTCTATATGACAGGTGGGACTTGTATTTTAACTAGCGACTGGAATATAGTTGGACTTAACTTTGTGTTTGCTGGTGCTTGCAGGGCTGTGGCAGTCAATGGGGTAGGAGCCGGATGTCATCGCTGAACCTTTGTGATGCGTCGTCATTGGGTGCACTTTACATATATTTACCTTATGATTCTATATCATCTTACTTCATCAAATTATCGAAACATTTTTTTTAAGTTATATAAATCTCATGGCGCTCCAGAAACAACCTTCCCCGCATCTGCATTGCCTCGAAAGACTCATTTGTGGAAGGATAGATACCAGATTTAATGCAAATAAAATATATGAAATGCCAAATGAATATCTCTGCCTCTGAAATTGTAGATTTATGTAGCTTTTACCTGTAGTTGTTAATCAATTTGGCTTTTTAAACTCTCATAATATAACATGGGAATTTCTCTCTCCATAAGCTGCATCTGTGATCTCAGATTCTCAAATAATGTTGGTCGTTGTTTTGATGTTGATGATGATAGTGATTCCAAAGCATGACTTTACAAAATTAGGTCCATGTGTGCACTTCTTGATTCTATATGAGATTACGTCTCCTCATGTTAAGTTTGAAATTCTTTTTACGTAATGCAAAAGCGGGGCACTCTTTTTGGCTGACAACATCTTTCAATAACTAGGGGTGGGCGGCGGGCCTCCACATGTGGCATGCTTGTCCCCCTTGTTTGGCCCCTGCTTGGGGCGGGCAAGGGCACCAGTCTGCACATGGCAGGCATGCAGGTAACCTCCTGCATGTTTTGGTGTAGGGTTTTGTTTTAAAATGCTCTCTCTCTCTCTCTCTCTCTCTCTCTCTCTCTCTTTGATTGAAAGTTTTGTCCGGTTGTTGTCGCTCCAATCTCGTCCGATCGTTGTTGCAGTTTCTCTCCCTTTGGTTGTCGACCCCAATGCTCAGGTATCTCTCTGTGTATGGAAGCTCTCTCTCTAATATCTCGTCGTGGTTGAAGTTGCCAGACGGCCTTGGGAGCCAATCCATCTCGGCATCCAGACGAAGGCACCAACATGGCTAGGTCGGGGCCTGGGGGCTCAACTCTCTCCCTCACCCCTATGCGAGGTGGGGTCAGGGGCGGGGTTATCATTAAGTAGTTTGGCATGTATTTTAGTCTTAAATTTAAATTCAAATAGAGATTCATTTTAAATGGGATAGTTGTCTGAGGGTTTATTGAAGTCCATGGTAGAAGTTAGGGTTTAAGTTAATGCAACAAATTCAACTTGAGGTTTTATCGATTCTTAGTATGTAGGATGCTTTATCTTTAATTCATATAAAAACTAAATGATAAATAAAACTAGTAAAGACATGATGCTGTAGAAACTCAGTTCATTTGGACAAAATCCCCTTTGAGGGTAAAGCTTTTCTCCATTAAATAAACTTGGGAACCTTTTCTATACAAAATGGAAGTTTATCACTCCAACGTACATTTACATTCTATATATAGAGTAGCCCTAAAAGGAGTTAGTCAGAAAAAAAGGTAAAAAGCTAATTTACATGTCATTCTCTATTATCAGTTCAGCAGCCGCCCCCATTGTACCAACACCACCAATCCCAAGCAAAGCCAGAGCAAGCTCCTCCTCATCCCACTGTCTTAGCCCATTACTTAGTCTCTTCAACACATCTACATCTACCTCCAGCACCCAACTCGGAGTGCAGCCAACCATTAAGGTTACAAATCCTGACACGTAAGCACGCCAGGTGGCCCAATCACAACCAAGTGATATTTTCCCATCGACTGCACTAGCCAGGAATTCCAAGTGGGTCCCAAGGATTTTTGGACGGCGTTTTGATGCAGATGATGTTGAGTCAACTCCCCAAGCAAAAGCCCCACAAAGCACTACAAAGTAAGCAAGAGCATATCCCCCAAGCATTGCCACCATCCCTTCTGATCCTTCTTCCTGCTCTGATCTGTGAACGGATATAAACAAAGAAGGCAACGTTTCTTTTATTAAGGATTGAACTAGACTTAAACCTCCAGACAACCATACTAGAGAAGCCCCAAGGGCAGCTGCAAGTTTCACCCGAGTCATTGCTGCAGCAAGTGAAACCTGTCTGTATCTCATTCCAATCTTGCTCGTCCTCAACTTCTCTAATCTCTCTCTAGGAATACCACTAGATACTATTTCTCTGACAGAATGCATCAAGAGAGAAACAACCTCTTCTGTTATGAACACAATATCTCTAATGGATCGATAGACACGTAGATAAAGAATACCGGGGGCAACAGGAGAAATCCCACCACAAAAATGGGATCCAAATCCATGGCCAAGAAGTGCTCCAACCCCACCGCTGCTTGAGATGGGCATAGCGTTCAGACCAAGTGTTGCGGTGAAGCAGCTTTTAAGTAGTTGAACCACTGCATCACTGTTGTGCAGGAAGACAGTCCGAGATGCAGAAAAGACCAGGAAGTCACTCCAGCGCTTCGCCTTCTGTGTCCACAGAGAAGCCACAATTGGCATGCAAGGCCACGGACAACCAGCTGCAAGGGACTCCAATGCTGGGCCAGCCAAATTCAGAAAACGTTCCGAGGCTCTATCAATTTTATAAGTTATAGTAAGGCTTACAAAGGCAGCCAGGGGTAATGGAAGTGTAGATGGAGAGCTTCCACCTGTGGGAACCACGTCTCAATCAGAATTTCTGACAAAAATAAAAATTGAAAGCTAATAACAATCTCAATATATGAAAAGAACATCTATTATAACTTCTAAGCCTCAGTCTATGGGAAAATAAAATCAATTCCAAAGGCTGATTTCCATAGCTAATGACAATATCTTATGGCTATCAGACATTTAACATTAGGGTTTTTTTCCTTTTTGGTTAAAAAAAAAAAAAAAAAAAAAAAGAAGATGAATTTTGATTGACACTGATTGAAACCTAAACAAGGGGTTTTAAGTTATGATATTAATCAGGTTTGATTAAATCTAGTACAGAGCTTCTGATTTTGGATGCCATATACAACTATATGCACATGGCAGACATAAAGCAGAAGTAAAGCTCTTTCCATGTCTAGACATGCTAAGTTGCTAACTCCTTAAATAAACCTAATTATTGAGAAGTGATGACAATAACAAGAGAAAACCTGCAGCAAGACTTGGGATATCAACACCAGTAGTAGCTAGGATTTTCTTAATTTGTTCCTCGACATTAGAAAGATTTGCAGCAGGACTGGGCCAATCTGTTCCGTTCATGAAAACTGGTTTCCAAACACCTCTAGTTACTTCAGCAGAGAAGTAGCTCACAATGGTTGCCAAAGATGCAGGAAGAAAATCAGCTAAATCTTTAAGACCTGACAACAACCAAAGGTTATAAATTATCCAGATTACATATATGAAAAGACAACTTTTCTCGCAACAGATAAGAGGAGGATTTATTCTGGATTTATAATTCAAACAACTGGGTATACATCAAATTGAACAAGGAACTACTTTCTGTCATTTTTTATAGGTCAAGTCAATAATGACAATTTGAGGATATCATAAATATGTTGGTGGGCAAAATTCAGTTTGGATTGCAAGAAGCATCTTAGAGTCTTGGGGTGTAATCTAAAATAATTGATTGTGTAAATAGCATAAAGCAAACAGAATCAAACGGGCACATGAAGCTTACCTGTGGCCAGTTCACGAGGAGAAAGTTTTCCATGGGCACAGGCAGTTAAAGCAGCATCAACCACGAAGGGAACTGCTTCCAGAATATCCCAGGCAGGCAGTTTAGGTCTTAGAGAGGTATCTTCATTTCCAGATCCAGAAGAAGTACTACTTACAGATATCGAAGTTAAGGATTGGCTTCCTCTATTAATCTTCTTGAACATCATATTAAGAAGCCCATCAACAATTTGATGAACTGGGGTTCCATGAACTAGACCAGAGAGGGTTGAAGCTATACATGCTTGATGCTGCCGATACCATGCCTTTAATTTCGGAAACGAGTCCACAAATACGGGTTGTGGAGATGAAGAACTTGCAGCTGCTGAGAGTCTTCTCCTATTTCGATTCTTGTTGGCATTTCCCGGATATACTAAGTGGGAATTTCGTAATAATAGGAGGTATTCGGGAGTTAGTTGGGATCCAACTGTGGGTGTATCTCCTACTCCGTGTTCTAGAGGAGGATGATTGAACCTCCATAGCTTCAAAAGAAGAATAAATGCATTTGAAAACACAGCATGAGCAGAAATTTCTTCTCCATTTGTAAGAGTCCATAAGCCATTGGGCACACATGAACCAAACACCTCACAGATTGGCATCAGTGAACATGCAAGCTGTGGAACCTGGCAAGAAATTAAAATAAAGTATTATTATGTGGATGACATGAAATACTCAGTCACTAACATCCTTTTTGAGTATGATTTGTGGGTTTGAAAATATATCCAACTCCAATTCAATTTTATTGAAGGCTCAACACTTGGCTAGATATATTAATCACAAACTATGACTGCAGTTAATAGAACACCAAAAACATATCCAACTCCAATTTAATTTTATTGAAGGCTCAACACTTCTGATTATTGACTCTGGTCCTTGAGCCCTTAACCCTGTTTCCTCTTTAAATTTAACAATTTTGCTCCATTTGGTAGACAAAAAGGCACTTAACGGAACTCTTCAGTCCACTGCAAGCAACCTAGACACCATACTGATTTACCCCGACTCTTAAAATTATGAGTAATGCTAGATACAGTCATGGGTTGTGCAAGCGCCGAGCACTCTTTTTGAAAAAAAGAGTAAATATGAGACCCACGTGAAAAAATTAATTTTTTAATGGTGGATCTCACTCTTTTTCAAAAGGAGTTTGCAGTGCTTGCACAACCCATAACTGTATCAAGCATTACTCTAAAATTATTATACTGAAGGGGATCAGCGTTACATCATGATTTTAGTTTACATTCTTTTGATCGGGCTCAATCCACCTATTTGCATGATATCACTCACAATGTAACAACCAATTATTGGTTTTTCATTCCCCATGAAAAAAACCCATCTTAAAGCTAAGAAAAGCATTGAGGAAAGTTGTCAATCGTGATGCAGGTTGGAGAGAGGAGATAACTATGCACAAAGTATCATTGCTTATCCAAGAATTTTAGCCAAATCAACTATAATGTCATCTTCTTTTAAATTCCATGTTGGATAAGTGAAAACTAAGAGTTATTTTTACATACCACACTTTCATCCCACTTCCATCATACTGTGCTAATGTGGCATTACCTATCAACTACTAGATCAACTCTTGCTTTTAAAAATAACAGTTTCAAGGCTGGATGAATAATGGCATTGTATTATGTGATACTTTCCGAAAATTAAACATACCAAGCCATGAAGAGAGAATATCTGAACGCAATCAACAGATGCTATTCCAACAATTAGTACATTAAGCAGTGGAGCATAACCGATCAAATGGCTGTCACTCCCAGAATGTTCTAGAGGAATTGGAGGAGACAATAATCTGGCAATGAAATGAACTGTGTGTTCCTGCATGAAATTTAGACATCAAAGTAATTAGAGTAGTTGGATGGTTCATATATGACCAAAAAGAAGATTTAAAAGTTTGAAGAAAAGGTAGGTCTTAATGGTATGCTATTCCATAAAGAATTTAGAACAACTCCAACTTCATTACCTGTATATTCCAACCTCGAATTAAGGAGGCGCCACAAAGTATTGTAGCAGCAGATATCTTCTCATCATCTGATCCTTTGACTGCAATCTCAAATATTTTCTCGAGCTCTGCCAAGCTTTTATCAAAGCCATGAGCTTAAATTAAGTAGAATCACCTTTGGCTAAATTTTAAAAAAGAGCATCTGATGTAACTGGCTTCAGGAAAGAAAAAGGAGTAACTGAAGGCCAGGCCACATCCATTTAAAAGGTAATCTATAAATTAACCACATAGAGATGATATATTTTGTGTCTATTGAAACAGGAAGTGATGAATCATTAACTGTGCAGAAGAAATAATTCATTATAACTCATTAACTTTGTAAATCTCATGAACTTAGCAAATTGGAATGTCCAACAATAACTGACTACTGAATTGAGCATTTGTTTCAGAAATGAATATGAAATTTATCATTTGATACACCCCTCAAGAACATTCAAATTTAAGTACCCAAACCATAGTAGCTATTCAAAAAGTTTCACATAAATTCATATTGAGAGGACATTGTCAGGTGTGGGCTCCAAAGAAGGCAAAGCAGGAACTCAAAAGGGTGAAGTAGAAACCATCTTATAAAAAGTTTGAAAGAGAAACATGAAACGGGTTTATTAAGTACATTAATTTGTGTAAGAAGTACATGCAAGTATACCTTGATGCAGGAGTTGAAACCAAAGCATTTATCAACACTGGAGTAAGTGGAGCGCCCTTCATAAATGATGACCAACTAGGCGCTTGAGTAGGCACATTATGAGGTATTTGATTGATACAGCCATTCGCATAGCCGGGCCATAGATATGCAGATGTGTCTAGTAGATTTCTTGCAATACAAGCCTCAACTATCAAATGGCGCATGTTTCCAGCTGAAATAATGGAATTATACTCAGATTAGATAATTTAAAGTACAAATCACAAAAATAGTGGCCCCATAAAAAGGAATAAAACAGAAAAGGAACTTGAAGATACATATGGACAGAAGAATACTGGCATAAGGAAAGAACTTTGCCAAAAACCAAAAGGAGAATAAGTAACTAGAAATATGGAGAAAACAGGATGTTCAACTAGGTTGTTAGAACAGACTAACAGAGAAAAATGGATGGAGGCAGTCTAAGAGTTCCAAGGGTCCAGCCCAAGAAACATATTCAGTTATGTTGCGAATTCATTTTTTACAGTAAGAAAGTAAGTTGCCAAAAGAGAGGCATTCACAGTAACAGTCAAAATGAATTACGAGTAATGTTTTGGCAGTCACCATGAGAAGCCTCACTAGTCACTACCATATGCACCTAGGCAATATATTTGATATGGCCATGTTGGTCCACGCTTTTCCTCTAACTGAATAATTTCATTAAATTGATGCTGGTTAATAGCAAAAATGTTACTTACAATAGTTGATAGGCACATCTTTCACACCAATACACTCAAAGTATGCACTCCCCACACTAATGCCTGAAACAAAAAACATTGCCTTTTCAGCAGCCTGATTGGCTGCAGAAACGACAGACTGGGGCGGAGTCAACAAGCCTTGATAATCCCCTAGCATCTGTAGACTAGAGACCAAGTCATTCCGACGCTTCCCTGTAACATTTTTCTCTTTCCAATGATTAGTGGCTCCACATTCTGCTTCATCAACTGACTCACTTTCTTCCTCCTCAATGAGATCAGCAATGACAAGCGTTGTGATAGACAACAGAATACATAAGCGAGTATCAAGGCGAGGCACAGGGCCCTCAATGGGATCCCTTTCCTAACAAGAAAAAATATTTTAAGAATTAGAAACAAGAAATAGTAATTAATGTAATACATGAACAATAATCTATATCCACTGGGAAATTTTTCTCCAAACAGCTTAGAAAGCAGAAATAAAATTCTCATCAAAACCTTTTCAGATTATTTAAGATGGGGAAGAAAACTCAAAGACCAATATTAGACACGATCTTCTACAACCATTTACCTTCGATTCAAGTCTAACGCTAAAGAAAACAACGACAATTTAAAGGGGAGGAAGCCATACTCAAATGCCACAAGAAGTCATAGTAACTTACATCTAAAATATTTGAAATGTATGTATACAAAGAAAGAAGAAAACTTTGAGTACAGTTATAATGAATCCTAACCCTTTGAACTAGACGAAGAGCTGCTATCCAAAGACCTAAAAAAGTGTCATGCCAGGTGGTTCCATTTATTGCTTGAAGGGTTTTAATCAAACCTGCACACATGAAACCATGTTTTCATTCATATATATCTTGGATTTCAAAGAAGGATCTAACATCATTTCAATTAAAATTCCACGTGAATTGGAACAAAATCTGGCTTTACCAGTAATTATTTCAATAGCACTTGTTGCGTTAACTAGATATCCATCCATTGCATCCTCTAATAAAAGATCAAGAGGAAGCCAAAGAGCAGAACGGCTAGCTCCTTGGCATAGACCAGCAGAGGTAGATAGAGAACCAAAAGCCATAACTCCATGGAACTTTTGTAGCGAAGCTGTTTTGCATTCACGAGACAAGACTATCCGAGTATCTGAAGTCAACTGATTTAGAGCCTCAGGAGTTAGAGCTTTGGAATTTCTTAGTGCTGTTGAATTTGCTTCAAGCAACCGTAAACGCTGGATGAAATCTACCCAATGTGTATGCCTGGCAAAGTCACAAGTAAGTATTTAGCCAAATATCTTTCATTTAAGATACCACAAAAATACTTGGAAAAAAAAAAGAAACCACATATAAAATTGATTGAAGGTAGTTATGGACAGACATGATGGACATGAATTGAATGGAATAATGAAGTAGGATTCATGAAACTGATAACAAAAACAGAGGAGAAGCTTTTTCAGAAAATTCTATAATAGAATATAGATATGTCCAAAAAGAATCCCCCAAAGACCAATTAATACTCCCTAACAATGCTTGACAAACCAAGCATGATAGCCATTCACTTCACCTACACACAATTAAAATAAAATCCACAGTTATAAATGAGAATGTACATACATGTTCCGACGAGCCAAATAAATAATTCTTGAAGTTACTTTATTTTGCAGAAATTGTCCTATTAATTCAATGGCCATCACAGTATTTACATTCTGCAATCTCTCCTTAAATTCTGCCCTCTTCTCATCAAAACTATCATGGTAATCTATTTCCATTTCTTGAGATTTAGCTGCCCATGCGGACCTCTTCTCTAAGGTGAGTTCTAGCAACCCTTCATCATCTAGTGTTGCATCAAGCAACTGCCACACAATTGAAAAGATGAACTCAACCACAAGAATCCCAGGTTCAGTAACGGTCATGCCAAATCTCTGTGAAAGATGAAGAACATCATCTATTGATTTCATGACCCTGCAGAAGAAAGAAAATAGGTTAGAAGTCGCAAATGAAAAAATGACCTTGATATAGCATAAATCGCTATGTAGTTTAATAGTCAGCTTTAAATGCACTAGCAATCTTTATGATGCAAAAATTAGAGTGGAAACTGAGGGGTATAAATTTAAATGAGAGAATTTTCATTCATATTTGAATGGTGGAGTTCAGTTAGCAAACATTCATCCGTAGCATAAATATAAACATGTTATAGAAACTTGATAAAGAATTTTAATTAATTAAAAGACAGTAAAATTTTGAAATCTGAGCAACTTCATTGTTCTTGAACTGCAGAGTTCTTCTAATAAAATTCATGTCCAATGAAGATATCATAAAAATATTTTAAAAAAATTTCTCTCCCTAATGGGTAAGTGATAAAGATTTATGAATCCAATAAACATAATAAAATAAAATGAAATAAAAGTTCTAGGCTGTGTAGCATCCAACACATGCACTCCCCGAGAATATATTTCAGTCCAACTTAAACACTGGGAGCTCTGGTTTCCATGCCCTCAACTCTTTCCATATCTATTTTCCATCTCTTTGCTGTATCTATAGCTTTATGAGTTATAGAAAAGAGCTATTTACAGGGTCTAAGCACATATAAAGGGTCGAAAGCAATGGAGGACTCATTGGCTGCTGAATCAAGGAGGTGGAGCAACAATTTAACAAAATTTAATCAGTCACAACAGCTAGCACTATAAGGACATCCATGGCAGAGATACTATGGGATGTAGCATGGGGAAGTTATTGTTGGCAATATTGCCCAACAGTACGCACAAAGTATCTGGCATCTCAAATTTTTGTTTCCTGGCCCCAGTCATCTTTGGCAATGTCATGATGTTAGGTAGCCTAGCAAGGCCAAGCAGTGACCGCGTATCATCTAGCGGCACTCTCTTAAGTACTTCCACAAGGTTTTTGTACTCCTCATGCGGGAAACTGGAACAGAAAGAGAAAAACTTGAAAATAATTGTGATATAGAGTAATAAACTTAACAGTTTCATTTTTCTTTTTGAGGAACAGTTTCAAGAATTTAGCTTTTCCTGCTTTTGTCTTTGATTATATGCTGCAAGATGCAATATGACAATATTAGTCAGCACATGAAAATGATTCCTGGCCACAAGGCAACAAAATACAATCATATGATATTGACAATGTGAACCAAACAGAAAATAAGTGGCTCTGTTTTTTTCTCATAAACCCAAAGCTATATAACTAAGTAAACGATATATAACTCACTTCTGATAATTCAGCCCATTTATCTGATATTTAAGCGTAAAGGCATGTCTCTTAAGGAGTTCGAGATAAAGCCTATATGCCGCTGGCCGAGAATGTCGACATGGAATGACCCTGAAGAAAAAAGTATCACCATGAATGTGAATCTGCCGAAAACAAGAAAATTGAACAACCAGGTCACTAATTTTCTCTGTGTGAATCTTTTTTTTTTTATATATATATATATATTTGACAGAGAATCTACTATAGTAAACAGGGAAAATAACAGTATCTCCAAGAGTATAAACGTAAGAAGATAAAAATATATAAATGAAAAGTTCCCTAACTTATGAAACCCTCCATTGGATTGCAGAAGGGCAGCAAAGCCATAAAAATCTAACAATCTGCATTCATTAAGTACCCTCGCTCTCTATTTCTTTTTCATGATTATTCCTTAAGCTCCTTCTCTTTCCTTTCTGCCACTCATTTTAAGACAAAACAAAGAAAAACAACGAAATAACTCAATGCGATCTGCTGAAACCTTAGATAAACCAGCCTTTTCAATAGTAGATAGATGGGATCGATTCTCACACCACCAGACCGAAAACCAATTAGATGATACGCAAGTAATTTTCAACTTATAAAAAAAAAAGTAATTTTCAATTAAGTTAATGTCATTCAATTCCCCAAAAAAATAAACACAGCCAACTTCTGTGATCGTCAATAGTTTAGTTTAACAATGTCGTCCATAATTAGAAGACAGTTAATAAGAAAATAAAATTACAAAAGAACATGCGGCTGAATGCTTCTCATAATGCAACATCATCCGTGTCGCAATGTTCAAGGAGAACGACTCTCTGTGCTGTTAGATGGAATATGCAGGAACCAAAAGAAATGAACATTATAGATATTTTATGCATGACAGAAAGCTCTAACGCAAAACTCAACTTTTCCCAAGGCAAATGGAAATATAAGAACTAGACTGAAAAAAAAAAAAAAGAAAAAAGAAAAAGCAGAATCTTGAGGTGAAGAGAAATAAAAACGGCACTCATCTAATTTCCTTCTTTTATAAAAATAAATAAAAGCCTGCTAATACGCTCTATATTTAGTCCTTAATTGATTTTTCTCCATTTTCTGAGGAACCAGACACAGTGCAGTGAATATATAAAAAATGCCGCTGAAACTCATCAAACAACACAGCGAAAAGACTCGAAGAGTTCAAAGGAAAAAAAAAAAAAAAAATACTTAAACAAATTCACTTACTTCCTCTAATACCCACCAACGATAATACACAATAACACTCGTTTCAGGTGATCTAAACACTCCCAACAAAAAGAAAACAAACAAGACCCAGAAAATCATTCAAAACAGAAACACAAACCTTGTAGAGAGCAGGGCAAGAACGAACATAGGCGGCACGATCTTCAGCATCAACGCCTTCTCCAGAAACTTCCAGAGACTGGGTAGGTTGTTTTCCCAGCAAATGTACGACACCAACACGTCCGCGAGCTCCACAGAGGGCAGAGCCACTCCCGCGGAGTTCAAATTCGAAGATATCTGTAACGCCCAGAGCAAAGGATCGCTGCCCTTCCTCTGGGCCAACATGGTCAGCTCTCTCACACTGTCCCAGATTTCGGTATGAACAGAAACCTCCATTTCCGAGCTCATTTAGGAGGATAGTTTCATTCGGGGTGGTAGAGAGCTATGTCTCGGACATACTGTCTCAATTCTCAAACAGAAAGTGAGCGGTTTTGGAACGCACCCTCAACAGAATCATTTCCCCGTAGAGAAACTGCTTTTATATTTTATCGTAAAATAAATAAATTACGTTTATGATGGGGTTAAACTGTTAATTAGTGTGTGACCGAATTTCTTATTCAACTTTTACTTAAACACGAATTAAGTTGGAACTTTTCATTCAGTTGAATTTTGTGTCAACGAACAGTTTATTAATCTCAGAGCAAATTCAAACTTATTTACAAACTATTTATTTTCGACAAAATAGATTATTTATATTTTATTCTATAAGATAAGTTTTAGCCTTTTACTAATATTTTTATAAAACTTATACATACATATATAAATAACTATATTTATAACGATAGCAGCTCCCGTTGGGGTCTAGCATTGTTCCTTCAAGTATTTTTTTTAAAGTTATTTATTATATAGATTTTTTAAGACTTTTACATATTTTAAAAAAATAAAATAAATTTAGAACATTATTAAAAAACACTTCTTTAATCAAAAAGTAAAAAAAATATATATATATAAAAAAACACACACTAATGCAAGCAATAGCTCCCAGCGGAAGCTGGGAGCGGGACGCTTAGCATTTTCCTATTTATAAAGATTTAAATAATAAAAAATTCTTCTCATTAATTATTATTCACTATCTCACACCTCATACTCTCTAAAAAACACTCTCCACATTTACCAAAAAAAAAAAATAATCAAATGTAGAGATAAATAGTAGCTGATGTATAACATTCATCTTAAATAACACGTTGAAAATTAAGAACGTGATTTCGTTCGGTCTCTTTAAATATTAAACATATTCTATTTATTAATATAATGATAAAACAATAAAAAGATAATAAATATAAAGTTATTCAAATTTATGAAAATTTATATAAGTTGAGCTGAGCATTATTATACGAGTTGTAATATTTAATAATCAATCATAATTTTGAATATGTGGTTAACTCATTTAGCAAACAAATGTAGTCAAACTCGTATTAAGTCGTCTTGTTTATTTAGATACAAGGCCAAATATACAAATTTTGTATAAGATTTTTTAGAATGTGAGACCTACTTTTAAAAAAAAAAAATTAATTTTTATATGACTATTATGTTTTTTTCCTAAGTTTTTAATTTTATATTTCTATTCATTTGATTTCTAATTTTAATAGGTTTAACAAATATATGACGTGACATGTCATGTGCTTAAAAATTTATAAAAATAACAATCATATTACAACTTAAAAAGAAAAAAACTTAACCAAAAGGTAATAAAATATTCTTCAAAAAAAATCTAAAAACAAAAAATAGAAAAATTGTTAGAAAAAGTTAAAACCATAGAGTAAATATTTCTCACGTGATATATATCAAATGTTACATCAAGCCAACATAATTACTGGTTAAAAATTTAATTAATTAAAAGTATAGAACTTAAATATATAATTAAAAAACACAGACAGCAAAAGAACTAATTTAATATTTAATGCAAAAATTAATCGGTATAAGATGAGATTCTTTCTATACTTAATCCTAAAATTTAATTAATAGGAAAAAATATATAATTAGAGATTTGGACTTGAGTTCATGATTTCTTTAAAATAATATTTAATTTATTACGGAAAAATCCAATTCTTTATTTTCATAATTTAATTATTTTTATATTTAAAGAATAAAAAGTATTATTTAATTTAGGAATAAATAATTAGAATGTTCTAATCCCCCATTCTAATAGAATAATATTGGAGACATGTAGTACAAAAGAAAATATACTACCTAGGCTTTAGGACAGACATGTCATTAATCAAGAGAGAAGTCAAAACAATATTTATTATATCAGGGATGTAAATCAGATTCAAAATGTTGTCATGGTAGGCTTCTTATTTCCATTTCAAGACACGACAGAATCTTCATTTGGCCATTGATGCAGACTAAACTCTCTCTTTTTTCTGCTTGGTTTATATTTGCTTAGGGACACGACAATGGAGCTGAAAACAATGCTTCACCAAGTAATCATGCACCAGGAGTTGCTTCTACAAAGTAAGCAGTTGAAGGAATGGACTGGATTTACCATACCATCTTCTTCCATATTTCTTCTTTAAATCATAATCGCTCCTTTAAAAGTAAAGATAAAAAATATTTATAATCGTGAATTGTGCAACCGTCGCGTAATTATTTTTAAAAAAATAATAAAATATAAAATTTACATGAAAAAAATTAATTTTTTAATAATAAATATCATTCTTTTTTAAAACGATTACGCGTCGTCTATACACTTTATAATTATATATAGAATTATCAAAAAGAAATTTTTGAGCTAAAGATTATCCCAAAGAACGAAATAACCATCATACATCCAAAATGATGGGCCACCTACTAACTATTATGACAGGCCATTTAACCCACATATGAATCACCAATCCATACCTTCCAATAGTCTGATCTCTGACTAATATAATTAAAAAAAAAAACCAATTGTCTAACTGTTTCTTTTTTCTTTTTTATTCAGTACAAAATGCTTTTATAGTGGTTAGGGTAGGTGGAGATGATGACAGGGGAAGCAATCCCCCACCAGAATTGATCTTTAACTCTAAGTAGTGATGATGATGATGTATGCATATTGGCTTTAGGTATGGAAAAGTCTCTTTTTTCCCATCGATTGCGAGCACTATTTTACTAGTGCTATACATCCATCAGTTGGTGCTTATCATTCATCTGAAAAAGTAACTTTTTGGGGCCCTTTTTTATCCTCAAAACACAACAGTTGGTAGCTTTGGTTGAACTCCCCCCTCCAAACATTGACAACTTCTTCAATATGGATATTCTTCCTCTTTGTATTGTGGGGTTGTGCAGTCAATTCAGATATGATTATATGCAGTATAGTAAATCATTATGAAACAACAAGCTGGGATTATCTTTCTTTACCTGTCCACCAATACCATGTGGATGTTATTACGTATTAGATTGAGCTATGAATACCTGCAATATTATGAGGTAGGTGAAATGATTCAGTCATCAGCATAACTGCACCACATGCTGTTGTAAAGATCAAGGTTGGTACGATCTGATATGGGAGCTGGTGATGAGCCAGTTTTAGAAGGCATGTGGATTCCATTTTGTGTGAGAGATTACAAGATTGCCATATTTTATGGGAATTTGCACTTCATGATTCCCCCATCTTCCTTTTCTTTATGTTTAGGATGATGTATGTGAGAGAGAAAGAGAGAGAGAGAGAGAGAGGGGTATATTATCTTTGTATTTTGTATATACTTTGCATAGATTCAGGAATGCCTGTAAAAGAGGGTGCCTTCCCACCAAAACCAAAACGGCAAAGGGAAGCAATCATAATTGCGAATGTGCAGTAAGGACAAAACCCAATTAAATGAAAAGAATAGTGCAACCACATTTTTTTGAATTATAGTGTGGAAAATGTCTCGTCTGCATGTAAATGGGATAACTAATAAATAAAATAAAAGAATTTTGGTAGGTAGGGATCATCCCCAAGCAACCGAATTTAATATTCTGTTATAGACAATAGGCTATGGTAATATAATTGTTATAAATACTGCTATTCTAAGGACTAGTCTGGACTGTGAAATTATTTCAACTCATCTCATTTTATTTAATTATTATAATTTTTTTAAACTTTCAAACAAAACATAATAAACAATTCAACTTTTTCAAATTTTAAAATAAATATAATATTAAAAAATTATATTCTAACAATATTTTATTCAACTTTCATCTCATCTTAACTCACTATTCAAACTAGACTTAAGTCTTCTACACTATTTATATAACATAATTTAATTTAAAATATAAATTTGTAATCTTAGTGTAAGCGATATAAATAATATGTTGTACGTAACAATTTGAAAATAGAATATTTTAATTTTATTTAATATAGTCGACATCCAAGGAATTGGAATCTATAAGAGCAGTTAGCCAATATTCGTTTTAGAGCCGCCAGTAGGTGTCACCAAGTACCCCTAATCTATTTTGCTATAGACGATGGGACACAGTACCTTCTTCGTGACAAAACAGAGAACAGAAATCACTGCAGCAGCTCCTCTGGAAAATGAAATGACTTGGTAATTGGTATTCATGATAATATTACAATGTTGGGCCATCTTTATCCTTATCATTAAAGGTGGATAATAACATCGAAAGGGGATCATTGCGAGGAAGAAAACACAATCCCACAGGTGGAAAAAAGTCAAATATCTGTTAAAGCTAACAGCTAACTTTTAATTTGTCTAATATCTTTGCTCTTTTATTATAAGAGGTTGCTGTATTAATTATTAAAGATTAAGCACTCGATGCCTTTGGAGGGGATGGTTTGAGAAGCAAGTCTACTATCACCTGATGTCAAAAAAACTCCCTCTGCATTAAGATTCTCTACAGATCCACATATTACTTCTACCATCTCTTAATTACAAAATCTGCTTGAAATAGATAATTGCAGAGATTCCCACTTTCGATCTGTTTGGTGTCATATCGTGATGCACATAGAAAATAGCAGCAAGGAATCAAATAACAGTACAATGATGTGTGCTTGAATGCAGCACTTGATTGGTATACCCCGCACGCAAAAGTGATGCAAAAGGAAACCCAAAATAAATGCCTAAATGGCAAGCATGCTGCATGCAGTTGAGTTTTTCATAGCATCATATATCCTTTGTAATCTTTAACCATGTATAGGCAATTAAAAGAACAAGAACTCCATTTCGAGAAAAGTTAATCAGCAGTATAAATAGTTGGTTTTATAATCTTTTAACACCAACCGGGGAATTTTAACACCTTACTGATTAGTCTCAGACGTTTATCTGTTTTATAGTTTCTTGGTTTTTAATCCTTACGTGAAGGCTGAGCAAACAGTGCCCAATAAGACAGGGAAAGGAACCCTCAAATGCAAACCAACCATGTAATTAAGACTCTGAATGTTAACATCGTGTTCCGTACGCCTTTAGAACGAGTTTCAGCAATTCGAATCTTGAGTCTTTTACCTACATATTTGAGAAAATACGAAGAGTGGGAGACCTTGGTAGAGGCTGGGAAGTCTCCGCTTCTAAAGTCAATATATCTCCTTAATAGTTTGTACGTGAGTTTAGATGAATCAAATAGAGTTCTTTATACCTAGGAGTCGGCTTTTATACTAGGTTTCTAGGTGGGGACAACTCATACCAGACTTCGGGGAGCCCATGTCCCTTCAACTATTCGCTTAGTCAAAACTCTTTAATGTGGCGTGGTTTTTGGGGCGGCGTCATTAATGTAGCGTAGAGTCCGGGTAGTGACACCATTGATGTGGTGTGGCTCACTAACTCACTTTACTCTATGGAGTTCCTTGTTAAGCTCTTCCATGTTTGTTGTCAAGAGATTAAGGGTTTCCCCTATTTCCCGCCCACTTGCCTACACAGGTTCCTGAGAGTAGGGTGTCATCGGGGAGGTGTCAGGATGACGAGTCCCATCTGCCCCTGCCGTTCGCTTTCTCCACACATGAGTTGCTTCGTGGGTGGGTTTTGCTCATGAGTTGAGTACTCTACAGAGGCCCACTGACTCCTTTTAAAGAAAGGGCGTTGGGCTTGGCCAGGCTTTCTGACTTACTTCCCCAGTGGTTTCTCATAGGCTTGCTATACGGGCTGATGGGAGGGAAAACTTCCTTACAGTTATCCCGTCAATTCTTATCGGACTGGTCCGATGTGAATTCATTTTTGCCTTCATCTTCATGCTATCAATTTCCCGCACTCACTGACGTGGAGATCATTTTCCATATAAATGAGTGGTTATTACTCTCTCAGCTCTTTTACTTGTAAGGTTCTGGGCTCTAGATTATGCCCATGTGGTTTTTTCGTCATTTTAACGATGTCAGGCAACAATTTCTCTCTCGACTTTATTTGCACGTTTTCTGACGGATCTTATGCAAGGGATAAGTCAAGTCCATAGAGAAATGGTACTTGGCTCCCACATATTCCTGTTGGCATTGTAAACTGAGGCAAAGGATGAGGCAACTCCGTGGAGACACAATACTTGGCTCCCTTGATCTTCTCGTCGACCTCATAGACTAAGGTGATGGTTAAAGCAAGTCCATGGAGACATGATACTTGGCTCCCTAGATCTTATCATCGACCTCGTAGACTGAGGCGAGGGATGAGGCAAGTCCGTGGAGACACGATACTTGGCTCCCTTGATCTTCTTGTCGACCTCGTAAACTGAGGTTAGGGAGAAGGTAAGCCAGTGGAGATACGATACTTGGCTCCCCTGATCTTCTCATCAGCCTCGTAAATTGAGGCAAGGGTTAAAGCAAGTCCGTGGAGACATGGTACTTGGCTCCCATGATATTCTCGTCGGCCTCGTTGACTGAGGCCAGGGATGAGACAAGTTCGTGGAGACACGATACTTGACTCCCCTGTTAATGTCGTGTTTCGTATGCCTTTGGGTCAAGTTCTTGCAACTCAGATCTTGAATCTTTCACTAGTACAATTGAGAAAACATGGAGAGTAGGGGGCCTTAGTGGAGGCCGAGGAGTCTCCGATGCTAAAATCTATATATCTCCTTAGTAGTTTGTGCGTGAGTTTAGAGGAATCAGAGATAGTTCTTCGTACTTGGGGTCGGTTTTTATACTAGGTTTCTGGGTAGAGACAACTCGTACCTGACTTCAAGGAGACCATGTCCCTTGAACTATTTACTTAGTCTGAATTCGTTAATGCGGCGTGACTTCTAGAGCAGCGTCATTAATGCAACATAGAGTTTGAGGAGTGGCGCCATTAACGCGGCGCGACTCCTTGACTCACTTTACTTTACAAACATTCCTTATTAAGCCCCTTCATGCCTATTGTGAGGAGATCAAGGGTCTCCCTATTTCCTGCCTACATGCCTGCGCAGGTTCCCAAGAGTAGGAGGGTATCATTGGGGGGTGTCAAGGCAGCGAGTCCAATCTGTCCCTACCGTTCGCTTTACCCACACGTAGGTTGCTTCGTGGGTGAATTATGCTCATGAGCCGAATACTTCGCATAAGCTCATTGACTCCTTCTAGAAGAGGGGTGATGAGAGGGAAAATCCCTTTACACTGGAGATAGAGATTTTGCATCCTACGTAGTTACACAACAGACAACAGCACTTGATAGTTGCAGGTCCAAAATGATATATTTGCGGTTTTCTGGGAGTAAAAAGTGTAATTTCCTCTGTAATTCAAGCCCTAGTCCAACTTCACTTCCTTCAACAATAAAAAGAGAGCATAAAATAATGGGATCATGAGCTTTACCATGAATGCCTTCAAAAATTTAAATGGCAAGATTTAATTTATAGAATTTAAATTTATAATTTATTTTTTAAATTAAATTATATCATATAAATATTTTATTATATATATTCTATACACTGACTTGATCATAAAAAAATTTAAATTCTATATAATACCACTTATAATTAATTAAAATACTCAATGGAGATTACACAAATTAAATGAACTGGGCTTGTCACTGCTACATATATACAATAGGAGGAATCTGAAAATGAGCACAAAACATTCATGATCTCGATACCCATATCCATTTTAATATCCTCGACAATCCCTATTATATATTTTTTAAATAACAGTAGCAGAATTGACGACAGAAAATGCCGAGTCCAAACAAAATGAACATGATATGAATCAATTCAAAGAATAGATACATGACAACAGTAAAACTATGAAAACGACTACTTCAGATCACTTACATATATACGCATCTGAAACGACACCCTATAATATATTACTTAAGTATAATAAACTCTAATAAAATTAAATAAGTATTATCGAATTTTATAAAATTAAATTTATAAATTTACGTGATTTGAAGAATATTATAGTAAAACAATTCTGAATATTGCCCAGTTGGAGCATGATCTCTATCATTCTCGAGCTAGCAATATTGAGTTATGAGTAGAATTAGCTCAAACACAGTTTTTTTTTTTTTTTTTTTCCTATCTAAAAGGTTTTTAACATTGCATGTGACTTTTGATATTCACCCATATATGCACCCTTCTGATCTCAAAGATCAAGGTTGTTTTTCCACTGCTCAATCAAACAGGAAAACAAAAAAAAAAAAAAAAGGTAAAGAGTCGAGTTAGGTAGAAACTTTACACTCTGTACATCACTTAAAAATATATAATTTTATTTTTTTATCCTTATATTTTATATTTCATATATGAGAGTAAAAGAGTGAGAATAAATCTTCACAACCTCTTCACACTTCACACTCTACTATTTTTTTAATTTTTATTATTTTTTTCTTTTATCAAATATTTATTATATGAATATGAATAAAAAATTTGAAATAATTTAAAAAGAATAAACTCAAAAATAAAATTTTAAAAATATTAAAAAATTTAAAAATTTAAAAAAATATAGAGTATGGAGTGTGTTGAAAGTTATGTAACAAAACTCAAAGAATAAAAGAATAAAATTTTATATTTTTAAATAGTATGCAAAAGTGTAAAATTTATATCTAAAATTTTTCAAAAGATAATCAAGCTCCTAGTACAAAACATCATATTCAATTGTGCCCAACTTGTACCAGAATCCAATAGCTTAACGACATTTCGAAATGGATATATCGTCTCCAAGTCAAAATGTGAAGACCGGCCGGAAAGGAAAAGACACGTTCGGCCTGCTTGTTATTTTGGCCAAACACGTACGGTCTTTTCTGTTGGTCCTCCTCACATGTACTTATCAAGAAAGATACAAATAAGCAAAATAATATATATGCTCATTTATATGTGTGTATGTATATATCTTATATGTAATAAGCGGCAATAAGCAGCTGTTGTATACTATTTTTTCCGATTTTATCCTTTACCATCTATATATTTTACGTTCGTATTGTCTCTGATTTTACCGAGTGAATTTTGCCCAATTAATTTTGTTATTATCCTGTTTTAAATATGTTTATATTTCTTTTTCATTTTGATCTCTATTCTTGTACGTTCTAGATTTCACTTTTTTGGCAGTTGTCGTACACTATTTTTTCTGATTTTATCCTACACCATCTATATATTTTAAATTCGTACTCTCTGTTTTTGCCGAGTGAATTTTGCCCAATTATTTTCGTTATTATCTTGTTTTAAATATGTTTACGTTTCTTTTCTATTTTAATCTCTACTCTCGTACGTTCTGGATTTCACTTTTTTGCCGCACACTATTTTTTGCCAATTTATTTTTGTTGTTATCCTGTTTTGCCAATTTACTTCTTCAAGTTTCCCACCACTTTCCAAGCTGTTATCAAATTCAATTTTTTATTTTTTTCCCACCGCTTGCGGTTTACTATAAAAGCAATTGTCACCGTCACATTTTCTACTCTTCTCGTTGCTCTAAATTACCAAAATCTACTTCTTGCTTCTGGATTTACAATTTGCTGTCAGAGTTTGTTGCTTGCCTTTCGGATTTCAAATTAAATTCGGTATGCTCTTCGTTTGGTTTTATGTTTTATTAATTATGAATTTTTTTTTTTTTGCTTTCATAAAATGGTAAATAGTTATGGATTTGAAAAAATATTTATGTCTTTCATGATTATGGAAAGGATTAATTACAGTTTAGCAAAATTATATTGTAGACTCATAAGATCAGGACAGAATTACTTTCATATTCATAACATGCATATACATAACATAAAAGAGATATACGTAAGAGAGATATAAATAACATGTCAACAATTTTCGGGTTGAATATTCTACACTTTTTTTTTTATGAATTTTTTTTTTTTTTTTTGCTTTCATAAAATAGTAAATAGTTATGGATGTGAAAAAAAATTTATGTCTTTTATGATTATAGAAAGGATTAATTACAGTTTAGTAAAATTATATTGTAAACTCATAAGATCAGGACAGAATTACTTTCATATTCATAACATGCATATACATAACATAAAAGAGATATACGTAAGAGAGATATAAATAACATGTCAACAGTTCTCGGGTTGAATATTCTACACTTTTTTTTTAAGTATTTCCAAACTAAACACTTAAAATTCCAAAAGTTTTAAGCCAAAACTCATAACATAAATTATATTGTAGACACATAACATCGTCACAGAATTAGCTCTACATTTTCCAAAAGTTTAAGCCAAAACTCATAACATGATTTCTAATGTAGACACATAACATCATGACAGTTAGTTTTACATTCATAACATGCATATACATAACATAAAAGACATATATGTAAAACACATATAAATAACATGTCGAGAATTTTTTGGTTGAATAGCTTACACTTTCTTTTTAAGTATTTCCAGACTTAATACTTAAAAATCTAAAGATTTAAGCCAAAACTCATAACATGTAATAGGTATGTTAAATATGTATCAAACATAAAAATTTCCAAGCATTAAAAACGTTGGCATACGTAGATGCAGATCTTTACAAAACAGAACAAAAAAATCAAAACTTTAACAAGCACAACAGAAAATATAGAAAAAATAAACAAGATAAAGATCAAACAGAAAAAAGTAAAATAAAATAAAGACTAATTAGGAGAAAAAAAAATTACAATGAAATCTGAAGACAATATCTTGAAAGATTCGAACATCTGTTGAGATTTATGGAAAGAAAAAAGTGCCAGAAAAAAGAGAGAAACAAAACAAAGAAAAAATAGAGAAGAGCGGAATCATCCTGAAATAAAAATTTAGATAAAATCAGAACAAAAAAATCAAAACTTTTACAAACATAACAGAAAATATAGAAAAAATAAACAAAATAAAGGTCAAACAGAAAAAAATAAAATGAAAAAATAAAAAAATAGGGAAGAACAGAATGAGCTCACTCAGATCTGAACACGAAAAGAAAAACAAAACAAACCCGCTCAGATCTATTTTAGATCTATAAAGATAAACCCAAAAAAATAGACCATTCATATCTGAACAGGAGCTTTTCAAATATGTGAAGATCTGTTCAGATCTATAGAGAAAAAAATGGAGAAACGGAAAAGCCAAAAAAATAAAACCATTTGCAGGAAAAAAAAAACCTACAGACCATGTCGCGATGAAGTTCCTTTTCTCACTTGGAGCCTCGCCTTCTGATGGAAATCCGGAATAGGCCCTTGGATATATTGTACTGACATGCAAAGAAAGAAAAAAATAAAAAATAAAAAATCAAGATCAGATCCATAGACGGGAGAAAGTTAAAATTTTTTAGGCATATCTTGTTCTTTTGTTGAGAAGAAGATAAGAGAATAAAAGAAAGTGTAGACGGAAAGAGACAGAGAAGAAGAAAGGTGAGGAAAAGAAAGAGAACGAGAGAGAGGAGAAGAAGTATCTGGAAAGCGGCGGAAATGAAAATGCAAAACTGATAAGGATGTATTTATAGGGCTACTCGTAGACTTAGGGTTTTCTTTTTGTAAAAACGACGCCGTTCTAAGTCTGGGATGGGTGTTATGGAGTGTGCTGAAAACGGCGCCGTTTTGGGTCACTTGGGGTGCTAATTCGGCTGGGCTTGTGGGGCTGATTTTCTTCTTCTTTTTTCTTTTGGGCCTTTAATTGAACAAAAAAATAAAAAAAACTAATAAAATTAATATTATTAATAAAATTATCCATATAAATTTTACTAATATAATTATAAAACTTCATGATATAAAAATATATAGTCTATTATAATTTTTTTTTTACAGGTTTTTTTGTTCTTGTTCTTCATTTATTGTTCTTTATTATTGTTATATTATAATTATAAACATTATACAAATCATGTCTATGATATGTATTGTAAATAAGAAAATAAGTTTTAAAAACATAAACATAAATATGTATTCCATTTATAGTAAAGATTTATATGTTGTGATTATCAATATTTTATACATAACAAATGTTAATTTTTTATGATAAAAAATAAAAACTTAAAATATAAATGAAACTCTATTCGCTAATATTTAAAATTAAGAAATTATATAAATCTAGGTTATCGTTTTGTTGTTTTTTGTGGATTGATGAGTAATCAATTTTTCATATGTTTTCATGTGTTAAATAATTATATGATTAAATTATTTAAAACTTATTTAACAACTATTGTTATACGAATAAAAACTATAGAAAAAAAATATATATATATAGAAACAAAAGAAAAAAAATTTAGGATATTACACATTTTTTATTTGTGATCTCACAAATTTTATTACTGTTATGTAGTTATTTTTTTTTCCTGACAGTTAGTTAGTCACTTATTATAATTGAATTCAAATAAAAAATATTAACAAATTATATTTTAATATGTTAGTGTAACTTTATGTCTAAAAAATAACATTAACATCTCAGACTTCAACTTAGGATTCAGATTGACTACTTGATAACCATAACATAGAAATTTTAAGTATAAATAGATAGATTTATGTCTATATTTTTAAAATTTTTTTACTATTTACAATAAATATTATACACATGATTTGCATGATATTTATAACTATAATACAAAAACCTACAATAACCAGGTCACAACTTTGAGAAGTATACGGCCGACTTTTATGATTGTCGAACATCCCAACCTAGCTATCAGAGCAGCTGAATGAGTTTTGTTCCTATTTTTCGTCATGCCTATTCATACCAAAGTTCAACAGATTGACTGAATAAATAGTTATATAACCATATCATATACTTCAAAATACGCTTCACATCTAAAATATATATGGTTATTCATTCAACCAACATGTCGAACTATAATGTGAATAGGCACGGCAAAGATCAAGAACAAAATCCATTTAGTTACTTTGATAACTAGGTTGGGATGCTCGATGATTGTAAAAGTCGGCCGCATACTTTTCAAAGTTGTGACTTGGTTCTTGTAAGTCATTGTATTATAGTTATAAACATTATGCAGATCCTGTATATAATATTTATTGTAAACAAAAAAAAAATTCTAAAAATATAAACATAAATCTGTCTATTTATAATTGCAAAAAAAAAAATAGAAGAAAAAGAAAAAAAAGTAGTTTAAAAATAAGATGATTGTAAGATCACCCAATCCCTCTATCTTCCAATCTTACAAATTTGTCTTATTATATAGTTGTTTATGTTTGTGACGGTTAGATAATCACTTGTTATAATTGAATTTAAATAAAAAAATATTAATAGATTATATTCTAATATATTAGTGCAGTTTTATTTAACAAAGTACAATGTATTATTAAAATAATTATGTGATTTTATATAATATATTTCTTTATAACAAGCACTTTGATCTTGTCACTTTATGCTTGTCTTGCTGTTCGTTGTTTGGCTCTATTTCCACTGACTTTTTATTTGCCCCTATCTCCAGGTATGTATTAATATTGTTTATACAAATAAATGTTATTTTTATATTTTATATATTTAATGTATTTATTTCTACAAAGAATATTGTACTATTTATTTTTTCGAATCTTCTTTATGTGCTTTTTATATTTACATATTTGACAAATTATTATTGGTTTCTTATTAGTTTGTAACATTGCTGTGATATTCCTATCTTGTCATAAAAATGCCAACTGGTAGGTCAATCTTATTTAAAAAAATTCAATTTGTATTAAGACTTTTTTAATTAATTTGTATCTAACATTCTTTAAAATTATATTATGAAGAATATGAAGAACATGTTCCAAAAAAATATTGGTACGGTACTCAATCAGAGGAGAAGAAAGAAGAAATACGTCGAAAGAAGAGACAAAGGTATGCTGAGTTGAAAGAAAATCAAAATAAGAGAAATCAAATAGAAACAATATCTCATTATAATTTATCTTATACTTCAAGGGATGATGAAATTGTTTCTATAAGAGAAATTGGATCTTCTTCAAACACTCACTGTTTTGATGATACTATGAATAGAAATAGATCTGGTCTGGAAAGGCTAAGGACTTCTATTTCTAACAGTATTGTCAGTGTTCCAACAAGGAATACTTGTTTTAGACAAGTATTGAAAATCATATTTTTGAAGCTAAATCATCTACCATCAGTTATTTCATGTCAATATTGTGGAGCAAGAAGATTTTATCATGAGCCAAATGGCTTCTGTTGTGCTGACGGGACAATAGCGTTGACTTGTAATCAAACTTTAGACGAGCTTTATCAATTGTTTACTTTTGATTCGACTGAGTCCGAAAATTTCCGTACATATGCACGTACATACAATAATAAATTTGCTTTCACGTCTTTTGGAGTTAAATTTGATACAGACTTATGTAGAAGGAACAGAGGAATTTACACATTTAGAGTTCAAGGACAAATATATCACTACATTAACAATTTAATCCCTGAAGATGGACATCCTTCATATTTACAATTGTATTTCTATGACACTGAACATGAGCTAAACAACCGTATAGACAATGCAGAAAGATTGGATTCTTCTATCATTGCTAAGTTGATGACTATACTTAATGTTAATCCATACTGTCACTTCTTCCGAATGCTCAACAACATTCCAAATCTTGAAAACCATACAATTCGTATAAGATCAAATGTTGATTTAGATCAGCGTGTTTATAATGCTCCCTCAGTATCACAAGTTGCAGCTATATGGATAGAAACTGACACATCTACTGAACAAAAAGGCAGAGATATTATTGTCTTCAACCAAACAGGTGGTAGTCATATTGTTTAATATTATTTTGGTTGTTATGATCCTTTACAATATCCACTACTGTTTCCTTTCGGTGATTCGGGTTGGCATCAAGGAATCAAGAAAATCGAAAGAGGAACGATATCATTAAACACCCAAACATTAGAATCCCATCATATTGAACATTCAAATAGTGCAGAAGAATTTCTTCGGGTTGAACAAATAGTCATGAAAAAAAAGAAGAAATTGCCTACAGTTTCTTGTCGGGAATACTATTGTTTTAGACTACAAATGAGAGATACATATAGATCAATTTTATTATTATCTGGTCGTTTGTTACAACAATTTGTTGTTGACATGTACATTAAGATAGAAACATCAAGATTATATTATTTTCGTTCAAAACAACATGAAATTAGATCAGATGTATATCAAGGCATTGTAGATAGTATTTCGATTGGAGAAATTAATGCTTCCAAAATTGGAAAACGCATTATCTTACCTTTATCTTTTATTGGAGGTCCAAGATATATGCGTAAAAGATATATGGAAGCAATGGCTTTAGTTCAACATTTCGGCAAACCTGACATTTTCTTAACTATGACATGCAATCCAAATTGGAATGAAATTTTAGAACAACTAAATCCACATGAAGATGCTCAAAATCGTCCTGATTTAATCGCAAGAACCTTTAGAGTAAAATTAGAAGACCTAAAAATTGATCTGTTCAAACAACAAATTTTTGGCAAAATTGTAGCCTATGTTTACACTATTGAACATCGAAAAAGAGGTTTACCACATGTTCATTTCCTAATTATACTTCAGAGAGATTGGAAAATTTATACCCCTAAAACTTTTGATGAAATTGTTTCAGCAGAAATACCTGATAGAACAAGTAATTTACACTTGTATAAGGCTGTAGTTAAACATATGATGCATAGTCCTTGTGGAATATTGAATCCAAGCAATGTATGTATGAAAAAAAATGGCATTTGTAAAAATCAATATCCTAAAGAATTTGCACCTACAACAACTGTTGGAACAGATTGTTTTTCATTGTATAGGCGTCGTAACAACGGAATCACTGCTAAAATTAGAGGACAAAATTTAGACAATCGATGGGTCGTTCCGTACAATCCATACCTTCTTTCCAAATACAACTGTCATATTAACGTTGAGATCTGTTCTACAATTAAATCTGTTAAATATTTATATAAATATATCTATAAAGGACATGATCGCATTGCTTTCAATATTACGAATGAAGAAAATAATGAACAAATTGATGAAATTAAACAATTTCAAACAGGTAGATGGATTACTCCACCGGAAGCAATGTGGAGGATATATGGTTTCACACTTAATGAAATGTATCCATCCGTTTATAGTTTGCATTTACATCTTGAGAATCAACATTTAGTATCTTTTCGTGCACATCAAAATCTAAACACTGTCTTAAACTCAGGTCTATCGAATAGATCAATGTTAACACAATTTTTTTATAGAAATCAAATCGACAAAAATGCACGAAATTTGTTATATAGAGAATTTCCAGAAAAATTTGTTTGGAATCCAGAATATAAAATCTGGACTCCAAGAAAGAAGAAAATTGTTATAGGTCGAATTATTACAGCTAATCCATTTGAAGGCGAAAGATATTATTTACGAATACTATTAAATCATATAAGAGGACCAACATCGTTTGAAAAACTAAGAACAGTTAATAACGTTGTCCTACCAACATATCGCGAAGCAGCTACTTCACATGGTTTGTTAGATAAAGATAGCAGTCTAGAAGATTGTTTAGAAGAAGCCTGTCTATATCAAATACCAAATAGTTTAAGACGTCTTTTCTCAATAATTTTAGCATATTGCAATCCTACAAATCCAAAACAACTATGGGAACTATTTGAAAAAGAAATGTCTACAGATTTTCTTGCAACAAACATACCATCAGAAAATGTTAGAAGAATGGTTTTGCAAAATATTGCTTCCACACTTGAATCTATGGGAAAAAATATAAATATGTATCATTTTGCTCCTGTTGATACATTTTACAATGTTGAAGAATTTATCAATAGAGAAATTGATGACGAGCGAACTGTCACAATTCCAAAAGAAGACTTACTTGCATCAAATTCCTTAAATTCCGAACAAAAGAACGCTTATGATTTGATACTACAAACCTTATTGTCAAATGAATCTACTACATTTTTCATTGACGGTCCTGCTGGTACTGGTAAAACTTTTTTGTACAAAGCACTTCTAGCTACAATCAGATTAAAAAATATGATAGCACTTGCAACTGTATCGTCGGGTGTTGCTGCATCAATCTTACCTGGGAGACGAACAGCACACTCAAGATTTAAGATTCCATTAAATGCAGATAAAGATAGCACTTGTAATGTCATTAAACAAGGAAGTCTTGCTAAATTGTTACGTCTTGCAAAGTTGATTATATGGGATGAAGCACCTATGTCTACAAAATATTCCATAGAAGCATTGGACAAAATGTTACGAGACATAAATGATATAGATCTCCCTTTTGGTGGCAAAGTTATTGTTTTTGGTAGAGACTTTCGGCAGGTATTACCTGTAATTCGTAAGAGTACAAAAGAACAACAAATTGATGCAAGTTTGGTTTCTTCTTACATATGGTCTATCTTGAAAAAAATCAAATTAACAGAAAATATGAGAGCTAGATTAGATCCTAATTTCTCACAATATCTAATCGAAGTTGGCAATGGCAATGCTTCAATAACAATCGATGAAAATATCAAGATTCCAGAACAAATGATTATCCGTTATAACAACGAGGTTGAATCTCTAAATTCTTTGTTAGACATTGTTTATGGAAATATGTCAAACTATTCAAACAATTTAACAGAGATGGCAAATCGGGCTGTACTAACTCTAAAAAATCTATCAGTCGACGAAATAAATGCTATTCTCATTGACAGATTCCCTGGCGATATAGTACGTTATTATAGTTTTGACGAGACAGTTGATGTATCTGAACAGGAAATTATGGAAGATTTTTTAAATACATTAACACCGAACGGATTACCACCGCATGAATTGTTACTTAAGAAAAATTGTCCTATTATGTTATTTAGAAATATTAATCTTTCAGAAGGTTTATGTAATGGAACACGGTTGACATGTTGTAATTTTAGTCGTAATATGATTGACGCACAGATTTCATCTGGCCACTACAGTGGTAAAAGGGTTTTTATACCTAGAATTCCAATTTTACCAGAAACAAATGAACCTAATGGCTTCCCATTTAAAAGAACACAATTTCCTATTAGATTGAGTTTTGCAATGATAATAAATAAATCACAAGGACAAACATTAAATTATGTTGGAATATATTTACCGGAACCTGTTTTCTCACATGGCCAATTGTATGTTGCACTATCGAGAGCTAGAACTTCTGATTCAGCAAAATTGCTTATAAGACCAACATCAAGTACTGTTTGTGAAATAAATTATACAAAAAATATTGTATATAGAAATTTCTTGAAATTAACAAATTCATTGTGACATAATGTAAGTGTCTAGATCCTTTTAACGTTATTATTATTCATAAACTTGCTCATTTGTTTTATTAATATTATAGATTTTATGTTATGTATTAATATTTCTTAATTTTCTCAATTTTATTTGCAGCAAACATGCGGACCATCTATAAATCTGTTAAAGATATCACTCAAAATATCAGAAACTGGAAAATAAAATGATTGTTGCTGAGAAGTCACCAAAACGTGTAGCTCAAAATTCTCCTACAAAATATCAAAATTTGGTACTCATGGATGTTGAGGTATGAAAAAAGTCCATTTCATTACTTATCATTGTTTTATTTGTGATTTAAAATTAAACAAATAAATTTTATTTTTATATTTTTATAGGGAAATCATGTGCAAGCAGTCATTTTTGGAAAAGACATTGACTTACGTGATGACACGCTGAATGTATACCAATCCTACTACATTGCTAATGCCTTCGTCAAACCATTAGATGCAAGACATAGAAGGGAGGCATATGAGCTTCAGTGGATAATTAATTCTCGAACCATTGTCGAAAATATTGAATACGACGAATCATCGCTTAAACCACCAGATTATAATATTGTTCATTTAAATCAACTTGATATGTACAAGGATAAAGATGCCGAAGTAGGTACGTATAATATAAATATATCAATATCTTTATATGTTTCTCTTATTACAAAATAATAATAATGAGAAGTTTATAAATTAGATATTTTGGCAATAGCAATTAACACAAATGCACCAAGAGAGGTTAACACAAGCCATGGAAAATCATTGGTACAAGACATATATGTGATCGATTCAAGGTATGAATATATACATTTTTATATTGATAAAATTTTTACTTTAATATCTTATAATATTCTTATTATTGTGAATCTAACATTGTTTTTATTTTTTGTAGTTTAAAGGTTCTACGTTTGGCAATGTGGAACAAATTTGTTCATGATGAATGCCCTGAAATTTGTAATGTTATTATGCAAAAGCCAATTATTCTTGGGAAAAAAATCATAGTCTCTTCGTATAATGGTATTTTTTTCTTAATATCAACATTCTTATTAATTATTTATCTTACATTTATATATTTATTTATACATGTCTATAATATAGGCTTATCATTATCATCGCGACCTACAGGTATTTTCACTATTCAACCCTTTCTTGCATCTGCCATTTCATTACGTACATGGTAAATTATATGTTTAACTTGATTTATTATATTTAATATATATTTCTTCTTATTTAAATGTTTGACTTTATCTATTAATTCAAATGTTCAGGACAACAGAAAACAATTCGTTACTTGAAGAAATAATTGCCAAAAATTTGAATAGAACAGGCGCGTCAACTTCAGGCAGTTCTACCAATCCATTAATAAAAATATCAGAAATTGCCGAAACCTTAAAGTCTATACCAGCAATGACGGTATAATTTTATTGCTTAAAATCATATCTTATTTGTTATAAAAAATTATCTTTTTCACTTCTTTAGATTTCTTATGTTTTTTTGAAATTTGGAGATTAGAGATTGGTCGGGATGAAATAGAGATGCATGATGCGAAATTTTGATTTGTGTGTTGTGAATTTCAAACAGTACATGTTTCTAAATTGTGTATTGTGGATTTGAAAAAATATGGAGATTGGAGGTTGGTTGGGATGAAATGGAGATGGAGGATGAAAATTTCTCAATTGTGTCTTATGGATTTGAAAAAATATGGATATTGAAGGTTGGTTGGGATGAAATTGAGATGGAAGATGGAAATTTCTCAATTGTTTCTTATGGATTTGAAGCAATGCATGTTTCTATATTAGATATTATAGATTTGAAAAAAATATGGAGATTGGAGGTTGGTCGGAATAAAATATGGAGATCAGAGGTTGTTTCTTATGATTCAATTAATATGATTTGTGTATTGTGAATTTCAAACAGTACATGTTTCTAAACTATGTATTGTGAATTTGAAAAAATATGGAGATTGGAGGTTGGTTGGGATGAAATGGAGATAGAAGATGGAAATTTCTCAATTGTGTCTTATAGATTTGAAAAAATATCGAGATTGGAGGTTGGTTGAGATGAAATAGAGATGTAGGATAGAAATTTCTCAATTGTGTCTTATGGATTTGAAACAATGCATGTTTCTATATTAGATATTGTGGATTTGAAAAAAATCTGGAGATTGGAGGTTGGTCGGGATAAAATGGAGATGGAATATAAGAATTTCTGAATTGTGTGTTGTAAATTTCAAACAGTGCATTTTTCTAAATTAACTATTATGAATTTGGAATATAAAGATTAAAAATTGTTTAGAATGAAGTAGAGATAAAAGATAAAAACTTCTTAAATATATGTTGTCAATTTGAAAAAATGCATGTGGTTAAATTTAAAATATTAATTGTTTCTTATGATTCAATTAATATAATAATACTAAACTTTTATTCATATATTTAATACATACAAGATCGAAGTCAGGTTGATGATGTGTGATTTACATTTGTAATTTTTGTGTTGTCAATTTAAAACAGTTCATATGTTTGAACTTAGAATATTGATTATTTATTAGTTTCTATTAACATGATAATATTAAATTTTTTATATATATTTAATTGTCAATTTTAATGCAGCGATCAACATTTCTGGTTAATGGAAAATTTACAATATCCGATCTGCATAAACCATTTTTTTACTTATCATGTGCAAACTATAGTAAAACCACTGGATACGAGAAAGATGAAGAATTTTTATGCTATAATTGTAAAGAACTAACAACTGCACAACCAAGGTAAATACTCATCATGATATTTTCAAGTTAACAAATTTTACATTATAATTATAAAATACTATTTGCTAATACCAAGAGATAATAACTTATTTATTATTCCTAGATCTCGTGTCTATTTAGAGGCATTTGATGACAGTAGCTCGATCGTAGTAGTAGCCTTTGAACCTACAGTGGAACGAATTCTTGATTGTACAACAACAAATATTGTACAACATGCAGAACAGGTAAGATTTATACTTTTAGACACATTTAATAAATTTAACAAATTATTTTTTTATATGTTTTTGTCATTACAGAACGATCGTTCGTACATAGAGAACATTACAAATAAGATTCAAAATAAACAGTGGATGATTGTTTTAGGTGCATCTATGAATGAATTTGGGAAGCTGTGCCAAAACAAACTTAATGTATTATCTGTCAATGACATACCTGAGACAGCAGAATAACTATTTCAGAGAGTTTCTTCTAGACTTCCAATTATTATAATGTATAGCTATAAAAATTTCATATGTAATTATGAGATAACTTTTACTTTTTATCTGTAATTATAACGATAATGCTTTTGTTCCAATAATCACTTTTTTTTCTACAATAGAACATTGTGTAATTATAAATATGTTCGTATAAATTTTTATATTATAATCATAAATACTCTACAAATTATATATATGATTATTTTTATAATGAATAACAATTATAAAATATAAACAAAACAATTAGATTTTATAATTTTATGTATTAACTTATTTTTTATTATTACATATTTTTAGATTTCATAAATATTATTTTTTAAAATATATTTTATATTGTCACAACTGGGCACACGTGCAATGCACGTGTTTGCCCTTTACTAGTATATATAGAAGAGCCATAGACGAGCACATATCAAAATCGCTTAGAAAAAAAAAATCAAAATCATTGTACGTGTGCGAATGTACAAGAGAATATGTAATTTTTATAATATAAGATATGAATAGATAAAAATATTAAAAAAGCTTGTTTGGAGTTGCGGTGGAAGTCTTAAAAAGTCTTTAATAGTCTTCAAAGCTCTTTAATGAAAAATTAAGTTATTTGAATGTTATATATTAAAGCATTTTTAATCTCAAATAAACTAAAAAATACGTTTGAAAAAAAATATCAAATGTGTTTTTCATATGATGTGAAACATTATTCGAATTTTAAAAAGACTGTTAATGAATATCTATATAATTTTCAAATAATAACAACTTTCAAACTTTTAAAGATGTGGTCATATTCTTTAAAAATTTAAATAATCGTAGTTTCTATATCAGAAAGTATTTTTTTAATTTATTTTTAAACAAACGTAACATGCTTAAAATTATTTTAAACATATAGTTACCAAATATTAAATAATTTTTTAATAATAAAATTTATTACTTAAATTATAAATTATAAATCTTAAAACTATAAACTATATTTTCTATCGAAATTCCAAACATTCACTTATAGTCGTAGAACTAGAAAACGAGAAGCTGGAATAACGATATGCTGAGTCATTGTTTTTTTTATTTCTTTTGCTTTTTTGCCCTGTAATTCGTTTAATTGGCTGATTTCGTTCTTCACATGACGTGTCTTTTTTTCAAAAGCAAACATCAGTTTTACAGGTTTGGGGGCCTTGTATGAGATGGAGACCCACCACATACAAGTCCACTTGAGGATCGATTTGGCCATCCATCAAGCTAGCCGATGAATCACCCATGCATGGTGGCTTGAAGGAATGGGCGGTCGGCCCACTCCGAGTGGGTGGTGGGCTAGAAAAGGCCAGTTCGAGTTGGGTCAGGTTGTGGACTATTTAGCTTTTTCTGTTTTTTTTTTTTTAATATTTTCTCTTTTTAAGCAACCAAATCATTTGATTGATTGGTCGAAAGTATTATATTAGACACGTGAATCACCTCAGAGGAACCGATTAATTGCCAAAAAACCAAATTTTAGACAAAGAAATATTCTTTTCATCCGTCACTATTTCTTTCTTACACCCCACACATTGCGTAGACTTTCTTTTTTTCTTGTTTTCTTTTTCTCTACCTCTTTTTCTTATTAACAAAAATGAGAGAAATCTTGACAAAAATGAGAGAGAACTTGATGAGAGAGAGGAGTCCGATGAGATGAGAGAGAGTGAAATGATGAATAAAAATAATGAGAGAGAGTGAAATGATGAGAGAGAGGGGGATATGATGAGGAGAAAAGAAAAAACTAAAAAGAATTTGAAAAGAGAGAGGAGTTCGATGAGATGAGAGAGAGGTGGTTCGATAAGATGAGAGAAAGTGAAATGATGAGAGAGAGTGAAATGATGAGAGAGAAGGGAGTCTGATGAGGAGAAAAGAAAAAATTAAAAGGAATTTTGAAATGAGATGAGTGAGAGTTTGAGGAGAGAGAGAGAGAGTGCTTGATGAAAGAGGGCTTCAGTAAAATTGAGGAAAGTTGAGGAGAAAGAGCGCTTGTTTTGTTTTGTTTGTGTTTTCAGGGATAATAATAGAAGACACTACTATGGGTTTTTGGTAGTTTCCACACCATCCACCGATGGTAGCAGCGTGTGCACATTTATCCCACAGTGTTTGTGCTGGTAGCAGTTTTGGCAGGGGCAGGGGTGGGCATGGGTGGGCAGATCGACACCATCCACCGATGTAGATTGCGCTGCCTGATAGAGTGAGTAGAGGTGGCGGCGAGTGGGGTGGCCGATGTATCAGATGCCATAGCAGCAGTCCATATCTCCTACGATGGTGGCTGAGGGCGAAAGGGTGGGCAGGGGTCGGGGTGGCGGCGGCATGAGATCGGTAGGAGCATCGGTGGGTCGTTTGGGCAGATGGGCAGAGGTGGCTCTACGGCAGGGGTAGAGGAATCAGTGGAGGGGGTCGGGGCCGACGGTCTATAGAGGAATCGGTGGAGGGGGCAGCGCAGGACGGTGAAGAAGAAAAGAAAAAAAGAAAAAAAGAATAAGAAAAAGAAAGGGGCGGCGGCAGCAGTATAAGATGGAACCCTAATAGCAGCGTCTTTTTTAGTCCATGTGTCTTTTTACTTTTCTATGTACTTCATGTTTGGTGTTTGTTTTCAATAAATAGAAAAAGGCTATTAGACTTTTTGGAGTTCATAATAGCAAAGTTTCAATCCTCTTTTGGGAGGAGGCGGAGTGATAGTACTTTTCCTCCTTGAGAGGACGGGGGGTGATAATACTATTTTTTTAGAGAGGTTATTTAGTTCTGTTTTTACAGGACGTTATTCTCTTGGACAAACCAGACTGTTTGTTTAGGAAAAAGTTTGCAAAAGTTAAGACAATGTCCGTCATAAAGAAATTTGTGTGCGGGAGTGCTTTAGAGCAGATGCATAGGTTGGCTTGTAGTCTAGATTTTTCCCTGTATTAATAAGTCACATTTGTAACTTCGAATTCAGTGAATGACATGAAGTCTATTTTCATAAAAAAAAAAACACAAAAACAAAAACAAAAGAAAACAAAACATCGTAAAATCAAGGTACGAAACAGTCTTGGCATATAATGCCGTTCAATTACCGTTAGCATCTTCTTCTTCTTTTTTCCCTAATAGCGTGGCAATTTTGACACCTTAGGATCCTTCTTAATAAACTCCATCCATTAAATTGGCACCTTTGACTTTTCCCCAGCTTTATTGTGGTGCAACTACTTAAGTTCTCAATATTCTATTTCGTCTCCTGCTCCCCTTCTTTGTGATCTCTATCTCTCTGGCTCATTGTCAACACTCACAAACTCTTTGATTAAGTCACATTTTGTAAGATATCTAGCTCTCAGTCCTTTGAGAACTCACCAGGACTTATCTCAATCTCGGGAGCAGGGACCATCCTGTTGAAATCCATGCCCATGTAAACAGTCAACAACGGCTGCTCAACACTCAGCAGGTAACTGCATTTGCTATTACAAATTGAATGCAAATTAAATGCATTCATACAGGTGAGGCAATATATGTTCGCCTATAAATTGAGACTCCCAACAAGAGCTTCAGATACACCCAAGAAAGAAAAGAAAAGAGAGAGAGCTAGAAGAGCTCTGAGAGACAAATGAGAGTTAAGTTGAGTAGAGTGTAATCCTCATCCTCTGTAATATTTTTTTGTGTTCCACTATTTATTAGTGAAGTTCTTTTCTATGGATGTAGGCAATCGCCGAACCATGTTAAATTCTTGGTGTCACAGAATGCATGGGTGTGCTATTTTATTTCTGTTTTTATTCATTTCGCTGTGTTGATTTCCCCAGCAAGTGGTATCAGAGCGATTGTTGGAAGGAGTTTTTACAGAAAACTCGTTTTTAGTGCTTTGCTCAGTTTACAAATCTAAGCATACCACTATCTTCGTACTAGTGAGACAAGAAAAGTGGTGAACATTAGAGGCCGAATGGACCCCACGCGCCTCCTGAAGGTTGGAGAGTGAAGTCCACTCTCGACAGTGCCACCACGTGCCCAGAAGAAGGAATCGCGCGTGAACCCATGCGCCTCTCGCGCTCCAGAGAAGGTCAAGCGCGTGAGTATCACGAGCTAGACGCTCCAGCCTCTAGAAAGCGTGTGATTGACACGCGCCTACGCATTTTTTGGGTGCCACGCCCTACTTGCACGACAAAGTTCCTGTCTTGGCTCTTTTGCTCATCAATGTGCTATCTGAGTTTGATTTTGACAAAACAAGACTCATTTTCAACAAAATCAGGCGTTCCGGACACAACGGCGCTATCCGTTTTATGATATTCCACCTTGAAGATCCTATACTTGCATTTTTTATTTAGAATCAATCTAAATCCATGAAGAATTCAGCATCAGGCACCATGATAAAGCTGACTGCCTCAAACTACAGTCTTTGGAAATCTCGAATGGAGAATCTCTTGAACTATAAAGATCTGTCTGACCCCTTGGAAGATGAAGGGAAGAAGCCAGATGAATTTACGGATCAAGTGTGGAAAAAGATGCATAATAAGACTATTGGTCAGATCAGGCAATGATCAACCATAGTGTCTTTCACCACGTGGCCCAAGAGACAGATGCATATAACCTCTGAAAAAAGTTGGAGGATATGTATCAAGCTAAGACTGCTCGAAACAAGGCCCTCTTGATGAGACGGCTTGTTAACTTGAAGTTGAAAAGTGACATCTCTGTTGCCGAGCATACTAGCAAGTTTCAAAACCTAGTTAACTGGCTCGGGTCCGTCAAGTTGAATCTTGGCGATGAAGAACAAGCCATTCTACTTCACAGGTCATGACCAGACAGTTGGGAGACACTGGTAGTTTCCCTAAGTAACTCTACTTCATATAGTAAACTTACCATAACGATGGTTAAAGATGCCTTGTTCAATGAGGAGGTCAGACGAAAGGAGATGAGCATGAATCAATCTCATGTCCTTGTCACCGAGAGTAGAGAAAGGCTGCAAGGTAATAATAGAGGGAGAAGTGGAGGCAGAACCAAAGGAAAGTCTCAACCACGTGGAAAGTCCAGCAGTAGCAGGAACCAACAGACAGGTAACATGAAATGTTACCATTGTGGCAAAGAATACCACATGAGGAAAAACTGCCGCAAGTTTTTAAGGGAGCAAGGTCAAAGCAGTAAGTTGAAGAAAGAAGATGGTGAAACTCCTGTCACTTTTTTGGAGATATGGCAATACTCTCCACGAGTGACGAGACGTGTCTACACGTTGCAAGCCATGATGTTGAGTGAGTGGTAGACATAGCCACATCATATCACGCCACTTACCATAGTGAGTTTTTCACTACGTACAAGGCAGGAGACTTTGGTACGGTAAAGATGGGAAACGCCAGTTTCTCGAAGATCGTGGGAGTTGGCAAAGTGCAGATAAAAACCAACATTGGTTGCACCATGATGTTGAAGGATGTTCGACACATTCCTGACCTTCGGCTCAACCTGATTTCTGGAACAACTGTTGATCGACAGGGTTATGACAGCTACTTCAGCAAAGGCATTTGGAAGTTGTCATAAGGTGCCATGGTTGTCACCTGATGACATATTTGCGGTACGTCGTACAAAACTCATGTGAAGATCGATTCTGATAGCCACAATGCAGTGGAAAACGAGGCATCGCTGAATCTATGGCACAAGAGACTTGGACACATGGGTGAGAAAGGGTTGGATACGCTTGTGAAGAAGACACTCATCAAAGTTGCTAAAAGAACAACGTTAAACCCTTGTGAGTACCGTTTGTTTGGCAAACAACGCAAAGTCTCGTTTAATTCCTTTACGAAGATAAGATCAGAGTTGTTGAATCTGGTACACTCTGATGTATGTGGTCCCATGAAAGAAGAGTCATTGGGAGGTAACAGATATTTCGTGACTTTCATTGATGATGTTTCATGAAATGTCTAAGTATATGTTTTGAAATCAAAGGATCAGGTCCTCGAGCACTTCAAGAGTTTCCACACCTAAGTGGAAAGAGAGACGGGAAAGAAGTTGAAGTGCCTGCAAACGAATAATGGAGGAGAATATATTTCCAAAAGGTTTTCTACATACTGTACTGATCGCGGCATTTGACATGAGAAAAATGTCCCATATACCCTCAGCACAATGGTGTAACCGAAAAAATGAATTGGACCATCATGGAAAGAGCAAAATGTATGCTCAGTATGACCAAGTTACCAAATCCATTCTGGGGTGAAGCTGTTCGTGCTGCCTGTTACCTGATCAACAAATCACCTTCTGCACCACTGGAATTTAAAGTTCCAGAGAAGATTTGGTCTAGAAAAGATGTCTCTACTCTCACCTGATCAGATTTGGGTGCAAAGCCTTTGCACACGTATCCAAGGAGCTAAGACAGAAGCTAGATGTCAACTCAACTCCATGTATCTTTGTTGAATATGGAGATGAATAATTCGGATACAAGTTATGAGATTCAGTGACAAAGAGAGTTTTCAAAAGTAGAGACATTGTATTTCATGAAAACTAGCACATAGGAACTGAAGCTTCCTCAACATCAAAAGAGCTTAGCTTCTATACTCCAAATCCTGCACCATTATAGTTTGCCACAGATAATGAGGATATGCAGGATCTAGATCCAGAATCAGAAGAAGAAGCTCAGGGTGTTAAGTAGGAGGAGCAAGAACTCTCTCCACCAGAAGCTGGTGTACCACCACAAGGGTTAGATGGTGATGAATCTTCATTGGTTGATGAAGCTCAACCAAGAAGATCGGTAAGAGGTCGACTACTGATTCCGTCAAGGAGATACTCGGAGTTAGACTATATTCTGCTTACTGATGAAAGGGAGCCGGAGAGCTTCCAGGAAGTTCAAACTCATGCTGATAGAAGCCTATGGGTGTAGGCAATGCAAGAAGAGATGAGTTCTTTGCAAAAAAATCAAACCTATGAGTTGGTGAAACTTCCTAAAGGAAAGAAAGCCCTATAGAACAAATGGGTGTTCAAGCTGAAAAAAGATGGCCAAGGAAAGCTGATAAAACACAAGGCCAGATTGATTGTCAAAAGATTCTAGCAGAAGAAGGGAATCGACTTTGACGAGATATTTTCTCCAGTGGTGAAGATGATGTCAATCCGAGTCATACTCAGATTGGTAGCCAACTTGAATTTGGAACTCAAATTGATGGATGTAAAGATAGCCTTTCTCCAGGGAGATTTGGAGGAGGAAATCTATATAGAGCTATCAGAAGGGTTTGAAATTCCAGGGAAAGATAACGTAGTCTACAAGCTAAAGAAGAGTCTCTATGGCCTTAAGCAAGTGCTGAGGCAATGGTACAAGAAGGTCGACTCATTCATGATGAGTCATGGTTACAAGAGACTTGTTGCAAATCAGTATGTTTATGTTCGAAGATTCTAGAATGACAAGTTTGTCATACTCCTTCTTTACGTTGATGAAATGTTAATCATTGGTGATGATAGGTTCATGATTAACAAACTAAAAAAGGAACTATCCAAGTCCTTTAACATGAAGGACTTAGGCCCAGCACAACAAATCTTGGGCATGAAGATTGTTTGTGATAGGAAAGCTAAAAGGGTGTGGCTATCACAACAAAAATATGTTGAATGGGTTATTAGACGTTTCAATATGGAAGATGCTAAGTCAGTCAATACTCCACTTGCTAACCATTTCAAGTTGAGCAAGAGCTCGTGTTCTTCTTCAAAGAACGAGATTGAAGAGATGGAAGCAGTCCCCTACTCTTCAGTAGTAGGAAGCCTGATGTATGTAATGGTTTGTACCAGACCAGATATTGCTCATGATGTAGGCATGGTGAGCAGATTCCTTTCAAATCCAGAAAAGGATCATTGGGAAGCAGTCAAGTGGATTCTCATATACCTAAAAGGTACATCGAAGATGTGTTTGTGTTTTGGGGGAGTTAAACCAATTTTGGAATGCTATATTGATTCAGATATGACAGGAGATCTGAATAACAGGAAATCTACTTTGGGACTTCTCTTCAACTTTGCAGGAGGAGCTGTCTCTTGGCAGTCCAAATTGCAGAAGTGTGTTACTTTATCTACAACAGAGGTAGAGTACATTAACACAAGGTACATTGTGATAGTCAAAGTGCTCTAGACTTAAGCAAGAATTCAATGTATCATTCTCGCACCAAGCGTATTGATATCCGCTATCATTGGATACGCAAAGCGATGGAACAACATCTGTTAAAGCTTGTGAAGATCCATGCGAAAGAGAATCCAGCGGACATGCTGACGAAAGTGGTTACAAGTGAGAAGCTTGAGCTATGCAGAGACATAGCTGGAATGGATAGCATCCAGGTAAATGGGCATGGTGGGGGAGAATTGTTAAAATCCATGCCCATGCAAGCAGTCAACAACGACTGCTCAGCGCTCAGTAAGTAACTGCATTTGCAGTTACAAATTGAATGCAAATTAAATGCATTCATACAGGTGAGGTGATATATGTTCGCCTATAAATTGAGGCTCCCAGCGAGAGCCTCAGATACACCCAAGAAAGAAAAGAAAAGAGAGAGAGTCAGGAGAGCTCTGAGAGAAAAATGAGAGTTGAGTTGAGTGGAGTGTGATCCCCCTCCTCTGTAATATTTTCTTGCATTCCACTATTTATTAGTGAAGCTCTTTTCTGTCAATGTAGGCAGTTGCCGAGCCATGTTAAATTCTTGGTGTCACTGAGTGCGTGGGTGTGCTCTTTTATTTCCGCTTTTATTCATTCCGCTGTGTTGATTTTCCTAACACGTCCAAGAGCTTGGAGGCCTTCAAACCTATCTCACTGGCCCTCTCCACTCTAAGCTTGCCATTCTTCTCATTTCCGATGCTTTTGGTACCAATTTCTCCTCTTTTTCTTCATCTTTATACTCATAAAAGTCGTAATACCTTATTTACTGGGTATGTCAACGTTTGATGAGCTATGTCACCTCATCATAGTTGAATAAAAATACGATCAGGGCGTAGTAGTTTGTAGAATTAAAAAAAAAAGAAAAAGAAAAAAGGAAAACAATTTGATTATATGTAGGATGTCATTTTTGCAGGGTATGAAGCACCAAATTTAAGGTACGGTGATTTCTTCGTCTTCCCTGATGAAATATTGTCAATTTAGCTTATAAACTGTTTAAAATGAATACTTAAATGCGAACTCGATCGTCTCCATTTAGAAAATTAGCCATTATAGCGTAATAGATAGAGATAGCTACTTTTTTCTGGGAAAATGAAGATTACAAATGGTTGGATCAAGGTGGACCGATCACACCTACTATCATTCCGAGAGACTGATTCTGTGAGGCAGGAAGTGGGAATACTTGTGGAGACAAAGATATATATATCTACATCTAAAAATATGGACATGCATACAAGTATCTGCTACAAGATGGATTGCAGTTTTAATATATATGACTGAAACTTCCCACACTCAGTAGTACCTGTAGACATACGCCATTCATATACCAATCATATATTCTCAGGATGGATTGCAGGATGTAATTTTCTGCTATATATATCTATGCGCGTATTGGGGTTCAGTGCTCAATAGTGCTTCTTATTTTTAATAGATATAAATTGACAATTCTCATACTCATATTAGGAATATGGAATTTGAACTACATTCCTTAGTGGAGGGAGTATGGAATTCTAATTTATGAAGAGGTCTGTATGGCATATATAGCCTACCATTTGAAAAGTCCTGTGTAACTTCCATCTCAAGAAGCTAATAAATTAAATGGCATGGGCTAAAAGAATCCTCTCTCTAAAAGCAAACTGCAAGTGATGTTGGTTAATTTGGAGCTATGTTTTATTAATTCTTTATATCTTGTGTTCAAATTTCTACATTAAACTCCAATGTTCTTCGATGGGAATTGTCATGCGAAATATAGAGAGCATTGTTTTGTGACAACCTTCAATACAAACATGATTAGCATATTAGGACACAAATGAAGTGAAAAAGAAGAAGATTTGGCCACGTTTGTTTTCACAGATGAGATGAGATGAGTTTTTTTTTTAAAGTAAATCATTCCTCATTCATTCATATAAACTGTTTGATCATTACAATGATTATCAATTTGTAAACTATTTATAACAAACATTGGAGCTTTTTCTATCCACACTTTTTCCTCTTTAGAATGTAATGCAGCTTTTGCTAGCTTGTGAGCTACTGCATTCGTATCTCTATGTGAGTATTGGACTTTCCATCATTGCCAACCTTTGAGCACCATCTTCATCTCTTCAATAATACTGCCATTGAAAGACAAGTCTTCATCTGGATCATTCACAGCGTTTATTACTACCTGTGCATCACCTTCAAAGGTTACTTTGTCAAAATTAAGATCCCTACAAAATTCCATTGCTTTTCTCAAAGCATAACACTCTGCTAAAGCTGGTTCTACCACATTTTGTTTCTAAGCATGAAAAGTCGCCATGACCTCTCCCTTCTCATTTCTTATTATAACACCACCTCCCATCTTTCTTGCTTTAGCATCCAAAGCTGCATCCCAATTTGCCTTTACCAAATTCTGTTCTGGTGGAAGCCATTTTTTCTCTCCTCCCACTGCACTTATATTCCCCCCTTGTCCCTCTGACAGAACCTGAACTTGTTTAAACTCATTCAAAGCATCCTTTGCTGATCTGATTACACATCTTGGACTAGTGAACTTCTTTTCGAAAATGAAAGCATTTCTTCTGATCCAAAGACTCCTCATTATGGCAGCTATCACTTCCATATCAGTTTTATTGAGCTTTTAAGACAACCTCTCACATAAACTCAGTAAATCTACTTCTTCTTGTATCTTCTATTTCTGCATTGTCTTTAAGAACCCAACCCATACATCATTAGCAGTAGGGCAATGCCAGAGAATATGCATTACATATTCATCCTCTTGGAGGCATATTGGGCACTTTGAATCTTCATTAATTTTCCTAGCAAATAAACTGTTTTTTGTAGCCAACAAGTCATTACTTGCCCTCCACATGAACATTTTTATCTTCCTAGGTGTATTCAGCATCCAAATGTGTTTCCATCGACCATCTGATTCAGCCCCTCTAGAGTACTCCCCTTGTGCCCTTTTTTATCTTTCTTGTTCCAAGTAATATGCACTTTTTACACTGAACAAGTCTTTAATAGCAGGCCCCCAAAACAGTTTGTCTTCCACCTCATTTCTGCTCAAGGGTATGTAACAGATCTGATCAGCTTCTTCTTTCATGAAAATAGATCTGACTAAGGTCTCATCCCATTCCTTCTTTCCCTCAACCATAAGTTCACAAACTTTTGCATCTCCATTCAAAATTGTAATTGGAGACTGCACACAAAAGGAAGATGGAGTTGACAACCATCTATTGCCCCAAATATGAATCCTCTTGCCATTACCCACCCTCCATCGTAAACCCTCTTTTAATAAACCCAAAGAACTCCAAACACTCCTCCATATCAGTGAAGGTGAGAAACCCAGTTTTGCCTCCAACAGATTGGAATGTCTAAAATACTTTTCCTTATAAATCATGGCAGTTAGAGAAAGAGGGTTGTGCAATAACCTCTAACCTTGTTTTGCCAACAAAGCTGTATTAAAATTTTCTAAATCTCTGAAGCCCAGCCCTCCCTTACCTTTTGATTGCCCCATTTTCTTCCAACTTCTCCAATGTATGCAACTCTCTCTTTGTTGGTTGCCCCACCAAAACTTAGCTAACAATCCATTTAGTTCTATGCAGAGCTTCTTTGGCAACCTAAAAACACTCATGGTATAGGAAGGGAAAGCTTGCAACACAGCATTTATCAAGATCTCTTTTCCTGCACTCGAGAGGAAGGAGTTTTTCCAACTGTTACTTTTTTGCCAAATTCTTTCTTTTAAGCACTTGAAGGTGTTATACTTTGAATTTTCCACCAAAGTAGGAAGTCCCAAGTATTTTTCATAACTCCCTTTCACCATATCCCCACCTTCCCTCGTAATCTTACTTTTAGCCTCTGAGTCAATGTTTGAACTGAAGAATATGGCTGTCTTGTCCTTATTAAGAAACTAACCAGAGGCTCTCTCGGATGCTCTGAGATGAGATGAGTTGAGATAAAAGTTGAAAGTTGAATAAAAATATTGTTAGAATATATTTTTTTTAATATTATTTTTGTTTTGGGATCTGAAAAAGTCAAATTGTTTATTTTATTTTATGTGAAAATTTGAAAAAGTTGTAATAATTAGATGAAATTAGAATGGTTGTGAAAATAAACGAGGCTTAAAGGACCAGCTAGCTTAGCTTTTTTTTTTTTTTTTTTTTTTGTTATAATGATCAACCTTGCCTTCTGTAGGATTTGGGATTTTAGGGAAATCACCTTTCTGCATACTGCTTTATCTCATGAGGAAGAAAAAATAGAGAAGTGGGAGCCCTACCAAGTATGTTAAGTGAAAATTGTTTACATAAAGAGGACCGTTCGGCTCGTTTGTTTTCGCAGATGAGATGAGATGAGTTGAGATTAAAGTTAAAAAATTGAATAAAGTATTTTTATAATATATTTTTTAATATTATTTTTATTTTGCGATTTAAAAAAGTTGAATTGTTTATTTTATTTTGTATTAGAAATTGAGAAAGTTGTAATGATTAGATGAGATGAGATAATATGTTTTCTTACAACAAACGAGGCCTTAGATTAGAAGCACGTTTGTAAGGCAATGTGGTTTGAAGACTGCATGAAAAGTAGTGTGTTGCAGACTTGAGCCACCCTTACGAGATGGAGAACCACCACATAATCCGCTTGAGGGATTGGTCTAGCCATTCGACAAGCTAGCTAGCCGATGAACCAACCATCTTTGCATGGTGCCCTGAAGTACTACTGATTGATATACAAAATTATCCCCCCAATACTAATTGCCTATATTTTTGCCTCTGTTTTTCCGTTCGGAAGATGTTAGAATTGGTGCTTGATAAAAATGGCTTGGCTTACACAAAAATCTTGTATAAAAAAATTTATAAATTTATGTAGTTTAAACTACGTCAGCAGGTAAACTTTATTAAGTTTTATGTACAAATGTAACCCTCCCAAAAAAAAAAAAAAAAAAAAGAGAAAAGAAATATCTTAATCACAAAATGATTATATAAAAGCAAATTGATAAAGTGATATGACTTGATATGGTACGTTAGATTGTAAAATCACTTTTATCGTAAAGTAAAGCTAACAAATCACATGAAACCACATCACTTTATAGATTTATTTTTATCTAATTTATTTTTAGAGATTTACTCTACATCAACTATTAATCACTCTCACACTCTATATCTATAGTTTTTTTCATAGGATGTGCAAGTGTTTTTTTTAGGGTATAAAGATATTTTTTATAAAATGTGAGATGTGAAGTAGTAAATAATGACTGATGAGAAGATTTTTCTTCCTCTTTACAAGTAACCTCTTGTTAAAATAAAAAAACTAAAAAACAAATTTCGAACAAAAGAAGATAAAATTTAGCAATTTTTTCTAACAGAATTGCTACATACAGGCATAAGTTTTGCCTGTATGTGCACACTGCTGACGTGGCCGTCAGCGTTTATATTAAAAAAAAACCCAGAAAGCCAAAAAATGAAATTCACTTCCGTCTGTTTGCACTTTTTCATTTCCAAACAAAAATCTCTCCCGCCCTTTCTTCTACCCACTCCTCGACATCGAACTAGGTAAGATCCTTTGACAAAGCTTTTTTTTTTTTTTTCATCTGTGCTAGTGTTTAACAATGTTTGACTTGGGAAATTTGTCAAACGAAGGGTTGGGACTGCAGAAATCTGTGATGAGAAGAAGGTGAGGAAATCTATATGAGTTGTGAAATCTGAGACTATGTGAGTTGTGGGATCTGTGAAAGAAATGATTGTTTTCTTTTTCTTTTTTTCTATTTTTCTGGTTCAGTAAACCAGCAACCATATACTAAGTTTAGAGCCATAAAGATAGAACAATGTTTGTGTGTTTCATTGTCCCTTCAATAGGAGGGATGTTCTAGGAAATTGATTTTTTCACTTCAAGAAATTGATACGAGAGAAGGGAATATATACACACAATTTTGAAATTGGAGAAGAAGAGTCTCAAATGAAAACACATCATTTTGTGTTTTCAGAGGGAGGTTCTTTAGAGCATCCCCATCCGGTTCTGCATCTCTTCTACATCCCCATAATTTAGGGATTATTTTAGGGTTTTGGAGAAAAACTATCTCCATCCCAATCCCCATTTTGCGGTTTGTTTATACGGTATCTACAGTCGTTCCTCATATATGGAGAACTACTGTACATCCGCATCGCCATTCGGCGTCTTCTTCATCCTGAGAAAACCCTCTCCATCGGTTGGCTCCTCCCTCGCAACACTAATGAACGCAGCCCCTTTCCATCGGTAATTTTTGTAAGTTTTACTTCGATTTCTTCAAAATCAAAATTGTTTCTCTCTTCCCTCATTTTCTCTCATTTTCTTAGAATATCTCTCTCCTTCTATGTTTCTCTCTTCCCATTTTTCTTCCTCCCGATGCCATGATCAAGGTAAGCATACAAGATCTTCAACTCTGTCTCTGGCTCGGCGATGTCTTCGCTGTTTGGCTACCGAGAAAGTTATGGCTCACTTTCACTGATTTGCATTTTGTTTTGATTTTTTATCTGAGGGATTCAATTTATGATTTTGGGCTTTGTTAGAGAAAACCGCTTCTCATTTTTATTCTTGCGTTGCCATTGATTTCTTTATATTATTTTGGTTCTCTTCATTGTTTGGTTGCCGTGAAACACCATGGAAGCGTCTACTGTTTGATTTGTAATTTTTTTTCCACTCTCGGTTTGTTTGTGATTTTGGGCTTTGTTGAGAAAACTGCTTCTCATTTTTATGACATGTGTTGCCATTGATTTCTCTGTATTATTTTGGCTCTCTCGAGTTGTTTGGTTGCCAAGAAAGTTATGGGAAATTATTTGGAATTTTTTTTTAATTACTTTGTTTCTATCATTGCTGTGTTGACTGTTGGCTGTGTTAACTGTTGAAATATCGAGAATTTGATGAAAAAAATCACACAGATTTATGGGGTTTTTGGTTTTGATCAAAATTTGGTGGAGTTTGTGGCTATGGAATGTGTGGGGTTTTTGGTTTTGACGATAGTTTTGAAGAGAATTTGGTGGAGTTTGTAGTTGTAAAATTTGTGGAGTTATTGGTTTTGAGGAGAATTTGGTGAACGAAGTGGTTATGGAATTTGTGGGATTATTGGTTTTGAAACCATTTTGGTGGAGTTTGTGATTATGAAATTTGTGGAGTTATTGGTTTTGAGGCCAATTTGGTGAAGTTTGTGGTTATGGAATGTGATTTATCATTGTTTGTGGTTATCAATTCATTAATTTGTTGTTTTGTTCGGTCCTTTGCAGTGTTTTGTATCTCTCACGGGAGGGGGCTGTGATGATGGTGTTATAGTGCGGGTTAATTCACAAGTGTTAATAGGGTCCCATCGATATGGCAGGGTAATCCTCAACCGGATTGTCATATTGCAGTTTCTAGTACTTCCCAGAAAAGGCAATGGACGTTCGGGTGGGGTTTTGCAGCCATTCGATATAAATGACTCCTTGCTTACGCATGCTGTCAATATTTCCACCATTCTGAGCCTCATTTATTTATAAATTCAATATGAAGAAACTGGATGTGAATGCTCTTATTTAGCATTATTGTGATTTGCATTGTTGTTTGGTTGTTATTTTGTGTGAATATTTGAATTAGTCAGTTTTGTTAAATTGCTTTTTTGCTGTGTCATTGTTTGAGAAAGTTATGTTGTGATAAAAAAAATTATGTGTAAATTAAACCCTCTCAGCTGTGATGATAACAAAGCCTAGTGGAGATACAAGAAATTTATGGTCATTTCCTCAATAGCTAGGTAATCCGGACGGCCAACAAGTAGTAGCAACCGGTTGTCCATGCCATGAGATAAATACCAAATTTCGTAGATATCACCATTTGGTTCTTGAGCTGGCGATTGGAAAAATCCCAAACTTCATACTTAAGTGTCTAACATTTCAATGCATTTTTTAGAAATGGATTCACAAAACCTTGGACATATGTACTTCACCAACCTCTTGAGTGAAGATCTTCAAGTAGACCCCACTTACGGTGGGCAAAGTGGAAACTCTCCTATGACTGTTGATGACTCTCCGTATGGCTCAATTGTAGCCTTGATGCCGTCCAGAAAATAGATAAAAAACACTCCCAGCTTTGGAAAAAAATTGTTGAATACTTCCAGCAGTTTAAAGAAACCGCAAATGATCGGACCATCAAGTCTTTAATACATCGCTGGTCGGTTATTCAAAAGGCCACAAACAAATTTTGTGCCAAACTAGCGTAGGTTGAAGGGTTGAATCAAAGTAGCATGACCGAGCAAGACAAAGTAGAATACTTACTTATTTTATGAATAATTAATTTTTTTATACATTAGTTTAACATAAATTTTTTTTCCCTGCATGCAAGTTTGACAAGGCGAAGGTTATGTACACATCGCTAGAGAAATGTTCCTTCCAGTTCGAGCATTGTTGACAACTGTTAAAGGACCAACCTAAATGAGTTTGGCGTTCGACAAAGGAGGATCCAAAGCGGAGGAAGACGATGTCCCCGTCCCCGACCCCGACTCGATGTTCTGGGGTGACATTGGATTCAGTTTTTTATCTCGCGACGGATAATGTGATGGATAATGACGTGATCGAATTGGACCGACCAATGGGAAGGAAAGCTGAGAAAAGAAAATAAAAGGCCCAGGTCACGTCAGCACAAGAGATTGTTGGGCTCAGCAAGCTGAAGTATACGCTTTTGGATAAGTCACGTGCTCAAGAGAAAGAGTATTTTTGTCTCAAGGCCAAAAAGATGGAGTATACAAGGAAAAATAGCTAAATTTCATCCGTTTCGAGGATGAAAGACTGAGGTTGGACGCTGAGAAGATAGAAAAAGAGAAGTAAAAAAAGTTAAATAAAATCCGTCAAGAAGACGAAAGACTGAGCTTAGAGGCGGAGAAACTAGAGCTCGCTACGAAGGAAGCAAATCAGTGCATTATGATGATGGACATGAGTGCCATGCCAGGACTGCAAAGGTTATATTTCGAGCAACTGCAGAGGGACATCATGCTGAGACGCAATGATGCAGGACATTTGGATTGATTTTTTTTTTTTTATGTAAAAAGTTTATTTCTTTATTTTTTGTTTGTTTCAGACAATGATGGATGACAAGTTCCGTGATACTAAGACAGTTTAATTTTTAATTTGGATTGTGTAAATTCATATTTTGAAACAAGGAAATTGCCTAATACAATTTCAGAAACTACTACTGATTACCTCAAATATAATCACTACAAACATGAACGAAATACGAATCAAAATTTAATTTAAAAAAATATCAAATACTAACATAAAGGAAATACGAATTGAAATTTGATTAACTCAAATATAGTCACTATAACATGAAGGAAATACCAATCAATTATGCGACATGTTTATTGTTGGGAATATAATAGCCATTGATGTTCAATTAGATCTGCTTGGAGTTGATGATGTGCCGAGGTGTCTCTAATATTATGATGATGTTAGATGAAGTCTGTAAGCTCATTAGTATGATTGCGTGACAGTTCGGGGACTTCATAATCAAGTTAATCATACTCAATGTTCGATTCCTCACTATCATCACGCTCGTCTTCAATTATCATATTATGTAGAATAACACATGCCTTCATTATATATGTTAGTTCCTTGACTTTGAACATTTGGGAAGGTCCACGAATGATTGCAAATTGTTGTTGAAGTACCCCAAATGCATGTTCGACATCTTTTTTTGCAGATTCTTGTGCTTTCACAAAATTTTTTTTCTTATTCCCTTATGGTGATGGAATCGTCTTCACAAAAGTTCTCCACTTGAGATAAATACCATCCGCAAGGTAATACCCCATCTCATAGTGGTTGCCATTGATTGTGTAATTGACTGGAGGAGCATACCCTTGTGCAAGTTTCGTGAAAATAGAAGATCTTTCTAATACATTAATGTCGTTATGTGAACCGAGCATACCAAAAAATGCATGCCATATCCAGAGATCATATGAAGTAATTGCTTCTAAAATAATAGTTGGTTCACAAATATGGCCGGAGTACATACATTTCCAAGTTGCGAGACAATTTTTCCACTTCCAATGCATGCAGTCAATGCTTCCCAACATTCCTGGGAATCCTCGTTGTTCACCAACCACAAGTAATCGAGCAATATCATTGGTATTTGGAGACCACAAATATTCATCTGAAAAAACACTTACTATTGTCTCAGAGAATTTTTTTAGGCTCACCATTGCGGTGCTTTCACCAATACGTATGTATTCATCCATAAAATCTCTAGTAACCCTATACGCCAACATTCTAAGTGTTGCGGTTATCTTTTGCATAGAAGATAAACCGAGTCTTCCGGCATTATCTCTTCTCTGGACGAAGTACGGCTCGTAAGACTCTACCTCATTTACAATACGGAGAAATAGGGGACGGCTCATCCGAAATCTCATTCGAAATAGATTTGAGGGATATACTAGATTTTCTGCGAAATAATTGCGAAATAGGCACTTGTGCCATTGAATATGATCACGCCGAATAAACTTACAACGTTGACGATTGGCACAATGCCTCGATGACTGTCTATTGGCCTCGTCATTAAGAACAACATCTAACTCATCTTCAAATGATAAGTATGTGAGCAATTTGCGAAAGAATATACGAGTCATTTGATGAAGGGAGTGAGATATCATGGGAGATTGTTAAATTTCAGATCTTTAGATCAACTGAGACTTGAGTTTGTGAGAATGTGAATGCAAGCAGAATGCGTATTTATAGAGAAAAAAGTTACCGTTACATATAGGACAAAAAATGTTACCGTTTTAAGAGAAGACAAAAAAAGTTACCGTTGGAGAAAAAATAAAAAATATTACTGTGGAAGCAGGAGTTCAAGATGTTACTGTTGGAGGTAGGAGTTCAAAATGTTACCGTTAGAAAATGCATATATTAAAAAAAATTACTATTTTTATAATACGGATTTCGGTTTGAAAAATAATACTATATTCGGTAGTCAAAATCGTATAAGTTTTTAGTAGAATGTGATATTTGAAAAGAAGATAATAAAACAAAATAGTTAGTAATTAAGATTGTAAATGAAAGTGAGAGAAAAAAATAATAAAGAAATAATAGAAAAATATCATTTAATAGGATAGAGATGGGGATGAGGAATGAGATGTAGAAAGTTTTTGAAAAATGAGTAAAATTTAAAAAAAAAATTTAGAGAATGTACTTTTTATTTAAATTATAAGAAATTTTATGAGGAACTAAGTGTGAATACTCTTAAGTTGAACAAAGTCATGTCCGCACCGTTTTCATTACTTAATTCAAACGGGGCGTTTTAGTCCACGTAGGAGACCGTCCGCGGGAGGCCACCCCCACGCCCGCATGGCTTTTTCTTTTTCTAATGAGGTTCAAATTTGGCACCGTAGGATCCTTCTTAATAAATCGCATCCATTAAAATGGGACCTTTTTCCTTTTCATGTGACGTAAGCACTTACGTCCCCAATGGTCTATTTCATCTTTCGCTCCACTGCTTCAGTTCTTCGTCTCTCTCTTGCTCGTCCGATGCACTCACAGTCTCTCCGATTCTAGTCGCATTTTGTAAGATGTCGAGCTCTCAGTGCTTTGAGAACCCACCGAGCCTTAGCCCAACCTCTGGAGCAGGGAACGTCCAAGACCTTGGAGGCCTTCAAACCTATCTCACTGGCCCTCCCCATTCTAAGCTCGCCATTCTTCTCATTTCCGATGTCTTTGGTACCGATTTCTCCTCTTTTGCTTCATTTCTAATTTCCCTTATTCTTCTTTATACTCATGGAAGTTTCACTACCTGATTGGAACTGTCAAATTTAGTTGAAGTTTGCATTTTTCATGATAACCATTTCACGACTTCGAGTATATATGCGTTCTTCGATATTCCAGTAGTTTAACACAGCAAGATGAGTATTCTTCCTTATCAGTAGGTCAAGCACAGCAAGACGAGTGTGTTAATAATATAATACAAATAATTAAACCTACTTATTAAATCTATCACATCTAGTCAGCTTAAGCTTTTTAAATATGTGGTAATTTCACAGCGTGGAATCCGATTTTTTTATTTTTTATTTTATTTTTTTATATAGAACATATTGATTATTTTTAGTATGTCATGTTTTGCAGGGTATGAAGCACCGAATCTAAGGTACGGCAATTTCTGTCTTCCTGGATTAAATTTTATATTTCAACTTGATAAGTTGTTCAAAATGAATACTTAAATGTGAAACACGTTCCCATCGGAAAATTAGCCATTATATAGTAATAGATAGCGATAGCTACTTTCTACTGGAAAAATGAAGATTACAAATGGTTGGATCAAGGTGGATCATACCTACGATCAATATGAGAGATTGATTCGGAGGGAGGAAGTTGGAATACTTCTGGAGACAAAGATAGATATTTAAAGGTAGATAATAGTTATATACATTCATGTTAGGATTTTAGTACTGGTTGTGGTAGCAGATTGAAACTACCTTAGTTGAAGGGATATGGAATTTGAACTTATAATTTATAAAGAGGTCCATAGCCTACTATTTGAAAATTTCTGTGTAACTCCCATCTCAAAATGCTAATCAAGTGGCATATGCTAAAAGAATCCTCTCTCTAAAGTGAATAGCAAGTGTATCAGTAGAGGTGCTACCCGCACCCTATGGGGCAGGGTTGCCCCCTTCCCGCTCCCGCATGGGCGGAGGGTGGGGTTTCTCCCCTCGGAACGCCCCCAGAACACCCCCCCCCCAACCCCACCCCCAGGCCACGGTTGCACAAATCCACAAAAATACACAATAAAAAATCCATGATAAATCTACAATCACTTGCAAAGAAATAATTGGAGAGAGAGAGAGAGAGGGACTGAGAGTGAGGGAGAGACCGAGAAAGAGACTGGGTTGCGGGCTACGGCGAGGCTAAGAGCAAAGACTGAGAGCACTAGAGAGAAATTTGAAGGGAGAGAAAGAGGGGGGGGGGGGGGGAGAATCACTCAGGGAGGAGGGGTGCTGAGGGGGGCGGCCCAGCAACCCCCCCCCCCCCCCCCCCCCCACCCAAAAAGATGCCGTTGTTTAAAAAAAAAAATCTTTTTGGTAATGAAATTATTATTTTATATATATGTATATATATATTTATATATAGGAGCGGGGTGCTGAGGGAGGTGGGCCAGCCTGCCCCCCATCCCCGCCCTTGTTTCCCTTGCAAGGTAGCCTCCGCATGAGTGGGTGGGGTTGCCTGCACTGCCCAGCAGGGGCGGGAGGCCCCTCTCCTCAGTGTATGCGCTTCTGTCGAAATTGTTCGAGTAATCTTGCTTGGACATGGAGCTATGTTTTATTACTTCTATATATATTGCATTCAAGTTTCTACATAAACTCCAATGGTCTTCAATGAGGATTTCCATTTAAAATAGAGAAGACATTTGTGACAATTTTCAATACTAAAATAAGCAAATTAGGACACAAATGAAGAGAAAAAGAAGATAGATTTATAAGGACCAGCTAGCTTGGTCGGAATTTTTCTTGGTTGTTATGGTGATTGACCTTGGCTCCTCCAGGATTTGGGATTTTAGGGAAATCGCCTTTAATATGTAGTGACATCAAACATTTTGACATCATTGTTAATGGATATTAGAAAATGAATTTTTTTTTATAGGTAAAAGTAAAATTTTATTGAAACATAATGAAAGGCGATTCCCGAGTACACAGGAAGTATACCCAAGAAGATTAGAAAATGAACTTATACAAGGCAATATCAAGTTCAAGAGTGTACGTTACCATTATGGGGTTCTCATGACTGTATTGGCTGAAGAAAGGGTTCTAGTTCACTCCAGTCATTCACGTCTTAATAATATCTTTATATATATATATATATATATATAAATACATCTTAATAATATCTTCACAATAATTTATCTACTCAAGCCAAATGATATCAAATCCTCATAGATTATTTTTTGCATGCTATAACTTATCAAAACTTTTTAGTTTTTTGCATGCTATGATTTATCATTATTATCTTTTACTAAGCAATTGAATTGAACTTAACCTCCATATACTGTGTCTTAGAGCAATTTGTGTTCTGCATCACTTTCTTATTCATCATTCAAAAATCCAAGTTGTAGAAAATAATCAACACTCATGCATTCAATTGAAAGTTACTCCTAATTATATGATATTAATATCATGTGTTGGTGTCACTGTGAAGGAAACTTGCGGACAAAGTCGCAGCAGCAGGATTTTTTGTGGCAGTTCCTGATTTTTTCTTCGGTGACCCCATTATTAGGTTTGATGACCCTCAGTTTGATCGAGAATCATGGAGAAAAGCTCACAACACAGTTAGTTTCTTGCTTCTCAGTACCAATCTTTGAGGTAGCATAGATTCGTGGAAGAATAAAATAAGACGACCAGGGCGCATTTCAGTTTGCCTTTGATGTCCAAATTGACAGACTATTACACATTTATACATGTTTTGTTTGGGACCTAAGTTAAGATAGAACGCTTCATTGTCTTCCTGATGACTTTGAGCTTAATTTCAAGACATTTATATTCTAGGATAAAGGATATGAAGATGCCAAAGCCATTATTGCAGCTCTGAAGAGTAAAGGTGCTTCTGCCATAGGGGCTGCGGGTTTTTGCTGGGGAGGTAAATGATTACTTCCAGTTTGACTTTGATGAAGAACTTATCGCTGGGATTCTTTGAAAAGTTTTCCTGCATATATTTCAGGGAAGGTAGCATTAAAATTAGCCAGTTCTACGGACATCAAGGCTGCAGTTCTGTTGCATCCCAGTCGGGTCACAGAAGATGACATCAATGGTAGGGCTCCCACTTTCCAATCTCATGCATAATTTCTATTTCCCATGGCATGTTGTCTCAGAGGCGAAGGTTCACTTGTTCAGATGTGAAGGTTCCTATTGCCATATTGGGAGCTGAAAAGGACCATGTTTCCCCACCGGAAAAAATGAAACAGTTTGGGGAGAAGTTGTCTGTAAAATCTGAGGTAAGCCCCAATAAAAATCCATTCTTTGATTCTCTCCTTGTGATTCTCACGTTCTGTAACTTCAAATATTCATTTTTAGTTCAAATGGATTGCATTTGCCAGTTACTCGTGTATGAATTCTAGCACTTTAACGAAGTCCGGTTATAATTTCTGCCTTCTGGCCACATTTGTAAAAGATGCTATTAATTTCTTCCCACGACAAAAAATTAAGTAATTTTTCAGTTTCTTTTCATGTCAAAACTAACAACAAATGAGTTGCATATTATTAACATCCTAATACTTGGGGAAGATACTGTTTCTTTCTTCTCACGACAAAAATAGAGTAATTTTCAGTTTCTGCTTCACATGTTATAACTAACAAATGACTTCCATTTTATTAACTTTTTATTAGTTTTAGAGGAGTGCTACAGCCACAAAGGGATTACACAAAAGTAATCCTGCAAACTGTATGGCTTCATGTGATCCATTAGATATGCTTTACAATAAAAGTAACTTTACAATCTGACAAATCACAACACATCAGTTTGTAGATTTACTTTTGTATAATCACTTTGTGACTAGAATATTTCTCTTATTTTTATCCTCCAGTTCGACAGCTTGGTAAAAATATTCCCTGGTGTGGCTCATGGATGGACAGTGAGGTACAAAGTTGAGGATGAGTTGGCTGTCAGGAGTGCTGAAGAGGCCCATTTGGACATGCTAAATTGGCTTACCAAGTATGTTAAGTGAAAATTATTTGCATACAGAAGACAAGTCTGAGATTAGGATCACTTTTGTTAGGCAATGTGATTGGGAAGACTGTATGCAAGAGTAGTGTTTATGCATGCAGAAATTAGCATCCTTGTTGAATAAATTTGGTGATTACTACATAATCACGGGCGAATACTTTGATTATTACTTAAACAAACCAATCCTGAAATTGAAATGCATAGAAAATACTACTACATACTACAATATAGCCTTAACACCGTCGATCAAACTCTTCCAGTTCCAGCTGCATTGCTTGATGACCACAAAGCCATGGTCGAGTGGATTAGTGCTGTACTTTCTACGTTACCAAAAAATTCCAAGCTCCATCTTTTCAAGAACTTTTTATAGCTCTCAATATAGAGCAAAAATTGACCGTTGGGAGTGTAGAGAAATTTTCTTTCTGTTTTGATATTATGTTAAATTATTAATTATTTCAAAAACTTAAATTTATGTTGCATGTTAACAGCGTCTACCATTGGGCGTGCTCCTGCAAATTGTATTTTTTTTTAAATTATCTTTTAAATATATTTATATATTTAAAAAATTTCAAATTTGTCTTAATTGTTAAATAAATAAATATAATAAAATACACGAGCGATGAGGGAGCAAAACTATAGACAAATTAGCATTTTTTCGGCCTTATTTGTTTCATCTAATATCATATAATAATTATAATGTTATCAAATTTTTACACAAAATAAAATAAATAATTTAATTTTTTAAAATTTTAAAATAAAAATTATATTAAAACATATATTCTAACAATATTTTATTTAACTTTTAATTTTAATTTTATTTCATTTCATCTGTAAAAATAATGGCTTATTCTATTCCTCTCCTCGTATCCTTCCTAAGTCGATAGTCATCATCTGGAGGCTGGAGCCTCTATTCTCTATTACTTAATTTATTTTTCTTCCTGAAATTAATTTAATAATAGATTAAAATACGTAGGAATGGAAAATCTGGTGACGTCAAAAGACTATGCAAACTTGTGTCCCAAATGAAACCATACGTTTTACCGGTCAAGTAGAAAAACGGAAACCCCACAGTCCAAACGTAAAGATAGAACACGGTCTGCGTTTACGTTTCGTTGTTCTGTGTTCCGTTGACTGGCAAAGAATGTCAGGCCCTCAGTGCTGCTCCAATCCACCAACCCTGAACCTAAGCGCCGGTGCTGGCTATGTTGAACCGCTCGGTGGCCTCAGCAGCTACGTCTCTGGCCACCCCGACTCCAAGCTTGCCATCATTCTCATCTCCGACGTCTTTGGTACCTATATATTTCTTATCAACACTTTCTTCTTTGATAACTTATGTTGCCTGTTTTCACATTAAACTGTGATCTGGTAATGGTTATTGCTGTTTTGGTTGTAAAGGTAATATATTTCGGGTTCTTTGAATTCATTCACGTGTGATTAATGGAGAAAATGATTTCCTTGTATATTTCAACGATCATTGGGATTCGTTTTCCTTGTATATTCGATGGTAAAGAATTTCTGCGAAGAAGTATTGGCTTGGATAATCAAAAAGTAAACAAAACTTAAGAACAATAGGATTCTTTCTCGAACACTCCCGTGACTTCAGTGGGTTCTAGTTTTCAAGGGAGGGGAAGAAGAGGATGGAGACAGTGCTGGCCATGAGGGTGGCGACCCTGTGTTTTGTAGTGTCTGATTTCCTGTTCTGATGACATGCAATATTTTCTTCTCTCTTTTTGAAAGAATACCATGTCTTGGCAATATTCCTGTTCTGGTAACACAGTTTTTCAACTCTCCGTTAACTATGTTAAACATTCCCCGGTCACCCGTAAGCACCCATGTTTATTACACACAAAAACAGAGCACCCGAGCTCTCTCTACATCCCCTTTCAATACGCTTTTAATCAATCTCCACGAGATCTCGGGAGGCCACCGTCACTCTTCAACCTTTCAACACTTGAGTTTTCCTCTCAAAGGCTCAATCCCTCTTCGAATTGTCACCCAAGCAAAATCTTCCCCATCATTCAATGCCCTTGGGACAGAAAAGACAGCCTCTGCCGTGGTTTAGATAACGCTCACAGTCAACCACGCTCTCGGTCCTGCCACCTCTCGTCATCTCTTACGTTATCTTTTGGCTTGTCAAATTTGTTTTGTTAAAAAAGTTGATGTCGATGACGCTGGGTAGTTGTCAGACATGGGGATTTGACTTGGCCGCTTTAACGTATAGGCTTTTGGCTAGGAGAGATTTTGATCGGTCAAAAGGGTATAATTCCATCTTCAGATATCTCAGATTTCGCTCCAAAAATTTGCTATTCTATTCCTGGTGATGATGTGTATTTTAGTAATTGATGTAAATATTGTTGTTGTTCTTACGCTGTTATTTATTTGTTCTTCTATGTTGGGGTTCGTTGGGATATTCAAATGAGTATTAAGGAAGTGATGGGATTCTTGTTGAACAAGTAAAATACACGCATCTCCATCTGCACCTTATACAAAATCATTGGAATTTAGCTATGTTAATTTATTACCAATATCATCTTCTAAGTACTTTACATGTTTGACTTGTCCTGCAGGTTATGGGGCTCCAAACTTGAGGTTATATAATTCTTTATCATCTCCCTTCATCTAGTTTATAGCTTTTGGATAGTCTAGTTGTTCTTAACAGTCTTTCTTCGAGATCTTTTTACATTATTATTCTTGGTCTAGGTGGCACATTTATTTCTATAAACTTCCGAGCCATATATACCCCAAATTTAGCTGATTTAATTCAGCACATAGCGGGCAAGTCTAAAATATTTCATTTTTCTTTCATTTTGGAAGCGGGGTACAATTGTCAAGTATGACTGCCTGTACGTCTATTTTCTGTTATTTTGAAGAAGTGAGATTATGAGGCTTTTCTGATTAGAAAAGGTGGAGTTATATCTACAGTGCCTGTTCACATGCACAATCAACATCGCAAATTCGTGCTTGCTTTCCACTTTGGAAAATAATTTCAGCTGCTTTCTTTATTACAGGAAGCTTGCAGACAAGGTTGCAGCTGCTGGATTTTATGCTGTGGTCCCTGACTTCTTTCATGGAGATCCATTTGTGTATGAAAATGCTGATAGGCCTCTACCAGTTTGGCTGAAGGATCATGGAACGGTTGGTTCTAGATTTTAATACTTGCCTAGATATTGTTCAAATTTTGTTTTTTGTTTCAGATCACCCTTGTGAATCTTGAAAGTACTGCTGCATTTTCATTTGGGATGAAATTCTAAGGGCCTTCTTAAGGAGTTAGGGATTTGGCATATTAGGCTGCCTGAAAATGTAGGTATTCAGCTGCCCCATTTCTTTATTGTTATTGCTGAAACAATAGATAGTTCATACTTGATCTACCTGGCTGCATCCACCTTGTATGGTATTTTAGGTTGTGGACTAATAGAGTATGATGCTCAAAAATTATTTCAATAGGATAAAGGATTTGAGGATGCAATGCCAGTAATTGAAGCTGTAAAAAATAAAGGTATTTCTGGAGTTGGGGCTGCAGGCTTTTGCTGGGGTGGTGAGTTTCTCTCTGTTAATTCTTCACCTGGAGACAAGTTCATTTAATAATTCTAATACTTCAAATCATATAGCCTTCTGCATGGAAAGGAAGCTAATATTTGAACTTCAAATTCTTCCCAGCCAAGGTTGTGATTGAACTGGCAAAGTCTGAGCTTATCCAAGCTGCAGTGCTTTTACATCCTTCATTTGTCACTGTGGACGATATCAAAGGTATTGATTCCAGTGCTTACATGTTCCAGAACTATATATTGCAATTTATAACTTAAATTGTCTTTCGAAACACCTTCAGAAATAAATTTCTCTCTCTTATTTCCTACCAGTATGTCAATATACAATCATATCATCTTACTGCCTTGGTGGTTTATGCTAAAGAATATGGCTTTTAGCTTTACAATATTAAAAAAAAAGAAAAAAAAACAATCATATCATTTTACTTGATGTACTTTTCGGCCCCTGTTATAATAATACATTTTTACCTGGTTGATCATTTCTTTTCTGGTGGTGTTATTGTAACGTAAAGTTGCCCGCAAACCAATCCTTGCAAATTTATTTGTTGTTAATTTCAGGGGTTAAGGTTCCTACTGCAGTTCTAGGAGCCGAGATTGACAAATATTCTCCAATAGAACTCTTGAAACAGTTTGAGGAGGTCTTAGCAGCTAAATCTGAGGTAGGAAGATCGAATCTTTTGGACTTTTGTTTTCTTTTTCTTTCCCTTTCCTTGCTTATTCATTTTTATATACTTGTTTACAGTTTTAGCTGTTACATCAATTTTTATGCCATTCATTTCTAATTATGACTTTTTTTTTTCCCTTTCAATAACATGTTTTAAGTGAACAAAAGAAAAGAAGGAAATATAATTCAGATGATTCATGGTTCTTTTAATGAGTTTTGACTGGGCTATATTTTCGTATTTTACATATCCGACCATAACAGCAAACCCTTTTGCCTCAATTTCATAGTTATAGCATTTGCTTCTTATTTAGAGTAAATTTTTGGTCTTTGTGTTCCATGTGCTGTTTTGTTTCACAAATGTGGAGGCAATGATGGGACCTAGACATGACATGCATGATGCAACCCTCTCCTTCTCTCTCTTTATTAGTTGCCTTATGAATGACTGCATTAATGTTAACACAACCTTTGCTCTCACTAGTCTCATGCTATATAATTTGGCACTTGCCACATCTCTAGATTCCTTCTGCAATGGGACAGAAATTTGAGCTAGTGAATAAGAATTTCGAACATGCTAAAGTTGCTCTGGGAAAGGCCTTTGAATTATGACTTTCTTCTACATATCAAATACTTCAGGTTGGGTTACTCATTGACAAAGCCTTATACCAAAAACTTGTAGTTGTTACATGAATCCTTTGTTTCAATTCTATACTGCCCCCATCCTCTGTTATATCATGATTCCTTTAGTGTCTATTCTTGCACCACTCTGGCTAATGATTCAGCATGGTGTCTTTGGCCTCGGCTCCAGTGGTAAAGAGATTAGTTGATAGTTTTTGTCTTCTCCTTGAAGGTCATTCTTCCTCGTACAGTTATGGTCTCTCTTCACTTCATGCAATCAACCATACTTACATCAACTTTTCCCAGTTTTTGCATATGATAGTAATCGAACAATCCTGATTCTTCTCAGGTGGATGGCTATGTCAAGATATTCCCAAAAGTTGCTCATGGTTGGACAGTTAGGTACGATGTTGAAGATGAGGCAGCTGTGAAGTCAGCTGAGGAGTCCCATCAGAATCTATTAGAATGGTTTGATAAGCATGTGAAGCGAGTAGGAAATGTCAAGTTAGAGAACCGTCTTTCGTCTGGCCTCTAGGTCTCTTATTATTTATTATATGGAGCGAGTTTTACAAGCTGTAGTACCCAAGAATTTGATCTGATTTGCTTATGAACAACTGTTACAAGTTGCATGCTTTTTAACACACCACATCCAATGCCTATGTTGTTTCTTATTCGCTGCCAGATACTTTATAGTCTTCCTCGAAGCCGTCATCGGTTTCTAGATCTTTCAGAAAATTGATGCTTAAAGGTTAAAATCCTGTTGTTGATGGGGTTGGAGCTATCTTTGGGTTTGGCTCTCACAAAGTAAAAGTAGGGAAAAACACTATAGACACAAAGGAATTTCACACACTGATGTGCGTCTCCCCCTTTTTTTTTTTTCTCTCTCTCTCCCCTCTCCTCGTGCCCGCCACCCCTGCCCTCTCTCCATGTCAACCATGGTGGTCGGGAACCATCTCAGAGTGAGCAGAAGACGCCAGGAGGTAACTTACAATATGCTAACCCAAAAGAAAACGACATCAGATTTACGGCCCAAAAGAAAATATATGTTTGGATACCAAAGTTTTCCAACACCACCTTTGACCAGCTTTACACTCTCAAATGATGCCTCTCTATTTTAAAATGATAAAGAGATAAAATGGAGTGATTTTCATGCTCTTAATTGTGCAAAATAAAATCAGTTTTTGTCCTTATTGACAACTAAAAGTTACAACACATGGTAGTGAAGAAGCACAAATTCAAGGGATATAATTCTTGATACATTTGTAACTAGCTTAAGCCAAGAGACAACTCTTGGTAATGGGTTGTGGTGTAATTAATAAATTCCAGTCGACTGTTTTTAGGATTATGTTGTTATCATTGACCGCAACATAAAGGTTCCAAAAACTATACCTATTTAAAATCGCACTGAGCGATGAATTTCCCACCGTCGGTCTGAACAAACTCTAAAAAGCTATACCTATTTTTTTGTTGAAAAAAGATGAACTTCATTAAACAACATCAAACGTCATAGAATGCAAAAATTCTGGACTAACAACCAAGGCAACTACATCCTCAGGTATTAATAGTGCAGCTTTTGCGAGTTGATGAGCATAAACATTAGCAGCTCTTTTAACAAATAAAACTTCCCAACTTGGTAAACCTGAAAGTTTAATCTTAGTGTCATCCAGAATCATCCCCACCCGATCCCATCTATACACTGGTTGCTCTAAACATTTGACAATTGAAAGAGAATCACCCTCCAAGATAATTGAGCTGCAACCCAATTCTATAGCTAGATCTACAGCATACAAGGCACCTTGAGCTTCTGCAAGTAATGGATCAAAAAAACTTGGTCTAGAAAATTTTTTGGAAGCCATCACTTTTCCTTGAGAATCATGGGCTACTATACCAAAACCAGCCCTACCTTGTCCTGCATTCAATCCTGCATCCCAATTGATCTTAGTAACACCTGGAGGAGGAGGAGGATTCCAGAGCCAATTCTCATCTATCATCCCTCGAGAAGATGTATTAAACTTGGGTTGAGCAGCTTTGAATTCTTTTAAAGACTTTTGGGCCGTCTGCATCAATTCAAAGGGATGAGTAAAAGCATTCTAAAAAATAAATAGATTCCTCCTATGCCAAATGTTCCTTGCTATTAAAGCAAATAATTCAATAGAATCTTGATCACAGGTTGAGATTAGTGCCTCAAGTAATTCACCAAATTTTTCAAGTCTGATAGAACTTTTCTGCAAACCAGATGGACCTAGACTCCACACGTTCATAGCAAATGGACAATTCCACAAAATATGGATCACAATTTCAATCTCACTCAAACAAATAGGATACTTAGGGGATTCACAGATTTGCTTCTTAGCCAGATTAAACATTGTAGGTAAAGACTTTAGACAAGCTCTCCATAAAAAAGTCTTCACAGCATTTGGAATTTGAAAATTCCAACAGTTAGTCCACTCAATTTTCTTTTTATCAGCAGAAGAGGACTGACCATACCGTAGTGCATTTAGCTCCTTTTGTAGATGGTATGCACTCTTCACTGTAAAAACTCCATCTTTGGTTCTTAAACATATTAATTTATCCTCTGCACTAGTGGAACTGATTGGGATCTTATTGATAGTATCAGCTTCAGCTTCTCCAAACATCTCCTTAACCAAATCCTTCTTCCATTCTTTCATTGTATGGTTGATAATAGAAGCAACCTTGGCGTCCCCAGACAGAATTTGTGGTACAGATTGGACTTATAACTAGAGGGAATAGGCAACCACTTGTCTTGCCAAATAAGAGTACTCTGACCATTACCAATTCTCCAAATGGAACCTTATTCATTCAAGTGTCTAGCTGAACAAATGCTTCTCCAGATGAATGAAGGAGTGCCACCTACCTTTGCCTTCAAGAAATCTATAGTAGGAAAGTATTTCACTTTAAGAACCTAAGATGCCAAGGAGAGTGGCTTTTATATAATTCTCCAAGCTTGTTTAGCTAATAAAGCATTGTTAAAACTTTCAAATTCTCTAAATCCCAACCCTCCTACTGATTTTGCCTTTCCCATTTGATGCCAAGAAACCCAATGTGTCTTCCTCTCCCTTTCTTGTTGTCCCCACTAGAAATTGTGCATGACTCTATTAAGCCTCTTTTCCAGCTTGAGATAGTAGCTTATTCTTCTAATTACTCACTCTAGCCTTGACTCTATCCAGGATCCCTTTAACAGCTTGTATTCTTGACCTGCCTATAAGAACAGGTAGTCCAAGATATTTCTCATAGCTTGAGATAGCTCTAATTCTAGCCATGGAAAGGATGTAATCTCTAGTTTACCTTCTAGTATTTGCACTAAAAAAGATTGAAGTTTTATCTTTGTTGAGTTTTTGTCCGGAGCCCCTTTCATACATATCAAGAAGATCAAATAGCTTAGCCCACTCTACACCATTTGCACGACAAAAGAGCAAACTATCATCTGCAGAAAAACAAATGGTTAATACTTAAATTGCTTCTACCAAAATGGAACCCATGAATTTGCTTAGCAACTTCAGCTTGGTATAAGAGTGAACTCAAGACTTCTGAAACAAGGATAAAAAGATAGGGAGACAAGGGGTCTCCCTACCTCAGTCCCCTTGCGGGTTGAAACCATGATTGAGGAACACCATTGATGAGTATAGAGTAAGATACAGTAGAAATACACCCCATCACTAAGTCAATCCACCTGGAGCTGAAACCCATCTTATCTAAGGGTGTAAATTCAAACGGGAAAACCGGTCCAGACAGGACCGAACCGGTTCTTAGAACGAGAAAACCGGCTGGTTCCGGTCCGATTCTGGTTTTAGGATTTTTCGGACCGGACCAGACCGGTTGATAAAAAATATATATATAAAATAATATTTGTATTATTGTATATATAAGTTTTATACAAAATATTATATATATTAATATATATAAGTTTTATATATTATGTATAATTATAAATTTTTATCTGAAATTTTTATATATAATATATATAATTATATATATTCATATATGAAATAATTTCTTATTATAATTTATAAATTATTACATAAAATGTTAATACTAAATCACTAAAAGTTTATAACTAATACTAATAGTCTAATATAGACTAATGACTATAATTATACTTATAATTAATACTACAAGTTTTTACTAAAATTTTATAACTAATTCTAATATTAAATATATAGTTTATAACTAATACTAATATATAACTTATAACTATAGTAATAGTCTAATATTAATACTATTATATAGTCTAATATATTAATAAAAGTATAAAACATATTTTTTTAAATCAGTTTTTTTTTTTAAACAAAACTTTAATGATAAATTGTGAAATTTACATTTTAAAAAAACTGAAAAATCAGACCGGACCGGACTGGTAAAACCGGAAGTACTGGTTTAGGAGGGTAATTGGTGCGTAATCAGTTTCAGAAAATACAAAACCGGTACATACCAGTTCGGTCCTAGATTTTATCCAAAATCGGACCGGACCGGACCGATTACACCCCTAATCTTATCCATAGCTGCTCTAAAAAAACTACATTCCACCCTATCGTATGTTTTACTCATGTCAAGTTTCAAAGATATATAGCCTTGTTGCCTCTTGACTTTACAACTCATAGAGTGCATAGCCTCAAAAGCCACAATCACATTATCAAGAATTAATCTATCTGGAACAAATGCACTTTGAGATGGAGATATGATCTGAGGCAATATGAGCTTAAGTTTGTTGGCTAATACTTTAGAAACAAGTTTGTAGATAACATTGCATAATGAAATAGGTCTGAAATCAGTCACTAATTGAGCTTTTTTCACCTTGGGTATTAGTACTATATAAATATGATTTATGCAAGACATGTCACCAAAAGAATTTAGGATCTCTAGAATAGCTCGAGTGACATCTACTCCCACTATAGATTTTGGTAAAAGACAACTGAAAATCCATCAGGACCAAGGGATCCTAATGGATTCATTTGAAATAAAGTTGTCCTTACCTCAGAAGCAGTGAATACCTTTGATAACAGATTGTTCATATGCTCATCCACCCTCTTCTCTACATACATCAAGCACTCAGGAATCTTATCTGGTTGAAAGGTAGAAAACAGATTATTATAATGAAATTTGAAGGAATATGAAATGTCATCCCTGCTACAAGCCACACTGCCATCTTCCTTCATAATATTATGGATTTCATTAGTTCTTCTTCTCTGATTAGTAGCTCTGTGGAAAAATTTAGTGTTTTTGTCTCCCTATCTGAGCCATGCCTGCTTTGCCCTTTGTCTCCACCTTACATTGTCTTCTTTTAATTGAATTTTCATCTCCTTTTGCACTTGTTTCACTTCCCTGATTAGGGCACCAGTATTAGCATTCTGGAGGTTAGAAAGCAATTTGATTTTGTCCTAGGCCTGTCTCCTATGTTTATCAAGAGAATTTTGTTTCCACTGAATTAAAGAGTCCCTACAGATTAGAAGTTTATTGTGTACACCCCTCAAATGAGATCCCTGCCATGAATCAATCTGGGCCCAACAGTTGTGAATGATTCCATTACACTCTTCCCTTAAATCCCAACTTGCCTCGTATCTAAAGATCTCAGTTCTGCCACCTCCTTCAGTTCTACTCGTTTCCCTTCCACCTCTCATAGAAAACAGTAAAGGACAATGGTCTAAAGAGTGAGCTGGAAGAGCAGTTACCCAAGTCTAAAAAAAATTAATTAATCTAGGTGACATTTCCAAGAACTCGATCTAATCTTTCCTTAGTGAAATAGGCTCCCTCCCTTGCCATTATTCCAGGTAAATTTAGTACCCTCATACCCTAAATCACTCAAGCCACTAGAGTCCACTGCCTCCCTGAATCTTTCCATTTGGTTGTAAGTCCTTAGAGTTGCCCCTTGCTTCTCATGTTGATGCATCACTTCATTAAAATCCCCAAAGTAGATCCAAGATCTATCTAAGTTAAGCTTAATCAATCTCAATAACTGCCAAATACTCTCCATTTGTGAGGTGAAAGGGTGTCCATAGAATTCAGTAACCAACATCTCTTCATTGGTCTCCTCTCTTTTAACAGACAACGATATATGATTTTGAGAGTAAGTATCTAAAGAAATATCATCAGTATTATTCCACAAAAAAGCTAACCCTCCAATAAGGCCTCTCCTTTCAACTACAAAACTTCTATCAAACCCCACTAAGTTTCTTACTTCTTCTACTTTCTTCCTTCCACACTTAGTTTCCATTAGAAAAACCACCTTGGGACACTTAGTCTTCACCCAAAGCTGAAGTTCTCAAACTGTACGAGGATTTTCATGCCCTCTACAGTTCCAACTCAGGCCCATCATTGTTGTTGGTGGAGCTGCACAGCAGCCTCCACAAACCCAGTTTCAAAACTGCAATTTTCCAACACTTCACCAATTTTCTGTTTTTTTTCTAGTTAGAACCAGATCACACAGCTGAGTATTCCCATCGATTTTATTATTACTTTGAGGCTCATTCTCAAACTCTATTGGATGGTTACCCTTTGATGCCCTAGCTCTTCTTTTCCATGTGGACCCTTTAGAAAAAGTCCCTTTTAAATTAGGATTTGTCTGGTCTGAATCCTCAGTGTCTCAAGATATGGTGAGAGTAGACAAAGCTGGATGAGAAACTTCCATTTCCATATTGCCCTCATGACTATCTTGTAGTAACTCATTTGTCTCCTTTAATAAAGAATAGCTTCCTTTTTTGTCCTCTGCTTGTTGCAAGTCAACTTTTTCCTCTCCCTTACTACCCTTATAGGTTCTAACAATAGGATTGGAATCTTGGATTCCTATGTTGTCCATATTCCCTCTCTCAGCAGTCAACTGTACCCCCTTCCTTACTGAATCCTCATATTTGATAGCCTGCTATTGTAAAGACTTCTATTTCCTCCTTAGAACACCCTATCACTTCAAACATGTCTGCCTTTACCTCATCCCCTTTACCAACACTAGTCTCTGCCTCATGCCTCCACTGAAACTGATTAGAATCTATTGCATCACCATACTTTCTTAGATAAAAAATATTTGTGTTCATTGGTTGTGCTCTAAGCTAAGGACCAAATTGTTGTTTGTTCACTCCATCTCTCATATATTCACTCATCGGCCTACTACAACCCTTCCCTTGATGAAATAATATACCACAGTTGAAACAAAAAGATTGTAATCTCTCATACTTGAAAGAGATCCAATAGTGATGCCCATTAAAACTCAACCAACGACCTTTCAGTAAGGGCTTATGGATATCAATAGCTACTCGCACTCTAAGACATCTTCTCCATTCTGAACCATCAAATTCAGCATCTACCTTGATAACATGTCCAAAAGTTGCACCAAATTGGCTCCCCAATTCCTCAGACATGGCTGCTAGAGGCAGGTTGTGTAATTGGACCCAAAAAGGTTCAAATTTGAACTGTATAGAGTTAAGAACATCAGAATCAATCACTTCTTGTATTGTTAGTAACTTCCTATCAAAGAACCAAGGCTTCCCACTTAGCACCTTATCTTTATCATATAAGAATTGAAATTCAATAAGGAATTGTTGATCTCCCAACTCCTTAAAACCTTACCCACCCCTCCAATCTCCAAACTTGGGCCATTGTTTTCCTAAAAGCTTCATTGTTCAATCCTTTTTCAGTCAGCACTTTGCCAATAATACGATATTTTCCATGAACTCCATACTCCTGTTCCTTAGAAGCCTGAAAAATTGAACTTTCTTCATTAGTCAAATTAAGTTTTTCCTATTGTTTTGACAGAATTATCTCTTCCACTGCCATAGTTTTCTAAAACTACACTCTTTGCAAGAAAAGATTAGATTAAACCCCTTGTCGAAGGAAGGGAACCGCCTTACTTTCTCGGAGAGAAAAGAATGCACTTGAGCTTTAAAAAGCTATACCTATTTAAAAGGAGTAATGTTATTATCATTCTCTAATTTATATCATTCACTTTATCAGTCACTTTATTTCTTTAGTATGGCATCATATTTGTGGTGCGGCTCGTGCCTGTGGATTATTAAACAAATTTAAAAAATATATATTTAAAATAAAATGACGTTCAAAAATACAAAGAAAAGTAAATGATATAAAATACTAGATTCTTTTTATCTTTTATATTTATGTTTTTAATTTTTTTTAAGATTGAGTGACAAAATAAATATAAAGAAAAATGATTTGTACAAGTTCTAAATAGATAAGACTCATACAAGTCCTTCTAAAAAAATTGACTCCACTTAAAAAATATATATATAAAAAACTATTTATTATTAGTAAAACTTACTTAAAAAAAAAATTATATGAGAGTTATCTATTTTACACCGGTAAATGACCTTATTCAAATATAAATTAGTGCGGTAGCATTTCTCATTTAAAAATCGCACCGTTGTTATCACTGGACCACGTATTTACCGAAGTTCTCAAAACCACTCCTATTTATCAACTAGAAAATTTCCCACCGTCGGTCCGAACAAACTCTAAAAGACAGTCCTGCTTTGACCGGTGCGTTTGAGTTTTCTGCGATCCTTTGGCTGAGCGACGAAAAGCAATGTCAGGCCCTCAGTGCTGCTCCAACCCACCAACCCTCAACCCAAACGCCGGTGCTGGCCATGTTGAGCAGCTCGGTGGCCTCAGCAGCTACGTCTCTGGCTTCCCCGACTCCAAGCGTGTCGTTCTCCTCATCTATGATGTCTTTGGTAACCTACACTTCTCTTCTTTGCTCACTTTTGTTTTCTATTTTACTTTAAGCTGTGATCAGGGTGCTGCTTTTTGGATTATGAAGTTTCGATTTTTTGATGTCGATGAGTCGATGACTAATCCCACCTCAAACCAAATGAGATGAGGTTTAAGTTTTTTTTCGATTACAGATGATATGAGAAATCTGTAATTAATAATGAGGTAATTTGTAAGCAGTAATAAAATGATTTGAATTAAGATTTTTATAAGATTTTGAAAAATAAAGGATAGTTAGAATATAATTTTTTAATGTTATTTTTATTTTAAAATTTAAAAAAGTAGAATTGTTTTTTATATTTTATGTAGAAATTTGGAAAAGATATAATGATTAGATAAAAAAGTTAAGAGCATTAATATTGGTCTATCCATATGTATATGTAAAGTTATATTTGCATAATATGGCTTTAAAATCCTCCACATTAGCTTATGCATATCCAAATATTTAGTTACCTATGAACAGTGCTTATCTAAATTTGGATAACTACTATTCACCCTACAAATCATATTTTAATCATTATTTCTCTCTCCTCCCACTCCCTCTCTCACAATCCTTTCATTTTTTCCCTCCTTCAACAACACAACAAACTTTTACTTGCACATTCATTTTATTATTATGATATATTATATATATTTTTTTCATTTTATTATATTTTTAATATAACATATAAATTTTATTATTACATTTGTATTATTAATGTCAAATGTATGTAGTGGATGCTAATTACAAAATATATATAAAAAAATTGATTTTAGCAAAAAATTAATAATAATAAAATACTTTTATTATTATTTTGTCTCACATATGCATAAGCCAATGTGGAAATTTTGCTTGAATGACAAAGTGGATATGCAAAAGAGGTGATTTTGCATATGCATATGCATAGACCAATGCTAATGCTCTAAAAAGTTAAAAAGTTAAAAAGTTAAAAATTAAAAATTAAAAAATATTTATTGTTGAATAGTGTTTAGACATTGAGATGAAATGGTTTAAAAGAAGAATAAATATAGATAGAAGTCACTATTTGGAGCATCCATTTTGCACACATGATGTGACATCATCTAGACCACACATCTCCTTAAGTGAGTGTTGAGAACAATCAACTAGAAGTAGCCATGCAGTGAGTGCAAAGTGTGTACTGCTACAATGACTTCTCTCTAGCATTACTCTTGAAAGAAACCAAACCAGACAAGTTTTTAAGCCAATGGTAGAAAAAAAAATGGATAAAGAACCTGTTTGTAGACGTTAGCCCCAACGCTCGTTCTGTCAAACCATTGGCTCTCTTACGGTTGTTGGGAGGCAATAGACGGGGAGTGCAAGACCATAATTTGACACTCACGCTTGCTCGTGACATCTATGTAACATGGGACTTGAAGTTTTTATGATTTATTCTTGTTAATAAATCTCAAGAAAACTTCATCAACAGCTTCAATTATCATCGAAAATTTGTTTTTCTTAGAATATGTATGTGATGAAGAGCCAAATCTGAAGAACATTAGAAAAATTCATTGGTACGAAAGGTTGAAATTCTAACTACAGTAATCCCTGATGTTGCTTCCAGAAATCTTTTCGTGATGATTTGGTGTGTCATTTGTGCTCTAGTCATTTATGTAAATTTTTTCGCCGTTCTTATATTTTTAATCAACTAATTGTTTAATTTTTCCCTATTGGGCTTGGTTGGATATCGAAACTGAGTATTAAGGAAGTGGTGGGATTCTTGTTGAACAAGCGATATGCATGCATGTCCTTGTGTACCTGCTACAAAATAATTGGCTAGGTTAATTAACTACCACTGCCATCTTCTAACTTTACATGTTTGATTTTTCCTGCAGGTTATGAAGCTCCAAACTTGAGGTATGGCTAATTCTCATATCTCTTTCTTCATCTAGTTTGGGGATTTTGCATATTAGATAAAGCCATCTTAACAATCTTTCTGCAAAGTTGAACTTCTTATCATTTTAGGTTTAAGTGAAAGATATTTTCTTTAAAATTCAAAGTCATTGACTAACTTGGCTAACATAATTTTGTCACATAGTGGGCACTTCTAATGCGTCATCTTTCTTTCATTTTGGAAGTGGGTACAATAGTTAAGTGTATTTATCTATTCCAAGATGTGTTATGTCATTTTGAACAAGTAGTCTACATGGTCTGGTTCACACACACACACATACACTCAACATTGTGAATTTGTGCTTACTCTTTGCTTCTGAAAGCTAATGTCTGCTGCTTTCCATGTTAAAAGGAAGCTTGCAGACAAGGTTGCAGCTGCTAGATTTTATGTCGTGGTTCCGGACTTCTTCCATGGAGATCCCTATGTGCCCGACAAATCTGATAGGCCTTTTCAAGTTTGGTTTAAGGATCATGGAACGGTTGGTTCTGGACTGTAATACTTGCCTGGAAATTGTTTCTATATAAATCCACATGTGTGTGTGTGTACATACTTGCCTGTATGTATTTACATTGGAACCTTCCCTGAAACTTGAATATACTGCTGCATTTCCATTTCAGATTAAGTTCAGAGGGCCTTAGGGGAAGGTTGGGAATCTCATGTGTTAGGCTGCCTGAATATGCATGGAGATTAAGCTGGCCAATTTCCCTATTTTTATTCTGAAAGCAACAGATGGTTGCATGCACTCAGCTGGCTAATCTCTTTCTTTATTGCTGAAAGTGACAGATTGTTCATACTTCATAAATTATTAAACAATCAAGCTTGCATCAACATTTTTCAACCATAAATTGTAGCTTTCTACTCATTACTACATAGTTCGGTTATGCACTAATAGCGTCTGAAGCTCTATAATTATTTCGATAGGATAAAGCATTTGAGGTGGCAAAGTCGGTAATTGAAGCTGTAAAGAGTAAAGGTGCTTCTGCAGTTGGGGCTGCAGGTTTTTGCTGGGGTGGTGAGTTTTCTCTATTAGTTCTTCTTTGTTTGACCTTCCTTTTATTTTTTGTTTTTTCATTTTTCTTTTTAGTCACCCTTGACACCCCCTTCCCCACAAAAGAATCTAGGCAACTTTTCAAGTGTTGCTTACATTGAAGTTTGATCAATATTTCTAATGTGTCGAATCACTTGCATTTTAATGCTTAAAAACGAGGCTGATGTTTGAACTTTTGTAATCTTCTCAGCCAAGGTTGTGGTTGAACTTACAAAGTCGGAGCTTATCCAATCTGCTGTGCTATTACATCCTTCATTTGTCACTGTGGAGGATATCAAGGGTATGGATTCCAGTGCTTAAATCTTCCAGAACTCTATATTTTAGTTTCACTTTATTATTAATCTACAATTTTGGAACCTTTTTCTACGTGGAACATCACCAAGTCGACTCATTCCTGGGGAGTAGACTCCCTAGATAGATGACCCCCACCCATCAGAAGGAAATGTCAGGTAATCTAGGGAAACTTTTAATCCAGAATTGAACCTAGGATCTCTCTGTCTACAACTCGTCCCAAGCCGGCCTTTTGACCTCTAGGCTGCACCTTGATGTTGTTGTAATTTCAGAACTTAAAAGTGTCTTTTGCAGTATCCTGGGGAAGTGACTGCTATTGAAGTCAGATGATATTTAAGTACAGGCTCAGTGTCACAGTGCGCACATTTCTCATGGTGTCACAGTATAATGGTCAATTTTTGGAATGAATCTCAGGGGTCAGGGCTCCTATTGCAGTACTTGGCGTTGAGATTGACAATCTGTCTCCACCTGAACTCTTGAAACAGTTTGAAGAAGTCTTAGCTGCTAAACCTGAGGTGGGAAGATCAAGTCTTTTTGTCTTTTTTTGTGTCTCTTTTCTTTTCTCTTGTTATTCATATTTATAAGCTGGTTTACACTTTAGTGTTCCGGATGTTACCTTATTTTATACGCTTTTGTTTTCTAATTGAGAAATTTTTCTCTCTTTAGATAATAACATTCTTAAGTAAACAAAAGGGGATGTTTGGGGAATGACCGAATGAGATGAGATGAGAACTCTGTGAATAGTAGTATAATGGTTTGTGAATAGTAGTGAAATGGTTTAAGTTATGATGTGTTTTATGGGTTTTGAGAAATGAAAGAAAAAGTTGAATAAAAATATTATAAATTTAAAATATTGTTAGAATATAATTTTTTGATATTATTTTTGTTTTGAGATTTTAAAAAAGTTGAATTGTTTTTTATGTTTTGTTTGGAAGTTTGGAAAAACTGTAATTATTAGATAATGATTATATAAAAAAGTTGAAAATTTGAAATTGAAAAATGTATGTTTGAGTGTTGTTTGGATGTTGAGATGTGATGAGATGAGATGAGGGCCGGCTCTTCCATTAGGCGACTAAGGTAATTAGTGGAAGAAGGCCCCAAAAAAAATCTAAGTAGAATCTTTTTTAAAAGAAATATTCAATTAAAAAAAATTAATCAATTCGGTAAAAGAATATAAAAAATATCAAGTAGATATTATGTCATTTTTAGTTTTAAAAGTATTCCACATAATAATTATTTCACGTACTCTCCTTCTGAGAATACACTTTTCTTTTGTCATTATTAGTTTAATATATAATGTGAAAATTATAAATAGTAAAATCTAATTTTTGAGTGTTCATAACAAAATTTTGTATAATCCTTTGAAGAGATAAGGGACCACTTTTTTCAAATGTGTAGGTTATTTATAGAATTTTATTGAAAATAATGATTATAATTGCTTCTAAGGCTCATTTGGATACTAGGAATATCTCAGAATGTCTGTGAATAGTAGTGAAATAATTTGAATTAAGATATTTTATTGGGTTTGAGAAAGAAGAGAGAAAATTTTGAATTTAAGAATATCTGAGAATACATGAGAACAATTGAGTTCCCAAACAAGCCCTTAGAATCTAAAGCATGTCCAGTAAAACGAGATTTGATAAAATCCTCTTTAAATCGAATATTTCTAATAAAGATTAAATCGGTTATTAGTTGAAAAGGCAATATAAAATCTTAATCTATAATTTTACTTTGCAAAAATGATAGGAATTCTTTTAAAATAAAATATAATGTAAAAATTAAAATTAAAATAAATTTATTTAATTTTACTTAAAAAAAAAATCTCAATCAAAATTTTAGCCTTAGGCCCCAAAACTTATTGAGCCGGCCCTGGATGAGATGGGATCAAATAAAACCATCTCCACATCCAAACAACCCTTAAATCTTATAGTTATGGATTATGATTCCTTAGTGAGGGGACTGGCTGTACTTAATATTTGCATGTTGGAATATATAGTCATTAGTCATTAGTCACAAGTCCTTCAACCTTAATTTCATGCATTTAGCATGTTCTGTATTCTGCTTTTTCTTCATTGGTGTGGTAGTGAAGCTCTATGAGAGAACAAATTCTTTGCTGCCTAGATGGACCACATAAATGGTAACAGAGCCTGCACTCTCACAAGTGTCGTAATAAGGCACTTGCTATAGCATGTTGATGCCATATCTCTGGACTCCTGTGCTGGGATAAGAATTTTATAGCCTGCAAAAAGTAGCTCCAAGAGGCTTTTGGATTACATCTCTAAATCTTTTCTTGACACTCTGGCTAGTGTTTGTCATGGTGTCTTTGCCACTCTTTGGTCTTGGCTCTAGTGGTAAGGAGAATGATCGGGGTTTGTGATGAGTGTTGTTAAGGGCTCATTTGGATAGTGAGATGAGATGATGTGAAATGATTTTAAATGAGTTGAATAAAATATTATTAGAATATTATTTTTTAATATTATTATTGTTTTGAGATTGGAAAAGGTTGAATTATTTATTATATTTTGTGTGAGAATTTGATAAAGTTGTAATGATCAAATCAGATGAGATGAGATCGTTTCTCTATCCAAACAAATAAATCAAATACTAATAGTAATGATCCATCATCTTCTGAAACGTGGATCAATCTTCCTTACTGTAGCTATGGCTTGTCTTCATTGCATGTAAACAACCCATGATGAGAAAAATTTACCCATCTTTTCCCAAGTTTTGTTTATGAAAGCAATTAATAATCCCGAGTCTTCTCAGGTGGATGGCTATGTTAAGATATTCCCCAAAATTTCACACGGTTGGACAGTTAGGTACAATGTTGAAGATGAGGCAGTGGTGAAGTCTGCTGAAGAGGCTCATCAGAACCTGTTGGAATGGTTTGACAAGTGTGTCAAGTGAGGATTGTCAAGTTGTGTTAGGTCTTTGTTTATAGTATTAAATAAGATGGGTAACGACGTTATTATTGTAATGTCGTGGCAATCGTAGTTTCTCCAAATTGTCGAGACTAACTATACCTGTAGTATGTATGAATTTGAATAATGTTGATGATGGGTAAAAGTTGCATGCTTTATGGATGTAGTAGTCATGACGATGCCATCAACTCTAGACTCTAGACTCTAGACTCTACAAAAGAAGAGTACAGACTACGGACTATCTAAACAAACAACACATGAAATAGATTACGTGCTAAAAAAGATAAAAGCCTGCAAAAGGCCAGAGGCCTGGATTTTCTTCCCTGACAAGACCAAAGAGAGAATCACCAAAGAAGGTGATTTGTCATGGTCCATATATTAGGTAGGTCGCAAAGGTGTGGGCCGTGGCTAGCTATCTTGGCACATGAAACTCGCGTGTTGGTGGGTCTGTTTGGATCTTGAAGATCAAAAGTCAAGGATTCCAGTAATGTCTTGCAAACAATAGTGACATGTGAGGCCAATTGCGTGGGCAATAGAGGCAAGTGAGCCTCATACTCTGATTTGATGGCCGTACTTGTAGTATGATTTTAACAAATTGCACCATGAGAATATTGTGGTGGGAGGGATTCATGTCGGCTGAATTTGGTCGGAGAGTCGTAGATTGGGACATATCCAACTTTGAGGGAAAAAAAATCTTAGAAAGACAAAACAAAAAGCCTACGTACAAAGGCAACAGAATGATACAGTAACAAAAGGAAAGGGTTGAGGGAGGTGGTTTTGTGGTCCAGATCGTAAGATGAAATAAAATGATTTTAGATAAAAGTTAAAAGTTAAATAAAATATTATTTTTTAATATTATTATTATTTTGAGATTTGAAAAAGTTGAATTGTTTATTATATTTTGTATAAAAATTTGAAAAAATTGTAAGAATAAGATAAAATAAAATATTTTCACTATCCAAATGGGGTGTCTTATTTGATGGAGTTGGAGATGATATAGAAATCCATTTTGAGCCAAAAATAAGCCACGTTTTGTATTTATAAATCATTAGCTATTTTAAAACCTCATACTTAGGGCCTGTTTGGGATTACGGTAGAAGTCTTAAAAAGTAATTAAATAGGTGTAAAAGCTCTTTAATTGAAAAATTAGATTTTTTGGGTGTTACATATCAAATAACTTAATCTCAAATAAGCTAAAAAATACGTTTGAGGAACAACATTATTTCCTCAAAAGTGTTTTTCTGAATAATGTAGAATGTAATTCAAATTTTAAAATGACTATCAATGGACGAAAATACCTATACAACTTTTAGATAATTACAACTTTCAAACCTTTAAAGATATGATCATAATCTTTAAAAATTCAAGTAATCGTCATTTCTATCTCATAAAACACTTTTTTAATTTGTTTCCAAACAAATATAATATGATTGAGGTGCTTTAAGCATATAGCTACCAAACAGTAAATAACTTTTTAATGGTATAACTTATTGCTTAAGTTATAAGCTATAACCTCTAAAGTTATAAATTATATTTTTCACCGCAATCACACTTAATGTATTGTTAAGAATTTATAAGCCACGACAGTGTGCCAATGCAAATGGCTTTTTTGCTTTCTTTTTTATCTTTTTCTTTCAAGTGCTTTTTAAACATGCTTAATCATTAAGAAAAAATAAAAAGAAATATAAATTTACTAATAGTTACTTTTTTAATCATTAAGAAAAAATAAAAATAATATAAAAATATGAGTTGACACATTTGGAAATCATACTATCAATTTCCTTATAAGCTAAAGTCTACATTAACATTAAATGATAGCAATATCGGCGATTCATTAGGCTTAGATGATAAAGTGTGTCATTATTGAATGATGCTATATACAGTCTTAGAATGTGTAAGTTTCACGTATTTATTTAAAAAAAAAATATGATCCACCATTAAAAAAATAATATTTTCATATGAGTTTCATATTTATCTATTCATTTTAAAATGAGTGCACGAGATTTTAACACTTAAGATTATAAATATTATTATTTTTTATTTATAATGCCAGAAAAAGAATATGCAAATATATAATATTTTACTTATGTGTAACTTTTTATATCATTATATTTTAAAATAAAAATATTTATATATTACGAGGTCATTTTTAAGTATTATTTTAAATCATCATTTAAAGTATAATTTTATAAAAAATTATAAAAGAATCTTGTCTCTATCAATATTTCAATATTCACGGTATAAAACATGTAATGACATGAGAGAGAGAGGTTAGCTTTTCATCTCATCTATGGTTATAATGTTTTAAAATTTTTAAATAAAATATAATAAAAATCTTAAAATTTAAAATTATCAAATAAAAGTTATATTAAAACAATATATTCTAATAATATTTTATTAAAATATAACTAACCTCTCCGTCCAAACATTCCCGAACATGTGGAAGCCGCAAACGAGGCGGATGACGCAAGTATGTGCATATACTTATCACTTATGGAGGGGCCAAACCACAACTTTTCTGCCGAGTAAAATAAAAATAAAAGGAAAAAAAAAAACGACTTTCTAAGTTCTATAAATTCCAAGTGTCTAATCAGAAATGGTGTAATACTCCAGAAGACTGAAGAGTGTTAAGTTTGTGTTCCATCGACTGGTCAAAGGAAGAGAATGTCCGGCCCTCAGTGCTGCTCCAACCCACCTACCCTAAATCCAAGCGCCGGAGCTGGCCATGTTGAACAGCTCGGTGGCCTTAGCAGCTACATCTCTGGCTCTCCAGACTCCAAGCTTGCCGTCCTTCTCGTCTCTGACGTCTTTGGTACCTACGCATCTCTTCAACAGTTTTTTTTCTCACTTTTGTTTGGTGCTCTATTCTCACTTTAAACCATGATCTGGGTAGTTGGTGTTGATTTTTGGATTGTGAAGTGCTTTCTTTCGGATTTTGGGATTTGAGTTGATTGGCGGATGAAATGGTTGTAGAATTTATTCATTGTTTTTTTCTATTTTGGGTTATATGTATGAATGTCTAGGAAATTTCGTTAGCACCTTCGATTATAATGGGAAATTCGTTGTCCTTGGAATTTTTCTGTTCTAGAGAACTAAATTTTATCCAAAAAAAAATCTGCGAAAAGATCAGATCTTGGAGAATCAAAAGCAAAGAAAAAAAGTTGGGATATTGAGCAGCACCAAAGGTTGAAAGTCTATCTTCAGTCATCTTTGGTTTTGCTCCGAAAAATTTCAAGATTTTGTAACAGAATAGAAATTTAGAACAGAAATGAGAAGATATAGAAGACAAAGTTACGTGGTTCGGCCGCAAGAATCTACATCTACTGATGTCTTGATAAGACTAGCAATCAAATTCAAGATTAATATGATTGATACCATAATTTGATACTTGCATACTCTTAACAAAAACTGGTATTAATGATTGGTGTTTTTTCTAGCCATTTTCACAAATGTTTGCGCCGTTCTTCTGCAGTTGTTTATTATTTATGTTTCTTTGCTAAACTTGACTGGGATATCGAAAAATAAATTTAAGGGAGCGGTTGAATCTTGTTGAACAGATTATTTATATATGAATGTCCATTGTTACCCGCTACAAAATTTTCGGCTATGTTAGTTTTTTACCCCCATCGTCTTTGACCTTTTAGATGTTTGATTTGTCCTGCAGGCTATGAAGCTCCAAACTTGAGGTATGGCTAATTCTCGCACCTCTTTGGTCTGTTTGGGTGTAGGCTTGTGTGGCTTAAAGTTATTTTTAGCTGTCTTTCTGCAAGACGAAATTCCTAGATGACATTCTTTTTCCTCAATCTGAGCTATCGATCCAAAATTCCCTGGCTTATTTTAGTCAGATAGTGGGCACTTCAATGTACTTCGCAGTTCTTTCATTTTTTAAGCGTGAAGATAAAGGTGTTCTCATTCAAAGCCATAGTGTTACCTACACGTTTGCAGCACTATCAACTTTGTAAATTTGTGTGTACTCTTTGCTTCTGAAAAATAATGTTCAGCTGCTTTCTCTATTAAAGGAAGCTTGCAGACAAGGTTGCAGCTACTGGATTTTTTGTGGTGGTTCCTGACTTTTTTCATGGAGATCCCTATGTGCCCGAAAATACGCATAGACCTATACCAGTTTGGATTAAGGATCATGGAACGGTAGGTTCTAGATTGTAATCCTTATCTGGCAATTGTTTATAACTTTTTGGTGTAGACTGTAGAGATTCCTTTTGTGAAAATTGAATGTACTGCTGCATTAACATTTTGGATTAAATTCTGAGGGCCTCAATCGGGAGTTTGGGAGTTTTACAGATTTGGCTGCCTGAAGAAATGTGTGGATTCCACTGCACAACTTCTTTATTGTTATTGCTGAAAGGAACAGATGGTTCATATTTCATAAATTCTTGAAATGCCTGGCTGCATCCACCTTTTATGATAATGGTTAATATTGGCGACCCTGATAAATTTTCCATCTTACACAATTAGTTTCTGAAGCTTTGTTATAATTTCAAAAGGATAAGGGATTTGAAGCGGCAAAGCCAGTACTTGAAGCTATAAAAAGTAAAGGTTTTTCTGCAGTTGGGGCTGCGGGCTTTTGCTGGGGAGGTGAGTTTTTTCTCCATTAGTTCTTGTTTGTTTGCTTTTACCGTTCTTTTTTGGGTAGTGTATAGTCATAGTTTTGTAGACTTTCCCCCACACTCACCACCCCCCCCCCCCCCCCACCCCCCCGTCAATTCATTCTAGAAAATTGAATTTTTTTTTCAACTGGAAACTAGTTTGATTTTAAGTTTTATATTTTAAATCGCTATCTTCTTACTGCTTTGAAAAGAGACTGATATTTGAATTTTGCATTTTGTATTTTGTCAGCTAAGGTTGTGGTTGAACTTGCAAAGGCTGAGCTTATCCAAGCTGCTGTGCTATTACATCCTTCTCTTGTCACTGTCGATGATATCAAGGGTATGAATTCCAGTGCTCAAATATTCAAGAAGTATGTGTTTGTTCACTAGATCATAAATCTGCAATTTCAGAACTTAACTGTCTTTTGATACACCCCTGGGAAATAAATTCTAGCACTTCTAATACTCTGAAAATGAGTTCAAGGGGCGTTTATTTGCTATTGTCATGCCAATATACAAGCTATTGACCTAGATTCTAGATAATCATTTCTTATACATTTGTGTTATTCCACTCTGAAATTGCTTGCAAACGAATCATCACTGACTTTATCTAATCACACATGAATCTGGATGGGCACTAGTGCAAGGAATAGCAAAAGAGTGATAGGGGGCATTATTTTGAAAAATAAAATTGCTTGTTGTTTGATGGTCAATGTTTGGAATTAATTGCAGGGGTTAAGGCTCCTATTGCAATACTAGGAGCAGAGATTGATCAAATTTCTCCACCTGAACTGCTGAAACAGTTTGAGGAGGTCTTAACTGCCAGATCGGAGGTAGGAAGATCACATCATTTGGTATTTTCTCTTTGTGGTTGTTCATTCTCTATACAGATTTACAGTGTTTACCTGTTACTATAATTTATGTGCTTTTTTCCGAAGTTCAAGGCTTTTTCTTTTCCTTGGACAACAACTTTCCTGAGTAAACAAAAGAAAAGGAGCAAGTTTTGTATCTAATTTTTTTTATCATTTTGGAATATAGTCACGGATGCTGTAGCCTCAATTTCATGTGTTTAGATTGTTCTGTGCCCTGCTTTCTTTTAGGCGCTTGCTATAGCATGTTCATGACATATCTGTTGATTTCTTCCGCGCTGGGATAATCTTTTTGAATTAATGAGTTAGAATTGTTTGCATTCTAAAATTGCTTTTAAGCTTTAGGGTTACAACTTTCTTCTACTTGTCAAATACTTTGATGTGTGAGACTTGTTGACAAAGCCTTACGCCAAAAACCTGTAGTTGCTTGCATGAATCCTTTCCCTCGCCTTAATCTAATCATTCTGATTATTATCAGGTGGATGGCTATGTTAAGATATTCCCAAAAGTTGCACATGGTTGGACAGTTAGATATGACGGAGAAGACGAGGCAGCTGTGAAGCCTGCTGAGGAGGCCCATCAGAACCTGTTGGAGTGGTTTGCTAAGTATGTTAAGTGAGAATTGTCGAGTTAGTTTCTCTTTTGTTCAGTCTTGGTTTCATATTATTATGAGACAAAAGTGTTGATCATGGTATTTCCAGATGGTTGAGACTACCTATTATATATTGAGTCTGTAGTAACGTCTGAATTCCAATAAAATGAATAATGGGTATTAGTTTATAATTCGTTATCTGAAAGCATGGCTGTTTGAAAGCAAAAGTCATTGGATCGATCTAGTTATTCTGTGTCCAAGACTTGCACCCTTTTAAACAAATCACAGGCTCGGTTCTATGCTTTCCTATCTATAGTTTTCTAAAACTAGAGAGATTTTTTCATCAATGTTCAACAATCATCATGTCATCTTTCTCCCATGCATGCAGAATACAGTACTTTTTCACGCATGAGCTGCTGCTGCTTCTCCTTAATGAACTTCTATTTTTTGAGTCCTAGATAAGATTTAATACTTCCCATTTCATTCATTTTTTTCTCGCTTTTCCTGAGTAATGCGAATCTTATGCCTCAATGATGTCTTTTTCCTTTCTTTCTAACCTCATCGAAATTCTATATAAGGTTGAACTTCCGTACTTCTATGTATGCTTTTAAAGCAAATGGTTCAAGTTGATCATTCCATGGATGAGAAATGATGAGTATAAATCTAATACACAAGTCTTGCAAGTTGATCATTCTAGATAAAAAAAAAAATAATAATAAGTAGATCCCAAAAAAATATGGATCCGTACAAAAATTTTCTATTTGAAAATTGTAAGCTGCATTAGAGTATTTCAATCTCATTCTCCATAAAAATTTCTATAATTTAACTAAAAACCACATTCTTACTCAACTTTAAAAAACCTCTTATATCTCATTCCCAGTCCTTTATCTATTCTATTAAAATAATATTTGTCTATTCTTTCTTTATTAATGTTTTCTCTCACTTCCATTCACAAACTTAACTACTCAATATTTTTTTTAATGTTTTGAATTATTATTCTAGTAAATATTTTAAACAAAAATTAAAATTATTTTTTTGCATGTATGATAATATTTTTAAAATTAATTTTTTTTATATTTTAGTTATTATTTAAATTATTTTTAAAATTATTATTTAAAACTATAATAAATATGAGTATAAGAGAAAATGTAGATGATTAGAAGAAGAATTTATTTTATTTATTAGAATAAAATATTGATAAAAAATTATTTAGAGGATAAATAGTGATTTCTTATATTTGAGCAACCACTGTTCATCTCCAAAACATTTTTCCTAAAATAGAGATTCAGATGTAGGGAAGATTTTAACCAAAACAGTAAAATGAGTCTCAAATTATAGGAAAAATAGTGTTATGAGGCATCGGCTGCGAATGCTCTTAGAGCAGCTCCATCTGCAACCCTAAAACTAATCCTTAGTCAAATTATAGGAAAAAAACATGAAAAGTGAAGAAAACTCATCTACATTCGGTTCCCTAAATTTTTTTTATTTTTTTATTCCAAATGTATATTTTAATAGAATATAAACAAAGAATATAAAGGGAAGTGACAGAAAAATAATAAAGAAAGAATAGAGAAAGATTATTTTAATAGAATAGAGAAAGAACAGGAAATGAAATATTGGAGGTTTTTGAAATATTAGTAAAATTTAGAAGAAAATTATAAGAAGTGTGATTTTAGCCAAATTTTAAGAAATATTATAGAAAAATTTCAACCATCTTATATAATCATTATAATTTTTTCAAACTCTCATATAAAATATAATAAACAATTTAACTTTTTTAACTCTCAAAATAAAAATAATATTATAATAATATTTTATTTAATTTTTAACAAAATATTTCATCCCATCTCTTCTGATCTGAATCAAACGAGACCATATTGACATGTAACAATTTTCAACAATCAATCGTAACCACAGTTCGAGTTCAATTATTTTCTCATAATTGATGTCTCTGACTCAGACCGAGACATTCCATCAAAAAAAAAAATTTGTAATAAAATAGTATTATTTATATGTTCATATCCCTCAAAATTAAACAAATTATATTCATAATTTCTTTTATTTAATAATTATATAAGAGTCGTGAAATAGTTGTTTATATTCCTTAGCGGGCCTAAAAGTAAAGGCAGGTGTTGATATCTCTTATTGAGATTTATTTTAAAAAAAATGTCGGAAATCTGATTATATGAGTTCAAAAATATTAAACAATTTAAAATTTCGTTCGAATCACTTTTAGAGTCTATTTTTATTTCTATTAAGTAAATAGTCGATTTCATAAACATGACAATCTTAATAAATTATACCCTTTGGGCCTTTATATGATTTATTCATTTTCTCAAGGTAAAATTAGGGGTCACCGATTAGATCATTAGTCCATGAAATATGTTAAAAAAAAAACCAAAAATACGTATAAAATGACTTTTGGTAAAAGAGAAATTATATATACAAACTTAAATGTATAGGTCTCATGCTTTTCCCATCCAGAGAAGCTAACGATTCTCTCTCTCTCTCTTTTCTTCTTTTAATGTAATGGTTAAGAAAGCTTTTTTGTAATGTATTTGTCATTTTTTTTTTCAAAATATTTAAAAGGATTTAAAAAACATTTGAAAAGAAAAATAAAAAAATAAAAGTGCAATTTGCAGGGGTCATCTTTCTCGATGACCCTAATAATTTTACATATAATCATAAAATGTGTAAATACCGCATAATCGTTTTGAAAAAAGTGAGATCTGTTATTAAAAAATTAATTTTTTTCATGTAAGTCTCATATTTTATTCATTTTTTTCAAATCGATTACACGGTAGTTACACAATTCACGATTGCAAATGTATTTTTTCTTATAAAAAATTAGACTCTACCAAAAAAAAAGTACACAAAACTCATTGTCTTGATGGATCCCATATTTTTACAAGAATTTATATATAATATTACTCTTCATAAAAATATACATAAAAGAAGTCTGATCTTAAACATGCATACACACACAATATATATTATTATTATTATTATTATTATTATTATTATTAAATATTTGAGGATAATATGAGATTGTCAAAACATCTTTATTATTGTGTCAGCTAAAAATAAGACTCACAAGTTCTTCTTAACCACATATTAGATAATGATATATCATAAGAAAGTCCATATTTGAGGCCCCAAGTAGGCTTGTCCGGCACCACTCGTGCGTATATTCTTTTGGATTTTATTAGGTGCGGTGTTGGCGACGAGCTGATGAATTAAGATAAATATTAAAAATTAAATAAATTATTATTAAAATATTATTTTTTAATATTATTATTATTTTAAGATTTAAAAAATTTTAATTATTTATTGTATATTATGTGAAAATTTTAAAAAATTATAATGATAAAATAAAATATAATAAGATGATTTGATATCACTCTTCAATTCAAACGACACCTAATCTTTTCGGATCCGACAAAAGTATCCCTCCTCTGATATAGCAACGATCGATGCCGCCCGGCCTATCTCCTCCTATATTATTCATTCGCTCATCTCTTTTGTTTTCGTTCTCTCTTTTTATTCTAATTCTATCTTTTTCATTTATTTTTTTTCTATTTTATGCTACATGGTTCCAATGACCTAGCCATGTTGTACATAATACATATATTGTTTATAGTAAAAGCTTATCCCACTGGATGAGGTGGTGTATATATCTCATCAACTTTTGAATTTTTTCCTTTAAAAACATAAATGATGATCCGACGGTGATAAAAAAAGATGTCACATCTTGTATAACTACTTCAATGCATGAATGTAACCACTTTAGTGGTCTCCACCCATGATACCCATTTTTTATCATCCAGGGGCGGATTTTGCGAGGAAATGAGAGTAGTGAGGTGGTTTTCATTATCGAACCTCCTCTTAGGTGCATGGAATCATCTTATTATATGGATGATGGTATATTTATCATTTTTTTTATAATTATTTTACAATTTATCTTAAAGTAATCATTGTAATTATGTCATTTCATTAAAAATTAATTTTAATTTTGTCATAACTACCATTAATTTTAAATAAAGTTATAAATTTTGTTTTTTTTCTTAGATAGTAGAAGCAATAATAATTTTACAAACTTTCAGAAAATTTACGGACAAATAGAATCATCATTTGTCAATTTGACAAAGCTTATCAATGTCGCTGATCTTTATTTTTTTTTAGAGAAACACTACTTTGTCCACCTATTGTAATCGCTTCATTTGATCACTTGGCAAAAATTTTATTTTATTTTTATTTTTACTTAGTAATTAAGAAAGTGATTTTAAGTGTATTGATATTTTTTTTATTTTTTAAAAATATTTAAATATATTAAAAAATGTATAAAGAAAAATAAAATAAAATAAAATTTTACACTGGGTGGTACGCCCAGCGGTCAACCTGGGGTGGCATAGTAGCTGCACCATTTTTTTTATTCTTTTATTTTTTAGAAATATGAGCAAACTCAAAGTCTAATTTAGAATCTAAGCGAGTAATATAACGTACAGTCATAGAATATATAAATATCGTATAATTATTTTAAAAAAAATATGGTTTATTATTAAAAAATTATTAATATTTCGAGTAAATTACATATTTACTCACTTGTTTTATAAAAATTATACAACACTTATATACTGGACGACTGTAAATATTATTTTTATTTTATTAATAAAACATTGAACAAAAGTCCAATCCACAGGACCACTACTTTTTCTCTCTGGGGAAACTCAAGTTGTGTTTGGATGTTGAAGTGAGTTGAGTTGAGTTGAGTTGAGTTGAGATGATAAAATATTATTAGAATATTATTTTTTAATATTATTATTATTTTAGGATTTAAAAAAATTGAATTGTTTATTATATTTTATATTGAGATTTAAAAAAATTGTAATGATGAATTGAGATGAATTGAGATGAATTTATGTTCCAAACTAAGCCGTCCACAATTGATTGCTCCAAAACAATACAAGACTTTTGCGTTCCTTGGACTGTTCAAACGAAATAGAAACAATGTCAGGTCCCCAGTGCTGCTCCAACCCGCCAACACTAGATCCTAGCGCCGGCTCTGGCCATGTTGAACAGCTCGGTGGCTTAACAACCTACGTTTCTAGTTCCTCCGATTCCAAGCTTGCCATTATTCTCCTCTCCGACATATTTGGTACCCACACATATTTCATCACATTTATCCTTTTCCCCCTGCACTTTTTCGTTATTTATTTGTTGTCATTTTCGAAAAACGTGGTGTTCCCAGTGGTAGGGAAAGAGGAAGAAGATTCATTAGAAATTCACTGGTACATGTCGAGATTAACATCCTCTGTCTGAAGTCGGATCCAGTACAGTTCATTTCTGATGTGATGAAATGTGCAACTGGCCGACAATCTCCTTCTTCCAGACATCTTACCTCCCGAAAGGAGGACTGAAAACCCATTGAACGATATATATAATAACAGCGACATAATTTGAAGAAAAGAGGTCAAAACAATTCGCGTATGATTATAAGGTTCCGTCCAAAAGATGTTGAAGTGTATTTTTTGCTCCAGTGAGGGTGTTCACCCCCCAGTAGAGTGGCGACTTTTACAGAGAAGATCAGTGTTCTCCCGAGCCTTCTCGATCTTCAACTCGGTACTCTTGACGAACACGATCGCTCAGCGACTCGGAGCACAGAGATCAGGAGACACAGTTGCGTCGAGCGTGTGCAGAACAAAATAAGTAAAAACTTTACGGTCTTAATTGGAATAGAGAGAGAGAGAGAGAGAGAGAGAGAGAGAGATTGATACTGATCAACGATTGCAATTCCATCTTCAGAAATCTCTGATTTTGCTACGAAAACCTGGAATACTTTCCTGATGATTGGTGTTTGTGTTAGACGTTGTTTATAATCTTTTCCGTTCTTATGCGGTTGTTTGTTTCTTCCTTTTTCTGTTCTGGACTCGGTAAGATATGAAAATGAGATTTTAGTGCTGGATTCTTGTTCAACAAGTAAGCTATGCTATTTGTACCTTCCACTAAATCATAAGCTATGCTATTTTATTGCCATTTCAACTTCTAACTTTACATGTTTGACTTGTCCTGCAGGCTATGAAGCTCCAAAATTGAGGTATATATGGCTAATTACCATCTATTTTCTAGTTTTATTCCTCATCATCTTTACACATTATACATTATATTTTTTTATTATTTTATTTTAAATTTATTAAATTCTTCTACTCATCATCCATATACCACACATTTGATAAGAGAAAAAAAATATGATGTGTGGTGCGAGAATAATGAATATAATTTTTCATATTTTCTTCTAACTAGCTTACTTAACAAGTTTTTGCACTATTAGCTATCGTTTGTTTTCACAACTCCTTTCAACTCAATTAATCATTAAAATTTTTTCAAATTCGTACATAAAATAAAATAATATTAAAAAATATATTCTAACAATATTTTATTTAACTTTTTACTTTGATCTTAACTCATCTGATCATCTCAAAAACAAACGAATCTTGTGAATAATATTAAACTAATTTGAATTAAGATATTTTATTGAGTTTTGAAAAGGAAATGAGAAAAAGTTAAATAAAAATATTATAAAGTTAGAAAATTGTTTGAATATAATTTTTTAATATTATTTTTGTTTTGAAATTTATAAAAATTACATTGATTTTTATATTTAAATAATGTTTAGAAATAAAATTATAAAATATTTAGATAATTTTGATAATTATTGTCTCATCTCTACGTTCAAACGAGAAGTTGTTTTTGAAAATTTTATGCATCGCTAAACTCTTTTTATGCTATAATTTTTGGCTAAGCTAGATATCTATTTCTTTGAAATTACAAACTGCATATTCCAAACTTGGCTGATCGTTTAGGTTGCGTTTAAATAATGAAATTGCTCAAATATTTTGTAAATAATAAAAAAATAATAATAATATAATATTAAGTAATAATAAATTAATATTAAATAATAATAAATAATAGCAAGGTGAGCGCTTATGCATAAGTCTAATTGCCTACTTTTGCCTTTGTGAAAACTAATGTCAGCTGCTTTATACATTAAAGGAGGCTCGCAGACAAGGTTGCAGCAGCTGGATTTTATGTGGTGGTCCCTGATTTTCTACATGGAAATCCCTTTTCGTTCGAAAATGCTGATCGGCCTCTACCAGTTTGGATTAAGGATCATGGAACGGTGGGTTTTAGACTGTAATCCTCGTGGAAATTGTTTATAATTAATCGTCTTTGTTGCAGAGGGCCCTTTTGTGAAACTTGAATCCACTACTGGATTTCCATATGCATGGGATAAATTAATTCCCAGGACTGTCTGAAATATTTCTGGATTCTGCTGCATAACTTCTTTATTGTCATCATTGCATAAAGCAAGAGATCATCATGGTTCATATATACTTGATGACGTAAATTTCATTATGCAGTTTCATGAGTGCGTGAAACTCTGTTTCATTTTAATAGGATAAGGGATTTGAGGAAGCAAAGCCAGTAATTGAGGCTGTAAAAAGTAAAGGTGTTTCTGCAGTTGGGGCTGCAGGTTTTTGCTGGGGTGGTAAGTTTTTTTTTCCCTAATTGATTCTTTCTTATGTTCCCTCTTTTAATTTCCCCTTTTTTTTTAATTGCATATAGTCATAGTTTCGTAGTCACTCCCCCGGCCGCTACCCTTCCACCATTATATATAAACAATGTAAGTAGGGGTGTCAAATCGTGTTAACGGGTCATGTTCGTGTCGTGTCAAAATATGTATATTATACTATATAGGTTAATCCTAACCTGACCCGTTAAGCTTATCGTGTCAAGATCTCAAACCCTAACACGACCCATTAACATAACGGGTCAGGTCGTGTCGTGTCGTGTTAACCCGTTTTGACCCGTTTATGTAAATGGATTAAACATACTCAAAATTAACCCCCTTGATCTTGTTAAGTTTAGCATAATTTTATATAAATTTTAAAATCACAATATCTATAAAAAAATATAAAACTAACTACAAGTCTAAAATTACAATTCAAACAATAAAAATATCGAAATTAAAATCTCAAAAATTTTATTTTTTAGGTATAAGGGTATAATTATAACTTTAACTTTCTTAACGGGTCATTACGGGTTGACCCGTTATCAACCCGTTAAGCTATCATGTCTAAACGGATTAACCCGTTTTGACCCGAATCCGTTAAGGCTAAATCTTAACCCTCTTTTATCGTATCGTGTTTGCGTTAATTAATGGGTCGTGTCACATATTGTCACTCCTAAATGTAAGTTCTTAAGTAGCTAGCTAGCTTGGAAGAGGCTGATTTATGGACTTTTGTACTTTTGTTTTCTCAGCTAAGGTCGTGGTTCAACTTGCCAAGTATGAACTTATTCAAGCTGCTGTGATATTACATCCTTATATTGTCACTCTGGATGATATCAAGGGTATGGATTCCAATGCTTAGATGTTCCAGAATTATATATTAGTTTTCAGTACTAGATCGATAGTTAATCTGCAATGCCAGAACTTAAAGTGCCTTTTGCCACGGAAAAAAAAACACTTAAAAAGTCATGCCTTTGAAACACTCGGAAAAGAACTTCTATCGACTATCGCTCATCGATCATACTAGTCTTCCAATTTGAATATTGCATTTTATTCAAAAGCACCTGGTTTTATAAGCTATAAGCTGCCTTTTTCCTTTCTGTGGTGGTCAAAGGATGTTAATTATTTTCTATTAGCATACCGATTGATTTACATGAATGGTTTAATCTTACTAATTAATGTCTTATCTTGGCCTATGTCACAATCATTTTCCCAGCAGCTTTTTGAAATCATTTATTTTCCAGTACTACTACTGGTGATATTTCTACCCTGAAATTGTTTGCAAATCCATCGACATTGCTAATTTTCATGTTAACCAAATTAGCAAATGTGTCATATATATTTTGATGGTCATTGTTTGGAATTCATTAATTTCAGCTGTAAAGGTTCCAATTGCGGTACTAGGAGCTGAGATTGACGAACTGGCTCCACCAGAACTCCTGAAACAGTTTGAACAGGTCTTAAGTACCAAACCTGAGGTAGGAAGATCATATCTTTAATTAGGTCCCTTTTATTCAGCGCATGCATGCATCTTGCGTAGCTTTTGCTCTCATCGATCGATCCTTTCCCAGTTTTTCAATTCAACATGAGTAATTGTTATGAGGTGGCTTGAATTCTGATTGAACAGTGCAAGTGTCGTACATTCGCTCGAGCGGAGGTTCACTCAGCTCGAGCGAAGTCAAACAGAGAGCTTCGCTCAACATTCGCTCGACACTCAGTTCGAGCGAATTCAGACAGAGAGCTTCGCTCGACATTCGCTCGACGTTCAGCTCGAGCGAATTCAGACAGAGAGCTTCGCTCAAGTATTGCTCGACATTCAGCTCGAGCAATATCCAAGTCAGAGAGCTTCACTCGACCCTCGCTCGACACACAGCTCGAGCGAATTCAGGCAGAGAGCTTCGCTCGACTCTCGCACAACTGTTTGCTTGAGCGAAGTACAGAATATCTACGTTCGCTCGACACTCGCTCGACGTTCGCTCGAGCCAATGTTCACAAAAGTGAATTCTCACTTTTTGCTATAAATATCAAACGGCGCCTCTCTCATTTGGGATTAAGAGACTTCAGAATTCATTTGTTTTTTGCTCTTGTTTAGTGTTTTCTTGAGAGAGAAGTCTAGAGAGAGTTTTGAGAGATAACTTCCTTGTGAAGTTTTGTTGTATTGATTTGTACTCCATCTCTGTTGATAGTGAAATCTTCGATACCGACCCCACCAGTGGACGTAGGCTCGTTTTGAGTCGAACCACGTAATTCTTGGTGTTCTTTCTGTGAGATTGTCATCTATTTCTTTCGTTTTAGTTCCGCTATTATACTTCGTGTTAGTCTTAGCTACACTTATTCCCAACAAACTGGTATCAGAGCTTTGCTCAGGATCTGGAGGGATGGCTATGGCTAAGTTCGAAGTGGAGAAATTTGACGGTCAGAACAGTTTCAGTCTATGGCGCATCAAGATGAAGGCTTTACTGCGACAACAGGGCTTGTCAAAAGTATTAGAAGCGTCAGTATCTGAAGATTCTCCGGCTCCTTCGAAAGAAGAAGAAGAAAAGGTACACAGTACTATTCTTTTGTCACTATCTGATGGAGTTTTAAGAGAGGTTGCTGATGAGGAAACAGCAATTGGTCTCTGGTCTGCACTTGAGAATCTGTACATGAAGAGATCTCTCACTAACCGGTTGTATTTGAAACAACGGTTATACACTCTCAAAATGAAGGAAGGTACTCTTATTTCTGAACACCTAGATGAGTTTAATAAACTCATTATGGATCTGAGGAACATAGATATTAAGCTTGAAGAAGAAGATCAAGCGTTAATTATTTTATGTTCATTACCCACATCTTTTGAGAACTTTGTGAATTCCATGTTGTATGGTAGAAATACAATTTCCTTAGTAGATGTAAAGTCTGCTTTGAATTCTAAGGAGTTCAGGAATAAATTGAGTGTGAAGAATACTAATGAACAAGCTAGTGGCTTGTTTGTTAAAGGGTCCTCAAGCAGGGGTAGATCGAATGACAAGGGTTCAGAGAAGAATAAGGGGAAATCCAGGGGCAGTTCACAAACAACGTTTAGTAAGAAAAACGTCAAATGTCATTACTGCCATAAGTTTGGTCACTACAAGAACGAGTGTCCAAAATTGAAAAACAGAGAGGACGGCACTAGTTCATCTAATGCCGTTAGTGTTGCTGATGATAGGTCTAACGACCTAGATCTTGTTCTAGCAATAAGCGACTCCAATAGTCGCTTTAGTGACAAGTGGATCTTGGACTCAGCTTGCACTTTCCATATGTGTCCCAAGAGGGACTGGTTCACTAACTATGAATCGGTCAACGGAGGTTCTGTTTTGTTAGGGAATGATATGGGTTGTAAAATTGCTGGAATTGGTTCAGTCAGAATCAAGATGTTTGATGGAATTGTCCGGACTTTGTCTAATGTTCGACATATTCCAGATTTGAAAAAGAATCTTATTTCTTTGGGTACTCTTGATTCTCTGGACTACAAGTACACTGGTGAAGGTGGAGCTATCAGAGTCAGTAAGAGCTCTATGGTTGTGATGAAAGGAGATAAGACAAATGGTCTTTATTTCCTTCAGGGCTCTACCGTGACAGGTGCAGCTGCAGTGTCAGTTTCAGATGATCCAGATTCAGATGTCACTCGTTTGTGGCATATGCGGTTGGGTCATATGAGTGAAAAGGGAATGTCAATTCTGAGTAAGCAGGGTTTGTTATGTGATCAGAAGATAGGGAAACTGGATTTCTGTGAGCACTGCGTGTTTGGCAAACAGTGCAAAGTTCAGTTCTCTACAGGGGTTCACAGAACCAAAAGTTCTGTGGACTACATTCATTCTGATCTTTGGGGCCCATCTTCCGTCCCGTCAAAAGGTGGAGCTCAATATTTGCTTACGTTCATTGATGATTTCTCTTGGAAAGTTTGGGTCTACTTTTTGAAGCAGAAAAGTGATGTGTTTGTCAACTTCAAACAGTGGAAAGCTTTGATTGAAAATCAGACGGGCAAGAAAATCAAGCGACTTCGCACTGACAACGGTATGGAGTTCTGCGGAGGTGAGTTTGATGAATTTTGCAGAAATGAGGGTATTGCCAGACATCGTACAGTTAGACATACTCCACAGCAAAATGGGGTAGCTGAACGGATGAACAGGACCCTCTTGGAGAGAGCTCGCAGTATGCTTTCTAATGCAGGCTTGGCTAAGGATTTCTGGGCTGAAGCAATCAACACGGCCTGTTACTTGGTCAATCGCTCTCCAGCCACAGCGATTGGTTTGAAGACTCCAAATGAGGTATGGTCTGATACTCCTGCTGATTATTCAAATTTGAAAATTTTTTGTTGTCCTGCATATTTTCATGTTAATGATGGAAAACTTGAGTCAAGGGCAAAGAAGGGCATATTCATTGGGTATGCCAGTGGGGTGAAGGGATTTAGGTTGTGGTGTACTGATCCTAAATCACCCAAGTTTGTAATCAGTAGGGATGTCACTTTTGATGAAAAATCCATGCTTAGACCGAGGAAGGAGAATTCTGAGTCTACAGGACAAGAACAAGATGTTAGAAAGCAGGTGGAGTTTCAGGTGGAAGCATCACAAGGGCTGCCCAACGGTGCCCAAGATCATGCGATTGAAGATGAGCATGATTCTGATTCAAGTAGCGGCGCACAAGGTGAGCAAGACTACAGTATAGCGACTGGTAGACAGAGGAGGCAGATTAGACCACCTAAGAGATATGCTCATGCAGATATGGTTATGTATGCTCTTACTACGGCAGAGAATTTTGTTGGTCAGGAACCTTCCAGTTATTCAGAAGCTGTCAAGAGCGTAGAATCTGCACAGTGGTGCGCAGCCATGACTGAAGAGATTGAGTCTCTTCACAAAAACCAAACATGGGATTTGGTTCTGTTGCCAAAGAAGGTAAAGACTGTTGGCTGCAAATGGATTTTCAAAAGAAAAGAGGGAATCCAGGGTGATACAGATGCAAGATACAAGGCACGCTTAGTTGCTAAGGGCTTCAGTCAGAGAGAAGGCATCGACTTCACTGAAGTCTTCTCTCCAGTGGTGAAACACAGTTCGATCAGATTGCTACTAGCTTTAGTAGCATTGTATGACTTAGAGCTACAGCAACTTGATGTTAAAACAGCGTTCCTACATGGTGAACTTGAAGAAACCATTTACATGCATCAGCCAGAGGGATTCATTGTTGAAAACAAGGAAGATCATGTGTGCAGATTGAAGAAGTCTTTATATGGTTTGAAGCAGTCGCCAAGGCAATGGTATAAGCGGTTTGATTCCTTTATGATTGATCATGGTTATTTGAGAAGTAACTATGATAGTTGTGTTTATCATAAGGAATTATCTGATAAGTCTTTCATTATTTGCTATTATATGTTGATGATATGCTTATTGCTGCTAGAAGCATATTTGACATAGGTTTGTTAAAGACCCAACTCAGAAATGAGTTTGAAATGAAAGACTTAGGTGCTGCAAAGAAGATTTTGGGAATGGAAATCTTCAGAGATAGGAAAGCTGGAAAGTTGTACTTGTCCCAGGGAAAGTATATTGAGAAAGTGCTTCAAAGATTTGGGATGTTTGATTCCAAACCAGTAAGTACACCGCTTGCTACGCACTTTAAGCTTTCAGCTTCCCTATCTCCTCAGACAGATGAAGAGGAACAGTTCATGGCTAGTGTTCCTTATTCAAATGCAGTTGGCAGCATCATGTATGCAATGGTTTGCACCCGCCCAGACATTTCACAGGCAGTGAGCGTAGTTAGCAGGTATATGGCTAACCCAGGTAAGACTCATTGGCAGGCTGTGAAATGGATACTCAGGTATTTGAGGGGAACCCTGAACTTTGGGTTAATATTTGATAGAGATGTCGATCTCAGTCCCAAAGTTACTGGTTTTGTTGATTCAGATTATGCTGGAGACTTAGATAAAAGAAGATCATTGACAGGTTATGTTTTCACTCTGTGTGGGTCAGCTATTAGTTGGAAAGCAACACTGCAATCCACTGTTGCTTTATCAACTACCGAGGCAGAGTACATGGCAGCAGCAGAGGCTGTTAAGGAGGCCATTTGGTTGAAAGGCTTGGTCAATGACTTGGGTTTACAACAAGATGGGATCTCAGTATTCTGTGACAGTCAGAGTGCAATACATTTGACCAAAAATCAAATGTATCATGAAAGAACGAAGCACATTGATGTCAGGTACCATTTTCTCAGAAAGATTGTTATAGAGGGTGCTATACAGATTCTGAAGATTGCTACTACAGAGAATCCAGCAGATATGATGACTAAGCCAGTTGCAGTATACAAGTTCAAACTTTGTTTGGACTTGATTGGTGTTCGCATTTTGTTATTCCCGTAAGGGATTTGGTGGTGGTGGGATTGGTTTTGTGGTCGGAGGTTTTTTGGTGTTTTGGCAGAGTTCAAGCCAAGGTGGCTTGAATTCTGATTGAACAGTGCAAGTGTCGTACGTTCGCTCGAGCGGAGGTTCACTCAGCTCGAGCGAAGTCAAACAGAGAGCTTCGCTCAACATTCGCTCGACACTCAGTTCGAGCGAATTCAGACAGAGAGTTTCGCTCGACATTCGCTCGACGTTCAGCTCGAGCGAATTCAGACAGAGAGCTTCGCTCAAGTATTGCTCGACATTCAGCTCGAGCAATATCCAAGTCAGAGAGCTTCGCTCGACCCTCGCTCGACACACAGCTCGAGCGAATTCAGGCAGAGAGCTTCGCTCGACTCTCGCACAACTGTTTGCTTGAGCGAAGTACAGAATATCTACGTTCGCTCGACACTCGCTCGACGTTCGCTCGAGCCAATGTTCACAAAAGTGAATTCTCACTTTTTGCTATAAATATCAAACGGCGCCTCTCTCATTTGGGATTAAGAGACTTCAGAATTCATTTGTTTTTTGCTCTTGTTTAGTGTTTTCTTGAGAGAGAAGTCTAGAGAGAGTTTTGAGAGATAACTTCCTTGTGAAGTTTTGTTGTATTGATTTGTACTCCATCTCTGTTGAGTGAAATCTTCGATACCGACCCCACCAGTGGACGTAGGCTCGTTTTGAGTCGAACCACTTAATTCTTGGTGTTCTTTCTGTGAGATTGTCATCTATTTCTTTCGTTTTAGTTCCGCTATTATACTTCGTGTTAGTCTTAGCTACACTTATTCCCAACAGTAATCATGAAATGATGATAATCTTGGATTTTTCTCAGGTGGATAGCTATGTTAAGATATTTCCGAAAGTCATACATGGTTGGACAACCAGGTACGATGATGAAGATGACGGCGCCGTGAAGTCTGCTGAGGAGGCCCATCAGGACCTGTTACAATGGTTTGTTAAGTATGTCAAGTGATCATATTTCCAGGTCAGGTGATCAGATATATATTCGCTTGTTTGTTACGTACGTATTCTTGGTTTGATATCTCACTATATATACAATTTGCTTGAGATGAATAAGTACAGCATGCATGCATGCATGCCATAATATTATGGGAGCCAATCAAATGCTTAATTGCTTTTCCAGACTATTGTCTCTCGTTTGGTTATACATTCGAGATGAAATGATATATGAATAAAATATTATTGAAAAATTTTGAATTGTTTATTATATTTTATGTAGAAGTATGAAAAAATTATGATGATTATATAAAATAAGATCAAATGAAATAATGTCATGTGTAACCAAATCAGATCTTTAAGTGATTCATCTTAACCAGGTGGATAGCTCTGTTAAGATATAATACTTCAATGTGTGGTTTTTTCATTAATGTGTAATCGCTGGTGATTTGAGTGGCAACTACTACGAGTCTACGAGAGTGGAATTGATTGAGTACTCTAACTAATCTGCATGCAGCATGCCTAGCTAGTATACTACGTGTCTTTATTTATTTGAATTGAATTAATACTACTCAGGATGTGGACAATTAAGACTATTATATACATCAACATGATTCATTACACAAGGCCAAAATCAAGTTATAGATGTGGGCGGGCAAGAACATGTGCGTACGTACAAAGCCATAATATTCAATTAATAAATTTATAATACTCCTTGAATTAGTAATTAATTAAATAAGAGTACTATGTACAAATGGCAGGCATGAGGCATTCCACATACATTTATTTAACCTACCTAGCTTAGAAATTAACAAAAGCTTCATTACGTAGTGGGGAATGTTAATTAATTGAATGGCATGCAACACTTTATTTCGTGACATGAACTCGTACATACGGAAACTAACTTGAAATTTCTAAATCTTTTCCAAAGTCAAAAACCACCTTATCTCATTAAGTCTAAATAATATTCATATCACCTTTTCATGTGGGACATATTTTAACATTCTCTCACTTGGCCCATATGAATGACACTTATTTGAATTGACAAGGTAGACATAATATGCGCATAACATTAACTTATTTACATTTTAGTGAGATTTCAATAATATCATATTAAATAACTTACCAACGTGAGTTATGACAGTAAATATCAATAAAGTGACATATTCCCTTCCATGCACTACAATGCTAGCAAATCACTTAATTATAATCTATAATAGGAAGTAACTGTAATGTCCCGGCCATAATGTCTTTGTCAAAGACGATTCCTATCATCAATAATCCATCTTCATAATTACGTAATTGATGGTAAGCAGAAAAAAATGTCAAAAATACAATTAGTGATATCTCTATAGATGTTATAGAACAAAAAACATAAAGATCCACAAACATACCTCAGGGATTGCAATAAAGATCCATGCGATCAACATGTTCCTTAAATGTCTTTGGTGCTAACCCTTTAGTCAAATGATCTGCAATCAAGTGCTCAGTCTTAATATGTTCTATAAACACTGTTTGTTTCTAAACTTCATCCTTAACAGCTAAATATTTGAGCTCCATGTGCTTAGCGCCATTAGAATATTTGTCGTTTTTGGAGAAAAATATTGTTGCGAAATTATCACAATACATTCTTAGTGGCTTGGTAACGCTGTCAGCAATTCCAAATCTCAAGATAAAATTATGTAACCATAAAGCATGAATTGTGGCCTCAAAGCATGCCACAAATTCAGCTTCCATAGTAGATGCTGCTATGATAGTCTATTTGGCGCTTTTTCATGATATTGCTCCTCCAGCTAATAAAAACAAGTCATCAAAAGCTGACTTCCGACTATCAACACAACCAGCAAAATCTGAGTTGGAGTAGCCAACCACCTCCAACTAATCAGACCTTCAATACGTGAGCATATAGTGTCTTGTTCCCTTCAGGTATCTTAAAACCTTCTTTGCAACCTTCCAATTCTCCATTCCGGGATTACTTTGGTATCTCCCGAGCATTTCAACTACAAAACTAATGTCTGATCTTGTACAAGTTTGAGCATACATCAAGCTTCCAACAACAGATGCATAAGGAATATTTTCCATTCTTTTCTTTTCTAATGCATTCTGTGGACAATCCTTTTCACTGAACTTGTCTCCTTTACAAATAGGAGTAGGAGTGGCCGCACATTCAGCCATATGAAATCTTTCAATAACTTTATCGACATATCCCTTCTGAGGCAACCCTAACAATCCACGTGATCTATCACGAAATATTTCAATTCCTATCACGTAAGTTGCCTCACCCATATCTTTCATTTCAAAGTTCATAGAAAGAAATCTCTTAGTTTCATTCAGTCAACCAAGATCATTACTGGCAAGCAATATATCGTCAACATACAAAATCAAAAAAATAAACTTGCTCCCACTGACCTTTAGATATATACACCGATCAACAGTATTTTCCTTAAATCCAAAGGACGTGATGGTATTATTAAACTTAAGATACCATTGTCTAGAAGCTTGTTTAAGTCCATAATTGATTTCTTTAATTTGCATACCATATGCTCCTTTCCTTTAATCAAGAAACCTTCAGGTTGATCAATATAAACCTCTTCATCTAAATTCTCAATCAGAAAATCAGTTTTCACATCCATTTGGTGTAACTCCAAATCGAAATAAGTCAACAGAGCCATTATGATCCTAAGAGAGTCATTCTTTGATACAGGAGAGAACGTCTCTTTGTAATCAACACCTCCCTTTTGAGTGAAACCTTTTGCAACAAGTCTAGCTTTATGTCTCTCAATATTGCCATTACAGTCGTGTTTGGTCTTAAAGACCCACTTACACCTGACTATCTTAAAACCTTCAGGCAAATCAACGACATCCCAAACTTTAGTTTGTTCCATTGATTTCAACTTATCATTTATAGCATTGATCCACTTTTCAGAATCACTACTTTCAATAGCTTGTTAAAATGAAACCGGATCTTTATTTGTCCCTAAATCATAATCAAATTCTTGTAGATATACCAAAAAATCATCTGAAATAGCTAATCTCATTTCTCTTTGAGATCTCCTTAATGCTATTCCTTGTGATTGTTTGCAACTAGTTCATTGGTGACATTCTCATTATGGAGTGAATTATCATTTAGTTTGTTGTTCAATGTTATCATTATGTTCGACAACTGGAGAAACAAAAATTTCCGTTGAAGTTATAGGTATCGAGATAGGCACTCGAACTTCTTCGATGAGCACATTATGTGATACATCACTCCAATTAATTTCACTATTTTCAAGGAATTTGGCATTTCCGGTTTCAACAATTCTCGTACTATGGTTAAGGCAGTAAAACCTATACCTTTTGGACTTCTTTGGGTAACCAATAAAGTAATCGCCTACAGTTCTAGAATCCAGCTTTTTTTTCATGTGAATTATAGATCCTAACCTCTGCTGGACAATCCCAAATATGAAAATATCTCAAACTCGGTTTCCTTCCCATCCACAATTCAAAATGAGTCTTTTGAAATTTCTAAATCTCTCAATTCTTTCTTTAAATATATGACCCAGTCTTTTATGGCACAAGAAAGAAGAATTCTCATTAACTCTGTTACGTTTTGTTTCAACGTCATGACGTAGGGTGAGGAGTGTTTTAGCAAAATTTTTGTTAAGATTAAATCTATATAACCCCTCAGATAAAACACCAGAACCAACAAATGAGTCATTTCTCTACAAACGGAAACTTTTATGTTCAAAATACAAAATATGACCATCATAATCAAGTCTTGACATGGAAATTAAATTTCTAAAAATAGTAGGAACATAAAGAGTATCAAATAGGTCCAAACAGTAGTCTAACTCTAAAAACAAACATAAAGTTCCAACACCAACAACTGGTACTTGAGTTCCATTTTATAAGACTATAAAATGCTCATTTTCCTTTATGTTCTGGATCGAATTTGAAACATGAATAGTAGAACTAGAGTCAATCCACCATGTATTAGAAGGAACTTGTGTCATTTTTTATTTGAAACATACATAAGCCCATAGCTTACCCTTCTTCTCAAACTAACATCTACGTTTCGGGCAATTTTTTTGTAAATGCCCATAGCCATGACAGAAATAGCATTTTGGTCTATTATGTTCCCTCTTGCGAGCCTCATTGACATGAGAAGGTCCCACAACCTTCAATGGATCTTTCTTGAAACTCTTCTTCGGTTTCTTTCACCAACTTCCAACTCCATGACTCTTAACATTAACTGAATGTTGTCCTTGTTGCCTAAGCCTTGCCTCTTCTTAAATTAACACATACTAACAATTCATTCACATTCCACTTTTCCTTAATTGTGTTATAGTGAATCTGAAATGGCCCATATTGAGTAGGCAAAGAATTCAAAATGAACTGAACAAGGAAACTTTCATCAACATTCATAGTAAGAGATTTGAGTCTGGCAGCTAGATTGGTCATTTCAAGGACATGATCATTCATTCCACGACTACCATCAAATTTCATGGTGATAAGTTCAGCCATTAATCTCCCTCCAAGGGACTTATCCGCTGAACAAAATCGATCTTCCACAGCCTTGAAATATTTCTTTGCATTTTCAATTTGAGGAAGCGTAGACTTAATATTGTTCGCAATACACATTCGCATAACACATAATGCTTAATCTGTTCGATCTTTCCCATGACTTAGACAAAGCTTGCTGCTCCGAACTGCTTGTTTCAGTAATAGTAGTCAGTTTATCAATTTGCAGTGCTAAGTCAATATCCAGAACACCAAGGTGACGCTGGATCTGTTCCTTCCAATCAAAGAAATTAGTTCTATTAAATATCATAATAGAATAAACTAGCGAATGAAGCGGAACAGGAACTGAAACGGCAATAAAATCATCACAACATTAATGCTTTGAGAAAATCACTTCCATTAGTAATATTGCGTTCAATCTTTGGATTAACTAATGCAATATACTAATATTCAAATTTAATGGTGATTTTCATTGACCTAGGTATAATTGATAATCTTTCAAAGTTTGATTGGTTTGGTCACATTTGGGCATCCATTCCAATCTCACTATCATTCTATCAGTTATCCTAATTAATTTAATGACTACTTGAAAGTTGGTGCACCTTTGGGTCAAACCATAATAATCAAATAATCATTCCATAATGATTTTGCAAGTCATAATTCAATTCAATATTTATAAATTTTTCCAGCAAGATCACTTTGGTGACAACATGATAACCATAATATAAATATTGATTGATAAATAACCAAGCAAAAATCTGTACACGTTCAAAACAAATAAATAATACCCCATAATAAAAATTTTATCATGAAAGAGAGTAGCCCATAACGTAGCCACCAATATTACTAATTTACTATCATAAAACATGTAAGCGGCCCATACGAAATCAAACAATAAAAAAATGGTCTGCATGCATTAAACCGTACGGCCCAACAAATGCTTAAAAAAAAATGCAACCATTTAAAGAAAATAGTGAGCCCAATAAAACAAATGAAACCATTATGCAGCTAACAAATTCGGAATCAACTCATATGAAAACAAACCGATTCAATCCATTTTCGAGGGGGCAAAAAGACAAAGGAAATGTTAGTGACATGGCACAATTTTCAAGAATCAATTGTAACCACAGTTCTAAATTCAATTATTTTCTCGTAATTGATTGATGTTTCTGACTCAGACCGAGACATTCCATTAAAATCATTTTTAATAATGATATCAAAAAAATTTTTAATAAAATATTATTATTTTTTATATTTTATATCCCTCAAAATTAAACAAATTAATTTCTTTTATTTAATAATTATATAAGAGTCGTGAAATAGTTGTTTATACTTTATATTCCAGTAAGCCTAAAAGTAAAGGCACGTGTTGATCTCTCTGATTGAGATTTATTTTAAAAAAATGTCGAAAATCTGATTACATGAGTTCAAAAATATTAAACAATTTAAAATTTCATTCGAATCACTTTTAGAGTCTATTTTCATTTCTATTAAGTAAATAGTCGATTTCATAAACATAATAATCTTAATAAATTATACCCTTTATATGATTTATTCATTTTCACAAGATAAAATTAGGGCGATTAGTCCATCAAATATGTTATAAAAAAAACCAAAAATACGTATAAATGACTTTAGGTAAAAGAGGAAAATGCTTCTCCTGAAGCTGCCGTTTCTATTTTTTAATAGTTAAGGAAGTGTTTTTTAATATTTAAAGGGATTTAAAAAATAAAAAATAAAAATATAATTTATGCTTTCGGTATAATGTAAGGGTCATCTTTCTCGGTCACCCTAACATTACCTTTATAAAAAAGTGGATTAAAAAAAAATGTGAAAAACTCCACTTTATCTTTATGCCATATTTTTACAAAAAAACTGTATAAAATTTATATATTTAAAATTTATACCTAATATTTATTGCTCATGTTAAAAATATACACAAAGAAGTGTCTTAAACATGCATACACACAATATATTATTATTATTATTATTAAATGTTTGCGGATAATATCAAGAGATTGTCAAAACATCTTTATTATCGTGTCAGCTAAAAATAAGACTCACAAGTTCCTCTTTAACCACATACATATAATAGATTTAGATAATGATATCATAAGAAGAAAGTCCATATTAGCACTACTCGTGCGTATACTTTGTTGGATTTTGTTAATCTTTTCGGACCCGACCAAACTATCCCTTTCTCTGATATATCGACGGTCGATGCCATTGCCTATCTCCTATATTATTCATTCGCTTCTCTCTTTTCTTTTTGTTCTCTCTCTTTATTCTAATTCATCTATTTCATTTTTTTCCTATTTTTTGCTACATGGTTTTAATGATCTAGCCATGTTGTACCTATATTGTTTATAGTAAAAACTTATCCCACTTGATGAGGTGGCTGATGAGTGGTGCTACACCCATAGAGGGTATAGTCCGAGGAATTTAAGAGTGCAAATGGTCCAGTTCGGTCTGACGATGGATCCATCATTTTTTTGGATCGGACTGGACCGATAGCTGTCAGTCCGGTCCGGCCTAATTTTTTATTTTTTAAATAATTAATAAAAAGAATTTATTTAAAATATTATATTAAATTAAGTGATTTATTAATGTGAATTATATAATAAACTCAATAAAAAAATATTTTATATGGTCAATGATAATAAATTAAATGAAAATTATATTATTAATTTATATAATTAACTAATTGATATTATATATTAGTTAATTCATAGAATATTAACAAGTGTTAATAACATATTTAAAATTTTATATTGTTAATAGTGATAGGTTAGATGAAGATATATATAAAATATTGTAAATTTATAAAATATTAACAAGTATTAATAACATATTTAAAATTTTATATTGTTAATAGTGATAGGTTAGATAAAGATATATATAAAATATTGTATATTTATAAAATATTAACAAGTATTAATAACATATTTAAAATTTTATATTGTTAATTATATAATTATTATATAAATAATATATATAATTTTTTTTTTCATTCGGTCCGGTTCAATCTGATCCGGTTCAAAAAAATCTTGGATTCTGGACCGGATCGAAACTTTTCAGTCCTTTAAAACGTGGACCGAGACCGACTGGTCTTAGTCTCGGTCCGGTCCGGTTCGGACCGAAACGGTCGGTCCATTCGGTCCGACCGGACCGTTTATCAGCCCTACCGAGGATGGTTCCGATAAGGCTATTTGACCCATTTTTTTCATTCATTTTTTATGCTATTAAACATTTAAAAAAAATCACAACATTATTAAAAAATATTTTATTAATCTCTAAGTCAAAAAAAAAAATTACATCAGGACTCATTCTCAAGACAAGCAGCATTTCTCGGTAGTGTATGTATCTCATCAACTTTTGAATTTTTCCTTCAAAAACATAAATGATGATTCGATTATGATAAAAAAAAAATATCACATCTTGTATAACTACTTCAATGTATGAATGTAACCACTAATTTGGGTGCAAGGAATGGATTGCATGGAATCATCTTACAATGCTTATTATTTTACAACTTATCTTAAAGCAATCATGGTAATTATGTCATTTCATTAAAAAACAATTTTAATTTTGCATAACTACCAATAATTTCAAATAGAGTTATAATTATTATTTTTTCTTAGACAGTAGAAGCAATGAGAATTTTACAAACTTTCAGAAAATTTACGGACAAATAGAATCAATATCAATTGTCAATTTGACAAAGCTTATCAATGCCGCTGATAATTTTTAAAACAATTTTTTTTTTTTTTAGAAATATGAACAAACTCAAAGTCCAATTTAAAATTTAAGTTCTAGAGTTTGTAACTGTCGTGTAATTATTTTAAAAAATAATGTAATCTATTATTAAAATATTATTAACTTTTTAAATAAATTTTATATTTATTCACTTTTTTTTTTAAATTTATACAATACTTCCGCACTTTCGAACTAATATCATTTCTAATTTATTAATAAAGCAATGAACAAATGTCCAATCCACAACTTTTTCTCTCTGTTTTGGGGAAACTCAGTCCACAATTGATTGCTCCAAAACAATATAAGACTTTTGCGTTCGTTGGACTGATCAAAGGAAATAGAAACAATGTCAGGTCCCCAGTGCTGCTCCAACCCGCCAATACTCGATCCTAGCGCCGGCTCTGGCCATGTTGAACAGCTCGGTGGCTTAACAACCTACGTTTCTGGTTCCTCCGATTCCAAGCTTGCCATTATTCTCCTCTCCGACGTATTTGGTACCTACACATATTTCATCACATTTATCCTTTTCCCTCTGCACTTTTTCGTTATTTATTTGTTGTCATTTTCGGAAAACGTGGTATTCCCAGTGGTAGGGAAAGAGGAAGAAGATTCATTAGAAATTCACTGGTACATATCGAGATTCACATCCTCTGTCTGAAGTCGGATCCAGTACAGTTCATTTCTGATGTGATGAAATGTGCAACTGGCCGACAATCTCCTTCTTCCAGACATCTTACCTCCCGAAAGGAGGACTGAAAACCCATTGAACGATATATATAATAACAGCGACATAATTTGAAGAAAAGAGGTCAAAACAATTCGCGTATGATTATAAGGTTCCGTCCAAAAGATGTTGAAGTGTATTTTTTGCTCCAGTGAGGGTGTTCACCCCCCAGTAGAGTGGCGACTTTTACAGAGAAGATCAGTATTCTCCCGAGCCTTCTCGATCTTCAACTCGGTACTCTTGACGAACACGATCGCTCAGCGACTCGGAGCACAGAGATCAGGAGACAGAGTTGCGTCGAGCGTGTAGAAAACAAAATAAGTAAAAACTTTACGGTCTTCATTGGAATAGAGAGAGAGAGAGAGAGAGAGAGAGATTGATACTGATCAACGATTGCAATTCCATCTTCAGAAATCTCTGATTTTGCTGCGAAAACCTGGAATACTTTCCTGATGATTGGTGTTTGTGTTAGACGTTGTTTATAATCTTTTCCGTTCTTATGCGGTTGTTTGTTTCTTCCTTTTTCTGTTCTGGACTCCGTAAGATATGAAAATGAGATTTTAGTGCTTGATTCCTGTTGAGCAAGTAAGCTATGTTATTTGTACCTTCCACAAAATCATAAGCTATGCTATTTTAATGCCCTTTCAACTTCTAACTTTACATGTTTGACTTGTCCTGCAGGCTATGAAGCTCCAAAATTGAGGTATATATGCCTAATTACCATCTATTTTCTTCTAACCTTAGTTTACAGGTTTTTGCACTATCAGTTGGGTATCTTAGAATCTTATGAACAATATTGAAAAGATTTGAATTAAGATATTTTATTGAATTTTGAAAAATTAGAAAAATTTGAATAAAAATATTATAAAGTGAATATAATTTTTTAATATAATTTTTATTTTAAAATTTATAAAAATTATATTATTTTTGTGTTTGAATAATATTTGAGAATGAAAATTTTTATAATTTCGATAATTATTGTCTCATCTCTACGTTCAAACGAGCCCTAAGTTGTTTTTGAAAAGTTTATGCATCGCTAAACTCTTTTTATGCTATAAGTTTTGGCTAAGCTAGATTTCTATTTCTTTGAAATTACAAACTCCATATTCCAAACTTGGCTGACTTAGGTTGTGTTTAGGTAGTGAGGTATTTTTAAGTATTCTATAAATAATAGTAAAAAAATAATAAAAGAGTAATGATAAAATATTAAATAATAATGAATGATAATAAAATGTAAATAATAAATAATAATAAAATAATAAATCATAGTGACAATCTCAGTATCCACTTTAATTTGGTCACACAGTGCATGGGCACTTTTGCAATTTATTTTCTGTTATTTTGGAACCCGAGTGCAATAGATAAGTCATTGCCTACTTTTGCCTTTGTGAAAACTAACGTCAGCTGCTTTATACATTAAAGGAAGCTCGCAGACAAGGTTGCAGCAGCTGGATTTTATGTGTTGGTCCCTGATTTCCTACATGGAGATCCCTTTTCGTTCGAAAATGCTGATCGGCCTCTACCAGTTTGGATTAAGGATCATGGAACGGTGGGTTTTAGACTGCATGTAATCCTTGTGGAAATTGTTTACAATTGTCTTTGTTGCAGAGGGCCCTTTTGTGAAACTTGAATCCACTACTGGATTTTCATATGCATGGGATAAGTTAATTCCCAGGGCTGTCTGAAATATTTCTGGATTCTGCTGCATAACTTCTTTATTGTCATCATTGCATAAAGCAACAGATCATCATGGTTCATATATACTTGATGAATTTTGAACTAGCTGGCTACATCCACCTTTTGCGACCATGGTAGTATTGGTAACCCCAATATTATTGCAGGCTGCAGCCATCTACTAATTAATAATTGCTACGTAAATTTCATTATGCAGTTTCATGAGTGCGTGAAACTCTGTTTCATTTTAATAGGATAAGGGATTTGAGGAGGCAAAGCCAGTAATTGAAGCTGTGAAAAGTAAAGGTGTTTCTGCAGTTGGGGCTGCAGGTTTTTGCTGGGGTGGTGAGTTTTTTTTCCCCTATTGATTCTTTCTTATGTTCCCTCTTTTAATTTCCCTTTTTTTTTTTTTAATTGCATAGAGTCATAGTTTCGTAGTCACTCCCCTGGCCGCCTACCCTTCCACCATTATATATAGACAATGTAAGTTCTTCAAGTAGCTAGCTTCTTACTGGTTCGGGAAGAGGCTGATTTATGGACTTTTGTACGTTTGTTTTTTCAGCTAAGGTCGTGGTTCAACTTGCCAAGTCCGAACTTATTCAAGCTGCTGTGATATTACATCCGTATATTGTCACTGTGGATGATATCAAGGGTATGGATTCCAATGCTTAGATGTTCCAGAATTATATATTAGTTTTCAGTACTACATCGATAGTTAATCTGCAACGCCAGAACTTAAAGTGCCTTTTGCCACGGAAAAAAAAAAACACTTAAAAAGTCATGCCTTTGAAACACTCGGAAAAGAACTTCTATCGACTATCGCTCATCGATCATACTAGTCTTCCAATTTGAATATTGCATTTTATTCAAAAGCACCTGGTTTTATAAGCTATAAGCTGCCTTTTTCCTTTCTGTGGTGGTCAAAGGATGTTAATTATTTTCTATTAGCATACCGATTGATTTACATGAATGGTTTAATCTTACTAATTAATGTCTTATCTTGGCCTATGTCACAATCATTTTCCCAGCAGCTTTTTGAAATGATTTATTTTCCAGTACTACTACTGGTGATATTTCTACCCTGAAATTGTTTGCAAATCCATCGATATTTGCTAATTTTCATGTTAACCAAATTAGCAAAAGTGTCATATATAGTTTGATGGTCATTGTTTGGAATTCATTAATTTCAGCTGTAAAGGTTCCAATTGCGGTACTAGGAGCTGAGATTGACGAACTGGCTCCACCCGAACTCTTGAAACAGTTTGAACAGGTCTTAAGTACCAAAACTGAGGTAGGAAGATCGTATCTTTAATTAGGTCCCTTTTCTTTTGCAGTGCTCCTAATTACGGATTGCCAAGCAGAGTATATAATAGCAGCTAGCTAGCTAGATGATCTCTTCGATCAGCTTCAAGTTTCATTCGTATGGCATGTTATAATGTTCTGCTAATTTGTCTTTCATGACAACCCTAGCCTCTTGAAACAAATAGTAGCACATGAGCCTGCATTCTTACAATAACCGCGCGCGTACCTCATGCTATGCATGCAGCATCTTGCGTTGCTTTTGCTCTCATCGATCGATCATTTCCCAGTTTTTGAATTCAACATGAGTAATCATGAAATGATGATAATATTGGATTTTTCTCAGGTGGATAGCTATGTTAAGATATTTCCGAAAGTCATACATGGTTGGACAACCAGGTACGATGATGAAGATGACGGCGCCGTGAAGTCTGCTGAGGAGGCCCATCAGGACCTGTTACAATGGTTTGTTAAGTACGTCAAGTGATCATATTTCCAGGTCAGGTGATCAGATATATATTCGCTTGTTTGTTACGTACGTAGTCTTGGTTTGATATGAATAAGTACGGCATGCATGCATGCCATATTAATATTATTGGAGCCAATCAAATGCTTAATTGCTTTTTCAGACTATTGGCCTCGTTTGGTTATACGATAAAATGAGATATGAATAAAATATTATTAAAATATTTTTTTAATATTATTTTTATTTTGAGATTTAAAAAAATTTAATTATTTATTATATTTTATGTGAAAGTATAAAAAAATTGTAATGATTATATAAAATGAAATAATTTCATCTGTATAACCAAATCAGATCTTAAATATCATAGAGATATATCTGGAGTACTAACTACTTCAATGTGTGGTTTTTTCATTAATTGTTTAAAAAACTTAATTGTGAAAAAGAAAAAACAAAAAAAAAAAAAAAGAAGTTGCCCAAAGAAAATCTGGTTGGGCTTGGGCCGAAGACTAGTAACAAGGCTCTCATAATTTGTCCTTTCCAAATGATCATCTTAATTAATTATTAACTTTGCCTTTGAAGTCTAGCAAGCTACAGCGATTATTGATCAAGTTGGTAACATGCAAATCAATAAGCATGCAATATTAATGTGTAATCTCTAGCGATGAGTGGCAACTAATTCGAGAGTGGAATTGATTAAGTACTCTTAACTAATCTGCATGCAGCATGCCTAGTTAGTATACTACGTGTCTTTATTTATTTGAATGAATTAATACTACTCAGGATGTGGAAAATTAAGACTATTATATACATCAACATGATTCATTACACAAGGCCAAAATTAAGTTATAGATGTGGGCGGGCAAGAACATGTGCGTACGTACAAAGCCATAATATTCAATTAATAAATTTATAATACTCCTTGAATTAGTAATTAATTAAATAAGAGTACTATGTACAAATGGCAGGCATGAGGCATTCCACGTACATTTATTTAACCTACCTAGCTTAGAAATTAACAAAAGCTTCATTACGTAGTGGGGAATGTTAATTAATTGAATGGCATGCAACACTTTATTACGTGACATGAACTCGTACATACGGAAACCAACTTGAATATAAATGGAGAGGTACAGTAATATTACTCTTTTCTAAAAAAAAAATGTTTTCAGCTTCTTGAATATTTATATATATATATTTCAACAAAATACCATAATATCGCCATACCACCCGTTTAAAAAAATTTGATTTTGATGTTACTTTTTTTATTACATTTTCATGAAATAAAATATTAAAATTTTTTTGCCAATAAGAAACCATGACCTTGTCCAAGACGTTTGCAAATAAAAAGTTAATTAAAAAAAATACAGTCCTTAATAAATAGAATAGTTTAAAAAAAAAAAAAAATTAGAAAGCAAATACAAAGTTGATCGAGACTGAGCGAAACGACAATGAAGGATTCAAGTGGTTGAGGGTGCCCCCATTTGGATGGTCAGGAACTTTTTATAAATTAAATAATATGTTGAGGGGCTTAATGGGCACAAAAAATATCGTGACGCGGTGGGGTGGCCCAATCCACTCGCCTTAGAAGCATGTGAAGAACACACCAGGTAACCGATTGACGCTACGCGGCCTGTCAATGCCGTGGCCCCACCTGATTGCTTCATTGACTTACATCATGGGAAAGCGCGTGGAATCCATCAGCAACTCCTTTCCCCTCCTCCTCATATAAATATAATATATATATATATATATGTCTTCTTCTTTAATTTTTTAATTACTTCCTTTTTTTTTTTTTCAATTTTCTGACTGCAATGCCCTTTTTTTTTTTTTTTTCAGTTATTGCCAAAATGTTATTTTTAATATATCTATATATATTATATATATATAGTGTAGATTTTTGAAAGTGCCTAAGAAAACAAATAAATTTGCAAGTTTGCAACATATAGTGATCGATTTATAGCCATTCTATGAGTTTTTGGATTAGCATATTTTATAGCCATCAATTCAATCAAAGATTCCCCACTTGTAGTCTGTAGATCCCATGTGATGCACATGCTTAGATGGAATTCAATGAATACTACATCCTCCCCCTATTGGTACTGTATATTGATTTAATTTTAATGTTTACATATTATATATATATAACAAGAGATTATATAGACTGTGAGACAATCCCAAAACCTAAAAATGAAAAAGGAAGAGTTAAGATATAGATATCGATATCTCGTGTAACTATGAACCTCTTTTGTTTAAAGAGAAATGCTACATTTATAAAAAAAAAAAAATTCAAATAAAACTATAAACTAACATGACTTTATATGATAAGTTAGATCTACTTTATAATAAAAATAATTTTATAATTTAAGATACCATTGTATTTTAGCAAAACTACCAACCAAGTGTCCTCGTATCATTATTTATTTACCCAACCACGTTTTACTAATGAATAGTATGCTAACTCTTTGTAAACCTGATTACATAATTACTTTTAGAGTGAAAAAGTAATAGATTTGTAGAGTTTGAGTGTTAAAATAGTTATTATTGTATGTATTCATTTCTTATATAATATTAAATATTTAAAATATATATATCTCTTTCATATATTTTATGATCTAGAGTTTAGATACAAATTAATTTAGACTAACTATAGATGTAAAAAACACTCACTTATGAGGAAGGGCTCCATACATCAATAGCAACTAGTTTGTTAAGTTTCCTACCGCCACGCGCAGCACCGTCAGGATCAACGGCGTTGAGTCTTCTTGTTCTGACCTTCCACTTCTCTCCAGGTGTGGCACGTGTACTGCACGCGCCACCACAGACAGTGGCGACCCTTCATCGACGATTCGTCTCAGTTTTTGTTACTTTCCTATGTTTCCGCTTTCCCTAACCAATGATCGAGTGAAAGTAGATGACATTCCTTCTAGCCAGTCCATACCAATATGTTGCAACATACAGCTCTTTACTGCAGCTTCTAACTGTAACTTTATAGTCTATTCAGCGGACTATTTAAAAATCTTCACTAAGCTATCTCCCCTTGTGAGAATTGGGTGGGAGCCATTTATTTGGGTCCAAAACTCTCATTTTCATTTTCTTTTTTGTGTTGTAATATGTTAGTTCTGGAAAGATTGTAGGAGACTCTCACTCCAAACTTGTATATTATAACTTTTAGTTTATCTATAAATGCCTTATTTGCCAAAGAAAAAAAAAAAAAAAACTAGTTTGTTAAGTTTAGATAAATGGCTTGTGAGACGAATCAATATATATGTCTAAGATTTTGTTGCTAAATTGAAATATAAAAGAAAAACCATTTTATTTTAAGATTAGAGGGAGAAAGAAGTAGATATATAAAACGAGTTTTATAATATTTATTAAGTATTTAATATTATTTTAAAGATTTATTTAGACAACTATAAATATTTTAACACATATTTTATATATTTATTCTCCTAGTATTCTATGTCTTGGTATTCACGTAAAAATTCAGCGTATCAATAACTCTATTTTAGGATGAGAAATAATTTAACTATAATAAAATTTTGTAAAATCAAATTCATAAATTAATGTGGGTTGATGTCATATGTTTGATTGTAAAATTATTTTTATTATAAATTAAATCTAACTCATGATATCAACCCACAACTTGATTAATTTTGTAGTATACTACGCACTTGTGATTATGTGAAATAGAGAATTCAAACTTAAAAAAATAAAATAAAAATAAAGGTAAATTGGTTGAAAATGAGTGGCAAAGAGGTCTTTCACGACCCAACGATAATGCATCTCTCAATCCTGTTGTTTAATAATCCCCTTTCTCCAATTTTTTTTTTTTTAGAGAAATGGTAATTGAATAGATAAAAGTGATGGATTAAGGTACCGTTCAGATAGTGAATTAAAATGAAATAAATTAAGATAAAAATTAAAAGTTAAATAAAATATTATTAAAATATTATTTTTTTAATATTATTATTATTTTAAAATTTTAAAAAGTTAAATTATTTATTATATTTTATATAGAAATTTGAGAAAATTATACTAATGAGATGAGTTGAGATCACTTTTCAATTTAAACGGAGTCTAAATTTTTTAGTTTTTTATTTAATTATTAAGGAAGAGAATTTTAATAAATTGATATTTTTTATTTTTTAAAAATATTTAAAGATATATAAAAAATGATTAAAAAAAATAGGTTTTTTTTTTTTTTTAATCTCCTTTCATTACTTTATTTAATTAAATAATTTCCATTTCGTCCCTTCTTGTTTTTTTTCCTCTCTCTCTCTCTCTCTCTCTCCCTTCAAAAGCCTTCTACTTCAAGTAGATTTTTCTGAGATTTCCACCCTCTAGCTCTCCCTCTGCACTCTGGGATCCTGAAACACTTTTCAACCAGAGTTTCCTGTTGCAAGCCACGATTTATCTGCCACTTCCATTCCTACTTTTCAGCACCAAAAGAAAAGCACTTCCATTCTGCTCTGGAAACCACCTTTCCTCTTATATATCAAACTATATATATTTATATTTCCTCAACGCGTTTGAGACTTTCGCCATTTTTTGTTCCTCCAAAGTTAATTCTTTTTTATCCAGCTAAGTTTAGGCAACCATCTTTGAAAAACTCACACGTCTATGCATGATCTGTAACATCTTCGTCTCCAGCTACATTTAGAGGCTTCCGCCAGGTTTCTTGGCCATTCGACGTTCCTATCCTTTCTTCTTTACTAGGCTCGGTTTAGGTACCACAATAAGTCTTTATTCGTTAGTTTAACCCCAAAAGTTTGTATGTTGCTTTTAAACTCTACTGGGTTTTCCTTTTCTTGAGCTTCATCTTTTTTTTTTTCCTCACAACCACGAATTTTGAAATTGGGCTTCAGTCGCTTGTGTAATTGTTTTCAATTTTTTCCATGTTGATCTAGACGTTAGTGTGCCAGTTTCGTTTATTTAGGTATTTTGGGTTTCTGAGTCATTGAACGATTGAAATTTCGGTGAAATTTGGTTTAACTTTTGGGATTTTGATCTGGGTTTTGAGTGTGAAGTCAAGGCCTTCGCTGCGCCTATTGGTTTATTGCTTTGAAGGACTTTAATGCTCTGTTGCTAAGATGCAGCCTGATCAGAGGAAAAAGGTAAAATTACTCATTTCTGCTGTATACAGTTATATATGTGCGTATATTGGCTCACGTTATTGGTTTGAGATTATGCGAGTTGAAGTCTCGAGAATTGCTTCTGTATTTCTTTCATCTAATTTTAAAGGGAATCAAATTAATTGCAACCAAATCGCACTTGTTCAAATATGAATTATTTTCTTTTTTATAATTCATTATTGTCCTCTAATTTGTTGTGGTCCATTTGTACTGGGCTGCTTGTTATGTTGTGTTTATGATTCCTGTGTCTGGATCGAATGGAACCACCTGTCATGTTCATTTTTCAGCTTCTGTGCCAGCTGCTATGTCACCATTGCAGTTTTGTGGGAGGTCCCACTAGAATACTCGTCATATGACAGTTGCATGGCTGGCTTTTTTATTTCTCATGTTATGCTATATCATTATTTAAGGGTTAGTTTGGGATTCAAACTGTTATCTGGTGTGAGATACTACTTATCTAGGTTTTCGGACTTTAGTTACGCACTGTGTGCGACTTGTCTTTTTATTTTGGGTCTTGTAAATAAGTGACCTCTAATACCATGTTCTTGTCCTCTCCCTTTACCTTTTCATTTCTGCCATTTCATGAATTTATATTATCTTGCAAAATAATAATTTCTTGTACTGGTTGTGAGAACCAGCAGTGATCCTTTTGGTGATCCACTGAGTCGTATTCCATTTCCGTCTATTGCGGTTCTACTGTCTATATCAGATCAAATTCCTTCCCGAATGACGGACAAAAATGCCTGACACTCTCTTATATACCAACTCATGAAGCATTCTAGCGATCGATCTGTAAGGTTGAACATATAGGGCCAAATATTTCTTCTTCCACTTGCATTACGTCATGTGTGCAAGTTAAGTTAAACAGTAAATGTAGCATTGGATAATGCTGGATGCCAAAGCAGTTCTTAAATACTAAATATGATGACCATCAATGGTTTTGCAATTGCCGTTTCCTCTCTAGGTGAACTAGTATGTGGGATATCAATGTTAAATCTTGTTGATGCTAATTTCTAATATCAGTAGTACATATGTTATCTGGTTATAAATTATGTTTAGCAGTAGTATTTTTTTAAAATGAATTATGTTGCAGATCATATCAACTGCATTTTGTATTTCTGCTTATGGTGTTGTGGTGATAAAATTTCATGATCTAGTATTGTACTGCAGTCATCGGTCGAAGTGGACTTTTTCACGGAATACGGTGAGGGTAGCAGGTACCGAATTGAGGAAGTTATTGGGAAAGGAAGCTACGGTGTTGTTTGCTCTGCATATGACACACACACAGGAGAAAAGGTTGCGATTAAAAAAATAAATGACATATTTGAACATGTCTCTGATGCCACTCGCATCCTTCGTGAGATTAAACTTCTTAGACTCCTGCGTCATCCAGACATTGTGGAGATCAAGCACATCCTCTTACCGCCTTCCAGGAGGGAATTCAAAGATATATATGTTGTTTTTGAACTCATGGAGTCTGATTTACACCAGGTTATTAAAGCAAATGATGATTTGACGCCAGAACATTATCAGTTTTTTCTTTATCAGCTTCTTCGTGGCTTGAAGTACATACACACAGGTCATAATCATTTCGTGTAACTGTAGAAATTTTTCTAGCTACATGTTGCCAGTATAATAATTTTTTGGCTATACTTTAGAATGTTTATACCAGTAAGGAGTTGCTAATTTTGTTATCATGGTTTCAGGACTGATTTTTTCCTCTTTAATGTTTAATTTTCTTGTAGCAAATGTATTTCACCGTGATCTAAAACCCAAAAATATCTTAGCAAATGCTGACTGCAAACTCAAAGTCTGTGACTTTGGTCTTGCAAGAGTAGCTTTTAATGATACTCCCACTGCTATATTCTGGACGGTAATTTTCTTTCCTTTTTCTTTTTCTTTCCTCCCAAACTTCTGTGATTTTTTTGTAATTGAACTTGTGGAAGCATTATGTATGCGATTCACAAAGTGTTGGTTTTTAGCCAATATCTCTATCCAATTTTATTATTTGTAATTATCATGTTGTAGGACTATGTTGCAACACGATGGTACAGGGCTCCAGAATTGTGTGGATCCTTTTTTTCAAAGGTGCAATAATTATTACCTCTTTGCTTTTTCTTGGAAGTTGCTTAATCTTTTCCTCAGAGATACTGATTACTGATTCTTCTTCTGTTGCAATTATTGAGTCATTATCATTCTTGTCTATCTTCAAAAATTTTTTGTCTAATATTTTTGTACATCATCTCATTCTCTCTTTTCTTTCTTTTTCAAGCAATTTTTATAACTTCAGTACATTTTACTTTTGTGCTTTTCTTACTAGTTAGATTTGTGTTATGCAGTTCAGATTGCTGCTACTTTGGATTGGCAATCGTTGAAATTACTTTGCTTTTTCTTTTTCTTTGGACTATGCCTTTCACTTACAGGGTTATCTCTAGATCTGGAACTTTTTTAAGAATCAGGCAACGTTCATGACACACCATTAATTGTATTTAAGATAGAATTATGGCACATATAGCAAGTTTTACTACAAACTCAACCAATTGTTCATGTGTAGCCTTATGCATTTTGTTGGCTTAAAGAGAACTGTATTTTTAAAGGTTTTAACTACTGGATAACATGCCTCTGCAGGGATGTGATTACATTTGCAGTTATACAGGCAAGACTTTCAGTTTATCAGGCTAGGCATTCAGTCCTCACTTTTTCTTTATGTAATCGAGGTTTTTTGGAAAAAAAAAAAAAGTGTCTTGCCTTTTCTCAAAGGTTGTGCCTGGCTTGAAGCTGAATCTTTGTCTGTAGAATGTTCTTTTAGTTACTTGAAAGTCAAGGCCATTGTGTGTTTCTAATAATTATTTAATTTATTAGATAACAAACTAAGCTCTGCTCGCATTTAGGGAATTAATCGAGATACATTGTATACATGTGCTTTAACATGTATGACTGGGCGATTATGCCTATGCTTATTGGATGTTTGTTGTCCCATGGGAGACCTCCATGTAAAGGTTGTCATCTCTCAATTCCAAGCCCAAGCAAATCCTCTCTTTTCAATAAGATAAGAAGAATGAGCTTTGTCAACATTCTGCTTAACTATGTTAAACAGTCTCAGGGATGTTGGTTGTATGTACTTGCATGTCTGTGTAATGCCCAGTAATATGTGAAGCTTAGGAAACAGAAACATGCTGAAGTATTGAAAGTGTCCAGCAATTGGGTACATGGGATGCATTTTTTGATAGGTGGGTACATGACATGTATTTGGAAACATTAGTTATAAATGTGCCTGTTGGAAGAATTGGTAAGACTATTGAGCTTGCTCTACAATCCCCTGAATCAGTAATTATAACACCCAATGAGAAAAAACCTGGGTTTACTCTGCAGGGGTGTGTCTGAACAGTTCCCACCATTAAAAAAAAAAAAAAAAAATCCAGAGCTCTCATCTGTTGAGGCAATAACTCCGAAGGGTTTATGCAAAAGCCCTTTACAGTATTTTTATATGCCCTTAGTGACTGACATAAACTATGTTTTGGGAAGGGTTGGATACCCATACAGTTCATTTCCCAGAAAAAGCTAATACCGAGAATTATCAATTTCACAATTCCTGAAATCACCTTACCTCTGGTTCCTGTTATGCCCATAAAACAGTTGCTTTTTAAAATGTTTTTTCTGCTAACTGTTTCTATGCCATTATAAATTTCTCAATCTCAATCTCCTCTCCTGATCATGGTATACGTTGTTTTCAGTATACACCAGCGATAGATATATGGAGCATTGGATGCATCTTTGCAGAGCTTTTGACTGGAAAACCTCTTTTTCCTGGGAAAAATGTAGTTCATCAATTAGATCTAATGACTGAGCTGTTGGGAACACCATCTGCTGAAGCCATTGCCAGGGTCTGTATGTTGTGATTAACTTATTCCTAATATGGATTAGAGTATGATATTATGCACTATTGTTCTTTTGCATGTCCTCATCCATACGGATTATATTTCCCTAACCGCTGGGATTATACAAACAGGTTCGCAATGAAAAGGCTCGGAGATACTTAAGCAGCATGAGGAAGAAGAAGCCCATCCCTTTTTCCCAGAAGTTCCCAAATGCAGATCCACTTGCACTTCGTTTATTAGAAAGAATGCTGGCATTTGAACCCAAGGATCGACCTACTGCTGAAGAGGTAAAAATATTCATCAATCTTCTCTTATTTTACAATCTATCTTCTCTTCTCAGGGAGCATAATGTGTTTCGTGTTGTCAGGCTCTTGCTGATCCATACTTTAAGGGCTTGGCCAAGGTTGAGAGGGAGCCTTCAGCTCAACCAGTTACCAAGATGGAATTTGAATTCGAGAGACGAAGGATAACCAAGGAAGATGTACGAGAGCTTATATATCGAGAGATTCTGGAGTATCATCCAAAGATGCTGAAAGAGTACTTGGAGGGAGCAGAGCCAACAAGCTTTATGTATCCAAGGTATTCTTATAGAAAATTGAGTACAGATTTTTCGTATGAATCTCTGACCCTTGTTTAGTGGTTATGCAAAACAATTTCAAATCATCATGTTGATCTTGCCTACGGCCATGAAGATTAGAATACACACTACTTATATCATTTGGGCAACTTGGGCATTTTTTATGCTTATGGTTAAATGTGCCATGGTTCTGCCTTTACCATTTGAAAGCGCATGCCTTTAACATCCTGGCTTTGTTTTTTATATTCTTGAAATTTAATGTACTGTGGAATGTTAGAATTCAGCTAAATTGATTTCTGCATTTGGTGATTCTAGAATATAAATTCGATAAATTCATATTGATGATCAAATCCAATTTCAAAGATGTCATGCCACCAAACTTAGCTCAGAATCTTTTCGAGTTTGCACGAATTTGTCAATGGTTTCCTAAATTAAATTTTAATATGTTTCTTCATGCAGTGCCGTTGACCATTTTAAGAAGCAATTTGCTTATCTTGAGGAGCATTATGGAAAAGATGGTACTGTTGCTCCACCTGAGAGGCAACATGCATCATTACCGAGGTGCATTACTACTATTCCTTTTTGGCTCTCTTTTTTCCTCCTAAAATCTTTTTGTTGAGCTGCCTACTTTCCTTATTTTGCATTATCTAGTCTGCTAATAAAGGGGTTGTGCCTTCAGGACATGTGTATTATATTCAGATAATGCGGTACAGAATTCAGCAGATGTTGCAGATGATCTCTCCAAGTGTTCGATCAAAGAAATTGAGAAGGCTCATATGGACAGGAGTTGTGGGATCCCTATGACACAGCTTCCTCTACAAGTTCCTCAAGGTATCCAAGGTGTGTATTCTGTATTTGATTGCTCATATTTACATTTTTTTGTAATGATTTCCATGTTCACTCTCTCGTTTGAGTAGAATGGTGTTATCAAAGTGTGAACAAATATTCTGGAAACTTTTTCTTATTTCTTTTTCTCCCATGTTTGACAAATACGTGTGCATGTGCATACTGACGTCTCTTCTATCCCTGAAGAGTTTTCATTTCTATAATCTTCTGTTTTGATTGGTATTTTTCTAAATCTGGAAGCCACAGAAAGTTGGTAAAGTTGGAATACAGCTGTCATAGGCCTCTCATCTTACAATAGTAAGCTTTTGAAGGGGTACCTATTAGTCTTGGATACGTTAAATAATTCTCAAGATGACTGTCTTAAATACAACACCTATGTTGCCTCTGAATTCAAGGTGCTTAGAAATACTCCTATTTACTAGGCTTTGTTAGAACTGATTTGTAATTTTTTTCTTAGTAGTATTGACAGGCATGACAGCTAAGAATATGCTCCAACTTGAATGAATTCAATTAAGCATATGTTTGAACTTGAATACATTTGTGATAAGCAAGTACTACTCCAAAGCTGTAACTTTAAAATTGCTGCTCTTCGTTCCCCATCCCACCTTTGATCCTCGCATAGCTTTACACTATTGGCACTCGACTTATAAGAACATAGTGTACCAACTCTGATTACAAGCGGATTACTCCACAGGAGTTGCTGCAAGGCCTGGTAAAGTTGTTGGTTCAGTGTTGCGGTACAACAATTGTGGGGCAGCAGCAGCAGCTGAAGCTCTTGAACAGCGGAGGATGGTTAGAAATCCATCTGGTACAACTCAATATTCTGCTTCAAATGGCTCATATTCAAGAAGAAACCCGAGCTGTAAGAATGAGAGGGGTGAAGATGATGGGGTTGAAAGTTCTAAGTACATGGCAAGGAAAGTCGCTGCTGCTCAAGGTGGATCTGGAGGTCACTGGTATTGATATTGGTCATGTTAATTTTGTGCTGATCTGCCTACTATAGATATTATCCAACCGAGTTTTGGGGAAAATCTACCACTCATCATGGATTGTTCTGCCAAATTAACTCTTCAGCTTTGATAACAGTATTCGATCAGTGTTATGAACTGGCATAGGTGCTTGGGAAGTGCAACTTTTTTCGGTGAAGTGGCTGGCTAAAAGTTGCAATTTGCATCTATATCTTGACATTTACATGGGGTTCCCGATGACTCTTATCCTTGAACTTATTCTCTGATTCATAACCGAAACCAAGATTCAGCTGATGTGTGTAGCCATGAATGAGAAGGCAGTGCTATTGATTGACTTGGAAGTTCTTTTGTTTCGTTCTCATTCTTTGATAGACTCTAGAAATTAATCTCTGTGGGTTCTTCATAACTGTCATATTGATTGTATCAGTTGACCTTAGTTATTTGTGCTCCAAATAGGGATCTTTATTCACCAGAACATCTTGAGCTGTTTGTCACAGTGACTAGATTGACAGTTGGAAATTTTCTGGTATACATATTTGGTACCTGTATTTATTTGCACTTAAATTGCTGACTCTACACGAGCCCTCTTCAAGAAAAGACATGCCTGATATATATATATGCATCTCGTGGGGTTCAACTAATTGTATGATTCTTTGCCAGAGTTTTAGACGGTGATTTTCATCATTCTCGCTTCTTGGGTTGCTGCACTTGAATAAAAATGGTAGTTTGTCCTTTTTATTCAAGCTTTCTTCCTTCTTTGTCTTTTTCCCTCAAAATGTACAGACTTGTTGACTTTTGTCCCCCCAAAAGAAAAAAGGAATATTAATAAATAAATCAATAAAGTTCTTCGCATGAACTATTATGCATAAATCCTTTGCATCTATACGCGGAATGCTCTGTTTTTATTCTTTATTTTTTGGTAAGTTCTGCACTCAATACTTTTTGAACCTACTGTTCAGTTTTCAGTCTGTTCATTCATCTGGGCTGGAACTCGGAATTCATTGGTTATAACTTATACACGGATTATTTGGAGTTTTTCAGTACTTTTCCAAACGAATTTCTGACTAGTCGAGAAAAAAATTGTACTGGGGGTGACCAAGAAGTGAAAGATCATCTAGGAAAAAAAATATATATATATATATATATATTATTTTCATTTAGATAAAAAAAAAAAAGGCAAGTATATTTATATTGAAAAAGACATTCTGGATGTCTTTTGCCTGGCTCTGTTTCGATTTGAAGAGGTTTGTGTGGTGACCCATAAAGCTGGTTTATAGGGTAGAATAAAGTCAAGATTTTCCAGCGGATTTTAGCAATTGAAGATATCTTTTGAATCAAGATTCAAGACTAATCATTGAAAAAGACTTTAATTGGTTTGTTAAGAGCAATTGACAAGGATTTTCAATGCAGGACAAGGACTTCCAATGTAACTAATTATATAAACGTGGTATTATAGGACCAAAATAGTAAACAGAATAATGCTTTTGAGTCTTATATTATTCTTAAAGGGTATGTAGCAGTTTGACACTCGGTACGATACTTTTATTCCTAAACAAGATTAAAACCAAGGGGGTGAGCCATCCTGATTAGTTGTTTTGATACAATTTATGTAGACAATTATGATGCCACGGTTGGAGACCGAGATCTGTAGGTCTTTTTTTGGAGGATAGAAGAAGAAAATCTGATGGAAACTGCACCAACGACAGTGCATAAGCCCCACACATAACGGCAAAAGAAGAAAATTGCAGAAAAATAGGGAAGCAGCCTGATCTGTTTCCAACAAGATGGGTTTTTTTTTTTTTGCTGAAGTTTCAGTTGTGCAGAGAGAAAATGGGAACAATGTTAGGGATTTGATTTAATTTTTGTAAGGTGTCGGAGACAGATTAGCAACAAGCAATAATATGTTCAACGGAAGCCCAATACTGGAAAAATACACATTTTTTTTAACTGCACAGCGATAGCACACAAGATATATGACAGAAACAGTCTGCTGAACCTTCGGATTACACAGTTTTTTACCCAAGGCAACAACCAAACACCAAATGGACCAGAAACATCAAATTCTTTTCCCCGCTCAGAAATCAGTAATTGTCGTTGCATTACAAAAATGGCTGAATCCTAACAAAATCTTTTCTTATTTTTGCAGCGAAAGATGTTCTAAATGTTAATCCTAAATCAGTATAATCTCGGTTTCACACGCCTCCCATTGACATCACTCCCGTCTAGGTAGGGCTCATTATGGTAGGCACGAGCCTTGACAGAATGCTTGCCAATCCTGGCCACATATTGCAGCAATTCACTGAGGACAAGAGGGCAGCTTTCCTTCAAATATTCAAAACCATCTGTCTGCATCACAGCTGAAAACAACAAATCCCCCCCCCCGTAAGTCACCAATTATGTATTCCTTAAGCAAATAGGTTAAACGATAAAATCCACTAAAAAAACTGCCTAATTTAGATTATTATTCAAGAATAAAGCAAATGCGATATATGCATGTTAGCCAAACATGGCAGGACAGAAATTTGCTGAATCATCAGAAAAGACCTCTTATTGGACTGGTTTCAGCCAGATGGCCGTTAAAACGGTAGTACACATGCTAATTGAAAGACTTTCAAGTAGTTAACACCGAACCAACTTCACGTATTTCGTTTCAGAACATTGGCTGTTAAACCAGACCATGCATAAATTGGTCATAAGGTGCATATTGTATTTCACAAACAATGCATAAAATTCTCCACAACGGGACTCACAATCAAATAATACATGAAGCAATATAGAAACAAACAGCTCTCAAATAAATTACACATAAAGCTAAAAAAACTTTAGTGCTTTCCATTAATAAGTTTTTTCGTCAATATAGAGAAAATCTACTATTGAGTTTCCCATGTAAAGTTTAGCATAACGCATCTTGCTAACATATCAGGCACTAGCCTGGTTTTCAGAATCATTTCATATGAGGAGCCCATATTGTTCAGTTAGTTGGGTCTGGACCTAAGCATGTCTTCCTTGTAGAACTACAACAGCCTTTTGAACTAAGAAGTCGTGCTGAGAAGCTGTAACATATGAGTTCAAATTTAGGGCTTGAAACTAGTATTTTATTTATTTATTTATTATTTATTTTTATTGTCTTTATTATTTTATTATCATTTTAGGAAATATGCTAACCGATAGATTAAATTAGTGATTCATTCCCTATCAGAACCTTCATATGGTTATCCATTAGGTTCCCATATTAGATTTGGTTCCTAGTTCAAGACTAACTCCAACTCAAACTCTTCAAAATCCTCTCAGAATCTGACCCCTCGTAGGAAAATGTTCCTAAAGTTTAGGCAATTTTGAATTATAAACAATCTGCTAAAGAATCACGTTGCTTCCCTCCCGTCGCCTATAAGAATCCCACAAGGCCTCTGAATTGTAGACACAAAAATCCCTGGAGAAAAGACTCTTCCACGTAGAGAAAGAAACTCACTCCGCAAGCACCACGCAGCCTCCCTCCCGGCAACCAACAGCCATCTTGATGGACCACCTCCCACACCACCACAGAAAACGCCGGCCAACCTATTTCCGTCGCACCCACTCCCTCAGGTAAGCCCCTGCCGTCGCGCGCCACCTTCCTCCCTCTCGGTTATTGAGTTTTCAATTTCACCTCTCTAAAACTCTCTTCCTTTTTCCCTCTCTCAATGTCACACCACCATAGGGACCTCCCAGTTGCACCGACGTCACGATCAGCCACCCTGAACCGCCGTCGCACTCAGTCCCTCTCTCGGTGAGTCCCTCGTTTTCGCACAGCCATCCCTCTGTTGTCCCGCATGTTTTAATTCCCATGGAATTAGTTTGTGTCATAGCAGGCCCTTCGGCCCTAAGGCCATACGGCTAAGTCTATTTTTAAAACAAACAGAGTGTTGGGCTTACTTTAAATAGTCTTGTATTTTTAATTGGCCTTAATTTTATTATACTGTTTTAATAATTTTATTGGGCTGGTTATATTTTCAGAAAAACATTACTCTTCCATGGGCTTTATCTATTTGAATAATTATGAGCCCATAGACGCAAATTTTATAAAAGTATTTAAGGGATTTTAAAGTATGTTTTTAGAGTTTGCTATGAAGCCTATTATTTTAGTTACGTTCCATTATACATATTTAATTACTTGGAGTATTGCGACACGCTTTTCTAGGAAATTAATAACGTCTAGTACCTCGTATAGGTAACGCGCTACAAGTTGGAAATCAGAAAGCAGCGCTAAGAGGTAAATAGTATGATCATATAGATGCATACGAACTGTGAATATTATTGTTATGTATGAAAATATGATGTGCTTATGATGGTTAACTATGCTACGCTAAGAGGCAAATCAAGGTTAGATTCCTTTTACGATCTTTGATGAATATGAGATTATGCTTGAATGAATGAATTTGTGGCTCGATTGATTGAATGTTACTAAAATCATATGAAAGCCATGAGATGCTCATGTAATAATTCAAGTCAAGTATGCCATGTAATGAAATAGCCATGTCCATGTAATACTTAGATTATGTATGCCATGTTCATGTAGTACTTAGATCATGTACGTCATGTTCATGTAGTACTTAGATCATGTATGCCATGGAATGTCATAAAACGTTCAGAGCATGTTACGTCATGTCATGTTATGCTATGCCATGTAGAAGAAAATGCCATGTTATGCTATGTCATGCTATACCATGTACAAGAATATGCCATGCTATGCTATGCCATGTACAAGAATATGCCATGCTATGCTAGGTTATGTAAAAGAATATGCCACATTATGTCATGTTATGCTATGCCATGTACAAGAATATGCCATGTCAGAAATATTCATAAAACTAATAAATTCTCATGCATTGAGAAATGTAAGAAATATTAGGATGCCACAGACTCAAGCGTGGTTAACCACAAGTTGGGTGAAACACGGACCCAAGCGTGTTTCACTCCATATTATGCAAGTTGGGTGAAACACGGACTCAAGCGTGTTTCACTCCATGTTAAGACAAGATAAACAAGATATTATGCATTCACGTTACATGTTTACCATGATCATATATACTACCGCTCATGTTAATGATGAATACGTATGCTATTTGAATCTGTGACGATATATGTATATAAAGTCTTTCAGAAAGTCATGTTACGTGTATGATTGTAAATCTATGAAACTGTATGTTGTGAAGAGTTTTCAGAAATTAAGTCCATGCTAGGCCAAATTATATTTTACGGTATGATATACTACTTACTGAGTATTCCACTCATTTTTTTGTTTGTCTTCCTGTTTTCTTCTATGTTTAATTCTCACAGATGCAGATTATGATGATGCATAGCTGGATGGCCAGGAGTAGATTTAGTACAAAGAATTAGGGAGAAATAAGTGATATTCACACAAGAATTAGATCTCTTTTACATCATTCATAGGATTAGTTTATGTTCTTTTACTTTATGTTCAATTTTCGAGACAATTATGTTCAAATCAGTTTTAACATTTTAATGTTTTTCAATAAATGAGGTATTTCAGGATATGAATCTCGTTACCGGGCATTATGTTATGAATGTTAGTAACATTTCTATCCTACTAGAACGGGGTGTTACAGAAGCCTACCTCTTAAATTTTCAGGCGACGCAATGAACTTGAGACATACATCTTTCAGTTGGAAACAATGGTGCTGCTCTGCCAAGGCCAATGTTGTCGCCACAGTGTTTATGGCAACATCCTCACAAAGTTTAGCCTCACAGAGCAATCTGAGCCTCTCAAGGGCATATCGGTCTGCTGCTGCGAGCAGATGTTGGGCCATCAGTGAAGAAGCCCACTTAGAGTCAAGACCAAAAAGCTCTTGCATGTCTGGTAGTGCATCCCAGTATATGAAATAGAGTATAACCTGCAGGACAGAGTAAGAAAGGTGTACAGGGGCAGCGCCTTGGAAGAAAATTCCAGATGAATTCATGCATATATATAGTCCTTCTGTATAGAATCTCAATTATTCACCCAAAGGATACACACCAAGGAAAAAAAGCACTTAATAATTTAACTTATTAAGTGACTACGTGAAGCACAGAAAGTTAGAGCAGTTGTAGACCATGCATATTCATTAACCAAAACATCTGTATGCACGTATTGTAAAAAAAGCTGCATACTTATTGTCAGTTACATAAAATATATATTAAGTACTTTTTATAAATTTCATTATTTTGTAGCAAGAAAACACAACACAATGGTACGAAACTACAACTTTTCCTGCAAACCCCCACAAAGGAGTTCATCATCACATTTAATGCTTAGGCTTATGGACAAACAAAACGGACATCTATTCGTCTATTTCCCAGCTTTTGATGCTCAATGAAAGCAAAAAAAACTGGAAAAAGAACAAGGCATTTAAGGGAAATGAGCATCACAATAAGGATATTATTTTTTTTTATCACTAAATAAGATTTTTATTGATGATAATAGGCATAGCCCAAGTAATATAATGAGGACATTATAATGGGTTTTACCATAGCCTTGATCACAAGGCTATGGGAAATCCCATTTGTTATATTGTTTTACTGTGAGAATCAATTTGTTATATTGTTATATTGTGATGCCAAGATTCTGCAAACGTGTCAAGTCTCATGCTGGGTGGATAAATGGACTGTGAATGTGAGCATGTGCTAAGTCCCACACTGGTTGTATACAAGGTGAAACTGGCTTGAAAAGTGATTCTAAGGAATTTCAGTTGTAACTATATATAGCTCAAACATGGCTATAGCACATACATTATTACATAATTGTAAAAGCCAAAATGGCATGAAGTAAGACTGCAAGGATTTGAGAAAAACAAACATATACACACCAAAGAGCACATAGGCATGAGAAGAAACAATTGATGTTTTCAAAATCTTGATGACTAGGAATGATCAGTTCTTTCCTAAAATGAACAGAATGTGCCATGTAATAATAGAATTGAAAATATCAGGGGAAAAAACAATATACAAGCACGATAAAGACAGTTATTTATAAATAAGCAGGACAAAATTAATAAAGTTATTTCTCCTAGGATCACCACCAGTAATCACATCTTTTTCCCAACAATCTAACTTATGCACACATCTGATATGTTACAAATTGATAAGAGTAAAATGAGCACAAAAGAAGGGAAAAAAAACATGAGAAAGAGGGGGAAAAACCTTAAAAACAGGAGCCAACATGTCTTCAACTTTAATGGACTGACTGTATTGGTCTTTCATCGGACCAAAAAGTTGAGCCCTGAACACAGGCGAGCGTGCTGCAAGCACCAACTTGTGGGCAGTAAAGACTTCCCCATCAACTTCAAAACTGATGTCAGCTCCCTTTCCACTTTCTAAAATCTTCCCGAAATGCTGACCAATGTCAGAAGGTGGCACTGTTATAGAGTAAATCTTCGGCCCCTCTGTATGTGATTTAACAACACCTACACAACAGTGAATTATGAGACAATCATCTTTCAGGTAGTCAGATGTCTCAAGGAGAGTTCTTTTGTAGAAGCGTTTATAACCCCTGCAAGATCCAAAAGCAACAGTTGTTTAATTCTATTTATCATCCACTGAAATTTTTGCTAAACTAACGAAAATTTGAACCAAGAATAGGGATACCAGACTGGTATTGCCCATGATGACAAGATGAACAGAACAATTTGCTCTCCAAGAGATTCTGCAAATCCCACAAAATATTAACGCATTGCTCTCAATAGATGATGCTTTCTCAAACCACTAAAAGGTCACTCCAATGTCGTAATGATCAGATTTTGGTAAATGTTGATGCATGCACACAAATGAAAGGTAGGCACATTTATGTATGCCTTTAGACTAGATGCACAGCACTTGCCAAACAAAATATGATCTCCACAAATATTCACGCATGCAGTAGCCATAAATTTTGATATAGCTGGACTCATGGGAGCCATAAAGTTTGACCCCCACCCCCCCCCCCACCAAAAAATAAAAAAAACCCTTACTCTCATCATTTTTATATAATATTACCTTTGCGCTTATATTGAAATTTATTACTAAAATAATATAGAGAGCATTTCAATATCCTTCCAGATGGATTTTGGCCCCTCCACGATAACAGAATCATTGCCCCTTACTTGGCTTCAAATCCTCAACCCTCCTAAAATCTCCTTTACCTGTGCACTAGCTTGTCTTTCAATATCAGTGTTTGCATCACTCAGAATTATTAAGACTAGCTGCCACATATTTAAAATATTTATTATTCAACACAGCAACTATTTTAGTGCAAACCCTTTTCCCTTCAAATTAAAAGAGAAAGAAGCTTATAGTTTGAATATGTAGCCATTCAGACTTCGAGATAGTATGTATTCTCACTTGAGTAATTTGTTTAACATAAACCAAATCCAATAAACCAGCTTTTACAGTCACATTTATTGTTCTCTTTACACAAAATAAACAACCAAGTTTGAGGTGGATCACGGAGCAAGAACCCGTTTTGGTACGATATATGGTGTGGCGAGAGACCTCTTTACACTGTTTTTCCAGTCGTTTACAGCTTGGCTGGAAACCAGCAGGCAGCAGTTACAAAGGTGCTGTCTCATGTAAAAGGGACTGTACTTTGGAATGTTACTTTCACTAGAAATGCTCAGGATTGGGAACTTGAAGGCTTTTTCAACTACTTGTATTCAGTGAAGTTGGGAGGTAACGGGAGTGATCGCATGCTGTGGAAACATACGGGGAGCAAGAAGCTTACTGTTAAATCATTTTACAAGGTTTTGACAGTCCAACAACCTAACTCTTTTACATGGAAGAGCATATGGAGGGTTTCTGTGCCGTCTAAAGTCGCTTTTTTTACATGGACAGCTGTGCTTGGGAAGATTTTGACCATGGACATCTACGGAAACGTGGTATGGTTGTTTTGGAGTGGTGCTTCATGTGTAAGAGGAATGGGGAATCGATTGATCATTTACTTTTATATTGCGACGTGGCAAGGGAGTTATGGGTTGGAATTCTTAGTAGAGCTGGGCTGTGTTGGGTTATGCCTAAGAGTGTGTCAGATCTACTAGCATGCTGGAATAGGCATCTTAATAGCTCTCAACTGGCAGCAGTGTGGCGGATGATACCTTTGTGCTTAATGTGGTGTTTATGGACAGAAAGGAATGATAGGTGCCTATAAAAAAAAAAAAAAGGAATGATAGGTGTTTCAACAACAAGGAGCTTGCAGTGGGGAAAATCTGGAATTTATTTGTATTCTCTCTTTTACAGTAGTTTTCTGCTATAGTACTAAAGGGCGGGAATGTTCATGAGTTTTTGTCTACCTTTCTAAAATGTAATTATGTGTCTCATTTTGTATACTTCCTGTGTGTAGCATTGCCTAGTTTCACTCGATTCAATAAAATTTCTTACTTATCAAAAAAAATAAACAACCAAACTTTAAACTCATCTTGCATTGGCATTAACCAAACGTACCAAAGAAACCAAGGCAGCCATAATTTGACCATAATATCGTATAATTGTTCTCAGAATCAAGAAAAGTAGTTCCAAAACACTAATTTCCAAATATGAAATCTAAAAACGTACCACATGCTTCCACGATATTTAAGGGTGTAGGGCCCGCCGTCGAGCATACGATTAAAATGGCTATGGACCTTGTGGTTTCCCTTGCCGCTCTGGTCCAAGAGCGTGAGCTCGAACAACGCCCTGACGTCGGTGCCCTCGCTGGCGAGGGCGAGGAATAGGGAGACGTAGGCGGCGTTGTCCTCAGCGCTCTTGCCGTCCGGGTAGAAGTAGATGGCCCAGGCATAGCCCCCGACAGCGAAGGTGTCAGAGGTTATGTACTTGCCGATCCCCATGCCCTTGGCGAGCGAGTAACCCTTGATCTTGAACTCGTGGGTCCCATTCACGGTCTCCGTGCGCGACGTGGAGGCCGAAGAGGACGTTGGTGACGACGAGGGTTTGGAGTGGATAAACTCTCTGCGAGTTTCGATTGTGCCCATCAACCGAGAGACCGAACAATTTTGATGATGACTTATTTCAATAAAAAGAATAAAAAAGAATTCGTTCGTTTTGCGAGAAAAAGGATTCCGATTGCTTGGTGGGTGGACAGGGGGAATTGGGGTTTCCGAAGGGACGGAAATGAATTCAGTAGAGATGATGTGGATTGGAAATTTGTGGGGAATGAAAATAATTGGGAGAGGGTCGATGTGTGGGTTTTAAGGTGGGAAACTTACGATATTCTGGAGATTTGTGTGGGGTGATAGTCGATGGCTGATGATATTTAACAGAGAGAGAGAGGCGTGTCGGAAATGGGACGGGATTTTTCTTTTCTTTTTTTTTTTCTCAGTTGGCAAACAAACGAGAATTCTATGTATCACTCGTAAGTTTTTTTTTTTTTTTTATTTGAAGTTCACTTGTAAGTTGTAATTAATGTTTTGAATATCATACCGAATGCCGTACCGGTCAAGATACTAGAATAAAATATTTTGATATCGATACTGTTTCGTATACCGTTTCGAGATAGTCGATATATGAATAAATTATATATAAATATATATATAAATTATAAATAGCCTAAATTGAAAGTAAAAAAATAAGTTTCTAGTGTAAAAAAAAATAAAAAAAACCAAAATATCGGCCGGTACAGAATGAAATATTGATCGATACGGTCGGTATTTAGACCGATATGAAATATATATATAGTACTTATATCGGCTTAGTGGCCGGTACGATAAATACCGATCGATACGGTATGATATTAATAACAATAGTTGTAACCCACCGATGGCAAAATAATATCTCCGTAATATTATTAATGTGATAGAAAACTTTAAATTTTTTTTGTAAAAAAAAAAAAAAAAAAAGAAAATTTTAATTTTAATTCAATATACATTACGTGAATCCGGTGAATGTGGTGTTCTAAATAATTTTAAATTTTTAATATTACTAGTATTATATTTTTCATCAAATATATTTATTTGTATTTGTATTTCCATTTACAGGTCCAATTTTTACTTGATAAAAATTGAGCCCATAATTTGAAATTATTAATTTATTAGTTTTTAAAATATTTTAGGTGGATGATTAGTCGCTTATGTAATCTATTATAATGGGGTTGAATAAATTAGTAGCACAAATTGGAACCATGAAATTCTAGAATCTTCTTCGCTAAGAAAAGAATGAAACTTGCATTGCACATGGTGGTGATATCCAGCCACTTAGGTATTAACTTTTTTTTCCTACTTTATTTTAGTTTTATAAAATATAAGTTTAAATTTATGTTTTTTTTAAGAGAAATTGTCATCATTCATTCATCAGAAAAACTTACATCCATGATCGAATACATTCTGAGATGTCTTCATATCAAACATGACATTACAAATCAAAATAATACATTTGGAGTTTCACCACTACACTATTTCCTTTTGTAAGTGGTCTGATCTTCAATATTACTAATATTCTCTATAGACAAACGTCTAAGAGACATACTCTCTGCCTAAATAGAGATTCAATCTCACCCTTTATAGAAAAAAGATGACTTAATCTGTAAGAGAAATTTTCTCCTTAGGAAAGGCCCACAGGACCTCCGCCAAGAGACCCAACCCAATGGGATATTTATCCAAGCAAGAAGCGAACTGTTAACCAGGAAAATGTGTCGTCTAGTAGACAAGACAGCTCGACTTGACACAACGGCAGCCTCCCTGAGGAACAGAATGTGCACATGATACACGGGAAATACGGAGGACCATCGATTCATCGGCATCAGAGCATCAATGACTCATATAAATCGGATTGAGGCTTAGGGAGCCACCCCACATTAATAGCGCTGCTAATTAAGTCACATTCTGCCATTATGAAGCCAACACAGAGTCACGCCACATTTAAGGGTTTTGACAAAATGAACAGTACGACGAACCCGGATCTCATAGTAGTAGGGATGATCTGCTCTTCAAACCGGTGGTATAAATAGCTTATCTCAAGTACGAGGAAACTTTCTCTGATCCCTAGACTTTCTTACTTATTTATTACACTCCAAGAACATTTACTAACTTTGGCATTAAAGGTTTCCCGACCCTAAGGCCGCCCTCTTAAAGCTGCGTTATATTCTTCTCTGTGCAGAGCTCATTGTAGAAGACCTGAGTTGTTGGAGTTTAGCTCCAAGGGTGCGCAAAACATGATGTTAACAGTGGCGCCATCTGTGGAATCATAATAGATCTTACGTGTACTTCGTACATCTGAGGCAACCCTTTCCATGTAACTCAAAGGATCGCTGAAGCGAATCGAGACAGGGAAGTAGATCAGATGGAGAACTAGGCATGCAAGAACAAAAAAATCATGACAAAAGAAGACCAGTTATGCGTAGACAAAGCGCGATGTGTGACGGACGAGGTCGGCGTCCAATCTTCGATCCTTGATCGCATGGACGTTGGGAGCGAAGTTCGAGATGAGAGGGAGCTCCGAAAGGCTGAGCCAATTGGACCACTGGAACTTGTTATCCTCCACCTAGATCGACCAAATGCTACAGTGACGATCAGCGGTGAAATGACATAGGAAGCCCGAGACGCCATGCGGCAACTTCTCACTGAACACCTGGATGTGTTTGCATGGAGTCACAGAGACATGCCCGGGATAGCGTCCGAGATCATACATCACAGTTTAAGTGTGGACCCAAAAGTCCGAGGGGTGTGGCAGAAGCATTGAAGTGTCAGTGCGAAGAAGAATGCCGCCATAGCCGAAGAGGTGGATCGACTGCTGAATGTGGGGTTCATACGAGAAGCTCATTATCCATAATGGTTATCAAATGTAGTACTAGCAAAGAAGCCGAGCGGCAAATGGAGAATGTGCGTTGACTTCACTGACCTCAACAAACCTTGCCCAAAAGACAGCTTCCCGCTTCCCCGCATCGACCTCATTGTCGACTCTACGGTAGGCCATCGCATGCCCAGCTTCATGGACACCTATTCCGAATACAACCAAATCCGTATGAAACCTAAAGACAAGGAAAAGTCCTCATTTATCACCAACCAATGTCTGTAACAGACTGTCCAAACGACTTACATTCCTGCAGGATACTACAGGGAAAGGTAGGCTTAAAAGTTGTCTTATTCCTCTTGCAGTAGAGAGCGGGATCGACCCCATGACTATCCGAATACTCACCCCGGCCCCCACAACAGTGAAGGGGCGGACCAGCCATATCGCTGTCCGAATTACCTCCTCGGGGGGACAAAAAGGCCAGATGGCATGAGGCATTCCGATCTCTCCCCGATGGAGAGAGGGCCGAGTCTATAGATTGCCCAAATAATGAAGAGAAAGACACGAACATCATCATTGGAATCTACATCAACAGGATTGCCATCAGCAACTTACCTCCCCGCGAGGCGAAAGGAAAATGTAGGCCTTAAAGATTATCTTATCCCTCTTGCGGAGGAAAGCGGGTCGGCCCTTGGCCACCAAAAGACAAAATCTTCACTAATGGACTTTACTTCAACAAAAGAATCTCCAACAACAAAATCACCACCAAAGGAAACTTCACCAGCTCCAACCTACCTCCCTGCGAGGCAAAAGGGACGGGTCACACTAAAGGCGGCTTTATCCTTCTCGCGGAGGAGTGCGGGTAGGCCTTCGGCCACTCGACATATTTATCAATGGAACGTCATCTCTAACAACAGAACGACAAACAGATAGTGCCTCAAACCTTCACTGTATCCCAGCAAAATAACCCAGGTTTGCGAATTCACTAATAGGTTTGACTTGTGCAGTCTCTCCTACTTACCTTCCCATGAGGGTCAACATATTGGACCAGCCTTAAGGCGGCTTGGCCTGCCTCATCGCGAAGTGCAGGTTCAATCTTTCGACTGCCCAACATTACTTTCAAGACGGCATAGCATAGCCGGACATCTCCTACTTACCTTCCCGTGAGGATTAACAGGCGAGTCCAGCCTTAAGGCAACCTAGCTTGCCTCACGGCGAAGTACGAGTTCAGTCTTTCGACTGTCTGACATTACTTATTAAGGCAACATCTCCACCGGAAAATGTCGGGTGTTCGCACACGTGCCATAACTGCAGCCAGCGGGTTACCTTCAGGAACGAGCCTTCGGAGTTAACGTGCCTCCAAGCTCCACAACCATCTGAAGTGGACCCAGAGGGTCGACGGGCTCCCTGATCACTTCGTGCTAGTTACAACTAGCACACTAACATTAACTGCAATCTGCATCAGTAAAGAAAATTTCACCAACGTCATTGAAAACAAAGACGCCGGAAGAAAGTACGTCTTTTGACAAGACATAGGGCGAGTCTAGTCTTACAAACTATTCGCCCCCTTTTTACCATTTTTATAAAAGTTAATAGGTGGGAAAGGTCAAGGACCGCCTGACCTCCCAGTGTCTGAATAGGTGGGTAGGTGGTCGAACGTGCTCCATGCAGTCGAACTTACCGCAAGGCAAAAGGGACCAGTCCTGCCGTAGGCAACTCTATCCCTCTAGCGGAGGAGTGCAGGTTGGCTTTTGGCCACCCGACATATTTATCGGCGGATTCTCCATCTACAACATATTTATCGGCATCTACAAAATACTTATCGACGTAGTCTCCATTTACAAATATTTATCGGCATCTACAAAATATTTATCAGCGTGATCTCCATCAACAAAATCTTCAACAAATGAGTCTTTATCAAAAGAATCTTCATAAACAGAAACTAACACCTTACAATGCAGGAAAAAGCAAATGGAAACAAAAGGGAGGCTAAAAGCGATTGAAGCTAAAAGAAAGACAACTAAGGAACAAAAATGAAAAAAAAAAAAGCGATGTTTGGCTCCCTACTTGGCAAAAATCAAGCCAAGCTTACAGGCCAAATGAACAATAAAAACAGGTGACAAAAACATCATCTTCTGACAAAGAAACGCAATGTAAAGGGCCACCGATAGGCGGGGTCGTTGACCGCGGCCAAACGCCAGCAAGGTAGACCGCAGGGAATTGCAGAAGAAAAAATCCCTTCCAACCTCACCCTACTTAAGCCGGCCCAAAAAAAAAAGGGGGGGGGGGGGAAGTACGCGGAAAAATATGGAAACAATACAACAAGGTAAATGTGGAGAAGGTACAACTAGATACATAAAATCAATTTATTACCTATGCAGGATTACAAAAGACAAATTACATCATGAAGCAGGATTACAAGGAAAAAGTTACATCGTAAGGCCGCGTGAAGCCGCTGAACTATAAAGAACAATTCACACTAGGAACCTCATACATTCCACAAAACATTCTGCAGTACCACCTACTCCACGTATACACGTATAGGAGAAAAGTCCTTGAAAGGGTCCGGGACTGCAAATCTTACCGAGACTGACTCATCGACCTAGAACGACGACCACTTAACCATATAACCCCACCACGGCAACCAAGTCCGATCGAGTCAATCTTCCGGGTGCGGTGTGTGGCAAAGGCATCCACCATTACGACGTGTCAATAACGCTAGAGATTCCCTCAAAACGTCAACAAGGATGTTATGAGGTAATTAATTGAGTCATATGATGGACACACTGTCTGGAACCCCAACAACAGAGGATTGGCAAGGAAATCTGCTTGAAAATCCCGCCCTCATAAGTCAGGCTTGATCCCCGCAGAGCCACCACCAAGCCTCCGAGATGGCCCGCTGCCTATGGAAGATGGTGGTGGGGTCGAGGAATAATAAGCAAAAGAGCAAGAGCAAGAACAGGAGGTCCGGGACCCCAACAACAGGGGATTGGCGAGGAGATCCACCAAGAAAGTCTGCCTTCATAAGGCGGGTTCAATTCCCGCAGAATCGCCACCAAGGCCACTCGGGATCAGACCTTCCCCAAGCATGTCGCGTCGCTGCAAAGAAACCTCATGTGGAGAAAAGTCACCCTCGCTCATAGCCCGAAGGTTACATTAGGGGTTCTGAAGAAGGAAGGTTTTCATCTGCTCTAGGCCTTTATCGTAACCAAACCTCCACGCACCATCGAGCTTCAGCTGGTTTGTGCTCAGGGTGGTCTCCGCATCTTGTCTCCACTACCTTTCCTCCTTCAAGGTCTTCCTCTTCACCGCCAATGATTCGTTGGCCTCTTTGACCTTAGATTTGAGCCATCTGATCGACCGACCATCTGTGTCTTGTTGCCAACGAAGCTTTAGAACGTCAGCTTGCAATCGCTTCAGTTCCGACTGACACTGGTCTAGAGATTGTTGCAGTGTGTCCCTAGCCTCGCAAGCTAGTGAGGCCTCGATGCGGAGTTGACTGACCTTTCATTGGGACCTGACTAGGTCAGCTAGGGCTCCCTCAGCTTCCTCCCTCTGCTCCCGCTCGAAGGCCACACTGTCCATGGTCGTCTGGACTAGAGAGTGAAGATCTTGATTCTCTCTCCCTAACTCCGCTAGGCTATCCACAAGAAAGGCAGCCAGGCGCTCCAACCCCTAAAACGAAAGACGGGTTAAAAAAAAAGGAAGAGAAAGAAAGCAGAATAGCAGGAGAGTAAAGTTTATCCCGGTAAGTAGCCTTTTAGCCTTCCCTTCCACTCTACGAACATGATCGGTGCGGCCGGGCAGCGTGGTCATCTGGAGGCCTTCAGGAACTTCCCAGTGACTTTCCCTCCGTCATAGGGAACACTAACAACTCCGTCCATAGGAACGTCGCCCACCGTTCCCACTGCACCACTAGGGAGGGCAGCTTGGGCCACAGAAGTCATGTCAACAAAAACTCTCTCGACCGGTGATGGACACAATATGAAACGACAGACGATGCCAACTCTTCGGATGCTCTTGGGGGCGTAGGAAGATGAAGCACCAACACAGACGACCCACCAGAGGGAGTAGCAACACTATCCGAGTCAGTGGGAGGGGGAGAGATGTTGCGAGGTCTTTTTCCCTTCCCCACAACTAGCGGACTCGTAGGACAACTGGGCACAGGCGCGATAGTCCGATTCATGAGAATCCCTATGTCAGAGCCCTGGTTGGTGGGGGGAACCAGGTATCGATGGAGACTATCATCCGACAGCAAGGCCTCCAAATACACGTCGTTTGAATGCGCCGCCACCCAGGACCTGATAATCCCAAGTCTCGCCTCCTCACGGGCGTTCGGTTCGGGGTGGTGGATTGAGGAGTCAAAGACAGTGCCCTAATTGCCACAGACAAAGAACAACCGCCTAACGGCCTGCTCGGCTGGATACTCCCACCCGTCAACTAGCAAAAAGAAGAATTTGCGATTGTATCGCTTCACCACGTTATGTCGCCTCTCTATTTGAGACAACTCCTGAATGGGTTGGAAGTTGTAAATACACTGACCCTTTCCCACTAAATTATGGGTAATAAAGAATTCATGGGCAGTCAGGTCGGGATAGTCCGACCTGACCTCCTCCAAGGCACGACGCCAGATGACACAACACGAGATCAAGATCCTCCATGCAATGGGGAGGAACTGAGCATGCGTTAGCTCAAAGAAAGCCAGTACTTCATGCACTGGCCGGGGAACTGGCAACCTCAGGCCATAGGAGGACATTGCAGGATACGCCGCAACTCTAATACCATAGCCTTCCTCATCTACTGCTTTGCCAGTGGGAGGGGCATTTCAAGCTCCAACTTTGGAGGGATCTCGTAGGTCGCTTTCAGTTCCTCCAATTCCTCAGAAGTAACTATCAACCGCCATGAAAATCCTACAAAATCATCTGTAAGGGAGTTGTCTCGGGCGGTAGCAGCTTGGACGATGCCAGGCCGCATGAGCACTGAAGCGCGAAGGTTTCTTTGGGGCCATAAGGAGCAAGAGAGACTTGTGAAACATTTCAGAAGAAAGGCAAGAAAATGAAACTACAGGGTAACAGAACAAAAGCAGAGATTACGATGGGTTACTCAACTGGAGGGGAAGTACTTATATATATAGATGGGGGAAAGATTCCCTTATCGAGATGTCATAACTCCGCATATCTCACATGTGTCCCACTTAAGTAGAAGAATTCCTCGATTAACGCAACTGTTGTAAAGCGTATCCCCTGGAATGACGTGCGAATTAATGACTGTAAAATGCAAAGACGTGGCGAAGAAGCCGAATGGGAGTCATTCAATGCGAAAACATGGCTGACATTGTGTTGCTATGTGAATGGAACATAGATGATCACTCAGCATGTGGCCAGACGGGCTGGGAACTTGATCAGGCCTAAGAACAAAGGAAATGAAAGAAAATTCCTCCAGGATTTGTTCGAAAAGAATTGGCAGGGTAACTGTAAGGGAAATTTTCCCATTAAGAAAGGCCACAGGACCTCAGCAAAGAGACCTAGCCCAGTGGGGTTTTTTATCCAAGCAAGAAGCAAACTGTCAACCAGGGAAATGTGCCATCTAGTCGACAAGATAGCTCAACTTGACACAACGGCAGCCTCCCTCATGAATAGAATGTGCACAAGATACACAGGAAACACAGGGGACCCTCGATTAATTGGCATCAGGGCATCAACGACTCATATAAATCGGATTGAGGCTCAGGGAGCCACCCCCACATTAATGACGCTGTTAATTAAGTCACACTCTGCCATTATGAAGCCGACACAGAGCCACGCCACATTTAAGGGTTCTGACAAGATGAACAGTACAACGAACCCGGACCTCATAGTAGCAGGCATGATCTGCTCTTCAAACCGGTGGTATAAATAGCTAATCCCAAGTACGAGAAAACTCTCTATGATCCCTAGACTTTCTTACTTATTTACTACACTCGAAGAACATTTACTAACTTTGGCATCGGAGGTTCCCAGACCCCAAAGTTGCCCTCTCAAAGCCGCGTTATATTCTTTTTTGTGCATGGCTCGTTGTAGAAGACATGAGTTGTTGGAGCTTAGTCCAAGGGCGTGTGAAACACGACATTAACACAATCTATACAGACAAACGTCCAAGAGATGAACTCTTTTTTTTCTTTTTAATTAACAATAAGGAAACAAAAAAAGAAAGCAGTAAGATAAATACGAAAAAGAACGGATTACAGTTTAAACCAATTCTAATAGACTTCGAAATCTATGACGGCCCTTGAAGGCAACACATTTGTTTCTTTTCAGCCACAAATTTTATATCTGAAAGGTCTGGTGGTGACGAGTCCGATGATCTGGCGCGTGTGTCGAGATGAACTGTCGGAAGGGGTGGGACGTGAGGACTATTGCAGATGTGGGCGGAGCATGAGAACCACGCACAGTGATTTTTGCAAAGCCACTACTTTCCTCCGAACGATTTTTGACCTGTGAATTTGCTTATGCTATATGTCTCTCGAATTGCTGGAAAGCTATAAATTTGTTTTTTTCAGCCTTGAAGAAATTAAAATAAAACTAAGTAAAAGAAACCTTAATAGACAAGGTGAATGAATGGAGGGAGGAGGAGTTGCTTCCTCCCTTTCCGACAAAAATAAAATTTGGAGCCCTTAATTTTTTATGAGAGAGAGAGGAAAAAGGAGGCACCTAGGGTTTTTAGTTTAGTTTTATGTTTTAGTTCATTTATTGTAGCGTTTTGTGTAAATGATTCATGCATGAGAGTATGAGCATATATGTTTAGAAAAATATATCTAGTTTTATTTTGCACTTTCAGAACGCTATTGATATATAAATTTTTCAGATCAGTTATTCAAAAAAAAATATTGAAATAAGATTAAATATAATTTTAAGATGTGTAAATATCACACACTCTCCTTTTAAAAAAATAGAATTCATCATTAAAATTTTAATTTTTTTCATGAGATTTTATATTTATCTACATTTTTAAAAGAAAATATGTAAAACTTACACGATTTAAAATTATAAGTATCATTTATCTAAATATTAATATTTAGAAAAAAGTTATAATAAATCTCGTTATAAATTATATGTTCACAACAAAATTTATATTTTTACATGATTATCTGGACTGCCACGACGTATGAAGTCCGAAGAGAAAGAAACCAAAATTCCCCTAGAGCGGTGCTATTATGCTAAACTGCACAACTCCATCTTATTGTCAGTTGCAATTTTGTTTTTCATTTTTTTTTTTTTAATTATTTTAAAATATTTTTAAAAAATATAAAAAAATTAATATATTAATAATCATTTTCTTAATTATTAAATAAAAAAAATTTAAAATATATGAAATGTCAAAATAAAGAATAAATAGAATAAATAAAGTAGCATTTTTCAATTCTTCAAAAATTAAATTTTTACATGAGTTAAAATGAAATAATTAAGATAATAATTAAAAATTAAATAAAATATTATTTATTATTATTATTATTATTTTAATATTTGAAAAAATAATCAATTCAAACTGAGCCGAACGTAAACCCATCCCACTCCATTCTCAGCCCAGGGTTTCCGATTCCATGCCCCTCCACCACCCCTCTATATAGTGCGCCACCGCCGAAACCCCTCATGTTCCGCAGACTCCTCCTCTGCTCCTCTTCTCCTTCTCTCTTCCCTTTCAAATTACCCATTTCCCTCTCCCCCAGACCGCTATTTTCCCCAATTATCTCCCCCACCCCTCGCCTCTCCCTCTCTCTCTCCCGTATGTCGCGGCCACCCTCCGTCCCCATCCCTTCCCTCGACAAAGCCGACCGCTCCGAAGTCATCCGCGCCTTCGAGGCCACCTTGGGTTCCTCCTTCAGCTCCGAGCCCATTGCCCCCACCCCCGCCCCTTAATCGTCGTTATTAGCGGGCCCAGTGGGGTCGGCAAGGACGCCGTCATCAGTCGGCTCAGAGAGGTCCGCAATAACCTCCACTTCGTAGTCACCGCCACGAGCCGCGCCAAACGTCCCGGCGAGGTGCACGGGAAAGACTATTACTTCGTGTCCAAGGATGAGTTTTTGACAATGGTTGAGAGGAACGAGTTGTTAGAGCACGCGCTTGTCTATGGAGACTACAAGGGGATTCCAAAGCAGCAGGTCCGGGAGTACATGGCGAGAGGGTACGACATCGTTTTGAGGGTGGATATTCAGGGCGCCCAGACGCTGAGGAGGATTCTGAGGGACTCCGCGGTTTTCGTGTTCCTGGTGGCGGAGAGCGAGGCAAAGATGGTGGAGAGGCTGGTGGAGAGGAGGACGGAGAGCAAGGAAGAGCTGCTAGTGAGGATCGCGACAGCGAGGGAGGAGGTGAGGCACATGTGGAATTTCGATTACGTGGTGGTGAATGCCGACGGGGAGCTGGAGAGAGCGGTGAGGTTGGTGGAAGCTATAATTGACTCCGAGAAGGCCAAGGTGCGGCAGCGAAGCGCAGTAATATAGCTCGCGGCCACCTCCGGATTGTTGGTGAGGTATGTGATATGTGTGAGGTTATTAGAAATGGGGGTTTGGGAGGTAGGTACGTTTTGAAGCTTAGTGAAGGAAGTTTAGTAGAATTCAGAATCTATAATTTAGAGAGCGTTTAATTGTGGGCTATGCATGTTGCGATGGATGGGATTTATGACTATATGGTTATTAGCTTTGTTGGATGGCAAAAGTAATCTCAAATAACTTAACTAATCATATCATGCAAAAGGTGTGTTTTTTAAATGTGGGTAAGTATGTGCTCACGCATCCACACACTCAGGGAATAAACGCATGGCTTCAGGCTTCACCTTATGCTGTCTGAGTAATGTTATATACAGTCGTAAAGTGCGTAAGCGTAATCGTTTTAAAAGAAAGTGAGATCTACCATTAATTTTTTTTTTTTTTTTTTATATGTAGGTCTTATATTTACTCATTTTTTTCAAAAGAATTGCGCGGCGCTGGCATATTTCACGACTGCAAATATCATTTCTCTTACTGTCCATTTATGTGGGGAAGGACATGTCTTTTGGTATAAAGACCGTCGGTTGTGAGGCAATGTCACTATCAATATGGGTTGTGAATGATTTGATATCAATTAGGGTTCTGGTTGATTTTGTTATTTTGCTATATTGAATGACATAACAAGTGATTTACCTCTATTTCCTGCGTATTTTTGCCCTTTTCTTTTTTAATTGTTTAATTTTTAGCTTACTTCCTATGTTATCGAATGTGAGTATGTACTGAGTTGTTGGGTAAAGGTCTGTGCACAAACCTAACAAACTTCATGTTTTAAGTTACTACACTATATTTGCCTTTTCTGTTTAAGGCACGTACCTCAATTTGGACATGGCTAAGTCAATTAAAAACTCAATACCAGAACTATTCAATCACACAACAGACCCGTATTTCATGAAGAACTGCCTTCACTTACGTGCCTTATTCGTTTTGAATTCAATAATTTTCTCAAAAGATCATTTCAGTCAGCAACATATCTACCTTGTCTTCTTTTCCATGGCTTTGGAGTTTTTTGAGCCACCTCTTCATCATCAATCGTTTTGCCCCACTTTTAGATTAGTCTAAGTCAGACTAACTGTACAAAGTGAGATATATAGAGAAGAAGGGAACATTGAAATATTAAGAGGATAGAGCACTCTTATTACATTAATAGATATGAGTTTTTTACTCTCTCCTACCTTCTCTTCAATTGACGAATGGATCTCCCGCTTGCTTTGCACAAATGTGGTTGTCAATTATTTATAGCAGTATCTTATATATATAGTTTGGAAGCCTAAGTGGTTTACATCCATTTGTTATTAATGAATGGGAGTTACAAATGTGTCTACAAATGTGGAACCATTGACATGTTTGATAGCCTCTAGACCACTCCCTCAGAATTTAATGTTGTCTAGCTTGCCCTAGAAATTCTTGCATGATCTTAGGGGTATGGGGTTGATGTTCTCCAGTTATTTGTTTGCTGTAGTTTATTAGTATATATATATTTTTCCCTTATGTGTGTTTGTTCTTGTAGGTGAGGAGGTGATTACGGCTATAAGACGAGGCATTGTGATTTAGTTACTCTGTAAACTTGGCCCTTTCCAGTGGTTAGCTAGGACGAGTAACGTCAATTTGTTTTATTATTTGTCTTGGGGACGGAATCGACAAATGTGGAAATGTGCTCACTGTGCTTAGGAAGTGGATGGTGCGTGATCTGACTTATTTGGATGTTTATTTGAGTTTTGGAACTTAGTTTTTCCATCAGACCGTGTAGTTACAATTGAGTGCCTGGAACTTACATCCTAGAACGAGAATCGTCCATCAGATTCCTTGTTAAGATGATGGTGCAGGATGTTGTTTATCCATTACTGAAAAATTCTTTGTATTGACAATGAATTCATGAAACAAATGGAAATTATCTGCTGGATGTTTCAGTTTCTGTGTTTTTTATGAACGGTGCAAGACCTATGCGACAATTTGGTATTGCACCCTATTTGGATTTGGTAAGGCTCCTAAAATTTCTGAAACGTGCCAAGAACTATCATCTCTGGATTGGTGTGAATTCCAGTTTTAACTTCCTCCACAATCCAAACCCAAAAGATCATCCATCCAACATCGACCATCTGAACAATAACCGAAAAAGGCCGTACAGAAAGTTGACAAATTCGAAGACTTCGCCAATGATATTTACTTGAGAAAATCCGGAGCATGCCATTCTATTTCTACGTGTTTAAGGCATTGATGATCTTAAAGACAACACGCAAGAGGAACGTTTGTTTTCCTAGAAGCCACGAGGTTGGTTGGAGTGGCCAGAGATACCCATGATGATTAATCCTGATCATATGATATGCCACGTGTATGTCTGACTAAACGAGTGGATTAGATAAGAACCAAATACGCGTAGGAAAAGATGTAAAGAGAACCCAAAAGGAGCCTTTAACTTGACTCAAGATGACTCTTGTTTCGGTTAACCCATTTGTACAAGCTAAAGCGAAGACTGACTCATTTTGCACATTTGAGACTTTTTAATAACGTAGCGACAACAACAAACCCTTGGGAGCAAGTGAGTCCAACACCTCTTTAAAGAGAGTTCTATAATGCTATTCGTGATGAAGGATTTTGGGCTAAATTTAGTTATGTTCTTTATTAATAAAATAAGTCCTATGGCTATGAATATTAAAATCACTTCATTCTTTTAATCATCAATCAGACTAAAAAAAGACCAACTTGTAGTTAACAGTGTGGATGATTTACACTGTAACGCTCTTTGAAAAGTCAAATATTACCCATGCACATCTAATTAAGCTCATGTTCGGATTGAAAATTCACCTCAACCTATCTTATTTCATCATTACAACTTGCTCAAATTTATACACAAAATATGATAAACAATTCAACTTTTTCAAATCCGAAAACAATAATAATATTAAAAAATAATATTCTAACAATATTTTATTCAACTTATCTAAAACCATCTCAATTCATCTCTTAATCCAAACGGATAGGAATCCGAACTTTTGTTGTCAATTTTACAAGATATGTATGTCCCTCCTCCTAACCCCATCCCACTGGTGCATGAGTTTTATGCATTCATTCAAACAAGATCCTGCTTATTTGTAATTGGATTGTGATTGTGATGCAGTTGTTATTATATTATCTTTCATTTGTTTAAAGATTAATTCCACAGGGTCACACCCTCCAAGTTTTCCTGATTTACTTGATTAAAAAAATTCAAATATTACAAAGAGAAAAACAAAAACAAAACAAAAAATCAACCATTCTTACTTTCAAGCCCTTTGTGCACGAAAAACCTTGTCCAAGTCTTTAGGCGGTGGTACGTACGAGAAAAACATAACCAACCTAGAAATATGACAGAAAGACAAGTGACTTAACGTTACTCTTTCCCCCTCATTTCCACAAAAGAAACGTGCTCCCCAAGTTCGTTCAACTTTTTTATCTTTATAAAGTTGAGTTCTTCACTTCTTTCTGCTCATCATAACGCAAATTCTCCATCTAGCTAGCACTTTTACCCCATCAACTATCAAAATCTTTTCAAGGATTCGACTACCCAGTTCCTTTGAGAGGAAGAAAGAGCTCTTGTTTCCAAGCTGGTTGAGGCAGCAGCATCATGGATCGTGGGAATTCTGCAGAAGATAAAGGAAGCATTCATCTACAGATAGCTGAGCTTCAAAAGCTCGGTGAAACGTCCTCGAGTTCGGGTACCACAATTTTTGAACCACAGAGTAGTATCGAGAAGAGAGACAGCAGCAATGTAGATTCTGTTCCTCCAACATTACCAGCAGTTCGTGCACCTGAAAAGAAGCTTACTCTCTTTGCCCTACGGCTTGCAGTTCTTGAGAAAGCAGCTACAGGCCTTGGAACTCTTGGGTTCATCTGGGCAACGGTTGTTCTTCTGGGTGGCTTTGCCATCACTTTGGATAAAACCGACTTTTGGTTTATTACCATCATCCTGGTGATTGAGGGCACTCGTATATTCAGCAGGAGCCATGAGCTTGAATGGCAAAACCAAGCCACATGGTCAATCACAGACGCCGGAATCAACAGTTTCCGGGCACTGAGATCCAGCTCACACCTCCTGATCGGAAATGTAAAAGCAATTTTCCAGCCCATGTATTTAGTGCGGAAGCAAAGTAAACACGCGCGAGAATCAACAGGAATAGATGATGCAGCAAGTCCTGGACTCGGTACTGATCATCGCCAAAGAATGCCAACTAGAACATGGAAAAGTTCAGATGTTCCTCTTCTACCGTTTTCTCAATGGGTTTTCCTCGCCAGAAATGTCAGCAAGTTTCTCTATTGGCTCCAACTTCTATCTGCAACAGCGTGTGTGGTCCTCTCATTGATAAAACTCGTCAAGCATAACTATGGAGAGGTACAAAAAGGAGACACTGACAAGAAGAACCGGCAATCAGCTCTCAATATTTTCTATTCCTTGGCATTAGCAGAAGCACTGTTGTTTCTAATGGAGAGAGCTTACTGGGAATGGAAGGTCAGCTACTGTAGACTGTTGGATGAAGTAATTAAAGAATGCGAGTTGGGACCTACAGGTATGGTTTCAATTAGGAGGTTCTTCTATGATGCCTATTCAAGATGTGTAAACGGAAGCATTTTTGATGGATTGAAAATGGACATGGTTACTTTTGCTATGGATCTCTTGGCTTCGAACTCCCCTGATGAGCAGCTCATTGGAGTTAGAGTACTTCAACAATTTGCATTAAACGAGCGGTTTTCTAATGACACCCTCCAAAAAATAGGGATAAATATATCTTTGATAGAGAGAATAGTAGAGATGTTGAATTGGTCAGATCCACAAGATGAAGAGATCAGGCGATCGGCAGCAGAAATATTGTCAAAACTAGCAGGCAAAAAGCAAAACTCCCTTCGGATTGCTGGCATACCTGGTGCTATGGAATCAATATCATCTTTGCTCCAAACCAATAGAAGCAGCAGTGGTGCAGCCGATGAAATCAGTGAAAAAAATATCATCCTAGACAATGCAAATTACGGATTCTGGACATTTAATCATTTGGGACTTTGTATTCTGAAGAAACTTGCATGTGACCATGATAACTGTGGGAAAATTGGAAATACAAGAGGCCTCCTACCTAAAATCATAGATTTTACACATGCTGAAGAGAGACTGTTGAAGGATAAAAATGTTGTGGCAACTCAGATTCGGACAGTGAAACGGTCCTTGCAAGTGGTGAAGATGCTGGTAAACACAACTGGTGCCACAGGAAAACATCTTCGAAGAGAAATTTCGGAGATAGTTTTCACCATCAGCTACATTAGAGATATTCTAAAGTATGGAGAGAGATACCCCAAACTGCAAAAACTTGGCATAGATATCTTAACCAGTCTTGCGCTGGAAGAGGATGCAACAGAGAGGATTGGGGGCACAGGTGGAGTTTTGAAGGAGTTGTTAAACATTTTTTTCAAACCGGGAATGCCAGAGAATCGGAATCATGTAAAAATTGCCGCTGGAGAAGCACTAGCAATGCTGTCTTTAGAAAGCAAAAGTAACTGCTATCGTATTTTGAAGATGCATGCTCTGGTAAGACTTGTTGGAGCACTGGAAGTCCCTTTACTTCGTATAAATGCAGCAAGGGTTCTAAGAAATTTGTGCTCGTACAGTGGTGTAGATTGCTTCAACCACTTAAAGGGGGTAACAGCCGCAGCACCTACAGTAAGTGTTTTCTACAATAACCATAGTCCAACAACATTTTCTTCTCCCCTAATGTTCATGTTATGTCAGGAGGGGCACCATAATACAAGCTTTCACGTACAATTTTATTCAATACTGTAAGCATGATATATACCTTCACTACACATTAAATGATTTCCCTCTCTCCTTTCGCAGGTGCTTCGGGCAATCATGTTAGAAGAGAATAAATTACAGGAAGTCATGCTAGGACTAGCAGCACATGCTTTTAAATTCCTGACTTCTCAGGAGTCGAGCATCATGTTTGAGAGAGAAGTAACTGAGGCTGAATTGGCTGATAAATTAGTCCACATTCTGAAGCAGCACCAATATCCACCAATTAAAATTCCAAGAATAAGGAGGTTTACCATAGAGTTGGCGATATGGATGATGAGAGATAAGGTAACAAATGTTCGTATTTTCAAGAATTTGGGGATGGAGAAGGTGCTGGAGGCTGTCTTGGAGACCACAGCAGAGCTTGAAAGCTTTAATATTTTCTCCGGTACCGTTGGAATTAATCGGCACAGCACAACAATTCACTCACTCGTTGAAACTGCTTTGAAGTTGTTGGAGGAGGGGTAAAAATTCTTTGTAGTGGACATGGATACTCAAATTCCCAGATTAATTTATTTTGTAGATATGCACACATGAAAGTTGCAGAAGGTTCTTTTTATCTATGTAAGAAGGGTGTGATGTAATTATCTTAAAGTTATGCCAATTAACACAATTCATAAGTCTTCTACCAGCTGAAACTCTTGTTGCCTGTCCCCTGTTGCAATGTAATTGGCATCTTTTCCACAATATCAATGGACCTTCAAATGAATTTGGATTTAAACTAGCCAAAATGGCATTGGAGTTTCCTTTTTTTTTTTAGGTGCAGACTTGAACCGGCCTAAACTTTTACTTACTCCTAGTGTGGAGGAACCAATCAAAGATAACAGAAAATCAAGGGCACTAGAGGATAAATACAACAGCTACACATGGACAGCAAAATGCCAACCTCATGCTGCTAATATGAGTTTTATTGTCACTCGTTCCTCTTCCCCACAAATCGAAGAACAACTTGGACTGCCAAGAAATTTCTGACCTAATACCTAATCTATTTTCCATTTACTACAACTCAGCACTATCACGTTGCATGCATCTCCAAGAAGTGGCAGCCTCATTCTATATTCACTAAAAGTTCAGCCAATAATTTTTAGATTACCCCTACACGAACTGTTCTACTACATTCTCTTAAAATAATTCTTTGCCCTGTCAAACCAACAATTGGCAATATGTAAGAATTTCCACAATCTCAGACTTCGAATTAGTAAACAAGCCATAATGGGAAAACACAATGTTACTTAAGAGACATGAGAGTTTTCAAACCTAACAGTAGAACTCGGACAATCCGGATAAGATCATTAGATATCTTCCAACCATCAATTTGACATCATTTGCATGGCTTGCTTGCCATTCTGCCATGTCAAAAGCTCACTAAAAAAAGAGTGGCAGAGACAAAAGGAGCTATATCGATCTGGTGCAATGTAAAGGAGGTAGAAGACTTCCTCTTACCCAAATATACATTATCTTTCAAGAGCATAAACATGATTTCCACACATGCATATTACCGCATTAGCTAATGATTTTTTTTAAGAGAAGAGGACGGTACATATAATAGCTTATGAATCTTCTTAAACACACAGACTCAGTATTGGTATCATGAAAGGCTTGTCAAGCTGGCTCACAGTATGAGTAAAGTATTAATTCACAGCATCCGTTAGTTTAAAATACCTTCCTCCCAAGTTCTTCCTCTGTCCCCTGTAAGGCAAGACAAAGCAGAACCTCAAATACATGGCAGTTAGTCCCCGGGAAATTAGTAAATGTTCAGCAGCACTGCAAAATTGTTCATCTAACTGAACACATCGGCGCTTACTCGCAACATATTCATTCATTCATAAGAAGAAAAAAAAAAAGAAAAAGAGTAGAAAATCTAAATTCAGAGAGCATCATGAGCGTTAAAACACAACAAAATCATACCACGCACGGATCTCCATTTCTACTAGTTCAAGTAGTTCTGGATCATTTACTTACTGTATGCACTTAATTGAGAAAGCACGTCAATGATCATTGGCACCCCAACCTGAGCCACAAAAACGAAGGGAACCATTACACACCCTACGATCAAGCAGAATATGTTCCTCGGCTTTGTCGCATGCGCACATCTATAGCGTGTACCGGCAAAATGCCTTCTATTTACGATAGAAATTTGGGTCCCCCCTAACATTTCAGCATAGACTTGTGATCCACTTCTTTTTTTAGTTTTTTTTTAATGCAAACTTAACGTTAAATTGAAAGTGAAAAATAAAGGATAGTTCGAGTAAAACATGCAATTTCTCGGTTGAATAAAATCAAAGGAATAAATTCAATAGCCAAATGTCAATTTTTATTTACTGGAATTGAAAGATCATTTCTTACATGGAAATAAAAACAATCATTTTTTCTATTCTTTAATCATAACTGTAGATCAGTGTAACAAAATGTGAAGGAAAGATATTAGCCTTTCTTACACACACATACAAAGCACATTTCTTTTTTCCTTTCTTTTTATAGGAAGCAATTACAAACTACAATTCCTGTCTCTCGATGCTTAGCTACACGACATTCATTTACCAGATTTTGCACGAAAAAAGAAAGAAAATCTTTTCATCTCATCGATTATTGCTGTTTCGGAAAAAGTTGAAATCCCAACGACGCATTAAACCATCCATAACATGGCCTGCCGGGCTACGTTCAACAGTCAATGTGGCTTTTGTATTGGCTGAAATATCAGCATCCGATGAGCTCTGAATGCTTGCTGAAGTATCGCTACAAGCAGAAGTTCCTGTGCTTCCATTTTCCATGCCAGATGAAGAAGCATCAATTGCATGTCCTGCAGTCACACTCGAATCAGGAGATGGCTGCTCAGATGCCAATTTCTGGGCATTGAAGACAGAAGTGGAACTGGATTCTGTTTTTGACTGTTCACAATGCTCGACTGGATTGGAATTGAGTTGTGTCTCTGAAGACCCACAACGCTCTGTAGGAGAAGCATCCTGGTCATCTCTATATAAAGGCTTTATAGAACTGGAGCTAACGCTAGGCGGTTCTCCTGCCTGGGGATGTCCCATTTCCAAGTCTTTTAATGATTCCATCACTGCTTCCATGAGCATCTGAAAGTTTTGGACATGTCAAAGGTCAACTCAAAGCAACAACTTCATGGAGAACGTAATTTTGGATTAGATGATGTGAAAACATGTACTTTGACTCACTCTTTCTTCCTCCTCCAAATTGGACGGAAAACCTGTCAAGTCATCAAGTGGGTATTCCACATATTGATCATCATCTGAAGTAGTTGGAGCATGGGGGCCACAAGGACGGCCATTGGAAAATTCAAAGCTAATCATTTCAGATGATGATGGGCAATGCTCGTCATCAATTTTTTCATCCTGCCGCAAAGAATCATGTGCTGTAATTGACACAGTCCCTGTATTTGTATTTGTATTGATTATTTTATTCTATCTTGTTTCCATATTTTTTATCTTTTCCTTTTCAAAGTTGTCCTCTTCCTGTTCCGGAAGTAGAGGATTATTGATTAAGGGTATCACATACATGATTGTGGCTCAAAACCCGTTATCTACGGGAGGGGACAAACTCAATGGAAGAAAATTTAATATATAAACAGTGAAACAAGAGATGTAAAGAAGATACCTCATCTTCAGATTTATCATCTTTAGAAGGGAAATTAGAAGGAACCTGAGTGAAGTAAAAGAAACCATAAATAGACAATGTTACAAAACTACATTCGGGTCAATACGGCTGAAGCATCAAAAGTACCATATATTTTGGGGTTAAGTCAAGTCAATCTAAGAACCCCAATCCCCAAAAAGAGAGAAGAAAATGTCAACCTAATTTTTTTCCCTGCCAGATTTCCTCTGTGTACATGTGCGTGGGCAAATGTGTGGGTGTGAAGAGACAAAGGGAGAAAGAGGAAGAGAATGGGTGGAATGGGGATCCAGAAAATTGTTCCGTGCACATTGGGCATGCAGCACACACTCCTACTGATATAGAATTAATTTGATGATAACAGGTTTGAAAGAAGTGGTGTTCTGGTCGGCCTTTTTGTATTGGGTATCAATTTGACATCTAAACACCAAACCAACCAATCACTAACCTCTGTCCTGCTCATAGGTCTTCTCGTACGGAGGTTTTTAATGGCATCTGCTGTGCTGCTTGTTGCTGGTTCTGCAAATAAGAAATCAATGAGACAGAAAAAAGAATGGTTACTGAATAAAGATCCTAAAAGACATCAGTATTTGAGAAGCAAAGAAGATTTACTTATCAACAACAAAAAAAAAAAAAAAAATAGCAAAGAAGATTAGGTACTCAAGTCTTGCCTTTAGATGTAGTTGAAGATTCAAGGTCATAGCCAACTTCATGCACATTTCTCCAACCACCCTGAAGGTTTTTTGAAGGGTTGTTATTATGAAAGCTGGCTGTTTGGATAAAATAAAAAATTACAACCAGACCTATCAGTTTTTTACCTTACCAAAGTAATCATCCATGGGATCAAAAAATGCTCTAGCTAGGTCATCCTCTGGAGGTTGCAAAACATTGTGGAAAAATATATTTATAGAATCAAAGTAGAACTGTGGACGTGGAGAGTTATGGTCCCCCTCAAACTTGATAATGTTTTTGTCTCCCTGTAAAAAAGAAATGCATTAAAAGAGAAGCCTGACATAGCAAACAATGCATGGAATGGAAAACTACATATCCCTAGAAACCAGAAGGGAGATCCAGGCATCTCACGCTAATTCTAGAAAATAAATGTAGAGACATCTAGTGAATTCAGGATGAAAATCAAAGGTAGGAGATCTAAAGGCTCTCTTGCATAAGGAAATTTAGAAGATTACTAGAGCATATGTTGGGGATACAAAGGCAGAAACAATCATGAAATTAAAACATTACAGCCTAATAATATGAGTGTGGCTCAACAGTGCATAGGGACTTCCTAACTGAACCAAGACAAAAGGTCAGGTGTTAATATTCACAACAGAAGAAACCGGTGGAGGAGGCTTCTTATGTTTAACCTTCCAAAGCCACGAACTTCCTATCGAGAACAAAACACTTTTCAAAAGTGAAAACACCAAATTACATGCAGCATGCAGATAATGAAGCATGTCTGCCAAATTTTATACAAATACTTACAAATATCGTGCATACCAACATGATGATATGAATGATAATTACCATATATGCCTCGAATATACGATCTGAATGGTGGGGGAGTATGAAATCATCATCAATGGCATGCCCTAGTAAAACAGGGACGAAGCAAGAACTTGCCACCTATAGTAAAGAGCAATAGTGGAACACTTTTGTCAATAAGAGTAAACAACAAGAAATAAGTGCTGAACAGGGTCATTCATTTTTGACATCATGAATATACATAAACTTCTCACACATGCCTCTGAAAACCTTTGCATTCCCTAAAATTAATTCACTTTCCTAGTTCAACAATTATGCATGCAAATTAAAGAAAATAAATTTGTTACACAACCACGAGAACAATAGCAGGTTGAGTCCAAGAGCTTGTCTAAGGCTAAAACTAGCTAGCTCGTGTCCAAAATTAAACAATGAGGAAGCTCAACTGACAAAATACATGGACAGGCTCTGGAAGTTTCATGCATAAACAAGTGCTTCTTGACATTAGATGGCATCCACCAAATGAAAAATTCTACTCAACATCCCTCACACCACACACCATATCTTTTTTAATTTTTTTCCCCTTTTTTCCATAATAAGTATGTAGTGTATGGATGATGAGTTGAACAACTCAATTAGTTTAACAGGAATAAAAAATTTTAAAAAAATATATTTTATGTAAGGTGTGTGGTGTGGGATGATGGCATCCCTCTCCAACAAATATACAGCACTGCTTATCACAAAAGTAAATACCTTTCCTGTTAAGCATTGGGGGAATACCATATGTTGCAACAGAATTTATTACTGGTCAATCTAGCTGAAGGATCTACCAGACTCTTTGGTTCAGCATGGGCTACACTTTTAAAGTAGATTGGTAAATGAATTTGTGCGCTCACATGCAGCCAGGAGAGGATGAAAGCATGGAGGGAGGTAATATAGGAAAGATATTTTACTATTAACACCCTGAACTGGTCCTAATGAATCATCTCGTGGGTGAGGCTTATTCGATAATTGCTGTATAGTCAGATTTGGCAATCCTCAAAATGAACAAGCTGTCTTTAACCAAGCATGGCAACTATCCCGAAAGTTTGTTGTACATTAAGCTTGAACATCACTCAATGATATGAAACAAAAACCATAAATCCTCCACAGTGCTTTTATTCAAAGTAATGGACCAGAAATACAACCCAACAAAAAAGCAAAATCATTGATAAGACTAAACCTTAATGGTGTTCAGGTCCATTATGTCAAACTTTGCCTTTTTCTGAATAGCTCTTCGCATGTATTGGATTGCGAACTTCACCTAGAATTAGCAAAGAGGAAGAAAGCAAAGGTGATAACAGTCCTTCGAAACATTTTTGCAATTGTGCTCCCAGCCATTAATCAAAGTAAACAGTCAAAATCGTGAAATTCAGGGTGACAGCAAATAAGGCAATGATTACAGCAATATACTCAAATCAGAAAAAAGATACAATTGCACGTCTTAAACAACCCAAAGATGTTTATGAGTGCCTGATACATATTTAGTATTCAACCCCCATTTAATAGAACATATTCATATAGGGTGCTCTCATAACTTAAGGTTCCATTTGGTAAATATGTTAACAAATATTCAGACTGAATTTGATGGCAAATTTCACAAAAAGCAAGGGAGGAAAGGCAGCAAAGTTATGAAAGTCATTTTCCAAGTATTTTAGTGGAAATTATTACTCTATATGTTAGTAAAGTTATTGAGTTTGGTAGAAAGTTTCACTATTTGAGAAAAACCCAGACCTAATAAAGTTAAAGGTACAATTCCACCAAATTTTGACAAACTTTGGTATCTACGTGGCAGGTAATACACCAAGGAGATCTTCAAGATGCATCATAACCAAAGCTGCCTAAACCAAGTAGAGAAAGGGGTTTTACACTTGTGCCTCAGAATATGAGTATATAATAGTTCCTTGATGCTAATAAAAGGAAAAAAAAAAGGATGCGCGATGAATTTACTTACAGTGAACTTGGGTAAACGGATCTTGTAGGTATCTACCAGTTCCATCATCAAGTCAACTAGGTCTGAGAACGGACTATCCAAAACCATTCCAGCAATTGAAGGATCCTCAGCTCCATACATTAGGCTGTGAAAAATAAGTTTATACCATCAATGTCTGATAAAAACCAGAAAGACCTATTACCTAACCACTAGAGCAAACAGTCAAACTAAGGCGCCATCACCTATTATTAGGCATAACTGACAACAACACTACCTTTAAAAAAATCCATAAACTTATGGTGGTATTTTTTTTTTTTTTTGATAAGTAAAAGATTGTATTAATAAGAATAGGCATAACCAAGTATACAAGGGGTATACAAGAGGTAACACCTAGTTAGGAGGAAGAAATGGACAAGGAGTTGAAACGTTTAAAATGCTCCATTAATTACGATAATAAGGAGGGAAGTGTGGGGAGGGACAGGTTGAAAGGGAGGGGGATCCTGGTCATCAAATGAAGCCTAAAATCCTCTCTTGGAATGTAAAGGGGATTAATGATGTCAACAAGCGTCTCCGTATTAGATCCCTCATCTGTAGCTGGAAATTGATGTTGTTTGTCTTCAAGAAACCAAGTTGAGTTTATTGATAGAAGCACCATTCGTAGTTTGTGGGGCTATTCTTTTGTGGGTTGGAGTTATCTTGCTTCGCTGGGTGCTTCAGGAGGGGTATTGTTGATGTGAGATAAGAGGGTGGAGGACTTAGTAGAGGAATGCATTGGAAATTATTCTGTGGCTAGTTCTTTTAGAAATAGTGAGGATGGGTGGCGATCGGCTTTTGTGGGTGTGTATGGGCCTAATGTGGATAGGGAGAGGAGGTTTTTGTGGGAGGAGTTGGCGCATTTGTTTTACTTGTGGGATGTGCCTTGGTGTTTGTGTGGGGATTTTAATATTGTTCAGTTTCCTAGTGAGAGGGCCGGTGCATCTACTTTATCTGTGGCTATTGAAGAGTTTTCGGAGATAATTTTTTATCTGAATCTTGTGGATCTTCCATTGGTAGGGGGTTTATACTTAGTCTAACAATAGAGGGGGGTCAAGGTTGGATAAATTTCTAGTCTCTCCTTCTTGGGAAACTCACTATCTGGATTTATGCCAAAAGAGGTTGCTTCGTGTTTGTTTTGATCATTATCCCACTTTGCTTGATTGTGGTGGCTTAATTAGGAGTAGGCGTTATTTCAAATTTGAGAATATATGGCTTGCAACTGATGGATTTGTGGAGAAGGTTAGGAATTCATGGGCCCCTTACTCCTTATCTGGAACTCCTAGTTTTATTTTGGCAAGTAAACTCAAAGCTCTAAAGTTTGATTTAAAGAAGTGGAATAATGAAGTTTTTAGGCATACTGAAGTGCAGAAAAATCTGATTTGGGATGAGTCGCATGCTTTGGAGGAGGGGGAGGAAAATGAAGAGTCATTTTTTTTTTATAAGGAAAATGAAGAGTCATTGTCAAGGAAGAATGAGATGATGACTGAAATTGAGAAGGTTTTGTTGATGGAAGAAATTTCTTGGAGGCAAAAATCAAGGTTGAAAGAGGGGGATAGTTGCCCTAAATTTTTTCACAAAATGGCTAATTCACCCTGGCGCAATAACGCTATTGAGGTACTTCATTCCAGTACCAATGTTCTTCACTCCCCTGATGAGAATCAGGATCACATTGTGCAATATTATGAAAATCTTCTAACCGAGACAGAGGAGTGGCATCCTAAGTTAGATGGTCTGAATTTTGACCAGCTGGACCTCTGTACAGTCAGCTGGTTGGAGAGGCCTTTTGAAGAAAATGAGGTGTATCAGGTGGTGAGTGGAATATGTAAAGATAAAGCTCCGGGCCCAGATGGCTTCTCCATGGCTTTTTTTCAAGAGTGTTGGGATATATTGAAAGTAGAAGTTATGCGGGTATTCCAATATTTTCATTATTGTCAGAAGTTTGAGAAGTCCCTAAATGCTACATTTATTGCACTCATCCCTAAGATAGCCGGTGCCCATGAGTTGAAAGATTTCCGTTCTATTAGTTTGATAGGTGGGATCTATAAAATTATTTCGAAGGTGTTAGCTAATCGTATAAGTACCGCGATAGATAAAATCATTTCTAAATCTCAAAATGTTTTTGTTAAGGGACGTACTCGATTCTAATTGCTAATGAGCGTTTGGACAGCCGTATGAGGATAGGTATTCCGAGGGTTCTTTGCAAGCTTGATATGGAAAAGGCATACGATCACGTGTGCTGGGATTTTCTTTTTTATATGCTACGAAGATGCGGCTTTGGGGATAGGTGGTGTCGATGGGTTAGACATTGTGTTTCAACAGCTCGGTTCTCTGTATTAGTCGATGAAAACTCATGGTTTTTTTCAGAGTTCGAGGGGTTCGAGACAAGGGGATCCGTTATCCCCTTTCCTTTTTGTTTTAGTGATGGAAGCGTTGAGTCATGTGGTGGCATGTGGTGGAGGCTGTTGTCGGGGGGTGGGGGGGGGGGGGTTCTCTCTAGTTCTTCCATTTATTATTTGTGGATAATACTCTCATTTTTTGTGATGCTGACAATGGACAGATTCAAGCTTTAAGGGTCGTTCTATTGTGCTTTGAAGCTGTCTCAAGCCTCAAGGTGAATTTGGACAAGTCAGAATTGGTACCCGTGGGAGATGTGAGGAATATTAACCATTTTGCGGATTTGTTGGGCTGCAAAGTTGCTTCTCTTCCAATGAAATATATTGGGCTTCCGTTGGGGGTGTCGTTCAAAGTTAAGAATATATGGGATGGTGTTGTAGAAAAGGTTGAGAAAAGATTGTCAGGTTGGAAGCGTCTATATTTATCAAAAGGGGGAAGACTAACCCTCACTAAAAGTATCATTTTCAACCTTCTCACTTATTATCTTTCCTTATTCCTATTACCGGTTGGTGTGGCTAACTGAATTGAGAAGTTGTTTAGAGCATTTTTATAGGGTGGCATGGGAGAGGAGAATAAATTCCACCTTGTCAGTTGGCATAGGGTGTGCTGCCCGTTGTGAATGGAGGCCTGGGGATGCGAAATTTGAGTAATTTTAATAAGGCACCATTAGGGAAGTGGCTATGGAGATATCAAATGGAAGGAACTCATTGTGGAGAGAGGTCATTGATCAAAAGTATGGAGGTGATTGGGGGGGATGGTGCTCTAAGGAGGGTAAGGGATCTTATGTGCTTATGGAAATATATTAGAAAGGGGTGAGACAGTTTTGTAAAACATATTAAGTTTGAGGTAGGAGAGGGTGCAAGAATTCGTTTTTGGTTCGATGAATGGTATGGTGAGAGAGCTCTTAATTCTATTTTCCTGATTATTTTCAGCTTGGTTGGAAATCAACAGGCTGCTGTTTCAGAGATGTTGAGTCATGCTAATGCGAATGTGCATTGGAATGTTACTTTCATTAGAAACATACAGGATTGGAACTTAATGAGATTGCAGATTTTTTCAGTTTTTTGTATTCTCTGAATATAGGAGGAAATGAGAGGGATCGAATGTTGTGGAAACACATAGGGAGCAAAAAAAATTCTGTTAAATCTTATTATAAGATGTTGTCTAGTCAGCAGCAATTCTCTTTTCCGTGGAAGAGTATTTGGAGGGCGTTTGTGCCGTCTAAAGTTGCTTTTTTCACTTGGAAAGCCGCACTTGGGAAGATTTTGACGATTGACAATTTGAAGAAACGTGGCATGGATGTTATGGAGTGGTGCTTCATGTGTAAGAAAAATGGTGAATCAATTGATCATTTACTCTTACATTGAGAGGTGGCTAGGGAGTTATGGGTTGGGGTTCTTAGTAGAGCTGGGTTGAGTTGGGTTATGCCAGTGAGAGTGGTGGATCTACTAGCATCTTGGAATAGGAGGCACAGAAGCTCTCAGTTGGTAGCAGCGTGGAGGATGATTCATTTGTGTATTATGTGGTGCTTATGGATAGAAAGGAATGAGTGATGCTTCAACGACAAGAAGCGAACTATTGAGGATATCTGGAAATTGTTTGTCTTATTTGCTACAGTGGTTCTTGGCTATTGTCCTTAAGGGAGGAAATGTTCATGAGTTTTTGTTTTCTTTTCAAGTTCTAGAATGTAATTAGGTGCTTCTTTTCTATACTTCCTGTGTACATGGGTTTCGCCTAGTTTCATTAAATAAAATTTTCTTACTTATAAAAAAAAATGAGGAAGAAATGGAAACAAGAAAACCATGAAAGTCTAGGCCATTGAAATTTATAGCTTTAGCCCATAGGAACAAAGTTTTAACAAAGAACAATCTAATCTCCTCCAATGAGCGCTCATTATCTTCAAAAGTCTGAATATTTCTTTCCTTCCATAGGCACCATAGAATACATATAGAAATCATCTTCCACACAGCTGTGATTTGTGGAACACCGCCCAGATTCATCCAGCTGGCCAGGAGCTCAACCACAATAGCAGGCATAACCCAGGCTAACTCTAATCTTCTGAAGACATCGTCCCATAACGCTCTAGCGACCTCACAATGCAATAGAAGATGATCCACAGTCTCACCACTCTTTCTGCACATACAACACTAGTCTACAACAATCACCCGGTGTTTTCGTAAATTATACATAGTCAAAATCTCGCCCAAAGAAGCTGTCCAAGAGAAAAAAATACCGCCTTGGGAGGTGCCTTATTTCTCCAAATCCTTCTCCATAGAAAGTAATTGTTCTAGGGATGTGCTAGGGACTTATAGAAGGAACGAACAGAAAATGTACCTTTCTAGCTGGTACCCACGACAAATTGTCAGTTCCTTGAGTACTCGATCTCATGGCGTACAACAGTTTGAAAAACTTATGGTGGTATTTCACAACTATTATAGAAAATCGTATAAATACAGCTATAGAAAATTTAAATTGGAATATACAGCTACTACAGCTATAATATATGTATATATATGAGGAAACTACATTTTGGACCCAAATCTTTTTTTTTTTTTTTTTTTTATAAGTAAGAGATAAATTATATATATGAAGGAAATAGACATAGCCCATGTACATAGGAAGTATATAGAAGAACACCTAAATACTGGATCCCAAATCTACCTATTAAAAATAAAGTTATTTTTGCCTTTAAAAAAAGAGTGGGGCTACTCTACTGCCCCACTCTTACCGCTGGGCGTACCGCCCAGTGTTAATTTTTTTTTTCCTTTTTTCTTTTCACATTTTTTTAATACATTTAAATATTTTTAAAAAATAAAAAAAATATACCAATAAACTTAAAATCACTTCCTTAATCACTAAGTAAAAAAAAAAAAAAAAAATTTGCCAAGCGGTCAAATGCAGCGGTACAAATGGGAGGGCAAACTAGTGTTTCTCTTAAAAAAAATCTACCACCACCTTTTCAATTTGTACTCTAAACAACAAAAATTGTCAGTAGGCACCCTCGATCTATAGATCCGACTGTTAATATCGGTGAAAAAAAGCACATGCAGCACAATTGTAATGGTAAAATCTTGACTGAGGGTGTAAATTGGCAGGATTTAGTAGTTTAGGGCGTGATTGATGACTTGATAGTTTAGGTGCAAACTGAAAAAATGGTGATAGTTCAAGGACACAAAATATAATATCCATGCCAAAATAGGCATAGCCAAGTACACGGACATAAACAAGAGCAACACCTGGCCATGATTCTCTAGAGATACAACGAATTCATGGATATATTTCTTTTTTTGAAAAGTAAAATTAAAATTTGATTACTAGAGGAGTCATGGATATTTTTTTTTTTTTATACGTAGAGGAGTCATGGATATTTAAACCATCGATTCTCGAAATTAAAACATCAATATCACAATACTCATTCGAAAATAAGCTATTAAACTAAAAAATAACATATTTATGAAGTGAAAATTGTTAAAAATACCAATTGTAATCTTTTCTCAAAATTTCCACTTCAATTCACTCCCTCAGCAGAAATCCACCATACGCTCCTACCAACAACTTTCTAGTACCATCCTCCTATCTTTTTTGGCGGCAACAATCATGCAGATGCAACATTTAGACCCCATGGTTCTTTGTGATTTTTATCCAAGCTGCCAAGTAAAGCTTACAACCACCAGATTTCCTTGTTTAAAATCCTCAACCACAGCTGATCTTAGTTCATTTAAGGCTTTTATATGAAATAATGTCACAATTCAACAGACTCAACTCAAGAACAGATAAAATCAGACGAAAGAAGGTCCAATAGGTTGGTTCATCTCAAACAGTACATGCTTGTTCTTGTGGTAAGTGATTCACATTGATCAGGTAAAATATATATATATATATATATATATTCTTGGTGTATCTATTTCTACATTTAGACCCCATAGTATATGTCCATGCAACATACGCCTATTCCTCCATTAGTATTAATAAAATCTCTTTTACACATATATAAAATATATATATATATATATATATATTCGCATAATTCTCTTGATTTTTAGCAGCCAATTAACCATAAGACATTAAAGAAAAAAATGGGTTAAGTAATAACGAATCAAACTGCTATATACAGTCAACGAATACCCTTTCCTTCCTGGTAAAGTAAAGAAGACTTGGGAGTAGTTTGGATTCAGAGATGAGTTGAGATAGTTTGTGAATAGATGGTTTGTGAATAGTAGACTAAAAGTTGAATTGTTTATTATATTTTGTGTGAAAATTTGGAAAAGTTGTTTTGGGATTTGAAAAAGTTGAATTGTTTATTATATTTTGTGTGGAAATTTGAGAAAGTTGTAATGATGAGATGAGATGAGTTGAGGTGGGTTTTGAATTCGAACGAGGCCTTATATGTTCTAATTTCTGTACACACGAGATTAAAGGAAGACGGAGTGCATGGGAAAAACCTAGTAACAGCACCCATTGAACGTCCCCACAAGCCTATCAAAGAGATATTACCATCTGCCCGCAGATATTCAACCACAGACCTGAGATCATCCTTCTGAAAAACAGTACACAACATCAAACGGAAGTTACATGATGAAGAGTGGTGCTCTAATGCATACACAGAACTCTGGTGAATAAGTATGAGAACTTGTATAAATATACAACATAGGTAATGAAAAATAGCATGCATAAACATGTGTCAAATTGTGCAGGGAAGTTATCCCAGATGGTTTGGTTATGTGCAACAGATGCACCAGTGTTTAATTATTTTAGAACTAAAAGTGGGTCAAAGATAACATGGATAGAAGTAGCAAGAAAGAATAAGGCCATAAATTAATGGAGAATATGCATTTGATAAGGCCGAGTGGATTAAGATGAAAAATCGCATAGGTTCAGAAAAGGACTTCTATAGCCAGTAAGGCTTTACTGAGTAGAGTTATATGACATGCAATCTTGTGTGGCTGACTTGTAACACCCTATGGCTATGAGTGTCCCTTTCTTGTATGATCCTGCCAAATATGCATTTAACTGAAAGAGTAAAAAGACATTGGGTTTCTTGATAATAAGCAGAAAACATATTGAAAAGACTCCATGTGAACATGAGACCATGCATGAATAAACACCAGTGTATTTAAACATTTGACTTAATGTTAGTTTCTCAATTTTCCAATAAACAAACTGCGAGTGTTCACTTCCCAGAAGGTTGCTTGCTCTTTTATATCTAGTTTAACTTCAAACTCCAAAAAGCAGAAGCATTAATGGTGTTTTATGGAATACAAATGGTGAAAATGTGGATTGAACACAAATAAGAGTAGACTATCGTTGTTAAGGTTTATTTGGATGGCAAATATCTTCATATTGGTTATTCAGTGACTTACTTCATTCCACCCCAGGGTGACATGCTCTCCTCCAGAGAGTCCAGATCCAGAGAAATCAAGAGTGAAAACTGAAATGTGCGACGGCAGCAAAATTATTGCAGCTTCACTGGCATCAGCCCTGCACCCACTGCGAAGAAAATAAAGCACCAGTCAAATAAGATTAAATAATCAAATAGCTGCAGAATTTGAATAAGAAACTCTTGAAAAGTTAAATGACGTTGATCTTGATAGAGAAGTCTAGGCATACAAAAAGATGAAAATAAGCTAGAAAGTTTCGAGTTTTCTACGGTCCATCATCCAGTTCTAAGAATGGTATCCCAAGAAAGCTGCAGATATATTGCTGGATTAAAGTTCAAATTTTATATGTTGCAGAAAGATATCTTCTATGGCTATTCAGCAATGTGTCTGTCATGTGTGAAGCACTTCTCATGTTTCTGTAACGGGATTCTTGTAGTGGCACATATGATACAAGGGAGAGAAACTGTCATTCAATCAGAATAAGACCCTTTCTATGCCAGCGTTTTCTATATCAAACCATTCATAACACTGTTTTCTCCAGTCATAAGAATGTGACCCACATGTACCACAAGTACTATATTGTAAGTTGAACCCAGCCCAAGTAAGAGACACTTCAAAACCAACCCAGAACATGCCCAACACTGAAAACTAAAAGGGAAAATGGCTGCTGGAATGGACCAAACCCAATTCTGCAATTTACAAAGGTAAGGGGTTGAAGGAGTAGACTTTTTAGCTAGGCATATCTACAAATATACGCCTTATGTACTTGGATAGCACCTTTTTGATCATTATTAAAATTATCCTACTTATGAAAAGGGTTTAAAATTCCACAAGAACAACGGTAGAATCTACAACTGAAAGAAAATCCTTTAAATCATGCCAAGTAGCCATATTTCTCCAGGCACGGATTCACCTGTTCCCGTGGCAGTATATCACACAGGGCAAAGGCTTTCCTTCGGGACTGACAATAGGCACGTAATGACTGCACTGAAGAATATCCCCCTACTGTTTTTAACCTGAAAAATTTCAAAGCCCCTAAAATGAAAGTCTGACAAAAGCCTGGGATTCTTAAAGTTCAAAAAAGGATGTGCAAAATAAAAGTATCGAAGAATTTAAAAAAAAAAAAAAAAAAGAGTAACAAAACAAAAGTACCAACTACACAGTTATAGGGTGATATAGCAAGTATACTTAGCAAAGAGTTTAAGGCCTCGTTTGTTTTCACAATTCCTCTCAACTCATCTCATCTCATCTAATTATTACAACTTTCTCAAATTCTCATACAAAATAAAATAACCAATTCAACTTTTTCAAATCCCGAAAGAAAAATAATATTAAAAAAATATATTCTAACAATATTTTATTCAACTTTTAACTTTAATCTCAAATCATCTCATCTCATTTGCGAAAACAAACAAGGCCTAATTGTGTGGGCCTTCTAGGGCTACCCTTACACGCCAGTCCGTTGATCCATTAAGTGTAGGTAGTTAAACGGCTTCACAATGTTGATGGACAAAAGGCCTTATCCTTCTCTTCCTCCTTGACACGATGAAATTGATACAATACACACCATGAATACATAAAAACCATTTTCCTTGATTAAAGTTATAGTCTTGTAAGATTGTAAGAGGTAATCTCTAGCCACAGAATTTTCTGGATTTTAAAAGCTGCCAGATCTTGCAAAGTTCATGACACCATTTCATAAAAGATCCTAGATTTTAAAAGCTAGCAAACCTTTCTTGAAGAGTTCATGAACACGCAAACCTAACACAGTTATAAGCATACATCAGTGACTTTTTCTTTATTTTAAGATTATGAACAGGTTTGAATCCTTCTGGTGGCTATGGTTGTGCTCCTTCAAAAATTAAGCAGAAAAGTAAGATTGGATCTTTTTTTTCACAGGTAAAAGTAGGAATGGATCCTTACCTCTACATCTTTCCTCTGATACCATTTCCCTTTCAGCATGAACTCTTGATCTAATAAATCATCTTTCGGGTCATATTCAGCTCTGCAGCCCCATAAGGGAAAGACCCATAATCATTTAAACTACTTAAGCAAAGTTCAAAACTTTAAGCCCAAAAACACAAATAACTTGCTTGGGCGACAGAGTTCAGATATTAATAACTTTAATTTCCCAAGGTATCTTCTCACAAGTTCATGTGATTATATTTTTTTAATTGGTAAAAAAATATAATCACATGAACTTGTGAGAGGGTATCTTGATAAATGGAGTCTCGTGCTTAACTCATATTTTGCTTCTTTTGAGTGCTTCACAGATTGAAATGTGTGCCTTTGAGTATGTGCCTCAACAAGTTTCCCAGTTCTCAAATTTCAACCCAAAAACTGAGGATTCTTTTCAAATACTCTAGTCATTATTTTTTATGGGTAATTATTTTATAGGTAAATACTGTAATCATTGTCAGTAATATAAACCATCTCATCTTAGATGCAAACAAAGAAAACAACACACTTAAAGCTGGCTATGCCTTACGGATATTCGACATGAATATCTACCAGCAGAATGGTCTGCAACTTGATTTGGGAACTGGTTATAAACATAACAACTATTATATTTTAAATCTGGGTGTTGTTGTTGAATCAAATCAGATGATAGCTCATAAATTAGAAAACATAGGATTACAGTCACAGTGAACAGCCATGTGGACCTCACAAGCGTAAATGGTTTGAGGAATTTTGACGCCAGTTATAACCCACAGAAATAAATAAGGACTAGAACTTAAATGATCTAAAAATAAATTTAAATGATCTAAAAATGAAAACTTAATGATATCTTCAAAAGATCTCAGATTTCTGATGCATCGAATAAATAATAAATGGATCTTAATGCAGTGACTCCCTGCACAACCACCAAAAACCTTTAAAAAAAAACCTCTCTGGTTGGCAGATAAGATAATTTAAGGCAAAAAAAAAAAAAACACAAAAGTAAAACTTGATTCCTATGCTCTATTTTTTGCTTCTTTCCACCCTTACATAGAAAATAAGGAAACAGAAAGTGGGCTACAACTCAGTTTTACTGAGCCAGTTTCAAATTGTTGAATCGGGCTTAAATTTGTGCCGGGTTTCGTTTTCCTAGCGTCCCATACTCAGATACCCATATAAATATCTTCAATTCTTATTACTTCCCCACCTTTTTCTCAGCATCCAACGGAACAAAAAACCAAATCCCATCTACAAATTCAACAACAAAATCACAAAAAACTTAACAGAGACAAAGAGAAACAAGATGACCTGGGTGGCCGAATGATAAAGTTGACGAGCTGTTCCATGGATTCAAAAGTACACAAGGATCTCCTCCTCTAGCTTTGCCTGAGCTGTTCTCCGAGTATTTTCGTGGAATATGATATTGAAATATACGAATGGTTTCTTGTGCAATCTCTTTTCTACGATACAACGGAGAGGAAGAAGCAGAACGAGAAAAAGAGAGAGAAGGTTCCTCTTGATAGGCAGTGGTTTTGTTTCTTTCTTTAAACAAACCAACAAAACGAAAAGAAGGCGAAAGAGAACCGGCCTTTGTTGGTGGTGTTCCCCATAAATGTTTCTTTGCTTGTAAACAAAAACAAAATGATAAAAAAACCAAAATTGATTGTATTCTTTTTTTTTTTCCTCTAAATTTAAAAACCCACATGTTTCTCAAAATTTATATATCCATATGAATTTATATGATATATTATATGATGAGTGGAAAATTTATTCAAAATTAAAATATCAGGAGAGGTCTATTTTTCAATTAAATATATGAGATATAATCGATTCATATGCACATTTAAGACTTGTTTGGTTATACAAAATTAAACTATCTAATTTCATATCATCTCAAATAATTATTATAAATTTTTTAAATTTTCACACAAAATATAATAAATAATTTAATTTTTTTAAATTTATAAATAAAAATTATATTAAAAAATTATATTATAATAATTTTTTTTTAACAAAATATTACATCTCATCTCATTTCACTGAACTGCATAACAAGCCTAGACATGGATTTCATACAAAATTAATCAGCGAAGGATTGAACTTATTTAAGTAAATTAAAATTAACTCGTTCTTGTCACGACTTTGCAGCAAAATGTGTGTGTTGGGTTTGCACTGGGTCTAGTGGTGGGGATGATGGGAATTTTAAGCATAATCTTAATGGGCCTGGACCCAACCGGGCTGAGCCCATTCCCTCAGCAATTGGAACTTTCCAACTAACCGAACCAAGACCAAACTAAATTAAAAAAAAAAAAAAAAAAAAAAAAAAAAAAAAAAGGACGGTGCCAAAGAGATAGTAAGGATACCAGTATTGTTCAATATGTTTGTTTAAATAAAAACAAAAAGAAAATAGTCTGCCTTGAAAAATAATAAATAAAAAGTACCTTAAACGGCATTAGCATTGAAGCCTTTTGTATAAGTCTAAAATATATAAGTTATGTGCAAGCCTTTTGTAAAAAAGTAAAATCTATCATAAAAAAAGAAAAAAAGTAATTTTTTTTAAAAAAAAAACGCTTGTTGCAAGCACCTGGTATAAACAGCGTGTAAACGTGACTGACGTGGAGACACTTGATGAGAGAGACTTAGCTGATGAGAGAGAGATGAAAAGAGCTGAGGAGAGAGAGACCAAACTGATGGACCTGATAAGAGAGAAATACCGAGCTTATGAGAGAGAGACCGAGCTTATGAGAGAGGGAGAATTCATTTTAAATCTGATGTGGCATGGACGACTGCACGCCGGTTGTATCTACCGACTGTATATAGAAGAACTGTTTTTTTTATATATATCATTATTCTCATAATATACACAACCAAATGCAAAAGAGTATTAGTCTTTATGTGAATTGGCAATAGGATATCACGGTTCGAGTCTCTATGGGTATAAAATGCAAAGGATGCAAAGACTTTAATAAGTTACTATTAATATGCTCTTAATAGATTAAGATTAGACTTCAGCTAAAGTCCACCTTAGAAAACATTTTTATGATTTTCTATCAAGTAAATGTCTCACGAGAGACTTCAAATAAAAATATTACTACAATCACATCCCAAAGTAGAATTTTATTTATCCAACCTTAAAAACGTATTAGTGATGCATATTCGAGTGAATAATTCTACTTAGAGTATTGTTACTTTTTATCTATTTTTTTATTATTCTCTCATCATCTTATGATGTGGCAGTAGATGTAAACCTATCATATAATGCACATTATAGAATGATGAGAAGATGATGAAAAAATAGATAATAAATAGATTTTTTCTTCTATTTATCATCTCACATACCACACATTATATTTTTTATTTTTTATCCTTTTTCTCATAATAAGTATATAGTGTACGGATGAATAAAACACTTTAATTAGTTTAGAAGGAATAAAATAAAAATAATAATAATAAAAATTTAAAATATGTATAATGTATGCTATGAGATGATTAATATTATAACGTTTGGAAAAATAATATTTTTAAATAAATATATATATATATATATAAAAAAAGAAAAAAAAAAGTAGGAAGAAACAAGTTGGTGTCTAAAGGTAGGCACATCGCTTTGAAAGTTGGGGGAAACGTGGATGAAGTAAACAAGAAGTCGACAATGACTAGAAGATCGCTTTCCTTACAACTTTAAGGATGTTAAAGCAGCACCAAACTCGGGTCGTGTCAACAACGAAGACCATTCACGTTGCCTCTCATATAATAGACAGCCCACGCCTCATCCAATAACCATTCATTTCCTCCTCTACTTCTTTGTTAACCACTCTTTTCTTTTCATTATCTTTCATTTTCTCGAGAAACTTTAGATCTGGTCTACTCTGATAACCACTCATCGCCCACGGACTCAAGTAGGTGTGAAGTTTCGGTCCAAACTGAAAAAATCAACCAGACCGGATTGAAACTGTGAGCGGTCAGTTTTGGTCCTATAGATGGTGGATTGAATGGGTTTCGATCCGATCCCGAGGTCTAATTTTTGGATTGAACCGAACTGAATTAATATATATATTTTAAAAATATTTTTTTATATATTTATTATTTTATTTTATATAATAGTTGTATAAGTTATTATGTAATATTCATCTAATCTATTATCATTGACCATATTAAATTTCAAATAATATATGCTATTAATTAATAATGTATCATAAATCAAATTGAAATTACCCAAGTACTCCTGTAATGCAGCAGAAATATCTATCAATTCACTCAACAAATTGGTTAGTATTCAAGCATGCAATTAATTTAATAATTAAACAATAACATAAAATAAATAAATTGGATAACACTAAGATTGGTATCGAAGGAAAACTCTTTAAAGAACTCTTTAAAAGTAAAACCATACGGAGCAGCCAAACTCAGGAAAGTCAGTCTTATTATTTGAAAATCAATTACAAGTACTCATCAATTACAAAACCTTTTTAACTTGACTCTCTTACTTGCCCAGACAAACGACCAGTCTTCTACCGCGGTAGCAGCCAGAACCTCTGGCGATCTTCAAATATTGTCTTTCCTCCTAAAACTCTAGGGGCTGAAATCCAATCACACGATTTTCTACACACGAAGCACGATCACATTCAAAGAGAGATCACAAATATAAATTCACTAAGGAATTTTCTCACCAAACAATGCACTAGAAAGTGCTCTATATGTATATTTCAATCACTCTAGATCCTAACCAGTAGGATCCTGTAAATAAACAATCTGAAAAGAGTTATAGTTTCAGTAGGATTCTGCTGACGGATAGAATCTGTCGTGAAGACGTCTCCTGACGGATTGCTGACATGTCGCGATAACTCTTCTCTGCAATAATGATTTCTGTTCAGCTTATGTTCTGGATAGCTTCTTGATAGTTTGAAATTCTTTCCGCTTGATATCTTCTTTTTGAATCTTCTATTCAGATCACTTGATATCTCCTATCTTTTCGAACATTCAATCTTGATCAAAAGTCTTTTGAACCTTTATCTATTTAACCACTTATCTTAGAATTCAAATATTCATAAATAAAGATAAAGACAAACCTTTATCTATTAATTTGTTTATCTTTGAATTTAAATATTTATAGATAAAGATAAAGACAAATTACATTCATCCAATAATTCAAATACGTGCTAGTCATCTAAGCCTAGCCAACAAACTTTTACATCAACATATGATAATATATGTAAATACATAATGCATTCATACATATTCTACTAATTATACTTAATTAAAATAATTAAGTAATTTTTTTTAAATACCTAAGTTGCAAGCTAGCATGAATAAACTATCTATAATGAACTTATTTGATATTTATTAACCATATATAAAATGTTATAATTTTAATTTTTAATATAGGACATTATTAATAATTATGCATACTAAAGTCTAAATTAATAAGTAGTAACTATCAACATCATAAATATAATTATAGTTAGAATTTTTTAATGAATTAGTTACATAATTCACATTAATAAGTCACTTAATTTTAATTTTAATAATTTTTTAATTAATTTATTTGAAAAAAAATAAACAAAATAACTCCAAATCGACTAGACCGATAGCTAGTGGTCCGGTCCGATCCACTGTGAGTGATCGGTCCAGACCGGATCAATTTACATCCCTAGTCTCAAGGAAGCAATTGAGATGAGTTCATCTCATTTCTCAAATATGACCTTATTGCCACAAAGGCTTTTGCCTTTAATATCTTGAAGTATATTTTGATAGGGGAAATACTCTAAGTATAAATAAATTACATAAACGTAATCTCACAAGCTGATGTGGTTTGATATAATTTATTAGATTATAAAATTATTTTTATTGTAAAGTAAATTTAGCAGTCACATGAAGTCATGTTAATTTGTAAAATTACTTTTATGCAATCTCTTAGTGACTATAGCGCTACTCTTTTGATGGATATATTCCGTAGTGCCTTTGTCTCTTTGTCAAAAGCATCAATTTTGAATTGGAATTGTGATCTATGCTCTTCAGACTCTAATTTGAACCCAATGTTTTAATTTGGAAAGTTTCTTTGAACGTTACCAAATGCTTTCAACAAATTTGCGAGCCGGTTGATTTTGTTATATAAAATCAAACTGTTTTATTTTATCTTATATAATCATTATAATTTTTTTAAATTTTCACACAAAATATAACAAACAATTCAATTTTTTTAAATTTTAAAACAAAAATAATATTAAAAAATAATATTATAACAATATTTTATTCAGCTTTCAACAAAATATATTATCTCATCTCATCTGAACTACGTATTTGGATAGTGAGATGAGATGAAATGATTTTAGATGAGTTGAATAAAATAGTGTTATAATATTATTTTTTAATATTATTATTTTTTTGAGATTTGAAAAAATTGAATTATTTATTATATTCTATATAAGAATTTGAAAAAATTGTAATAATGAAATGATATGAGATAAAATGGGCTGAGAGTGTTTATATATCTAAATGGGTCTAAAAGATCATTCCAATATGGGCCATGATAATCCCTAAAGACCTAATTTGGTAATGAACAATCCCAATACAAACCATAAAACCGATTGAAGGGGGCACTCCCAATCAAGCCCCAATCACAAATAAAGAAGAGAAATAATATTTGTAGTTGCATAAGTGTTGTGTATTTCTTTTTTAAAAAAATAAATAAATATGAAATTTATATGAAAAAATTAATTTTTGAATGGTAAATTCCACTCTTTTTTAAAAAAAGTGTATGACACTTACACAATACACAACTGTATATAATATTATTAAATAAATAAATATGCCAATTTGGTAAGAAACCCTATAAACGTATTTAGGAGGGAAAACTCATAGGTTTTCAACTACATTAACATATCAAAACTGATTGTAGATAGACACTGTCATATCATGAATGAATAATGCTACTCATCATTTTAATTATCATTATATTATGACGTGACATTAGATGATTAAAGACTATTTATTATAAAAAATTTTATAAACCTGTAATCTAATGTCACATCATGAGATGATGAGAAGATGATAAGAAAATATATAATAAATAGATTTTTTCATTATGAATACTAAACACAATGATAAGAGATTTAAAGATCTATTTGATAAAGAACAATCTCAAACCAAAGAAATAAATTACTCATCACATCTGCCCAAAAAAAAAAAAATTACTTATCATAAAACGAACACGCGATAAGGAAGAGAAATTCTCATCCAACCAAAGATTCCTTTCTCCAACTGCCGTTAAAAGTGTAAAAGAAATGTCATCCTCACCAACGCAACCACTCAGACTATGTTTGATATTGAATTAATCTCAGATTAGTTACATAATTCACATTAATAAGTCACTTAATTTTAATTTTAATAATTTTTTAATTAATTTATTTGAAAAAAAATGAAAAAAAAATAAACAAAATAACTCCAAATCGACCAGACCGATAGCTAGTAGTCCGATCCAATCCACTGTGAGTGATCGGTCCAGACCGAATCAATTTACATCCCTAGTCTCAAGGAAGCAATTGAGATGAGTTCATCTCATTTCTCAAATATGACCTTATTGCCACAAAGGCTTTTGCCTTTAATATCTTGAAGTATATTTTGATAGGGGAAATACTCTAAGTACAAATAAATTACATAAAAGTAATCTCACAGGCTGATGTGGTTTGATATGATTTATTAGATTATAAAATTATTTTTATTGTAAAGTAAATTTAACAGTCACATGAAGTCACGCTAATTTGTAAAATTATTTTTATGCAATCCCTTAGTGACTATAGCACTCCTCTTTTGATGGATATATTCCATAGTGCCTTTGTCTCTTTGTCAAAAGCATCAATTTTGAATTGGAATTGTGATCTATGCTCTTCAGACTCTAATTTGAACCCAATGTTTTAATTTGGAAAGTTTCTTTGAACGTTACCAAATGCTTTCAACAAATTTGCGGGCCGAAAATCAAACTATCTTATTTTATCTTATATAATCATTACAATTTTTTTAAATTTTCATACAAAATATAACAAACAATTCAGTTTTTTTAAATTTCAAAACAAAAATAATATTAAAAAATAATATTATAACAATATTTTATTCAACTTTCAACAAAATATATTATCTCATCTCATCTGAACTACGTATTTGGAGAGTGAGATGAGATGAGATGATTTTAGATGAGTTGAATAAAATAGTGTTATAATATTATTTTTTAATATTATTATTTTTTTGAGATTTGAAAAAATTGAATTATTTATTATATTCTATATAAGAATTTGAAAAAATTGTAATAATGAAATGATATGAGATAAAATGGGCTGATAGTATTTATATATCTAAATGGGTCTAAAAGATCATTCCAATATGGGCCATGATAATCCCTAAAGACCTAATTTGGTAATGAACAATCCCAATACAAACCATAAAACCGATTGAAGGGGGCACTCCCAATCAAGCCCCAATCACAAATAAAGAAGAGAAATAATATTTGTAGTTGCATAAGTGTTGTGTATTTTTTTAAAAAAAAAAAAATAAATATGAAATTTATATGAAAAAATTAATTTTTGAATGGTAAATTTCACTCTTTTTTAAAAAAAGTGTATGACACTTACACAATACACAACTGTATATAATATTATTAAATAAATAAATATGCCAATTTGGTAAGAAACCCTATAAACGTATTTAGGAGGGAAAACTCATAGGTTTTCAACTACATTAACATATCAAAACTGATTGTAGATAGACACTGTCATGTCATGAATGAATAATGCTACTCATCATTTTAATTATTATTATATTATGACGTGACATTAGATGATTAAAGACTATTTATTATAAAAAATTTTATAAACTTGTAATCTAATGTCACATCATAAGATAATAAGAAGATGATAAGAAAATATATAATAAATAGATTTTTTCATTATGAATACTAAACACAATGATAAGAGATTTAAAGATCTATTTGATAAAGAACAATCTCAAACCAAAGAAATAAATTACTCATCACATCTGCCCAAAAAAAAAAAATTACTTATCATAAAACGAACACGCGATAAGGAAGAGAAATTCTCATCCAATTAAAGATTCCTTTCTCCAACTGCCGTTAAAAGTGTAAAAGAAATGTCATCCTCACCAACGCAACCACTCAGACTATGTTTGATATTGAATTAATCTCAGATAATTTAAGGCTATGTTTAAATGTTAAATTGAGTTGAGTTGAAATAATAATATTATTAGAATATTATTTTTTAATATTATTATTATTTTAAAATTTAAAAAAATTAAATTGTTTATAATATTTTGTATTAGAATTTAAAAAAATTGTAATAATAAATTAAAATGAGTTGAGATGAATTTAATAATCAAATGAAGTAAATTAATTTATAAATAATTATATTTTATAAACCTCATAGAGGTGGATTTGAATATAAATATGTTAAAGTTGCGTATCAAAATAACACTAAAGATGAGAAAAGCTTGCTATCAAAATCAAGCATTTGTCCAACCAAAGAAAACGGTATTATAAATAAGAAATATTATTGAGAGAAGCCACTATTTATAACAGCCATTTTTACACATATTATATGACAAAATCTACACCACATATTTTTTAAATTTAAAATTAGAGATGGATGAGAGAGAGCTGATGAGAGAGAGCAGAAATGAGAGAGAGAGCAGAGATGAGAGAGAGAGCAGAGATGAGAGAGAGAGAGCACAGATGAGAGAGAGATCGAGATGAGAGAGAGAGTCGAGGAGAGAGAGAGAGTCAGTGAGAGAGACACTGATGAGAGAGAGAGTTGATGAGAGAGAGAGACACTGATGAGAGAGAAATGAGAGAGAGAAGCCGTCTGCGTTTGAAGAAAAAAATAATAAAAGTGGATGAGAGTCATCTATGTAGTGTGTACATTATGTGTACCACTACAGTAGATGTTCTCTAGCACTACTCTATAAATAATAAAGAAAAATTTTATTTTTAAGCAAGTGTAGATAACACATAATAAAGTGTTCATATGATATAATTATTTTAAGATTTAAATTTTATAAATCAAATCTTATCATTTAAAATAATGAAGAGTGAATAACTTAACAAAATATCGTTTTTATTTTTTAAATTGTTGGCTGAGCCGTACAGTTTTCACATTTGCATCAATCACCAATTCCCTGATTTTCGGTATTTCATTCTGAGATATCACTTTCTATAGCAATATATATATATATATATATATATATATATATATATATAATATTATTCACAACAGTTGGTATAAATTTTGGAACAAATTAAATATGAATAATGATATATACATAAAATATTACATAATAATATTATAAAATGAAGATATTTTTGTAAAATAATGTTAACTTTATAAGATGTTTTATAAAAATATTATTTCATTTAAAACATAGTTGTATAAAATTTTGTAAAAAATATTGTGTGTAAATTATTTTTCATTAAATATATATTTTTTTATAAAGAAATATCAAATATTTAATAAACACTATATAAAGTCATCTTTCAGTTTAATCCTTAAAATTCAAATATAAATTTAAACGAAAAATTGTAATTATAATCCAAGCATCTGTAGACTGTTGCTGCCTCTACCAACCATTTTCCACCACTCGTAAAACACCCCTATCTGCTTACGGAAAGCCAGCAAAATCTTTTGCGTATTAAACACCCATTACAAGGCTTCCCCATTCAAGAAGCCAACTGGGTCATCACTCTCCCTCTGTATATCTTCACTCAAGGTAATTCCGGCAAAACCCACCGGCCATCCGCCGTTCCTGAGGTAAGTTCTTTGTCTATCTCTTTACCTTGTCCTTGACAAGTTTGCTCTGTACAAGTCAGATTCATTGTTTTCATGAAGTAATGGGCTGCTGGTGTTTGTCAGACACCCAGGCAACAATGTCTGACACATATGGTATTATACTTGCCTGAATCTGGCGAACTGGTCGCCAAAGTTTAACACTGCACATCTTGTGGAAGTCTTACATTTGCTATTTTTCTTCTTCTGTAATAATTTATTCACAAATATCTTTAAGTCAGCATCGTTAGAGCAAGAGAAAATATATAATACGTTATCCAACGAGTGCCTGCTGGCCAGCTAGTGGGACTGTAATGAGTAATCACTAATGGTTTAACTCGTCTCAAGATTCAACAATTGTCTCCATCTTTATATTAATATATATTTACATATGAAAAATGCTGCCGCCTAGCTTTGCCGCCTCATTTTGACTGTTTATATATTTAATTTTTTTTTATTTAATAGTCAAGGAAGTGAATATTGATATATTTTTTTTATTTTTTAAAAAAGTAATTCTACGTACAACCGTGAATTGCGTAAACGCCGTGTAATTGCTTTGAAAAAAAGTGAGGTTGGTTGCAAATATCTTTTCTCTTTTTAAAAATATTTAAAGATATTTAAAAAATGTGAAAAGGAAAAAAAAAAAAAACAAAATATAGAATTTGTACTAGTTGGCACACTCAGCGGTCAAAGCTGGCGCGGCACACTGGCATCATTCTTTACATATATTGACATATGTATATTGATGTGTGTATATATAGATGTGTATGAATACATATATGTAGAATCATTGATAGATGTGTGTGTGTATGTTATATATATATATATATATATATATATATATATATATATATAGGATTTCTAAGCAGTGCTGGTCCCCTTAAGGCATGGTTGGGTATATGCCAATGTATAAGATAGACCATGCATGATAAATGTCTACAAAGTCAACTATGTAATGTTGAACTTCATATTTGTTCATTATAATTTTCCTTCAACTTGTCCTTGACAAATATCCCGTTTTATTTTATATTTTATATTTTATTTTTCATTTTGTTTGCTTTATAGCTAATTTTTCCTAAACTTCTACTTCTTATTTAACTCAAGTGCATTTAATTTTAATCTATAATATTTTTTTAATATTGATGGCAATTAAATTGTTAGGTCTTAAGATCTGTGCAAAGCACCATGATTAAAACTGATGATACCAAAAAATCGATGGCAGGAAAAAGAGAGAAAGAGAGCATAAATTTTTTCAGTTGTTAGGCATTCATTTTTGCATGACATTTCATCTGAATGTGCTATAATGGTTTTGGTTAGGACTTGGAACGAATGAGTTGATTTTTTCAGTGGGAAATGGAAATTTCAATTTAGGAAACGTGATGAGAACCATGTTACTTGACATTTCACCATTCAATAATAGCTGCCTAACCAATACAACTTGTTTCCTTCTGATCTGTTATGGTTATTGGATTTTTGTATCTTTAAAACCTTTCGATCTGAATCCATAGCTGTTTCATTTTCTGTTGGAAGCAGCTGAAAATGGCACATATCTTGGCACCCACTACGCAATGGCAGATGAGAATCACAAAGAATTCTGCAAATGCGAGTCCTATGACAGCAAAGATGTGGGGTTCTCTGTTGTTGAAACAAAACAAGAAAGGGTCATCTAAGAGCTCAGCTAAGTTTCGGGTTTTTGCCACGAAGTCGGAGAACAGCACTGTCAACAGAATAGAAAAACTACTAAATTTGGACCTCACTCCATATACTGACAAAATCATTGCTGAATATATTTGGTACACATATTTTTCTATCATACGTTTGTAAGCAACTTCTGGTTGGCTAAATCTGTGTGAGCACTCCTTAACATTTAAAATAATGTCACGTCATTTTGCTACAGGATTGGAGGGTCCGGAATTGATCTGCGTAGCAAGTCAAGGGTATGACAATGTTATTGATATGATAAAAATAGACTGCAAGTTTGCAATCTTCTCAATGTTTCTTCTTTTTTTCTTCTTTAGTTTAAATATTGAATGTTAGTATTCTTGGAAAATTATTTTCAAATTTTCAGACAATTTCCAAGCCTGTTGAACATCCATCTGAGCTTCCTAAGTGGAATTATGATGGATCAAGTACTGGTCAAGCTCCGGGTGAAGATAGTGAAGTAATTCTATAGTAAGATCTTAGAAACAAAATGAAGTTCTTTTATGTATGTATTTATTATACCATGGGCTTGACCTAATATTTCCTCCAGCCCTCAAGCGATCTTTAAGGACCCTTTTCGTGGTGGTAACAACATCTTGGTAAGTACCTAATTACATCAAAGATAGTGTATTCCAATTTTAGATCAACTACAACTCTGAATTTGTTTGATTTTCGATTGACATCTTATGTCTTGTGTTTTCAAAAGGTAATTTGTGATGCATACACACCAGCAGGTGAGCCTATCCCAACAAACAAACGCCACAGGGCTGCTGAGATCTTCACTAACAAGAAGGTCGCAGATGAAGTTCCTTGGTCAGTCTATTCTCATTAGTGTAGTCATAAATTTAGCTTCCCGTGCTCGTCATCAAAAAAGTTTAGCTTCCAATGCTTTACAATCCAAATGTCAGTGTATGAAAGAGACAGATTGCATCCACACTACTATGTTGAGAAGATCTGATATACAACCATACATACACTTTGTAGTGTCAGTAACCCTTGTTATGAAATGCAACGAGTATTGGCATATAGCATTTTTCATATGCACAATGATTAGACATAAACAAGACTTTGTTTAGGATAATTCATAGTGAATAGACACCATTCTCACATGCATTTTAGGCAGTGAAATAGATATATATATATATATATATATATGGAAAATATTGTGATGATTACTGATTAATTCGTCAGGTATGGAATAGAGCAAGAGTACACCTTACTACAACAAAATGTGAAATGGCCATTAGGTTGGCCTGTTGGAGGCTATCCTGGTCCTCAGGTACTATCAATTTGTATTGTGAAATGGTTAAATCTGTAAATTTAATCTGGTTTTTATTATGACATGAATCTATATGATACTTTTTATGTTTGTTTCAGGGTCCTTACTACTGTGGTGCTGGGGCAGACAAATCATTTGGCCGTGACATATCAGACGCCCATTACAAAGCTTGCTTATATGCCGGAATTAACATCAGTGGTACAAATGGGGAGGTTATGCCTGGCCAGGTTCTCCTCTCATTCTCCTCTATCTTGTCTCTTGTGTATGAAATCATGTAATGTTTATTACTGTTGATTTTTGTGATTGGGTTGCAGTGGGAGTATCAAGTAGGACCTAGTGTGGGAATTGAAGCTGGAGATCATATATGGTGTTCCAGATACATTCTTGAGGTAATCCTTTCCTTTGTACTTTTGGGTGTACAAAGACTGTAGAAGCCATTTTAGTTATTTTTATCCACCAAAAAAAAAAAAAAAAAAAAGACTGTAGAAGCCACTTCAATGAGAAAGATTATGAAAAAAAAAGGAACATAAATAATCTATTCAGAACATTGGGCACATAAAAGTGCTCGCCACTTCTAACACCCCAAGAAGTTCAGTTCTGCTCATGCTCAGACTCAACAAAATTTAAAAACTGCTGTGCTAAAGAATTTTCATTCAGTTAACAGTGTCAGACTTACAGCCTTATAGGCAGGTTTTGTCCCAACTGCTACTTTTATTGCTCTTAGCTAACGGGTATGGTCCATGATATCATTTTATAAAATACTCTCTATCCTGATTGTTTACAGCTCAAACTGAACTCCCCTGTCCTCCCCAACCCCAAAGCGGGTCTTGTCAAAATCGAAAAGTGGTACAAGATAGAGCAACTAATTTAATAAATTCTACCAAAATTCTATAAAATGATTCACAATCCCAACCCTCATAATTTACATAAGACTGAATCAGATATCAAACATGTAGCTAATGAGCTGGGCCCTGGGGAAGAATTATTCTTGCGTTAGTCTATGCATGCAGATCTGTTCTACCATCGAGTTACTCATTTCTTGTTTCTCCTGACTGACAGAGAATTACTGAACAAGCTGGTGTTGTTCTCTCACTCGATCCAAAACCAATAGAGGTAATAAACCTCTCTTATACAGTAGTCCTTACTTAAAAGAATCTGTTAGATAAAGCTCTGTTTAAAATGCATTGCCAGGGTGATTGGAACGGTGCAGGATGCCACACAAATTACAGGTACTTGATCTGCCTAGCTTTGTTTCCTCCTGTTTTTAGTTTGGTGCTTTCTGTTCTTGCGTCATCTTGTATCTCCTCTCTTCAGGCCCATAAGCAGAAAGGAAAGGGACAGGATATTATAAAGTTACATCTTTGCCATGCATACATGGAAATTAGCATGCTAATCCTGATATATTATTGATTCCTTGTTGGTTCGCAGTACAAAGAGCATGAGGGAGGATGGAGGCTTTGAAGTTATAAAGAAGGCAATTTTGAATCTGTCACTTCGCCATAAAGATCATATCAGTGCCTATGGAGAAGGAAATGAGAGAAGGTTGACAGGAAAGCATGAAACAGCCAGCATTAACACATTTTCTTGGGTAAATTCTTCTCCAATCTATTTCTTATAAACTTTAAAACAATTAGAGAATTGAGAAATACGCTTCATATTGCTGTTTATAAAATATCTTAAAAATCTCAATCTGCAGGGAGTGGCTAATCGTGGATGCTCCATCCGTGTTGGACGTGAAACTGAGAAGCAAGGCAAAGGTACCGCTTCAGCAGTACTGCAGCACGCAATTCTCTTTTAAGGCTCCAATTAAACGATAGGGATAAAAACAGAAAATAATTTCATATTCAACTTCTATCGTATTCCAAGTCCAAAGAAGACCAGGGTTTGCAATTCTTTAAGCAATGCTGAAACTATGATTATGGATGTCCTGTTTGTAGAAACACCAATTTCTCTCCATAAAAAACCTAATAGGAGAAGTGAGGTAACTCCTTATAAAGTTCAGGATAAGTTTGTTTATAAGCCGTGTGTGACTTCTCAATATGGCCCCTCACGTGTGGGTCGGTATTTCCGGTACTATCATCGTGGGTAGATTGCAGGAGCCCATAATCAGTCATAGGTTAACCTGGCTTTGATACCGTATAGAAACACCAAGTTCTCCCCATAAAAGGCCTAATAGGAGGAGTGAGGTAACTCCTTATAAAATCTAGGATGAGTTTGTTCCTAAACCGTGTGGGAGTTCTCAACACTGTTCATCCTGAGTTATAGGGTAAAATAGAAAACAAATGGAAAATACTCTAGTCACGAAGGAATTACACAAAAGTAATCATATAAATTGATGTGGCTTAATGTGATTCGTCAGATTATAAAGTTAATTTTGTTATAAAGTAGATCTAACAAATTAGATGAAGTTATGTCAGTTTGTAGGATTATTTTGTGTAATTATTTTATGGACATTGCAGTACTTAAAACAAATATATGACTAGAGACTATTTAAACTAAAATAAAGATGCTATCAACATAATGTAAGTCCTGAGCCACTGCTGATCTCGTGGTTCTGAAAAGGCATTATTTTATGGATTTATCTTCGCTCAGTCACATGATTGTTTCAAATTCCCAATGCTCTTGCCCCATTTTGTTGTCATCTTTTCCCCACTTTGGATTCTGATATCATCTGATCTGCTTTGATTTGACGTTATCTACTATTGTGCTAGGGTACTTGGAAGATCGGCGTCCAGCTTCAAACATGGACCCTTATATTGTGACCTCGCTACTGGCTGAAACTACAATATTATGGGAACCAACACTGGAGGCTGAAGCTCTAGCTGCTCAGAAGCTGGCACTGAATGTTTAAAGTTGATTGGTTCAACGTAATCTGAAGGCATTCGGGAGTGGATTCACAGGGAATTAGTTAATCCTCATGCAGTGAACCTTTTTCCCTTCTAGATTGGTTAGAGCAGATTTATTGTAAATTAGGGATCTTGGAGTGAGGGGTCGTACATGCCCAGGCATGTAGAATTGCAGATGGAATACTTCTTATGCACCATCATAAATAGATTTGTTAGATTATATATATGCATGTTACTTGGGATGTATGCTTCTCAACCTGGGTTCTTCTAAAATGACGTTTTATTCCAAATTCATACCAATGATACCGTGGAAGACTTGTCTTTAGCCATTTTCATCTGTTTTTGCATTACAAAAGAAGCATGTGTTGATGAATAATTCCACATTATCTGTGGATAAGGTTTTGGATATATTTATAAGGAATGAACAATCATTTTTTGTAAAACTGGTTTTATGAGATAAATTAGGCTATGAATTTTTTCATGGTATCAGAACTTGTTACAGGACGAATGGGGACTCACATTACTTATCAATTGATAAGGACCAGAAAAAAATACTGGCCTGCACGTGAGGGAGCTGGGTGTTAAAGAATAATCTCATATTGTCTGTAGATAAGGTCTTGAGTATGTTTATAAAGAATATTGAGCAATTCTCTTTTATAGAATCGATTTTATGAGATGAGTTCAATCTATGAATTTATTCAGCATGATGATATAATATTGATGGCAAATCAATTGTGGACATTATCTAAGAAATGGAACCTAACCATGACTAAATTCTCTCCAAACATTTTCATGGGATAATGATACATCTGTAACTATTTTATTACTCACGTCAAATCAATTAATGAAATTGTGTCACTTTATTAAAAAAATATTTTTAATTTTATATAATTATCCAAAAATAGTTGTATACTAGTTTAAGGTCTATCATTTTTTTTTTTCATTGGCAGCCAATTCGAGCGCAACTGTCAAGGAAATATACAATGGATTTGTTTGGTTATAACCAGATGGAACTGGGATGGGCCCCATAAGGAACTCTGTAGATATGGATTCTTTTCCCTTCCATGAGGAAAGGTCCATGAGGGAAAGGAATTTTAGCCCTGTCTTTATATTAAAGACACTCCATTTGGGAAGGTAAGGAACATATTGAGAAAAATATGCTAGACCACTCCCTTACGTTTGCTGGCAAGAGAAAGAACAACTTACATAATATACATATAAATACATATATGTCTCCTGAGCTCAAGAAGGGCGACCCAGTTCAGGTTTTTCTGTTCCGATTTTAAAGATCAAAGGCCATGGCATCTAGAGGATCCAAATCAGCAGCTTCCGTCCTCCTAATCGTCAATCTTGTTTTATATTTTATTGTAACAGTGATCGCTGCATGGGCTGTAAGTCATGGGATTCAGAGATCTCGCGAGACAGGTAGTTTAGATAGCTAGTTTGGCATAAACTGCAAGGCAAGGCCTGTCTCACAATTCTAACTTATTGCAGCATCCGTACGTTTATTGCAGCATCTGTTTTGTCTATTCCGGCTCGCATATTTCCAATATACTTCCCATTCGGAAACTTGGCGACTGGTTTCTTTGTCATCTTCTCCCTCATTGCCGGCGTTGTGGGCATGGCTACCTCACTTACAGGGCTCAACAATGTTTCTCAATGGAATGCACCCAACTTGCACGCAGCAGCGGCCTCTTCTCTGACAACTTGGGGACTCACTCTATTAGCCATGGGGTATATAGATTACATATTATTTTACTCACTTCTGTTTCTCTTTTCCTTCATATCGTTTCAATAAATAATATTGAATTGAATGTTGCAGACTGGCATGTAAAGAGATCGAACTTGGTTGGACAGATTCAAACCTGGTAAGACCTGATCTATTTTATACCCAGAAAAAAAAGAGAAATATATAAGTGGAGTTTATTTTCAACATTGTTGTTTTATATATATGCAGAGGACTCTTGAGACCATCACCATTGTTGTGAGTGCGACACAAACGTTTTGCGCGGGTGCTCTCCATGTAGGGCTAGGTAGAGCTTGAAGATGTTGTTTGAGCTCCAGCGTGCAACATTAACGCTTTGCTGTTGATTCCCTCATATATAACTTGTGTAATTGTATTAATGCCAATAATTTCGGTTTTTACATTTTAAATTCGTTTTTCTTTTTCTTTTCTTTTTTTGAGGTGAGAATTTCCTAGTGTTGATCTTAATCGGACCATGAAAATAGTTTAATAAATGCATGGTCTACTGATAGCTAGCAACGAATGAAAGTACTTGAATTACTTGCAACCATAACGTGTAGTACTGGTGGATTAGATTTCCTGGTCTGAGGGAGAGGGAAAGGCAAATGTATTTTCATCCAAAAAGGAAAGAAAAAGAAGGTGCGCACTAGGAATTATGTAGGAAGAAGCTGCATGCATCTGTGTGTACGTACCTTTCCAACACAGAAGCATGCAGTAGTAGTTGAACAAAGGGACTATATTCTAATATTATAAGATAAATGGTTGCAAGGACTATATTTAAATCGAATAACACGATTTTCACAATCTATTCTATATTGAGAGGCTGAGTCCGTTGCATGCCAAGAAATTCTAGCGTTTGTTACAATGGATTGTTTGCATGGAATTGAGGTGTGAAAGCACAAGTTAAATGAAGATGCTCGTGACTTGAAGTTGAAGCCCTTTAACATCCCAAAAGTTTCAAAGAGAAGCGGGGTCCATTTTATATTGTTGCACCAAAGCTAGCCCGTAATAAAAGCTCTTAATTTGGCAAATGGTCTAGGCCAGTGTCCCAACATTACAGAAAGAATGTGAGACTGACCCAACCCAGACGGACATCATCTTCTTCCTTTCCTTAGAGAATATATATATAATTTATATATATATAAATTCTTCTCATCAATTATTATTCGTTACTATACATTTACATCTTATAAAACACCTCCATACTCTATAAAAAGGAAAAAAAAAAACTATAAGTGTGGGATGTGGAGTGAATAGTGATTGATGTATAACATTCCTCTTTTATATATATATATATATATATATATATATATATATATATATTCTCATATGAAAATGGGTTTTACACGAAAGGAAATGCTTTTTGAAACTTTGATGCATTTGGATGTTAAAAATAAAAAGAGAAATTCTACATGAAGGTTATGCCACACACTTATATTTAATCAATTTGTCATTTTTTTTAGGGGGTGGAGGGTTTAAACCTGGTTATCCTATTTGGAGACCAATCCTTATGCCATCTTATCCAAAAGACCTTAGTGACAATTTATATATTAATTAAATAGAAATATGTGATGTAAGACTTGTATTTTTTAAATAAAAATCGTCTTTCTTTTATTTTTTATTTTTTTGATAAAAATCGACTTTATTTTAAAAAGGCTATACAAACTTGAATAAAAATAGAGAGGCGCTTCTAGACGGTCCGGCTGGTTTTAGTATAAAAATAGCCCTCCACTAATTATATGCCACATCAGCTATTACACATAATAGAAACAAGGTACACCCACAGAGAATCACAACCTCACACAGCCCTCTTTCACATTTCGATACTCAGTCCGTCTCGTAGCTCACATATAGACGACGCCCATAGTTCCGACTCCCATGGTTCCGACACCCACCTGACTCCTCAGTCCATCTCTTGCCGACGCCAACCTCTCATTCCGACACCCACAGTTTCGATGCCCACACGTCTCATCTTCAGAAGTTGTTCCCATTCATAGCAATTTCTCATGGCAAATCGGCTGGATGAAACATGGGAAGGAAGTAATGTAAGCTATTTTATTGTTAATCTTCATTGATTCGTTCTATTGAAATGTCCTGTTTTAATACTGTTTATTGAAATGCCCTATTTTGATACACACACAGAGAGACTCTAAAAAAATACTATCATAAAATCTCCAAGCTAAGAAAAATCAGACAGGCCCACATTAAAAGAAAAAACAATTTTTTAAGGTAGAGAATACATTAGAAAATCATATACCAGTAAGCATTGGTCAATGCTATTGTATGAGTGAGTCTTTTTTTTTTTTTTGGGTATACTACGAATGAGTTACCACATAGGCATAATAGCACATTTTGATGTTTTTGTATATGATGAATGTAGGATTCGATCTGATCTGGTAAGGTAAACGATATATAGTTCAAAAGATATCAAGGATGTTATGACATTTGAACTATAAATTCTGGGTTCTATATTCCATGGAAAACATATCCATGCATGCAAGAAAAAGATCCCAACAAGTAAGTTTTAATCAATGTCAGTGCTTTCTCCTAGATCCAAAAATTTCTTCTACTTGGTTTTTGTAATTTCGAAAACCAAAAATTCTAGTACTATTCTTATTTCCCAACCACGAGGAAATTTCAATAGGTTGGCGAGGATATTACATTGAGTAGAGGGAATATCTATCATTAATGTGTGTTAGATGAGGATTTTTCTCATTATTTTGCACAGTTCCAGATTTGCATGTAAAGTAATTTGAAATAGAATATCTATCATTATTGTGTGTTAGAATAGTTAGTGTGTTAGTGTTAAAATCTCACATTGTTGGAGAATGTCTCTTGTATAAATAATGATTTTTTAATGTTGTGTTTTGTATTGAAGGAACAAATTTATTGGTTTGATAGTGAAGAACGTGAGGATGGGGTGAATGTTGAAGATGATAGTCAACAAGTTGAAGATGGTATGAATGTTGAAGATGGTATTGATGTTGAAAATGGTATGAATGTTGAAGATGGAGTGAATGTGGATGGAGAAGTCAATCCGGTTAGTGGTCCGCTGGAGCTAGTCATTGGTATGTTATTTGACGATGTGGAAGATGCCCAAGCATTTTATAAGGCATATGCAAGACGAAAATGTTTTGCAATTCGAACGAATCATACTCAGTTGTCGAAAGATGATAAAAAATTATGTGCAGTAGACTATGTTTGTACAAGAGAAGGATTTTGGCGGGTGACTCAGAAAGCAAAAGAACGAATTATGCCTGAACTTGCCGAGAATAAGATTGGATGTAAAGTTTTGATGGGTATAAAAAAAGATGGTGAAAAGTAAATAGTCAACAAGTTTGTGGTTGGGCATAACCATGTTCTACTTACACCGAGAAGTGCTAGTTTCCTCCGTGGACACATGAGAGTTACTAAGTTTAAAAAAAAACTTATAATGACTTTGAATGAGTCCGATGTACCGACAAGGAAGATTATGTCGGTGTTGAGTAAAGAATCAGGTGATGACTTCAATGTTGGTTGTATTGGGAAGGATGTCGAAAATTACTTGGGAAACAAAAGGAGAAAAGTGTTTGAAGAGGGGGATGAGCAACGGTTATATTCCTATTTTCTGGAACGACAACTCAAATAACCCGAGTTTGTGTTCTCCATGCAAATAGATAAGGATGGGTGTATGAGAAGTTGTTTTTGGGCTGATGCTCGTTCAAAAGCGGCTACCAATATTTTGGAGATGTTGTCACGTTTAATGCCACCTACCTGACCAACATTTATAAAATGCCATTTGTGCCGTTTTCAGGAGTTAACCATCATCATCAGACCATTATGTTTGGTTGTGCTTTGTTAGTTAGTGAAAGAATCGAATCATATACATGGTTACTGAGAACATGGCAAGAGGCAATGCTTGGGCGTGCCCCTTCAACCATAATTACCGACGACGACAAAGCGATGGCGAAGGCCATTGCAGAGGTACTCCCAAATACAACTCATCGGTTGTGCTTATGGCATATTCTACAAAAGTTTCCCGAACACTAGGCTCATGTATATAACAAGTTTCCGGACTTTCAGAAAGATTTTCGTCATTGCATTCATGAGATAATTACCACTAATGAATTCGAACAGGAATGGGCTTCGATATTAGTGAAGTATGAATTATGAGAAAATAATTGGCTGCAAAATCTCTACATCTGACGAGATAAGTGGGTTCCGACCTATTTGCGTTCAACATTCTATGCCGGTATGTCAACAACTCAATAGAGTGAAAGCATGAACAAATTCTTTAAAGACTATGTTCGTTCAAGCATTATAATTAGTGACTTTGTTCATTAGTATGAAAAAGCTCTAGATGCACGTTACTTTAAAGAGAAAGAGAAGGATGTGCGGACGAAATCTACTCGTGTGATATTGAAGACATCTCTTAAAATTGAAGAGGAGACAGCAAAAATTTATACAAGAAAGTCTTTTATGTTCTTTCAGGATGAGCTGTTTAATAGTCTACTGTACCTAGCAAGAAAGTTGTCCAAAGAGGGTGAGAGCAAGACATATGGAGTCGTAGCTTATGGTAAAGAAACACCTCTTTACCACGTGACATTGAAGGGTGATGAAGGACATGCCACATGTACATACCATATGTGGGAATTTATGAGGATTCTCTGTAGGCATATCTTGTGTGTTTTTGACAAGAAAACTAAATTAAATAGATTACGACAGTATTATGTTCTGGAAAGATGGACTATTACTGCTAAGAGTCGACCCATTCATGACATACAAGTCCTGAAGGGCAATTTCAGCAATCACTAGATGATCCTATGCTGAGAAAAAGCAAGACAATGATACAGCTTTATGATATTGTTGAACTTGGATCGCAGTCAGAAGCAAAACACAATCACCTCACCCGTGCACTGGAGAAGGTTCACCAAGAATTACTTGCAATGGAAGATCACGTCGATACTCAGGAAACACATTTTTCAGATAGATGTGATACTTGCAATGATGATCAAATGCTTAGAAGTCAAGTTGTATCGAATTTTTCACAAACTGTCTATGATCCTCCACAGGTGCTAACAAAAGGTCGACCCAAAGTTTTGAGAGCGAAAAATCCAAAGGAAACGCAAACATCAAAGAAAAGATGCTGTAGTATTTGCAAGAATGAGGGGCATGCTAAAAACAATTGTCCTTCAATAAGGTATAGTTGTTTTGCAATTATTTTTGGTTTCTTGGTTTTTAATTGAAGAAGTTAAAAAAGTTTGTGTTTTATTGTTGTTTATGTAGGGATCTTGGGCCAACAACTGAGAACATATCACAACATTTGGATTCCTAGTGCAAATTATCGTATACTATGTATGTGCAATATTTATCTTTTCTCATGTCATAATGAAATAATTTATCCTCTAGTTTCATCCGTGTTAATTTAACCCGTGTTTATTTTTATTGTGACAGGGAGCAAAGCAATGGATTGTGAGCTTTGAAGAGTAGCATTGAAGATTTTGCAGCTTTTATTTTTGTATGAATTTAGAGAACTTGAATGTAGTGGTGATTTATTTTTGTATAGAAGTTGAATGCAATGAAGAAGTATTTTTGTATGCATTTAGAGGGAATTATGTAGCATTCTGTTTTACTCTTGTTTTAGTTGTATTCTTGCTGGAAATTTACAATAGTTATTTCATGATAATTTATTATGTATTTTTTTCCTACGTACCAAAAAGAAGTTTTGATATGGTTTTATGGACTACCAAATGGTAGATGGGAAAGTCACGTGGGAAAGTCAAGAAACTGTGTTGGTTTGATTATTGATTACTATTGGAATTTGGTTTGATAGTATTGTTCAAATAGTTGGGCTTTAAATTCATTGTTGTTATAAGCAGTTGGAGTTTCTTCTAAATTTTTCCATGAAATAAGCTGCTTCGGTACTTTTCCTACCTTATTGATTCCAAGCTTTGCACCTGGTAGCCATGTATCAGTTGTATCAATAGCCATTTTGAGTTACTGCCTTCTCATAGTTGTTTTATTGGAACATGAACCACTGATTTAGCAGTGATTGGATTGGTCCATATATATATATATATTTGTTTCTGCACATATTTATCAATTGGAACTGTAAATGGAATTCATGTTCCATTTACAGACACATGCACACACATAATGTCATCACCACCACACCCAACAACAACAAGAATTCATGTTCCATTATAAAGTTGCACAATAACTCCAAACAGCCATTCATAAACTAAATTCATAAGCTTTTACCAATACATTAAATACATTCCAAATAGTCAATACATGTCCAAAACTTACCAATACATTGTAAACAGTCAATACATGTCCAAAAGTTACCAATACATTAATCACATATTCAATACAGTAGTTGTAACATTGACCAACACATTGTCATTCTTTGGCAACATAAAAAAAAAGCACAAAATATAAAAAAAAATAGCCATGATATGATCAACACTTTCAACATTCTCTTGTACCTCTTTTCCATTGCTTGCAATTTGGATTGTTCGATGCCTATACGTTCATGAAGTACCCTCTCGTTCCTTTGTTCAGCTAACTCCAACGTCATCTTACAGCAGTTGTTTTGGTCACTTTGAAGATCAATCCATTCAAAAAATCGACATTGTGTTTTGTTTTTATAGTTTGGACAATTGTAAAATCTTCTACCAAAACTGTTGGCTTTTCCAGAAATCCGTAGTTTTGCTCAAATTCCACAATAGCAAAATGGTCTCTCCATTGGCACTCTGTCTTCCCCTCTTGCAGTCCAAGAACTTGAACTGAAATGAGAACCATAAGATGTTATTTTCTGTCATAATGTGGAAAAAGTAAGCACTAACAGATTTTTCAAATAGTATTATCTACGGATTTCTACATGTACATAGCTTAATTGGAGACTGCTTGGTCAAAATTTAGAATGATCTTTTTTATACTTGAGATACTCTGCAGATATTCTGATAGTACATTGAGGGAGGTTGTTTTCAAAAGTTGATCAAGTGAGTACAATTGATAGTATATCTACATACACAAGAGACAACCCTATTTGATTAAACCCCAACAACTGGTACCCATAGCCCAAAACAATTCACACAAAGATTCCATGGCACCCATAGGTCAAACAAATTACCAATACCTGTATGTGTTACTTACTTAGACCAAAACAATTCAATAATTGGGAATAACTGTGCAAACTACATATCAATATCACTGTGCAAACAATTCACACGGAAAGCATCCATTTTATTCATGGAAAAGCAGCAATCACTAACATCCTTATTGATAAAAAAAAAAAAAAAAAAAAAAGACAAAATGGATTCATTCTTACTGATAAAAAAAAAAAAAAACTACTAACATCCTTACAGCTTATATAACTTAATCACTTTAAGTAAAAATGAAGAGTTCCATAAATGAATTACCTACTCATTCTGCACCGTATTTCCAGATTTTGTGGTATATTCAGCCAAAAGCTCAGCAGACGACAACACTAACAGATCGGTTAGCCTCTCTTTTTCAACAAAATCATGCTCAAAACTGCTCCACTCAACGAAAACCAAAGAAGAAGATGAGAGAAATAAGAGAGATTACCTACTGTTCTGTCACGAAATTATAGGGTCGTTTAACCACCACCGTCGCGAGATGGGTTCTGTCGAGCTCGCGGGGCCTCCACGGGGCAAGTCGTTTCACCACCACCGTCGCGAGATGGATGGGTATTGGCCGTCACAGAAAGGGGGTAGGCTGAGAGGGGCTTCGATTTTTTTTTTTTTTTTTTTGGGTTAGGTCACACAGAAGAGAGAGGGGCACCGGGGGGGGGGGGGGAGACGACACAGAAGAGGGTGGGCTGAGAGGGGCTTCGATTTCATGCTATTGGGGGTTAGGTCACATAGAAGATAGGGGGCACGGGGGGAAGACGATACAAAGGACTGAAGAGAGGGGGGCATGGGGGGGAGACTAGAGGGATAGATAGAGGCGCTTCATCGTATGCATATCGATCACACAAGTGAATGTGTGTGCCTCATACGTGGCATCACATGATTGGCGGGCTGTTTTTATGCGTTTATAAATCCTACCGGCTCTAAGTTATTCTCGTAAAGAAATAACCAAAGTCGCTCCAAGCTGTCTTCTTCATGGACTATATGTAGAGCTCAGCCCATCATATTTTTGGTTAAAATTAATAAATATGTATCTGATTAGCCCATCACCTAGAGGTCGGTTATATCTAACCTTTCCTTTATTCTCTCACCGTCACAGACGCTGCTCTCTCCCGCCTTCTCAAGTCTCCTTTTATTTTCCCCCGATGGATTTCTTCAGGTCCGTATTCGCCGACGACCCACACACCTCCGAGCATCATTCACAACCCCGAAACGACGACGCTACCCTTCCGGACCCCAACCCGAATCCCAGCGGCGCTTGGAGCTTCGGCGGGTTAATTAACACGGTCGTGCACGACCTCGAGGAGTTCGGTTCCGGTTTGAAGAAAGAGACGGCGCTGATCCGAGACGTCGCCTCTCGCGCAGCCAAGGAGCTACCGGCTTCGCTCGTCGCCGGCGCCTCCGTCACTCAGGAGTCGCTCGAGTCGGTCGGCCATGCCATAGATGGCATCGGTAGCTCTGTCTGGAAATCCACGGCCGAGATCATCTCTCAAGGTAGGGACGCGTTTCTAGCCCCTGACCCACATTCGGATTCATCTGAAAATAATGATAACAATAATAGTAGCATTATCACTAAACGATTGAGCACTAATAATAGCCAGGGTCCGGATTTGAAACGCTACAGTAGGTTCGATGCGCAGGTGCGCGCAATTCAGGGTGATATGAATACGTATTTGGAGGAACCGGAGGATTTGGAGAGGTACAATGAGTGGAAATTGGGTTTTGTGTTGGACGAGAAGGGGGAGGAGATTGAGAATCTAATTGGAGAGAATGGGGTAATTGGTGAGATTTATGGGAAGGTTGTTCCAAGTAGAATTGATAAGGAGAGCTTTTGGGGTAGGTATTTTTACAGGGTGCATAAGCTGAAGCAAGCGGAGGATGCAAGAGCTAAACTCGTGAAACGAGCGATTTCTGGGGAAGAAGAGGAGGATTTGACTTGGGATTTTGATGACGAAGGTGAAGAGAATAATGCGTCTGATTCAAAGGTCGAATCAAGCGGCCATGACAATGTTGAAGTTGGATCAAAACAAAAAAACGATGAGACTCCCGGCGGCATTAAGCTGGAAGAGAGATCGGATGAGAAAGGGGTGTTAGAGGGGAAGACAGATAGTGTGGAATGTGGGAGAGAGAGTGAAGTTTCAGTCGTTTCAAGCCAGCGGTTGTTGCCCGAGGAAGAAGACCTTGGGTGGGATGAAATTGAAGATGTTGGAAGCATTGATTACAAAAGAGGGGATGCTGTTGGAAGCGTAAATAAGCTTTGATTTGCATGAGCGGCTGGTGCAGTGGAGAAGGAACAGGATATGAATTAGGATGTTGAAGATGATGATAATTATGATGGGCCTCTTAAGCCATGATAATGTAGGTTCTAAAGATCACAATTGTTCCGATTATTATAGTTGATCTCAACACTCTCCCTTATTGTATGCCCCTGCAAAGTGTTCATTTACATGTCAGTCATTCTTTATTATTTAGCCTTTATAGATTTAGACGTAAATCCTTGTCTTAGTACTTTTTTTTTTAGTTGAAATGATTCTTTTACCATTCATTTTTCAAAGACAATTAGAGCCCTGTAGTCTGTTATGATCAATATATGTTCTATTGTTATTTTGTTATGACCAATATATGTTCTATTGGTTTAAATTTGTTAATATGCTGAACTTTTAATGATTTCCTATGTTGGTCACCTTGTGGATTTGCCACTTCAGCTCAACACATCCATGTATGGCTGTGTTCCAATTACTTGAATCAGTTCCATAACTTACTTGGAGTTGTTTTCTCAATTTAGCTATTTTATACAGTACCGTATTGTCTAAATTACTGGCACTTCTGAATTTTCGTATGGTGTTGCCAGCATTCTTCTGGTTCTCTTCCTGTAACATCAAACTATTCAAAGCTGGAGTCTATTGTCAGATTTAATTGTTGTTCTGATTGGCAATCTAAATGTTTATAGGGGGCACGGCATTATAGTTGCATCGGCTCTTTCTATGTTGATGTCAAAGATCACCATATGAACTTTTGTATTTCCTTTGTGTAAACCGGCAAACACTATCTTTCTTCTTAGCGCCATAGAAGTGGGTGGAGTGGCGGTGGCAGTGGTCGTGGCTATATCTCCTAGGCAGTTGCAGTAACACATCTCTGAGAAGGTGTACAGAAGTAATTAGCATGGCACTTCAAAATGAGAGTTACGGGATGGAAAAAGCTTCAGGCCGGATGGGTGCCAAACGTCTTTCCACCGACCAATAAAATATGCCACGTAGGCATTCCATGGGAGAGTGATATGAAGTGAAATGCACTGAATCTTGTCTTATAGTTAGAAGAATTACTGCTCTCCTCTTTCCCTCTCTCTCCCGAATCTGAGTTCATTTCGAGTTCTCAACCAAACACAAAATCACCTCTCTCATTCTCTCTCCCTCTCCCTCTCGAATTTGTTGTTTTCACAAGAAGATTAATTACTGGGCAGCTGATTTTTTGTAGCCATTATACAAGTTTTGCAGGCATCATACTTTTGATTTTCTTGTTTTCAGTAGAAAAACTGACCCTGATATATGTATGAGTAAATTGAAACAGAAATCTTATTTGTGCTTTCATTTCTTCCTTTCGAAGCTGTTGCTTGTACATCTGTTTCTTCATATCTAAATTTTTGCAAATTTTGGGATTCATTCAGTTTGTAGAGCTTATAAATAGGCTGTTGGATTGTTGTAATCTGGATTGTTGTAACAGTTTTGCTATGTACAACCGGCGGTTTTGAACCGCCGGGTAATCGGCTGACAACCTATATATTAAAAAAAAGAAAAAAAAAAAAAACCAAAACTAGAATAGTATTGTAACGGAAAGGTGAGTGCATGGTAAAGACATCTAAAACCAACGCCATCTCTGCTTCTTCATGATGACCTTTTCCAGTGTCCATTGCAACGGAAAGTAAAGTGCACGGTAAAGACGAAGTTCTCCTTTCTCACTAAAAAGCATTATTCAGCTTCTTGCTTCTTGCCTCTTCTCTTTCGTCCTTTGTCTTTCTGTACTGAAGAGTTCATCTGAACTAGATTGACTCAAAGCTCGAGTTATTTTGGGCTAAAGTGAACTTAGACTTCTAGGTGGCTCTACCTATTTCTTTGGTTTTCTTAAACATATTTTGAAGTTAGAACTGAACCAGTTTGCAAAAGTTTGAACAAATGAATTTGGATTTTACGCATGGGTGCCAAACGGATTTTACCAGTTTGTGTAAGTTTGAGAAAATGAATTTCTGAAATTCACATGTGAAAATGATTTAAGATTTAGAGTCTATTAGTTTTCTCTTCTTTTCTTTCCTACTTTTTCCTGCAAACCAAACAAAGTATTTGTGAAAATTTCACTATCATTTACGAAACTTGCGTCACGGTCAAATGCAAAACTTGGACTCTTTTTTAGCATTATGAAAACTGAAAATGCAAGTTCACTCTCCAGAACTAAAAATGAACGAGGGGAGGGGAGGGGAGGGGAGAATGAGCGAAACGAAGAAAAAAGAGGAAGGGAAGAATGAGAGGGAGGAGAGGAAGAAAAAATTGATAGAGAGGGAATGAAATGAAGAGAGAGAAAAAATAAATTTTTTTATGCACCGGTTACGTTGAGATTCCCCCAACCGGTTGTAAGTAATGTTTTTCTTGTTGTAATTATCTGGATTGTTGTGGGAACACAAATTTTATTTACCTTTCAACCTGCAGATTATTTTTTTGGGGCTTTCGGCGTGATGGAGTGGAGCACAAATGGGGCTTGAGAAGGCTGGCTCCGTCACACAGATGGGTTCCGTCGAGAGAGGTGATTTTGTGTTTGGCACCCCAGATTCGGGAGGGAGAGGGAGAGGGAGAGAGAAGGAGAGAGGTGATTTTGTGTTTGGCTGAGAAATGAACTTAGATTCAAGAGGGAGAGGGAGAGGGAGAGAGATGTGATTTTGTGTTTTGCTAAGAAACTGAGATTCCAGAGGGAGAGGGAGAGAGAATGAGAGAAGTAATTCTTCTAACTATAAGACAAGATTCAATACATTTCACTTCATTTTACTCTTCTATGAAATGCCTACGTGGCATATTCCTATTGGTCGGTGGGAAGACATGTTTGGCACCCATCCGGCCTTAAGTGCAACTCTTACGGGATTCAGAGATTGGGTCCAACTCCAAGCTTTGAGTGAGGAGAAAAGATGCATTTATCACTATACAGTCTGCTGATATGCTTGAATGTGTTGTGTAATTCTATTCTTTCCGAGTTATTCTATTCTCAAGTTGCTCTAATTGCATTGCTTATCTCTCTGAATGCTTTGATCCCTACATAGCCAATGAGTTTTTTGTCCCTATGCAAAGAACACTTTGTAGCATGGAAAAAGTAGAGCTATTCTATTATCAAATTATATTATGTAAGTACTTTATTAAATGTGTTGTGTACTTCGGCTATGTGGGAAGACATGTTTGGCACCTATCTGGTCTTAAGCGCAACTCTTACGGGATTCAAAGATTGGGTCCAACTCCAAGCTTTGAGTGAGGAGAAAAGATGCATTTATCACTATACAGTCTGCTAATATGCTTGAATGTGTTGTGTAATTCTATTCTTTCCGAGTTATTCTATTCTCAAGTTAGTGTGTAGAGCATATTTAATAAAGTACTTACATAATATAATTTGATAATAGAATAGCTCTACTTTTTCCATGCTACAAAGTGTTCTTTGCATAGGGACAAAAAACTCTTTGGCTATGTAGGTATCAAAGCATTCGGAGAGATAAGCAATGCAATTACAAAATAGTAATTGCCTCCTCATTCGCGTTTGATTCGTGGCATTCATTTCTGGGAACAAGACGTCCGCAATTGAAGAACTCGTTCATCCTCAGTCGCACATTTTCAACTAGAGGACTTTAAAAAATGGTGCAGAAGGAAATCGAATAAAAAAAAAAAAAGAAAAATTAGCCGTTAGATTTGTGTGTTAATACTTCGAGTAACAAAAGCAATACTTGGCAGCATCTATGGCATCCATAAGACTCTTGATACAATTTTTTTTAACATTCTATTTTATTTTTATTTTTTATTTTAGCTCATTTCTATTTTTATTTCATTTCATTTGTAAAAATAAAGGAGATAGTAAGATTCTGAAGAAAAGACTTTGAATAATTATATAAAATTTAAATTAAATATAAAATGCGTTTTGCTTTAACTTTTTATTTTTAAATATTTTCTGTAATCTTTATTTTTAACCAAATAGAATACATTTATTTTGTAAAAGATTATTAATTTTGTTGATTTCAGATGCGCAGTTGTGGCTCCATTTCTGTAATTCTGCCTCTAAACTTCAAGTCCATGAACGTTTAAAGTGAGCTTGAAAAACCTTGAGATTCACGGGCAGTGATTCTTCATGGCGAGGGCTCCATCACCCATCTTCTTTATTCGCCAAAACCCTCTTACTAGCCCAAACCCTAATACCCAGATCCGAAACCTTGCTCTTGAAATCAGAGAAGCTGATTGTCGCGGCGGAGAAATCAAGCCAAACCCAGATCATGAGCCATCACGAAACGCGCACAATGAATTTACTGAGATTGCCAAAGAGGTTTGTAAGATTACTCGTACGAGACCCAGATGGGAGCAGACCTTGGTCTCCGATTTCCCTTCCTTCAATTTCTCTGATCCCCGGTTCTTCAACGAGCTGATAAAGCACCAAAACAATGTGCTTCTGTCGCTCCGCTTCTTTCACTGGCTATGCTCTTGTGATGGTTTCTCACCTGACCCGTTGTCGTTGAATACCCTTTTTAATGCGCTCGTGGAGGCCAAGGCCTGTAGTGTTGCAAAAGACTTTCTTGATTATACAGGGTTTAAACCTGAGCAGGCTTCTTTGGAGTGCTACGTTCGTTGTCTTTGTGAGGTTGGGTTGGTCGAGGAAGCGCTTGATGTGTTTGATAGATTAAGAGGGGATGGAATTAACCCGTCGATAGCGACTTGGAATTCGGCTTTGTCTGGTTTTCTTAAGGTTAGGAGAACTGATCTCGTTTGGAAATTGTACAGGGAGATGATGGAATCCAATGTTGCGGCAAAAGTTGATGTTGAGACTGTTGGGTATCTTATTCAAGCTTTTTGTGATGATGGTAAAGTTTCAAAAGGTAATGAACTTCTTAGGCAGGTTTTGGAAGATGGTTTTGACCCTGAGAATGCTACTTTTAACAGATTGATATCTGGGTTTTGTAAGGAGAGGCAGTATGACAAAGTATCTGAACTCCTTCACACCATGATCGCAAAGAACCATGCTCCCACTATTTTTACCTATCAGGAAATCATCAATGGGCTCGGCAAGAGAAGAAAGTGGCTAGAGGGTTTTCGGATCTTCAATGATCTAAAGAACAGGGGGTATGCCCCAGATATGGTCATGTACACAACAATGATACGTGGTCTTTGCAAATTGAGATGGCTTGGTGATGCTAGGAAGTTGTGGTTTGAGATGATTCAGAAGGGGTTTATTCCAAACGAATACACATACAATGCACTGATTTATGGGTTTTGTAAGATTGGTAATCTTGAAGAGGCTAGGAAGCTGTACAAGGAGATGTGTGATAGAGGTTATAGAGAAACCACAGTGAGTTGCAACACGATGATTGCAGGTTTGTGTTTAAATGGAAGAGCGGATGATGCTCGTGGGTTATTTGAAGAAATGCCTCAGAAGAGTGTTATTCGTGATGTGATCACTTATAACACTCTGATTCAGGCCTTTTGCAGGGAAGGCAAGATAGTCGAGAGTATAAATCTGTTAAAAGACCTGCAGGTGCAGGGTTTACAGCCATCAACACAGTCGTTTACCCCAGTTATTGAAAAGCTTTGTCAGATGGGAGACATCCAAGAAGCAAAAAAATTGTGGAATGATATGGAAAGTAGGGGTCTGATACCAATGGTCTGTACTCGAGATCATATCATTACTGGCTTATGTGATCAAGGATTCATTGGGGAGGGGATGGAATGGTTGTTAGAAATGCTGAAGCGTAATCTCAAACCAAAGAGAAGTACTTTTGAGAGACTGATCCAATGTCTTTCACAAATAGATAGGCCTGATGATACTTTACTTGTTTTAGATTTTATGTTTAGGATAGGTTATACTCTTCAAAAAGGCACATGCCAATCTTTAGTTAATAAACTTTGCAAAGAGAATTCCCATTTTGTTGAAGCACTTCTAGGGGAGGTCTTAGAAAGAGAGTGATGGATCAGGATTCTTCTCGAGATGTTTTTTGTAACTTCTATACCTTATTTATGATCAAAGGCATGGAAATGATCAATTGGTTGTGAAACAAGAGTTATCTTTCGCTTTCTAATGAAGATTTCTCACCTGTCAAAAAAAGAAAAATAAGAGTTATCTTGAATGGTTGCACTGCATATTGTTTTGGTTTGTCAACTAGACAATGTTGAATAGGCTGAAGTTTACAGCTGAATCACTGGGTAATATACATGCCAGAAAATGGGGCCCAACTGAGTTTTAAATTTTTAGTTTCCTGGCTGAAGCAAAATTAGTTCCAGATGTAAATAACGTTCAAATACAGGTTTCCTCTTGATAATTTGGAGTCATTTAAATTTTTGGTGCTTACAAAAATGAATAGGACTCTAAATGTAAGCTGTTAAGTATGTCACTGGCATCCGTAAAAGACGATATGCTGTGCAGACATTTCATTCTCTTTAAATTGCAAGCTAAGTGCTAAAGTATCATGTTAAAAATTTTGCATATGGTACGGGTGTAGTGCTGAGTTGGTTTTGATGAGGTTCATAAGGGAATTGGTGAGATACGAAATTATTTTTATTAGAGAAGGAGGGAGGTTTGTTACATATCATTGAGAGAGGATGGAAGAAGGATCATGAGGTCAAGGTAGAAAAAAATACAGTGGGGTGGCTTTAGAAAGCATTGGAGGTCTGTTTGAGAGGGGAGAAGAAGGAGTTCTATAGCACCGTTAGAGAAGTGTATCGCACCTTTATAGCCCAGAGGTGTTCAAATTTCCGGGGTCGTTATGTAATGGTTGCAAAAGACGGTGAGGGTGGAAGAAGAAATTTCATTTTCATACCTGAAAGGGAGGGGGGAAGAGGATGGAAGAGGTTAAGAGAGGCCTTGGGAGAATGTATGCAGGAAGGTAGAAGCGGTGGGGCTCTTTAGGTTGGCCCTTCACTGCAGCAGAAGTTGGTGGATAAACCATGTTGCAGTCTTACAATGAGGCTTTCATAACAGGGGGGCCCACCGTGAGCAGAGTGAGGGTGGTGGTTGTTTCAGCTTCTCTGACAGCTACTCGCATTGAGCCCCTCACTTTGTATGTAACGTGGGAAATGGCAGGAGGGTGGAGTGGGACGTGCACGGGATGTGGGAAGAGGTGATGTGCTGTTTACGGCACCTACAGAAGGAAATTGCAGAAATAAAAGTCTCTGTCGAGCATAAAAAGGAAGATGAAGGTGCAAGGTTGGGGGAGTGTAAAGGTAAGGGGCTGGGCTTGGTGCGAAAGCCCTTCAAACAGAATAGGGGGAAGGGCCCCCAGTGGATTAAGACTTCAGGGCCTTAGCCCACGGGACCAGCTTTGGGGTCCCTCAACTTGGGTGGGACTTAGCCCACAGGCCCATCTGGAGGCTTCCAAGTGGGCAAGCCGAGCATTCTGTTTTGGCCCAAGCTGGTCCTCAGCCCAGAACTCAGCTGAAGGGCTGCCCTTTGCAAAGCCTGAGGGCTTCTTCCAGGGATGGGTTGCTGTCAAGGACCATATCGTGCCACTCGCCAGCGCAGGTGGAGCTGTCGGCGAGTAGACAGAACTTGCCGACGTCGACAGTGGCACCCTCTGATGACAGCTCACACGAGCGGAAAGCTTGGATTGTGTCGTTTGATCTTGCAAAGGGCACTTCGACTCTTGTTAGAGGTTGTTCTTTGGTGTGTGGGGGCCAGATTGTGCCGATAAGATGCGAGGTGGAGGGGGCGACGCCGGTGAGCCTTTCTGTTCAGGCTCTTGAAGATGCGAAGGGCTATCCAACTATTGGTGGTTGTTCTCTGTCGTGTGGAGGCCAGACAACGCCAACGAGGTGCGAGGAGGAGGGGGCGTCGCGGGCGAACCTCTCTATCCAGGTTGTTGCAGAATCTGGCTTTGACTTGAAGGAATGGGAGGTTTCTGCGGCTTTCGTGCGCTCTGATGGGGTGGAAATGGTGTTCTTTGATGATGAGGTTTCTTAGAGTATAGTCCAAGTCATGAGTGCGCATATGGGTGGAATTATTTTGGTGGAAGATACTCGAGGTACTCAGAAGGACAACATGAAGGTAGATCCTTTGCCTTTGAACTTTATGTTTCTTGGCCTTCCTGAGGTCTTGGATTGGGTTATTGATACGGTGAAAGCTATTAAAAAATGCATGTCTGGAGTGCAAAGGTTACGAGGAACAGTTTATGGCCTTGCTTATAGCCATTGAAGCGGGGCATAAACAACAAAGAAAAGTTGGCACCAAAAAACAGCGTGAACTCAATAGGTTGATGTGGTCAGTGAATACTGAGGGCAGGGGCAGGTCAAAAGGGAAGGGGCTGACCTTTTTCCAATGAGACAAAAAATCGTGTCATGGAACGTCTGTGGGCTCAACGAGGTCAATAATGCATGCAGATTAGAAATTTGCTTCGTGAGTGGAAGGCGAACATTGTATGTCTACAAGAGACTAAGTTGAAGTTGATCAATAGGAAAACTGTGAGAAGCTTATGGAGTTGTGTTCATGTGGATTGGGTTTATTTGGCCTTAATTGGGGCGTCAGGAGGGTTGTGGTTATGTGGGATAGACAGGTGGTGGAAAAAATGGAGGATTTCATATGGATGTACTTGGTTGCATGCTCTTTTAAGAGTGTGTCGAATAACTTTTTGTGGGGCATTTGCAGGTGTATATGGACCAAACTTAGACAACAACAGAGCATCTTTATGGGACGAATTAGCAGGAGCTCATAGCTGGTGGGAACTTCCATGGTGCATTGGGGGAGATTTCAATGTTACTTGATTTCCAAGTGAGTTCTCAGGTAATAGAAGAGGGCGGCCAACAATGGTGTAGTTCTCTGAGTGCAAGGTGAAGAATGCAAGGATTGATGCAATCCACTTGAAGCGAGTTTAGTAAGAGCCCAATATTCAAGATGAGTTTGAAGGATGAAGATCCAGTTTTGATTCATTTGATAAGCTATGGAAGAGGGCAACAACAAGACTTAAAAGCTTTGGGCTCTTGAAGGGTTTCAACTTGTTTAATTCATTTAAATGACTTGTTTTATTAGTTTAGAATTATTGGGTTTAATTATGAGAAGGACTTAAGGGGGGGTTTATTCAAGGACATGTTGGAAAATTTATTACTTTGTTGAACTAGGGTTTTAAGAAGTACTGTGGTGACTAGGGTTTCAAAAGTACTGTAGCCAAGAGTTACTGTAGCGTCGTACTGTAGCCGCGACACTATTCACTCAGGAGTATTTTTGAAAGTTGGGGCTTTATTTTGACTAGGGTTTTAATTAGGTTTTGGTTTAAATATTCTATGTTGCCTCATTTTAAGAAATTTATGAAATTGATGAATTTATTCATTGTGAGTTCAGTTTTACTCCTCTTATTCTTAATTGAATTTTTGAACTTATCAAATGTAAATCACAACCTTTGTGGCGTTCCTCCTTTGTAATTTGGGTTCTTGAGACGGGTTCTTCAACGGGTCTAGATTTTAATATAATCTAGGTTCTTGAAACGAGTTCTCATCGGGTCTAGATTCTCCATCGATTGACTTGATTTTGACTTTCTTGAGTGGGTTTTCAATTTGATTGTGGGTTTAAGGGATTTCAGTCCTGCGGGTTCATATCATTTGGTATTTAGAGCAATGTTTCCAATCAGGTCTGATTCTATCTTTTAATTTCTCTCATCCTTAAATTTAATTCTAGGGCTACATTGTTCTAGGGTTGCAAAAATAAAAAATAAAAAATGCAGAAACAAAAAGTAGGCTGCCAAAATTCTTAAGATTTTGAGTTTGGCTGAAATTTGCATCACCTAGGGTTTCAAAATTCTAGGGTTTATTGCATCTCTAAGTTTGTCAATTCCTTGGAGTGTCGTTCCATTGATTCTCTTCTATTTCATTGTCAATTATTGTGTGCTTGAATTCAATTGCTTGATTTTTACAATTGAGTATTGCTATTTGTGATTGAATTAGAGAAGAAAAAAGAAAAGAAAAGAAAAGAAAGCAAAGGAAAGGAAAAGAAAAAAAAAAAATTCAAAAAAAAAAAAAAGAAGAAGAAAAGAAAAGGTAGCATATTCAAAGGTTGCTACATAGTTACAACAAAGAGAAAGAAAAACATTTGTTGATTGAGTTTTATCATCAGAGGTGCTGAATACATATTTGTAATTGGTATCTTGTTTTATAATTACTATTTCCCTCATATAAATTCCTTGAGTCTCGTGTTATTTTATTCCTTTCTTGTTTTTTGTTTCTTAGATCTATATTACTGGTTGGAATAATACAAGGTTGTATTGTCTTGATTTAGTTCAACTAGTTCTTAAAGAACTTGAGCGGAAAAACTATTGAGGTAAAAGGCAAGAGAGTGTGAAACTATTATCGGAAAAAAGCCAATTAAGAGTGAAACACGAGTGGAGTGCCATTATTCGAGTGTAAACACATAATGGAGTGTGTGAGGTTTTTCCACTAACATTCTTTTGTGTAGCACTTTACAATGTTTCACCGGAGTGGCTCTTCACCAAAGGGGATGGTAGATAACTCATCTTTTGTGTTGCAATCCATGCAACAACAGTTTGAGCGGTTGAACTTGGTGTTGGGTGAAGTGAGGGATATGATGGATCATCAAGAAGTGATAATTAGAAATCTACAAGGCACGAGTAATAGGAGGAGGAGTGAGCTTTGTATTGAACATAAGTGTAAGAATGGAGAGTATGGTGAATCTCTTGTTGCAGGCGTGCTCTCGATACACAAATTAAGATGGATGATACAAAGCAGCAGAGTGAGAATATTTTTCATACTAGATGCCACATTAACAACAAGGTATGTGGTATGATCATTGATTTGATGAGTTGTATTAATTTGGCTAGCATTACTTTAGTTGAGAAATTGAATTTACCAATCTTGAAACACCCTAGACCATACATGTTGCAGTGGTTGAGTGATTGTGGGGAGGTTAGGGTAAATAAGCAAGTGCTAGTTTCTTTTTCAATTGGGAAATACCAGGATATGATCATTTGTGATGTAGTGTCTATGCATGCTGGCCATATTTTATTGGGAAAACCGTGGCAGTTTGATAGGAAGGTGATACATGATGGGTTAAGGAATATGTACAGTTTTGAAAAGAATGGAAAAACAATCAACTTGCTCCTTTAATTCCAACACAGGTCCATGAGAACCAATTGAAACTCAAAAGTGAGGTTTCTCAAAAAAGAAAGAGTGAAAATGAGAGTGATCAAAAAAGAAAGAGTGAGAGTGAGAGTGATAAAAAAAAATAGTGAAAATGAGAGTGATAAAAAAAGAAAGAATGAAAGTGAGAGTGATCAAAAAAGAAAAAGTGAAAAAGAGATTGAGCTAAAATGTAAGAGTGAAAGTGAGATTGAGCTAATGAGTGAAGGCGAGATTGAGAAAAAAAGAAATAGTGATGCCGAAAAGGAGAGTGAGAGAAAAATGAAAGAGAAAAAAAATCAGGGTGAGGATGAGACCTCAAGAAAAAGAGAGAATGAGTTGAAAAATAATTGTGAGGTCGAGAGTACAAAAAAAGATGAAGAAAAAAGAGAGTGACAAAAACAAAGAGAGTGAAAAGAAAAAAGAGTGTGAAAGCGAAAAAGAGACTGAAAAACAAAAAGAGAGTGGAAAGAAAAGATAGAGTGAAGAAAGTAAGAGAAAAACAAAGAGAAAAGTGAGTTTTTATGCGAAGGCAAGTCTTAATATTAACTAACTTGACGTATCTTTGCCTAGTATTGTTATCTCTTTGTTGCAGGGATATGAGGTCGTGTTTCCTAGCGGTGTGTTTAGTGGATTGCCACCTATTAGGGAGATAGAGTACTACATTGATTTTGTGCCAGGTGCGACAATTCCTAATCGACCTTTCTTTCAAGAACATGAGCCATTGACACACATGAAGGGACAATGTAAGTTGCTGACTAGAATGCATGCTAAGTGGGAGGACTGTATTGATACTTTTCCTCATGTACTAAAAAACACACAAGGTATGGAAAATTTTGTAGTTGATGCTTTAGCAAGAAGGTATGTCATTGTCTTTGTTTTAGATGCAAAATTGTTGAGACTGGAATATGATATGAAATTGCATGCTAATGATGATGACTTTGTTAGTGTGTATGGAACATGTGAGAAATCATCGTTTGGTAAGTTCTATAAACTAGATTGGTACTTGTTTATAGAGAATAGATTTTATATGCCTACTAGTTTTATGCATAAGTTGCTTGTGTGTGATAGACATGGTGGTTTGTTGGGTAACCTTGGTGTAAGGAAGACTTTTGTTGTATTGCATGAACGTTTGTGAGAATATCATTTGTCATTCAATGACGTGTTGTATGAACGTTTGTGAAAGTATCATTTGTCATTTATTGAGGTGTTATATGAACGCTTGTGGGAGTATCATTTGCCATTCATTGACGTGTTGCATGAACGTTTGTGGAAATATCATTTGTCATTGTTTGATGTGTTGCATGAACGTTTGTAGGATTATCATTTGCCATTCATTGATGTGTTGCATGAACATTTGTAGAAGTATCATTTGTCATTCATTAACGTGTTGCATGAACGTTTGTGGGAGTATTGCTTATCATTCATTGAGTTTGCATATAATTGGAATTGTCATTTTGGTGTAAGGAAAACTTTATGTGTGTTTCATGAACGTTTATGGGAGTATCATTTGCCATACATTGACTTGTTGCATGAACGTTTGCGGGATCATTATTTGCGTTTCATTGAGTTTTCATATAATTGGAATGGTGATCTTCGTGTAAGGAAGATTTTAGATATGTTTCATGAACATTTGTGGGAGTATTGTTTGCCATTCATTGAGTTTACATATAATTGGAGTGTTCATGCCACTACTCAATTTTCACCTTGAAATTGTTTATAGACTTAATCCATTTACTCCTTTAGATTTAGCACCTTTACCTATTGATGACAGGAGTAGCTTGGATAGACTTTTCCAAATTCTTGAACAAATTAATGAAAATGCTTATCTAATGAATCTCCCAAGTAAGTATCCTGTTTCTGCTATTTTCAATGTGACTAACCATTTTCCCTTTGATCCAAGTGGAGATTCGAGGTTGAATCCTTTTGAGGAGAGGGGGAATGATGGGAACCAAGGAGCGTCTAGTCTTAAAGATCCTTTGAAACTTCCAGATGGGCCAATTACAAGGTCAAGAGCCAAGAAGATCAAAGAGGAAATGCAAGAATTGATGCAATCCACTTGAAACGAGTTTAGCAAGAGCCCAACATTCAAGATGAGCTTGAACGATGAAGATCCAGTTTTGATTCATTTGATAAGCTATGGAAGAGGGCAACGACAAGACTTAAAAAGTTTTGGGCTCTTGAAGGGTTTCAACTTGTTTACTTCATTTAAATGACTTGTTTTATTAGTTTAGAATTATTAGGTTTAATTATGAGAATGACTTAAGGGGGGTCTATTCAAGGGCATGTTGAGAAATTTATTACTTGGTTGAACTAGGGTTTTAAGAAGTACAGTAGTGACTAGGGTTTCAAAATTACTGTAGCCGAGAGTTACTGTAGCGCCGTACTGTAGCCATGACACTATTCACTCAGGGGTATTTTTGGAAGTTGGGGCTTTATTTTGGCTAGGAATTTAATTAGGTTTTGGTTTAAATACTCTATGTTGCTTCATTTTAAGAAATTTATGAAATTTGATGAATTTATTCATTGTGAGTTGAGTTTTACTCCTCTTGTTCTTAATTGAACTTTTGAACTTATCAAAGGTAAATCACAACTTTTGTGGCGTTTCTCCTTTGTAATCTGAGTTCTTGAAATGAGTTCTTCAACGGGTCTAGATTTTAATATAATCTAGGTTCTTGAAACGAGTTCTCATCGGGTCTAGATTTTCTATCGATTGACTTGATTTTGACTTTCTTGGGTGAGTTTTCAATTTGATAATGGGTTCAAGGGATTTCATTCCTGCGGGTTCATATCAGCATCTCTGACTTAAACTTGGTTGATCTGCCACTAGCTGGGGATACAACCACATGGGCTAATAATCAGACATGGTCTCGGTTGGACCGCTTCTTAATATCGCCAGAATGGGAAAGTCATTTCCCGGATGTTTGTCAAAAGCGTTTGCCTCATGTTGGGTCGGATCATTGGCCTATCATGCTTGATTGTGGTGGTCTCTGTAGAGGATGACGGTATTTCAAATTTGAAAACATGTGGCTGAAATATAAAGGTTTTGTAGAAAGGGTAAGGCAGTGGTGGTCTTCATACCAAATTGAGGGAACCCCTAGTTCGGTCCTTGCGGGGAAATTGAAAGCGCTAAAAAGAGACTTAAAGTTGTGGAACACACAATCGTTCGAAGAATAGACTAGTTGTGGAACACGCAATTGTTTAGAGACAAAGGGGAAAACAAGAAAAACAAGTTGAAAGAGATCTAGGAAATGGAGAGACTCCAAGAGGCTAGGCCTCTTACTCAGGAAGAATTAGATCAAAAGGCGTTGTTGGGGATGGAGCTAGAGAGAATTATATTATTAGAAGAGACATCTTGGCGGCAAAAATCAAGAGCTTTGTGGTTAAGGGAAGGAGATAGAAGCACAAAGTTCTTTCATAGTATTGCAAACTCTCACAAGAGAAACAATAACATAGAGATGCTGAAAATTGACGGGGTGGAATGTAGGGAAGAGCAGGCAATCCATGACCATGTAGTTGGTTTCTATGAGTGACTACTACCCTAGCCAATGGGATGGTGGCCCTCCCTTGATGACCTTGCTTTTGATACCATTGGACCGAGTGATGTATTTCGGATGGAGAGGGTTTTTTTTTTAGGATGAGGTTTTTGAAGTAGTGAGGAAGATGGGAAAAGACAAGCCTCCAAGGCTTGACGGATTTTCTATGGGTTTCTTCCAAGAATGTTAGGATGTTGTCAATGAAGATCTTATGAAGGTGTTTCAGGAGCTCTTTGTGTTTAGAGAATTTGCTTTCATTGAGTTGATTCCAAAGAAGGTGGGGGCTAATGAGGTTATGGATTTTTGACCCATTAGCTTAGTGAATGGAGTTTACAGGATCATATACAAAGTATTTGCAAATCGACTAAGTGAGGTAGTAGGGAAGATCATCACCAAACCCCAAAATGCTTTTGTTGAAGGTAGGCAAATACTAGATGGGTTTCTTATTGCTAACGAATGTCTATACAGTAGTTTGAAGGCTGGTATAACAGGAATCATTTGCAAGCTTGACATGGAGAAAACGTATGATCACGTTAACTGGGATTTTCTTCTCTACCTCCTTGAGAGGTGCAGTTTTGGTGAGAGATGGCGAACTTGGATTCACTGGTGCATATCAACGGTGAAATTTTTCGTATTAATAAATGGTAGCTCAGCTAGTTTCTTTCATAGTTTGCGAGGCTTAAGACAAGGCGATCCATTGTTGCCTCTATTGTTTGTCTTTGTGATGGAGGGTTTAAGCAGGAAGACATCGGCTTTGGTTAATAATGGCTTTGTGGATGGCTTTTAGATTGGAAGCTCGGATAGGAGTATCATTAATATATCTCACTTGTTGTTTGCAGATGATACACTTGTGTTTTGTAAACTAGACCAAAATCAGATTCAAGTGTTGAAGGCCTTGCTGCTTTGTTTTGAAGCAGTCTACAGTTTGAAAGTGAATTTAAATAAATTAGAGATGATTCGAATTGGAGATGTTCCTAATATATAGCAACTGGCTAGCACGTTGGGGTGTAAGATAGCCTCTCTTTCTTTGACGTACTTGGGACTTCCATTGGGGGTGGCTGCGAGGGTGTCCTCTATATGGGAGACGGTGATTGAGAAGATAGAGAAGAGATTAGCGGGATGGAAGATAATGTACTTATCGAAAGGCGACATGATCACTTTGATTAAGAGTACACTTTCTAACTTGCCAACTTATTTTTTTTTTATCACTTTTTCCTATACCCGCAAGTGTGGCATATCGAATTGAGAAGCTCCAACGTGACTTCTTGTGGGGTGGCATGGGGGAGGAGTTCAAATTCCATTTAGTGAAGTGGGAAACGGTATGTCGTCCTATCTCCAATGGTGATTTAGGTATTAGAAATATGAGGACCTTTAACCGACGTTACTTGAAAAATAGTTGTGGAGATATAATAAGGAACTAGAAGCCTTGTAGAAGGTGGTGATTAAGTATAAATATGGAGACATCTGGGGGGGATGGAGTACTAAAGAAGTTAGAGGAACATATAGAGTGGGGGTTGTAGAAGAGGTTGGGGGGTTTTTTCTCGACACGCTTGATTCTAGTTGGGGGAGGGCTCTAAGATTAAATTCTGAAACGATATTTGGTGTGGGGATATCCCCCTACAAGTTTCTTTCCCATCATTATTCCAAATTGCTAGTGATAAAGAAGTTGCAGTGGCATATAGGGGTGTAACCAGTCTGATTTAGTTTGGTTTTGGACAAAATTTAGGACCGAACCGGTATGTATCGGTTTTACATTTTTCAAAACCAATTACGCATCGGTTACCCTCCTAAACCGGTATCTTTGGTTTTACCGGTTTCCGGTCCGGTCCAGTCCGGTCTGATTTTTTGGTTTTTTAAAATGTTAGTTTGTTATTAAAAATCTATTAATAAAAAAAAGTGCTTTAAAAAATCTGTTTTATACTTTTATTTTAAAATCTGTTACTAATACTGTTACAAAAATCTGCTTTACTAAAAAAAATCTGTTTTACTAAAAAAATATGGTTTACTAAAATATGCTTTTCAAAAATCTTAAAAAAAAGAGAAGATCTGCAATAAAAGAAAAGAAAAACTCTATTTGCACTCGGGAGGGAGGGTCGCGTACACGGGCCTCCACGTGGACGCTAGAAACGACTGCATTTCATTTACAATGTGTAGAAGCAGATACACTCCCAACGCTGCGTTTCATTTGCAGCCCTCAACTAATAGACTCCCTTTCGTCTTCGTCACAGACGCCAACGACCAAGAGCATCCCCACCCACGAAGAGCTGCCACCACGGCGACGACCTCTCTACTTCCCATCTTCTTCACCACGAAGAACTTCGTCTTTGTTCTACGATAATCAGCAAATATTTTGAACAGGTTCCTTAGAGAATGGCAGATTCCTGGAGAAATTTAAACCATTGGGATCTTTTGGTTTTTTCAATTTCAATAATTTTGAGGTTGAAAATCGAAAAAAACAAAATGAAAATTTTCTTTTCTGGATAATATGAGGAGAATGATCTCTTTCTCAGTTTATTTGACTTCATCTAGTGTCACTGTTGCCATTGTCTCCACTGGGATTTATTACCAGTTGTGTTTATTTTTCAAAAGTGAAAATGTTACGAGATGACATGCTTTGGGCTTTCAGTGCCTTCCCACAACGAAGACAATGACGCCTAAACAGAATGACGCCAACGACGAGATTTTGGTGGATTCGGTGGCTTTCAACTTTTCACACAAGTTCTGCTCTGCTTTTGCAATTTCCTTTCTGAGCTTTCCTCTCATTTTGTGTTTTTCGTCTCTTTTTTTTTTTAAATAATATATCGGCTGACGTGGCATAATCACATCAGCCAGTTCCCTTTGTGTACACAACCCCGTGTACCTGTAGAAGAATTTAAAAGAAAAATGTCTAAAAGTCCAACAAATTACAAGTCTAAATTCCAAAAGTCTAAATTACAAATCCAAATGTCCAAAAAATTACAAGTTCAAATACCAAAAGTCCAACAAATTACAAGTCCAATTAAAAGTTCAACAAATTACAAGTCCAAATTAAAAGTTCAACAAATTAAAAGTCCAAATCTTCTCCAACCAAAGAAGTAGGTCTTGAAGAACTCCCTAGGTCTTCCATGAGCTCTACACAAAAGGGGAAAAAAATAATAAACATAACAATTAAAACAAATTAATAATATGATATACACTTTAGAGGCAGTTAAAGAATAGGTGAATGATTTTACATACATGTATCCAATTTCTCAAACTCCTCAACATCATCCATTAAAGTGCGAATGTTAATCGGGGTAGAAGAATTGAGCCAAAACAAACCTCTGATCTACATGCCATAACACACATCTGATCTATGTGATCATTAGTCAAGTTGAAATCAAACACACCTCTGATCTACATGCCATAATTCATCAAAGAGGTCAAGTACACGTCCCCCACATACCCTAATAACATTGCACTTTTGGGTAATTTCACAATCACAGACTCACAATCACAAAACCCTAATAATTATAACATAATCACAAACCTCTGATCTACATGTCACATAACACACCTCCGATCTATGTGATCATTAGTCAAGTTGGCCCAAATCAAACACACCTTTGACCTATAACACAATCACAAAATCCTAATGATTCATATCAGGTTTCAAATTAATTTCAAATAGCAAGTAATGAAATGAAAAAAAAAATGGAGAAACATTACCGTGAGGTGAGGCCATAAGTCTGTGAGGGGGGAGGTCAGGCTAAAAGGCGAGGAAGAGAGATAGAGACGAGAGGCAGAGAGGTGAGGTGAGGCGGCGAGTGAGGTTCGACCGTTCAAAGACGAGAGAGAGGCAGAGAGGCGAGGCGAGGAAGGCAAGTTCTAGGGTTTATTGAATTTATTTGGGCATTCTTTGCACATTCGTGGAGTCTAAATGGCGTTGTTCCCTGTTGGTTTTTGGACATTTGGGGAGGAAACGGTGTCGTTTCCTGTTGGTTTCATGAATTTTCTTCAATGGTTTGGTTCTTCTTTATTAGTATATTAGTATAAGTATAACTATAGTCTATATTAGTATACGATAACTATAGTCTATATTAGACTATTAGTATTAATTATATATTAGTATAGCTATATAATATATTAGACTATATAATAGTATTAATATTAGACTATTAGTATTAGTTATATATTAGTATAGCTATATAATAGTATTAATATTAGACTATTAGTATTAATTATAGTGATTTAGTATAACTATATTACTATAAGTATAACTATAGCTTATATTAGACTATTAGTATTAATTATATGTTAGTATTAGTTATAGTGATTTAGTATAATTATATTAGTATAACTATAACTATAGTCTATATTAGTATAACTACTAATGTCTTATGTACTTATCAAAATTTAGTAATAATATTTGAGTGATTTTATTTCTTTTTATATATTATATATAAAACTTATATATATAAAATATTTTGTATAATATTATTTTTGTTTAAAAATTATATATATAAAAATTATTTTTTATACAGTTTTTTCTCTAACTAGGCCGATCCGGTCTTGGAAACCACGGAACTGGAACCGAACCAAGTCCGGCCGGTTTGTGCAATGCATGAACCAGACCCGAACCAGAAAATCGGAAAACCAGCCTAACCGGTCCGGTCCGGTTTGGTTCGGACCGGTTTTCCGGTTCAAGCTTACACCCCCAGTGGCGGATGTCATGGGGTTTTCGGGTGGACAAATCCATTGGAACATTAGTTTTAGTAGAGCATCATTAGGAGATGAGCACCTGCAGATTTTTACAACCTCTTGTACTCCGTTAAATCGAGAAATCAACAAGAAGATGGATTGTGGTGGTCACTTGCTGGGAAAGGTGCTTTTTCGATTCGCTCTTTTTGTAAGGTTCTCACTCAAGAGTCTAACTCTTATTTTCCTTGGAAAATACTTTGGAGACACAAGGCACCCCCCAAAGCTGCTTTTTTCGTGTGGACAACAGCGTTGGGCAAAATCCTCACTACTGATAATTTGATAAAAATGAGGGTTACCATAGCAGATTGATGTTGCATGTGTAGGGGAGGGGAGAGTCGGTGGACCATCTTCTTTTACATTGCGAGACAACAAGGGTTTTGTGGAATGAGGTGATCGGTCGAGTAGAGTTGGCTTGGGTTATGCCAGAGACTGTAGTGGTAGTGCTGGCCAACTGGACAAATATAGGAGGCATGCAACAGATTAAAGTGGTTTGGAAAATGATCCCTATTTGCATCATGTGGTGCTTGTGTAGAAGCTCAATGCGAGGACGTTTGAAGACAGAGAGAGATCATTAGAGGAACTTAAAGCTTTATTTTATACTACTCTTTGTAATTGGGCCATTGCTGTTAATTTTAATGGCATGGACCTTTATGACTTTCTCATTTCTTTGGCGCTTTCTTAATTAAGGCACACAGTGTTTTTCTTATTTATATCGGGTTTTGCCTAATTCTTTGATTAATAAAGTTTTGTTTACCTATAAAAACAAATTGTATATGGAATCATGCAGTTTCATACTTTGTTTCTAATCAGGAAAATCAAATTGCTACTTTTATATAATCTAGCCCTTTGCAAACAGTTACACGAGGCATTAGTGTATGTTATAGCTTCTCTAGATGCCTCATTGTAGTCTTTGATACAAATTGTTTTCCTTTCCTTATGTCTGCCATAATATGTGTTAGGATTCCATGAGATATTTCTAGAAAACTTCTTATGCGGTTCACAATCTTGAACACATGAAGGATATTGCAGGTATAGGTTCCTTTGGTGCTGAGATTTTCACTTGAGGTAATTCTAATGATCTCATTTTTCTGTCTTATTGTGGAGATACTTGGTCATTATTTTACTTGAAATGAATAAGTATGGAAGTGCTATATCATTTTTCATTGTTTTTTTTTTTCTTTCAAAAAGTTCAGGTAGGATAAATGCTCTCTCTAGGGGGATTTTAACCATTGGTACTTTGTGGATGGAAACAAAAAAAAAAAAAAAAAAAAAAAAAGAAGAAGAAGAAAAGAAAATAACAACTTGTTGGCTTTTCTGCATTGCTAAGCTAGTGAACTGATTGTTGTATAAAATGAGCAATCTTAGCAGTATGTTTGTTAGGAGGAAGAAAGTTTTGGAGGGTAGAAAAGTTAGAAAGAATGGAAGAATAAGTTGTACAATCAATGCATGTGATTGAGAATGCAGCATGCATGGTTGGTGTGATTTTTTGAGTTTTTGGCTTAAATCAAATCAACTGAGTTGAATTTAGAAGTCACAAGAACTCAGTTCTTAATTAAACCCCCACTGCCTCAAGGCACCTATTTTTCAAATAAAAGTCCATATGAATGTAGTTGTCTTACTTGAAAAGATAAGTGTGATTGGGATACCCTGTACTAAGTGAGCATAAGAAGATGGTGAATGAGATTCTATATTGCTCTGGAGGGAAAAGTTCTTGCTCTGTTAATAATTTCAAAGGATTCAAATTGTAATATCGACTAATTATTTTGAAGTCCAGGCTCAGATGTAGCTTAAGCCTTTTTTAGATCGTTACAAATGGTATTATAGCCAATTCCTACCAAAAGTGTAGGACTTGTGTCATGCCACCTATGATGGAATGATTCGATGAAGACGTTGAAGAACTGGGAAGGGAGATCATTATGCCTTGTACTGAGTGAGTATAGGAATGTGGTTAATAGATCCTACATTATTTGGAAAAAAGAAGTTTTTGCTCTTTATAATGATTTCAAGGGGCTCCAGATGTAACATTTATTAGTTATTTTAGAGTATTGGCCTAGATATGACTTGGGCCTAGGGCTACAAATGGTCCGGTCCGGCGATGGACCGAATATTTTCAGTCCATCATTTTTCCGGACCAGACCAGACCGAACACCCAAAGGGACCGATTATCGGTTTGGTCCGGTCCAGTCGGTCCGGCCTAATTTTTTTAAATAATTAATAAAAAAAATTTATTTAAAATACTAAATTAAATTAAGTGACTTATTAATGTGGATTATGTAACAAACTCAATAAAAAAATATTTTATATGGTCAATGATAATAAATTAGATGAAAATTATATTATTAATTTATATAATTACTATATAATTAACTAATTGATATTATATATTAGTTAATTCATAGAATATTAACAAGTGTTAATAACATATTTAAAATTTTATATTGTAAATAGTGATAGGTTAGATAAAGATATATATAAAATATTATTAATTTATAGAATATTAACAAATATTAATAATATATTTAAAATTTTATATTGTTAATTGTACAATTATTATATATAAAATATATATATTTTTTTCATTCGGCCCGGTCCGGTCTAGAAAAACCCTAGACCGTGGACCGGACCGAAACTTTTCGGTCCTCTAAAATGTGGACCGGACCAGACCGGTCTAAGTCCGGAACGGACCGACCGGACTGTTTATCACCCCTACTTGGTCCTTTCAGCTGTAGGACAGCTGGTGGCTGTGTATTGAGCCCAATCACAAGGTTATTCTCTATTTTCTTCCTTCTATGTAAGAATCGTCTTGCTTGTAGGACATGCATAATCAGTGTGTTAGGCTGGTCCTATGTAAATCTTGAAAGCTGTAACAAGAAATAATATGTTCATGGTGCCATTACTCTGCATTTAAGGTACAAGAATAGCTCTACCGTCCAAATTTGTAGAATAAGCACATTTGCATATTTCAAAACTTATTCTGCAGAAGGGGCTTGTGGTTGTTCCAAAACTTGTAGTGGTTATTTGTTCCTTCTCAGTAACCAGGGACTTGAGTCCAACGGATGCAGTAATAAATACCAGATTCGACAAATGACAGATTGTCTTAAGGAGAGTTTGTACGTAGCTGGATGGAAAATGATAGAGATACAACCATTTTTACAACCTTTTATACAGTTATGTTTTAAATGAGAGTTTTTTGTAAATAACATCACTTTATATAAATTACCTTCATTTTGAAATATGGTTGTAAAAAAGGTTGTACATGCATGAGTGTCATTCTTAGTTGTTCATCTTTTCAGGTCATTTCTTTGCATGTGTATTCACGTTTCATCTTGTGTTGTTTTCTGATACTAATGTGCCAACTATATGTTGACAATCAACCTAATAATGTCAGCAGCGTACATTGTGTTTTAACATATGTGGAGTGCTTTTAAATTAGGCTAATTTTTCTAGAAAACTATCTGATTGTGTTCAGTTTCTAACTTCAAAATTGTAGCTTTAGGGCTGGTTTGGTTTGGCAGATGAGATGAAACTATGGTTAATTTCATCTGGTCTGTATGGAAGAGATAGTTTTGTCTATCCATATAGTTAATTTCACATCTCTATTTCATCTCAAAGTTTTCAAATCCATCTTATTACTTTCTAACATAAACCGTGAAAAGAATCCCACGGTAAAAAAAAATTTCTTTGTGATTAAAATAGAACAATCAATAAGTCATTATTAGAATAATATATTTTCACAAAGAAATTGATAATTTTGTGAGAATTGAATACAAGTGCCTTTTGGGATTTTATCAGAAATTTCGAAATTAATAAATTATTTAAAACAAATCTACAACATAATTCATATACTTATTTATTACAATAATCAAAATTATTATAATTTATAACTAGAATAAAAACTGACGAATTTCTTATATATAGAAAAATAAATAGATAAAAATATCTTTTAAAAAAGATAAATTATAAATTTCGGCCAACAAATTTTCAATATATTTTAGATTTAAATTATTTTTTAGAATAATAATATCTTTAAGAATAATATCTTTTAAAAAAGAGAGATTATTTTTTGGAATTATAAAGTAATTTCATCCAACAACTTCCCAATATATTTTGGGATTTAAATTTATTTATGATAGATTTTTTAATTACTGATCAATATTATTTTTTATTAATATATTCATAATTATTATTCAATCATTAGTGGGATCCATCCCTTTATCAAAGAGTGCTTCTAAACTCACATATGAGGGATCCGATTGGGATCCTGCCCTGTGTATTTCCTTTTTTTTTAGTAATGCTACATGCAGTTGTAAAGTACTCAAATGTCGTGCAGTTGCTTTGAAAAAGAGTGAAATTCACTATTAAAAAATTAATTTTTTTCATGTGGATATCATATTTATTTACTTTTTTCAAAATAATTGTACGACGCTTGCGCATTCCACGGCTGTAACTATCATTTATCTTCTTCTTTTTTGCTTTTTTTTTCATGCATTTTATTTGTCATTTTTAATTTTTTTTTTTTAAAAAATCACAACATCAATAAAAAAATAATTACTTAATCATTAAGTAAAAAAAACCAGCCGGGATTCCAGTTGAGAATACCAATTTATGGTTTTAGTATTTTTTTTTTTTTATCCAATCTCAAAAAGTTAAAACTATCTCATTTTATCTCACTATCCAAACATACATTTTTTACAAACTATCTCATTTTACCTTAATTTAAAAATTTTTATTACTATTTAAAATATCTCCTCGGGCGTAACTTGTGCATTTGTTTTGAATTTCACAGGAAGAAGCCGCCAAATCCTGTGGTTGGCCTTACCTTAAATTGAAAGAAGAAAACAAACAATCCAAAATGGTTCTGCAACTCCGAGAATGCTTAGAAATTTGTCATGATCCAAAATGGCTGGCTGGCACGTTACATTCATTTCCAAGTTGATTTTTAACGTTTCCTCTGCTCTTCCCACCATACTTTTACTCATTATTTCCACCACACCAACCCCAAATAAAACTTTAAATAAATAAATAAAATAAAATCATTAACTCCTTGTAAACGCGTTAAGACCGACCGATTCTCCTTGATTTTACAGTTGACGTTGAATGTACTTGGCATTATATATTTATTTATATATATATTTTTAGATTTATCGATTGAATCATTGGTTGGATGTGATCATGGGTGTAGATTTCAAAGATAATAAAATAGGCATGATCTAATAGTGAAAACAATTTACACTTTGTTCTTTAAAATTTTTAGAGCAGTGCATTGCACAAATTTATCTTTTTATTTTTTTTAATTTGTATTTTTTTATCATTTTAAAATATTCTAAAAATATATATTAATACAATAATAACTACTTTCTTAATTATTAAGTAAAAAAAATTAAAAAAATTAAAATATATGAAGTGTCAAAATAGTATTTTCTAAATTTTTATGTGTACTTACAATTTTATTTATATTTTTATTTATAAGATTTATTTTGTTAGTTTTTTTTTTTAAATTTGAAATTTAAATTTTATAATTTTCAACATATCAATAATTAACATGTAAAAAAATAAATTTTTTATAAATTTTTTTTAACTACATTTAACATTTTTCTCTTTAAAAATTCAAATTATACCTGGAAATTAATCGGGAGAAAATTATTTATTTTAAATGATTAAAATCTTGAAATTATACCTGGAAAATCTTCGTGAATGTATGTGGTCTGTCCCTGTCCCACATCGGTAGCGCAACTTATCTTCAAAACAGGCAACGACGACGACGGCCACCACCTCTATTTCCCTTTCCCACGAAGAGAAGAAAACAAAAGAACAGAGAGAGTGAGAGAATGTACGGATACGCGGGTGTTACCACGAAGGGTGGTGAAGAGGTAGACCTAGAGTCCGGTGAGACCCTGTACCCTGGTCTTAGCCCCGGCGAGAACCAGCTCCGATGGGGTTTTATCCGCAAGGTCTACGGTATTCTCGCTGCTCAGCTCGTCCTCACCACCATCGTCTCTTCCGTCACCGTTCTCTCCCCTGCCGTCAACAATCTCCTCCGGGGCAATTCCGGGTTGTTGCTCTTCCTCATGTTCCTTCCCCTCGTCTGTACGTAACCTAACTCCTCAGATCCTTGCTTTGGATTCCATTTTTCCTCACCCTTTATTCATGTTCACACACCTACTTATGCGTATGTACGTATTTTCCGGTGATCTGGGAATTTTGTGAATTGATTTTGTTTTGGTTGGTTGGTTTTTGCAGTTAGATTTAAAATTTTTGGTATTATGATTCTGTGTATTGCTTGCAAAATTAGAGTTAAAGATGGTTTTCTTATTAGAAAAGAGGGCTTGCAACAAGAGTGTGCGATTGGGCTCTGTTTGATGGGCATTTGACAATCCCCGATATAAACTTCTTGCAATCCGATGTTTGCTTATTGGAAAAGCCTTAGATTAGGACTTGAGAATCCCGTTGACTTCTACTACCCGGCAAGATAAGTGTTTAACAGAACTACTTATTAAAAAAAAAAAGTGTTTAAAAGGATTTCCAAACCCTTTTCTACCCTCTTTGTGGTTCATGCCGATTTAACAAAAATATATGAATTTCAGTAGAGTTGGGTTGGCTTCGGTGATGCCTATGAAAGTAGTGGATCTGCTTGTGTGTTGGACTGGAATTCAAAGTTCTCCTCAAGTGGCTGCTGTGTGGAAGATGGTTCCTTTGTGTCTTATGTGGTGTATTTGGTGGGAAAGGAATGAGAGATGTTTTAATAACAAGGAGCGAACTATGGAGGAAATCTGGAATTTCTTTGTGTTTTATTTATGTCAATGGTTTTCAGCTATAATGCTTAATGGAGATTCTGTTCATGATTTCCTGTTTTCGTTTTCTTCTTTATAGAATGTAATTAGGTGTTTTCTTTTGTATACTTCTTGTATGCATGGGCTTCACCTATTTCATTCGATGAATAAAATTCTTTCTTATAAAAAAAAATCCCCCACCGATGAGAAGTTTGATAATTGGAGCTTTCTTGCTAATAGAATTCTCACCGGGGATAATTCAAACCTATATATGTACAGTTGAAGTTTTATGTATAATTTTGAGTGAGCTCTACAGACATACTTTTTTTTTATCGGTAAACAAATTTATATCAGCTGTGCTACCCTTAGTCAATTTCACTTCTGGAGGACTTGGTTGGATCCTTCTTGTGTCTTGTTTTGTTATTGCTATGCTACCTTCATATTTTTAACCAATCCAAGTATTTGCAGTGTTGTGGCCCCTGTATATGTATCAACAAAAGCATCCCCTGAACTTTATCTTCCTTGGACTCTTCACCATGTCGCTGAGCCTCACAGTTGGTGTAAGCTGTGCGAACACGGATGGTCAGTATATTTCTTTGCCCCTTTAAATTGCCTGTTGAGATTCTAGGATGAAATACAGGTTCTTAGGGTGGTGATCTGACTATCCTCTTACATTGGGTGCCTGCAGGAAAACTTGTGCTTGAAGCATTAATTTTAACCTCAGCTGTTGTTTCCTCCTTAACTGGTTACACCTTCTGGGCATCTAAGAAGGGCAAGGACTTCAGCTATCTTGGACCAATCTTATTCACCAGCCTCTTTGTCCTTATCCTTACTGGTTTTATCCAGGTCAGATTCCTGCTTTCATTTACCTGGGCATGTTCTTAATTAGTTAAACCTGAAACATAATCACATGCACTTCCATGTGCGGTATCGATCTGACTTGGTGGATCCTGTTTTGTCATGTAGATGTTCTTCCCGCTTGGCTCGACATCTGTTGCGATTTATGGTGCAATTGGTGCCATAATTTTCTCAGGCTACATCGTTTATGACACTGACAACCTAATCAAGCGCTACACTTATGACGAGTACATTTGGGCCTCCGTTAATCTTTATCTCGACATCCTGAACCTGTTCCTTTCCATTTTACGGATGCTGAGACAGGCCAACAATTAGTTGTGTCGGGTAGACGTATACTTGGCCGGCCTGGGGCTTGGCTGATCACTCTAGTGGTGGTTTACATATCATCATCCAAGACTGAAGATATAGTTGTGGATAACATATGCTTCCCAAGACTATTTTACTACTGAGTGAGATGTATAACGTGCTGACTGTAGTATTTCATTTGCTTTGATCATGTATGGTAAATATATCTTATGTGGATTGTTTTCCGCTCTGGTTGCCATACTACGCTTGTTTATTTTGCTTGTTTTAATTGGCTCAAGAAGAAAGCCACTACATTGTAGAACGGCATGCCCCACGAGATCGGGTTTTGGCTACCCTTTTTCAAGTGCCATCTGTTATTGCCATGCAAAAAGTTTATCCATAAAATAAAGTGTTTGTCTTGGATGATTGATTGATTAGTGTCCATCTCTGCCAGCACTTCATGGCACATTCTAGACTCGAAAGCTTCCCCTCCCAAACCCCCCATATTTTGATAGTCGATGGCTATGGCTGTGGCTGTAGAATGCCCCGTCAACGAGGCAAGTTCATATGGGCACGAGCTTTCAGACAAGAGATAAGCATGGAAGAATCGGGGTGGGTGAAGGGCATGCATTAAATGCCATAGCAATATATTTCCAGTTAAAATCGATCACTGTGAATACCCAACATGGGGTTTTCTAGCAGACTATATTAAGAAAGTAATGCATTTTGAATCAACAAGATGAACATACACGGCTCTCACATATTCTGTTCTTCCATTAGTTTGTAGGTATTTATCTACTTACTTCTTGGTCAAAATCAAACAGTGTTTGTAAGATCCATTAATACACAAGAATGGACATTAAGCCTCAAGAATAGGATTATCAGACCAGAAGGAAAAGCGACAAACTAGGAGACATGAACTAGCATTCAAGAACTGGTAAGCGAGATACTCTGCCAATTTCCTTAATGATCAGTTCCTTTTCCTCTTCAAATTGCTCATCTTCGGCACCTGCAAAGATTGATAAGTTAGCGGTGGCAGCCACAAAAGAAAAGGAAGGTTTCATGCAGACTAGTTTAAAAGACCATTTCGAGCCCCCTTTTTAAGTAGTCAATGTGCTGCTGCTGTCTAGAAGATACACTGCTAAAACGATATAATAACCTTTGCCAGCAGAAAGATTGTGAAGCAATTCCAGCAGTTTCTTGTGGTTTTTTGCTAGAATAACCTTTATTTCCCCTGGCTTGTTAGGATTAGCAACAAAAACCTAGAAAACAAACAAATAAATGAGAAGCATGGATGGTAACGCAAAGTAGAAGAACCTAATTCTGAACAAATGGCCAAATATATATGTTGTCAAAGAAGTGGACATTTAGAGGACACCAGTGGTACTTTCTAAGTGCACCAGAAGGATCGTGAAAAAAAAAGCAGCAGCATAGCATTAGCATTGATCTATGCATATGCATATGCAAAGTCATATTTGCATAATATGACCCTAAAATCCTCCACATTGGCTAATGCATATCCAAATATTTAGCTACCTATGAACAGTGCTTATCCAAATTTGGATAACCACTATTCACCTTACAAATCATATTTTAATAATTATTTCTCCCCTCCTACTCTCTCTCACAATCCTTGCATTTTCTCCCTCCTTCAACAACACAAAAAACTTTCACTTGCACATTCATTTTATTATTATAATATATTGTATATATTTTTTTCATTTTATTATATTTTTAAAATAATATATAAAAAATTATATTTTTTATTATTGCATTTGTATTATTAATGTCAAATGTATGTAGTGGATGCTAATTGCAAAATATATATAAAAAAATTGATTTTAGCAAAAAATTAATAATAATAAAATAATAATATTTTATTATTATTTTGTCTCAAATATACATAAGCCAATGTGGGAATTTTACTTGAATGGCAAAGTGGATATGCAAAAGAGGTGATTTTGCATATGCATATGCATAGACCAATGCTAATGCTCTGCAACTACAGATACAATACAAGAAAGGAAACAAATTTAAGCACCTTGAAAATGTGGAAAGCAGATATCTGGATATTTTTGCTTGAATCCTGTTCAGACAATTAAAAAATTCAAAGCAATGAGAAGAAACTCTTACATACATGTATTATTCAGTAATTTTCATGATACAGAACTTGGAAAGCTATTTTATTATAGATTGGGCTTCCCGTCAATTTACCAAGATTTAACCCTATCAACTCAAAGTTCGAATCAACCCAGGAGGCAGAATAGGACAATGTAATCAGACTGGGCAAATAAAGGGGAAAAACAATGCTTGAAAGGTTTCGGTGGATGTGATACATCTAAAGTTCATATTCAAGATAAAGCTATTAATTTAGTTTCCTAAAAAGCAGAAATTTTACTGAGCACCTAAACCCATCCACGCTAAGGTAGTTGATACTTTAATTTGTATCGTGAGGACAAATCTAAGGATGGAATTGGATAATTGATAAGATCTCATATCTTGCCATAAGCAGCAGAAAGTGCATGTCTTGATGTCGATATGAATATCAGTATAAACAGCAACAGCAATTAAACTGTATGCATGTAAACTAGAAATATGAGACAAGGAAAGCTGAGCAAAAGAGGCAAAAGAACATGAAAATGATGTGAATACTGTTTAGTTGAATAAAACTGAAATTCTATTCTCAGCAACCGAACTCTCAAGCATCCATACAAGAATTTACAGCATTGCCCATTGGTCATGAATGGGCATTTAAACAAATAATACCAAAAGAAACAGAGGACAAAGGATGTGATAAAAGTACTATACCTTTAGTAATGTCATCATTACTTTCAAGTGCCGAACTTCTAAAATGTAGCGCTTCATTATATTGGAATTTGGAGGCTCCAAAAGAAAATCCGAGAGAAGCTAAAATTCATGAGCAGTCTATTCTTAACACATCTATGGGTCAAGAGAATAGCAGAGAACATGACTGGAAAACTATGATGAGAACTACCTTCAAAGATTGCCTTCTTGTCACATAATTAGTGGATGTCAAGAGTTTCTCGTATGAACCAAAGAACTGCAAAGAGAATCTCCTATAGATAAGCCGAATAATAAATGTAAATATGCGAAAATAAGTTTTTAACAAAGCTATGTTCACTGCCTACGCCGTGCAGGTGCACAATATCAGGGTAGGTGCACTTGATTGTCTCCAAAACAATGAATTAAGAAAATTTAGATTATCCTCCAAAAAGCTTCATGGTCAAGCAGATAGCCTAGGGATAAAATACTTATTAAAAGAGCCCATTAGAAGTTCCAAGCAATATATACCACTGCCTAGATTTGTTCATAATGAGGAAGAAAGATTTGGAGCGAGCAAACCTCATCATAATGAGCAGTCAAATATTCACAGACCACGGTTCCATGTTTAGTAAGCAGATCCTGCCAAAAATTTCTTTAGGGAAATATAATGAACTAGCAAAGAAAAGGACTAAGATATTCAATGGGTAAACACAAAAGAATATACAAACTTAAACATTCATAATCTGACCTTAAAGGTAGAAAATGCATCAGAAGCAACATCAAAATTAGGCAACTCCACAAATTTGAAGAACAACTCGAAGCTTGCAGACTCCAATATGTATCTGAAAAATCACTAGCAAATGTAAATGTGTAAACAAAAATGAAACTCACTTGCACAAATTAAGACAGCCTCAAAACCAACATTACCCAACAAAAGCAACAACCACAAAACCCCTTTTTACTTAACAAAGCCATTACAATACAATTAACTTTCAAAATTTCATATAACTGTATAACAAAATTTTAACACGAATGAGAAACCTCAACTTCTGAAGCTATGCCACTTTGCTCATTCAACTACATACTGCAACAACCAAATCTTTTTTTTTCTTCATTCTTCTCAAAAATAAAATAGAAGAATCTTGAACCTTATAAGTCTCAGAAATAATGGGTTCAACGCTAGACCTCCTCCTTATAAAAGAGAGGGTACCCTTGAATATAAAGGTCAGTGGTCAAACTACCATATACTTGAATGCTCCTCTGGAAAACTAAACCCATTACATTTTGCAGGTCCAAGACCAATATGTTTAATATTCATTGAATTTGAAAAGGCCACTGAGAAAGGTGATGAAAGTCGTATTTGTCTATAAAAGCTTGAACACATATAACAGAGACTTAAAAATATACCTGGTGAGCTAGAGGCTCTACAAGAAGGGAAAGGTTGAAAATTTATGGTAGATATCATAAAATGGATTCAGAAAACATCGGTCCTCAATAAGAAGTGGTGGGAAAAAGCTTATCACTTTCAATTTCTGGTACCTGTTAACTATGTTAAGAAGTACGTAAACTACACTCCCAAGTTTAGGGTAGTCTTTAAATTTTAGACAAAAGGCTCAGGCTTTGTCATAGTTAAATCTAAGCAAAGTTGTGTGATGATAACAAGCTCACATTTGATATAAAAATTGCAGTTAAAGTATTGTGGTGAAGGCCTTGGTCTTGGGTATCATTCCCTTCAAGGTCCAAGGTTCAACACCTCATGGGTGCAAACAATCCTTTGGGGCCACACTCCTGATGAAAAGCCAATGATTTAACCAATTCCATGTAGGGAAACTTCCGAGAGTGCGGTGCATGGGACCGGGGTTTACTCTGCAGGGGTGGGTCCGACGGGCCTTGCCTTGGAGAGGTTCCCAGACATTAAAAAAAAAAAAAAAGTATTCAATAATTCCACAGGACAAATTGTATGCGAGTAGATTTTAGCCTATCTAAACAATGATGTACAGATCATAAATCCTAACGAGAGTCGTTAACAAAACTTATCATCATCAAAACAAAGTTCAAGCTTTTTACAGCTAGCATTTTTACACATGCACTAGGAATTGAGCCTCATCATCTCACAAATCTCCCAATATATATGCCTCAAAAGACCATAATCAAAATGAAGCATCAAACATAATGACGGTGATGGTGGTGATCATAATGTAATGATGATGGTAATGGCAACATATAAGAAAAGTTTGAATGTCTTACTTTGCAAGTGTTGGGAATTTGATGCATTCCCTCAACATATTTCCACAAGTCAAAGCAATTTCCTTGTTATCATAACTGGTAGAAAATTATAATAACATGTTATATACAAAAATATCCACTTAATATCAGTAATAATACAGCACTGAAAGGTAGGTACACAGCACCACATGGTAAGTGCATTGCACTGGATGGTAAGTAAATTGAAGGAATATACATGTAGTGGTAAGTAAACAACGCAAGAATTAGCAACAAGGTTTTCTAAATAACGCAAGAATTAGCAACAAGGTTTTCCAAATAACATTATTCTAGTTGACTATAGTCAGACGGACTTAGAAATTATGAAATTACCACGGCCACTCCATGAAATAGTGGAAACTCAATTTGCTTTTTTTCTTTATTGGCAATGTATGTATATCCAATGTGCATGAAGCACAGAAAATTAATATGACAAATAAAAAGATCAATAAAAAATTCAGGAAAAGGATTGAATAACCTTACCACACGACAATAAAGTCTAGTAGCTCCATATGGTTTTCAATGTATTCCACGCAGCAATACGCGGAGCCAACCTTCTGTTTCAACAGTATGGACCAGCAGTAAACTAAATCCTTTCTTGCCTGTGTTGAAAACACTACATCAATGTGAGAAATCAGTGAAGCCACATGTCAAAATGTTTAATATTCCAGTGGGGAAAAGAAGAAGAGGAAGAAGAAAACACTTACTTCCCATCCTAGTATCATTAACTTGTGAACCAAAAGAGCAATAATGTCCTCCTTGCATATTTCTTGCACCAACTGTGTAACCTGATCCGCATTGGGTTCGGTATCCCCTTCTCCGCAAAGCATACACCTCATAATTCCGAAATTCTTTTCGACTTCTTCCAGTGCCTTGAATGCAAAATAAGCATCATAATCCGAAAAAAAAAAAAAAAAAACTTACTGGGACTCGACTCGTATGCAAGTCAATATGCAAGAAGTAACAGGTGTGCATTGTTAACAATTCAATCTTCCTCAATAGACAATGTTTGCTTTATAGGAATATAAACCAATTTTTTCGCCTTTTATGTATCGTTTACGCAGCAGATAGAGACAACAAATGCCTTTTCGTACAAACTAATCCAAACAACAACCCCGAAAGGAAAGTAAATTCCATCACCATAGCGGTATTTTGCCGATATGTGTTGAATAAATCGCTTAATTGACATTAGGAGCACGAATTATTATGGAATGTAATAATGGCAATTTTGGGTGAGAGATAGAGAGGGAGACCTTTTCGAGGGCTTTAACTTCGACGACGGTCTTGGTGTCTAGGGCCGTGAGGCTGTCCTTGATGGCTTTGGCGACCTCCTGTGGGGATCTAGGCCGCGACGGCTTGAAGAAGGAGAAAGACATGATCGATTCCGATCGGCTTCTCGAATTTCTCAGTGCGTATGTGTTTTGGATTTGCTACTTCTGTGGACGAATCGACGGAGCTAGAGCATGCTGTAGATCGCCCGATCATGCAGGGCTTTAACAGCCTTCCTGCTCTTCTTTTTCAGTATTTTGGTTACCAAATGGTTAATTTTAATTTTTATCATACTACTATTCTTTCATCCTTTTTTTTTTTTTTCTTTTTCTTTTTCTTTTAAACTTTACTACTCTTTCCTCTTTATCTTTTCTATTCTTATTTATACATATTTATTAAAATAATTTTAGGTCCTTTTTTGTATATCAAACATTTGAATAAAAGGTCGTTTAAAATATATTAATAAGAAAATATCTATTCTCAAGTCGATATATAAAATACGACTAGTAAAATACTTACATAACATAATTTGACTTGTAAAATAAATCTTAAAATATGAATTTTCCAAATTAAAGTTGACGTAGATAGTATGTTATACACGCTAGCTTAAAATAAAATAACTATAATTAGAAATCATAATTCAAATAAATTGATAAATCATTGTACTAACCAAATAGATTTATTTATGTTACTTAATATACACATAAATTAAGCTTCCTTTTCATTTCCATCCCATTTCAGTTTTTTTATTTTTTATTTTTTAAATTTAGATGCAAAATAGAGCCAAGGTATTTTCCTCTCCGAGTTTCAACCATATGTGTTGCCATCTTAAGCTCTCCTCATCAGGTGGCACCACATGCATGATACATGTAATCTCTCTTTCTTCTCTCGTACAAATCTTTCTATCTTGATTCTTGTTTATGGTTCATGTTTACGTGGGTGTTTGGTTTTCATGTCGTTGATGCCTTTGAGGTGTTACATCGTGGTTTGAGATGGGAGAGTGGCTATGGATTGTTGATGGTTTGAGATATGGAGAGTGTGATGAAACATATAAATAAGACCATGTCTGTCTATTATCATAACATGCTTAAACTAATGAATAAAAGAAAACATACCTCCTCCATGGTTAAAAGATGAGCTTGCAATTACTTTCGTGTATCTCAAAAAAATCTGGTGTTTGTATGTTGAGGAGACTTTTACTCTATTCTCTCTTAATACAAAAATGGCTCTCATGGAGTCTAATGGGCCGACTCCATATATATATATATATATATATATATATATATGGGGTGAGAGTAAGGACTTTCTCAAGTGCTCACTAAATAGCTCAGTCTATTATGGGCTCACATTATGACTATGCTAGTCCACACATAAAAAAATACAACAAACTCACACTTGGATAGCAAAGTCATCCACACATAATTGAATATGAACTTGCATTCAAAGAACACAATCTAGATCAAGTGCATTTGCAAGCAACAAGTTATGAGTACACTGATAGGATGCACAACACAAAACAAGTACCTACAATCACGATATCCAAACAAATAATATGCAAGTACAACACACATATGAACACAAAAGTAATTGCTAGATTCTCAAAAAAAGCCCAATGAGACTATTTTATAGTGTCTCACTTTCAAACACAAAAAAATTTCATAATTAACACAAAATATATGCACAATGAAATGTAGCAACCAAGTGCTCACAATAAATACAAAGATACATCTCCCACTAACTTAATAGAATAGAAGACTCTAACAATCCCATATGAGTCACGTGCTCTCGAAACAGTTTTGGAGCTAAATCTTTAGTTAGTGGGTTAGCTAACATATGCTCTGTGGAAATATGCTCAACACAAATATTAGATTCGGCTATTTTCTCTCTAACAAATAAATACTTAATATCAATATGCTTGGAGCGAGAATAGCTCCTAGTGTTTCGAGAGAAAGCGACTGCTGCAGAATTGTCACAAAATATCTTCAGCAGCCTCGAAATGGTGTTCACAACACCTAGCCCCAAGATAAAGTTCCACAACCATGTAGTATGACATGTAACCTCATAATAAGCTACATACCCTACCTTCATTGTAGAGGAAGCTGTAAGTGTCTGTTTGACACTTTTTCAAGAAACAGCTCCTCTGCCATCATAAAAATATAATAAGAAGTGGATCTTTTGTCATATAAACAACTCGCAAAATCGGCATCAGAATATCCAACTACATCAAGAATGTTAGATTGCCGATATGTAAGCACTAGATCTTTAGTGCCTTGCAAATACCTAAGTACTTTCTTTGCAGCTTTCCAATGAGCCAAACCAGGATCGCTTAAGTATCTTCCAAGTACACCAACAACATAAGCAATATCAGGCCGTGTACATACTTGAGCATATATCAAACTACCCACAACCAACAAATAGGGAACTATTTGCATTTGAGTCCTCTCAATATCATCCGGAGGGCATTAAGACTTAAGCAAAATTATAACCTTTTACAATAGCTACTTTTCCATGAGAACAAGAATGCATATTAAACCTACTTAGAACTCGATCAATATAGGTTTTCTGAGATAATCTAAGAATGTCTCTAGATCTCTCACGAAAAATCTGGATGCCTAAAACATAAAAGGCCTCACCAAGATCCTTTATATCAAAATGAGATGACAATATGCGTTTTGTTTCAAACAAAAGCTCAATATCATTTGCGGCAAGTAATATATCATCAACATAAAGAACAAGAAATATATACTTACTTCCACTGACACTCAAATATATGCATTGATCAACAAGATTCTCCTTGAAACCGCAAGAGGTAACAATTTCATCAAACTTCAGGTACCATTGTCTCGATGCCTGTTTAAGCCCATAAATTTACTTCTTTAGTTTGCACACCATATGTTCCTTATTCTTCACTTGAAAGCCATCTGGTTGCTTCATATACATTTCTTCAGACAAATGCCCATTAAGAAAAGCTGTTTTGACATCCATTTGATCCAGCTCCAAGTCAAAATGAGCTACAAGTGCCATGATTATCCGAAATGAGTTTTTGGTAGACACTGGTGAGAACGTATCATTATAGTCAATGCCCTCTCTTTGGCTAAAGTCTTTAACAACGAGTCTAGCCTTGTACTTCTCTACTTGGCCACTAGAATCATGTTTGGTTTTGAAAACTCATTTGCAATCTATTGGTTTATAACCATTCAGTAACTCAACCAAATCTCATACATCATTCTGACACATGGACCTCATCTTATCATGCATAGCCTCTACCTAATGTGAAGACTAGGGACTATCAACGGCCTCCTGGAAAGAAGCCAGATCAATAGATGTTCTAACACTAAACTTATGCTCTTGCAAATAAATCATATAATCATCAGAGATTGAAGGTCTATGTGTCCTCTGTGATCTCCTCAAATGAGCATCATTAGTTGTCCCTTCAACGATAGTAGGTCTATTGTCAATAATGGGTTCTTGATTAATGGCAACAGGGTGCTCTATAGGCGAAAGTAAAATTATAGATGGAGAGATAATAGGTACCGAGACAATGACACGTTCTTCCTTAAATGCAATCTCTTGTGGCATTGAATGCTCATAACTAATATCATCTTCAAAGTAAACAGCTCGATCCGACTCAATGATTTTAGTTGCACGAGAAGGACAATAGAATCTGGAGCCTCTTGAGCCAATACAATAGCCCACAAAATACCCAGTAATGGTTTTAAGATCAAGCTTCTTTAGGTGTGGATTGTAAGGTCTTACTTCTGCTTAGAGCTGTTCACCCGATCTGACCCGAACCAAAAATTGACATTTCGTCCTGACCCGATTCAGTTCTGTTTCCATTCACCTGAATACCCGACCCAAAATTTCAGAAGAAACGGGTATTCCGACCCTTTTTTTTGTTTTTATTTTTGTTTTTTTATAACACACAAGGGCAACCCCATTGTGCATTGTTTTTTATAATTATTTATTATGTTCTTTTTACATTATTTTCCTTTTTCATTTTCTTCTGAAATTATTTTTTTCTTTTTTCTTATAATTTTCTAATATTAAGTTTTCATTTTTCTGAATATTTTTCTATTTTTTAGTTTATAATGTTAATTAATTTGATTTTTTGAAAATTAATTTATTAAAAAGAATAGGAGAGCATCATTCAGACAACCAACATCATAAGACCTAGGATTTTATAATTTATTCTCATGTTGAAGGAAATGCTTAGGAATGCATTGGTCTGAAGAAGTCATTAGTTTATTACAGATGAAGCATTGGAAAAGGTGGCACTAAAACTGATTAGATGATGCATGAGTTCCGTCTCCCATTACTTTTGCCTTTTAAGAAAACGAAAATCAACCCAAAAAGAAAACAAATCCAAAGTACCTCAAATGGCTCCAGATGTGCGCCTCACGAGTCCAGAAAGCTTTGGCAAGATGGCAGAAATAGTAGCCTTCAGATGTGACTACAAGAGTGTTACGAGGGAAAGAGTGAAGCTGCAAGGGAGAGAATGATTGAGAGTTGCGATGGAGAGTGATTGAGAGCTATAGAGTGAGCCGTCGAGAGAGAGAGAGGAGAGTTACTGCCTTACTGGTATTGGGCAGGGTAAAATCAATTAGGTTTTTATATAAATCGGGTTTCGGGTATTAACTGTTTAAAAAATAAAATGGGTTCGGCTAACCAGTTCCCTTTTTTACATCAATCGGGTCAGGTTTTTCGGGTCGGGTCGATTCGGAAAATCGGCCGGGTCGGGTAAACGGTTTTTTTTTAACAGCCCTACTTCTGCCCTGCAGCTCCAAACATGAAAATGACGCAAACTGGGTTTCTTTCCTGTCCAAATATGCTTAGTCACTCGTCTTTAGGGACTGACTTGCTCGGTATTTGGTTCAAAATGTATGCAGCGGTTTTTAAAACCTCTCCCCACAAGAACTCAAGTAAAGACGAGTGACTAAGCATATATCGTTTCATATCCATCAAAGTACAATTTCTTCTTTTTGGAATCTCATTTTGCTCAGGAGTGCCAGGCATGGTATATTGTGCCTCAATCCCAAAAGTTTGAAGGAATCTTGCAAATGGTCTTACATTTTGTCCAGTTTCATCATATCTTCCATAATACTCTTCACCTCTATCAGATCTCACGGCTTTAATACGTTTGTCTTTTTGAAACTCAACAGTAGCTTTGAAACTTTTAAAGGCTTTCAATGATTCAGACTTTTCACGAATGAGCTCAATGTGACCATAACAAGAATGATCATCAATAAAAGTGATGAAGTACTTATAATTCCCCAAGGCAGGAGGAGTGATGGGACCACATATATCAACTTGTATCAAATCTAGAACATTATCTCTTTTGTCAATCTTTTCCATTCTCATTTTAGTTGTTAGCTTTCCTTTAATACAATCAATGCAAGTGTCAAAATCAGAAAATCTAAATTAACAAGGACACCATCTTTGACCAACCTTTCCATTCTAGATTTGGAAATGTGAGTCAATCGTTTGTGCCATAGCATGAAAGATGCTTCATTCACTCTACTACGTTTGGAGCCAATTGCAGCATTCGCAACATGTGTATTAGAAGAACAATTAGTTAAAATGGGAATCAAGTTAATTTTATATAAACCATCACACAAAACACCAGAACCAATCACAACAGTCATAATGTATCGTAACTTTTCTGCTTGCAAATACAAAAGTGTAACCACATTGGTCCAAAAGAAAAACAGAAATAAGATTCCTCCTGATGGAAGGTTCAAAAGCAGTGTCTTTTAGGTCTAAAAACTCCCAAAGGCCAAAAGGAGTCTAATTGTTCCAATGTATTCAACTTTAACTTTTATGTTGTTACCCATATTCACCATCAACTCCCCATCACTCGGCTTTCCGATACTTCTTAATTTCTGAAAAGAATTTATAATGTGAATTGTTGCACCAGTATCTAACCACCAAGTATTAGATAGAACATCAATCATATTAGACTCAAAACATACTAGTGTCATATGTGTACCTTTCTTCTTTAAGCAAGTTGTAAATCTCCTACAATTTGCCCTTTTGTGTCCAAACATGTCACAAAAATTACATTTTTCCTTTAAAAACTTCCTTCTTATGATTAAAAGAAGTACCAAGCTAGCTTGTCAAGGAGACTTTCCAACATTTTTCACCTTATATGGCTTATTGCTGTTTTTGCTTTTAGGAAATTTTTTCTTGAAATTTCCAAAGTCTTAAGTTATAACAAATACAGCCTGAGACCTCCCATTTTTTTTTATCACTTCTTCCTTTTGAGAGACTACAGTAGTTATCTCACTCAAGCTCCATTCATCTCTTTGAGTGTTGTATGTAGTCTTGAGAGCATCAAATTGAGATGGCAGAGACTCAAGCACTTGCCACACTAGAAAACTATCTGCCAACTCAACTTTCATTTCTCTCAGCTTATTAAAGAAATGAGTAAGCTTCATAATTTGCTCACAGACTCTACTGATACCATCGTAAGTCATGGTAGTAAGCAACTTCATGAGGGTTCCCTTCTCTGCTTTGTCAATTTTTGTGAACTTCTTCCTAACAGTGTCGAGAAAATCTTTGGCATTATCAATTTGGTGAATGATCTGCCTAATAGACTTGTCAATGGTGTGCCTCATTATCCCAATGCTAATAGTGAGTTTTCTCCTCAATAGAGCTTTCATTAGTAGGCTTGGCAGGTATCTCAGTCCTTAAGGCCAAATCCAGATTCATAATTGCCAAACTAATAGTGAGGGACTCATGCCAATCCTCATAATTAGTCTCGGTTAGTGTTTTCATATCAGATAATTGAAGAGACAATCCAGAATTCCCAAAAGTTGAGGACATCACAAAGGAAATTAACTAAGCATGTGAAAATGCATATCTAAATTATCTTCATTCCTCAATATTAAATATGTATGTCAAATTTATGTTATTGTCCTAGTACATAATGGACACTCAAATATGAATTTCATTTCAAATTTATGCTAGGGTCTGTAATACACAATGGACACCTAAACACAAACCTCATCTCAAATTTATTTTAGAGTCCATAATACACAATGGACACCTAAACACGAATCTCATCTCAAATTTATACTAGGGTTCGTAATACACAATGAATCATTTCGCATGATAAAGCCAAATAATTAAATATAACGACTTAAGATGACTAGCTATCGAAAGGATATAACCAAGTCACCAAGTACATGATATTTAAAAATTTCTTTATCGTCCTAAGTGTTCAGCCAAATAAATATTTACCGATATGGTAAATTAATTATTCGTATGAAATTTAGTAAAATTACCATCTGCAAGCAATGAGCCCCATTTATACATATATATATATATATATATTTAAATAAACCCCTATTATATCCAATAATTTATTATGATTAGTCCTACGATAGGTATGAACATAACCAATTAAATCATCGGCTTTGTCACACAAAGATATATATATATATATATATATATACATACACATATCGTTATATATGGAGGCTCAACACAAATTTTATTTATAAACATGCATGACAAGTTTGCAGAAGCCCAAAAATAATAATAATAAAAAAAGCCAAAATTGTCGACGTGTCCTTCTGCAGATTTTGTCTTTCTATAAGATAATCAGCAGATTTTGTCTTACTATAAGAAAATTAAAAACATCTTGCCATCGTGCCTTTGTCTTGACTATAAAACAATTAAAAAATATCTTGCAGTGTTTCAGAATGTGGCAGCCTTGCTCTTTTTTTTTTTTTTTTTAATAAGCAATATATATAACTATGGTAGGCTAGCTTTGCAGAAGTGATAAAGGCTAATAGTAGCCTTTGAAGGTTTTCTAAAAATAATATATGCACCAAAGAAGAAATGTCAAAACGTACTTTTGACATGAACAACTTTCCATAAACCGATTTGAAAATAATATGTACCATGCGCTTTTCACGTGAATGCTACATGTTTTTCAAATCGGCTTTCCTTTCAAAAAGTAAAAGATGACTTCTGACATACTCAAAAGTAAAGATAAAGAAATAAAAATAATCAAAAGAAAGAAAGATCCGCACGTTTGAATCCCACTCCCACCATAACTCAAAACAAGTGTTTGTCTTAAACCATCATACTAGCATCTACTGGAATTTCTCCATGAACAAGGTAAAGAAGAACACAGACATTGGCGTTTTACCTCCATCTTCTCTCATGTTATTTATTTATTTATTTATTTTATGACAACTCATTTCTAAAATTTCACTAAAATAAATTTGTATACAACTTCTGGATAAAATGAATGCACTCAATCTCATGGTCTCAACAACCAACAGAGAAAACAAAAAAATAAAGGTAGAGTTCACACAACCATGAAAATGAGACAGGAAGCTCTGATACCAATTGATGAAACATATAAATAAAATCATGTCTGTCTATTATCATAGCATGCTTAAACTCACGAACAGAAGAAAACATACCTCCTCCATGGTTAAAAGATGAGCTTGCCATTACCTTCGTGTATCTCAAAAAAATATGGTGTTTGTGTGTAGAGGAGACTTTTACTCTTTTCCCTCTTATCACAAAAATGGCTCTCATGGAGTCTAATGGGCCAACTCTATTTATATATATATGGGGTGAGAATAAGAGCTTCCTGAAGTGCTCACTAAATAGCCCAGCCCATTATGGGCTCACATTATGACTATGCTAGTCCACACATAAAAAAAATACGACAGAGTGGACACTAAAATACTAAGTGCCAACTACCAAGGCTAAATCTTCTTACTTTTTTATTTATTTATTTTTTTTCCTGAACAAGATACGTTTCATTTAAAAACCACCAAAATACATTTTCATGGATAATTCATTACAATAATTACAAAGTTGTGGGAGGGTCATTCCCACTATAAAAATTCAAAAGGCATGGTGGAATGAGATTGTGGGGTATGATTCCTGTCAAATTCTTTGACGATGCCCACTGCACAATGGAATGCGCGCATCGATTCAGGTCTCGGTGTATTTTCCTTGTTTCCTAGCTGTCAAAGTATTGCAAAGTATTTCTGATGTCTTTGACTATGGGTTGAATGATCTAGTCTGAGCATTTTTCAGGATCATGTACTGCTTGCATTACTACAAGTGAGTCACTTACAATGACAGGTTTTTTGACATGGTTGTTTTGTGCTTCTTCAATTCCAATATACATTGCAGTAGCCTCTCCCTGCTTTGCATTTTGACCTCCAATATGCTTAGTAGTAACAAACATTGGGGTACCATCTTCTGACCTACATAATGTTGTTACTGTACTACATACTCTCCTTATAGCTACATCAAAAAAATAGAGTGTAATGACCTATAGGTGTTGATTTCCACTTATGACTTTCATTAACTTGTTTGCTGGCCCACGCATTATAGTGATCATTGTAAGTTCTGAGAGTTCCAGAAATGAAGTTATTAACATTTGGGATTAGAGTCTCATGAACAATCTTGTTCCTTAGCATCCAGATACTATCCATAGTATTAATGGAAAAAATTTGAAAGTTTTGTTCCTCACTATGGGGTATGTTCAGTTTTTCTACAGGGGAGATTATGCATTCCATCTATTTGCATATCTCTTCATTTGCAAAGCATGATATATTTAAAAGGCCACGGGGAATTTCTCCAAAGAATCCTAATGAATGGGCATGACAAGAATAAATGAGTTTGTGACTTTTCCTCACCTTTGCAGATAGGACAGCTAGCTTCTTCAACAGTAAGTGAGATGACTCTTTTTATTAAAGATTTTGTGGGGATAATCTCATTTAAAATTTTCCAACTCAGCAACTTTAGCCTATCCTAAATCTTTAATTTCCACAATTTTTCCAAACATTTGATTGCTCTTGAGAATGGTGGGAGTCTCTTGTAATGGCTGCATAAGCATATTTGACAGAAAATTTTTTGGAGGTGTGGTGCATCCATTGCAGATTATCCTCCTGTGTTTGAAAATCAGTTTGTGCTAAAGGGATTTTGAGGATTTCTTTCACTGTATCAGGATAGAACAAAACTTGTAGAAGAAGGATATTCCATCCTCTAGGTTCTTCCATGGTGAGTTCAGAAACAGTTAAGGACAAGTCCATTTCTATGGAAGAATTCTTTGGGATTGGTTGAAAATTTGGTTGAGTTGGTATCCATGGATATGTCCAAACTTTTGTGTTTGTTCTATTGTTAATCTGATAGCACACACTTTGTTTTAAGAAATCTCTTTGCTTTATAATACATTTCCATGTCCAACAGTCAAAAGTTTTTGGAAAAGTGTTAAAGAAACTGGAGTTTTTCAAGTACTTGGACGACAGAACATTCTTCTAAATAGCCTTAGATCCATTTGTCATGTTCCAACCAACTTTTGACATTAAAGGTATGTTAAAATTTGAGATTGATCTAAGACCTAGGCCCCCCATGGATTTTGGTCTGCAAATGGAGCTCCATGATTTTGGTGTAAAATTTTTAGATTTTGCGGGAGGAAATCCCACCAGAATTTGGAAAAGGCTTGGTCAAGTTTTTTTGTGATGAACTTTGGTATCACAAGAGAAGACATAGCATATAAGGGGATGGAACTAGCCACATAACGTATTAAAGTGGTTCTACTAGCCTGAGAGAGCACCTTTGCTTTCCAACCAGCCAATTTATCAAAGATTTTTTATTGTAGTTCTTCAAAGTGTACTTTTTTGAGGATTTAAAAGAGAAGGGAAGACCTAAATATTTAATGTTGGATGAAGCAATTTTGAAACCTAAAATCTCCTTCACCTCTCTCTTTTTATAAGAAAGAGTATTTCTACTAAATTGGATGGAAGATTTGTTGGTGTGAACTTTTTGACCGGACCAAGAGGAATAAGTATCCAAGCAATTCATGAAGATTTGAGCATTTTGATGTGAAGCTTTTCCAAAGAGAATAAGATCATCAGCAAATAATAAATGAGAAATGGAAGGGCTGGTTCTACTGTTCTTAATACCTTTAAGATTGCTAAGGTTTTCTTCTCTGGAGATAAGTCTAGTTAGCACTTTTGTTCCTAGGATAAACAGGAAAATGGATAGAGGATCCCCTTGCCTGAGGCCACGAGAAGGGTGAAAAAAACTACAAGGTTTTTCATTAATGATCACTTAGTAGGAAATTGTGGTAATACACTCTTTTGTCCAGTTTATCCAGACTCTATGAAAACCAAGGGCTGACATTATGTCAAAAATAAAATTTCATTCCATCAAATCGGACGCTTTCTCCATATCAATTTTAACAGCCAAAAGCCCATGTTTCTCTCTTTTCTTTTTTAAGTGATGAAATATTTCTTGGACAATGATGGTATTTTCTTGAATGGATCTACCTGGGATAAAGGCCGTTTGGTAATGAGAGATGATCTTTGGGAAGATTTGAGTCTATTTGCAAAGATTTTTGCTATCACTTTATAGCAGACATTCAATAGACTAATTGGTCTATATTGATAAACGGTATTTGGACTGGTGATTTTTGAAATGAGAGCTATATGAGTGTGGTTCAGCTCTTTTAGCAGTTTTTCATGAAAGAAAAAAAATTTTATAGCTGCAATGAAATCCTTTTTTATGATGTCCCAATATTGCTTGTAAAACAGCCCAGTAAAACCATTAGGACCAGAGGATTTTGTTAAGGGAGTTTGTTTAATGGTACATATGATCTCATCCTCAGTGGAAATCTCACATAGAAAATTATTATCCAAATCTGAGATTTGTTCCCAAAAAAGGTCATCCAGGTTAGCATGAGGAATAAGTTTGGAGGAACTGTAGATGCTTTTGAAATGTTTATGGAAATTGTTTTGGATGGCATTTTGGTAAGAAGTCCAATGATTTTGATTCAATTTCAAACTTTCAATGGAATTGACCCTCCTTCTAATAGTGGTTGACAAGTGAAAAAATCTCGTGTTTAAATCAGTCGTAGTCAATCATTGAACCCGTGACTTTTGTCTTCAAAGAACTTCTTCCCTTTTCAATTGTCCATCAAGTTGTTCTTTTATTTGGTTTCAAGATGCATGTCTTGATGTGTGAGGTTTTGACTTTGAATTTGGGAAAGGGCCTGACTCAAGTTTTTTATGGAGGTTTGAATGTTACCGAAATAATTTTTGTTCCAAGATTTTAGAGCATTTTTCACTTTTTTTAATTTTTTGGAGAGAATGTAACCAGGGGTTCCTTCAATATGAATGTTCCAGGCTTTTTGAATGACCATTTTACTAGTAGGGTCTCTTATCCAAAACTTTTCAAATTTGAAAGGATTTCTGTGGTAGTTATTCCCCATGGTGTCCAAAAGAATAGACGAGTGGTTCGAAGAGTTGATTGAAAGATGTTTAAGAGTGGCATTTGGGAAAAGATTTATCCAAAGTGGATCAGTGACCCCTCTGTCAATTCTTTCTCTGATGTTTCTGTTACCATGCCTATTGTTTGTCCAAGTGAATTTAGGCCCATTAAAACCCAAGTCAACCATTCCATTTGTTTCCATGTAAGCTCTAAGACCATTTTGTTGTGAAGAACTAGCATAAAGCCTTCCACCCAGTTTTTCAGATTGCCTAAGGACAGAGTTGAAATCTTCGATGCTAAGAACAGGGCCATTAAAGTTTTGTGTTATTTTTTCTAGATTTTCCCAAAAGTTCCTTTTTTGTTGTATTGCGCAGGTCAATAGACAAGATTTAAAAGCCAAGGATTATGAATAGGATTCGAGTACACCAACAAGATCATTACATTACTATTCACAAAGATAGGTTCTAGATTCATACCATTTTTCCACATTACAAAAAGTCCACCCCATCTACTAACCAGTCGAATATTTACAAACAAATTAAAACCTAACCTATTCACAATATTAATATTACTAGTATTTACATCTTGCAAAATTGTCTCCACAAGGAAGACTACATTAGGTTTTAGTGACCTCCTTACTTTTCACATATTCATTTTTTTTTAATGTTTTTTTTCTTTTTACTTATTTATTTGTTTGTTTCTTCAAATCGACCAAACACGTTAAATTTTAATGAAATGAGTTTCCATCAAGACGAACAAATTAAAAAGTTCTTTGCATAATCTATTATACTATAGACTTACTAAACACATAAATAGCCCACACATCACCACCAAATTTTATTGAAAACATGAAGTAGAAGAAATCTTGAAAAATAAGAGATGATTGACCTCAAAAGAAGTGGTGGAGCGGTTATGTTAACCATTCTAATCATTTTCGAGGTTAACAATCACGCCATTTAAGGGTTGACTCGCTATTTCGAACATATCTTTCATCACTTCATAAGATTATAAAATTAACGACTTGTGTCACAAGACGATTAAAACAAATTTGATTAAGGTGTGTCTAAACATAAAAAAAAAAAAAAAAAAAAAAGAAAAAAAAAAGAAAAAAATTGAAAGTTTTTAATAAGGTTATCAGTTTTATAATATAGAAGAAAAAAGAACGAAAAGATAATGCAGTTGGTCAGGTCTAAGCCCGGCAGTAACAAGGCGTTTTTACTGGAGGAAAACGCGAAAGTCGAAGAGAATGGGCATTGCCGAGAGAACACCACGAATCCTTCCAGCAAACTGCCGACTCCACCGATTGCCCAAAACAAAAACATTCCATTCTCATTTCTCACGCAGACACAAGCCCTGATACAGAAACACACAACCCAATCCGTAACGATCCCTTCTACCGACACACATACCTCGTTTCCCGATAATCCAATTCTCTAATCATGCGAGGTCACGATCGGATCAACACTTGTCTCCCCGACGAACTGCTCGTAGAGATCTTCCGGCGCCTCGACTCCAAGCCGAGCCGCGACGCTTGCTCCCTCGTCTGCAAGCGCTGGCTCAACCTCGAGCGCCTCAGCCGCTCCACCCTCCGTATCGGAGCCTCCGGTAGCCCTGACCATTTCGTCAAGCTCATTACTCGCCGCTTCGTCAATGTCAAGACCGTCCACGTTGACGAAAGATTATCGCTCCCCGCTCAGTTCGTAAGCCATTTCTATGAAATTAATTTCCGATGCTGACTTGTTAGGTTTGAGATTATCCATGATTGCTAGCAATCCTGAACAATTCTTATGTAATCTTGAACGATCAAGGTAATTTACACGGACAATTTGATCATTAATCGGTTCCGATTAAGCAACGGGGATCGCTTGGATTCATTGGTTCATCTTTTTGCGCTTTTAACATCGGGAAAATACTATATCTAATATACATTAGAAAGGGTCATTTATTTCCTTAGATATATTTTCCATGAAAACAAGTAGTGCATTTGGGGGAAGACTGAAGAGGAACTCGGGCATATTCATTGTGCGAGTGGTCTTTGAACTTGCTTGATTTCACTGAGTCTTATGGAAAAAATTGCATTGGGTCGCTTGATTACAGGGAAGATGAGGCATCTATATAATTTTTTTGAATGCAGGGAAGAAGATTTGGCAGTGAATCTTTTCGCCCATCTCCAAAGCTGCGTTATGTGAAGGAGAAAGCTGGGTCTGAAGACAACGAGTTTGAGACGTCTTACATATCAGATGCTGGGTTGACTGTCCTCGGGGAAGGCTTTTCGAAGCTTGAGAAGTTGAGCTTAATTTGGTGCAATAATGTGTCAAGTATGGGTTTAGTATCTGTAGCTCAGAAGTGTAGGTCGTTGAAGTCTCTGGATTTACAGGTCAATCTTCAGTTAATTAAACACAAAACTGGTTATTGTGTTTTATTTTTTTGTTTGTTAATTGTATCATGTAATCTCTTGCCTGAGTTTGTGATTGAATGCGGGTTTATTCCACTGAGGATGACATTTCCAGAATATCATTTCAGTACGTGCAGTATGCATGTAGTAGGCAATGAGGCCAAAACCTCTTCTAAAGGCAGTTTTGGGACATCATTGACTCCTCTGTTTCACATGTTTTAATCCTTCATTTGGGAGAGCTGGGCATCAAATCGGCATATTCTTCTGATTGTGTTTTGCTCACGATTTTTTTATGCCAGGGAAATGCATTTTCCTAAGCCTTTCTTGCTCACATTGTTTTTTTCAGGGTTGTTATGTTGGAGATCCAGGTCTAGCTGCTGTTGGAGAGTGCTGTAGGCAACTTGAAGACTTGAATTTGCGATTTTGTGAAGGCTTGAGTGACAAGGGCGTGGTTGAATTAGCCCTTGGGTGTGGAAAATCATTAAAAGCTCTTGGTGTTGCAGCTTGTGCAAAAATAACAGACATCTCACTAGAAGCAGTTGGGTCGCACTGCAAATCTTTGGAGACCCTGTCCTTGGATTCAGAGTGCATAAGCAACAAAGGGTTACTTGCTGTGGCCAAGGGATGTCCTCTTTTGAAAGTTCTGAAGCTACAATGTGTTAATGTTACTGATGAGGCTTTGGCAGCTGTTGGCACTGGTTGTTCATTGCTTGAGTTGCTAGCTCTATACAGTTTGCAGAGATTTACTGATAGGTTAGTTATTCTACAGTCTTTTTGAAAGCTTCTAGGATATATAATTGTTGATTTCATCTGTCAATAGTTTCCTTTTTGAATGAGCGCTGGAGCTTCTTGAGATACAACTTATTTTTTCACTTACTATTGTCATCCTTATCAATGCATGATAAGCTTATAAAGGAACTCAGTTTTGCCAAATTTTTATGCCACTTATCTGAATGATAACAAGACGTGGCATATTTTTTGTCTTGTTCTTGGAGACATTTATCTTTTCTAGTATTGGGATGATGGATGAACTTGAGCTAGTCTTTCTCATCTCAGATTCTGCACATAATCATGTTCTTTATTCGTTTTCTTTTATGACACATTTCAGGGGTCTACAGGCAATTGGCAATGGTTGTAAGAAGTTAAAAAATCTTACCCTAAGTGATTGTTATTTCTTGAGCGACAAGGGCTTGGAAGCAATTGCAACTGGTTGCAAGGAAGTTACACATCTCGAGGTTAATGGGTGCCATAATATCGGAACTATGGGACTGGAATCCATTGGAAAATCTTGCCAGTATGTTTCTCTCTTGTTTAATCTAAGTTACTTCTGTATGTGGTCACAATATGCATGCATTGACTGGAAGTCATGTTTTGGGTAGACAAACTACTAGCCTCCTTGTTCAGACCAGTATTCCAATGAGTAACTTGGGGAAACTATTTTATATTGTTTCCTTGGCATTTTGAAAAGTCAAGATGTGAAGTTAGCCATGAGATAGATATTTATCTCTGTTCTGCTGCAGCTTGGTAAATGTTTTCCACTCAACTTACTGAGAATGGAAAATATTAAGTGAATCAGTGTACTGGGTCAAATTATTATCTAACTTGCAACAAAGTGTCAATTTCCTCTCCTATTAAGGGGTTGGATAGATTCAGTACCATTTTCGTTGCTTTTATGGTTATGTACTGCTTAATAAAATATATTTCTTGCATTTTACATGGATCAGAGCAAGTTGCTCTAACTTGGTTCATGGCTAAATATGTTGAAATCCTGCATGATGCTGTCTATTGATACTCTTGTAATAAGTGTTGACGCTAGCTCTTGATATCTGCAGACAACTCACTGAGTTAGCACTGTTATTCTGCCAGAAGATTGGTAACAATGCCCTTCTTGAAGTTGGAAGGGGCTGTAAGCTTTTGCAAGCTCTTCACTTGGTAGATTGTTCTGGTATTGGAGATGAAGGTATTTGCGGTATAGGTAGGGGCTGCAGGAAGTTGAAGAAACTTCACATTCGTCGCTGTTATGAGGTTCTCTCTGTCTCTATCTATTTTTTACATTATTCAAATTATTACGTGCATTATTTATATTCAAATATTATTCCTTCCAAACAAAATTCTCATACACACACACTCTCTCTGGTTCGTGAATTTAATGAATTTTGGGAGGAAATTTTGTAAACTAGATATGTTTCTAAACATGTTGATGTTTACTTATTTTTCAAACTTATGGTTAACATAGGAAATATATACCTAACCTAATTTTGCTTTATCCTTCTTTTCAGAGCCTTATATTTTCTACTGAATAATAATTTTTTGGAGTAATTGTTGTAACCGATACAATAGTTAGATATATATATATATGTTTTTGTTAAAGAGTAATTCTATTTGAAAGCCTTTACACCACACACCATCCACGTGGCATGATTTGATTTGGAAGATAAATTTTAAAATTTGAATCTCACAATCAAATTATGCCATGTGGGTGGTGTATGGTGTAAAGGCCTTTAAATAGCATTGCTCATCTTTTGTTTTTGTTGTTAATAGATTGGGAACAAAGGAATTGTTGCTATTGGCGAGTATTGCAAGTCTCTAACGGATCTTAGCCTTCGGTTTTGTGATAGGTAAAAACATTCTACACAGCTTTTTCTTTTTCTTTTTAAACTATAAGAATTAGATGCATTTTTTTCCCTACATTAAATGTTTGTCAGGGTGAAATCTATATATAAATATTGTCATTATCTGGAAGATTGTAACCCCTACAAGACCTCTGAGTGATATATATATATTTTTTATTTATTTTTAATCACTAGGGTTGGAGATGAGGCTCTTGTTGCCATCGGTCAGGGTTGCTCACTGCAGCATCTAAATGTCAGTGGCTGCCACCAAATTGGAGATGCTGGGATAATAGCCATTGCAAGAGGGTGCCCTCAACTCAGTTCCCTGGATGTAAGTGTTCTCCAGGTGTGTCCTCTCTCTCTCTCTCTCTCTCTCCTCACACACACACACACACACACAAACACTCACATGAGGGATTGAAACTTTTTATTGAAGAGGACAAAGGCTTAGTCCAAGATGTATACAAGAGAAACACCTAAATTATGAACGTTGAAAGATACATGAAAACTCAGCCCATTAAAATATGTAGCAGCTGCCCAAAGAAATAACGTATTGAAAAGAAGGTTTTAAGCTATTCGGTCGTCCGCTCATGTTTCTAAAAATTCTATTATTTGCAATTTGAGGGCTGCCATATCCCTCCCCCCCCCCCCCCCCCCCCCCTTCCCCCCTTTTCTTTTTCTCTTTCAATCATTAGTTTAAACTTTTAAACTTCTCTATGTGATAAATTTGCATTAACATTGGATTTATTATCTGATTAGTAACATAATTGTTGCTTTATGAGTTTTGAAATTGAGATAGTCACCAAATTACTGCAATCTTGCTGCTATATTGAAGTTCACCCTGTCCAGTTAAGATGGGTTGAAAACTTTGGGTGAAAGGTTGAAAAAATGCTGTAGTCTGATTGCAGACATGTGCAAAGTACAGAATTACTTGATTTTTTGAGCAGGTCATTCCCATTGTACATTGAATGGGAAGAGTAGATTTTTATGTGCATACTGATGTGTAATGGAGGCCATTGCTTTGTACAATGATAAAGCCCTTGGCTGCTGAGTGTAAGTGCAGTGGTTTGGCCTCAAGAGTGGCCACTTCATACAAATTTTTTTTTTCCGGAAACTGCGTTCCGACTACTCCCGGGGGTGCACAGGCCCTCGGCAATGAGTTTTCCATAAATGCACCTCAGTTAATTCAAGGGGAAAATCCCCTAGTTCAATGGCCCCTAGAAATTGTTTGCACCTAAGAAAATTTGAACTTTAGACCTAGGGGTGAGTGCACCCCCAAGCCGCCTTTAGCACTTGAGCCACCCCTAGGGGTTCTTCATAAAAATGCCAAGAGGTAAGATTGTTTCCAGGCGCTCTCCCTTGATCCCACATAGTGGTGTCCAGCGTCAAGTAAACGACCTTTCTTGATGCACATGTATTACCTATGTGGATGACAGTGAAGTTCGTTGGATTGTGATATCATTATATACATGTTTAGGTCATAAAAAAATGGTGATTACGTACAGGTCAACTTGTGCACAACAATCCTTCATACAATTTTTTACGTCTTTCCCTCTTACAATTGCTTTTCAATCTAACACATTTGTCCAATGGAGCAGAATTTGGGGGATATGGCAATGGCTGAATTAGGAGAAGGCTGTCCGTTACTCAAAGAAATACTGCTGTCACACTGCCGTCAAATAACTGATGTTGGTATAAGTCATCTGGTAAAGAATTGCACCCTGCTTGAATCCTGCCACATGGTTTATTGCCCTGGTATAACCGCAGCTGGAGTTGCCACCATGGTTTCTGGTTGCGCCAACATGAAGAAGGTTCTTGTAGAGAAGTGGAAGGTTAGCCAGCGGACTAAACGAAGAGCAGGCCCTGTCATATCTTACCTCTGTATGGACCTTTAGCTTCAACATCAATTTATGTACATACCCTGAGTCTCTATATGTTTTTTTTGTTTTATCAGTAAAAAGAGAGATTATATATATGAATGAAATAGACCTAGTCCTTGTACATGGGACGTATACAAAGGAACTCCTAAATACATTCTAAAAGTGATAAATTAAAGACAAGAAATCCTGAACATTGTCTCCATGTAATACAATAGTAGAAAACCAACACATTAGAGTGTGGAGAAAAAAATTCTTCAACTCAGTCTTTGTGCGTTCCTTATCTTCAAAGCAAGGCGCTTTCCTTTCCATCCAAATACGCTACATAATACACAACGGAATCATCTTCTACACTGTTGCCACTTGCTTGCAACCTTGCAACTTTGACCAACATCCCAACAAGTCCACCACCCTCATAGGCATAACCCAGGCAATATCAACCCTCAGAAAGATCTCATCTCACAACTCCCTTGTTACCTCACAGTGTAGTAATAGATGGTCCACAGATTCTCTATCCTTCTTACACAAATAGCACCAATCCAATACTATACATCCTCTCTTCCTCAAGTTGTCCGTGGTCAATATCTTCCCAAGAGCTGCACTCCAAACGAAAAAAGCTACTCTAAGGGGCACACGAGACTTCCAAATCTTCTTCCAAGGGAACGGAATAATCTCAAGATGTGTTGTCAAGATGCTATAATATGCCTTAACTGTACATGACTTGTGATTATTAGACCTCCACTTCAAACTATCTCGCTGTGTCAAAGGGATCTCCATGGAATATAATAAATTGAAAAATTCTGAAACCATAGGTAATTCCCAATCATGAAAATTCCTATTAAAAAGGATATTCCACAGATATGCACCATGAGAGAATATACGCACTTCAGCCACTGAAACTTCCCTATTAGCTGCAATACGGTATAAGGCCGGAAAAACCCTTTCCAAAGCCTGGACACCACACCACACATCCTGCCAAAATCTGATACGACTACCCTCACCAACTGCAAAGCGGACTTGATTTACAAAACATGGACACCCCTTCCTTATATACTTCCATAAACCCACCTCATAGCCCCCACTAACTTCCTTATAGCACCAACCACGCCAAGCGACACCATGTTTAGCGTCAATAATATCCCTCCACAATGATTCCCCTTCAAATGATATCTCCATAGCCATTTACCCAATAAAGCTTTGTTGAAAATTTTCAAGTTATATACACCCAACCCCCCGTTCACAACTGAGGCACAAACAGTCTTGCATCTAATCAAATGAAATTTCTTCTCCTCCCCCATTCCTCCCCGTAGGAATGCCCTAAAGAGTTTCTCCACTCTGTTCACCACTCCTACAGGCATAGGAAACAAAGATAAGAAGTAAGTGAGGAGATTAGTAAGAGTACTCTTGATAAGAGTGAGACGGCCCCCTTTGATAGATACACCTGTTTCCAGCCAGCCAGCCAGCCTTTTCTCTATCTTCTCCACTACCCCATCCCATATAGCTCTATTCTTGAAAGTTGCTCCCAGCGAGAGACCCAAATATTTCATTGGAAAAGAAGACACCTTACAATCCAGGAGGCTAGCTAGCCTGAAAATATTAGAAACCACACCCACAGAAACCATCTCAGACTTGCCTAGATTCACCTTTAACCCCAACACTGCCTCAAAGCAAAGTAGCAATGCTCTTAAAGTTTGGATCTGGCTACTCTTAGCTTCACAAAATACTAACGTATCATCTGCAAAAAGAAGATGTGATATGACAATAGTACCACCATCACCATTACCCACCTGAAAACCCATTAAAAACCCTCCCCAACAGCAGCTTGCACCATCCTACTCAAAGCTTCCATAACTATGACAAATAATAGAGGAGATAAAGGATCTCCCTGCCGCAGTCCCCTACAAAAAAAACCAGTAGGTGTACCGTTAACCAAAACTGAAAACCGGGCGGTTGAAATACAATGGTGCATCCATGCAATCCACCTATCCCCAAAACCACATCTCTCAAGCACGTATAAAAGGAATTCCCAATTCACATGATCATATGCTTTTTCCATGTCAAGCTTGCACAAAACACATGAATCTCCCTCCCGTTGTCTATAATCCAAACACTCATTTGCAATAAGAACTGAGTCAAGAATTTGTCTCCCCTGAATAAATGCGTTCTGAGACTTGGAGATAATATGTTCTAACACCGGACTAAGCCGGTTAGCAAGAACCTTCGAGATTATCTTATAAACACTACTAACCAAACTTATAGGCCGAAAGTCTTCAATAGTCGGGACCCCCGGTTTCTTAGGAATAAGGGCAATAAAGGTCGTATTAATGGACTTTTCAAATTTCTGTACGGCGTGAAATTCGCTAAAGACCTGCATAACATCCCCTTTTACAATATCCTAACAAGTTTGAAAAAACCCCATTGAAAAGCCATCCGGCCCCGGTGCTTTATCCTTGGTCATGCCAAATATGACCTTGTAAATCTCTTCTTCAGCAAAAGGTCTCTCCAACACACTCACGCTCTGCGAGTTAATTGCCTCAAAATTCAAATCATCAAGCTTTGGCCTCCAAGTAACCGATTCTGAGAGCAGGGACTCATAGTACTGTACTATGTGATTTTCTAGCTCGGAAGGAGAAGATATCACCTGAGGGCCTGATTGAAGTGACTCGATGGCATTGTTACGCCTATGTGAATTAGCCACTTTGTGAAAGAACTTCGTACACCTATCGCCTTCTTTCAACCAAAGTGCCCTGGATTTTTGACGCCATGTAATCTCCTCTGATAACAAAACCCTCTCCAGATTTGCCATAACCAATCCCTTCCTTAATAACACCTCCTCCGAATTATCCCCCAAAAGCTCCTTATTCTCAAGTTCTTGTAATTCCTTCAATAGTGTAGTCTTCTGGTTGTCAATATGACCAAACACCTCCAAATTCCACTTCTTCAAGTCTTGTTTCAAAGCCTTCAGCTTACTTGCAAGAATGTAACTTGGAGTACCAGAAAACTGATATGAAGACCACCAACCACTAACCATCTCTACAAAGACATCTGCTGTTAGCCACATATTTTCAAACTTGAAATAACCTCGCCCCCTGTGAATACCCCCACAATCCAAAAGGATGGGATAGTGATCTGAACTGAATCGAGCTAGTCTTCTCTGACTTACTTCCGGATATTTAGCTTCCCACGAAGGAGAGACTAAAAATCCATCCAATCTTGACCAAACCCGTCCATTCGACCAAGTGAATTCACCCCCGACCAGAGGGAGATCCATGAAATCCAGATCAAATATGAACTCGTTGAATTCTTCCATGGCCATAGAATGTTGATAGTGCCCTGAACGCTCACTAGGGAACCGGATAGTGTTAAAATCACCCCCCATGCACCACGACACATCCCATAAGGAATATACACCCGTCAATTCCTCCCACAACCTTATCCTATCCCGATCCAAGTTGGGACCATAGGAACCTGCGAATGCCCATTCCCATCCATCAGCCACATTTTTAAATAAAGACGCAACCGAAAACTCTCCGACACATTCCTCAATTGACTCAACCACTCTTTTATCCCACATAAGTAAAACTCCACCTGAGGTACCCAAAGAGGCCAAATAGGACCAAGCCACGTATGAACACCCCCATAAACTTCGCACAAATTTTCTGTCAATGAAACTCCTTTTTGTTTCTTGAAAACACACCACATCACCCTTCCACAACTGCAATAATGCCTTAATACGAAGGTGTTTATTGCGACCATTAAGTCCTCGTACATTCCATGATAAAATCTTAGGCTTCATAAAAAACTATGTTACCCCTCCCCCTCGATCGATCCCTTCCGCCACTCCCTTTTTTCACATCATAATTAATAGAGCAAGTTAGCTTTTTAAGCTCCCTATCCCGCTTTGAGGCTGATTTTGAATGACTAGCCTCAAGTGTTACGAGTAAAGCCTTAAATTATTCTTCATAACCTCCAAACGAAATCCCAATGACCTCCTGAATTTCCTCCACTTTTTTGAAAACCCAACTCGACGAAGAACTCCCATAGTTAGATCTGGGCGGGAGTGTACACAAAGGTGTTAAAATGGCCCCCTCCTCAGCATTACTGGCAGAAGCAAATAATGCTAATTCCGAGCCACATACAACTTCTAATTCAACACTGGGTTCCGCTGCATTTTCAGTAACACTGAAAACTTCCAAATCACCACTAAGTTCCACTACATTCCCCTCAGAAACACCCATCTCCAAAAATAACCCCTGGTCCGACGTAACAGGCTGCACAGGAGACACTGATGTGCCTCCATCCACCACACACGGCTGTTTCTGAGCATCCTCCAACACCAACCCACGAGCCGGCAGCGGACATTCCAAACTCAGAGGTTTCTTACTGATCGGCTTCTCTATTGGGGCCCTCAGTAGAGAGAACCCATGCTCCGACGAGTAGGACTGCACAAGTAACGCTTCTGTGCCTTCGTCCCTCACACACGATAGGTTCTATACCTCCTCCACCGACAACCCACAAACCGTCGACGAAAAAGTGGTATTTAAAGGCCCATGCTGAATCGGCAACTCTCCCTCCTCGATAACCTCCCGTCGAGGTGACTGAGCCAACCCACCATGATGCTCGTCGGCGGCCGTCGGAGCTTTATGTGCCAGTAAGGGAACCATTGCGGCACTTATCGGCTTCGCGAGAAGGTGAACTAGACTCTGCCCCAAAATATTGGGAGAAGACCGAAATACCTTCCAGGCCTTCTTTGGGCCTGCGGCCTGGCCCGGCCCGTAACTCGCCAGCCCATCCTGCATCCCAGCCTGTACTCCCTTCGCCAGCCCAGCCTGCAACCCAGCCTGACCCATACTCCCTTCCCTTAAACCCAACTCCCCCTAAACCAAAGCCTGTCCCAAATGATTGGAACCCAAAGCCTAGCCCGAAACCTCCAATTCCTTACCCTTAACGCAACGTTTAAGCTCCAGTAATTCTTCCAATAATAACCCTACTTTTACCTCCATATTACTCAATGCCCTTAACAAATAATCTTCAACTGTCTCACTGCCTCTTCACGACCTCTGCACTACCTCAGGCACGATAGGCACCGCTCCACTCACTTCTTGCTGCCGTACTTTCTGCACTTGAAGGACCTCACTGTACGATCTTGAGGCATCCACCATGGACGAAGGAGCACCACCTTCTTCCCTGGATACCTTCTGCTTGTCTTCTTGCGAAAACCATTGGAGTGCCTTCACTCTGTTTCTCACACCCAAAACAGAGGGATGAGTCATGAGCTCCTTCAAAATATCTCCAAATTTCCTCCACCCCTCACCCTTCCTACCTTCTGGAACCACAAGCATACCTCTCTTCTTCTCATGCCCAAATTCCGAAATGGAGATATACCTTCCATTGCTGTTGCAACCCCTCTGCAACATTAAAACTGCATTTCCAGTTCTACGAGTTCTAATAAACTCTGGGGAGCCCAAAAACGCAGCACACTCCCTCACCATCAAGCCCAGCCACTCCAAAGCTTCATGCTCTAAGGAAATGTATTTCACCACACGCCAACTATTTTCAATGATTCTCCACCACCTAGCATTCTCCCTTCTAAACACAAACAACTTATGTCCAATGAATACCTCTGTGCACATACCCCTCATACCCATCATCACCAACCAACACACTAACACGATAATCACCAACCTGAACAAAACACCCTACTAGACTACATGCTAATCACCACAAGAAACTGCCACCTCTGTATATGTTTAACACACGACTTTATGGGAGAGAACATATATTGGCACTCCCAGAAAGATTAGTGAGAAAACTGCACAACCTGAGTTCCTCTTACTAAACACAGAAGGTTTACCGATGAATATGGTTGGTAATCTAAATGTTTCCTTTTCTTTTCTTTTTTCTTTTTTTTGTCCATTTTTCTTGTTGGTTCAGTTTCAGTTTATCAGTTTGTTGTTAGTTTCATTCTGTAATGAAAATGTTTTGAGTGTAATATTTGGTGGTAGTAAACGCCATAGAGTTTAGGAAACGAGTCGGTTTACAAGAATTTATTATGTGTTTTCTGTAGCTTTGATGTATAGAAAACTCTTGTTGAAAAGAAAATGAAGTTTTGCTTTCCAAAGACCGTAGCCTGGATCCCATTTTTCCTTTCACTGAATTACACAGGTTAATAGGAGAAAAGGTCTCAAAATTTCCTTATTTCTTGAACATCCTCATCCTATTCATTTATTCAATTTGTGAACCCTATATATTTAGAGAATTTATTGTGATTATTAATAAAAAACCGCAGCAGCAACATATTGGATTATGCATATTCAAAAATTTATATAGTTATGAACAGTATTTCTACAAATTTAAAGATGCACTATTCACTCTACAAATCTTATTTTATTATTTTTTCTCCTCCCCCTCTCTCTCTACCAACCGATAGAATTTTAAGAAAAAAAATTCTAGTGGGTGCTAAATGATAGAATTTGCAGTGGTGCTAATTGCAAAATATATATATAAAAAAAAAGTTTGGAAAAAAATTAATAATAATATTTTTTTATTATTTGGCTCAAATATGCATAATTCAATGTGAGAGTTTTTCTTAATATGTAAAATCAATCTCTAAAAGTTATGATTTTGCATATGCAGAAATCGATTCTAGTGCTTTTAAGCACCAGAGAGGAATGCATGAGCAAATTATCTCATAACATCTCATCATTACAACTTTTTTCAAATTTCAATACAAAATATAATAAACAATTCAACTTTTTCCAATCTCAAAATAATAATAATATTAAAAAATAATATTATAACAATAATTTATCCAACTCATTTAAAATTATCTCATCTCACTATCTAAACAAGTTCTAAAACTCGATCTCAGGAGTTTTACAAACGATTAAAGAAAAAGAGGAAAATGGCATCATTTCCAGGCGGGAATAAATTGGGTAAATAAATTGCTCATAAAAAACCTCAACAAAATAAAATAAAGTAACTTAACGAAGATTAAATTGAATTAACTGTGTCAGTTCATTGTTAATTTGCTGTCTTTAAATAAAATAAAACATAAATACCCCAATTTATTTTCGGAATTATTCAATTTATTTCAATCCAACGAACTTCAATTATAAGTTGGTATTTGGTGAATTCCGAAAATAAATCAGGTATTTACAATGAAATAAGTTGGGATCTATATCAATCGAGTTATGATATTTTCAAGGCAGTGTTTAGAATATACCATTTACATTACTTAAAATTTTTTATATCACACACCATCCAAGTAGCATAATTTGATTTGTAAGATTTAAATTTTAATTTCAAATAAAATTATTTAAATTTTAAAATTTATCTTCTGAATCAAATTATATCATACACACACTTTATCACATATATATTATACTAATAGTGATGGAACGTCTAAGGGACATTTGCCCACTGGGGACAAAATATATATGGTCATTTTATATATATATATATATGAAATATATATAGATAGAAATAAAAATAACATAATTTCATTATAAAAAAAAATTATATTTTCTTACAAATTTATAAATCATATAATAATAAAAAGTTATAACCTAATTGGAAAAAAAAAAATCAAATGTGAAAGAAAACAAATAATATATGCAAAAGAAGCTTGATATAAGCTTACAAAATGTAGTTTGATTTAAGTCCTAAACAATAACCAAAGTTCATGCCACAATCATAGTAATATATATGCAAAAGAAACTTAATATAAGCTTACAAAATGTAGTTTGATTTAAGTCCTAAACAATAACCAAAGTTCATGCTACAACCATAGTAACTAACATATTTCTTCCTCTTTTGCAGAATTAATTGATAAGATATTAAAATTTGTATGCCGTTGTTGGCTCATCTGTTCTACATCTGCATGAAGTTCAATTATCCATTCTTTTTCTGAGATTTCTTTGACCATACTTTCTAAGAATGGTAAATGCTCCTGAAAAAAAAAATACAGAATTTATTATAAAAATTATGTTTTGATTTATAATTGTATTATTTGAATTGAAAAAGTTTTAAAAATATAGTATTATGGGCAAGTATGATTCATAAAATGAATTACTAAATAACCCAATATTTTTTCTGCAATTTCACCAACTACTACTGCAGCAAGCTGTCTTGTACCATCATCAACTTCAACATACACTCAACAACTATTACCAACAAAAATATAATTATCTCTTAGAATGTACAGAAAATATATGTTAAACTTTTCAAGGAAGGGATGTGAACTAAAGGTTTAGCAAAAAGGTGCATACCGTAGTTGTGTAATGCTCATGTATTTGCAATGGTAACATAAGAATTTTTCATTGTAATCATAGATTGTTCCTTTATTACATCCAATGTAAGACATATAAAAGAAGATTTGTTAGAGATCAAGCACATTTATCTTGCCTTTCACCCAAAATTTTGATTTCTATATGATATTTATAACAAATATTAAAATGATTACGTTGTAATAATCGATAATTAAAAAAAATATTGTTAAGAATATAATTTACTATTCCAGGTTGTGAAGCCTTGAGAAGTTCTGCAACATCAGAAATGTTTGTTAATTTCTGGACAGTATGAGCAGTGACAAATATGTGTGTTGGATCCAAAGATTTTATAATCACATCTTCAAGCAAGAAATCATTGATTCTTGCCCTGCAAAAATTTAAGAGAGATTAAAAACAAATAATAACTTTTGAAAATGTAACAATTATATGTTGAAAACAAAAATTAATAAGAGTTTATTTTAAAATCAAATGAAAATAAGAAACATGTATTACCATTCTTGCAATGATACTGCATCAGGAATTATGTGATTTATTGTAAACATACTTGTTGGTTGAGATGACAACGAGAGTTTTAGGTCAAAACGATGTGTTAGATACAGAATGAACACATTATATTTTAAAAATATAGAATTCTAAATTTTTCAATAATACCATTATAAAAAGTGACTTTTAACTGACTGGCAAAAATGATTGGTTTAGTTCCAATAATTTCTGAAATTTGTTGACATTCAGTATCAACAAACCGATCCCACAAAGTCAAGCACACAGGGTTTAAGCGAGTAAACAATAATTTGATGTCAATAGATGGAATTAGAAAAAAAAAATATTATTGGAAATGCAATAAATAAATACATAATTTAAAGAATATGTTTACCTTTGATCAACCAAATATATTTCTTGCAAGATTTTAGAACCATTTGCTATCTTCACTTCTCTAGTTGGCTTAATATATAATGCAATTGCCAACAAATCTAACAAATCATGTTTATAGTTTTTAATTTGTTAATAAATATAGTTATGAAAGGATTTAAAAATTTTGAATAAATATTTACCTATCTCTACAATGGAATCTTTATAATTGTGAAGTTCACTAAATGGAACAATATCATAAACTGGTGGCTGCAATGCTTTTTCGCCATCTGCAATTTCTTTAATTATTATTCTTGAATTTAAGATCCATTAGTATTGATGAGTTTCAATTTTATATTTAGGATACAACGGCTCCACGTAAGTATTACTGATATAATATGACTGGAATACATGCAAAGTGTTATCACGTGAATCAATATCTTTCTCAAACATGGTTGCTTGTACTCAATTGCCCCGTAAAATATTAAAATAATATATTTCCAGCACAAATTAATATATGCTTATCATTATTAAGAAAAAATTTTATATCATTAAATATATAAGTATAATTCTTTATAAATTCACAAGACAATAAGTATCATACATCCGCATCAACTAAGATTAAGTGTTGATATTTTAATTATGAATGTTGAGCTGTACGTTTCGGAGATTTTTTTGCCACAAGCATTTTGATTTTCCAATTTCTTGTGCTTGGTGTGATATTTTTGATAGATGTATAAAGTTTTCGCATCTTGAACACTGCATATGTAAAAAAAGAAAAAAGTTTATTAGCATTTAAACTTGGAAGTTTATAAAATAATAATATGAATCTAAATTATCGAATCACTTTACTTGCATGATGCTAAGATGGAAATGCCAAACTTAGTAAATCTCTATACACAATATTTTTTGTGCGATTCTGTTGAGATCTATCAGTTGATGTTGGCCTTATCAGAATTTTTACTGAAGAAGTTGTCTTAGCTCTTGATACTATTACATATAGTTGTCCATGAGAGAATACAGGTTGTGGCAGATATATCCCTACAAAATCCAATGTTTGACCCTGTGCTTTGTTGATTGTAATTACAAAACTTAATCTGATAGGAAATTGAGTTCTCTTAAATGAGAAACCGTTGTTTTCATCACAATTTGGCAAGAATGGGATTCTTGGTATAAAAACTCTTTTACCACTTTGGTGACCAACTGTAATTTCTGCATTAATGACGTTACGTTCAAAATTGCGACATATCAGACGTGTTCCATTGCATAAGTTTTCTGAAGAATTAATGTTTTTAAGTAATATGATTGGAGAATCTTTTTAAGCAGCAATTCATGAGGTGGAACCTCATTTGGTGTCAAAGTATTTTAAAAATCTTCCATAACGCTATGTTCAGATGTATCAATTGCTTCATCAAAGTTATAATACTGTTTTAGTTCACTTGGAAACATCTGTATAAGTGTGACATTTTTCATTAACAGATGTGTTTTTTGGAGTCAATATACCACGATTCAACGTTTCAGATAAATTTTCTGAGTAATTATAAATATTACAAAAAATAGTATCTATCAGTTTTTTCAAAGAATTAGCATCACTTTCATAACGGATAAGCATGTCATCAGAAATTCGCGTCTCTTCTTCAATTGTAACTGGAAATATTCCATTACCTAGTTGAAGTAAATAATTTGAAAATTTTGCATCTATTCTTGCTCGTATGTTTTGAGTCAATGAAATTTTGGTCAGAGTAGGTCATATGTAAGAGGAGAGTAAGCTTGCATCAATTTATTATTGTCTTATACTTTTATGAACAACATGTAAAATTTGTCAAAAATCTCCACAAAAACAACGACCTTGCCACCAAATAATAGTTCAGAATTATTGATGTCTCGGAGCATTATGTCCAATGCTTCTATAAATTATTTTTTTGACATAGGGGCTTTATCCTATATGATTAACTTTACAACACGTAACAATCTTGCAAGTTCACTTTGTTTGCTAACATTGCAAGTATTGTTTTTATCAAAATTCAATGGAATCTTGAATCGTGAATGTGTTGTTCGACATTTAGGTAAAATAGATGCGGCAATACCAGATAATGCAATTGCAAGAGCTATTAATTGTTTAGATCTTAATGTAGAAAGAAGCGATTTATAGAGAAATTTTTTTCCTATTTCACCAGGACCATCAATAAAGAAAGAGCTTGCTTGATTTGAGAAAACCTTTTGTAAAATTGAATCATAAGCATATTGTTGTTCATCATTGAGAATTGTTGATGCTATAAGGTCATCTTCTGAAATCATGATCGCTAATTCATCATTAATCTCTCTAGATTGAAGTTCATCTTCATCAAAAGAAATATCATGATCTAAAAGATGAAACATGTTGATGTCTTTTCCTATTGATTCAAGTGTAGAAGAAATATGCCGCAAAACTTCTTTTCTGATATTTACAGAATTGTTCTCAACTCTTTTAAAGTCAGCTGACATGCTTTATTCAAAATGCTCCCACAGTTCTCTTGGATTTGTAAGATTACAATAAACCAAGATTGTAACAAATAGTCTCCTCAAACTGTATGGCATTTGATACAATGATGCTTCATGTAAACAATCTTCTAAAGATGTATCTGACTCTAATAATCCATGCAATGTAGCTGCTTCACAGAATGTTGGAGCAATAACACCATTAATTATTTTGAGGTGGCCAAAAGATAAATGACCTCTTATATGGTTCAACAATATCCGTAAATAATACTTTTCACATTCAAATGGATTTGCTGCAACAATTCTGCCAATAACTGTTTGTTTCTTTCGAGTAGTCCAAGTTTTATGTTGATTGCTCTAAACAAAAAATTCAGAAAATTCTTTATACAATAACGTTCGAGAGTTTTCATTTACACGATTCATTGTAAAAAATTTTGTTAGCATTGATTTTGCATAGAAATCAGAGTTGACAATATTGTTCAAATTTTGATTTGCAGGAAAAGTCACCAGATGTTGATCTTCAAGATGGAGGTGTAAGCTATATACTGCTGAATGCATTCTATTTACAATAAAGCCAAAAATTCTCCACATAGTTTCAGGCGGAGCAATCCATCAACCTTATTTGAATAATTGAATTTCATCAACAAGTTGATTGCTTTAGATCACATTAAAAGCAACACGGGCATGACCTTTGTAGATATATTTATAAAGATATTTCACTGCATTAATTGTAGAGCAGATCTCAACATTGATATGATAATCAAATATTGCAAATAAATATAGATTATACGGAACAACCTAACGGTTATCCAAATGTTGTCCTCTAACTTTGGCAGTAGTCCCATTATCACAACGTCTATATTATGGAAAGTAATCATTTCCAACAGTTGCATTGGGTGCGAAGTTTTTTAGATAATGAATTTTGTAAACACTATTTGATTTTATACAGATATTCGTTAGATTCAATATTCCACAAGGGGCATGTATCATATGTTTGACAACAGCTTTACAGAGATGTGGATTATCATCTTTATCAGGTATTTCTACTGACATAATTTCATCAAATAATTTGGAGCATAAATCTTCCAATCTGTTTGTAATATAATCAATAAATGAGCATGTGGAAGTCCTCTTTTTTTATGCTCAATCGCATAAACATATGCTGCAATTTTGTCGAAAATCTGTCGCTTGAATAGTTGATATTTAATTTTCTCAAGCTTTGCTTTGAAGATTCTAGCAATCAAATCAAGACAATTTTGTGCTTCTTGTTGTGGACCTAATTCATCTAGAATTTTTTTCCAACTTGGATTGCATGTCATCGTTAAAAAAATATCTAGTTTTCCGTAACGTTGAACTAAAGTCATTGCTTTCATATATCTTTTCCACATGTCTCTTGGTCCTCCAATAAAAGAAGCAGGTAATATAATGCGTTTACCAATTTTTGAATAATCTCTTTCTCCAAGCGAAAAACTATCAACAATCTCCTGATATACTTCAGACCGAATTTGTTGCTGTTTGGTACAAAAGTACTACAATCTTGAGGTTTCAATCTTAATATACATGTTAACAACGAATTGTTGCAACAAATGACCAGAGCATAACAAAATGGATCTGATGTTTTCTCTAATATGTAGCTTGTAAAAATAATATTCACGGCATGAAACAATTGACTCTTTCTTTTTTCTCTGGAGCACTACAGAAATTAAATTTGAGAACATAAGATGGCTCCAAATTTTGAAATAAAAATATTATTAAATTATTAAAGTATATAAAATATTTGAACCTTGTGTTTCTCATGAAAGTAAATCATCAGTTGATATTGATTATTGCGGTTCAAGCAATGTTGATGTTTCGTTTGGTAGGACTCGCATACATTTTTTTACTCTTTGTATGCCATTATGCCGACCCGTGTCACCATAAGGAAACAACAATGTGGATATTAAAGTGGATCGTAACATCTAAAATAGTATTGAACTATATGACTACTACCTAAATGATTGTAGACCATAATATTTCTTCCACTCAACTACTATGAACTGTCATTTTCAATCCAAATTACTGCCACTTGTGATGCTCCAGGAGCATTAAAAACACGTTAGTCTAAATCAGGATCTGATTTGATATGGATTTCATGATGTTCTAAGTTGGGCATACTATCAAGTGTTCGGAAAAAAACAGAATATGGATTAACAAAAAGAACCGCCATAAGTTGAGAGATAATTGATGCATCTAATCTTTCTAAATCAGAAATTCGATTACACAATTTATGTTCAGTATCATAGAAATATAATTGTAAATAAGAAGAGTGTCCATCTGAAGGAATCAGATCATTAAGATAATGATAAATTTGTCATTGAGCTCGAAATGTTTAGATTCCTCTATTTCTTCTGCAAATATCTCTATCAAATTTAACTCCAAATGATGTAAATGCAAATTTGTTGTATGTGCGAACATAGGTTAAAAATTTGGCTGACTCAACTGTGTTCGAACAGAATAAATGATAGAGTTGATTAGGAACATTATTTGCAACTAAAGTAATTGTTCCATCAGCACAGTAGAAGCTCTTTGTTTCATGATAAAATCTTTTTGCTTGGCAATATTTGCAAAATGACACCAATGACAAACAGTTTGTTTCACTTGGTAGGGTTTTTAATGTTTGCCTAAACCGAGCAATTTGAAGATGATGTTTGCCTAAGATACAGATGAAAGAATGTGAAGTAATTTTTTAAAACTTGTAAAACTTTGACCCGAAAAATAGCAAAATAATAAAAAGAACATTAGAAAAAACAATTTAGTGTTATGATTTTTTGTTACCTTGAGAAAATCTTGATGCACTGCTTTCACAGTTGAATTGATTTTGAAAAGTACAGGCAGCCTATTGAACAAAATGTTGACACTTTGAACATAAAATAACAAATAAAAAATTTCATTTAAAAATATGGGGAAAAAAAAAAGAAAGGTATGTAATATACATGTTCAGTTGTAATCCAATTATATCTATTTGGAGTTTCAATCGATATATTTGTTAGCGTTGTAGGCAAGGTATTGATTGTATCGAATGTAGATAGATTCATTTCTTGATCAACCGAAGAGATACCTATGTCTTGAGAATACCCAACATCTTCTGAAAAGAAGTTGTCAATTGCATCAATGCCATTATGAGAGACACTTCGTTTTCTTCATTGTAAAAGATCAACATTTTCATCACTTTCAAGAAAAGATACATCCATAATATTTGTTTCATAGATGAAAAATTATCCAACTTGAATGATACTACTTGTAGATGATATCGTTCTCTTCTCTTTCGACGTAATTGTTCTTTTTATTCTTCTGGTAAAAGACTATATGGAATTTTTGTTGTTGATTGTTTTCTACGACCTTGCGAGATTTTTGAAAGAGGTTATTAGATAAAAAGATTGATCAAACACATTTTTAAGAAAATTTTCTCTATATGTTAGCTTATCTTTCCGCTATTCATTTTGTTTGTCAACAAAAGAAGGGGCCAACAATTATGTCAAGTTGGAATGATCAATACAATGAATTTCGAATCACTACCTACGAAATCTAAACAAAAGAATGATCAACATACTAAAAAACATGCATGTATTATCATAACCAAAAGATAACATGTAAGCATGTATACTGTAAAGTAGAATCGACATAAAAAAACAAAAATTATAAAAAATAATTTTAAAAAAAATTATAAAGAAAAAACATGTAAGTACGAAACAGAAGAATATAACAAATAGATATAAACTCAGACAATTATTAAACAGATAAATACTAAACATTACAACCATGAAAAAATAAAAATTACAAAAGAATAATAACTAAAATTAATGGGCAGAACATTTAATTAATATATATATAAATAAAACACATATTGAAATAAACAAATAAAACATACAACAGCAATAAATAGAATGAAGAACACATAAAGATTCTTCGCAGATGTCCAAAGTAGTGGCAGCTGAATCGAATAGCTTGGTAGGCACATTTATGAAATACAATAGAATAAAATAATAAATAAGTACAAAATTAAATATTGAACAGATAAACATTAAAATATCTATATTTCAATTAATATTTGAAAATTTCAAAAGGAAAAATAAAATATAGAGCATACCCAGAAGCAAATGACAATTGGAAATGTTAAGAGAAGAAGCCCGACAAATTAATAAAAACGATTAACTTGACAAAAAGTAACAGAAAATAGTTAAAATTAGTATTATTAATCAAAATTTGTATAAAAAATTATAAGAATAGAACTAAGAATACGCCAGGAAAAAAATAAAACAGAAAAAAATACACCAAAGAAAATTTTAATAAAATAAAATGCTTACTCTATTTTACTAAAATCAATTTGATTCATTTTATTCTTTTTTGTCAAACAAAAGAAAGTCGGGTATATTTTGTTTTTTGTTTCAATATATTTTATTGTTGTGTAAATAGCACAACAGAATTTTTCAAACTATCAAAACTTTTTTTTTTCTCATCCTTTGACAACATTTCTTTTACTAAAATGAAAAATATCATATAATTTAAAATATTGATTGGATTCTCTAAAGGAAAGAAGAAAAGACATTCTCATAAAAAATAAAAATAAATAAAAAAAAACACATCTAGAATAATTGTCTTATTTTTTTAAAAGTAAAAGACATGCCAAGAAAAAATTTAATGAAATAAAATCTTTATTTTATTTTATTAAAATATTTTTCATTCATTCTATTTTTTTTTCTTCTTTTAAAGTAAGAGAAACCTGGATATATGTCATTTTTTGTTCAATATGTTTTATTGTTGTGTGGACAATACAACAAAATTTTTAAAGAATCCTTTTTTTTTTTTTTAATGATCATTTGCCAGCTTCTTTTATACTAAAATAAAAAAAGATCGTATAATTTGAAATATTGATTGCATTCTCTGAAAAATGCCAAAACAGATTCTTAATAAATTTTCTAAATAAATTATGGTAATTTAATTCCATGACCAGATGTATTTATTTTCATTTTTAATTTTGAAATTTTCCAAAACTTTTTTCATATCATTTTTTCATTTTCATATTAATAAAAAGGTAGTTACAGTTTAGAATATTATTAGATCGACATCCAAGAAGAATAAATACTTAATGTAATACTAAATTCGAAACACTCAGAAAATTCCTCCCTTGTCTAAGAAAAAGAAATAAACCAAAAAATCTTGAATAAAATAATTGTGATTTGTTTCCATCATAATTTATAGAAGATCTCTTGACTTATATGCTTTATTTTAAAAAAGGAAGAATGTCCTCGATGTTTATAAATTTATTACCATAATAAATATTTCATCTTCTTAAGAATAATATAATAATATTTTTAAACTATAAAAACCCTTAAATTTTTATGAAAAAAAAACTTATCATAAATTATTAATTGTTATTCTTAAAAAAGTAGCAAATTTTTCTAAATAAATTGCCGTAATTTTACTTAAATAGCTAGGTATATTTATTTTCATTTTTAATTCTTACATTTTGTAATGCTTTTTTGGTATTAATAAAAAGGTAGTTACAGTTTAAGAGATTATTACATTAATATTCAACAAAAATAAATACTTAAAGTAACAACAAATCTAAAACATTAAGAACATTTCTCCTTTATTTAAAAAAAGAAATAAATCAAAAAATCCTAAATAAAATAATTATGTTTTATTTTTTATCATAATTTATAAAAAATAAATTTAATTTATATGCTTTATTTTTTAAAAAAGAAAGAATGTCATCTATGTTTATAAATTACTATCACAATAAATATTTTATTTTTTCAGAAATAATGTAATAATATTTCTGAACTATAAGACCTTTAACTTTTTACGAAAAAACATTTACCAAAATAATCAGATAATATAACTTGGACCAATAAATTTTAAAATTTAAACCAAAACACTTTGAAAACCTATTGAAAAATCAAATATCTTGGATAAGAATTTTGCAAATCGAGCGTCCACATTGTTTTAGAGACTATATTTTATCCTTGTATGCCGATAATTTAGCCGAACGGAAAACATCTGTACAGAAAAATCATAACATATTTTATATGTTATTAAGGAATTGAAATTACAATCGTCTTTGATTTTGAAACTCAATACTATTTTTAAAGTCCTCAACGGTTTGATGTTCAAACAAGAATGTGTTTAGGACCAATAAGTTTATTAATTATAACGAAAATTAATCTTATTTTCAGAGTCATATAAGTTTATTCATCCATATTTAGTTTTTGGTAGAAACAAAACAGCAAATTGTGCAACACACAACCAATAGTCATGCATATTAAAGCAGAAGAAAATATACACATTAAAAAAAATAGAAATTCCAAATAAAAAATGATATAAATTCCAAATAAAAAATTGCATATCAATACTAAACCAAAAAAAATAAATCAAATATTTACAGATCTGAAAATTTCCAAAAAAAAAAAAAAAAAAATATTGCATAACATAAAAAGAACTTCACAAAATGATTCCTAAGAACGAATGAACGAACACAGGGAGGACAAAAAGAAGTTAATAAATAAAAAGATCAAACAAAACAATGGAAAGCTTAAAAAAAAAAAAAAAAAAACCCTTAAAACTAAATAGCACAAAATTCTGATTCTTTCATATTTACATAACAGAACAAAATTTTGATACTTTCATGTTCACAAAACAGCATCTAATAGTTAATAAATAAAAAATTCAAAGAAAACAATAATGGAGGTTTTTTTTTTTATCAAACTATTAATTCCAATACAAAGAACATAAATAAGGAGGATTTTCGTTAGATAATAAAATAAGACCAACAATTTCTTCTTTCATTTGAAGATTATCAATGCAGACAATTACATTAAAAAACTTCATCATCTCATGAAAACCCTAATTATCTAAATTCTTTTTCTTTGAACAAACAGAATAACAAATGTTATTTTTTATTCAATTGCAAGAATACATCACACAACAATCATAACATACAAACCAAAACATACACCACATACCATCCAACTCATCAAACTGTTAATTCCAATAGAAAAAACATAAATAACGAGGAATTTCTTTAGATGATGGAATAACACCATAACAATTTCCTCTTTCAATTGAAGATTATTACTACAGACAATTACGGTAAAAAATTCCATCATCTTTTGAAAACCCTCATCATCTAAATTTTTTTCTTTTAGACCAAACAAAATGATAAATATTATCTTTTATTTCTTTGTAGGAATATATCATATAACAATATGATAAAAAAAAAATACAGAATTAAAAAAAAAAACTCCTATTGCAACAAAAAATATATAAATGAAAAAAATATAGAAACAGGGGAAAAAAATCATATAACCAATATAATAATAATAATGAGCAACGAAATGCAAAAAGAAATTCCCGTGTCTCAGACATGACGTTGTCATCAGAGCTAATTGCAACAAGTGAAGTGTATCAAAACACTCACGTAAACTGGCCTTTAAAAAAAAAACGATGGATCAAAACACCCGCTTAAACTTATTGAAAAATAAAAAAATCATATCTCTGATCATACATCACCACATCATCACCAAAAAAAAAAAAAAAAAAAGCTTTAAAGCTTGAAACAAAACCAAGTCGAATTATCTTTCACGGTATAACAAACGAAAAGAATCCATATATACAAACAAATACTATCCATTAAATGGCAAAACATCACAGTCTTTAAAAGTAAGAACAAAAAATCATATCTTTCATCAAAACTTCTCAAAAAAAAAAAAAAAAAGTCCACAAACATGGGATGGTTGGACAAAAATCCATTTACCTCTTTTCAAAAAAACGAAGTGTATCATCGACAACGAGAAAATAACAAAAAAAATAAAAAAAATGGAGGTCTTAAAGCAACATAAAAAATGCCATCCAAAAATCAAATCTAATCAAATTTTCAAACACGACAAATAATATGCAAATCACAATAATGTTAAATAAAAGCAATCCCTAGTTACAAGGAATCATTTGCATCGAATGACTGCAAAATCCCATCCAAACTCCGATTGACTTCTGTGGAAAGTACCACAAACTGCAATATGGCCATCCAAGTGAGGATTATCTTGTCATATCGATGAGGTCCCATTAAAGCAAAACCTACAACCACTCTAAAAAGACAAACCCATCCCTATATAAACATAAAAATACAACACTGTATTGTACTTGAAAAAATTAACTTCACACAACTCAAACTTTACAAAACAAATTTAAAAAAATTTGATCTATACCAAAAAAATATACAAAAAATACACTTGAGAAAATCACAGAATAAAAAAAAATGTTTACAAGAAGAAAGACAGCAAAAAATCGCAGAATAAAAAAAATAACACTGCAACAAAAAATACACACATATATATATAAAATATAAAATATTTAAAATGGTCTAAGAATATTAAAAGTTTATGATTGGCTGACTTGATATCAAGCATGCACAGCTTCATGCATCAATCAGATGGGTATATTTAATTAAATATGACTATTTTTAATTTAAATGAACTTTCACACCCGACATTATGATCAACATGTATATATATATAATAAAAATATATATGGTCAAGGCAGTCCTGATAATGATAATTAATAATTAAAATTGTTGTTTTCTTTCCATTCTTTTATAAACCAAAAAGAATTATCATGACTGACCAGAAAATAACAAGAGATTTTCTATAATCTACATCTTTTAAAATAATTTTGTACTTGGTGCTTGGTGGTTCAAGTTGTGATTGTAGGCTCTCAACCCCACAATACACTTTCCGTCCAAGGAAAATGTTGTGGGTGTAAAAGCTTTTCGGGAAGGAAAAAAGGCAGAGAGAGAGTTAAAACAGAAGAATAAAGGCAGAGACAGATAAAGAGTTAAAACCGAAAAATATATATCGGAAATGGAAAAACAAAAGACTAAAATACTCTTAAAGACTAAAATACTCCAGTTAAACGGACACAAAACGCTAAAATAGAATGGCAAAAAGGAGAAAACACAAAAAATGGACTGCAACACGGAGGACGACAAAAACTACTGTTCACGGCTATCCACACTTATTATATATAGTAGAGATATAGATAAATTAATAATCACATGTTACAACGAAATAGTTGAGAAATGCAAACCTTAAAGTAAAACTCTAATATGAATGCTATTGTTAGAAACCTTCTACAAAAAATAAACAAAAAGTTAATATTACATAATGGATATATTCACAATTAAAAATAATAAAATAATGCAAATAAATTACAAAAAGTTGTAAGAGGGGATACCAACCTGAAATGAAAGGCCAAAACCAGTTAGTTATCATAACATCAAATGGAAAAGATAACAATATAATAAAACAAAAATAAACAAAATATATATATTCTACATTTGTTCTATATATATATATATATATATAAAAGAAAATCAATTTTAAAGCTTGAAACAAAACCATATATATTTCACAACATAGCAAAAGAAAAGAACCCATGTATTTCTTCCATAAACAAACAAATGAAATATAAAATACATGTAATAAATATACATGGATTTATTACATGTATATAAATCCAACAAATATATTTATTACATGTAATAAATATAAAATCCAGCAAATCCATGTAAAATCACCAAACTAATAGCATCCAAAAAATTACACAATAAATCAATAAGAAGAAATCTTGATAGATAAGTAACCGCATACTTCTAGAATGAAATATAAAATTATAATAACAAATCACTAAAGATTTATACAGAAATGAAAAAATCTACAAACACAATCCTTAAACTAAGTAGCCCAAACCTAAAAAATTTTACGTTCTAACATGATGAATCAAAATTTAAAAAATTAGCAACTCAAGAAATTTACATGTAATGCAGAAAAAGCTAAAAAAACCACAACATATAAGCAAATAACATACAAAAGGAAAGCAAATAACCAATCATAAACTGATTTCCATCTAATTACACAACCAAAAAAAACCTCACAACATGCAAATCTACATCAAAAAAACCCACCAAATATAAAAAACAGAGAAAAAAATCTAAAGACAAAACTCACAATATGCAAATCCACAAGCAAAAAAACTCCATCAAACATTAAAAAAAAAAAAAAATCAGAAACACCTAAATAACAAAAGCAAATAATAGAAAATAACTCACAACATGAAAATCTACAGGAAAAAAATAAACAAAGACAAACCCAACACTGTAAATAACAAACGTGAAGAGAGAAAATCCAAACTCAGAAAACTCACAAAATGCAAATCTACAAAAAGAAAAAAAAAAAAAAAAAAACACAATCAAACAACCAAAAAAATTGAAGACAAATCATCAACGAAGACAAACCCAATGCTGCAAATAACAAATCTGAAGAGAGAAAACCCAAAACAGAGAACTCACAACGTGCAGATACACAAAAAAAGAAAAAAAAACCATCAAACAACCAAAAACATGCAAATTTACAAGAAAAAAAATCAACGAGAACAAACCTAATACTGCAAATAACAAACCCGAAGAGAGAAAACCCAAAACAGAGAACTCACAACGTGCAGATACACAAAAAAAAGGAAAAAAAACAATCAAACAACCAAAAAAATTATTTCTTTTAAAAAAATGAAACGAGAAGCAAAAAAACGGGGTTCAAATAACATGCAAACCCATAGGGAAAAAACCCCTATCCAACATAAGAAAAAAATATAAACAAAAGCAAAGAATATAAAATAGACAACTCACGACATGCAAATCCGAAGGAAAAAAAATCAAACAACCCAAAAAACTGCATCTCTTAAAAAATCTGTAAATAACGAAATGAGAAAAAAATCCATCAATGAAACAGAAAACACGAAAAAATAAACAACAAACAACACCAAAAAAAAAAAAAAACTAACAAATCCATGAAAAAATATATTAACTCACGACATGCAAATCTGAAGGAAAAAAAAATCAAACAACCAAAAAAACTGCATCTCTTAAAAAATCTGTAAATAACGAAATGAGAAAAAAAACCATCAATGAAATGGAAAACACGAAAAACTAAACAGCAAACAACACACAAAAAAAAAAACTAAAAAACCGATGAAAAAATATATTTTTTCACAAAAAACACAAAAACCCACATGATGCAAATCTGAAGAAAAAAGTAAATTTTTTTGCAAAAAATAAAAAAAATACAAAAACCCACAACATGCAAATGTGGAGAGAAAAGTTTATTTTTTTGCCAATGAACGGTACTAACATGCAAACCCATATAAAATCCCCAAACAAATGGCACGAAAAAAAAAAACCCAACAAATCATTGTAAACCCCAAACAAACAGTACTGAAAAGGGAAAAAAATGAAAAAAACAAGCCAGAGAGAGAACGTCGCTTTCAGAGATAAAAACCAGAGAGAGAAGTCGTGAGAAGATGACGCAGATGCAAAGAGAGAGGAGAGAGCGTCGCTTTCGCAGAAGAGAGAAGAGAGAGCTTTTCGAGAAGGGAAAAAGGCAGAGAGAGAGTTAAAACAGAAGAGTAAAGGCATAAGTTAAAACCGAGGCATATATCTCGGGAATGGAAAAGCAAAAGGCTAAAACACCCTCAAAGACTAAAATACCCCCAATTAAACGGATACAAAACGCTAAAATAGAATGGTAAAAAGGAGAAAACACACAAAAAAAAAATAGACTGCAATATGGAGGACGACAAAAATTACTGTTCACAGCTATCCACACTTATTATATTAGTATAGATACACCAATTTAAAAATAGAATTTTCAAATCTTATTTTATGCAATCTATAATTCATTTAAAAAAACAATTAAAATTAAACCCACGGATAATTTGGTAACTTGGCCGAATAAAAATGAATGGGGAAGCTTCGCGACGGTGAGGGCGTTGTCGTTTAGGCAATCGATGGCGAAACGGTACAGTTTAGTGCATAGGATTCAAGTAATTTGGGTACTAGAAGCCTTCATCTTCTCCACTGTTCCAAATCTCATGCTCGTCGATCGGTTCCAGAGATAGAGCCATGAGCGGTGGTTGCAGCATAAGAGCCATCTGGATCCTCAACAGCCTTGATTCCGTCGTTTTCTCCAGGTATATCCTTAATATACAATCCTATGTCTATATGTTTAGAACCAGCTAACCCTCAAGCCTTTTGTCGACCTCAAAAAATCGAGGAGTCTCTTCTTCTTGCCTCGTCGGTTTTGAAAGCTCCGCTTTGCAATTCGTTGATTTCTTCTTTTAGAAATCAGAGTTTATATCTTTAGATCTTGTAGTTTTTTTTTTCCTGCTCTAATTTTGTTTACTGTTTCGTTGAATTTTGCTTTCGTATTTCCAAAATGGTAACGGGACTTGGGGATTGCTTGCTATAAAAATGATAGTCATGCTTTAATTTAAAAGTAGCTGCGTGCAAAATTTAGTTTTACATTTCTTTTGCAGCAAAATGGGGCTCTAAGAAATTCAATGCTGGCTTGACTTTTCTGTGTCATATTAGGAGGTTTCCAGTGGTAGAGAAGCGGTGGCAGGCGGCTTGTAAGAACGAGAATGAGAACGCTAGCGAGGAGAGCTTTAGTTATGCTGTATATTCATTACTTCCTTCTGACTCGGAATTGGCTTCTGCATTTGTGGAGAGAAAGCAAAGGTTAGCTAATAATGATTGAAGTTATATTGCCTTAGCTAATCGTGAGAAGAATATTGAGCTCAGACGGTGCATTGATTTCACAAAGTTCTGGATGGAGAACATTTAAGTCATCGTCATTGTTTATTGTCTTTCACTTCTATGTTTGTGTGTTTGATTTTTCTGACATGACTTTATTTGTAGTTTTTTTCCTTCTCCCATATCATTGCTACTAATTTTTCTTGTTTCTATGTAGGGAGGGATCCGCACGTGGGTTTGGCATACGGGTCAGTCAGTCTTCCAAAGGATCTGATTCCTGGGTAGATGATCCAATTACACGTCACATTGTAGGCCTATACATAAACAAAGGAGAGGAAGGCGAGAATAATCTGCTATGGCCTTTAATATTGCACATAAAGGGTAATTATTTCGTTATTGTGTTGCCTTTAGTCGAGCCCAGGTATTTGAAGGCATATACAAGGTTATGCAAAAGATCTGATTGTGGAAATGCCATTGGAGCAGATGACAGTTTATCGTCCCTCTTGCTCAATCTTCCATCCATCACAGGGTATGGTAAGTTACTTGCAATGTTGTTCAGGAACTAGATTTTCAGGAACTAGATTTTACTAGAAAAAAAAAAAAAAAAAAAACCTTGCAATTTTTTCCATTTATGTTCCTCCCCCCTCCCTTTTTGTCTTCTGGAATTCATCAGACATTTTTCTAGTTTTCCTCAGCTTCAAACTACCCTAAATTTACTTGGAAAGTCTTGCCGTCTAGTGTTGCCTGGGCATTTAACTTGTGAAGTAGCATTGGAATGCATGGTGAAATGAGTGTGTGAGAGAGAGGTTGTTTAGCTTCTAGTTGTATTACTTCTCACTTATTGTTTTGCTAAATCTATTATGTTGTCTTCTAACCTGGCTTTCGATGTTGGAAATCATTTTCTACATCATTTTGGGCTTATTCTATGACTACTAACAGTGTGCTGGATCATTTTCTTTGAAACTAATCCACAATATATCATGAACTGCTTGAATGATTTCTAGCCTACCTAGCTTAATTAGGTATTGTTGTAGACTTGAAAATAGGGAGGCAGCGTCATTCCCTAATCCTCCAAACTGTTACTTTAATATCTTATAAAATGGTGTTGGAAGCATCGTCTATTGGTATAAATTAGGCACCCATGCCCTGCTTACTTGTTGTAAGAGTCAAAGGTGATTGGTTTAATACCATTCATTGGGTTCAAGATGATTGGGAAAGCCCTTGTTTTTGTTTTAGCTTATTATGGAATTGGTTGATATATCTAGAATGGTAGGATATTTCTTTGTGTGGATTGCTACATCTGCACCGGCAGTTCTTTTCTGTTAAAAAAGATGGCCCTACCTAGCCCTACCTTCCTCTTTGCATTTTTCCTTTTTTGCATTCACGGATTCAGTTGATTTTTCTTATAATTTCTCTCTTTCTAGGAACTATATTATGGTTTCAAATTCTAATGTAGCCAATCCTTTCAAAATAGTCATTTCATAAAAAAAATGGTTTTACTTTTGAAGTATTATTTTCTGTCTAAAGATGACGCTTTTCCCATCCTTTAGAGCTATGCTGATCTAGAATGCTCAAAGTTTTGGTGTAAAGAAATATTGGGGTAAGCAGGACCAAGACACTCCCTTGATTGTAAATTGTACCCACAAGTATGGTATGAGCTTGCTAATTGTGATCAGTATTTATCAATTATTTCTTTTAGCAAATTTAATTCTGCTAGTTTTGGAGTTTTGTGATTGAATTGTGATGGTTTGGTCACTCGAAAGGCCTCTTGGGGATATAAATTATAATCCCCTGTCCTTTCTATATGCAGTTGTCCTTTTTTTTTTTTACAAGTAAAAATATTATATATATATATATATATCAATAGGAGTAACAAAGTACACTGGACGTATACAAGAAAACACATAGCCTATACTAGCTAGCCCCAGATGATCCAAAAAGCCCATGAAAATTAGAAATCTATCCAAAATACATCAAGCTTGAATTTGACTAGAACACACATTCCCAACCCCCACCCCTAGTAAGACTAATACTCCACCCGAAACTCCCACTACGAGGACGTCTTCATAATGCCCTCCCTTTCGTCTTCTCTCGACTTGAGGTACCTCACTTAATGCCGTAGTTGATTGCCGAAGAAAGACGCTTTAACTTCCTGCTTTTCTTAAAACTTGATTTGGTTTCAAGCGAGTGGCCCGCCTCTATCGTAGTGAGTAGTACTTTAAATTGGTCTTCACATCCTCCGTATGAAAGCCCCACAATATGCTGAATCTCGTTAACCTTATGCAAAACCCAATTTGATGATGAACCTGCTATGTTGTTTGTCGGAGGAAGAGAAACCAGGGGAACAACATTATCCACATACATAGTTCCCAATTGCTCTCCCGACCCTAGATGTTCCTCCTCACAAGGCACCAACGATAAATCCATAATTTCCTCCCCGCATTATCCTGCATTCAAATCCCTAACCTTCTCAGCAGCTATATTGTTGCTGTCACCATTAGAGGTTCCTTCACCTCTGGCATTATCGTCGTTCCATCGATGATAACATTGCTTGTAGGTGCTCCAACCCCCGACAACCCTTTCTGTGCCACTTTGTCAGACCCTACTTCTCCCTCAGGAGGCATAGAATAGGTGGAGGGAGCACTATCTTCTGTTACCCCATTTTCATATTCTGAAAGAAGTCCATCTGCTTCTTCCAAAGTACTTGAAACCCTGGAAGGACCCCCATCTTCATACATTTGGGGTCCATTGTTGCTGTCTGTTATACCTTCATACATTTGGGATAACTATTCACTTTTCGTTTCCTATTCCATTTATTTGTTCTTCCCCATGATGATCTATACTTTTTTAATTTTCATTGAAGTTGCCTATATATTTCAGGTTCACTTGATTCCTTGGCATTAATATGGGCCTGAATTGTAGTCTTATATGTTTGTATATTCTTGAAATCTCCTAATGCAGGATTTTCTTTCCTTGAATTGTTGAACTTCATTTTCTTGATATGGTGTTACTACCTTTCACCTAAGATGGTCATCCTTCTTAATGGAGGAAAGGCAGCTAGCCTTACATGTTGATGTCACTTGAACTTTTCCACAATAAATGGCATATATAAGCAGTTTCTTGTTTCCGATATTACAGGGCATTCATGGTTGCACATGCTATTGGTGACATAATTTCTGCTGATGTAGCAGAACCTGAGGTGGTTGTAAGTGCTTCTCCATCTGTTGGAGGTTTGTTAGATTCACTAACTGGCAGTATAGGGATATCGGGCATCTCCTCAAGGGCAAAACCTGTAGCTGCACCAGTTGCATCTTCCGTACCTTCAAACACTGCTGTAGCAGGAGCTGTTGCCGCAGATGCTCCAAAGATTGGTTCTAGGCCTTTGGATAAAGATGCACTTCGAACTTTCATAAGTAGTTCGATGCCTTTTGGTTGGTACTCTTTATTATGGTATTTCTCATCTCAGATTTATTGTACTCTTCGGCATATCAAACTGCATTTACCTAATTCTGGTTAATTTCTCATGTCCTTGTATATCTTTTGTATAGGTACACCTTTGGATCTTAGCTATTCCAACATATTCATAATCAAGGTAAATGGCTTTTCTTCATCAGATCTGCCTCCTCCTGATCTCAAGCAACCAGCATGGAAGCCATATCTTTACAAAGGAAAGCAGAGAATGCTATTCACAGTTCATGAGACGATTCATGCTGCTATGTATGATCGAGATGAAATTCCAGATAATATATCAGTTTCTGGTCAAATAAACTGCCGAGCAGAATTAGAAGGTTTGCCCGATGTATCATTTCCCTTAACAGGATTGAACACAGCTCATGTTGAGGGCTTATCATTTCATCCTTGTGCTCAAGTTCCAGAACATCATGCCGATAAGCAGGCCGTGATGTTTTCACCACCATTAGGTAATTTCGTTTTAATGCGTTATCAGGCTACATGTAGCCTTGGACCTCCCATTAAGGGATTTTATCAATTGTCAATGGTCTCTGAGGATAAAGGTGCATTTTTATTCAAGTTGCACCTAATGGAAGGTTATAAGGCTCCTCTGACAATGGAGTTCTGTACTGTGAGTATGCCCTTTCCTAGGAGAAGGGTTATATCCTTTGATGGGACCCCTTCAATTGGAACAGTTTCAACTACAGAGCACTCTGTTGAGTGGAAAATTGTTACTAGTGGACGTGGCCTTTCTGGGAGAAGTATTGAGGCAACTTTCCCTGGAACAGTTACATTTGCACCATGGCAAACCCAAAGATTGCCTTCCTCTAGGCCAGGTTTTGGAATCATAGCTGATGAAGATAGTGATGTTGAGACACAGAATTCTAATAATGTGGTGAATATAGAGGATTTCTTAATGGATAAAATGAGCAATGATCTTCCTCCAGCTGATCTAGAGGAGCCATTTTGCTGGCAGGCATACGAATATGCTAAAGTATGTGCTTCCCCTTTTTTGTTCCGGTTTTTAGTTGGATATCTTGTCAATCTACTATTTTCCTGTCAAATTATGGACTTTTTCCTTTTTTGTCACCTATTTATAAATATTACAATGCAAAGTCGCCTATATACCAAAACCATTCCATTATCGTTATTTCAGCAAAACACAGAATGTATCCATTCCACTTGGACAAGATATTGCTATTGTTATCATAATTTTTGACTCTCCTATGTATGGAGCTGCATGAACCCAACAAACTCATGCTCTCCAGTGGAATATTTTCCCTGGTTAAAGTTAATCTTGTGGTGCTGATAATCATGATCAGTGATATCGACTTTGTTTATTAGGTGTTTTAGTAAGATAAAAAAAATTGTAATTGATTCTATCATTTCTTCTTTTTGTTATTTGTTGCCCTATTGTAAACTTGTGGTATGTCTTTCTTGTTAAAGTTAGTCATTTGCATCTGGAATTAAAAGTACGCATGAAATCTGAGTTTAATATGTACTCCGACACACTGAGGACTTGGCTTCACAAAGAGCATGCATTTACTGTCTCATGATTTCAGGTATCATTCAAGATTGTTGGGGCATCACTATCTGGAATGTCAATTGATCCTAAAGCAGTAAGTTTGTGGCCCCTCTACTCTCCTCTCCTGGTCACATGTTCTTTCTTTTGGTCAGCGACTCAGCACCATGCGTTTTTTAATTTTACCTTTTTAAAAAAAAAAAATCAAATGCTAATTATGAACTGCATTTTGATGGCTAGTTATCAAATTCTCATTGGTTCATCCAAATATATATATATATATATATATATATATTTGTTTGATAAGTAAACAATTGTATTAATAAGAATAGGCTTAGCCCAAGTACACAACAAGGTATACACAAGTTAGCACCTATCTAGGAAGAAGAAGAAGAAAACGAAACAAGAAAGTCATGAATGCCAAGGCCATTAAAATCTACAGGTATGGCCCATAAAAATAATGTTCTAACAAAAAGTGATCTAAGTTCCTCTATAGAGCGTTCTTTGTCTTCAAACGTCTGGTCATTTCGCTCCTTCCGTATGCACCACAAGATGCAAATAGCCAATAGGCACCATTTTCCACACAACTGTGATTTGGGGGCTCCTCTTAGATTTGTCTAGCTGGCCAAGAACTCAACCACTGTGGTAGACATGACCCAAGCTAGCTCTAACCTGCAGAACACATCATCTCTAGCAACCTCGCAATGCAGTAGAAGATGATCTACAGTCTCACCAATTTTCTTACACATGCAGCACCAGTCTATTATGATTACCCCCCATTTCCAAGGAAGCTGACCAAACAAAAAATGCCGCTTTAGGAGGCACCCTATTTCGCCAAATCTTCTCCCATGGGAATTGACCGTCTTGAGATTGTGTGAGAGACATAAAAAGAATGAACCGAGAACATGCCTTCACCTGTTGGTATCCACCACAACTTGTCAACTCCTTGAATGTTCAGTCTCATGGAGTATAAAAGAGGAAAAAATCCTCAAAGCTACCAATTTCCCAATCTTGGGCAGGCCTACTAAAGTTCACATTCCATTGGACTTGATCCCCATATAGCACCATAACATCAGCCACTGAAGCTTCTTTTTCACAAGCAATCTTGAAAACTGAAGGAAATAAATCCTTAAGGGTGTTAACCCCACATCATGGGTCACTCCATAATTTAATTCTAGAACCATCTCTCAACATAAGTCTAGTGTGACGAGTAAAAACCCCCCACCCTAGTCTAATATGCTTCCAAACTCTCACTCCATAAGCCCCGCTCACCTCTCTAATGCTCCAACCCCCACAACCCCATATTTAAGGTCTATCACCGACTTCCATAGAGTTTCCGGTTCCATAGTGTGTCTCCACAACCATTTCCCAAGTAAAGCCCTATTAAAGATTCTCATATTTCTAATTTCAATCCACCAAAAGAAATTGGAGAACATACCTTATCTGAATTCATTCCCCATACCACTCCAAAGGAAATCATGATGCAACATCCAAATATATGATATCTACATACCTTTATACTCACCTCACTCCACCTACTCTTACCTCTTTTGAAGCCTGGAGTTCTAAACCATCCCTTTTTTTTCCTTTTTTACTCCATTCTTGTATTTATTTTTATTAGTTTTTTCTCCCTCATTCTTTTCAATTTATGCATATCTAATGCATCATAGAATTGGTTCTGCTGGCTTTCTTGTAATTGTTTGTGCTGTATGCAGGTAAGCATCTATCCAGCTGTTAAAGCACCTGTTGACTTTTCGACTCAGGTAGGCCGTTTTCTTTAGACTCCCTTCTTTTGACGCTTGATAAGTTTCCTTTTTCCTTTTTTAAGAAAATTTGCCAGAGTTTTTCATGTAGTTAGAGCCAATTTCTAATACCAAGATGCATTCTTTTCCTATTACATTTGTACAAAGAAACTAGGGCTGTAGCTCTGTTAGAAGATCTCGCAGCTATGGGTATTGGTGGAACTGAATTAACTTGGTATTCATGGCCAGAAGTGGCGAATCTTATTTACTGTAATTTTAAGCAAGGTTTGGCCAAGTTAGCAAACCGTGGAATCGTGGTCTCAAAATTCATATTTACATCTGTAGATCTTTTTTTTTCTACCTCATTTATTTATTGTTTTTGTAAATAGGTTACTTCTGGGGATTATATATTGTGGAACACATTGGGAAAGTGTCCATCTGCTGCTGCAGAGAAAGCATAGGTACTACTGGAAACTCGGAGATGTATGATGACTCTGGTTTTGGTTGCAAGGATGCTTTGACTGTCCCATCGACTTAACCGTAATCTTGCCTTTTAAAGTCCTTATGCAAAGTGAGCAAGATACAACTTTGAGATGGCTGTGCATTCTGAGCATAATAAGCCTCAATCACTTTTTCACAGAATGAGTTGAGAACGAAGGGTTAAAAATGATTGGCAGTCACGTTTTTGATGTGATGCGTTGTGATCTGAGATCTTATCTTGCTTTCTGTTGGCATGGGATTGTGTTCTTATAGATCAAGCATATTAGGGAGAAAACACAAGGCAATCATTCTTGACAAGCTGAAATGTGCTCCATTTTATTCACTCTCTTATGTTTGTTTTGATTTTTTCATGCTTGATATGCAGAAATTTATTAAATAAAAATATTGTTTTTTTTCCATAAGTAAGAAGATTTCATTAATAAGTGCAATGGTGCAACGTCGTCCCAAGTACACGTACAAGTAGTATACATGATCAATGCTGGCACTTTGATCTCTTAAATTTGCTTGATACTTGTTCTCTTCTGTCCTTTATTTCTATATTAGTGATGGAAAGACTTCACAAACTAACTTTGATTGAGTACAGCAATTTTTATTAGTGTCAAAAAACCGAGCGGACAAAAGTTTTATGTCCTGTTTGGATTTGAAATTCACTTTAACTCATATTATTATTATAACTTTTTTAAAATTTCATACAAAATATAATAAACAATTCAATTTTTTCAAATCTTAAAATAATAATATTAAAAATAATATTCTAACAATATTATATTCAACTAATCTAAACCATCTTAACTCATCTATAAATCCATACGAGACCTTAATCAAGGACCATAGCTGCTACTCGGTCACCTGAGTTTACCATTAAGATGGACTGTTTAACCTAACAATGTTGCGTGTCACTGATATTTTATATTAAAAAAGATTATTTATTTTTCTTAATATCACCGATATTAATTTGTTATCATGATGACTATAGATTTATTGTCACAGTTCTGTCCATGAACAGTTGTGGGCTGAAATTCATTGTGGGCTTGGGTTGGCTCAAGCATGTGGTTGTGTTGGCTTGTGACCATTTCTGTTATTTTGTTTTCAAGTTAATATCGAGTTAGGCCATGGCCCATTTACTGTTGTTGGATTTGTTGAACTGTCTTTATTTTTCAGTCTGGTTAAGTTGGCCTATGGCCCATTAGTTAGTAAAAGGAGTATTTGATGGAAGGACGAACATGTAAGGCATGCAGAAAATTAGTAGAATTCTCATTTTCAAGTTTATCCTTCTTCTTCCTCTCTATTATTCTGGAGGTTTCTCATCCTCAAAGTGAGATTGTTCATTAAACCTTCAGGGGTGTGTTACAAGTGGTATCCAGACCCAGTCTTTCCTTGGCATTGGCTTCGTTAATCCGTGAGAATGGAAAACATCATCCCATCCTTACTCAATATCAAAGAGATGATGGAACAAAATCTCAACGCTTTGATGTTCTTCAACAACATCTGGATGATTTTCGGGCAAGCCACGATAAAACGCACCAATTATTTCAACTGTCTCTTGACGAATTTGCCAGCAACTTTCAAGAAAGTTGCAACTAGTTGGAGGATCGAGTCTGTGAAATACCAGATGAGGATGCGGTTGCCGTGGAAGAAAAAGAAGTAATCACGCTTGATCAGATCGATCAGATTGTTCTTTCTCAAGTTTCCATAAATTCCGTTAGAGATCCGAAAACATTTCCATCATCAGATTGCCCTCTCCTCCTTCCATCTATTTCTACAATCTCTATGTTTCTGGATTTTGATCACAATTAGGAAATTTCAAAAGGTTTCCTTATTACGTCGAATCTGGCTTGTTTGGCTTCAACAATTGGGAAGGATCTCACGAGGAAATCTGCAATTGCTGAGGAAATGTGCTTCATGGAAGGAGGCCCAAACGAATGGCCTTGTCTCACATGGCATCCCCCATGGGAGACCTACGGGGCAGAGAAACTAACCTTTTCCCTATTCGGAGTGCATCAACCAAAACCAACATCCTTATTTCCCAACAGAAATGAAAACAGACTCCACCCTCCTAAACCCTCAGCCGAATCCCTACTCGAAACACCAATCCTCTCCTATTTTTTTTCCATCAATGGGTTTGAGTTTTGCTCCAATCTCCTTCAGGGGGTCACCTTTGTCAGCAGATTCACATTTCCAAATTCTCAAATCGAAATCAAGCGAACAAGTCAATGATTCCCCCCAACTTCAGAAGCCGATCCAACTTCTTTGACCTATTCTCCGTTGAGCTTAGTTCGTATTTGTTGTCCTTCGGTGGCTCGATAGCGAAGCAGAAAGCCCATAACAGAGGAGCTGCTAAGGGCATCACTGACTCCTTGGTCTTCACAGCAGTCCCTAATTTTGTCAGTATGGATGCTCGAATTTGGGCTAACAGAGGCGATGTAGATCAGATAATAACCACTAAATGTGAAGTTAAAGCTCCAGTCATAGAGCAAGCTGAGGACCCCAAGAACAAGTCTGAATGCTTCAGAGTGTTCTGCCTCACGTATGATCTCACGGCTGAAGAAGAGACATAAACTTGTAAGAAATTGATTATATTGCAGTCTTAGGAGCAACTGGGATGATATCTAACCATCTGCTTTTCAAACTTGCATCTGGTGTTGCTATGGGATTGTATGGAGGAACTGATGTTCCCTTCGTGCTTCACAAGAAAAAGGCAGTAAGGGTGCCTCAAGTATTTGTGAACATGCCAATGAGGAGTGTCGTGGGTTTGATCTTTAGGTGTTTGTTGTTGGGTGTTTGGTGCTTTCAAACTTTGGCTTGTCAAGATGATGGGACTGTGATGGTTTGGGTTAATAATGAATTTGAGCAACTTGGAACCGAAGACACACGACCACAATCACACCCTGTTATTGACCAGGGGCTTTCGGGTTTTAACTTGGGTGATGTTGCTACTAGAGGTTGGCAACCTACTACAATAATAGGAGAAAAAGATGGGCATGGGAGGCTAGGACTTGTCATTAATGGCAAAAGCAATTCAAGGTTGTACTCATTGCACCTGCGGCATTTCTATAATGCAAGTTGGGATATTATGGGGGTGGATATGTAGAGACAAGTGATACGAATCGTGTCGAAATGATCGGGGCAAGAAAGCACCAGATGGTTTTTCTTGTAAAGGGACATATTTTCTTGGATTGCATTACCTGCACAGGGGGACCTTTCGAGTCATTGAGGGAAAAACTGGAGCTAATTTATGGAGCTGTAATACAAGATGTTGCCAATCCAGGTGTTCTAATTACAATATTAATATGCAAGCATGAGGGTGTCAATCATATTAGTGCTCAAAAAGTTGCTCTTCATCTTAATGATATACTATTACTTGCCAACTTTGTTATGTCATCAAGATCTATTAGGAGTTTCCAATATTTTTCATCAAATTGCCATGTTGAATTTTCTTTTGGAGGCGACCACTTAGGGGACAAGTTTAGCATTTTTGTTTTACACACCAATGGTTCAATCTACATTTCCTGCCCAGTTATCCCAATATGAAGTTTCTACATGTGGGTCCTTGGTGGGATAGCAAATATTGTTAAGGCAGGTGAGCCGAGTTTAAGTGGGCTGGGAGGGCAAGTCTATGCAATTGCAATGTGAAGGGATAAGCAAAGAGTGAAAGTACTTGCCATAGAGCATGCTGCATTTTATAAGAGCCTTACTAATATTTGGGAAGACTACTTAGCTATGAAGCAGTCCTCAGTTGAAGGCCAGTTCAAGTTTAAGGCTATACTCATTGTTCTCAATAGGACACCTTTTAAGTTTTTCAACGCATGGAAGAAGCCCAACAATGTTAAGCTGCATGTTCTTCTTGTCTTTATCATGGACAACTGGAAGGAGCTGATTTCCGAATACCTTGGTGTTGTCAAGGGTGTTGTGGATTCTGAGAACCGTCCATTGAACAATTCTAGAGAAATGCTACAGCTGGACCAAATCCTCAAGGTTTTTCACAGGAATTTGACCATGAAATGTACCGACATACTATTTGAGAATGATGAGAGCAAGGAAGCGAAGAAGCCTAACCACACCTTGTGGACAAGGTGCTTTGAAGGGGAAGGGTTTGTCACAGTTCTGTCCATGAACAGTTGTGGGCCGAAATTCATTGTGGGCTTGGGTTGGCTCAAGCATGTGGTTGTGTTGGCTTGTGACCATTTCTGTTATTTTGTTTTCAAGTTAATATCGAGTTAGGCCATGGCCCATTTACTGTTGTTTGATTTGTTGAACTGTCTTTATTTTTCAATATGGTTAAGTTGGCCTATGGCCCATTAGTTAGTAAAAGGAGTATTTGTAGTGGAAGGACGAACATGTAAGGCATGCAGAAAATTAATAGAATTCTCATTTTCAAGTTTATCCTTCTTCTTCCTCTCTATTATTCTGAAGGTTTCTCATCCTCGAAGTGAGATTGTTCATTTAACCTAACAATGCTGCGTGTCACTGATATTTTATATTAAAAAAGATTATTTATTTTTCTTAATATCACCGGTATTAATTTGTTATCATGATGACTCTATAGATTTATTGACTACAAACGATTATCAAATCTCTTAATAAACTCTTAAATGTACCATTCAATTCATTCCCAAACAATAATGTTGACAGAAATTTCCATCAATCTCCCCTTATTTCCAAAATCATGATTTTTTTTCTATTTTATTTTTTATTATAGGCATTACCATTAATAAAAAAAAAAAATAGAATGAGAAATGAATATGAAGTAAAATGCCTCACAATTGAGGAAAAAAAAAAAAAACTTGTAATGCAAAGTCAAACGGTAAATTCATATGGGCGAGCAGCATTTTCTAAATAAACTAGTAATATGCTTGCGCAATGCACAGATGGACCAGATTGGAACAGTTGAGTTCTTTAAAGGGAAACTATTATAGGTAACTAATCAATTAGCATATAACATCAACCTTAAAAAGAGTTGTAAGGGATTTTCCCCACTAAGACCAAGAGGTCCGTAAATGAAAAGAAGTAAGATCAAAAGCCCGGTCCATAGTAACAAGCCCCTAACCTAGCCTACGGGAAAGCTCCTCTGCACACAATCTGAAGGAGGGATGGTGCTACAAAGGATGAGACTCTTCTATCTGAGGCCCTTTCGAGTAGTGTCCAGTCCTCGAGTGCACACCCGCACAACAGGCGTGATATACGGGGAGCCCTTGATCTATTGACAAAAAGGGGATGAACGGACCAAAAGGGAGACAAACTGAGAGAAGAAAGTTGGATAACCACGCTACATTAATAGCTCTACCACCCGGACAACATGCCACATTAATGATGCCGTTGCAGAGCATGCTGCATTTAAAGACTCTAACACAAGGATTAGTATGGGAGACACGAACGTCATGGTAGCAGGCACCATTTACTCCTCATGCCTGTAGTATAAATAGCATATCCCATGTATGAGAATATCTCTAAGATTCCCAAACTCTATTACTTATTTGCTACCCTCCAAGAATATTTACTAACTTTGGCAGACCCCCCTCTCAAAGCTGCAGTCTTTTCTATCTTGTGCAGGGCCCGTTTTCGAAAACCTGAGTTGTTGGAGCTTGGCCCAAAGGTGTGTGAAACACAAAGTTAATAGTGGCGCCGTCTGTGGGATCGTAATAGATCTTGCGTGTCCTTCTCATACCTACGACAACCCGTTCCGAATAACTCTGGAGAGACATGGGAGACGCTATGGAAATAAGGTTGAAAACCATGGAGGAGTGGGTAATGAAACTAGCCGGCGAAGTACAAACACTCCGCAATGAAACACAAAGAGCTAAAAAAACCCCAATAGGAGCAAGACGAGGGGTGGGATCCGGTGACTCTGAGCACGTAGGATCTCGAAACGCTCAAGCAGGACTTAACAAGGGATAGGAGTAGAAAAACATGCAGGACAAGCTTCGCAGCCTCAAAGGGAAATACAAGGAGATAGCAAGAAAAGCAGGTACGTCGTCAACGGTGGACCAATTGCTCATAAGCACGGATCTACCCTATACTGAAAAAGAAATGGAGGTACCTTTGACACCAAAGTTTAGAGTCCCCACTATGGAGATTTATGATGGAGGAAGGGACCCCCTCGAGCACTTACATTCAGGGTTCACATGACGCTGCATTGCTTCCTCGAGAAAATCGCTTGCAGGGCGTTTCCACTAACCCTAAAAGGACCAACACGTGTATGGTTCGGGTCACTAGCACCTGGGTTGGTGGACGGCTTCGGTGAATTAGCCAGATTGTTCCTAACCCAATTCATGTCTAATCGGAGGAGGCGGCATCCGGCTGTGTACCTCCTCACTATCAAACAAACAGAGGATGAAAGCCTAAAGTCATACTTAGCCCTGTTCAATAAAGAGCGTAGGACCACCGACGACCAATACGAGAAGATAACCTTGGCCGTACTCCTTGAGGGGGGGGTCTGGCCACGCTCCCAGTTTATAGCAGAGCTAGCTAGACGAACTCCTGCGACATTGTGAGAGTTCATGGACCAGACCGACAACTTCATCAATGCGGAAGACACTTTCTGGGCATTAACGGAGCCACGAAGGAAGGAAATGGAGCGCACATAGAGGAAGGCGAAGTTCCCAACCAAGGTCAAGCCCTATGAAAAATGGGAGAAGGGCTTCCAAGAGAAGGGGCGAGAGGAAGTCCTAACAAAGGAATCCGGACCACGGTACGACCGGCCCATGTTCGCCATTCAAAAGGAAAATGACCGGGGAACAATGTGCCGCTAATGCATGTACCATGGTCCACCTCACACAATACCGAAGACTGCTTCTCCACGGGAGAGAGGAAGGAATATGCAAAACAGCAGAAGCGACGCCATTCCACGGCCAGGAGGCAGGAGCGAGAGAGGAGGAAAAGATCGAGAGAAAGGAGTCGGGATAGAGGCGACCGGAATAGGCAGGCGAACAACCCTCAATGAAAACTCGCAATAAGAGAACCATCGCCAGGTCGCCCTTGTTCGCCACCAAGGCAGGAATCCCCCCTTGGAGAAATTCAAACCATAGTTGGAGGATTCACGAGCGGAGGTGTTACTTCAGCGAGCAGGAAAACACACGCCAGACGGGCTCGATACCACGAGGTGTACTTGGCTGAGTATCATCCCACCAAACAACGGAAGGGTGACCCTACCTCGAAAATCTCGTTCACGAAGGCCGATGAAGAATGGGTCATGTACTCCCACGACGATGCCTTAGTGGTCACTATGCCCGTCGCCAACTTCACCACCTGTAGAATCCTCATCGATAACGGGTGCTTCGAGGACATCCTGTTTTGGGGAGCCTTCGCCAGGATGGGTATTGAGGCCACCCGATTGCAGCCTGCCCCCATGTGCCCTTGAAAGGTTTCTTTGGAAGCATTGTCCAACTTGTGGGAACTATCACGCTATTCGTCCTTGTGGGAAGTAGCCCCTACACAACCCTCGTTACGGTTGACTTCTTGGTAGTGAAGACTCCGTCGGCGTACAACACCATCATTGGGAGGCCCAACCTTAACAGTCTAAGGGCCGTCACATTAACCTACCACCTCAAAATGAAGTTCCCACCTCCCCAGAGAATAGGGGAAGTCCGAGGAGAGCATGTCTCAGCAAGAGAATGCTATGTCCATGAGCTAAAACAAAAAGATGGAAGGCCGATCTTGAACAACAATAATAGAATAAAGTAGGCCGGGCACCACTGAAGAAACTGCAGTAGGCCTCTGTCTACAACTCGCCCTGCAAATTTCAAGGGGGAAGGGGCGGTGCACGGCTTTGAAAGGAATGATGGGCGACGACCTCCCCGGACCAGGGTTCCATGTCCCTTAATTTTGTAACACCTCTTCGTCTAGCTTGTACTTTCCTTTTTATTTAATGAAAACGCGACTTTTCAGGACAATGCAAAACATCTGCTCCACGATTTCATATTACCTGTAAGGCGCCAACAATAAAATGCGCGGCTAACAAAATTTACGGCAACAAGATCATCAACAGATTACCTCGCCACGGGGCACCATAGGGAAAGGCAAGCCTAAGGGTTGCCTTATCCCTCCCATGGTAGAGTGTGGGTCAACCTTTAGCAGCCCAAAGATGAAAACTTACCTTCCTTGCGGACGTCAACAGGCTGGTGTGGGTCCAGTCACAAACTGGCCGAAATCACCTCCCCACGTGACACTATAGGGAAAGGTTGGCCCAAAGGTAGCCTTATCCCTCCCGTAGAGGAGAGCAAGATCGGCCTCACGGCCTCCCAAAATAAATTACCCTGACCTCTCCTGCAACAAAGAGTGAGATCAACACCAACCTGACCTAACACTTACATTTCCTGTGATATCAACGAGCGGGAGCGGATCCAGTTTCAAATTGCCCGAATAATACACCTCATGTGGGACAAAGGGGGAGAATTAGGTAGAAGGCTATTTCACCCCTCCCACGATGGAGAGCGGGTTATGCCCCCCCAGTAACCCGAATAACTTACCCAGGCTCCTATCATGGTGAAGACTGGTTAGCCAACTCGCTGTCTGAACTTATCTCCCCGCGGGATACCACATGGAAATGTAGGCCTTAAGGTTGTCTTGTCCCTCCCGTAACGGAGTGCAGGTTGGTCCTCAGCTACCTAAAATCAGAAACTATACATTCCTAGTAAGTGTCAACAAACGGGAGCAGGTACAGTGACAAATTGGCCGAATAACTTACCTCTCTGCGAGATACAAAGGGAAAGGTAGGCCTAAAAGGTTACTTGGTCCCCCCTACGGAGGAGAGCAGGTTTGGCCCTTGCGGCGACTCGAAAACTTACCGCAACCTCCACTACGACCGAAGAGTGGGTCTAGCACCAGCATGACCCAAAATGTTACATTTCCTGTGATGTCAAAGAGCGGGAGCGGGTCTAGTAACAGACTGTCCGAATGACTTACCTCCCTGTGGGATTCAACAAGGAAAGGCCGACCTAAAGGCGGCCTTATCCCTCCCGCAGAAGAGAGCGGGTCCTGCCTTTGAGGTGGTCCGAAGAACTTATCCTGACTCTTATCACAACGAAAGAGCGGATTGTCCGAGTGGCAGCCCGAAGAAGTTACCTCCTTGGAAAACCAAAAGGGATGGGCTAATTTGAGGTAGCCTAACCTCTCCCCGATGGAGTGCGGGTTTTAGTCCTAGGACTACCCGAAGTAAAAAGAATCTTCATAAGGGAAGCAAGGTCCCGCAAAAAAGCTGCACAAGTATCAGTAAGCAAGAAACAGATTGAGGTTGTAAACTCCCCAAATACTGAGACTAAAGATACAAGCAAGAGTAACAATGGCACACAATAGAGGGCAATAAGCGCGGAACGATGCAAAGATAAAAAAAATAAGGAAGGAAAAGGAAATACAGTGAGAAAAATGCAAAAACCTTACAACCAGATACACAAAATCATTTTATTAATTATGCAGGACTACAAGGAGCAAATTACATCATAAAGTCGCATAAAGCCGGGGACTACAAAGAACGAGTTACACCGTGAAGCTTATATATTCAACAAAACAGGCTTCAGTGCTTGACCCTAGACCTAGACCGTAAACGGCCAGGGATAATCTAAAAGGTCCAGAAGACCTCACTGTTCTCGGACCCATCTAAAACAGAATAAGCTGTTCTTTAACAATGACGAAGATATCGCCAAGAATCAGAACATCTCAAAATTGATTTTTACGTTGAGAACCACTTATCGGATGAAGGCCATTCACCACTGCAACTAGGGGTGTGCAATTGCCCGCCCAACATAGTTGTTGGCCCTTCTGGTCATAGCCCGCAACAATTGCCAGTGCAATACAACCCAACCCAACCTAGACCATTCGGGTCGGGTAAAAATAATCAGGTTTTTTTTTTCAAAAAGAAACAGCCATTCTCTTTTATTTGTAAAACGCATTCTGATATAAGTTATAAATTATAATATCATATAACAGATTTTTTTTTTTCTTTTTGTAGCATTTGTACAAATTATAATTTTTTTTTATAAGCATTTGTACAAATTATAATATAATTGCTCAATCTATATTATTCTAAACCCCTAACGCATCATAACAGATTTTTTTTTTTTCTTTTTGCTACATAAAGGAGTACAATAAATATCATAATTTAAAAGAGTACAACCCAGAAAAGTCCTCAAACATGAATCTTTAACAACAAATATAGAATGTGCAGACTATAAGCCTTGAGTCACTCCTCATCAACATAAATAAAGCTTGATTTGGGATCAAACTCTGAAAAAAAAAAGATATTAAATGATATAAAAAATATTATAAAAAATTTTAATAAATATGTAAGTAAAACATGTCTATTACCTGATTCTGCCTCAAAACTTTCAACATTGTCCAAGGAGGCATGAAGATCAATATGTACTGGATCTTTTAACCAATTCTGAGTACAAACGAGCGCCTCAACTGTTCTTGGAGATAATGAACAATGAAATGGGTCAAGCCCACGACCCCCTGCACTGAAAGTTGACTCAGAAGAAACAGTAGAAACAGGAATGGCCATCACATCACGTGCAACTCTCGCCAAATTAGGATACTTTATTTCATTGACCTTCCACCAATCCAAAGTATCAAAATTTGAAACTCGTGCCTCACAACCATGTTTTAAGTATTGATCAATCTCTGATTTGTTCCTCAAATTACATTCAATAATTTCTTGCTCATACTCAACCCAAAAACTTTGCTGAGAATCAGAATCAATCATAGTAGGATCAACTGAGGAATGAGACTTAGAGTATGAAACTCCACTTGAACTCCCATACATAATAGTATATTCCTCGTACATGTCAATCATCAATTGTTTCATTTTTGCAATCATTTCTTCAACTAAATTACCACCATATATTTTTTTGAACCAAAAATGCAAAAGACTAAATTTACATCTTGGATCAAGAACAATAGCAATGAATATCATCAAGTTAGTCTTTTCAATTGATCCCCAATATTTATCATATTTACTCTTCATGCTCCTAGCCATATCTCTCAATACTGGATCATTACTTTGACTCATTTTTTATAAATGTGATTGGATGCCACAAAACTCTTGAAAATATGCATTAGATGTGACATACAAAGAGCCAGAAAGTCTCACAGTAGCATCATAAAAAATCTTCAAAAATTTAATCATTATTTTAACTCTCACTCAATCACTAGAACTTGGGGATCTCAAGCTCAGACTACGACAATAGCAAGAAAAATAATCATCATCATTCTCCAATCGCAAAAATGGCTTTTGAAATGTTTCTGCAACTTCTAGCATAAGATAAGTGGAGTTCCATTTGGTGGGAACATCAAGGCACACCAATTTTGAACAACTGATTTTCTCATTCTCTATACACTTTTTGAATTTTTCCATTCTTGCAAGAGATGATCTAACATACTTAACCGCATTGCACACCCTTGTGATTGAATCATCACAATCTTTTAGCCCATCATTCACAATAAGGTTCATAATATGGGTGCAACACCTTATGTGAATATACTTCCCCTCCAACAAATGACCTTCCACAAACCTTTTTAAGTAATCGATGGCAACATCGTTTGAGGAAGCATTGTCAACTGTAACAGTAAAAATCTTGTCAATTCCCCAATCTTGTAGACATGACTCTACATGCTTTCCAATAGTGTCCCCTTTGTGATTAGGAATCGAACAAAAATTTATAATTTTTTTTGTGTAATTTCCATTCACAATCAATAAAGTGTGCAGTAAGACACATATAATTGAAGTTCTGATTGGACGTCCAAGTGTCAGTAGTTAAACTAACCCGCCCAACTGCCTTAAATACTTTCCTCAACTTCCCCTTCTCTTTTTTAAATAGTTTAATACAATCTCTCGCTGCAGTGGTTCGAGATGATACTTGGAATCTTGGTTCTAGTGATTTACATACCTTCCTAAATCCTTGTGCTTCCACCACTCTAAATGGAACCTCATCACAAACTATCATCTCTGCAATTGCCATTCGTACATCTTCTGGATCAAACTTATGTGTAGTTTGTTGATCCATGGTTCTAATTCTGTTAGGGTTTTTCCTACAAACACCAACATGATGCAGCATACTTGATGTGCCATGTTTTTTGGGGTGACAAGCGTAAGTCTTGTGGCAGTAATTACACCCCGCTTTTGGGTCACTTAATGAACATCCAACTATTTTTGTGAAGTGTTCCCACACCGCTGAGAGGTCCTTACTTGCATTCCTTTTGGGAGGGATGATGGTGTTACTACTAGTAGACAAGTTAATATTTGAAGCTAAAGGAGTAGTAATCTCATCGTCTCTTAAATTTGTAGAAGTGTCACTTCTGAAGTAATCCATGATATGAACTAACATATAATAAAAGCATGAGAAAGTAAGAATACCATACTGTTTTGAACAATGGAAATTCAATTTTTTCTAAATGCTAAAGAGAAACAGATGAAAAGACATGAAACAAACAATCTGTTTTCAATGCTTGAAGTCATGCTATGCCAAGTCAATCATTTATACAACAAGGACAGTTATACTAGCAGATCCATTATTTTAATTTTTACCTGTATTTGACTCTCTCACTCAACTTTAAAGGCCATTTACTTTCTGTAAAGCATTTAAGCACGTCCATTCTTTCAACCACTTTCATGCGTGCCCCTTTTCAATGCCTAAATCAATGTGGATGGCTCTTGTTTGGGCTACTATGTTATTGACCTCTTCCCACCAACGTTTTTATCAAACTTACTAGTTCAATTTCATTGACTTCAGTTTTTTCCTAATTATCTGCATGGTGGAGGTGTCTCGATTCTAATCACATCAGTCTGCACAGTGGCCTTCCAGTTTATCTCACAAACACTTTACAGGTTCTTGGGATTGTGGGAATTTAACATAAACACTTTATAGGTTCTTTGCTGAACAATTATTTTAGGGTTGATTCACCCAAATCCCAACCTTCAAAGCTCATGGGGTTTCCCTATTTTTCCGTATCTTTGTTTTCATAAAGTAAAAAGTGCAATTTTTTTGAATGCTGCATCACAATGTTTTCTGTTTGTCCTTTTATCCTTTGTTTCTTTGTCAAAGACTAACCCTCAGAGCTTCATTAAAACGACCATAATCACTAGATGGTCATTGCGGTTTACCAGAGAAACATAACACAACAAAACAAACCTCTCTACCATTCATACAATCTAGTATCTACCAGAGAAACATAACACAACAAATTAAACCCAACGGTCCCAGATTAACAAAGAAAGAATCAGACCCAGATTATGGCGACGGAGAATGCCGATGGAGACGGAACATACCTCAGCAAATTGACTTGATCTTGGAGCTGCGGCCGAACGGTGATGGCTAGGGTTCCTGCAGGCAGCTGAAGTGTTTGCTTGGAGTACTCGGTTGCTTGGAGGCATGATCGAGGAGAGAGAGAGAGAGAGAGAGAGAGGGAGAGAGAGAGAGAGGTCTAGGTTTCGAGAGGAAGGAAATGAGACTGAAGTTCTATCGGGCAGCTCTTTCGCCCGTTAAACAGCAGGTTGGATGATTTCCAACTCGTTTAGTTGAACCCGCATTTAACGGGTGGGGTCGAACGGATTTCTCGGGCGGGTGCGGGTCAGAGTAATTTTTGAATAGGCCTAACTGCAACCAAGCCTGATCAAACTATGCTCCGTACGAGCAGCAAGCTATGGAGAATGGCTTCAAAATCAAGCCCTGTAAGTAAAGGGGGGAGAACGAGTGAGGCACAATAAGCAAAAGGGTAAAAACGAGAGTAAGGGTCCGGGACCCTAACAACGGAGGATTGGCGGTTCCACCCAGTGGCACTCAAGCTGCCACAACTAGCAGTCATCTGAGCAACGCTACAGGACCCGTCATCCACTAGGGTGTGAAGATTTTGTCGGAGCCATGAAAGATAGAAGAAAATGCAAAGGAACTTTGGTAGAAAAGCGAAGGAAAACAAGGGAACTGAGAACTCAAGTAGTAAAGCAAAAGTCAGATAATAAAAGAGAAAAGACAGAGTGAGTATAATGGCTTTCATAATGTATTGGAGGGTCCTTATATAGGCAGGGTTGACGTTTGGCCTCCCGATGTGCCATAACTCCACGTATCACCACGTGTCTCCCTAGAGAACCAGTATCCCTTGATTATCGCAATTGCTGCAGAGCATATCTACTGATACGATGTGCAGAATTAATGGCTATGAAAAATGGAGTCATGACTCAGAAATCGAAGGGGCACCATTCAATGCGGAAGCGTAACTAGCATTGTGTTGCCATGTATGCGAAATACGAGTAGTCATGCATTGCTTAAAGACCATTGGGTCTCGAACTAATTCTCGGCCCTAGGGCCCCCAAGTCTGCCTAGGGGATGAAACATCTGCCAGGGAGGGGCCTCGAGTAGTCGACAGAGTAGATCAGCCTAACAGTCTATGGCCACTTTCAAAACCCAAAGACTTACATAGAGTGCAGCGAGAAATGCAAAGGGAGGGAACCAGTACTAAAGAAATGAACAAAAGGCTAAGTGGCTAGCAGGGTCAAAAAAGTTAAACTGGATGCCAGCAGGGTGGGCCGAGAATCTTTGAAAGCTTGGTCGGGCATAGCCGTCCAAATAACAAAATACAGTATGATTGAAAGCGATGGCCGTGCTCCGAGAACGACTATCCAAAAAGGATAAGCAAGAGCAATGTGACCAACCAATGGGGTGGGTAGGAGCCCTACGGACCCTTTCACCATGATTCCCCAAGCCAGCCAGCGAAAAAGAGGAAGAAGAGACAAAGACAAAACATAAAGAACAAGATATGTGTGCTAATCAGTATACATTTATACAAGTCGCTAGGCGACAATGTGCGGATACATATGTGTGCCAAAAAATAAATAAATAAAAGTAAAGTCTTCAAATCTCAGTGCCGGGGACACCAATCTCAGTGGCAACAGAAGCAGGATTGGTCGGCTCCACAATTGTCGGCTCAGGAACAACCTGACCAGGGAAAGCATTAGGCATCTCTTTCCTTCCTAGGTCACGATTAGTTTGAAAGGCCGCCTCATTGGTAGGAATATTGGCAAGCACAAGCCTCTAAAGGTACTTGGTGAAGGATCTCGAACGCAGCTCCGGACTCTCCAGAAGGAATGCCTGCATTGATCTGCGGCTTTCGACGACCCCATGCTTCATCACGAAGTTTCGGGAACCACTTCGGGTGACGTCCTGAAGACTTGCTGCTCCAATCGCTCCTTCTCCTCCCACACTTGGGATAAGTTGTCCTGAAGACTTTGGTTGACTCGTTCCAATCAGGTTTTTCCCTCTTCCCACTTCTGCTTGTGTTTCCATCAATGGCGCTCCAACTTCCTCGCTGTTTTGCTCTCTTCCGATAGGTCAAATCGTGTCCTCTCCAACTCACATTCAACAGTTCCCTCTCCTCCCTTTCACTATGAGCACAATCCAAGTTCTCCTAAACAGCTGCCTCTTGATCATCCACGATGAAAGCCGCAAGCTGGGAAGTACCCTGGCAAGAAAAAGAAAAACTGGAAACAAAATAGGAAGAGAACAGGAAAAATAGGAAAAGGCGGGAAAAAAAGGTCGAACCCCATGGAAAAAACCAAACAAGCACTCAACGACCCGACCGATGGCCTCCTCTTGACTCCCCTCCATGGCCAGTCTGGACAAAGATGGAAGAGCTTTCGTAAGGCCTCAAATTCAGGCAATCCCGCAGAGACTTCAGGAGGAATAGCCAGATCCCCGCTCAAACCCCCTGGATGAGGGCCAGTCGCGACATCCGGGGGGGAGTCCCCCCTGCTGGATACTCGGCATGGGTGAGTGGTTCATCGTGCGGACCCTCACCAACTGTATCACCCGCGGAATCTCCACCCTCGGGGAACTCAACCTGGACAAGTCGGAGACTGGACCCCTAGGACCATCGTCGGCTGAGATATGTAGAAAGGAACTCCCTTTCTCTGGAGGTGCGGCCCGGATAGGAGAAACCTCAACGAGACTCTTCAAACCCCCGAGGATTGCAACATTTGGAGGGGACTTATCTCCTGTATGACCCTCTACCTTTACATAGTTGCTAGAAGTAGTTGCCACCACCTTATCAACGACCTCAAGAGAATGACTCTCCACAGCTGACCGAGATGAAGAAGGAGAGATCCATGAAGAAAAATGTTGTCCCTCGTCAAGAGTAGTGGACGTGAAAATACTCTAGAGGAGAACTTCCATCTCGACCTCGCCCCCGGATGCCTCGGCAGCGACCACCGGTAAAGGTGCCACGGGAAGATTGCTCTCCATTTCCCACAACTGGTGCCGGAATCGCCACAGTAATAGCATGGCTAGCCTCCAACCTTGCGATAAGGGGTCCTGGACCCCGGGAAGAGGCCTATCTTCAGCTCGGACATTCTCCTGGTAGTTCTTCCTTATGTCCCGCGGAGGAAGGTCCGAAGAATGCTTTCGATGCGGAGTAACTTGGGGCCATGTGATAACCGGCCTGTCATCAGAGGGAATGTGTCCTAGGGGAGGCAGAGAGCTCCGCAAACTCTCCTCGGAAAGGAGGATTTCGGAGAGAACGCTATCAGGATTGTTTTGCACCCATTCTAGCACAAACACGATATGTCATGCTTCGTAAGGGGTGGCTAATGGACGCACAGTCTCGTCTTCCAGGACTTTTTCCCAATCTGTTCGTATTGGAAACTCCGCGGTTCACCTAGCCAACCGGAAACTCCCATCAAGACCAGTCTTTCACTTTCCGATACAGCTGCTCCAGGGTGATTAGAGCATTGGCTGCTTTGAAACTGCACATATTCCCCTTTTGTCGTAGCACTTTGTGGGTTAGAAGGAACTCACGACCGGTAAGGTCCACGTCGTCTGAGAAGGATTCCAATAAATCCCGCAGCCAGATAATGTTGCAACACATCAATAATCTCTAAGAATTTGGGTGCAGTTGGGAAGGGGTCAAACCAAGGCGGTCTAGAAGGTCACGAATAGGGGGAGGGAATGACTATCTCAAGTCGCATGCAAACATGGAAGGATATAGGGTCACCTTAGTGTAATAAGCCTCTGCGTCGACGGCGCCTTCATTAGGGCCAGGAACTTTGAAAGAAGCAGACTCTGGTACTTGGTAGGTGAGGGCTAAGGAGGCCAGCATTAGTTTGGTGGTAGTCGAGCACCATCTGCTACCCAAAAACAATGGCCCGGTATTGACGGAGCCCTTGTCAGAAACGTTGGGTTGAACAGATTTTTCAAAGGCCATCACCGCCAGCGCACGAGGTAGCAAAGAAGATTGGTCGGAGATAAGAAAAATCGAGAGAACTAAAATAGCAGGACAATCACAACGTAGTGGGCGGAAACCAAGTCCTTCTCCCTCGTTTTATAAGTAGAGGGTGACGGTTAGACTCTCATGTACCGTAGCAAAAAGGGTACTCACCATTTCAGATTTTGGGAATGTGGTTTACAAAGCAATGCAAACACGAAAAGCTGTCTGACACCCCTTCATTAATGAACTTGAAAAGATGTCATGAAAAATGTGAGCCCATCAAGGAAGATAGGAACGTCGTTAGAAATGCCAATCAGCAGAAGCCTCTCGGACCTCAGAACAACATGATAAGGTTCCCAGCCTTGGTAGTAAGACGGGATCGGATCATGAAAAAATTCTCACCGTACTCTTCCGATGAGAATTAGTGGGGTAACCGTAAGGGAATTTTCTCCACTAAACCCAAGAGGTTCGTAAATGAAGGAAGCAAGATCAAAAGCCCGGCCTAGAGTAACGAGCCCCCGAGCCCCTAACCCAGCCCACGGGAAAGCTCTTATATACACAACCAGCGGGAGAGATGGTGCTGCAAAGGATGAGACTCGTCGATCTGAGGTCCCATCGAGTAGTGTCCAATCCTCGAGTGCCCGCCCGCACAACAGATATGATATACGAGGAGCCCTTGATCTACTAACAGAAAGGGGATGAACGGACGAAAAGGGAGACATATTGAAAGAAGGAGGTCAGATAACCACGCCGCATTAACAACACTACCACCTAGACAACACGCCATATTAATGACACCGTCGCAGAGCCACGCTGCAGTTAAAGACTCTAACATAAGGAACAATACGGGAGACACGGACGTCATGGTAGCAAGCACCATCTGCTCCTCAGGCTTGTAGTATAAATAGCAGATCTCATATACAAGAATATCTCTAAAATTCCTAGACTCTCTTATTTATTTGCTACCTTCCAAGAATATTTACTAACTTTGGTATTGGAGGTTACCCGGCCCCTAGGCCACCCTCTCAAAGCCGCAGTCTTTTCTACCTTGTGCAGAGTCCGTTTTTGAAGACCTGAATTGTCGGACCTTGGCCCAAAATTTTGGTCCAAGCATTGGGGACATATTGAAATTATTATATAGCAATTTGATTTTCAAAATTTGGGGACATATTGAAATTATTATATAGTAATTTGATTTCCAAAATTTTGGTTGACTTGATCTTCTCTAATTTATTTGCGGACAATAAATGTTCAAGTGAAGAGAGGAATAAAATGCTTAATTTAACGGATATGATTAATTAACAGGTTCACTACATTAATCATCGATCACGCATGCGCATAGACGTATATATAAAGCTCATGAGTTGCATATATATATATATATATATATATCATGGTGGTATCAGGAGAAAACCCCATGATGAATTTTACAAGAAAACTTATAAAAAACCATTTTCTAAGCCATTTTCTAAGAAAAAGAAATCTAAAGATTCTTCTCAAGGAAAATGTTATATCTGTGGCAATCCAGGGCATTTCGCTAATAAATGTCCCCAGAAAGCCAAAAAAGATAAAAAATTTAAAAAGAAGCTTAATCAGTTGAATATTGATAACAATGATAAAGAAGAACTATTTCAACTCCTAGAAATAGCTTCGTCTTCATCATCTGATATCCTCGAGTTCAGTTCAAGTGATTCAGAATATCACTCAGAAACTGAATTTCCAGATTCTACTGGTCCTAAGCTAGGTTGCAATTGTAATGATACTTGTTGTCAGACTAAAGGGAAGACAATTCATACTCTGACCAAGTCTGAAGAACAGGAGAATTTATTGCTAACCTTGATTTCTCAAATCACAAATCCTGAGCTCAAAGAAGAATATCTTCTTAAGCTAAAGAAGCTTCTGCGTTGCCAAGAACCAGAACCTTCAAAACACAGTATTAGTTTTCAAGAAACCTTGGAAAGATTTCAAAAGAAAAAACCCAAGGAAATTTCTACTAATGATTTGCAACACGAAATAAATCTTGTTAAAAAAGAAATTGTTGAACTCAGATCTGAGGTTAACAACCTTAAATCTGAAAATGAGATTTTAAAACAAGAATTTTTAGTGTTCAAAATTGATAAACAACTTGATCAGGACATCCCTTCTGATAATGAGCAAACGAACGACTCTGGTTCTAGCCAACAAGAGTTAGCTGCTGATAACCAGATTTGTTTAATCCATCATACCATTCCTCCGAAATGGTTTTCAAGGGTTACCATTGTGGTTGCCCATGATTTTCAATTTTCTGTTGTTGCTATGATTGATTCCGGATCAGACCTGAATTGTATCCAGGAAGGAATCATCCCTAGCAAATATTTTGAAAAATCTTCTGAGAGATTGTTTTCTGCAAATGGATCTCAGATGAAAATTACTTATGAGCTTAATAACGCTCATATTTGCCAAAATAATGTTTGCTTTAAAATCCCTTCTATTTTAGTCAAAAACATGTCTGACAAAGTGATTTTAGGCATTCCTTTTATTTCTACTTTATATCCTTTTTTGACTGAAAAAGATGGTATTACTACCGACCCTTTTGGTCAAAAAGTCAAATTCAAATTTGCATCTCGTCAAGAGATTGATCAAGATAAAAGTTTGAAATCTTTACTTTTTACAAAACAAAAACATCTGAATTTCCTTAAACAGGAAATAAGATACAAAAAGATTTCTGAACATTTATCTTCGCCCATTCTGATTTCAAAAATTGATGATTTCAACAACCGTCTTATTTTGGATGTTTGTTCTGATTTACCAAATGCTTTTTGGCATAGGAAGAGACACATCGTTTCTCTTCCCTATATCAAAAATTTTGATGAACGCACAATCTCCACTAAAGCCAGATCAATTCAGATGAATAGTCAAACTTTAGAATTCTGTAAAAAGGAGATTATTGATTTAATGAAAAAAGGCATAATTAGAGAGAGTAAGTCCCCTTGGTCTTGCCCAGCTTTTTATGTCCGAAAAAAGGCCGAACTAGAAAGAGGTACCCCTCGTCTAGTCATTAATTACAAACCTTTGAACAAAGTCTTACAGTGGATTAGGTACCCTATTCCCAACAAAAACGACTTAATTCATAGGTTGAGTGATGCTGTAGTCTTTTCTAAATTTGACCTCAAATCTGGGTTCTGGCAAATCCAGATAGCCGAGTCAGATAGGTATAAGACAGCCTTTGTTACTCCCTTTGGTCATTACGAATGGAATGTGATGCCATTCGGACTCAAAAATGCCCCTAGTGAGTTCCAACATATCATGAACGACATTTTCAATTCGTTCACTGCTTTTACCATCGTCTACATAGATGATGTTCTTGTTTTTTCAAAATCTATTGATGAACATTGGAAACACTTAAATTCGTTTCTAGAAATCATTAGACTCAATGGTCTTGTCGTTTCTGCGAGAAAGATCAAACTGTTCCAAACCAAGATCAGATTCCTTGGTTATGATATTTCTGAAGGAAAAATCAGGCCCATCCAAAGAGCCATCGATTTTGCCGACAAATTCCCTGATGTCATTCTTGACAAAAACCTATTACAGAGATTTCTAGGATCTCTTAACTATGTTGCTGATTTCTACAAGGATATGAGGAAACAATGTCGTCCTTTGTTCAAAAGACTTCTTTCCAATCCTCCTCCTTGGACAGAAATCCATACTAAAATAGTGAGGAAAATCAAAGCACATGTCAAAACTCTGCCGTGCCTTGGTATCCCCACTTCTGATTCATTTAAAATAGTTGAAACAGATGCCTCCAAAATTGGTTATGGTGGCATTCTGAAACAAACTGTTTCACCAAGGTTCGTCTGAACAAATCGTTCGATTCCATTCTGGAACCTGGAACCCTGCATAAGAAAAATATAGTACTATTAAACAAGAGATTTTATCTATAGTACTATGTATTTCTAAATTTCAATCTGATTTGTTAAACAAGAAGTTTTTACTTCGCATTGATTGCATGAGTGCTAAATTTGTTTTAGAACAAGATGTTCAAAACATTGCATCAAAACATATTTTTGCACGATGGCAAGGTATATTAAGTGTTTTTGATTTTGACATTGAATATATCAAAGGCACTGATAATTCTATCCCTGATTTTCTTACCAGAGAATTCTTGCAGACACCCAACCATGAGCGTCAGCAAAAAGAAAGGAAAAGAGAAACAGAGAGTGAATCCCCCACCTCTAATACCCAGTATAAAACTCATCAAGAATGAGTCTGGATCATCCACTGTGCCAAGTGCTCCCTCAACAGCACTGGATATTGCCAATAGGTTCACACCTCTTGGTAAAATTGCGCAACCGTCGACCTTCGCGTCTACGGTTTCTACCCCTTTTGATCCATATGCGAAAGCAATTGCATCAAAAGGACCTACTTTGATTACTCCTCAGTTTTTCCTCCCAAAAGGAAATTCTATGTATATGAAGAAGCCATTTCTTACCCATCTGTTCCATATAGAACCTTGCCGTTCTAATTTTACAGATCCGTTTAAAATAGCCTCTTCCTATTTCCCCCCTAATTTCCACTGGATACCTGAAGATTCCTTCAAAAATCTCCAGTATTACTCCAGTATTTTAATTCTCACCAACTCTCTTGTCATAAAACCCATTTATGATAAGAATGATTCCACCAAATTAATTTATCATAGTGCTTATATCCTCCGAGTCATCACAGAAGATGAATGGGGTACCAACCCATCCACTCTTAAAAGGCTCCAAGACTCTGCACTAAGTTATAATTATTTTGATTACATAACTGCCTGGAGACGTTTCATGTTCTTTCAGGTACCTGATATGAGCCATTCATGGTTCATCAATTTTGATAAAAGATTCAAAGGAACTTTCCCTTACTGGTTCCTTCAATGGTGGGACCTATTTGGTTTAATTCCCCAGAATCTCCCTGAGCAGCTCGCCAGAGCTTTTACATTTTATCAACAATTTGCTGGTACAAAATTGAACCGGCATTCCCAGATGTTTCCTTATGAGCTCCATTTCTGCAAGACCTACAAACTACCATGGATCTTCAAATGGACTTATGAGAAAAATGCTAATATAATGGACCGAGCTTATTTCACAAAATGGTGGGATAGGTATGGTTATACTGAAAAAGTGATCAGCCAGATGATTAAGGATTTCCCTCAAGTCGCCCCTGATTTAGAAGACAAGAAGGAATTCCCTGCAATTAAATCTGGTTCAGCAATACCTGAATACCCTTTGGTAATTCAGGCCCCTGATTCTCCAACAGTTTCATCCAGAGGAAAAGCCACCAGCTCATCCTCGAAGAAATCTTCCAAGTCTGCCAAAGATAACATCCTCCGCAAACTTGGTAAAAAAGATCTGATAAAATTGTTGGAACAACAACTGTCTAAGTCTACGAGTGATAATTCTGAAGAGAATTCGGAAGCATCCTCTGAGGCTTCATACAGCAATATTTTTGGTCATGATTCAGAAGGCATTCCAAAGCTGGAAGATGATTGACTACTACTTGAGTTCAAAGAAGACCGACCATAGTCCTCTTTGAGTTAATTGACACTCTGAGTCTAAAGCAGCCGCCCACAGAGACAGCTGGAAGACACAGAGTTGACCGAATCTTAATTTGTCGTCTTGCGCCAAAGTAGCCGTCCAAGGACAGCTAAGAAGACACAATGATGACACCCTGAGCCCCGTGCTTAAACAGTTACCCTACTGTTCACTCACGGATTGATTTACTGTTTTACTTTAATGATTGTAAACAGGGACTCCTTATTCTATAAAAGGAGAACCTCGTTCTAAGCTAAGGCAGAGCTCATTCCAGAACTCACTCGAGAGAAAACCTCTAATCCTCTCTACCCTGTTCTTGACTCTCCTTATTTACCCTGATTTCTGTAAGTGCAAATCTGCACTATCAATTGCCTGTAATTACTTTAAGCTTGTTAATTTTAATAAATCTTATATGTTTATTACAATTATCTTTGCATACGCATACATGCATATGGTCGGTTTAACCGCCTGTTTATTTTGTGCTTGCATAATTTAATTATTGTGCAATATTCTCTGCCTCTTCCATTCCCTTCCTTCTCTTCTTCTTCAGTCAGGCTCCGCCCTTTCCTTCTTCTCGCTGTCTTGGTATCAGTTTTAACAACGTTCAAAGTATTGTTTGAAACGTAAATATTTTCAACAAAATCAAAGAAAAGAATATGCTGTTGCTGCTTATTCATTTCTTCTTTCCATTTCCGTTTAACACGTTGTTTTTCTTTTTCAGAATACTTTGCATGATAGGCTTTTCGCCTAGCACTATTTTTTGAAAGTTTGTATTCTTCAAAAAGATAAACAAGATCAAACACAAATGGCTTATTCAACACAGTTAGACTGTGATGAATCTGAGGAGCAACAGGAGCTAAGTCGTTCGTTTGCTCATTATCAGAAGGGATGTCCTAGGACAAAATGAGTTGGATAAATAGATTCAATTCAACAATTAGCTCCTATATATATATATATATATATATATCTTTATATATATAAAGAGGCTATCAAACAACTATCAAACTACAATTCTTATTTTAACAGTTTTCATTGTTTTCCCGTTAAAAGTTATTCTCATCCGTTAAATGACTGTATTTCCAATTTGATGCCCATTTATTGGGTCTTTTACGCCATCCGTATTTCAAATTTGATGATGCCCATTTATTGGATCTTTTATGCCCATTTATTGATTGTTAAATAATGAGAAATGAGAATATTAAACGGTTGTTTTTTCACCCACTGATTGAAATTATCTCTATTTATCGGTTCCTGACGTTACATCTATATGCACATCATTCTAAGATTCATTGTATTTACATCTGCCGATACAAATCTCCAATTAATAATTACATATTAAAAAAAATACAAATACATAAAATTTAAAGAATAAGACAATGCATAAAGTACTCCTCATCCGAAAAAATTCCCCCTGTTTCTTCTTGAGTTTGTATTCATCTTTGTGCTATTGGAAGGTACTAGAGATTTACATATTCAAATTTTGCTGGATTTGAGGTAATCTTCTGTATTTTTATCAATCTTATGTCAACTATTTGAAAGAAACAAATCTTGTTCTGACCTCAAGATCTACAACTGCATATTCAGTTTATCTTTCTTCTATGCTCTGTTTCTCTCAAACTAGGTGTCTGGAAGCAGTGCAGTGGTGATAAAGTTTGAAGGAAACATTGAAAAGGTCAGTCTAACCACCTTTTGTGTGTTTATAGTATATCTATAGTCTAGCTATGTTTTACGTTTATAGTTTCAGTCTACCTAGCTTTTGTGTGTTTATAGTATATCTATAGTCTAGCTATGTTTTGTGTTTAGAGTTCATATAAAGGATACCAACAACCAGATATGAACCCAGAAAAGAGGAAAACCATGTGTATACTATGAGTAGTATGCTTGTGATTTCAAAGGCATTTAAGAAAAGAAAACGACATAGAATTAAAAAGAAAACCACAGCAAACACGACCCAGATATGTTCTCTATAAGAAAACGACATAACTTGTGTTTTTTGTTGTTGACAAGTATATAAATGCAGGATCTGTATAGACAAATAAATTTATCGAAAATTCTAACAGCACAAGATTCAAAATTCTAGAGTTATTTAATTGTAACAAACAATTCTAGAGTTATTTACATACAATATGCCGCTTCTAATTTAAAATTTTGAATGATCATAAAGTGCTAACTAACCAGAGGATTAAACACCATCATTATAGAATGGGAAGATCATTCCATAAAAGTATCCACAATCCATACTCACTGTTTTGAGTCAAAACTCTCAACCACAAGGTTCTGCAACAGATCTTAGATTTATGTGTATTGTCATAAAATATTTAGAAACGAGCACACAGAGGTAATCAACATGCGTAGTGAAACAACACATAATACTTGTCCTAATACAAAGGTATTAATCTTCCGACACATACCCTAAGTTATGGTTTAACCAATGCCATATGTCATAAATATAATCTGTATGTATTGACAAAAAAAATAATTTAGAAAGAATAGCAAACCAACATACATGAGGCGGGAAAAAAAAAAACATATTTGAAACATGAGTTTGCTAAAACCACAGAAGATAAAAAAACATGCATTAGCTAGAAAATAAAAAACATATCTGAAGGATGAGCCTTCAGATTTGTTAGATTTAAAAATTCCTTTTAGAAAAAAAAAAAAAAAAACAGAGTTGTTGATTTTTACAGATAAGGAAAAAAGACAAACGAACACCCATAAGGAAAAAAAAAATAAAAAAAAAAAATCTTACATCTGAAAGATGAGGCTTCATGTTCATAAAAACAGAGGATCTCTCTCTCCACCGAGAGTCACTCCACGAAAGCCCAATCCACCAAGCCAAAACCTCACTGCCACTACCGTGACCCTCGAGACACCATAACCACATCCAAATCCATAAACAAAATAATACATAAATACATAAACAAATCCTTAAACAAAATAATACATAAATACATAAACAAAATAATACATAAATACAAAAACGTGGAGAGAGAGGGAAGAACCACAATGTGAAGAAAAGAATCGAAAGCCATTGAGCAGATTCCTGTGGAGTAGGCTGCCAAAAAAAAAAAAGAAAAATTCAGATCTCAAAGAATCATACATTCAGATTTAAAAAAAAAAAACTCAGATCAAAAGAAGAAAATAAAAAATAAAAAATCCACATTTCCCGTGAAGAACAACCGTGTTCTTCGTTGTAAGAGGTGGTTTGGAGTTTCATCTAGCGGTGCTGGAAGAGGTGGTGCTGACAAGGGAATGGCCTCACGGTGGCTGAGCTGGGCTGAGCAGCAGCTACTTGGAGGAGGGTTACGGTGGTTCTCGACTCTGGGTTCTATGGGTGAGGACAATTTGAGGTGGCTTGCAGCGGCGCGGCTGGCCGTGAGGCTTGGGAGGTGTGTCATGGCTAAGGAGATCGGGAGGGATGAGAAATCTAGAGAGAGAGAGAGAGAGGCTCTGTTGAGCGGCAATATGATGGAGGCCTTTCCGTAAGATAGAGAGAGTGAGAGAGACGTCAGGTTCTATACATAGCTTGCGAGTAGAGTATCGAACGGATAGAATTCACTATCTGTGTGTTTTCTCTGTATGAAACTGAATGGTGGATGTGGCCATAAGTTGTGTTGTCTCGGGTGGAGTGGACGACCAGGATGTGATTGTAGAGTGGTGACGCGAATCGTGATGGAACCTAAACATAACTCAACTCATCTCAATTCATCATTACAATTTTTTCAAATTCCAACACAAAATATAATAAACAATTCAATTTTTTCAAATTCTAAAATATTAATAATATTAAAAAATAATATTCTAACAATATTAAAAAATAATTTTCTTACCGAAATTTTCCACCGAATTGTATTTTTTTTAATTTTTTTTACTTAATGATTAAGTAAGTGTTTACTTAATGATTAATTTTTTTAAAAAAAAAAAAAAGTAAAATACTATTCCTACAAGAATTTCTTACCGAAAATTCCCACCGAATTGCATTTTTTTTAATTTTTTTTTTTTACTTAATGATTAAGTAAGTATTTTTAAATGAATTTGTATTTTTTTATATTTTTCAAAAATATTTAAAATGTTTAAAAAAATGATTGAAAAAAAATAAAAAGAAAAGGAAAAAAAAAAAAGCATTTGCCCTTTCAGTGAGAATTCTCTGTAAGAACTCTCAGAAAAAAGAAACACACTTTAGTTTCCAAGCACTACCATGTATTAAAAAAATAAAGTTTTGTAAGTCACTTTTACTCAACAAAAGTTTGTACCCCAAGAAAAGTACTTAAATAAAGATAGCAAGTAGAAAGGAATAAAGTAAAAGAACAATGACTGCATGTTAAAAAAAAAAAACTTGAAAACAAACATTCAAAAACAAACCCATACGTTTTTCCCAGAAAACAACCAATGAAAAAAAAATAGAAAACAAACATCTAGGAAAAAATGATGAGAATGAAAGAAACAAACTGATTTCAGAATGAGGAGAATATGACTTCATAGAAGTCTTTATCTAATAAAAAAGCTCATGCAGTACCAATGAATACTTAAATAAAAATTAGTTAATTATTAGCATAACTCTAAAATTCAGAAATGTCAGCTAATCAAATATTACAATAAGTATTGTTATTGTAATTACTAAAAAATATTAAAAAATATGCTAAAAAAATATAATAAGTTGGTCCCTGCTTATAATTTTTATTCACAACTTGATTTGAAGAACAAAGAAATTTTGGTAAATATTTTATTTAAGAATTCTCATATGTGATATTGATCTATTCTTTTATAGTTTTTCTTTTCTTGGTATTTTTTTATTTGATATGTACATTAAAAAAAACCGATACATTTTTCCCAGAAAACAAACATGCAAAAAAAAAAAAATAGAAAACAAACATCCAGGAAAAAAGGATGAAAATGAAAGAACCAAACTGATTTTAGAATGACGAGAATATGATTTCATAAAAATCTTTATCCAATAAAAAAGCTCATGCAGTACCTGGGAATACTTAAATAAAAATTAGTTAATTATTAGCATAACTCTAAAATTCAGAAATGTCAGCTACTCAAATCAAATATTACAATAAGTATTGTTATTGTAATTGTTAAAAATATTAAAAAATATGCTAAAAAATATAATATGCTAGTCCCTGCTTATAATTTTGGTTTACTACTTGATTTGAAGAACAAATAAATTTTGGTAAATATTTTATTTAAGAATTCTCATACGTAATATTGATCTATTCTTTTATAGTTTTTATTTCCCTGATATTTTTTTATTTGATATGTTATTTTGTTATGTTCGTTTCCTTTTTTTATTTAAATTATAGATAATTTGATTCTTAGTAATAAATCTAAATCTTCACATAATCATAATCTTCATTTTCTTTGAGACCTAACACAAGAAACGTCTATAGAGAGGAGATTTGAGAGACACGATTGAAGAATCATAAGGATAGAGAGAGAGAGACCTGTGGTTTTTGACAAAAAATAGATTACAAAATAGGTAAGTGTGAGAGAGTGAGAGAGAGTAGGTCTGAGTGTGTGAGGCTTAGAGAAACAGATGAAGGTCGAGGTTTAGAGAGAATTGGCGAAAAACAGAGAGAGCTGAGAGAGAGTATGTCTGAAGGAGGAGAATAAAAGAGGATTGAGAGAGAGTCAGAGAGTGAGAGATAGATCGAGAGACAGAGAAAGAAAAATGAAAGGAGCATCGAAGAGAAGAGAGGGATTTGTGTGGCAAAAAACTGATTTGGAAAAAATATCCCTGCCACAACATCAAGTTGTAAAGACTAAATTGGCCTCTTGAAACCGAGAAATAGAAGGAAGAAAGACATTTAACCAACGAATTTTTTTAGTTTTGAAAATTTTAGGATAAATTATATATATATATATAAATATTTCAATCAATTAAAATAAATAAAAAATCATAACATCCAAAATAAGAAATTAATAGAGAAATATTTTAAATAATTATTAGAGAAATAGTTGGTAGTTGCTTGGATTAGGGAATTAAGTTTGACAAATATTTTCTAAAACATTTTTTATATGTGATATTGAAATATGCTTTTGTTAGATTCCAGTTTCGTAGTATTTTATCATTTGATTATTTATTTAATTGAGCATTGGAAATAATTGTTATTTATTTCTTTCACCTTGTTTGTGTAGAACAGTATCCAACAGTTGAAACAATCATTTTCTTCATTGAGAAATGGTAAGATTTTGTAAATAATATTTTTAAAAAAAATTAACAACGAAAATATAAATTTGTATAAAATTTAAGTTTGTAAACAATTTCTTGAAGATCATGGAAAACAACCTACAAAAAGAATCATGCATAAAGATTTACTAGAAGAGAAAAAGGAAGAGATCCGTAGAAAACAAAGAGAAAGATATGCTAAACAAAGAGCATCCAGAAGCAACTCGATTCGTATAAATGATTCGACATCATTTGGTGATGATGATTCTAATAGATCTATTGGTGATCAAACGACTACGTCGATTGCTCGATATTCAAACAATGATATCCAATATACAGACAACATTCAAGACTTTAGTCTTGTTCAAAGAGTATCAAAGAGACAACGGAATTCTGATATTCATATTGATATCACCAAAGAGGATTCGTCTCGTGAATCATGTGTTCTTCCTAGTGTTGATATCTGTGTCATTAATTCAGAGACAAATTCATCCATAAACAATGTATCCGAATCTTCTAATCAACTCTTTATCCAGCAGGTTCTCCTCTAATCATTTTTCAAAATTTCTTATTTAGCCATCATTCTTTTTTTTTCCTCTGAGATTTCGAAATATATTATACAAATAGGATTCATATGTTGTTCGAGAGGAGTCAAGCTACGAAACAAATATATCGACACCTTATAGGGGTAAGAAACTTATATAAAATTAGTTGGTTTTTTTAATTCAATCATCAAATCAATATGATGAATTTGCGTCTGTTGCCTTATTTTCATTTTTCAACAAAATACGTCAATTGCATCACGGTTCTATTGGATTTAGACAATTGTTGAAGATAGTGCCATCTGAAGCATATTCTCTACCATTAGTACCCAGTTGCATACATTGTAAAGTAAAGCGATTCTACCATGAAACAACTGGCTTTTGCTGTGCTGATGGGAAAAATTCTTTAGCCACAAATGATGTTTCTGATCAGCTATATGCATTGTTCACCTCCAACACGGATGAATCTACACATTTTAGGACATACATTCGAACTTATAACAACAAGTTTGCTTTTACATCCTTTGGAGTGAAATTTGATAAAGATCTATGTAAGAGAAATAGGAGAATTTATACTTTCAGAACTTAGGGACAAATCTATCACTATATCAACGATTTGCTTCCTTCAAATGGTCGTCCTTCTTATCTCCAGTTGTATTTCTATGATACAGAGCATGAATTAGAAAATCGCATTTCTGATTCAAATAGAATGGATCCAACAATTGTAGCTCAACTCATTGATATTCTTCGCATCAATCCATAGTCTATTTTTTTCCATTCTCTTGGTGATTTGCCAGATTTGGAAAATCAAAAAATTTGTATAAGATCAGATGCTGGCCTAGATCAGTGTGTATTCAATGCCCCTACATCCTCACAGGTTGCAACAATATGGGTAGAAAATGATGATGGAGGTCAACTAAGAGGACACGACATTTTTGTCTTTAACCATGCTGGTGGAAGTCATATAGTTCAGTACTATTTTAGATGTTATGATCCGCTGCAATATCCACTATTATTTTCTTTTGGCGATATTGGTTGGCATCAAGAAATTAAAAGGGTCAGTAGAGGAAGAACAACTACACATAACGAAACAAGCTAATCAATAAATCCTCAACAATCAGGGACTGCAGAAGAATTACTTGCAAGAGAACAGCAATGTTAGATTGTGATATTAATATTCAAAAATTTCATTTAGTATGTACGTCCAATTTAATAACATTTCATTTACATTCTACTTTTGTAGCTTTAAACAAAGAAAGGAATGATCCAATTATTTCATGCCGTGAATATTATTGCTACAAATTGTAAATAAGAGAAAATGTCAGATCAATTTTACTACTTTCTGGTCGACTACTGCAACAATTTGTAGTAGATATGTATGTTAAAATCAAGACGTTAAGATTAGATTATTTTAGAAATAACCAACAACATATTCGATCAAAGGTATATCAAGGTATTGTTGATACCATTACGCTTGGGGAAACAAACGCTTCTAATGTTGGGAAACGGATTATATTGCCTTCGTCATTTATTGGAGGTCTAAGAGACATGAGGAAAAGATATATGGAAGCAATGGCTTTAGTTCAGCGTTATGGCAAACCAGACATTTTCTTAACAATGACGTTCAATCCAAACTGGCAAGAAATTACAAACGAATTAAGTCTGTATGAGGAGAGTCAGAATCGACCTGATTTGGTTGCTCGGGTCTTTGATGCAAAATTAGAAGAATATATCGATTTGTTAATAATGAAATGTATCCAGCAGTGTATAGTTTACATTTACATCTGGAGGATCAACACCCAGTGACTTTCCGAGCAAATGACGATCTAATTAACGTTGTCAGTTTAAATCGTTCCAGAAAATCGATGTTAACAGAATTCTTTGCATTAAATAGAGTAGATGATAATGCAAAGAGATTACTGTATAAAGAATTCCAGAATATTATGTTTGGAGCCAACAATACAAAAAGTCGACTCCTCGGAAAAAGAAAACTGTTATAGGTCGTATTGTTACAGCAAATCCATTTGAAGGCGAGAGGTATTATCTGTGGATATTACTAAACCATGTAAGAGGACCTTTGTCCTTTGAAGATCTTAGAACAGTTGATGGTGTTGTGTCCCCAACATTTCGCGAAGCAACAACAATGCATGGTTTGCTACAGAGAGACAGTAGTTTAGAAGATTGTTTATAAGAAACATCTCTATATCAAATGTAGTCCAGTTTTAGACAGTTATTTGCAACAATATTGGTTTATTATAATCCAAACAATCCGAGGGAACTATGGAAACGTTTTGAGCAAGACATGTTAGTTGATTTCAAATCAACAGAAGATTCTATATCAAATGTAAGAACCCAAGTATTGAAGTCAATCTCTTTCACAATTGAATCGATGGGTAAAGACATTAATTCCTACAATCTTCTTGATGACGACATCTGTTTTGATGAAGAAGAATTTCAATCTAGAGAAATCGATGATGAATTGACTGTTGAAATTCCAGAAGAAGATATTGCTGCATCAAAATCTCTTAATAGTGAACAAAAACATGTCTATAATGCAGTGCTGGAAAAAGTATTTGCAAACCAAAATGCTGCATTCTTTGTAGATGGCCCGAGTGGGACAGGGAAAACATTCTTATACAATACACTTCTCGCAACAGTACGATCAAAAAAATTGGTAGCACTTGCAACTGCTTCATCAGGCGTTGCCGCATCTATTCTTCTGGGAGGTCAAACGGCACACTCATGTTTCAAGCTTCCACTTGATACTGACAAGGAAGCACGTGCTGTGTCAGCAAACAAAGTGCCCTGGCAAACCTATTTCTTGCAGCAAAATTAATAATACAGAATGAGGCTCCAATGACAAGAAAACAACACATAGAAGCATTGGATAAAATGCTAAGAGACATCAATGATTCGGATGTAACATTCGGTAGAAAGGTTGTTGTTTTCTGCAGAGATTTTTGATAGGTTTTACCCGTGGTTCGTAAAGGAACAAGACAAGAATAGGTTCATTCCAGTTTGGTTTATTCCTATTTATGGCTTACATTGACCAAGTTTCGCTTAACTGAAAATATGCAAACAAGATTGGATCTAATTTTTTCAGATTATGTGTTAGAAGTAGGCAACGGAATGCCACCGAACACAATTGATGAAACCATAAAAATTCCGAATGGGATGCTTGTTCCCTATGATGATGACAACACTTCTTTAGATCATTTAATAGAAGATGTTTTCCACAATATTCAAGAGTATTCAGCAAATATTTCAACTATGATGAATCGGGTCATATTAACACCAAAGAACGGTTCTGTTGATGAAATAAATGTTTTGTTAATTCATAGGTTCCTAGGTGAAGTTCAGCGATATTACAGTTTTGATGAGATAATAGATGCATCTGAACAATCAGTTATGGAAGATTTCTTAAATACTCTAACCCTAAATGGACTTCCGCCTCATGAATTATTACTCAAGAAAAACTATCTCATCATGCTGCTTAGAAACATTAATCATTCAGAAGGGTTATGCAATGGAACCTATTTAATTTGTCGGGACTTTTGATCGAAATATTATAGATGCAGAAATTGTAGTTGGACACCATATCGGAAAAATGATGTTCATTCCAAGGATACCATTATTACCAAATGTTGATGAAAATAGTAGTTTTCCATTTAAATGAACTTAGTTCCCTATAAGATTAAGTTTCGCAATGACTATAAATAAGTCATAAGGGCAAACATTGGATTATGTTGGGATTTATTTACCTCAACCAGTTTTTTCACATGGTCAATTATATGTGGCTTTATCAAGGGCGAAGACAGCATCTACAGTGAGGATTCTAATACGACCAGTGTCCACTGAACAACGTGAAAATAACTGCACAAAAAATATTGTGTTGACGAAATTTTACTAACATTATCATGTTCAAATTAATGTTATACAGGTAACTAGATTTAATTGTATAGTTCCAATTTACTGTCTATTATAATATTAATCTCTATATGACTAATATTCAATTATTTAATTAAATGTCTTCGTCAATTGCTCTGGTAGGTCATGAATTTAACTCAACACTTGTTATACTTATGCATCTGAAATTTTTGTATCTAAAAAGGGAAAAAAATGCAGACGGTGTATACATCAATAAAGGATATTACTCCAAATACAAGAAATTAAAAAATTAAGATGATCGTTGCGGAGAAGCTACTTAAGCGAATAGGCCAACACACAACTGTGAAGTACCAAAATCTAACATTATTTGATGAAGAGGTATAATATTTGTTAGCATATATTACGTTTCAAATTTTTAATATTCTTTGAAATTGGAGGTTCTTAAATTCTATCATATATTATATAAAAATATTAATGATGCTGCACTTATTTATTTATCTTTTTACAACATATTTTGTTTAAAAGAAATCAAAAATACAAAAATTATTAAAAAAAATATTTTAGTAAAATAATCCTCATAATTTTATATAATACACTATTAATCACAATTATTTTTATTGTTGTTCCAGGGAAATCGAGTGCAGGCAGCAATGTTTGGAACTGATATTGACCACATGGATGAGACTTTAAATATTTTCTAGTCATATTATATCAGCAATGCACATGTCAAACCAGTAGATCTAAAGTACAAAATTGGAGAATATCAATATCAATGGACCCTGAACTCAAGAACAATAATAGAAGATGTTCCACAAAGTGAAGAGTTAATAGAGACACCAAAATATGAGATCGTCTCATTCAAGGACATAGCGGCCTACAAAGAGACGATTGGAGAAATAAGTAATTTAATTTTAATTTTATTATGAATAATAATCAATAAATTAACATTTCTATTTGAATATTTAGATATTTTAGCTATTGCAATCAAAATTAAGCCAACTAAAGAGGTAACGACAACATTTGGACCAACAACAATCCAAGAGATATCTGTTATTGATGAAAGGTAAAAAATTCTTATAACTTCTCATTTCTTTTAAAATTGAATTCCAATATTAATTTTGATAAATTCTGTTAATTCTTTTAATTATTTCAATTTTGTAGCTTGAACCCCATATGTTTGACTATATGGGGTCGATTTGTCCAAGACGAATGTCAGAAATTATTGAAGATAAACTAATAATACTTGGAACAAAAATATCTGTTCGATCAAAAAACGGTATTTATAATAATTAAGCAGCTTAGTTATTTTTCCGTATTATATATGTCTGCATTAATATTGATCTCAATTTCAACAAAGGATTGTCTCTGTCATCACGTCCGTCAAGTACCTTTACAATCAATCATCTTCTTCTTGAAGCAGCTACAATGAAGAAATGGTAATTCTCAAAAATTAAATATTACATATTAATGCATTTATATTAGAGTTAATTATGCGATTTATGTAATTTATCTACATATTTCATTTCCTTATATTATTCTTTATTTCTGTATTTTAAAGGCAGATAATAATGACTTGATCATTAAAAGTATTATTGCAAGAAACTTGACATACCCATCTACCCCTCTGTTATCTATTGGTATTCGAGAAATTATGAAGAATTGCGATATTGCAGAGTTGATAAAGGGTTTGCAACCCATGGAGGTAAATATTATTTTATTAATAATAAATTAAAATATTTTCACAAACATTCATTCTAAAAATTGATTATGATTTAATGTAGAAACTAAAATTCTGGATAGAGGCGAAGATAAATGTGATTGACTTGGACCAAGTATTTTATTACATGTCATGTGTTGGTTATAATAAAGGAACTGAATATAAGTATAATGAAAGTTTCGTTTGTATATATTGCGAAAGTCAAGGGGTCTGCAAACCACGGTATATATCTTACAATTTAAATTTACAATCGATATCTAATTTAATTTAGAATTTAGCAATATTCAAATTTAAAATAATATATTCAATGCATTTAAAGTACTAGGGCATATGTTGAACTGGACGATAATACTGGAAAGATAGCTGCTATTATGTTTGGTGAAGTAGCAGAAGAGGCATTTGGTTGTTCAGCAGTTGAGTTGATGGAACATTCTGGAGATGTATCTTTTAAATTTTTTATTCAAAAATTGAGTTTGGTTATAATGAGTTAATTAAAAACGAAATTGGGTTTTAATTAATTATGTAAAGCTATTCATTTTTTTTATTTTTTTTTGTAGGAACATCAACCATATATTAAAAGCGTTGCGGATAAATTATCAACAAAAATCTAGAGGATTCAAGTTTATGCAGATCCAGAGAAACTGAAGGAGAAAAAATATAAGCACTATAATATTAATGTCCTCTCTATCGAGGCAATGCAAGATGAGAAAAATACTGGATCATCATTCTAAAATCAAAATTATCTTAAATAACTTTCATAAGACTATGGACGACGTTTATTTACAAGACCATATTATTGCTTCTATTAATACTCTTCTTTTGCTTGTGATGTTAATTTATATGACATAAACATTATATCGTTATTTAATTAGGTCAAAAAATTATGTCCTTATTAATAAAAAATTAATTCTTAAAAAAATAAAATATAAACTAAGCAAACATGTATTGCACGTTACTTTTACCGTGTGTGTATATATAAATATATATATATATATATATATATATATATATATATATATATATTGTTTGAACACTGCACGGTTATATATGTCCTAAATTAACAAGCTAATTCTCCAAAGGAAAAATGCTTCTTTTATATATCGATAGCAGCTAGGCTAGCCAGCTCCTACCAAATTGGGTTTTTTTTTTTTTTTTAAACAATTTTTGCGATCCCGAAACAGAGCAAATGAGTCAAAATCATGTTGTGTAATGTGTATTCTTTTCCATGGTTGAAAGAAACACCATGCATGCATGTTGTTACAATCCCGAAACAACACCAGCACTATACCCAAACCTATCGTCGAAAGAAGAGGGAAAACAAAAATTGAATAGTATTAACAAGCTGGACGCGCGCTCGGCGCTCCTTTCACTACGCCATCAATGGCTGGCCTAGCTAGCTAGCTAGCTTCATTTTCATGAGCCATGGTAAAGGAGACCGAAAGGCAGAAAGAAATTTCCACGTACCCCAACCTTGATGATCTCTTCATCCTTCTAACCATTGTCTCGAAGAACGGTAGAGGTCGTACGGAGCCCAAAGATAATCTATGGTGCATGGCTTCCTAGAATCTAACCTCAACCATGGCTTCCCTTTCCCACTCCAATGGAGAAGGCTAATTGGGCCAGGATGTAGCCCCCTACATTTCCCTTCGAAATTATCACCACCCAAACCATGTTGGTTCCATCTGTGATCGACTGGCTTGATGTTCCCAGCTAAAACAAGCAAGAATGGTGGCAAAGACCCCAAACGGTATATCCTCTTCTTCTTCTGCACTGCCATCCACTCTTCAACCTTCTCTGTATACCTTCCTTCTCTCCATTTATCCACGTCCATCACCATCACTCCTGTGTTAAAATAGCATGGATTTCTTTCTTGGAATGTTTTCGACAAATCAGGATCCAACCAAAACACCTCGGTGAAATACTGTGTGAAATTTGCACGGCAGTATTCGGGTGCAGCCACCACCTTGTTTTCCATGTCCACAGCCCATAGCTTTGCGATATCGTCCACGACAACAAGGTCGGAATCTAGATAAATGACCCGCCCTACATCGGCCGGGATGATGTCTGCAAGGTAGATTCTTGCATAGTTAAGAGGCTGATCCAGAGCTTGTCGGATGGACCTAGAAATCTTCCCATAAACAAGGCTCGAGTCGAAGCGGTAAATCTTGAAGTTGAGGTAAGGGAAGGTGGATTTTATGCTTGAAAAGAGGTCGGCATCCGCAAAGTGTGCAGAAAGGAAGTGGAAGGAGAGGTTCTCAGGGCATGTGGAGTGTTGTAACATTGACAGAATCGCAGCCATGGTGCCACGGAGGTAGTTTGCGTCAAGGGTCATGGCTACATGGATAAGATTGTTGTGTCCAGACCCACATTCACCCCCGTTGCGAAAGGCGGGGGCTTCATGGAAGATGGGGAGGGAGCCAGAGGGCCGGCGAACGACGCCGAGGCGGACAGCTGTGGCAGTGGCGGTGGAGGTGACGGGGTGGAGGAGGAGGATGGACAGGAGGCCAAGGAAAAGAGGGAGATAAGAGGATCTGATCCAAAAGGCCATCCTGTCTTTATTTTCTTGGGATTTTGTAAGGTTAGAAAAGAAGCCATTGGAAAGGGTTTGCTAGCTTAAGAGAAGAGGCGGTTTGAGGTGTGAGGGATCAGAGGTTGGGATCCAGATAGTTTTGATTGATGGTTAGGGTAAGATAGAGAGATATAGGGAGGGCGATAATTGTGGGAATCAATAAAAAATGGTTGGAGAAAAAAGCTCGGAGTGTGTTGTCTTAATAAGACTTACTTCATATTAATGTATCATCATCAATATGTCTATCAACATGCATGACCAGTTTAGAAACTTCTTTGAAACCAGACATTTCTCTTTTTTTTTTTTCTTTTTTTTTTTAAACAATTTATAATGAAGACCTTTATAATTTATTATATAATTAATTGATCAACTACGTACAGTCTACTACTAATTATTATTTTTCCTCTTTAATTAATTTGTTCACTATATTTATATATTTCATGACTTCCATAAGAAAGAATTAATAATAATTAGTATCCTTCTTTTTATTATTATTATTATTGGTTTTAATTTGCTTTGTATTTTTCAGTATAAGTACTACTTAAATATGCGGCGAGATGATCATGATTTTGAGTGCATGCATGCAGTTGCTCTTGCTGAAACAATTTTAAGGACGTGCTGCATGCATGCATGGGAAGGTTGATCATTAGCTTTTTGCTGGACATAACATTATTATGTTTATTTAATTAGGTTTATATAATTATTACTGTTTATTAACTGATCATCATCATATCCGCCTTGATTTCCAACATTAATTTGATTCTTCTTATAAATTCGATCTTCTTTTTTATTTTATTTTTATTTTTATAATCGTTCTAATTCCAAAAAAAGAGAGAGAGAGAGAGAGAGAGAGAGAGAGAGAGAGAGAGAGCTAATGTTCTGATCTAAACATGAAACAAATTATATTTTTATTCATTTTACTAATTAAACTACTTTTCATAAAAAGTAGTGTTATAATAATCTTCGGTTTTCTTTTGGAAAAGGAGCTGATTTTGCGAATTAGGGGGGAATTAATGGAGATTTTTATAAAATTAAAGAAAATAAAAAATGGAAAAGATATTAACTGAAATTAATTATGGAATCAATATCATATTATTTTACCAATCTTCGGTGTATATTTAACATTCACTAGTCCTGCAGATCAGTACAAATCTTGAGACCCTTCGAGCATTCACAAATTATAATGGGTGTTACAAGCTGTTAGTCCATTGGGCCTAAACAGTGGCCCGTATTGTCCAGGCCCATATTACAGTTCTAGGTGGACGGACAGTGGTATTATTTACCTTGAAAGAAGATAAAAGATATCAACGACCGCCCCCCACCCCCACCCCAAAAAAATTTAGTTTCTACATATATTAAATTACGGTTTGGATAGTGGGATAAGATGATTTTAGATGAAAATTAAAAATTAAATAAAATATTATAATTGTTTTGAGATTGAAAAAAGTTGAATTGTTTATTATATTTTATGTAAAAATTTAAAAAAGTTGTAATGATGAGATGAGATGAGATGAGATAAAACACTTTCATTATCCAAACGGAGCCAAATTTCAACTCTGTTTGTCCTAAAGTTAACACATGGTTTTAATTATCAGCTATCCAAAAAAAAAAAAAAAAAAACACATATATATGGTGACACCTTGCACTGCCTACATGGTGCTAATTTGGCAAGCCAAAAAATAAAAATAAAATAAAAAATTGGCTCACTTTGTTCATTTATTTAATGGGTTACTTAGGAGTAGTTATTTGGAGCTTGAAACTCTGACAGCATAAATGTATAATTAATGTGAAGCTTACCCACATAATCTACTCATAACATATCAACATTATAATCATTATGTTACATATGTATCAAGATCCTCTCCTTTTTCTATACTCCTTTTCCATTTCCAATACCGCCTAATTTCAATACATTCCTACTGGGAATATTAATTAATCCATTATTAACCTTTTCATTAAAAAATATTGTTCATATTTCTGATCATTATTTATTAAGTTTTTGTTATTGAGTTTCACAAATTAAATGAGAAGGGAAACAAAATTTTCATGGGACCCAAACGGAGGAGGAACAGGAACAGTAAGGGTCAATGTGATATGCTTCGTCCCACATCTTTATTCAATCTTTTTGGTTTTGTTTTTCCAAAAAAAAAAAGAGGAAGGGATGCAAGGTAATCATAGGAGGCGAACGATTAGAATCTAAATGGTTGCATTATGCACTCATGAAAACAGGAATTAAGACTGTAAAGATGTCGGTAATGCTATGTTTTGGCCCACATTGGCCAAAAGCCTAATCACACCAAGCTCTTTTACTCATTGGGGTAAAAAGAAAGTGGAGATAGGCAGAGCTTTTAAGGCTTTCCAACATCTTAGAGATTTGTCTTTGAGAAAGTATATGTTAAGAGATGGGATTGGGGGGGGTGTTTGAGTGAGGCAGGGGATGTGGAAAGTTGGGTTCTTAGATTAATTACTCCAACTTTTAGGAGATGACAGAGAGTTTGTAGCAGAGGGAACATTATGGCCTCCATGCTTACATCTCCATGCCTGGCCCTCTCACAATTATCAATGGCTTCAAAAAGAGCTACGAATCTCTTGAAACTCTCCCACCATACCTCTCTCTCTCATGGGTTCTTATTCTCTTTTCCTTTCTTTTAGAAAGGGGTGGTTATTTCTCATATTGAATGACAGCATGTTCATGTCAGCAGCACTGTATCAGAAATTGGGAATTTTGGGTAAAGTTCTCACCAAAAAAGCAGAGAGAATTTAGTGCTACATGTTTTAATTGTGTTTAAGGTAGATATTCAATGTTCACATTCTGCTTAGATAAAAGCTGTATACACACACACGCACACACACACATATATATATATATATAAGCAACAAGATGATGAGATTACAAGGAAATTAGTCTTGTAAAATAGGAATTATTTCAACAAAAATTGTGTAGGTTGGAATAGGGCATGATTGGGGGTAGCAGACTTGAAAAATATAGCTAGGGGGAATGGAAGGGAGTAAGGCAGCGAAGCACTGTTGAAGGCCCTGAGGCAAAGAAAGGGTCTCAAAGTCCCCCAAGAAAATGATGCTTTGCGTGGAGCAATCGAGAGAGATTCCGATTCTAGAAGGCAAAAAGATCAAAAACAGAACAGAAAATATAGACACAGATCAGCAGAGTAAAAAGAAGAGAAAATAGACACATATCAAAGCACGAGAGGAATGATGCTTCTCTCTCTCTCTCTCTCTCCATATTGCTGGAGATAGATTTTGCTGTGGCAGGGGAGGGCAGGGCTCGAGGTGTGACAAAGAATATCACCGAATATTATTATTATTATTATTATTAGGTCACACCCATGGAGGGAGGGCCTGCTGATTATAAGTTGGTTTGTGACTTTGTGGGGACTCTGATCTGCAGAATTGCAGAAATATTATTACATGTATATCCACTTCCCTTGCATGTCTGTCTTTGTTTCGTTTTGTTTTGTGGGAGCCATTCTAAGTAGATTAGGATGCATTTTAATATTGGAAAGCTCCACACTTGTCACCATTCAAGCCCCTTTCAACTCCATGATGACCAAATTCATCTTCCCTAGCTAGCTCATGTTAAGGAAAAGATGGATAGATAGATAGAACTACTCCAACCATGCTGATCATCTGCATGAAAAAAATCAATTAAAAAGCCACTTATCATTTCTCGAGATCTCTTTGGAGCATGCCTGGCTAGCTAGCTATCCTTTTACCCAAAAAAACATAAAAAAGAAGTTCCATTAAACTTGTTTGTGACTGTATTCATCAAAGATTCCACTTACATATCATTACTCATGCCTTTTATATATATATATAGATAACGAGTTCCCATATTTATTTGAGAATTTTCTTAAATTTGTGTCTCTGTAATCATTAAGATCCTTCTTACAGATAATAATCTTATGCACAAGTTTTATTATGTACATAAATAAGTGACTCCCAATACATATTCGTTATTTTTTATATTGGTTTTAGTATTCTGTGATCTATAAAGTTGAGAACTCTATATGTATATATGCAGCTTATGTGTCCATAATTATCATTTAAACGATCGAGAATATATATATATATATATATAAAACATATTGCATTCATTAATAACAAACATTACAACTTTGACTTGAAATATACATAACAAACCAATTACAACATTAATAGCTCCCCAGTATATAATTATGACTGACATCATGGTCTAGTCTATGCTGCAAACCTCTACAGATTATCGTTTGAGAAATAGCACAAGTCTATCTAAGACAAAATTTATAAACCATATACTCTATCTAAGACGGAGTAGAGGACATACTCTATGGACAAAAGTCCAAGAGACTGTATTTTTTGTTTTTATTTTTCGAAAACAAAAGACATAAGAGAAATTAAAGATATATGAGAAAAAAGAATTATATTTTGGAAAGATATAGAACCACATTTTCAACATTGGAGGAAAAAAAGAAAAAAAAAGTGACTGTGATGGTGCGTGAAAGCTATGCGCCACCGGCCTGAGAGTATAGTGATCAGTCAAGCTTGAAGTAGCCGGTGGTCCTGGACCCAAAAAAACTGCGTGTGGTTACAGAAGAGCATCATTAGCGGCGGCGCGTAGATTTCACGCGCCCACTTTGAACTAGCCACACGCACAACGCCGTTCGGCTAAATTGTTTGCCCATCTAAAGGATCAATGACTTGGAAAACCTGCGGTAGGGCGTGTAGTGGTCACCGGACGCCAAAAAGCAGCAAATCGGCCTCCATCAAGAATATATATATTTCTTTTACATAGAAATTAATGATTCACAATATTTTATTTATTTAAAGATTTAAAGTAACAAATTAAACAAAATTTAAATAATTTAAATAATTGTGTACGTAAAACTTTGCTCAATCGGAACAAAACCCAGGAAGCTGTGAGTTGCTATCAGTCTGGCCTATGGTTGTATGTATCGCACGTAATTTGTGCATTCACTCGCGTAGCCATCAATTGCCATTAACCTCTCCCAAAAAAAAAAAAAAAAAAAGGGTTTTTGCCTACGGTTTGCCTGATTTTGACTTTTCACGATATCAAACAAAGTTCATAGGATAATCGTCTCCACGTCAGCTTGCACAGCCACTTAATGCAGATTGTTCAAATTAGCTAGGAAAAGTCAAAGGATAGGAATAAGACATATCGAGCAGGGCCTCAAATCCTCCCAAGAAAACAAAAAGAATCGAGAGTGAGATATTATTGAAAGGAAAATATATGAACCCCAAAACTCTCGAGGATTGTGTGCACTAAACTAACTTATCACAGTGGCTCGATCAGCTCATCCAAACACAAAGAGTGGTGGGGCTCAGTAAGCAGCTTAGGCCGGCAATTTTGTGCGCATGGTACAGTAGCACTCAGGGCTGCAGCTCGCTCGATAGTGCTCGAAAAAAACATATCAAGTATAGATACATGACCTAGCTGTGTATTTGGTTACATGCATTTTGCTCTACATGTGTGCAAATGCGCGCGTGCAAGCATGTATATATGGCGGCTAAAGGGCGCTTTGTAGTATACATGAAAAACAAGTGCAGATTGTCGCACAGCCGAGGAGCCAGTGGGGACTCCTTGTCCCAAGAACGCATTTGGGGCCTAGAACAAGGATGGACCCCAATGTGCAAGAAGTTGGGACACATGCTAGATGATGTGGAGGCGGATGGGGCCCGACCATGGTGGTTGTCGGGGGGGCGCATACGGCTCATGAGTGGGACCAATCATGGGGTTTAGTGCTGCATGATTTTGGGTGGGGGAGGAGATGGAAATGTGGTCACTGGTCAGGCTTACAGGGTTTATAAAAAGGTTACTTAATTAGTGGGATGGGACCAATCAAAGATTAGGGTCTTAAAAAGGTCTTTCGAAATCCTTTTCTTTGTCCCTTCAAATAACCCAAGTTTTGAAAACATTAAAAAAAGAAGAACCGAATTAATTCAAAGATGGGGGAGATTTTGGCTGCCAAAACTTTCTATGTTTAAAAGGTAGGAGGGATTTTGCACAGAGAGAGAGAGAGAGAGAGAGAGAGAGAGAGAGAGAGAGACTGTGTGTGTATGTGTTTGGTTGATACTTTTTAAGTAAGATCTGATGCAACATTTGGTATGAAAAGTTGGGGCCGGGAAGTGGTTGACCATTTTTTTTTTTTTTTTATGACAAAGAAAGATTGGCTTTTTGTTTTGTCATGCATGATCTTGAATTACTAGTGTTATTTTCAAGCTTTGTGAATTGCGCGTGCAGCACAAAGAAGTGGGTATGTGGTCATAATGGAGGCTGCCAGCCACACTATAAGATTATTCATAACGCATACACTGATCTGCATCATTCCCCCTCCCCCCTTAAAACTGCAAAACTTTTTCCTTCTGAACTCACAATGTTCCATCATTACCTTCCCTTCCTGTATACCTAGTTAGCGGCCATCTTCCACTGTCTTCATATACTTTCATTCTTTTATACACACACACACACGCGTTAATACATATTATACCTTAGATATAGCTAGCTAGTTAGCTAGCTGATGATGATCATGTTCAATTATTGGTATAATCTTGGGCATATGTCTTTCATTTAAAGCCAAGCCAAGCCAGAAGGAGATGAGTGAAACTGTGACGCGGAAGGTACGTAGTTTAGGACAATCCCGTACGCAACTTCCTACAGAAGCCGGCCAACAAGTACTAATTGTATGCTTTCTTTCCTTCGGAATTACTGTACCCCTGCCCATATATGAAATCTACCAAGCAATCGAAGTCGAAAACTTACTTAAAGAAAAAATATGGGTTCAAATTTTAAAAAATAAAAGCAATATGAAAATGAAAATGGATACATTTTCTCATTTTTGAAAACTTCTATCCATTTCGGGGTAGTCAAAAAGTATACTCATGATCATGATCTGGAATAGTCGATATATAATTATATATACCTAAACTCAAAAGCTTTTAGAACAATTGTTTCGAGAACGAACCCTTTTCTTTGAATCACGTATATATATAAATATATATATATATATATATATATATATATATATATGCAGGTGAAAGGATATATACAGGTGAAATGAAAAGATCAAAAACAAGAAAGTGTGCATGCTTTGAGAAATACAAAAATGAAATGATTATAATGCCAACAGTACAGACTACATGAAATTCCATGGAGAATAAAAATGATGCGAGTGCCTTTGATTTCACGTACGGGGGCCTCCCCAATTCAAGGATATTCTCATTGTTTACAAGCCACGCTCGATTCCTTTTGTTTTTGTTTTTGTTTTTTTTTTTTTTTTTTTTTTTTTTTTAATTTTTTTTATTATCTTCTTCTTCTTCTTCTTCTTTCTATTATTATTTTTGCTAATTAACTTACAAATTTCTATTTTAAGCTAAAATACTGATGATATTCGGAGCACATCCGGCTTTTTCTGGATTAACATTTGCTGATCTCCCAAGGATCGACAATGCTGTCCCTATATATCATCAGTTTGTCGTCCTACAGTACTACTACTACTACTGTTAATGTAATTTTGGTACCTTTCCAGTTTCCATTATGCAATATATAAGGCCATCCTCGTATGATTAATAATTTCTTTGAGCTTTAGATCAGCTCTGCTTTCTTCTGTACGTTTATATGCAGGCTACTTGAGAACACGCATAAGCGGCGATCGAATTAACCTGATCAGTAGCAAAGCTAATAATTGTTATCATGCAGCATGAGAACGTAAATCTAGTTCTAGTCTATAATTATGTTTGTGATTCATAGTAACTATCATGCAGATAAATGAGTTTGATAATTAATGCAGATCATCGTAGCTAGAGCTATGCTTTGACCACCAACATATTTTCCTTCTTTTGTTAAAATGGACCTGTAGCTAGATTGATATTTGTTGTTTAATCTCGAGCAAAGGTTATCATCTTGTCCCATCACAGTACTAATGCTTGTCGTTTTCTTGTACCAGTACTGCTAACAGATATTCCATTGACTAGAAAAATCACCCTAATGATACATTTGATAAGAAGTTTATATTGATGTTGTTCTTGAAACTATTTACTATATTGCATTAGGGAGAAGAACTGTATATGTCAGGTGTGATATCTCATTGATAAAGGTAAATATGAGATATATTTTATATTATTTGAGAATTAGAAATTTTTGTTCTTTATAATGTTTTTCTGGAACCTCAATTGTATCTGTATTGACTAGTTTTTTTAGAATATATGTTATATGACTTGGATCTTCTATCAAGACATTACATAGTATTTTTTATCAAATCAAGATGACACTTAGCACTTTCTTTTTTTTTTTTAAGTATTTGGGTTGGTCAGATAATGGAAGTATTTAATAATTTTCTTTCTAATATATTTCTTGTAAATGACAATTATCCCCAAGAAATAAGACTCGGAATAAAAGTATTAATATATGTTATTTGCAAGTCGTTTATAAAGCATAATTATATCCTATACTTTTAATTCTCTTAATTTGCAAACCAACAGGGAGTTAACACAAAGTTCTTTGAAAATGATGTGCTATAACCCCATGAAATTGTGTTTATTTTGCAGCGTCTCTGTCTACTCTATGGGAAAATGATATGGCTTGGAAGAAACTGGTGATTTTGGACAGAGCTTAGTGACAAAAAAAAAAAAAAAGATTGCGCGTGGGCTTAAATTCCGTTTCTCTGTTCCTGTCTGCTGAAAGATTTGGCACAAAAAAATTCGAAACACATATCATCATATTATATACGTCATTATGGCTGCAATAATTACTCTTGGTTGCATAGCCCGCATGCCCAAAACAAAACAAAACCCTTCCTTCCTTCCTTCCCTGATCACTTCAACACTCCACTCTCTCTCTCTCTCTCTCACCCACCTATAAATTTCATGCACCCCCACTTCTCTCTCTCACCTGTAGTTCCACACACTTACTACATCTGTCTCTCTCTCTTTCTTTGCACATCTGTCTAGTTTGTCCTCTACCTCCTACCTCTCTCAATATCGATCTTTTTGCTTTTCATCCCATTAACTTAATGGCCGCCTCTGGTTTTGAAGGCTTTGAGAAGCGCCTAGAGCTCCAGTTCTTTGGGGATGACCCTGCAATACTGACGGACATGGGTCTTAGGCAGCTCGAGTTTGAGTCACTAGAACAAGTCCTGCATGCCGTGCAATGCACCGTGGTCTCGGCTGTGGGTAACCCCTACTTCGATGCCTATGTGTTATCAGAGTCCAGCCTCTTCGTCTACCCCACAAAGATCATCATCAAGACCTGTGGGACCACCCAGCTCCTCAAATCCATCCGTCCATTGCTTCACAAAGCTCGCCACCTTGGCCTCACTCTTTGCTCCTGCCGCTACACTAGGGGTAGTTTTATCTTTCCCATGGCACAGCCCTTTCCCCACACCAGCTTCAAGGAAGAAGTTATCTATCTGGAAGAGAGCCTCCCTAGCAATCTTTGCTATAGAAAAGCCTCGGTTATGCCTTCCAAAGTCAGCTCCCATTCTTGGCACGTTTTCACTGCTAGTGATGAGGCTCGCATGGTGATCAGCCCGCATGTTCCCGACGTGTTATACACACTCGAAATCTGTATGACCGAGCTCGACCGCGTCCTCGCTCGCAAATTCTTTAAGCGTCCCGGGGATGATAAGACCGGCGACACGGCCGGGAAAGAGATGACCCAGCTGACGGGTATTGGAGACATTAACCCCGGTGCTCTTATTTGTGATTTTGCATTTGATCCATGCGGCTACTCCATGAACGGTGTTATTGATGGTGACCGCTACTCCACCATTCACGTAACCCCAGAGGATGGTTACAGCTACGCCAGCTTCGAGTGCGTCGGGTCCATTTACGATGATCACGACGATGTTGTCCGAGTTTTGAAGAAGGTGGTGCAAGTATTCCGGCCGGCAACCATGTCAGTATCGACTACATGCACAAGCCATGAGGTATGGACAAAAGTGGCAACCGCACTCGAGCCCCTTGGATTGAAATGCCGGAGTTGCACAATGGATGAGTTCCCTGCGGCCGGGAGTGTGGTGTTTCAAACGTTTACGACTCGCCGGAAGTAAGCCTGGAAGATTTGGCACTAGTGGTGGTTGGTTGTGGTGGTGGTGGTGGCGGTAGATACGGGGGGTCAGAAAAGAGAGTTAGGTCCGAGTTAGAAATAGTTGTAAATTGTAGAGGCTGGCGCGGGTCATGATGGGGTGATGGATGATGATCATGATGATATGGATGAATGTGATTGGGCAATGGGGATGATGAATGTTGGGTTGACTTGTGTAGAAAGATAAAAAGTGGTGGTGGAGGGGGAAAGAAAATGTTATAACAAGAGATGAGGAGGGGCTGAATGCTGATGTGGTAAGTAGCACAAAAAGGTTGGTGGGATACAGGGATCATCATGATAAGGCACCCCACTTAGGCTCGCACGCCTAAGATTTTGAGAATGGTAGTGGGTGGGGAGAGGTATTAAAAGTACTGCACTTGTTTGAGGTCATGTCGTTTAACTTTCTCCTTCTCTATCTCTATGTTCTATTCTTTTCATCTTTAAAAAAAAAAAAAAAAAAAACCAAAAAAATCATTTTCTTTCTCTTTTCTGCACTAGCTGATCTCTCCTTTTTGTCTCTCTTGTTTTTTTTTTTTTTTCTAGATTACATATATATTAGAGAGAGAAAAAAAAGTTTCACACTTGTCGTTTTTATATAAGGTCTGGCTATATTAATATTATATAGCTTGAGAGAGAAATACATTGGGATTTTGTGTTCTTCTTCATGAGTTAATGAATGATCTTGTCAATGTTGTTCATGCATTTTATAATTGGTTTGTTTTCATGCATGCTTGGCTCGCTCGGCTCCTAAACAGTACTACAGCTTTCACGAACCTTTTTTTTTTTCTTCCAGCATCAGTATGCATGACTGCGTACGCACGCCCGCACGCACGCATGCAACAATATACATATATACCTCATGAGTACTACGCCTCAAAATGATGCAATCCAATTACGTACGACTCTTTCTGTGACATTAATATTTACATGATAAACATGATTATATATAGAGGCCTGCACGTACGTACACGACCATATGTAAATTGACTTGAAGATCACTTATTTGAGATGGTCATGCCCCTAGCTATCCCTTTGGCATGCAGCTCATAGCTAGCTAGGCCCGTGATACGCTAAAAAGAAGACAAAAAGATCAAAATAATGCAAAGTTTTTATAAGTTACCCCCGCGGGCCCAAAAACATAACAAAAACAAAAGGAAAAGCTATTATAACGTACTGTCTTTGTTTTGAGAATGACAATATCGAAATGGCCGGGGTGGCCAAAAGTAAGTTTTTCTTCCTCGTACTACTAGACTTTGCCCGGTTCTCTTTTTCTTTCAACATATGTGGATAATGTTAAATACAATCTTAAAATTTTAGAATGCGTAAATTTTGTATATATATATATATATATATATATGCATACGTCTCGTAAAAAGATGGACTAATCCACGTACGTATGTCTCATCGCATTATATATATATAGTACTATAATGTCATGTTTAACCCTAAGTGGAGATTGTCACGTACTTGCTTTTTTAAGTCATGGAAATTACCTTGGATAAGACTGACTCCACCTAGGATAAGGATACTCTGATTCACTTTAAATGATGAGTTTTTATTTTATGTAAAATATAAAATCTTTTTGTTTTTGGGTCTATTTAATCTTTTAAAAGCAATAATATGATAACTAGAAACCATATGTTTTACGGATAAGAATCTTATTATGGGATGGATTGGGCTTGTGTTTATGCAATCGGGGGACCCAGCACATGTCCATATCCTGCCGGGCTTTCCAATGACTAATCCCAACATAGCCCATCTTCTCCCACTAAATTTTGTCAAATCATTGCTTCAAAAAACATAATTAATCACCTTTCTATGGTGAGAATGGAACCAAATTTCTATTTTTTTTAAAAAAAATGGTATCTTATAATTTTATTAAATTATATTAATTTATAGCTGATAAAAATCGTGATTACTATAAACATTGTAGGGGAAGCAATTGAAATCATTAAAGTCCAATGGATGCTAAGAGTGACAAAATGTGACACGATTCATAAATTCAATATGAACACGACACGAAATTAATGAGTTTGAGTTAGATATAAATAGGTTCAAGTCAAAATAAGTTGACCCATTAACACACGATTAATAACGGGTCAATAATAAGTCAAACCGCTAACCCAAAATCAATCCGTAATAACTCGTTTAAATTTTATTTCAAAATTATAATTTTATTATTGTTGAGTTGTAATATTAGTATTTCTCAATTTTTTTATTTATTTTTATTTATTTTTTTAATTTTTTACTGTTGGGATTGTAGTTCTGGACTTATGCTCATATTTTTTATTGTAGGATTTGTATAATATTGGTTTTATTATAGACTAAAATTTGAAAAATATTAATATTTTTTGTTAGTAGGTAGTCTTATTATTTTTTTAGATATTGTGATTACTAATAAATATAGATTTTAACTTTTATGTGAAATTATGTTAATCATGTCAAATAGGTTATGTGTGTTAGTTCAACACATTTTATGAAATGGGTTAAAATGAGTCGTGTTGTGTTGATCTATTTCTAATTAATTATTAAACGGATCAAAATGGGTAACACAACACTATCCGTTATTTAAATTGGTCGGTTTAAGATTTAAAAGTTTGACACATTTAGCTTAGTGGGTCGGGATCGGGTTAATCCATATAGTCGAATGTCTATGACTTGATACGACACGTACACAATCCACAAAGACAAATTTTCACCCCTAATGGACGCTACAATTTATGTAATTGTGAATCGTGAAAATTATAGTCGATGAATGTTATTTTTGGGGATAAGATTAGAGTTTAACTACTCATGATATTGAGGTTGCATAAGGCATTAGAAGTTGAGGGAGACATTAACTTATGAGCACAAACATGGACCTAGTCTTAAAGATCCTTTGCAGGTTCCAGATAGACTAATTACAAGGTCAAGAGCCAAGGAGGCAATGCAATGATTGATGCAATCCACTTTGGACGAGTTTAGCAAGAGCTCAACATTCAAAATGGGCTTGAAGGATGAAGATCTAATTTTGATTCATTTGATACAAGTTATGGAAGAGGGCAACAACATGACTTAAAGGCTTTAAGCACTTAAAGGCTTTCAACTTGTTTAATTCATTTAAATGACTTATTTTATTAGTTTAAAATAATTGAGATTATTATGAGAATGACTTAAGGGGGCCTATTCAATGGCATATTGGAAAAATTATTATTTTGTTGAACTAAGATTTCAAAAAGTTATTGTAGCCGTACTATAGGCGTACTGTAGACGCGATACTATTCATTCAGGGGTATTTTTGGAAGATGAGGCTTTATTTTAGTTAGGGTTTTAGTTAAGTTTTGGTTTAAATACTCTTTGTAATCTCATTTTGATCAGTTTATGAAATTTGAAGAATTTATTTATTGTGAGTTGAGTTTACTCCTCTTATTTTTTATTGAACTTTTGAACTTATCAAAGGTAAATCACAACCTTTGTGGCGTTCCTCCTTATAATCTAGGTTCTTAAGACAGATTCTTCAAGGGGTCTAGATTTTAATATAATCTAGATTCTTGAAACGAGTTCTCAACGGGTCTAGATTTTCCATACATTGACTTGATTTTGACTTTTTTGAAGAGTTTTCCAATTGATTTTGGATTAAAAAAATTTCATTTCCACATGTTCATATCATTAACAATGTGGCCTTTTTTGGATTCGTAGAGACGAGACAAATCAAAATTGCATGCTAATGGGGCTGGCTAGAGGGATTCTAAACCCATGACTCAATTAATTCCTAATATATAATCGAAGCATCCGCACTATAATTAATTAATTTATAACTCTCAATTCTTTGAGTTTTGAGTCCAAACAACGTCATGAGGTTGGCCGGGAGAGATCGTAATGCTAGGCCAATATGCATTGCATGCAATAAGAAAGCTCTGATCCTATTACAACAAAAATAAGCATTTATAATTAGCTATTTACGATAAAAATGACTATTTATAATAATAATATACTCATCTTGACAAGAAATAATTATTTTCAAAAAAAATAATTAGAAGGTTTTCTTATAGTAATTAATTATATATATGGGTTCCCATAATGAAAGAAATATACATACATGAATAGGCCGTGTTGGGTTCTAATTTATAGTAATTAGATTCAGGTTGTTGTTTAGAAGACATAACATACTTTGTGGAATTGGTATCCTACTATTCTAGACTAGGGCTACATTATTTTATAAGAAAATACTAATATACCGCCTGACTTTACCTCTTCATTTTTACAATTCATGTATTTAATTTTTTTTTAATTTTTTTACTTAATGACTAAGAAAATAATTTTTAGTGTATTAATATATTTTTTTATTTTTTAAAAATATTTAAATATATTTAAAAAATGAAAAAATAAATAAATAATGTGCTAGCAGGCACGCCCGGTCAAGGTTGATTGGCACGCTAGCACTGCCCTATTTTATATGGGTGGCTCTATAACCACCGCTCCCAGTTTCGTTGGGAGCCACCGATAGTGTAAAATGTTATATTTTTTTATTTTACTTTTTTATACATGTATTTTTTCAACACTGTAAAATATTTTTTAAAAAAAATAAAAAAATTATAATTTCATTAAAAAATATTTACTTAATCACTAAGTAAAAAAAAATTAAAAAAATTAAAAAAAAAATATAGCAGGACCGGGAGCGGTGAGAGTAGCTTTACTCATTTTATATATGCCGTGCTTCCTAGCCAGCCTCTATGACTGCCTCCATCTGCCATTGATGACGACTTATCTCATGGGGCTCTGGTTCTCTTCCTCTCTTCAATGTTAGTATTATGATGATCTCTCGTTTGTCTTGTTCATTTACTAGATCTACTTCACATCGCACTGAATCTTGAGGGTTCTCACTTTTCTAAGACAGGAATATTAGAGTGTGTCCAAGTTCGCCATTGAATTCTAACACAAATCTTGCTCGCCTTTCAATAAAGAGTGTTTTGCTCACCTTCTAACCAGCCAATTGTGGTCTCCTTATGAGTTGGGCCGATGGGCTTTTATGGGTCTTGCAGGCCATATTTACAACTTCCCTGAACATAAAATTTTGACAAAAATGTTGTTGAGACATGGGAGATCAAAGTAGCTCATACAGATTTGCCAACCACATTACTCAGTAAATCCTTACTGTCTACAAGAAAAATTTTCTTGACGTTAACAGGATTTGGCCTAGGATCTATAACAGTCATCAGAGCTTTCTTTCCAAGAACTGATCATTTGAAAACTCTTCATTTCTTACAAATCTTGATTCTTTGAAGGAGCAAAACTATGCATAAAAAAATAAAAAATAAAAAGAGGTTACCCCCATTAGTGCATTTCTTGCAAATGCAAATCCAACTATCCAAGCATTAAGAAGAAATAAAATTTCAAAATTATATCAGAGGGATGATCAAATACCTCTCTACAGACTGATTCAAAAAAGAGTTTGACATCGGCCTGAGAAACTTGTGCAAAATGAACTAAAAAAGTTCTGATAAAGATGATCATGGATGCATGCATGCCACATACCATATAAACTCATTAATCCAAACAGTATAAATCCATTTTGTGATGTTTCATTAATTCCAACTCATTAATACAAACTCATTAATCCAAATAGCATAAATTGATTTACTCATTTTAAAAAACTGCACATGAGAGAGAGAGCCCAACAATAGAAAATGCACAAAAATAAAAATCAGAAACTTATTAATCCTAACAGTATAAATCGGTTTAGTGTTTTTATTTTTATTTTTTTTTCAAAATTTTTTTTTAAATCCCTTAAACATTTTTAAAAGATAAATAAAAATCACACACTCATTAATCCAAATAGCATAAATCGGTTTACTCATTTTTAAAAAAACTGCAAATGAGAGCCCAATAATAGAAAACACAAACGGAACCAAGAAACAGAATCAATAAGAAAATATACAAACCCAACAAAATATATAAAATAAAGATACCTATAATTTTTAAAATAAGAAATAGCAACTTCTATCAATGCAACAAAAAAATAATAATCATAAATGAAAAAGTAAAAGCCATTTTTTTTTCAAGAAGCTACAAATCAAAACTGAATAACAAACAAGACAAATGAAACCAAAATAATCGCATCAAACAACCAAAAAAAAAAGTAAGACTCAGTAGATCAAGACATATCCAACGTCATAACAACAAAAAAGACAAACCAAACCAAAAACCCCAATTGATTAATGCAAAAAAGTGAGTAAATCGAACAAATACAAACTTCGAAGCAGCATAAACTTCAAGCCAAACAAAGTAGATTCTCTATCAAAACCAAACCAACAAGTTTAAACATAAGAAAGACCACAAATTTAAAATTCAAACCATAGAAAGTCACCAAGGAAATCAAAGAGAGACACCAAAAGACCACGAATTTAAAAACAAAACAAAACAACTTAAATTAATGGAAGAAAAAGAAAGGTAAAAGCCATCTACCGCTAGATGCAAAAAAAAAAAAAAGTCACCATCACTTCTCCACTCCAATAATCTCTCTTTTTTTTATCAAAAAAAAAATATATATTTCTCTTTCAATAACTTTCCCTTAATTAATGCAATTAATTTTATAATTATTTTAGTAGTTAATGTTTTTTTTATCTTCTTTTAACTGTCCAGGCTAGATATTTCTTTCAACAGTGTATCTCTATCGTCTATTATTGCCATTTCATGGTAGCATCCCTTTTCACTCTTAAAAGCTGTGTTTTTTCACTTACTTTCTCCTTTATACTTTCTACCATTAAAAGTACAGTTTGAAGATACTTTTTTTTTTTTTAGGCAGCAAATATGCTATAGAACACTTTTAGATGAAAGCATTTTTAACAAAATATAAAAATCCAACAAAATATATAAAAGAAAAATAAAGCAACTTCTTTTAATCCAACAAAAAAAATTGTAAAATACATGTTTTTTCTTCGTACCTAGAAGAATATCTATCAAGGCATGCAACCTCAAAGCAGCATAAACTTCAAACCAAACAATCCAAATCTCCTACAAAAAGGAATAACCATCTGTTAATTTGAAAAATAAGAACATATACATATTAGAGAACACCAATTGTTTTCCAATGTGTTAGCTATGTGTGGAGAGGAAGGAAAAATGGGCTAAGCAATGAGTTGGGTCAAGGCGGAAAGGAGCCTATGTGGCTTGGTATGGTGGAGCTGCTACTACAACACGGAGGCGTGTGACGTTGTTGAGAGCTGTGAGAGAGGAAAAGAGAAATAGAGAGAGTGAGATACATAGAGGGCAAGGCTATCAGAGAGATATCTACAGAAATGAGCTTATTGGCATGAGGCAGCGCACGTGGTGGTGGCGCTAGAAATCGCCGAGGTTGTGACCGAGATGAGAGAAACAGAGGGAGAGAGAGGCGTTGGGGCTGGATCTCAATGCTTTGATGGTTTGGGGGATTGCATCTAGTGGCGCTACTGCTATGGGTGGCTCAGTTGGTGGTTGGAGGTGACGAACGACGTCGCTAGTGGCTACTGAGAGTGAAAAGGAGAGAAAATGAAGGAGTGAGAGAGCTATGAGAAGAGAGGGTTGCATCTGGTGGCTAGAGGCGACACATGGTGTCGCTGGGTGCTGTCGTGCTCCATGGTTGCTGAGGTGGAGATAGAGAGAGAAAAGAGAGGTTATTTGAGCTGAGAAAGACCTTAGGAGAGAGAGAGAGAGATTAGCGTATGGTCTCGATCTTTTGGATAATAGCACTGCACTCGGTGTAGAAAACATCTCATCACCTCACAACAGACAGATAATAGTGGAAAGAAGAGAAGCAGAAGGGAAAAACAAAAACTTACACTGACACAAACACTCGACAGATAAGAATGAAAAACAAGGAAAAAAAACTCTCATTGACTGAGACATATAGACCCAAACACTCAACCCATCTCCTCAACCTGACACACTGACACACAAACCCATCAGCCAATCCCTTTTTCCAAACTCAAACCGTCCATTTCCTGCCCTAAACAGTAAAAGACCATTATGGACACATAATACACAGACGAAACACACAGACGTTTAACAAAAGTACAAAAACAACAAAAGGAAAAAACAGATGAACAAATATTACTGTCAATTACTGTTCATAAGCGATAGACGCTTTTTATCATTGAATAGATATTCCTAAAAAAACAAAAAACTAGGCAAATGTATCCCCACCGATCGATTTGAATCGTTTCAGCAGCCGGAGTGCTGCTTATATGGTTGAGATCACATGAACATATATCCTTGTTTTCGTTGGCTTTGAGACCCCCTAAAACTACTTACGTTTCGTTAAGAATGCGTGATGCATTAATATAGCCAGCAGAGATGATTTTTTACTTTCCACCGCCAGAGATTAAACAAAGATCATGAATTCCTTCCGGTTTAAGTAATAAGGGGCACATGATGTGATATGTTCGCCAATATACAGAAATTAATTCATTCTTTTTTAATTTGGGTTGGGAAATAACAACCCCAGTAAGAGCATATTCAAATTTTGCTTAATTATAATTGAAATAGTCTGTATTAAAGTAGTCAAAATTCTTCAACTCCACTTTTAAACTACAATATCTCAAAACTCTTCTTCAAATTTGACAAATTACTGTTTATAGCTAGAAGAAATATTTATTCCAAAATTTTTTATGCTCTAACCCTCTCCTCTCTCTCTCTCACCTCCCTCCTCCGTATTTGATTATATATATATATATATTGTAACGCCCCAAATCCGGTTGGCCCGGAGAATTACTACCTGTCACTTAAGAATATGTTTCCCAACACAACTAAAATAAAACTCCAAAACTTTATTAGCAAAACTCAATCTCATGTAGTCTAAAAAAAACCACATTGAAAACTCTACAAAGTCATTATTGCAGCAAAATAAACTAAGGCGTCTAAAATCTCTCAGTAGTCGTAACAAATCAAACTAATACTTTCATAAGTCTTACTAAACCCAAGCCCAAAATATAAATAAATCGAAAAAACATTAAAACTAAAGGACATCAGAATTCATTCTTCTAACATCTTCTCCCAGCTTAATCATTCACACCAATCTAATCCATGTCCTCAGTTGGACTCTCCACATCATCTGAAAAATATTATGAAGATAGGAGGTGAGTTATCAACAACTCAGTAAGCAGAGGACATATGCTAGCATGCAAACATGAACATTTACAAAGTATAGCATGCAGAACAAAACATGTTCCAGAGTTATCATGCAGAGCAGAACATATTTTCAAAAGTAACAGAGCGATGGTTTTAAGACACGTAAAACCCATAATACTTTGGCATAACATAAACTGAGTATCATCATCAGATCAAAACAGAGCATCAAACAGAGCAGAGACCATGTTTCACCCCCGTGGTAGGGTTGTGCTAACCCCGGTAGCCAAACCAGACAGAGACAGAGGTGAAATCTTTCCTTTATTCTTCTCGGAGCCCCGAGTGTGCACACAGGAAAGACCACAATAAAACCACTTTGTTTCCAAAGTGGGTGCACTCAGAGACAGAGAAGTTGGTACCAACCCAAACAGAGCAGATCATAATAGAGCAGAGCAGAGCAAAGCAGAGACAGAATCAGATACGAAAATCAGTACACCATACCAAAGGTTTTCAAATGTTATATCAAAATAATACAGAGTATCAAAACAGAATCAGACAGTTTACACACACTGAACACAAAAGTCATAATATCTTTTCAAATAAATGCACAACTTTTCATATTCTCAATATCGCTCATTTTTCAGATTTCAGAAATCACATGACAGAATTTAGCTCATGTCTACACAATGCATGTCAGAATATATTTTTCTCTTTTTCGTACAGATTTCATGAGTATGCAAATAAACGACCGAGGTTGGTTTTTGTTTTTTTCCAAATTCTCATTTCACCACAAAAATATGCAAAGTTTTCAGAAAATCAACCTCAGTCTCAAATAATTCGTGTAAGGCCTAGCATAGGAACCCCGCTTATCTGAACAACTTAGCTTATCAGAATTTTCCTCAAAAATGTCGAGTCGAATATAAATCGTCACTTATAAAAAATAATAACATAATTTCCGTAAGTTTTCAATCAATCACAGATTTCGACATTTAATCCTAAACTTCTAAAATAACCTATTTTAATATCTCAAAACTTAAAACCCTCATAATCCCAAGATATATCATCACTTCCTAAAAATCACCAATATGCACCATGACCAACGTCCAACTCAAAATACCAATATTTAAACCCGAAACAGCCAACAAATTTCATAGCATAAACCAGTCTCACACTAACAACTCCATCATCCAATCCAACCGACCCCCCTTACTTCTCGGACTCAGTCCGGCATAACCAACAAATTCACAGTAAATATGAATTAGCGCAGAAATACATTTAAATCTCAAAAGTTCTTTGGAAAAAATACTTACAATGCTATAATATAATTTTTGAAAGATCACGGAGTTGTACGAAGCGACAATGCAGCAACAAAACAGTGCCAAATGCACTGTGGCCGAGGGTCTCAAAGACTCACTTTTGAACGGGTGCAAACGAAGACCCGAGATTGATAGGGTATGGCCTAGGGATGTCGGTGAAGCTAGTAGTGGTGGTGGTTGGCCGTGGGTGGTGGCGCAAAGGATGGTTATAGTGAAAAAAATACCCAAAACGGAAATATTGATGGTGGGGCTTCACCGGTGACAGATTGGAGGTGGGGTTGGATCCATTGGGTTGTTAGGAGGTCGAGGATGATGTGGTGAGAAGATGGTGGCCGGAGGCGGCGCAAGGAGTGTCGCGACTTGGTGATGCTCGTGGGAGCTAACGGCGGCGCAGTTGGGGCTGAGATTACAGGGTGGTGGTCGCCGGTGGCTGGGGAGGACGGAGGGCCGGCCGGTGTGGATCACCGCCAGCGCACGGCGGCGGGCTGGGAGGATGAAGGAACGGACGGAGAGAGGAGAGGGAGAGACGTGCCGCGCGAGAAGAGGCCAGGAAAAAGAAAAGAAAAGAAAGAAAAGAAGGAAAAAAAAGATGAAAAATGAAGAAAAAGAAAAGAGGAAAGAGAAAATGTATGAAAAGAAATGAGGTCAAATTCTCACATCTTGGATCACAAAAATGATCCAACGGAAACGATTTTAAAATAGCAAGTGAAATAAAATAATTTAAATGCAGTGATTAAAATGAAAATAAATAATTAAACCCAATAATAAGCTAATTTAATATGAAAAACAATTTAAATGTATTACAATAATCAACTATAAGAAATCATTTCAGAATAATTTTCACAAAATTAAAAATCATAAAAATAAACCCATTAAAAATCCAACTAATTTTAAAACAAGAGAATAAATTTTTAAATTAATAATAATAATCTTTCAATTAAAAATACACTAAAATATGGGGTGTTACATATATTGACTAATTTCTGATTAATTTGTTATGGTTTGCCTCTAAAAACTTAGAATACATGGTTGAATTTTGATGTATTATAAGCTTTATGCTTGCATTTCTCCTGTAAGAGAAAATTGAAAAAAAAAAAATTTTCCAAAATATTATGATACAAAATTTTTATATTTGTATTGAGTTTTATTGGACATGATGAACATGTATGAATTGCTATTAGAAGACAAAGGCATTCCTCACAAGAATGGTAGATGCGGTCTGTGTTGGATAATTAGGTTGAGAAAAAATAAATAGTTGAGAAACAATAAGTTAATTAAAATTAAAATTATTAATTAATATATGGTTAGTATAATTGTAAGATATAAAAAAAATATTATTATTAAAAAAATATTATATTATTTTAGTTAAGCCAATGTGAGGTTATATCTTTAATAGTTTTGGTTTTATGTAAAATATGTACTCTTAGCTAAGTTTTGAAGATGGCTTTAGTTAAACAATGCTCAAAGTATCCTATAATAATGGAGGTGGTTATTAAATTGATTATTTTAAAGTGAGCTTACTTTTTTTTTCTCTTTCATCACAAAAAATGAATTTTCAATATTTATTAAACTCCCGATTTTCAAAAATTAACCAACCAAGTGGAGCATACTTTTCATGATAAGAGAGTTATGCTTCTCGAAATTACTGTAACACCCTGCTTAAATAACTATTATATCAACCCTTAACCTTACATTAACTATAATTTTAGATTATTACTTACATTAGTGTAGATGGTGAGGTTAATCTTAATCTTGACACTTAATACTGTTAAACTAATGATTAGACAAGCAAGCCAATTAATGAATTTAGTGAGGCTTTTAGGACATTAGAGAATCTATGGGCCTAGCCCAATATCCCTTAGGCCATGAACCCACACACTTGACCCTTTTTAAGCCCACAAGGCCCAAAGCCATGTTTGAGTTTATTTCACTATTAAACTTAAAAACCCAATACATTATACCATTGGTTTCCTTAAACCCAAATCATACCCTTAGTACCCAAATTAAGTTTTGAAAATTGGCTAAGGCCATTAACCATCATACTTGAGGTTAGTAAACTTTAAGACATGCTTTGAAGCTTAATTGTGCTTAATCTTTTTTTAAACTTTTTAATTCAAATTTTTTTGAATTAATACTCCATTAAATAATGATTAGGCCATGTTAATACCCTAGCTAAACCATCCCATATGTCATTAAGAAAAATCATATCAACCCCAAACCTTGCATCGATCGGTTTTGTATATTATCTTTTGTAATGCTTGGACCGTTTTACCCTTGGGCCCAACATTTTTGTGGTTTGTCCTTAAGGGTAATATGATCCTTAAACACCTCATGAGACCCTTTCAAATCCAGTTTGAGTGTTGGACGAAAATAGTTACACAAACTAACTCAATAAACCAAACCGAGTGCGCCTTGGTCTAGTTTGTGTAGGAACCGGTTGGGTTAGAATTTGACCAACCATCTGCCATGGTTTGAACCACCAACCACACCACCGCCTTCACCACCTAATCCCCAAGGGGACCTCATGACCATCATGAGAATGTTAACTTAGATTTTCCCACCCAAAACTATCCAAAACTGAAACTCAACAAAAAAATCTGTCAAGTAGAAGCCATGTGAACCTGCCGATTAGCAAGAGAGGATTTCATGACTTTTTGCCAACTAAACCATGCCCCACGACCTGGCCACCATTGTAGGACCATTGTAGCTATAGTAGGGAAGAAATCATGGTGGTTTCAGGCCACTATTCCCCCTCAAGAGGACACAAACTAATGAAGACAATCTGAAAATTTCAGCAAACACCTCCATTGCATCACCCTATTTCGGGCTGCACCTTCATGATCACTTAGCAACCAACTCTCCACCTTTTACCACCAGAAAAGGTCTTCAATAAGTGACCTTACTCCTGCACAAATCAGTCATGATGATGATTCAAAAAGATAAGTCAAGACAATGAGCAAAACAGTCTAAAGAAACTCACTTTGAACCCATTAGCCCCATGAATGGTTTTGTTTGATTTTTCTTCTATTTCTTCCGCACCACAACTTGACCATCTCCCATAAGAATAATGTAGCAACTATATACATGAAATCATAGTGGTTTAGGGAACCGTTTTGACCTACACAAGATGACATAAGTGATGAACTGCAAATTTGAAAAACTTAGAATCATACACTATCTTCCACCAATCCTCTTGGACCAAAGCCAGCGTTCCCTCCCTTTGGCTGCCTATAAAAGGCCCCCTCACCCCCTCATTTCCTCCACACCTCAGCTCTAACATTTCTCTTGAGCCTTGAAGAGCATTTCTCCCTCTTAGAGATCAAAAGAGTGAAACCGAGTGAGTTCTTGGTGAGTTCTGGAGTGTTCTTGTGTAAGGCTATCTTGAGTACTTGGAAGGCCACGAAATTTGTAAGTTTTGTTGATTTTAATCTTAATTAGCATGTCAAGGCTTGTTTCCACGTGTTGGTACAAAATTTGGTTGAGTTTTGAGAAGATTATCATGCTTAGTTCAAAATCGTTTCAATTAAGAGATGGTTTCAATAATTAAATAATTTTAAGTGAAAATTTAGCTATGTCTTAAAAATGATTTAATATGATTTATCATTATCTTAACATGATTATGGAAGGTTTAAATTGTGGTTAGAAGCATGTCATGGTAGGTTTTGAATCTATCTTGTTTTTATCATCAAGTATGAATCGGTTTTGAATGAAGTAGAGAGTAAGGATAGAAGTTGGGATGATGAGTAGCATTACTCTTAAGGATATCTTAGCCATGATTAAGTATTGGGATGAACTCTATTATCCAAGAATTAACCTTCATTATGTCATTAAAGATGTTAGTGACCATTTTTAATTAAAAAAATCTCATATGCATGCATTCATAGGGATCAATAGTTAAAAACACACTTAGACATCAACTCGAGTGCATGCCACGGGTTGTGACTATTTGGGCAAGTTTCACTTTGATTTTTAAAAATCTAAGGGCATAAATGGTTTTATAGTGCCAAAAATATGAAGACCATGAATTTTGATTAAATTTGGTGTCTGTTTGCAATTAGTGAAAATTTAAGGCCTTAACGATAATATTTTAGAGTTTAGGGGTATTTTTGTAAATATCCATTTTTAAGCCTTTGATGTGGCGCCCACGACCCCCATGTAAGGAGACGCGGGAATTGAGACATCGGGATGATGACAACAGGGTCACACATCCCAACGTTAATGCCAAGTGTGTGTACAAGCAACAATGTATAAAAATAACGCAGCGGATATTTAATACAACTAAGTACCAGAATTGTTAATACAATTTAAATAATCAGTTAAAAGGTTTAAAAATTATACAGTCATCCATAATAAAAGTTTACAAGTCCCAACCAAAATACGAGTGATCCAATCACTCCTCGGGCGGAGCCGACTCCTCAGGCTCACCCTTATCCTCCTCTGCATCAAAATCTACGTTACCACAAAATGGTACTGCAGGTAAGTATAACCCAAATAACCACGAGATAAAAATACATTAATGCTACTAACATGCATGCATATGATGAGATATGCATTAAACCCAAAAATACTATTTTCCCTGAAAATAGATATTTTCCAACACACGCCAAAATCCCATTTTGGCCCAAAAATAATACTCTGTCATTTTCCCAAAAAATAACCCAATATTCCATTAACCAATACACCATAATCTCCCCTAGGGATCATCCGCACGTCCTGTCTTCGTAGCGATGCTCAGTTCAGCGCCCAGCGCGTTCGTGGCCAAGCACCCACTACGCAACGAGCGATGCCTAGTTCCGCGCCCAACGCGTACGTGGCCAAGCATCCTCTAGCCCCCACCAGCAAAGGGGCCACGGAGTCGGCACGAGACCATCTCGTCTGATCCCATCGTCGCGCAGCGACAATCCAGGAGACGTCACTCAGTATATTCCGCTCCCGAGTGACCAGAGGAGCTCCACCGAGATAATACTCCATCTCGGCTTGGGGTCGTGATACACAAGCACCCAAAATCCTTTAACACATGAAAACCCAATTTTTATGAAACACATGAACATGATGCATGTACACGAAAATCCAGTTTCTTTACAAACATGATCATGCATGCAATATGCTATGTACATGAACACCAAAACCAACAACCAACAATTCACAATTCACAATACCAATCAATCACACAACTCCGTCCATAGTCCATTTGACCCCCGAACTCCTCGGACTCAGTCCGGCATGTCCAATCAACCAGTTCACAATAACATGAGTTAGTGTAAGAAGTGGTGACTCAGCAACGTAACAGTGTAAAATACACTGTGGTCGTGGGTCTCAAATACCCACTTTTGAATGGGGACAAACTAAGACCCGAAATTGATAAGGTATGGCCTAGAGAGATCGGTGAAGCCAATGGTGGTGGTGGTTTGCCGTGGGTGGCGGCGCAAAGGGCGGTTTTAGGCCAAAAATGTCGAAATTGGAGATGGGCTTGGTTGTGCTTCACCGGTGACGGATCAGAGCCGGGGTTGGGTCCATTGGGTTGCTAAGAGGTCGGGGATGAAGTGGTGAAGAGATGGTGGCCGGAGGTAGCGCGACAGTGGCGCGCGAAGGAAGAGAAGGCCGCAGCTTCAAGCCGTGCGTGGAGGAGAACTCCGGCAATGGGGGAGCTGAGATTTAAGGGGAAGGGTCGCCGGTCGGTGGGGAGTTGAACGGTGCGGGCGGTGTCGGTCACCGACGGCTCACGGCGGCGGGCTGGGCGGAAGGCAAAACTGGACGGAGAGAGAGAGAGAGAGAGAGAGAGAGAGAGAAAGTGTCGCGCGGGAGTGAAGAAAACTGGGAGAAAAAGAAAAGAAAGAAACGAAAAGGAGAAAAATAAAAATGAAGGGAAAGAAATGAGGTACAATCCTCACATCTTGGGTCACAGAAAATGATCCAACGGAAATGATTTTAAAACAGCAAATCAATTAAATTAAATTAAACGTAATGATACAATGAAAATAAAATAATTAAATCCCACAATCAATTAAATTAAAAGAAGAACAATTTAAATGTACAACAGTAAATAAATATTAAGAAAACATAACAATTTAATTTTTACAATTTAAAGATCATAAAATAACCCATTTAAAATATCCGATAATTATAAAATAAGATAATAATTTTTTGAATTATTAAAAATAATCTTTCAGTGAAAATACACTAAAATTCGGGGTGTTACATTTGCTTTTGAACCTCAACCATAGAAGTATTAATACTAACCTAGTACTCACTAGATTTCAGCTGCTACGGCATTTTTTTCAATTACTCCAGAAGTTTGTAAGTTGACCTCTAACTTATACCTTGACAGATTATTTATTATTTATTGATAAATACCCCATTCATGTTTCAATTATCACTTTGAGTATAAAATATCATGATATATGATACATTGAGTATATATTTATATTATGTGTGATATTTCTACCATTTTAGCACATTGCATCTATAAATGTCATTTCCACATGAAAGCTTTGCTATATATGCACATGTCATGAAACATATTTTTTAACTTAACATGAAAATAATTGTTGTCACGACCCCAAAAGCTAGTATAGAGAATTATCCTAGTGAAACTTTTTTGTCCACTCTAGAGTGTTTAAGAATAGAGTGGTAACCCCTAGGTTAACGAAGAACGGCCAACAGGCTTCGAGTGACTTCTTTTTAAAGAACGCCAGAGCGAAGTCAATATGTTATAATACCTAATATTGGTGGATGTACACATTATGATGTTATGTTATATTTACTAATGCATTGAGAACTAGTTTATAGACAACGTAGTTTCAACAGAGTTGTACTACGGTCACTGGTAGGTACTCATAGTGCACATGAGGAACTATGATGATACTACATGTTATGATTAATTTATGAATTGTTAAAAATGATGGAATGTTATGATGAAAATATTATCTTTTGACGATTAAAGTAAAAATGTTATCTGAACGAAAATGTGTATCTCCGTTTTTCTGAAAATGTTAAGGAATCTGGATGGGAAACAAACACACATTTTCTTGCATTTCATATTTATTATTCTTTATGCATAATTTATTTTTGTGATAGTTTATTATTAACTTACTGAGATTTCATGTAAATCTCACCCCTTGTTAGCCCATCATTCCAAGTACTTGAAATGATAGAAGTTGTGTCAGGATATGAAGATGATGGATTAGATGGAACACTAGATTCAACTGATTGAGGATGAGCCTAATTTCGAGAGAAGACTAAATTTGATCATCATGTTTATAGCTCTAGTCTTTCATGCTCTAGAAGGCATGAAGAGATTTATTTAACTTTAAAAATTTTAATATTTAGTTGTATTAAGTTATGCTATAATTTAGCTTTGAATTTATGATGATCAGTAATGCATTGAGATGCTTTTGTTATTCTGGCATAAGTTATGTTTTCACCCTTCTATCCGCTGCGGTTATTGCATACTGTTAGTTACATATTAGGATGCATTACATATTAACTATCACGAACAGGGGTATGTGACCTTGTGTTACATGTCCCGACACTCTAAATCTCTGTTTCATCCCAAGCGGAGGTCGAGGGTGTCACAATTACCTACGTAAAGACAAAGAAAAATAATATTTGTAGTCGTCGGGTGTGTAAGTGTCGCATAATTTCTTTGAAAAATATGAGTAAATACAGGACCTACATTGAAAATAATAATAATTTTTTAATAGTAGATCTCACTTTTTTTAAAAAAAATAATTGTACAGCGCTAGTTGTTACGACCCCAAAAGCTGGTATGGGAAATTATCCTAGCGGAACTCCTTTGCCTACTTTGGAGTGTTTAAAAATAGAATGGTAACCTCTGGGTTGATGATTAACGGTCAACAGGCTTTGAATTACTTCTTTTTAAAAAACGCCGGAGCGAAGTCAATATGTTATGATACCTAATGTTGATGAGTGTACAAGTTATGATGTCATGTTATATTTATCAATGCATTGAGAACGAGTCTATAGACAACGTAGTTTCAACGGAGTTGTACTACGGTCACTGGCAGGTACTCACAGTGCACATGAGGAACTATGATGATACTACACGTTATGATTAATTTATGAATTGTTAAAAATGATGGAATGTTATGATGAAAATATTATCTTTTGATGATTAAATTAAAAATGTTCTCTGAACGAAAATGTGTATCTCATTTTTTCTGAAAATGTTGAGAAATCTGGATTTGTGACAAACACACATTTTCTTGCATTTCATATTTATTATTCTTCATGCATAATTTATCTTTGTGCAAGTTGGTTGTTATCTTACTGAGATTTCATATAAATCTCACCCCTTGTGGACCCACTGTGTACTTGGAATGTTTGAAGTCATGTCAAGATACGAAGAGGATGGATTAGATGGAGCACTAGATCCGATTGATTAAGGAGGAGCCTAACTTCGAGATGAGACTAAATTTGATCATCGTGTTTATAGCATTAGTCCTTCATGCTCTATAACACATGAAGCAATTAATTTAATTTTAAAAATTTTAATATTTAGTTGTATTAAGTTATGCTACAATTTAGCTTTGAACTTATGATGATCAGTAATGCATTGAGATGTTTTAATTCTACTGGCATAAGTTCTGTTTTCACCCTTCTATCCGCTGCGGTTATTGCATACTGCTAGTTACATACTAGGATGTATTGCATATTAATTATCACAAACGGAGGTATGTGACCTTGTGTTACATGTGCCGACGCTCTAAGTCTCCGTTTCATACCAAGCGAAGGTCGGGGCGTCACAATTATCTACGTAAAGACAAACAAAAATAATATTTGTAGTCGTCGAGTGTGTAAGTGTCACATAATTTCTTTGAAAAATATGAGTAAATACGAGACCTACATAAAAAAAATAATAATTTTTTAATAGTAAATCCTACTTTTTTTCAAAATAATTGTGCAGCACTTGAGCACTCGATGACTGTATGTAGCATTACTTTTTCTTTTTCAATAAAAAAAAAAAAGAAGGAAAGAAAAAGTGATTGAAAGCTCAAAATGTGAGAACCAACCTAGTATTTAATATAGAAAAATTATACTCATCATTCATACATCACATATAATTTTTATTTTTATTTTTATTTTGATTTTGATTTTTTATCTTATTAAATGTGTAGTGTATGGCTGATGAATAAATGAATTCCTTTAATTTAGCAGGAATAAAACAAAGAAAAATAAAAGTAAAAAATAAAAAATTATATGTAGTATGTGATGTAAAAATGATGAGTGAAGATTTTTAAAGACATGCAAAACACAATAATATATCCATACTTTGTTGCTCTGTTGACATATGTACGTTAATGTAAAGCCCTGGTCCCTCACGGTTTAGAGAGTTACTTCCTATCACTTAAAATTAAATTTCAACAATATAATTATTGACTCTAAATTCCCAATATTATATAGAAATTCTAATTCAAACTAATTTCCTCAATATAATAGATTTTTCAAAATGCCAAATCATCATGATACAATAAAATTTCTTAATAAAAATCGTCAATACTCATAAAAAATTTCTATGCTTAATCTACTATACTTAAATCATCTAACCTAATGCCTCATAATTTTGATCCACAGCTGAAACATTAATAATATCTGAAAGATATTGTGAAAATCAGGGGTGAGTTATTATTAATAACTCAACAAACAAATAACATATATTAGTATGTAAACATGAGCATTTACAGAATTCGGAATGCAGAACAAAACATTTTCTTTCAGAATGCAGAATCAGAATATTTGCTTTCAGAATGCGTAATCAAAACATGTTATCAAAAATATCAGAGCAACACTTTCATAAAACTAGGCCGTATGCCACTATTATCACCCGTGACTGGCCGTAACGGAAACTGAACAGAACATCATATTTAGACTTAATCAAAATACAGAATCAAAATCTCATGCCAAGATTTTTAGATGCCACAACATATCCAAATAGAATACTGAACAAATTCAAATCTTTTCACATATTCAAAAATAGTTTCAGAATATTTTCACATCACATGTACAAATTTTTATAAATTTCATATTCACTCTTGTTAAATAGTTTAGAAACAGAAAGTAGAAAATTAGCTCATATCTACACCAGTCATGACCAAAAATATTTTTTTTATACAGTTTTCATACATATGTAGAACACATATTTGAGGTTGCTTTTAGATTTATTTTCAAAACAAACATGCGTATTTTCAAAATCAACCTCGTTTTATTTTTTTTTTTATGCAAAGACTAGTATAGGAACCCCACTTATTTAGACTTCTTAGTTTTTCAGCAATTTTCCTCAATAATGCAGAACAAAAATAACTCGTCACCTATAAAATAATAACGTAATTTCTGTAAATTTTCAATTGCACACATATTTTGATATTTGAACCTAAAATGCTAAACTTTAACCTATTTTAATTCCTCAATACCTAAAATTTTAATAATCCTAAGATACCATCACTTTCCAAATCTATCAATATCTACTTAATTTTTTCGACTATTAAACTCTAAAATTAAATACTTCTCCAATCTAAAATATCATCTTAACATAATTATAACAAAGTCATTTAAAGTACAAAAAAAAAATCATAATTTTCATTAAATCAAAAATCTTTTGAAGGGTTCAAAATAAAATTTTGTACCTACTGTTTCACTTCAAAGATTCATATTTTAAGAAAAAATATTCTTACTAATAATATAATTCAAAAATCTATCTATCTTCTTTATAAGCTATATATTTAAAAATAAAGTAGACGAACACTAAACTTAATATAAGACCAACCTAAAGTTAGGGTGTTTTAGTGAAAAAACCATAAAATGCGTGGGTTGAAGTTGAACTTTACAACACAATATCATAAGTTAAATCATAAAACCATGCGACTAAATTAAACTCACTGACATAAGAGAATAACTCATGATAGAGAGGGAGGAGATCGACATTGGGTGGACGTCGATGGTGGTGCGGCTGGGAGCGTCAGCAGGGCATTGTGGAATGAGAGATACAGTGATGCGAGAGTGAAGTTTTAATGTGAGGATTGGAACAACAGAAAAAGGATGGAGAACCCGTGGGGAGGGCTCGGCATGGGGGCTTACCGATAGGTGGTCACGGTGGACCTAGGTGCTAGACATCGACCCGGGCAGCTTCCGAAGGTGGAGGCTTGTCTTCCGGGGTCTTCCACTGGCAGATGAAGGTGTGTAAGGGTGGTGGGTGGTCATGCGGGGGAAGGATCTAGGGTTGAGAGCACAAAAATTGCTCTGTTTTGGCATTGTAAAACAAAGGACAATGGTAACGTAGAGATTTAGTGGGTGGTTGGGTTGTTTTCATGGTGTTTTGAAGTGAGGTAGCGTGCGGTATAGGGTGACAATGTGTGGTCTTGGTCTGGTTCTTGTGACTTGAGTCTTGTCTTCACGGTGTATCTCCATTGGGTGGTGCCAAACGTGAAGCAAGGCTGTAGCGGTTGACATGAATCAAAGCTGTCTGTGGCTCTCGGTGGTCGTCACAGAGGAGGTTGGGCATGTGGCAGCGTGGTGCATGGCGGTTTACGCTTTGAGAAGGGAGAGACAAAGGGCTATCAGCGTAGAGAAATAATTGTTTTACCTAACTTGCTGTGGAGAAGAGAGTGTGAGGACCATTCCTATGATGGCGCGGCAACCCTAGGATCAATTAGGATTTCTCTATGAGAGGAGATTAGACTGTGCATGAAGGTGAGACGTACAGATCTATGGATACCTATTTATATCTATAAAGTTGGAAACCCTAGAGAAGAAACATGAGAGGGAGAATGGAAGATGTGCACAACGTGGGTTCCTCACAACTTGGCTTTTTTGGGCCATTTGAAAATATTTGGCCCACAACTTAGATGTTGTAGAACGTAAATTGGGCCCATTAGAGCGGTTAAAAAAAAAATTCTTTGTCTTGTCTGAAATCCTTCTCATGATTCGAGTATATTATAAATACCAATGGGCCTCGACTCACCTTCCAAACTTGCCTAACTTGTTTGATAATTTGTTAGGCCAAAAACCAAAAAAATAAATCTCACTTGATCTATAAAATATTAATTGAATTTAACCTAAATATCAATCTTAATAAAAATTCATATTTCATCAATACAAATTTTAGGCCCGTAACTTATTTCTAAAATTACTTATTAAAATTCAAGTAACTTCTCATCCATATTAACAAAAAATTTAGACCGAATTTCGTGTTTGTCCCAGTGTTACAGTTAATGTTACCCAATCTAATTAAAGCTGGAAGGACGACGGAGGGTGTAGCAAGAAAAAAGGTTTTTGATAAGGCCACTAAGTTATAAAAAAAAAAAAAAAAAAACTATCAAACCCACCCACGGAGCCCAAGCATTTTCCAAGCTGGAAAGCCTCTCCATAAATGCATTTTTAAGATTTGTTTTTATTTTTTATTTTACCCCTTGGAGACACCAGACACGTCAAGAGACATCCGTTTGGTTCCTTTACAAAGCTTTTGTACTCAAATGGCGTCGATCGCTTTTAACAAGAAACTTCCAAAACAGATCAGAGGACAGGTTTACAGCTGCAAGCAACCTACGGCATACTTCTACTTCTTGGGATGACCTCAAGGAAAGCCAAAGCGAAGCATCCCACTTTTTTTTAGGAAATTTTAGCTTTTTCAAAAAAAATATATATATATATATTTATCTTAAATTAACGAACAGTTTTTGGAAATAACATTTGATCTTAAAATTAGTAATTTTTTATTTATTATATTTTATATTAAAATTTAAAAAAATTATAATAATGAGTTGAATTTAGTTAATCTGCTTCCGCGCGCTTGAACAGTGCAAGTCTCTGGCTCTTTGCACCCGCCGCTGCCCGGGAAGTAAAGCGCCTGCTCTCAGCTTCCAATTTCGAATTTATAGATATATTGCAAGCAGAAAACGAGGCCCGGCCGGAGATCAGTACTGCAATCAGCAATGACAAAGTAGATCAGAGTATAGCCTGCCTGCCTCCCTGCCGGCGAAATGCAATGAGACGCCGGTTCGAGTTCCCAAAATTACATGAGAGAGTCAGAGACAAAAATAATTAATTACGTCAAGTCCATTCCACAAATTGATTTCTTTCCTTTCCTTCAGACCCCACTTTTCCTTTTCCATTCTCCCGCATCCCACGTGCGTTTAATTTCCTCTTTTCAAATGTACGTCACAACTAACGAAAAAAAAAAAAGAAAGATTGGGAGCAGATGGACAAATACAGTATATTATGTACTGAATTAAAAAATATATATATATATATATTATGTGAAGTATGTGAAGAGTGCGACTGATGTATTTAATAAGATATACGAATTTAAGTTTGAGTACTTTATTCATAAATAAAAAGATTGAAGATTACTTAATTAGTTTGAGTCAAAGATATAAAATTTCAAGCTTGCATTTAAGCAATTGATATTTTTAAAGAGCGCTGCTCATTATTATATTTTTTATCATCTCATGATGTGATTTGTGATATTAAATGATTAGTTTATAAGTAAAATATAATAAATAATATCTAATTATTTAATACCACATCATGAAATGATAAAAAAATAAAAAAGAAATAATAAATTTGTTGATTTTTAAAAGCAGAGTTTAAGGTTGTGTTTGGATGTTGAAGTGAATTGAGTTGAGATGATAAAATATTGTTAGAATATTATTTTTTAATATTATTATTATTTTGAGATTTAAAAAAGTTGAATTGTTTATTATATTTTATGTTGAGATTTAAAAAAATTATAATGATAAGTTGAGATGAGTTGAGAGATGTTTGGTAACCAAACAAAACCTAAAACCTACTAGATGGGGGAAGGCAAAACATGAAACTAAGCCGAAAATGAGAGAATATTGATGGGATACCTGGGGCATGAGAGACAGAGTTATGGTCCCCTTATCCTGTTAAACTATGTTATCCACAAAGCATTTCCAGGCTCTGGAGACACCTCTTTGCTTTCCTTTACCGAGTTGCACTCTGAATCTGTGGACTATTTATTATGCTCAGACGAAAAACAAACTTACAAAATAGATCAGAAGACAAGCTAAAAGCTACAAGCAACCTCCCTGATCTATGTTGAGATGACATCAATGAAAGGGAGGGCTTACATCCCACTTGATTTTGGAATATTTTGTAGTTTTGACATTATGAAATGATATGCCTGAACACGGCTAGAATATATTAACTACAATTTTCATGCACTTGTGTTTGTTTCCATTTGATTTTGTTTTAATCTTTGCTACAAAGGATTGCCAATCTGTCAATCATTTCGAGATAATTGAGCAAGAAAAAGCATTTCAATATCGAATGATATATAATTCACACTGCTGTCACTATGCTAAAGCAATGTCAGAGAAATTTCTGCAGACAGTACCTACTCATGCGAAGTGGCATTTTATTATTCAGCTTTCAATTTTTTTCCATCCACAAGCTGTCGTTCTATTAAGATCCAGAAGGCAAACAAAAGAAAAAGAAAAAGCCTCTTCAAAAAGTAGCATGACCGGTAGTCCAGAACTATGGTCTTTCTTTGGTAAGTCACCACCAGTGGCCATGCTTTACTATTAAACTGTTAAAGCTTCAATGATTCAAATTGAAAAGCCACAATGAATTAGATAACCCCATTTTCCACGGTGTACCCTGCAGTCTGTACAGTAACCTTAAAAGGAATCTCTCAGGAGTATCGAATTTCATTTTGAAATTTCAAAATTCTTACACAGATTGTTGCTCTTCCATCTATAAAATCTTGGTAATTGCCACTGCTCTTTTTGTTAGGATCGATGTTTTCTTGGAACACGGGCTTTTTGCAGACAAAACCCACACATGCACACCCATCTTCTCTTTCTCTTCCTTGAAAGAATTCCCATTTTGTTCGCCATCAGAGATTTCGGTACGTTTGGTTATCACCTCAATTCATCTCAATTTATCGTTATAATTTTTTTAAATTTTAATATAAAATATAATAAATAATTTAATTTTTTTAAATTTTAAAATAATAATAATATTAAAAAATAATATTTTAATAATATTTTATCATCACAACTCAACTCAATTCAACTCACTTCAATATCAATTAACATAAGATATTGGGATTTTGGACTGTTCAAGGGTTCATTTTTTATTTTTACCTTCTTCGCCTTTTGATGCTCTGTCTTGAGCCCTGATCTTGTACCCAAGAAAAAGGTCAGAGTTTTTCTTTGGGACCCCCTCCCCATAGCACGTTATCTTTGTGCAAGTGAAAAGCCCTTGTGTTGTCAGTACAAAAATGTCTCAAACTTTTATTGCTTCTTGGTAGCGCTTTCTCGAAGATTGGGTTCTCGGACTTCGTATCTTCCTTAAGCGGTCGTTTGCTTGAGAGAAAATTTTCCAAGAAATGATCTTCCTTCAGTTGTTTTGCTACTAGGTTTTTCCGAAAATTCCTTTCGTCAAACATGGGCTTTGCCCAAAATTACTGCATCAAGACCCACTGTTTCAAAGCTCAGGGGTACACGTTATACCTTTTCGACCAAGAAGTAAGCATCTGCAGCCTTTCGGTTCGAATCACTCTCCGTTTCTTCTAGGACTTTTCTCGAACACTTGAATTTTTTGGTTTTGGTCCTTTAAAATCGCCTCTTAAACCATGGGCTGCGTCAACGGCAAATGCTGTGGCCGGTACCCACAGTCATCAGATGGCGATTCCCGAGACTACAGAGAATCGGGTCCGTACAATGTGCAAGGTATACACGTACTCACACAGAGATCCCTGGAGTCTATTCCTGTTCCTTCCCACAATTTTCATTTGGAGTACTCGGTTCACACGCAGCGTGGTTACTACCCGGACTCGCCGGATAAAGAAAACCAAGACAATTTATGCATTAGGACACAGATTCAAGGTAACCCAAATATCCATTTCTTTGGTGTATTTGATGGGCACGGTCAATTTGGCGCACAGTGTTCGAATTTTGTCAAGGATAGGTTGGTAGAAATACTGGCTAATGACCCTTCATTCTCGGATGACCCTGTTAAAGCTTTTAACTCTGCATTTCTGACCACTAATTATGAGTTACATAATAGCGACATTGATGATTCAATGAGTGGTACAACCGCGATTACGGTGCTTGTTGTTGGGGATACACTTTTCGTGGCGAATGTGGGCGATTCCAGGGCTGTGATTGCGGTGCAAGAGGGGAATCGAATCAGAGCCGAGGACCTATCAAATGATCAGACGCCATTTAGGAAAGATGAGTATGAGAGAGTGAAGCAATGCGGGGCCAGGGTTTTGAGTGTTGATCAAGTGGAGGGGTTTAAGGATCCAAATATTCAGTCGTGGGGCAATGAAGAGTCTCAAGGCGGCGATCCTCCAAGGTTGTGGGTTCAGAATGGGATGTATCCGGGAACTGCGTTTACTAGGAGCGTAGGAGATAGTACGGCTGAGAAGATTGGTGTGGTGGCTGTTCCTGAAGTGTTGATGGTTCAGCTTACAGCCAATCATCTTTTCTTTGTTGTTGCAAGCGATGGGGTTTTTGAGTTCCTGTCCAGCCAAGCAGTTGTTGATATGGTATTACTCACGACCAATTCTAGAACGGCTTAAACAATTACCCTTATATGTTTTTCCACCTTAGTGGTTATTATTTTATTTTTTGGTCAATGAGACTTCAAACTTGACTTTCTTATTGCACAATTTTGTCTGGTGTGTCAATTCCTGTTTGTGGAGCTACTTGACACATTAAGTTCTTAGTACCCATACCTCTGCATATAAATGCACACATGCTCTATCTACATGGTTTTTGAGTCTGCTCTCCAAATTTACTTCTTGTGGTCTCCCTAAGTTGCACATTCAGTATTACTATATGCTCCACTTATACTTTTGTGATGTAAGAGTAAGCCAAAATCGCAACCAACAATAAATTTGTTTTGAAGATTGCCCTAGCTAGTATCTCTGAACTGATAGTTCATGAATTCTCTTGATGGTGTGATCTAAAGCTTAAAAATTGTTAGTTTTGGTGCTATTTTTTATTATTATTGATAGTATTTCTAAATTAGACCACATCTATCTAGCATAGCAGTAGTGTTCTGTGTCTCTTTTTATCGTTTATCCTGTATAAGGTTTGTTAGAAGGTGCACATTTGGGGGCAATGGATTCCTGTGTAGATGGGATCACACCCATCTTCTAGATGGAATCATCACAACTGAAAAGTGAATTTTTTTCATTTAGTTGGGGTCAACGACTTGATCAATTTAAATATTGTCATTTGTTTTAAATATTACACCTACTCTGACTTTGAAAATAAAAATGGACTAAATTGGTTTTATGTAGAAGCTTCTAGAATAAAGTTGGCTGCTCAATTGGAAATAATACCTTTGTTAACTAGCATGTGTTATTATATGCCAATCACAAGTTAATGTTACTTGAAACCTTTCATATCATCTCCACTCCTCATTTCCAAAATCTTCCGTTTTTACAATTTTTATATACCTCATAGATAAGTCAACCATCTTTCCATGCTATTGAGAATGAAAGATGGTTGACTTATCTATGAGGTATATAAAATGGCTCAACCTTCTTGTGGACCTTTCTGCTTATCAGTTGTCTCTGCTACCCTTTAACTCTAGCTTTCTCTTAACCTGCGCACAATCTCTAAAGAGTGCTTGAGGAAACAAAATAGTTTCCTACTTGTGCCCATTTGTTATACCGGATAACTTTGTACATCTGAGGGCCCTTGGGGATACATTGATACCTGTTTTCTACTTATTCCTAAACACCTTTGGATCTTAAATTCAAATCAGTTTAAGAGTATTACTGGCCAAGCTATCATTTTATGTAGTCCTGTCAATACTGGTTATTTCTTTTATTTTATAAGGAATGCATGATTGAAATCTGTTTCCATTTCTCATCTTCTCAGCATCAAATATGTTATATATTTGATTGGTTGAATTTAGTCTTTTTTGTTATGCCATACTCCCTTAAATATCAGATTTTTTCTGGTTTTCCGCCTACCATTTTTTCCCTTAACAAGTTTTCTGATGTCTTTCTTGATACAGGTGGCAAGTTATACAGATCCCCGAGATGCATGTGCTGCCATTGCCGGAGAATCGTACAAAATATGGATGGAACACGAAAACCGGACAGATGATATTACAATCATCATTGTTCATATCAAAGGTTTTTCTAATGTATGGTTTTAATTAAATCTTCCTTTATTATCTGCACATTTTGCTACCCTATCTAGGCTGAATTTCCTGCTTTTAGTTTCTTGCATATCGAAAAAATAAAATTCTTGTTGTTGCAATAGTAGTAGGTGGTAAGAATGATCAAGGGTTGCATACACACTTTTCCCTTGGTTGCAGTTTGAGAGGAAATCTTGGTTGAAAAAATTTGTAAATTACATGCATTATGTGGGAACACATTACGCACGCACTCCCATGTGAAGGAAATAAGTTTTTCTAACCCTCTCTCTGTTCTCTTGCTCAATTTTCCTTTGCCCACTTGTATAATGGAAAAAATAGCTGATCATTTCATTGATTGGTTTGCTTACCTAATTTAGAATGTAATTTCAATAGTCAGGTGCTGGTACTACAGATGGATCAAGTGCAACCAATATTAGGCCAATGAGGTTCAGAAGAGGAATTTCTGAGGTATCCTTTACCAGTGGCTCAGAGCTTTACCATTCAGTAAGAAGTGACTTCTCAGACCTACATCCTTGCCAGCATGTGGTTTCAACTAATCGAAGCCCGGCTATCATTGTTCCATCTCCAAAACATGAGAGGCCATCAGAACAGGTGGGTCTCTCAGTCCCTGTTTTCTATCATTTTATGACATGTATACATATATACATGCACATTCATACATGCAGATGTGTGTGTCTATTAGTACCTGAGTATTCTCTCTCTCTCTCTCTACTGCAGTGATTAGCTTCTATGGCCTTCAGGATGCTGCCTCACACCTCCTTGTCATTTTGCTTTAGAGGTGTCAATCTATCTCATTACTTATTTGTTTGAAGTTACCTACAATTAATAACTCTACGAAGGACATAAATTTTTATTTTATTTCTATTATTTCTTTGTGGTCTTAAATTTGCTACAATCAATCAATTTTTAAATTGGGGCCACCCAGAGTCTGCCATGGTCCGGTAATTGCTTGATGCATGTGGGATGGGGGACTGCATGGGTCCATCTGGAATACTCTTGTTACAAAAAAATAAATAAAAATCTATTTTAAAAGGAATTGCATTCAGTTAAAGCATCAATTTACTTGTTAAAACTACTTGTTAAATCTATTTTCTTTTTCTTTTTGGCTGGTAGCAGGATGTAGGCTACTGTGCATTCTACCGGCAGCAGATGTAATTTGCTCTACGCATAATAGGATATACTTGGTCACTAATCTCCAGGCGACAGCTTCTTTGCAATACTGATAAAACCATTTCTAACCAAGCGATAATCCCTCAGGAGAACAAGATTCTCTCCCTCCAGTTGTAGTCTCACCTGCTAACCACACAATATGAAGAATTGGTAGGAAAATTCACATATATTGAAGGAGGTTATGTCTATGATCCTTTGTATCTTAAAACATTTATGCATGCAGACCCTTCAGGATATTCCATAATTTATGCATGGAATCTGAATTCCAACGGCTGCAAATTGTAGAGGATACTTGTTAATTTTGATGCTACTCGATCTTTTGTATAATCTAGTTAGAAGATTTGAACTTGTCATGTCATGGGATGTAGCTTTTCTTTCAATAATGTTGCAGTTGATTCAATAATTATGCAGTGGTGTGAAAACTGTTATCATGGGCCTTCTACTTTTGTTCACTTAATATTTCCATTTGTTAGACAAAACCTTGTAGTTCAGGGTCCTACATGTCTTTGCCTTTCCGAGCAGCAACCTGAGTCCTCATCTAAAACTACTTAGAGCCGAAGTGCAAAACCAATCACTCATTCACTGGAAGGGCAAGTGATTCATGATGGTGCTGCCCCCTCCTGACATTGTAGCAGCAGCAGGACACTCCAACATCACGGGGAAAATCTAAGGTCTCGTTTGTTTTCAAGAAATATCTCATTTCATCTCACTTTATCATTACAACTTTTTCAAATTTCCACACAAAATAAAATAAACAATTCAACTTTTTCAAATTCTAAAACAAAAATAATATTAAAAAATATATTCTAACAATATTTTATTCAACTTTTTAACTTTAATCTCATCTCATCTCATCTCTGAAAACAAACGAGCTCTAAGTCAGTTTAGAACAGTACGGTAATAGATGAAGAACCTGAAGTCTTCCTTGTTTGAGCAGCTTAAGATATAAAAAAAAAGGAGGCAAGCAAGTACTAAAAGGTATTGGCATTAGGTCTTGGAGATACATGGAACAGAACTGCACTTACCACCAAATCTGGGTTATCAAATTCTGTAACTAGACAAGCAGCAGGTTTGATGTCTACCAAATCTGGAAGGCATGAATGAGCTTTGAGAGCATATTTTGCACCCCAAAACTACTTTTTTTTTTTTTTTTTTCAATTTACAACCTAAGTTACATAATGAAAGTCACACAATAGTTAATGTGCACCTCAAAAATATTACCTTCCTTTTGCACCCTCAAAGATAATCAGTCGTGATCGTTTGTGATATGAGTGTAAAATCAAGAAAGTTGTAGATTTAATTATTTATATTATTTTAACACTCTCAATAAGTGAGTCTAATACGTAAAATATTTAATTAATGAGATAAAGTGTAAAGTTAGGATTTGAATTCAAAATCTTTATTCTGATGCCATGGGAAATTACTGACTTATTCTCAAAATTTAAACTGATGAAAATATATAAGTTTAATTATTTATATTATCTTTACAATAAGTTTACAGTTTTAGCGGTTTAAAATCTTTAGATACAATTTGAAAAATTATTAAGGTTTGATTTCAATGGGTCCAATTTTCGGACTAGTCATCATGCATCGACTATTTTGATAGCTTAAATACATGTTAAAATATAGTGGGGGTTTGAGCATTGCCTTATTTTGAAAAAAAAAAATGAAAATGAAAATTTTCAGAAGATATTACCTCATAGGACTAAAAGCAGTTCAGTAAATATCGCCTATTTTTAAAATATATATATATATATATATGAAATTTATATAAAAAATTAATTTTTAATAATAGACTTCATTATTTTTAAAAATAATTGTATGATAATTACACAATTCAAAACAGTATTTAACATTACCAAAAAAATTCCAGATCTGTTCGCCTGATAAACTAATGGCAATCGAGTTCGGATTCGGATTCCCGGTCATTGACTGCCCCGGTCAAGTTATCGCAGCAGGAGATCTCTCCACGAATCGGACAACTCCCTATACGTCACGTATACTCGTCCTCTGAGGTACTTCCCCACCCCGCGGGCCCCCATGTCCCGCTTTCCCATCCATGTTCATTTTCCCCAAAAAAAAAAAAAAAAATGATTTACAAATGGGCTTGTTCGAATCGAAGGGTCAAAGAGTGGCGGCTCATTTGTGTGACTGTGATAGTAGCAGAGTTGGTTGGTATGGCTTCACCGGGTTCGGTTCAGAAAACAGAGGAGGAGTGGAGGGCTGTCCTCTCTCCCGAGCAATTTCGGATTCTTCGAAACAAAGGGACAGAGTAATTCCCTGCGCCTTTTTTGCATGTTTTGATGGATTGCTGTTTGGTTATATTGAGGAATACAATCCTTGCTTTAATGTGTACTTGGCGTTTTTGGATGTATGATCGATTTCTCCTTCTGCTGAAGCGGCTGATTTTGCTTTTTCTCTCCGATTTCAATTTAGGCTTTCGTTTGTGTCTTTTGATTGTGGGCTGTTGGAGGGTATCTTTGACTCTTTGCACACCATTTTCAGAGAGTTTCTCTATTTTTTCTTTTTACCTTTACTAGATTTAAGGCTTCTTCAGTTTGTTGTGTTCTATAATTAAGTTTATAGCATCCAAAGGTAATTTTTGGCTGCTGATGAGACATATATATATGGGTGTGACTTGTGATTCCAGCAAAATGTTTGCCTGCAAACATGCTCACATTTCATTGAGTCATGCAGTTTCAGATGAGTTGTCTCTTGCCATACTAATATACCTAAATCGAAACAGTTTCAGACAAGTTTCGGCTGTAGTTCTATTGACATTTGATAATTAACAGGCTGAAAGGAACTGGGGAATATGATAAGTTCTTCGAGGAAGGGATTTACAGCTGTGCCGGTTGTGGAACACCACTCTATAAATCCACAACCAAATTTAATTCTGGATGTGGTTGGCCTGCTTTCTATGAGGGATTCCCTGGAGCCATAACTCGCACTGTGAGTCTATTACACATTGTTGTTGTGTTTGTTACTGTAAATCAATTGTTATTGAAGTTAATCATTCATAGAACAACTTTGCAGCCGGACCCAGATGGAAGGAGAACTGAGATCACATGCACAGCTTGTGGAGGGCACTTAGGCCATGTTTTCAAGGGGGAGGGATTCAAAACTCCCACAGATGAACGCCACTGTGTCAATAGTGTTTCCATCAAGTTTGCTTCTGCAAACTCTGCTCCTTCACTATGAAGTCTTCCGATGTTGTCATTTTCCAGGAACCTGCATCCTCCTGTGTACAATCTTGTCTCGAGGTTAGTGTGGTTTATGCCTCCTAGAAAGGCCAATAAGGTGGACTGCGAGTGATGGAATGACTCTGTGACGTCTGAGCTAATAAAACCTTTGGTTTGTGTTATTACGTGGCTTTGTTAGTAAGTTTAAGAAATGGCCATATGAAACTCTTCCCAAATTCTTTGTGGAATCGCATATATACGTGTATCCATGTCCAATCTCTTTCTTTCTTTTCAGTAGGAAGAAACATTAAGAACTTGAAGTAGAAGGCTACTTTCCTGAGTGGGTCATTTACTTACTTGAAACTTCACATGGGGGTAGACAAGTTTTCATTAGGTATTAAGAGATAGAAAGGATCGGCCCAGAAGCCTTCGTGTAACAAAAACATCCGGAATTTGAACCCAACAAGACTCTGTTGGTGAGTAGAGACCAGTGGAATTCTCTCTCTCTCACTCAAAGAGGGCGTTGAGTAACCCATTAATCGGATATTCTATCATCTGATCCGACCATATCTTTGCCTTCACCTCTCCAGTCCTCACAACAATCTTAGTGGAAGAAAATAAGTTGATGCAAATTGTTTGCTTTGTCTGAAAGATGTGGCCAGCAGCTCTTTCTTTCATTGGACTCGGCAATATCCAGTACAAGCTGCAAACCTTTTTACCATTGGATCATATCGCACGCCGGTAGTGACAGCCAAGGCTGAAATATACCCCACAGGCATAGAAGCATGAGGGCAAGCTCTCTCAATTTATTTTGTTAGTGACAGCTGAATTTGTCAGTACACGTTCTCCCTCCTAATGATAACGCTCAAAACCTATCACTCCCGAGTATTCTTCAGCTTTTTTCGGAGAGATATACTTTAACCAAATTAATAATTCATCGAATTGACATGATTTTATTTAATTCTTCATATTAAAATGTTATTTTTATTTTTATATAATTTCTTTATACACGACAACAACCTTTATTGCCTTCTTCATAATCATGTCACATTCAAGTAGACAGCATACCCACCCGAAGTAGATCTAAAATAGAGATCCTAGTCCTCAACATCCTAGCCATTTCTTCTATGGGTGCGGCTATTATGCCGCCCATGTTGATCGCGGGACGGATCGTCTAGTATAAATTTTTTTTAATATATTTAAATATTTAAAAAAAATAAAAAAATATTAATACATTTAAAATCACTTCCTTAATCATTAAGTAAAAAAAAAAAAAAATTTTACTAAGCGGTCAAATGAAACGATATAAACAGGTGGACAAATTAATATTTCTCTTCTTCTAATTATCAACCCTTGTTTACTGCAAGAGACAAGCTCTATTATTAAACCCCAGCATTATTATTGTCATGAAAAGTAAAAATTGGGGAGCTAATAGGCATGACTTTTTTCTCAGGTCTTATATTCTATGGAAAAGCCAAGGGATATAATGCCACAACAAATAAATGCCGACATAATAGACATCATGAATGCAAACGGGAAACCAAGAGCATGTCAGTGTACTGAACTCAAGTGTGTCGAAGTTGAACCAATCTTTTCTCAATTCCCCCAAAAATTGCCTTTTGAATTGAATTACAACCTAACAGACCGTCCTAATTCCGAGAAAAATTAAGGCGCTTGGAACAATCTTACCACCTGAAGAATTTTTCTGAAGAACATTAACCAACTCTTAAAAGTTACAGAACATGAGAGATGGTTATTCAATTACATAAAGCAAAAGCACCAATTTCATGGTCAGTGTTAACGTCATGTTTAGAATATCTTTATGCCAAATTCCAACAACTCAGGTAAATGATTGGTCTTCCAAGTTCTTCTTTGTATCTGGTCGCGGATGGAAGTTTCCAGTGGGTCAGGTGAATTGCCAGGAGCTTCCCATACGGACAGACTGGGGAAAAATTTAGGAAGATAAGGCTGTGCGTTCGACGATCACTCCTTATGAAGCGAAGTGTCTTGCAATTATGCAGGAATGGGTGCAAAACCATCTTAACAGTGTTCATTCTTTATCTCTCCTCCTTTTTCGTCTCATTCAGCTGTTGGGCCTCACTCTCTCAAGGTGGCCAATGAAGGGGTGGAGGCTTCTTCTAGCAACCGTGTGGAGGCAGAAGATTACACAGGAGGTAAATCTCCTCCAAACGTTGCTGTCCTCGGGAGTCCGATGAATCCTGCTATAGATTCTCTTGTTCAGATTGAGTCTCTCGAATGTGGCGGTTTTGTAGGTGATACGACTGGTAAGGGTTCGCATGATGAATTGCTCACCCTGCCTGAGTATCCATTGGCAAAAGACTTTCATTTGGATGCAGCAATTGGCTCCCTCCCAGGGGTTTTAAGGACCTGCTCGCTCCCTCTAAGGCTTCTAGGGGATTACTTAAATTTGCGGATCTTGCAAAGGCCCTTCCTTCTTTGTCCTAACTGGCCATGGAGGAGAGCCGAGAGGAAGCTATCAACCGGGTTGTTGAATGCTTGTCGGGTTTCTTCGACGAGGTTTGATTGTCCATTTCCCACACTTTATTTTCATTTTCTTCCCTCTCTCTTTTTCTTTGTCTTTCTTCTACGTCACCAGGTTACTTCTCAGCTTGCGGCTTTTATCGTAGATGATCAAGAGGCAACCTCTCAGGGGAGCTTGGATCGTGCTCGTGGTGACAGGGAGGAGAGGGAACAACTGAAGCTCAAACTTGATAAGACAAGGCTCAACTTGTCGGATGAGCGCAAGAGATCAAAGAAGTTAAAGTGTTGCCAGCAGAAGCATAACTAGAAGTGGGAAAAGGAGAAAACCCAACCAGAGCAGCTCAACCAAAGTCTTTAGGACGAACTATCCCCGAGAGCGGGAGGAGAAGAAGCAGTTGGAGCTGTTAAGCCACAGTCTTCAAGGCGACTCATCTCGGGTGAGGGAGGAGAAGGATCGGTTGTAGTAGCTGAACCAAAATCTTTTGAACGCCACTCTCTCCTTACACAGGCAGTTAAGGTGGTTCCTGATGCGTCATGACAAGGCTTGGGGACATGGGGTCGTTAAAGGCCGCAAATCAATGCAGTTATTTCTTCTAACGAGTCGGGAGCTGCATTCAAGATCTTTCACCAAGTACCTTTAGCGGCTTGTGCTTAACGATATCCCTACCAGCAAGGCATCTTTTGAAACCAACTGCAACTTGGGATGGAAACAGATGTCGAATGCTTTTCTTGATCCAGCTGCACCTACGCTTGCATTAGTGGAGCCGACCAGCCTTGTTCCTGCTACCGTTGATAACCTCACTCCTATTGCCGTTGCACCGATCACCCTTGCTCCTGTTGCAGCTGAGGCCGATGCTTCTGGAACCTAGACTTAAAGTCTTTATTTGTTTTGTCGTACTCTTTTTTTTTTTACACATGTATCCGCATTTTGTCGCTCAGCGGCTTGTACACACATATATACTGATTAATGCACATATCTTTGTTTGCCATGCCTTCGTCTTTGCCTCTTTTTTCCTTTCTTCTTTTGTTGTTGTGTGGCTGGCCTGGGGAGCCGAGGAAAAGGGGTCCGTAGAGCCCCTACGTACCTCGCTGGCAGGTCACGTTGCGCTTGTTTATCTTCTGTCGATAGCTGCTCCGGAATGCAGTTGCCATTTTAACCATTATTTGGGCGGCCGTGTCTAGCCGTTCTTCCGAAGTTTTCTCAGCCTACCCCACTGGCTTCCTTCACTTTTTCTTTTCTTTTCTTTTCTTTTTTCTGCATAGTCAAAGTATTAGTATTTGTTAGTGAATATTCCTTCAGTGGAGATTTCGTTGTTGAAAATTCTATTGATGGAGATTCTGCTGATAAAAATTATGTTTTAGGGTAGCCAAGGGACGACCTGCACACCTCGAAAGGGATACGACTACCTCTCAGGCCTACATTTCCATTTTTTGCCTCTCAGGGAGGTAAGTTATTGATGTGGTTCCCCTTTAATGGGGTTGACTTTGCTGATTGAAATTAGTCGATTTTCACACCACAGGAAATAATTGCATTAGTAAAACAAAATTTACACTAGTTTTTAAGAGACAAACCAGGGCGTTTTAGCTGTTGCGACTGGTTTTTGCCCACTGTTGTTTGATTTTTCCCTTCCTTCCTTGCTCTTCATTTTTATTTCCGCTTCCATTTTTTTTTTACTTTAGCAAATTTCTAGGTTTTGAAAGCGGTCATGGATTGTTAGGTTGACTTGTCTTATTGATTATTCAACATCCTTGGGATAAGTAATGGTTAGAACCCAGAGAGTTCTGAGTAAGGGAATAGATCCATTATAGTTACCCTGCTAATTCTTTTTGGACATGTCCGGGAAGAATTCCTCTTGTCTCCTCCTTCATTTGTGCCCCATCAGGTTCCTAGCTTACTTGGTCGCATGCTGAGTGACCATTTGTATTTTACATATGTGATAGCCCAGTGCCAATTACGTTTCCGCATTAAATGTAAGGGTGCTACCCGCATGGTGTGGGGAGGGGGCCTCCCTCCACATTGCTTAACTATCACTATTGTATTGCATTGGACTCCTATATAATGGTTGGCCTATGAGGCCAAGGCAATCTATTAATTTAAAGTTGAATTCAAGTTTATAACAAATTGTATATATCTATATACAATATATTTATATAAATATTAAAAATTAAAAATTTTTATATTAAAAATGAATGGAGTGCGGAGCGGGCGGCGGGGCCCCGCCGGGGTCAACTCACCCCCCTCGCATGGGCAGTGCGGGGTAGCCCGCCAGCCCACCCATGCGGGGGCAGGGTAGTGGGGGGCGGGGCACCGCTGCCCACCCCTAATTAAATGGTGTCCTTTCGATTTCTACATTATGGTTTAACTCTTTATTGGCATTAACTCCGCACATTGTATCAGTAGATATGTTCTGCAGCGGTTGCGATAATCAAGGGATTCTGGTTCTCTGGGGGGGGAACACATTGTGACTTTCGGTGATTCATGGAGTTATGATGCCTTGGCAGGCCAAGCGTTTACCTTGCCTATATAAGGACATTTCTCTATGTTAGAAATTCCATTATACTCACTTCTGCCTTTCTTTGTGACTCTTACTTTGCTGCTCGAGTTTCTAATTCTTTTACTTTCCTCTGCTTTTCTTTCGAAATTTCTTTGTTTTGTTTTTCTATCTTTCATGGCCCTGATGGATCCTTCGCACCCTAGTGGACGACAGGTCCTTTAGTAGTGCTCAGGCCGCTGTTGGCTTTGGCGGTCTGAGCTTCGAAGGGTGAACTGCCAATCCTTCATTGTTGGGGTCCTGGGCCTTTCATTCCTGTTTTTACCTTTTTGCTTATTGTACTTCCTCATTCTCGCCCTTTTGCTTACGGGACTCGACTTCAAAACTCTTTTCCTCATTCACTGCCTACACCGAACTCATAGCCTGCTTCGTTGCAATCGAGAAGGGCTTTTGTTCAATAAGCAGTTCTTAACGTAGAAGTTAACTCTGAGATATTCTGATTCTTAGCGCTAAATTCGTCGTTGCTTCAAGAACTGCTTGTCCTGTTTCAGATGGGTCTGAGAACAGTGAGGTCTTCGAGATCTTTCAGATTGTCTCTGACCGTTTTACGGTTTAGATCGGGTACTAGAACACTTCTCTTCCTTGGAGCCAGTGTGGTCTTATGCGGCTTTATGATGTAACTTGTTCCTTGTATTCTTTCTCATTAAGTTTTCTTTTTTTTTTTTCCTTGTAGCTTTACGGCCTTATGTTATAATTTGTTCTGTGTAATCTTGCACAATTAATAAAAATGGTTTGTATACCCAGTTGTATGGTTTCCACATTTTCATTGCCCTTTTTTTTTGTTTCGCGTTTGTTCTGTTACAGCCGTTGTTGTTCTTGCTTATATATTTTGCCTTGGTATTTGGAGAGTTTACAATCTCACTTTATTTCTTGCTTGTTGATGCTTTATGAGGCCTTTTGCGGTACTTTGCTTCCTTTCTGTATATTCTTCTTTCTTCTAACAGTCGTGAGACTCAAACTCGCACTCCATTGGGGAGGAGTCAGACTACCTCAAGTTAGCCCGCCCCTTTTTGATTTCCCAAAGATGTAACTTCTTCGGGCTGTCATTAGGGCAGTCCGCTCTTTCACCATGATAGGAGTCGGGGTAAGTTCTATAAGTCACCTCTAAGGCGGAGCCTGCTCTCCTCTGCAGGAGGGATAAGGCTGCCTCTAGGTCAAATTTTCCCTGTTGAGTTCCACAGGGAGGTAAGTTGTTCGGATAGTCTGTTATTGAACCTGCTCCCGCTCGTTAACATCACAGGGAAAGGTAACACTTTGAGCTAGGTTGGTGCTAGACCCACTTTGAGCTCATGTGGAGGTCGGGGTAAGTTTTCGAGTTGCCACAAGGGCTAAACCCACTTTTCTCCGCGGGGAGGACAAACCTTTTAGACCTACCTTTCCCCTTGTATCCCGTATGGAGGTAAGTTTTTTGGGCAATTTGTTACTGTAACCGCTCCTGGCTGTTAACACTTACGAGGAAGGTATATTTTTCTGATGTCGGGTAGCTGAGGACTAACACGCACTTCGTCGCGGGAGGGACAAGGCAACCTTAAGGCCTACCTTTCAATATGGTACCCCGCAGGGAGGTAAGTTCAAACATCAATTTAGCTGAGCCTTCTTCGTCGTGATAGGAGTCGGGGTAAGTTTTTTGGGCCACTTTTAAGGTAAGAGCCGCTCTTCTCTACGGGAGGAATAAGATTGCCTTAAGGCCGACCTTTCCCTGTTGAGTCCCGTAGGGAGGTAAATTGTTCGGGTAATATGTTACTAGACCTGCTCCCGCTCATTGATATCACAGAAAAGGTAAGTGTTGGGTCAGGCTGGTGCTGATCTCACTCTTCATTGCGACATATGTCAGGGTAATTTATTAGGGAGGTCGTGGGCCTGTCCCGCTCTCCTCTACGAGAGGGATAAGGCCACCCTTGTACTGACCTTTCCCTATAGTGTCCTGCGGGGAGGTAAGTTTTTTGTCAGTTTGTAACTGGACCTGCACTCGCTTGTTGATGTCTGCAAGGAAGGTAAATTTTATCTTCAGGCCGCCATTGGCTGACTTGCATTCCGTCACAGGAGGGATAAGGCAACCCTTAGGCCTACATTTTCCTATGGTGCCCTACGAGAAGGTAAGTTGTTGATGACCTTGCCATCATAGATTTCATTTGTCGCATTTTTTATTGTTGGTGCTTTATCGATAATATGAGAGCGTGTAGCCAATGTTTTGCATGATCCTAAAATGTTGCGTTTTATTAAATAAAAAATGAATGTAGAAAGCTCGATGAAGAGAAGCTACAAAATTTATGGGACTCAGAATCCCGGTCTGGGGGGGGGGTTGTTGCCCCTCCTCTTCTCCAAAGCAGAACACCATCTCTTTTCTCCTAGAAACTGGCAGGGCGAATTGTAGTTGGAGGCTAGCTACAGTTTCTTCAATGGTGCCCGACCTATGTTGTCCTTTTGGTGCAATCCAAGGCGAACCCTTCATCTTTTTACTTCAGCTCTTGTACGTAGCATTCCCTCGCCGACACCTGCTCCTCTCGGACTTCCCTCACTCCCTGGGGAGTTGGAAACTTCATTTTGAGGTGGTAGGTAGATGTAATGACCCTTAAGTTGTTGAAGGTGAGCCTTCTGATGATGGCGTTGTATGCCGACAGAGTTTTTACCACTAGAAGGTCGACCATAGCAGGGGTCGTGCAGGGGCTACTTCCCACCAGGACAGATAGCATGATGGTTCCCACAGGCCGGACAATGCTTCCAGAGAAATCTTTTAAAGGCATGGGGGCGGGAGCAACTGGGAGGCCTCAATACCCTTCTTGACGAAGGCTTCCTAGAGTAGGATGTCTGTAGACCTCCCATTATCGATGAGGATTCTACAGGTGGTTAAGTTGGTGATGAGCATTGAGACCACTAGGGTGTCGTTGTAGGGGTACAAAACTCCTTCTTCATCAGCCTCTGTGAACGAGGTTACAGTAGTGGGGTCACTCTTTCATTGTTTGGCCAGATGGAACTCTACCGAGTATACCTCGTAGTATCGGGCCCACCTGGCATGTGCTTTCCTTCCCGACGAGGTGATACTCCCACCCGTGAACCCTCTTGCTATAGTTCGAATCTTCTCAACGGGGGGTTGCTCCCTTGGTAGCGAATGGGACATCTGGCTGTGGCCCCCTTATCTCCAGTCATTGAGGGCTTTTGGCCCGTCTATGCCGGTCACCTCAATCCCTGCTCCTTTCCCTCGATCTTCCCCTCGACTCTTGCCTTTGTCTTCTGGCCAGGGAGTGGCAGCTCCTCTGCTGTTCTGCATGTTCCTTCATTCCTCCCGGGGTGAAACAATCTTCAGTGTTGTGTGAGGTGGACCGACGGTACCCGATCGTCCTCCTTTTGAATAGTGAACGTGGGTTGGTCGTACCGTGGTCCGAGTCCTTTTGCCAGGACTTCCTCTCGTCGTTTCTCCTAGGAGCCCCTTTCCCCTTTCTCATGGGGCTTGGCCTTGACCCCTTCCTTTTCGTGCTATCCACTTCCTTCATTTGCGGCTTTGTCAATGCTCGGAGAGTGTCTTCCACATTAATGAAGTTTTCGGTCTGATCCATGAATTCCCACAATGTCACGGGAGTCCCTCTGACTAGTTCTGCCAAAAACTAAGAGCGCGGCTAGACGCCTCCTAGGAGCGCTGCCAAGGTTATCTTCTCGTCTTGGTCATCAATGGTCATGCACTCCTTGTTGAATCAGGTCATGTAGGACTTTAGACTTTCATCGTTCGTTTGTTTGATAGTGAGGAGGTACGTAGTCAGACGTCGCCTTCTTTAACTAGACATGAATTGGGTCAAAAACAGCCGGGCTAGCTGGTCGAAGCTACCACTGATTTCAGTGCTAATGATCCAAACCATACACGCACAGACCCCTTTAGGGTCAGTGGAAACTCCCTACAAGCAATTTTCCCGGGGAAGCCATGCAGCGTCATATGAGCTCTGAAAGTTTCCAAGTGCTCGAGAGGATCCTTTCCTCAGTCATACATCTCCCTAACGGGGACCCTGAATTTCGGTGGTAAAAGAAACGCCATCAATTCTGCTATCAGTTCTTCAATATAGGGTAGACTCGTGTTTGTGAGCAACTGGTCCACCGTTGATGACATATCTACTTTCCATGCTATTTCCTCGTACTTTCCCTTAAGGCTGTGGAGTTCGTCCTGCATGTGTTTCTGGACGGCGCCACTGTTAACGTCTTGTTCCGAGACCCTTCGTGCTTAATGTCACTAGCTTCCTCGCCATTTTGCTCGCATTGGGGTCTTTTGAGTTCCACATTCTCTTTGCGGAGTGTTTCCACTTCACAAGTTAGTTTTGTCACCTACTCCTCCATGATTTTCAACCTTGCTTCCATGACGTCTCTCATATTTCTCCTGAGTTGTTCAAAACGGTTTGTCGCAGGCATGAGAAGGACACACAAGATCTATTACGATCCCATAGACAGCACCATTGTTAACATCGTGTTTCGCACACCTTTGGGCAAAGCTCAAACAACTCAGGTATTCGAAAACGAGCCTTACATAAGGTAGAAAATATTGCGGCTTTGAGAGGGCAGCCTTGGGGCCAAGGAACCTCTGATGCCAAAGTTAGTAAATATTCTTGGAGTGTAGTAAATAAGCAAAAGAGTCTAGGGATCAGAGAGAGTATCCTCGTACCTGGGATCAACTATTTATACTATAGGTTTGAAGAGCAAATCATGCCTGCTTTCATAAAGTCTAGGTTACCCATACGTCCATTTTGTTAGAATCTTTAAATGCAACGTGGCTCTGCGATGGCCTCATTGATGTGGCATGGCTCTGTAACTGCATTATTAATGTGGCGTGTTATCCGAGTGGTAGAGCCATTCATGTGACATGATTCTCCAACCTTCTCCTCTTAGTCTGTCTTCCCCTGGTCCTTTCATGCCTTCTCTGTCAGTAGATCAACAGTTTTTCGTATGTCACGCCTGCCATGTGGGCGGGTACTAGATGACTAGACACTACCCGTGGGGGCCTCAGATCGATGAGTCTCATCTCCTGTAGCACCATCCCTCCTACAGGTTATATATAGAGGATTCTCCTAGTGGGCCGAGTTCGTGACTTCCTGTCCTGGGCCGGGCTTAGTAGGACCTTTTGGACCTTGGGGGGGAAATCCCCTTACAATGGTGATTTGTAGAGTTTAGCCCTTTCTATGCAAAGTCCTCGTTTTCCTTAATCTTTTTTTCCTTCTTTCACTGCATGTGAACTTCTGTAAAATATTTAACACCATAAAAATGAAAAGGAAATAGAAATACAGACTATACTTTCTTCAAATCATTCTTGTGGTTGAGACTGTTTATGGTCTCTTGGCCTTATTCCGTGGCTGCTGCTCTATTTTCACTTATTGTATTTTTTTTTCCTTCAAAAGAGTGAAAGAGGTGATCAATATAGCTTCTCCTATGTAGGCGTGCCTACGAGGACTTTTCACTCGTTGCGGTATGTTTAGATTGAGCCATAGCTATTAATAACTACGAGGACTTTTCACTGCTATGGTATTTTAGATTAAACCATAGCTAAGCTATGATCTTAGGTGGAGTCACCACAACCTTACGAAAATGCGAGCATGCAAAGTCTCTAAAACTATTTCAAATTTGTAACTTTAGAGCATTTCTATTGGGTTCTCCATAACTTATTTTTTCCTATAATTTGAGGAAAAATTTAGGGAATGCTCTCAAAACCTCCCTCCATCCGAATCCCTATTTTAGAGAAAATATTTAAGGAATGAATAGCGGTTCCCCATATTTGGAGAACCACTATTCTTCCCCTAAATCACTTTTATCAATATTTTATTCATTTCAATTAAATGAATGCTTTTTCCAATTATCTACCATTTCTCTCATACTCATATTTGTTATAGTTTTAAATAATAGTTTTAAAAATAATGTAAATAACTACGAAAATATAAAAAAGTAATTTTAAAAATATAAAAAATAATTTAAATTTTTATTTAAAATATTCACTAAAGTAATAGTTCAAAACATAAGAAAAAATATTGACTAGTTAAATTTGTAAATGAAAGTGAGAAAAAATTAATAGAGAAAAAATAGAGAAATATTATTTTAATAGAATAAAAAATAGATAAAGAATGAGATGTGAAATTTTTTAAAAAATAAATAAAATTTAAGAAAAATTTTTAAAAAATATACTTTCTAACTAAATTATAAGAAATTTTATGATGGCCTGATGGAAGAGAACTGCTAGAGCCACCGCTGGTGGCTCCCGCTGGCTCTAGCATGTGTTTTTTTTTTCAGTTATTTTTTATAGAAAATTTTTAATACTTTTAAATATTTACAAAAATAAAATAAATTTAGAATATTATTAAAAAATACTTTCTTAATCATAAAGTAAAAAAAAATTATTACAAAATATTTCCTTAATCAAGAAGTAAAAATAAAAAATTTTAAGACAGTATTTTTTAATGATATTATGAATTTTTTATTTTTTTTAAATATTTAAAATTTTAAAAAAAATTATATAAAAAAAACTATACAAAAACATATAAAAAAAATACATAATTGAGCCAACGGATGGCTCTATCATTATTTCTTATGGAAATACTCTTAGATAAGTGAGAGAATAACGACTCTGTTACCTTTGTCAACTTTGCCAACCTGTGACGTGAGCTCGGGCTACTTCTCGTACAGTCGTACTTGGCTTGTTCTTACTTTCTTTCTTTTCTTTGTGTTATTTTATTATAATATTCTTCTTTTCTGACTAGCTTTTGCTCTCTTAACTGTCTCGTGCATTTGACCAGTTGATAACTACTTTATTAAACTATTAATTGCATAATTAAAAAACAACAATTATTATATGAATTATTTGGCCCAAAGAGTTTTAGAAATGCTTTATCACAAATAAATTTTATAAAAATAAATTTAATTTAATATAATACGTTAAATTAAAAATTACTTTTATTATAAAAATTTATAAATATATTTAATTTAATATAATACATTAAATTAAAAATTATTTTTACTATAAAATAAATCAAACATATCATATAAAGTCATATTAAAAATACTAAAATGAAATAGGAGGAGAGGAGTAGTTAAGTTCTTACTCTATTCCTTGATTAAGAATAGCGAACTTACAGGTTGAGTCACATCCTAGTATTAAAAGTAAATAGTTGATTTTCCGATCGGAGTTTCTGTTGTCGGTGTTATTAAAAACTGGTTTGTTCTTTCTGTGGACTCCCTATCAATCTAAGTAAATAAGGGTTCTCGAACCCCGTCTCTCCCACCATTGAGGTAAGCGCGGCTATCCCAATCTGACTTTTCAAGTTATGTATTCAAAGATTCAAGATTTTCCTCGAGTCATTTTTGGCAGGACAATGTGCTATACTTTTCTGTATGCGAGGGATTTCCCTTGAGAGAGTTATTTTGTTTATAGAAATAAGAGGGGTAGTGCACGAACTGCCTTTTATTTATTTGGGGCACATAATCTTCTGTATTTGGATTTAATTAGTACAAGGATTGCTCACTTCCTTCGGGAACTTTCCAAGAAGGGACCTCTCAAGTTTAGGAGTAGCCGCACATTTCCTTCAATAAATAGAAGTGCTTTTGGCCCCTATGAGGCCTTATTCGTCTATGTTGAATAAGAGCTCTCCCTCCAAGGTGAGGTAAATAGGGCTAGCCAGAGTAGGAGCTCCACAACTGATTGTGTACGACAAAAGGTTGGTATTGAATATGTGTTTTGTTTATTGTTCAAAGTATCAACCTATCTTAGCCCCCAACCAATTTCTTACATAATCGTTTCTTTTCATGAATAGGTTGCTAGTGTTCGGTCCTGATCCAAGATAAGGAATCAAACCAAGTCTCGAAAGTCTTCCTCAAGTGACTGGTCCACCTATCCAGTATGTGAGGAAGTTTCTCCCATGGAGCTAGCTTTTGTATGTTACTAAGCCGGATCGCCTATACTAGGTTCTTTTTCCACGCTATTTAACTAGCTTACGATGACTGGACTAGTAGACGCAGCAGACTGAACTTGTCTCATGAGATGGTTGTTCTCGAAAATCCATTTATTGTAGGATAGATTCGGACTGAGAAAACTCTAGCTCTTGCCTCTGCATGATCTGATTTCTATGACTTGTAGTATAAAATAGAAAAATACATGATTTATTTTGCTTCCTTTTCCCTCCCGCCTGTGGTTCTCTCTAGTAGTTAGATCGAGTGTCTGAGTCTGCGTACGCTAGTTAGTTCTCATTCTTCCTACGTGCCTTTGAGCAGTTAGTATTGACCAGACACAGAAGATACGACGAGCATATGATAGCTTCGTTTTTTCCTCTTCTTTCGAGGAATTCTTCCCCAGGTATAGAGTTTGTTCCCGGCAACCCGGGCTTGGGTTAGTAAGGTCTCGCTAGTTTAAATATCCTACACTTCTTTCTCGTGAATTGCCTGCAAAGATAAGTAAAGAATAGGAAGACTTCCTGCTAGAGGGATAACTGATTCAATTCAGTTCGGTTTTGTATTTATTTTTATAACCGAACTGGTATATATCGGTTTTGAAATTTTAAAAACTAATACCGGACCGATTTACTACCGAAACTAAAACCATTTTCTTTTTCCGGTCTGATCTGGTCCCTTTTTTCGGTTTTATGAATTATCTATGTTAGTAATAATATAATATTTACATATACTAAACTATTAGTATATTTATATTATAATATAAATAAATTATTTTATAATAATTAACATATACTAGTATAGTATTGAATTTAACTATAGTCTATATAAGTTCTAGACTTTTTACATGAGTATATATAATCAAATGTGTGAAAATGTATTTATAAAAAGAATATATATTATAATTTATTATGCCAAAAATGTATCCTTGATATATAAATATATATATATATATATAAAAGTAAATTTATATTCATGTTTATGTTTAAGATTAAAATTTTATGTAAGATTAATTTTATATTATAAGATTAAAATTTATATTATTAGATGGAGGGGCGCTCACGTGGGGCTGACCCCCTCCTGCTTGTAACGCATGGCTTTAAGCCATGCGTTACTTGTAACGCATGTAACGCATGGCTTAAAGCCATGCGTTACTGCCGTTACATAATACAATTGAAGGCTGGCCTTTAAGGCCAGCCATGCAGAGGAGGACTATATATAGTCCTCCCCAATTGTGTTTTTGATGATCTGAAAAATAGAAAAAAATACTCTCTCTCTTTTTGTTCTCTCTTGAAAAAATTACTTAGGCTGTGGATTGATTAAGTGTTACTGTAGTTCCATACTACGTAGTACACTTTCGCCACTAAAGGAAAACGCTTGGAGTTTATCAATCTGGAAAAAACTTGTGGAGCAATTCTTTAAGTTGAGCTTGAGGTACTTTTCCGCTGTGTATTCTTACATTGGTATCAGAGCTATTTTTTTTTAAATTGCTTCCAGTTTATAATATTTTCTCGCATATGCTTGAGATTTGTATTGTATTTTTTTTTATCCTCTCTTTTTTTTTCTGTTTAAAAAAAAAAAAAATGTTGCGCACCAGGTGGTGCTGCAAGCACCAACGCAGTGGTGCTGCGCGCACCACCGCAAGGCGCTGCGCGCACCAGGTGGTGCTGTGAGCACCAACGCAGTGGTGCTGCGCGCACCAGGTGGTGCTGTGAGCACCAGCGCAGTGCTGCGCGCACCACTGCGGTGCAGCGTGCACCAGCGAGGTGCTGCGCGCACCACCGCGGTGCAGCGCGCACCACGGAGGTGCAGCGGCGTGCTGCTGTGGAGCGGTTACTGTTCATGTGAACAGTAGCCGATGGAGGAAGAAGATGACCCTTAGGTCATTTTCCTTCCAAGGGCTTGGGCCGTGAGGCCCAGCTCAAACGTTTTTTTTTTTTTTTGATGACTCGGGCTGGGCTTGGCCCAATTTGATTTTGGGCCATTCGGCCCTTCAGTGTTTAATAGAAAAAAAATAGCATGAATATAACTATATTCACATGTGATCAAATTTAATCTAAAACATTAAAAAAAATCACATGTAATATAACAATATATCTTAGCATATATTAAGACATGCAAATTTCATCCCCTCCTTGGTGCGCGCTGCACCACCGAGGTGCTGCGCGCACCACCGCGGTGCAGCGCGCACCAGAGAGGTGCTGCGGGCACCATGGAGGTGCAGCGGCGTGCTGCTGTGGAGCGGCTACTGTTCACGTGAACAGTAGCCGATGGAGGAAGAAGATGACCCTTAGGTCATTTTCCTTCCATGGGCTTGGGCCGTGAGGCCCAGCTCAAACGTTTTTTTTTTTTTTTTTATGACTCGGGCTGGGCTTGGCCCAATTTGATTTTGGGCCATTCGGCCCTTCAGTGTTTAATAAAAAAAAAAAAAAAAAAAAAAAAAGGAGGGGATGAAATTTGCATGTCTTAATATATGCTAAGATATATTGTTATATTACATGTGATTTTTTTTAATGTTTTAGATTAAATTTGATCACATGTGAATATAGTTATATTCATGATATTTTTTTTTTTTCCATTTTTTTTAAATTACATGTGATCTTTTATTTAATTTGTTATATTAAATGTGATTACATGTATATGTGAATTGAACATGTGGATATGTGATTATTTTTATCATCTATGAATGTTAGGCTTGAATGTTTATACATTAGTCTTTATTGATAAAATAGAAAAAATTCCCACTAAGTAGTCTTAGTTAGAATTGTCAGTGTAAATGATAGACTGAAAAAAAAATTGCAGTGACCCCAGTAAGAACTGTAAATGCACTGTATAGCCAAAAGACCACAGTGACCCCAGTAAGAACTGTAAATGCACTGATGGAACAAGAAAAATGTACTGTAATGGTCTTATATGAACCATCTTTGTAGACTGGCCCAACAGGTTACTGTGGTTGGAGTAGCTGTCCTTGTAGACTGGCCCAAAAGGTTACTACAATTTTAGTAGGTTATGTCTTTACATGTGACTAGGACTTGATGACTACTTAAGATAGTGGGAGTATGGTTGAGAATTATGATTAATTCTCCCATATTTTTTTTGAATTTGCGCTGGAATTAGGTTAAAAATTTAATAATTGGATATTGTGGCGCAAGAGATGATTCTGAAGCCTAGCGATTTTTCGATCTTGCGACATGTCTAAATTATTTTTTTTCTAACTTGGATAGACGCGGCAGATTTCTTAGGTGTGTGTGTAATATCCCTTCTTTGCGTATTGTAGTGAAATGACATCCAAGAGTATAGTTGCCGATTTAAACAAAGGGGAGAAATTGGATGGGGAGAACTATTACATTTGGCATCGCAAGATCCAATATGTTTTAGATGAGCAAGAGGTCTTGGAGGCCTTATCTCACTCCTTTACTGAGCCCGGGGAAGGGACCTCGGAACAACACAAAATAGATCAACTAGCCTATACTCAATGGGTTAAGAAAAGTCGGTGCGCGCGCATAATAATGTTAAACAGCATGCGCAATGATCTAATGTGTGAGTTCGAGATCTATGACACTGCCCAAAGCATGTGGGAGGCTTTGAAGTTAAAGTTTGGTAGAACTTCAGCCACTAGGTTGCGTGGGTTAACCATGAGGTTTGACTCCTATAAGATGCATTCTTACCACATGATGAAGTAGCATCTTAGGGCTATGTCAACCATGATCCGCGAACTTAAGTCGGCAGGAAACAACCTGACTGATGAACAGCAAGTCCAGGCAGTGATAAGATCATTGCCGAATTCTTGGGAGAATATGAGCCAGAACTGACGCATAACGAGAATATCAAAGACTTTGATGATGTCTCGCGTCACTTGGAATTGGAGGCTGAGCGCCTAGAGGCTGCCAAGCCCAATCACACCGCCTATGTGGCTGATTCTGGTTCGCGTAAGGCATCAAGGCCTAAGCGCAAGAAGTCTAAGAATGGAGTAGCTGCTGGACAAATTAAGAAGGTGTCAGGAACTTCTCAGCGCAGCAAGAGGGGCAAGCGCGGGAAGAACAAGTCGAAATTAGAGTGCTTCAACTGTGGAAAGAATGGCCACTTCGCTCATGACTGCACTGAGCCGAAGAAGGTACACTCTGACTTTTCTCGCATTGTTTTTGTAACTAGCCATGTGATGGTTGCTCACTCCTATCCTGTGTGGACTGTTGATTCAGAAGCGACCGAACACATAGCGCGAGATAGAGTTGGATTTGTTGAGTATCGCCGGATTCCAGCTAGGAGTCGTGATATCAAGGTGGGGAATGGAGCTAGCGTTGAGGTACTGGGACTTGGTACCTATAAGCTGGACTTGCGGGGTGGCCGCACTCTTTTCCTTCACAATGTGCTATATGCTCCCGAGATCCGACGAAACTTACTTTCTGTAGTCACTCTATTAAGACTTGGTTTTCGTATTGTTTTTGAAAACAATTATGTTTCATTTTATTTGGGCCATGTGTTTTATGGCAATGCTTTTCTACAAGACGGTTTTATGATATTGAATTTAGATTATTCAAATATAAATGAGTCAATTGCTTTTTTTTCTACATCTGATAATTTGGATTCATATAAACGGCATGCTAGGCTTGGCCATATAGGGCAAGATAGAATGACTAGGTTAGTTAGAGAAGGCCTTATAGGCAATCTCACTAAGGTCATCTTACCCACATGTGAACATTGTCTAATGGGAAAAGCTAAGAGAAAACCGTTTGGAAAAGCCACAAGGGCATCTTTTCCACTGCAATTAGTACACTCAGACATCTGTGGTCCAATGAGTGTGAGGGCAAGACACGGAGGTGTCTACTTCATCACATTTATAGATGATTTTTTACATTACGGTCATGTCTACTTAATCTCCCATAAGTCTGAAGCATTGGAATGCTTTAGGCGATATCTAAGAATGGTTGAGAATCAGTTAGACAAGAGTTTAAAAGCTCTAAGAACTGACCGAGGACGAGAATATCTCTCTGAGCAATTTAAAAGGCTCTGTGATGAAAAAGGAATCAAAAGACAGTTGACGATGCCGAATACGCCCCAGCAAAATGGCGTGGCGGAAATGAGAAATCGAACACTGCTTGAGATGGTTAGGTCAATGATGGCGCAAGCAAACCTACCAATTTCTTTTTGGGGGGATGCACTTTTGACTGCTGCCTACATTCTTAACCGAGTGCCCTCCAAATCAGTAACTTCCACCCCATATGAACTATGGACCGGCGAGAAACCCAATTTGAGTAACTTGCGGCCATGGGGTTCAACGGGTTTTGTTCACAATCTTTCTCATAAGTATGGGAAGTTAGGCCCTAGAGAGAAGAAGTGTATCTTTATAAGGTACTCAGAACACTCTAAAGGGTATGTATTAATAGGTGAGCAATCTGATGGAAGTGTGACTGAGATTGAGTCACGAGATGTGGATTTCATTGAAGATGAGTTTCCAAGTAGAGGTGAGGTTGATAGGAGTTTAGAACTTCATGAGATTGTAGAACAAGAGGAAAGTGCTCCAAGGAATTTAGTTGAGAATGAGAAAGAAATTCTTCAAGCTCCTACAAATTATTTGAATCCGAGTGGGAGCACATCACTTGTCAATCAATCACAACAATCTCAGCCGCGTAGAAGCACACGCGAAAGTATTCCCCGTCGTCGTTTTGAGATTGAAGGGGAAGCTTTTATGGTAGCTCCGCATGATGATGACGAGCCTAGGACAATTTATGAGGCTCTCTCATCTTCTACAAAAGATGAGTGGATGAAAGCTCTTAATGATGAGATTGAGTCTATGAAGATTAACCAGGTCTGGGATCTGGTTGATCTACCAATAGGACGTAAGACTATTGGGAACAAATGGGTTCTTAAGGTCAAACGCAAGTCGGATGGATCAATAGATAAGTATAAAGCTCGCTTAGTGGCGAAAGGATATACCCAACAGGAAGGTATAGACTATGAGGAGACTTTTTCACCAGTGGTGAGGTTTGCCTCAATTCGCCTGATTCTAGCTATAGTAGCAAACATGGATTTGGAACTCTACCAGATTGACGTTAAGACAGCATTTCTCAATGGAGAACTAGATGAGGAGATCTATATGGATCAACCAACTGGTTTTGTGGTCAAAGGTCAAGAGCGCAAAGTGTGCAAGCTCAAACGATCTATATATGGCCTAAAGCAATCATCTAGACAATGGTACCTCAGATTCCATCGAGCCATTCTCTCGAATGGGTTTACGATGATCACAGAGGATCATTGTGTTTATGTCAAAAGGTCTAAGAAGAGTTTCATTATGTTGTCATTATATGTTGACGACATACTACTAGCTGGAAATAATAAAGGGTTGATAGTCGCCACAAAAGAGTGGTTATCCTTCAATTTTGAGATGAAGGATATGGGTGAGGCAGAATACATTTTGAGAGTTAAGATCTACAGAGATCGTTCAAAGAGACTTTTGTGTTTGTTTCAACAGACTTATATAAAGAAAGTCCTCGAGCGCTTCCTAATGAATGGATGTAAACCCATTGACACCCCTGTTGCAAGGAGCGAGAACTTGTCTAAAGTGATGTGTCCTAAGACTCAAAAAGAAAAGGAAAAGATGGCTCGTGTCCCTTATGCTAATGCTGTGGGTAGTCTGATGTATGCAATGATATGTACTCGGCCTGACATATGCTATGCAGTTGGCTTAGTGAGTAGATTCCAATCAAACCCCGGACTAGCTCACTGGAAAGCGGTCAAAAGGATTATGCGATATCTCAAGGGAACTGCGGACTATGTGCTGTGCTATCAGGGTTCAGATTTGCTGCTAAAAGGTTACAGTGATGCCGATTGGAGCAGCGACCTAGATGAGCGCAAATCAACCACTGGGTTTGTCTTTCTGCTCAACCAAGGTGCCATTACATGGAGCAGCAAGAAACAACCCTGTATAGCTTTATCCACCATGGAGGCAGAATACATAGCATGTTCTGCAGCAGTTCAAGAAGCTGTTTGGTTACGGAGGTTCCTCAAGCATTTAGACATTGGCACGGATACATCAGATCCGGTGACAATATTCTGCGATAGCATGGCAGCCCTCGCATATGCTAAGGACTCAAAGTATCATGGAAGAACCAAACACATAGATATCAGATATCACTACATCAGAGACATGATAGCGCAAAAGGAAGTGGTTCTGAAACATCTTTCTACGAGTCGCATGGTTGCTGATCCCTTAACGAAGCCTATAGCAAGAGATGTCTTTGAGGCTCATGTTAGGAATCTAGGACTGCGTAGACTATAAATGTAATTTGTGTTTCAAATGACATAAAGATGTAACATTTCCTTTGGGATATTAATACAATATGATTCAGTTTTTGTCTTTATCGTATTGTTTTTAATACACACACACAAGATATGTCAATAGGCTTGGATCGGCTCACTCACACGAGCGATCGCCTTTGACGCTTAAGTAGCGAGTAGAGATGAGACATTGTGTCCCTAGGTACTTGTCCAAAGGGATAAGTAGGTTGACACAAAATTATGTCGCCTTAGTGGGAGCTAAGATGAGGTCCATTAATAGGACTATGCATGGGTTACCCCACCATCCATGTAGCCTGTAGTAAGCCAGATGCGAGTTCCTCTTTGACGCCTTGGAGACGTGCAAATAGAGGAATTCGGGTTGGACGCTTAAGGAGCGGCTAAACTAAGATCTGTACGGTGTTGATATAGACATATGCTCTTTAAGAAAGAGAAATCCACCGTAGCATGTGTTTCATACTATATGTGTTTATACGACCATATGAGTAAATGAGTAAAATGTTTCCCTCTTTCTCGCTGTGTGAGTCTCATTCCTTAAAAAATATCCTTTACTTTTGACTATGTCACGAGATGGAGGTTGTAATGTTTGTTACTTTGGCATGCTGTCTATGACCATGATAGATACGGTCTAAAGAGGCATTGTTGGGAAAGCAGTTCGACCAAAATTGAGTGATATGAGTGTAGAGGGAAGACTATTCGATATCATATCTTCGATAGTGTTTGCTGACGTCATACGAATGACGCTACATCTTGGTAGCGGCTAAAGGTTGTGAACACATTGAAATATTTGGAGGTAGTCAAGCATTGTTCTGAGTTTTTTAAATTCAAGAGGGTTCGAAAATGCTTGATCTTGATGCAATCAAATAAGTCTAGGACATGACCAGACACGTTAGGGATGTTACTATGCTGGTCTTCTCTGGGAGAGATTTGGTGTATGTACTCCCTCCTTTCTACAGATGTGCTTGGTGGTCGCACGGCCTATTTATTTGTATGAACAAGATTGAGAACATTAGAGAGATGCTGACCTGAGGTCATGCCCACTGTGTGCGAGTGGGAGATATTAGATGGAGGGGGGCCCACGTGGGGCTGACCCCCTCCTGCTTGTAACGCATGTAACGCATGGCTTAAAGCCATGCGTTACTGCCGTTACATAATACAATTGAAGGCTGGCCTTTAAGGCCAGCCATGCAGAGGAGGACTATATATAGTCCTCCCCAATTGTGTTTTTGATGATCTGAAAAATAGAAAAAAATACTCTCTCTCTTTTTGTTCTCTCTTGAAAAAATTACTTAGGCTGTGGATTGATTAAGTGTTACTCTAGTTCCATACTACGTAGTACACTTTCGCCACTAAAGGAAAACGCTTGGAGTTTATCAATCTGGAAAAACTTGTGGAGCAATTCTTTAAGTTGAGCTTGAGGTACTTTTCCGCTGTGCATTCTTACATATATGTTATATCAAATGTTATATAAAAAATTATAAGATTATTTTATGTTATATCAAATGTTATATTAAAAATTATAAGATTATTTTATGTTATATCACATATTATATTAACTTTATATTATAAGATTAATAGAATTGAATAATAAAATTAGAATTTCATGTTATATTAATTAATAATTTAGCATATAATATATATGCTAAATTACTAATTAATATAAATAATTAGTAATTCAACATATAATATAATATAAAAAATTATAAATATATATACCGATTCAGTTCAGTTTAAATCTGTTTTCAAAATATGAAAGCGGGTACTGCATCAGTTTAGGACGGTTTCGATTTTTAAGAACTGATACCTCATCAGACCACTTAAAAATCGAACCGAACTCATTGGTTTGGTCTGGTTCAACTGGTTTTCCCTTTTTTATTTTTACACCCTTACTCCCTCCTACGACTTCCTCCTTTTGCAACTATTTCCCCAAGGCGGGTGTTGGTTTGTTAGTCTATCCCTTGATCTTTATTTCCTAATTGTTTTAGGTTGCGTTTGGACGTTGAACTGAGTTGAGTTGTGATGATAAAATATTGTTAGAATATTATTTTTTAATGTTATTATTATTTAAAATTTGAAAAAGTTATAATGTTTATTATATTTTATGTTGGGATTTGAAAAAGTTGTAATGATGAGTTGAAATGAGTTGAGAGAAGTTTAGTTACCAAACGAAAGTGTAATAAGGTAGCTCTTGAAGGCAGGTTTCTTTCCCTTCCTCCATACGAGGCTATGGGCTGCCCTTTCTATTAGCTGGATGTGCCCATATCCTATCTTTTATTAGGCAGCTATCCTAGGAGTTAGTTTGAAGTAGGAAGCTTTGCATAGTCAATAGCAGCATGAAGTGCCCTTGATCTCTCAGTTGGCCCTATTTGCTCTTTCCTTCTATTCCGAGTAGCAAACAATCTCATGCAAGATCATCCAATCCCTATAAATGTCTACTGTTACCTAACATAGTCTTCGAGCTTGCCTTTCTTCTCTAACTAGTAGTTGAATAAGGAATGATGCTTAACCTACCCTCCATTCGAAACAGGAATGGGCAAAGGGCCTCCCTCATGAATATGAGTTAAACCAAGGCCACTCTTCCCGCCTAACTGTAAGTGGAGCACCTTCCGTATGCTCTTTGCTCTTGAAGGCTGGATGCTCTTGTTGTATAGACGTTATTACCGAACTAAGCTGCCTATTATGCTAATCTTTTTACTAGGCTAGGTATCAAGAAGATAGGGATTCAGCCTCATACCTTAATGGGACTTGTAGCTCTCTATGGCAGACATTTTTCTCTTCCCTCCATTCCCAAGTAATGGGATGGAGTCTGGCCTTTCCCTTTCATGGAGGTAAATAAATATCCTTACTATGCGATTCACTAAGGGAGGTATACGGAACACAGACCCACTAAAAGAATGACACATTAACAGATATGTTTCTATCTTAACTCATCTATAGTGTAGGGCACACTTTACAAAGATAGGAGATAGGAAAGGTTCACGCCTCGTAAGAGAGAGATGCGAGTAGACTCGACTTGTTAGATATTACGAAGGTTTAGTGAGCACCATGCTGAATCTCTCTACCATCTCCTTCTCACAGACGGAATCACAAGTGGAGAACGCATTTGGTTTTTCTGGGATTGAAGTTGTTCCAAACATGTTGACTAAACCACTGACTAGTAAGTTTGTGAGTGATGAACCGATCTCGTGGAAAAGGCCAAACTTTATAAGTGAGTTCATAGATAGAATTGGTCAAGCCCTCGTAGAGTGGCCTCTTTTATAAGACTCAAGTTTCTTAGTGGAACTATAACAAAAAAGAGTTTAAGCTCTTTTGGCTTACTTTTTGCCATGCGGGGTTGCTCACGCAGCGGATCTCTTTCTCTAGATATCACTAGATAGGGAGAGGAAGATGTGAAAGTAATAGCCTTATGTTATGGCCGCCCTCGACTTATGCCCTTTACACTACTACTAGTCTACTACTGTGATGTGAGCTGTTCAAATTGGTTTGAAGTTGATTTTGTATTTAAGCTGCTGAAGGCCAGAGCTCGTATGGGCTCATGATCTCTCTTTCCTGGTTATGGATTCTCTTCCATGGGTGGGTTGGTCTGGAAGGGCAGTGCCAATGTTGCTTGGGAGAGCCTTTGTCTCCCTTATAAGGAAGGGGGTCTCCCTTAGTACGCTATATATTATACCTCTTTGTTCTATTTCATTTTAAATGGTTTGTTCCAGCTCGTTTCAGCCATTCCGAACCCTATTATGTCCCGAATTGTTTTAATAACACTTTTGTAACTTTCTTGAATTTGGATGATATTTAATTAATTATAAAATCTAAAATTTATTTATCTAATTTTAATTTTTTTGTAAGTTTAAATATGTCCCCCATTCTCTCTCTCTTTTCTTTTTGAAAAGATATCATTAGTTTTAATAATTTCTTTGGTCATGTACTTTTTTTCTTTAAATATGTCCCCCATTGTCTCAATTCAACATTGTGATTTTTTTAATATTATCTTTTGATACTAATATTATCTTTTAATATTATCTCAATTACACACACATGCATGATGCACACTTACAATTTCATCAAATTCTCACAATTTTTTTATCTCATCATTACAACTTTTTTAAATTCTCACACAAAATATAATAAATAATTTAATTTCTTCAAATTTCAAAACAATAATAATATTAAAAAATAATATTCTAACAATATTTTATTCAACTTTCAACTTTTATTTCAACTCATCTTATCTCAACTCACTATTCAAACCGTATCTTATAAATATATGTATTTATTCGATTAATTATCAGTTTATATATACATATAAATATATAATTAATTTCAAAATAGTACACCAAAATATACTGATATTAAAATATTTTTCCAAATACTTAAACTGGAATTACTACCAAAACGGAATTTAAAACACACTTAAAAAGTCCATTGTCGTGAATAAAATTAAGAGAGAAAGCCGAAAGTGAGTAGCAGATACAAAAAAGTAGAAGTGAAATAAAATAAATAGGGCACAACTACTTTAAAGAACTATGAAAATCTCTATAAAGCAAGTGACATATACAAACAGGGGATATCCACTCTCTAGAATAATCTTTACACGTTAATTCATGTATTTCTCCATCTTTACTTCTATTTTAAACATTTTATTTATTATTTATTTGATGGATGATGATTTGACCGTAATGTTGACCTCCGGTCTTATAAAAAATAAATAAATTATGTGCAGTTAATTTTATATATTCTTTATATACTCTACTAATGTAAGTGATTACGTCATTTTTTAATATAAAATAATTATTTTGATCAATCATATTAGTGAAGTTTATAATAAATATATAAAAGTGACTGTATGTAACAAAACTAAAATAAAAAATTGCGTCAACATATTATAAACTGATTTTTAGAGCTCAAAATTGATAATTGGAATAAATTGTAATTTGTTTGATTTACAATAAATGAGGAAAACGAGTATCATTATCCGGAGTTATTTTTCTAGATGAGAAAAAAAAGCAATAATCATCACAAGAAAAAAATAAAAAATAAAAAGTTGAGTAGGTGCTAAAATTTAATTGACCGTGGTTAGTTTGGGGAAGCATATTTGGTTAACCACGGTTAGTTGCTAGGGTTAATACAATATTGGAAATAAAAATAAAATACCCCCTTTAACCCAAAAGAATAGGGAGATACCTCAATGCTCTAAGCATAAATAAACGGAAATAAAGAAAAAGGAGCTATAAATCTACTTTCTGATATCCGATGTTCTGAGGTTGTTCGCAACTTTGATTTATCGAACATTAGCTCCAATCCGGTACGTGTCGATCGTCGCTATTCTGATTATATAATCTCGAACTTCTCTGGGGATCTTCTATAATTTTAACAGTGGCTCTATGAATTCTTGGAAGTTTCTTGATGATTTATTGATCTATATTCTAGTTTCAAGTTTAGATTCGCAATCCGTATTTATGTATGTTATCCGAGTTTTTATTTTTTGTCAACTGGGTATGTTGTAAACGCATTGTTGATTGAATTTTCGTTTCCGGGTAGGAATTTCGAAAGTTTTTGGTTTTCTTTCTGCTGCAGAATCTGTTTGTTATTTTTGGGATACTAAAATTGATTGATATGATTTCTATTCCTTGTTGTTGCATGCAATGGTTTATTATAATCTGTTTTAGTTGTCTCATTTTGTATTTGTTATAAGTAACTGATCTTCCAAGCTGGGATTATGACTCGCTGTTGTCAGTGTTAATTTGGATATTTTCTCGTTTTCAATAGGTTTGATAGTATTAATTAATCAGTATTTCAGTGTTGCATTGATAGACAAGTCATAGGTAGATTTTATGAGTGTAATGAAAGATATTGTTTCGTGCAGCTAAAAATGACATCAATGGTTGCTAAGGTTTGCAGTAGTAGTAGCTGTCAAGTGTCTGCTTCAGTTTCTTTTCAAGAAAAGGGAAGTAGGAATAAGAGGAAATTTCGGGCTGATCCACCTGTAGGCGACCAAAATAACATTGTAACTTCGCCTCAAATTGAATGCCCAAGTTATGAATTTTCAACAGAGAATTTTGAAATCACCACGGATCATGGGCAACCCAGTGCTTGTGACCACTGTAGTGTTAACCAGAACCATTCTGATGGGTTAAAACTTGATCTTGGATTGTCTAGTGCTATAGGCTCATCTGAGGTCGGGCCTAGCCGTCCTAGAGAAGAAATAGAGGCAGACGAATTCCAAGATGCTGATTGGAGTGATCTTACAGAAGCTCAGCTTGAAGAACTAGTTTTAGGCAATTTAGATGCCATTTTCAAGAGTGCAATTAAAAAAATTGTTGCTTATGATTACACAGAAGAAGTTGCTACTAAGGCTGTCCTAAGGTCTGGCCTTTGTTATGGGTGCAAAGATACGGTAACAAATATAGTGGACAATGCTTTGGCATTTCTTAGAAGTGGCCAAGAGGTCGATCCCTCAAGAGAACACTATTTTGTGGATTTACAACAGCTGGAAAAGTATGTGCTGGCAGAACTGGTTTGTGTTCTTCGAGAAGTTAGGCCTTTCTTCAGCACTGGGGATGCAATGTGGTGCTTGTTGATTTGTGATATGAATGTGTCACATGCTTGTGCAATGGATGGAGACCACTTGAGTAATTTTGTGTGTGATGGGTCCTCAAGTAGTTCCCATATGTCCTCTCAACCCCAGTTTAAAACAGAAACCAAAAGCTTGGAATTGAATCTTCCAAGTCCTCTAAAACCATTTACTTGCTCTCATAGTACCGAATCCAACGCACCCACTGTGGCAGGTGTTTCCAATATTGCAAAACCAAAGAGTTCCCTTGTTCTCAATGGGCTGGTGTCAGAAAATGAGGGCACAACTACAACATCCAATACCGTTGATAAATCCTTTGATGTGTCAGAAACATGTCAATCTCCTGCAGTGGAAGAAAAGTTTGGGGGAAGTAGAAAGGTGCATTCTGGTAGTACCAAGAGGGAATACATGCTCCGACAGAAGCCACATCATGCAGAGAAACATTACCGTACATATGGATCTAAAGGGTCTTCAAGAGGAGCGAAGCTGAGCAGTTTTGGTGGTTTAATCTTGGATAAAAAATTGAAATCTCTGGCTGACTCTACCACTGCTAATCTTAAAAATGCTTCCTTAAAGATAAGTAAACCTATGGGGGTTGATGTGCCTCTAGACAATGGTATCCATAGCCTCTCAACCAACTCTAGACCCTCTTCCTCAGTAGCTTCTAACCTGGAAAGTGATAATACCATTTCTGCACTGTCTGAGACCAATACCTTAACTGAATCACTGGCAATTAATTCTTTGCCTGCATTGCCTCGGGTTAATAAACCGCCTTCATTATCAGCTACTGATGCTGAGCTTTCTCTTTTGTTTCCTCCAAAGAGCAACTCTGCTTTGGTGCCCGTCAGCTGTAATGCTGAGCCACCTAATTGTAGTTATGCTGGCATTCCATATGACAAGTCTCTGGGGCAGTGGATTCCTCAGGACAGGAAGGATGAGATGATTTTGAAACTGGTTCCAAGGGTTCGGGAACTGCAAAATCAGCTCCAGGAGTGGACAGAATGGGCAAATCAGAAAGTTATGCAGGCTGCTCATAGGCTTGGTAAAGACAAGGCTGAACTTAAGACACTGAGGCAGGAAAAAGAAGAAGTAGAACGGCTGAAGAAAGAGAAGCAGGCTCTGGAGGAAAACACTATGAAGAAGCTATCTGAGATGGAGAATGCTTTGGGCAAGGCTAGTGGGCAGGTTGAGCGAGCCAACACTGCTGTTCGAAAGCTTGAGGTGGAGAATGCTGATCTGAGGAAAGAGATGGAAGCTGCTAAATTCCATGCTGCAGAGTCAGATGCAAGCTGTCAGGAGGTATCAAAGAGGGAGAAGAAGACACTGATGAAATTTCAGACAAGGGAGAAGCAAAAAACCGTGTTTCAAGAGGAACTCATGACAGAAAAACGCAAAGTAAAACAGCTGCTACAGGAATTGGAGCAAGCTAAAGATCTCGAGGAGCAATCTGAGGTATGCTTTATACGTTTAATTCAACCCCCCTGCCCCACCCCGGCGGTTTAAAAAAAAAAAAAAAAAAAAGCAGCCACAAGATATATTGCACCCATCCTTCAGTTATTGAGTGGATGACTGAGGCTAACTAATGCGTGATGTGGGTGGTGAGAGGTTTCTCATTGCCAATGTATTGCACACATTGGGTGCGATGGCATTAACTGTTGCATCTTTTAGATTGTCAAAAGTGGTTGTAGCACTGGATTATAAATGAAATGGTGTGCTTCAGAACATCCATTTACGTTAAACCTGACTTGGGAGTATGACAAGTTTGATTCTTGGTCATAGCATCTCTCCGAGCCATGTCTTACGCACAGTTTACTTTTCATTCCCAGTGCAAGTAAGTACAATTGACGCCACTTTTCCTGCTGCTTTGAGAAGACAAATTACATTAGGTTTGTGAATAGACGGTACTGGTTCATGTACTGTACATAGATAAAAAAAAAAAAAAAAAAAAACTGGAACTCATGTAGACAAGTATAGATATATTAGGATAATCCTTATTCAGGGCCTGCATTAGGTTTCCTTTTAGGCAAAGGGTTTTAGGTTATCCATTTCCCAGTCAAGGGTTTGTCAACCTGAAGGCAAATTGTAGCCTTGTTCTTAATACTATGAGTGGATGTAATTTTTATTTTTATCTGTTTCTATAGATTGGAAAAATCTTGTTGAAATTTTTAAGAGGTGATTTTCTCTTTATTTGTCCTCTATGCGTTGATTGACCTCCCACATACTTGATTGTCCTCTTTTAGGGCTTTTCTTTACCATAATTAGGCACGTGCTTGAGGGCCTGTCCATGGTACACATCAGACATTTTTATGTTTTGGAACTCCCGACTCCCAAGGTTTTGTCCATTTCTCTTTCTTTAGTACATCAGAAACATTTCCTGGCTGATGAGAACTTGGTTTTTGACAGAATTGCAAAAGTATACTATTACTGTGGTATGAGCCATCACACAAAAGATCATGTTAATAAGTGCAATTAAATTTTAGAGTGCACTTCTGTTAAAGATTTGAAAGTATACTGCATTTTGGTTCCACAAAGGTGCCACTCATAGTTTGCCGTGGTGCTTCTGTGATTATGGGTTTACCTCTGGTTCCTTTCTCATTGAAAAGAAAACAATTATCACAGGATAGGTGGAAACAGGAGGAGAAAGCAAAGGAAGAACTACTCGTGCAAGCCAGTTCCATAAGAAAAGAGAGAGAAGAAATTGAGGCTTTGGCAAAATCGAAGGAGAATATGATTAAATCCAAAGCGGAAAAAGATCTGCAGAAGTACAAAGACGATATTCATAAGCTTGAAAAAGAAATCTCCCAATTAAGACTGAAAACTGATTCTTCAAAAATTGCTGCACTCAAGAGAGGCATTGATGGAGGAGCCAACAGATTCATGGACTTGAAAAATAGCCCAGATCGTAAGGAGTCCTGGTCTCCTTACATCTCAGAAATGGTAGGTGATTTTCAGAACTACTCTGGGACAGGTGTGAAACGGGAACGGGAGTGCGTGATGTGCCTTTCAGAGGAGATGTCCGTGGTTTTTCTCCCATGTGCTCATCAGGTGGTATGCACAACATGCAATGAGCTCCATGAGAAACAGGGGATGAAGGATTGCCCTTCTTGTAGGAGCCCCATACAGCGGCGAATTTCTGTTCGTTATGCTCATTCTTAATTTATTTTTTTTCAGAATCTGAGTTGAGTGTGCTGAATAAAGATTGTGGGACTCCTTTGAAATGAATAATTCATTTGAACGACCCCCTTTTACTAGTTGAGAAAATCAAGTTACCTTACTTTCCAGTGTTGATGAAGGTGTGTTCTTCCCCCCTTTTCCTTTGTTTATAGTTTTTCTCAATCTCTTCGAAAGTATGATGACTTGGATTCCAACGTTTGGTTCTCTTCATTGATTACTTAAGAAGTTGAAGATAAAATTTGCCATTTTTTTTACAGCATGTACGGATTTAAGGTAGAAATTAGCATCTACATGTAAATGATTTCGCTAGTCGAGCTTAATTTGCATTAATCTTCTATTGATTTATCACATTATGATCCTAGAATCTGTCACTTCTTCCTCGGCTATCCCAATTTCCACTTATCAAATTGCTTCAGAAGTATAGAGACATGGTAACATTATACAGCAAGTGCCAAGTACAAATGTTCTGGAGTTTTTATTCTCATGGTCAGGGTAATTCTATTATTTGAGTGGAGTCAGCTACCAAGATCTCCAAACCGGCATCAAGGGCCTCGACATGGTGCACCCCCCCTGCCATGAAATCTGGTTGGTAATGTTGTTCTTTCCTTAAAATTGTTGGCATCATGCAATTGTCTGCTCATTACAATGACAAAATGTTGGTATAATGTATCAATTCCCACATTACAAGTTGGTAATAGTGCTCGAAGCTGGACATAATCATATGTTGGGCTTAAATTAGAGAGAGACATTATTATTTGTTCAGGCTTTGCAGGGGAGAAAGTTTCTACAGCTGATCCAATCCCACTGTCAATATAACATACAGATCATGACCTGAAAATAATAAAATAGATAAATAAATAAAATATTGCTTGTTGAATTCAGAGATATTGATCACCAAACCAAAACACCATGATCAGATGTAGCCAAGATTATTTTCTTATTCCAATATTATACATATAAGGTGGAATTTGGATACCTGTGTTCAAGGATAAGGAAGGAGAGAGCAGAATTGCATATACCTATTTTGTGTGCTTGAGTAAGCCATGTGGCACGATTTCTTTGGATTCATAGTATATTCTCCCCCAAATAGTGACGTGGCCCTTCACTTCATGCATTTGGAAGAAAATGATACTAGAAAATGTTTTTTTCTTTTTAAAAAATAAAAAATAATAATAATAAATCTTGATTTTTAGATCTCACGCCACAAGCTGTCGTGACAGCGATCACAATATCTATTTCATCTTAACAATAATTGAGAATATTCATTTACGATAAAATATAAAATTGCCTCGTTTGTTTTCGTAGATGAAATGAGATTAAAATTAAAATATATTTTTTTAATATTATTATTATTTTAAAATTTAAAAAAATAGAATTATTTATTATATTTTTTTGTAAAAATATCATTTTACTTCCTCAAAGTTTCTGAAAAACTGTCGGGAAACCAACTTTATGGGAAATTCACTTTCTGTCATCACACTATTCTCACCTATGATAGCTTAGATTGATGATTCAAATCAATGCTATGCTATCATGATTGGCTTTCTATTATGACTTTTCCACTTTCCAGCTCCAAGAAAAATTAACTCTTTTTTTGTCTATCTAATAGAATAAATACTCTATTAATAAAAATATTTTATAAAAATAAATTTATAAAATAATATAAATGGATATGCTACGTCAAACCTATTTTATAGAAAAAAAAATTATAATCAGACGTACAACATCACATCACTATAATTTATAAATTTAAAAAAATTTGATTTGCAAGCACTCAACGTAATTAATAAGAGACGTTCAAAAATCAAAACTATTAATAAAAGACGTGGAAAATGTATTTTCAGCACAGTAGAAGAAGAAGACGATATGGTTGTTAAAATGCGTGCCGCGAGCCCCATATCGTCCTTAGCCGCACGAACGAACCGGATCATTCTTAATTATAATGACATGTCACTGTCATGATGCCACGTGTCTTTTTTTATTTTTTTAAAAATAAATCATTATAATAAAGATAATAATAAATTATTAATAATTCACAAGGAGTTTCGGTTAGAAGGATGAGTTGCAAGTGTAACCGTAATTTGGTCCACTCACGTCACTCTTCGTATATAGCTTTTCTTTCTGAGCTTTATTAGTTATTAACAAACAAAACCAAGAAAAAAGGAACCGCCATTTTCGTTTTCAGAATATCAAAGAAGCTCTGTATGCCAGCTGAATATCTCTGATCATACTGTTCTCTCTGCAATTCCACGTAAGTTTGATTACTCTTTCAACCATTTCACAATCAAATGGGCTTTTATGATCATCCGTTTCTCTCTGTCTGTCGGCATGTGTTTCTTTTTATCTTCTCGTATGCAAAACTAGCTATATCTGGGTGTGGGGGGGTGATTTTCATCTGTAGTCAGTCGGTTAAGCTAGCAAGCTGTTTCTGCTATATATTGTGTTTGGAGCTGTTAGAAAGTTCACATTCTTTGATCCTAATGTTCAGGCTAACTCTGTGTTGTAGTATTAGGATTCTAATATCAATATTTTATACGATAACGATCGATCGAGATTGTCAATCTTCTTGATAATTTTTCTCACAATCTTAAAACTGAAGTAATTTAATCGCTGATAATCTCAAAATTTAGATTCATTATAAAGAAATTTAAATTTGATTATTCAACCAATACTCTAACGAATGGCTTCGTCCAGATTGAGCTGTATATGAAGGTGCCGTCAACGGTGAAAGCTATGCTGGTAAGAAGTACACCAGACGTTTGCAATCAGAGGCTGTTGCAGGGGAATAAACATGTGGATCGCGTTCATCTTTTCAAAGAAACCCTTCGCATTAGCCGAGTTGGGAACGCTCGCTGTCACAACACCCGGTATGTGAGTATCGTCGCGAGTGGGCTGAAGAACACTCCTCCGGCGGGACATGAGCCGCTATTCCAACCCCAATCCCGAGCGCAAGCCATCTTCACACCGGTGTCGGACCCTACTCCGACTACCGAAAAAGTAAGGTCTATTTTACTCCACGTGCTGTGGGTCCTGCAGGGCTCACCATTTGTTTTGCCAATTAAAAATAAAAGTTTTTTGTATTGACTGTTTGGACTAATTACGGGCGTACTCCTATATTCTATCAATGTTATGTCTTTAAAAATTAATATTTATGCGAATATTTACGGTTGTACAGTACTCCCATGCATGATAATTAAGGTTCATGTTTTCGGAGTTAATTTCGGCCTGACTGCACTTTCGACCTTCCAAGAGTTTCTATATTCAGGTCCGCTTTGCAACGGTCAGACCGATGTTAAGGCAACTTTTCCATCCTTTCCAAACTCTCTCTCTCTCTCTCTCTCAGATCAAATACAGAACTACAAACTTTTTTATCAAATGCAAAAGCACAAATAATTGCAAAAGCACAACCCGGTCTCTGTCTCGTCTAAGCCACCACCCTAGCCAAGACATATTGCTGTCCCATTGCAGCCTGCAAACGGAGAAGGGGGAGAACTCAAAGAAGCACTGCTTCTGTTGGAACAAATTACTTTTCAGATTAAAATAAGCCTCTTTTTGACTGAAATGCATCGTTCAAAGGCTGCAAGTTCATTTCTTTGTGTAGATTTTCTGAGACCCGCTAATACTTTTGTCGACAATTACTTGGGAATTTGAATTGTTTATTTTTTAAGTATCCTTATTCTTCAGATTTAAGTTGACAATTGTTCTTAACAGTAGTAGGTTCTTAACAGTACAGCTCTTTGACATGAATAGTTCGCATTCTTTCGTTTGAGAAAGTCAAGGATCAATATGGTTGTATGTGAGAGAAGAGGGACCAAATAGAAACTCCTCATGCAAAACTCGATCGGATCGTTTAAAAATGTGTCAACGTGGCATGAAAAAATAATCACGTAGTCTTTTTTCATTTTTTGTTGCCATCATTCATCGAAATTGAAAAAGAATTAATTGCATATGTATGATTAATTCATACAAACGCAATGCCAAGATAAATAATATCAGAACGTGCTAGAATCCAGCATTCTAGCTCCACAACTGGCTAGTATTCCTTTGTCAGCGTGTTTCCTGATGGAAATGCATGCAATGATAGATGGTAGTACACATTGCCTTTTTCATCTAGTACTGCAGAAGAAGATAGGTTGCTAATTTACTTAAGTTTCAAATCTAGATTAATGTGAGGTCATGACCGACCTAATTATATGTGTAATAAAGTACAAGCATTTTGTTCTCTTTATATATATATATAGTATTGCAAGCCTGAAATTGGTCATCTATTTGGTTTACACAGCGAGTATTTACTTTTGGCAAAGGAAAAAGTGAAGGCAACAAGGGCATGAAATCCCTGGTAAGCTTTATTTATCTTCCTGCAGGCACATGAGCCACGACCTTTTAATTATTTCTCCGGAACCCACCGTTTTATTCTTAATTGATGGGTGTTTGGAAATCAAAATAAATAATATATCATGGAAAATGTACCAGTACAAGGCATTTGTCATTTCTAATATGGCGCACCACCCGATCTTGCTTGATGGGTTTGTTTCCTTTCATATTTAAATTATAAGTACCGTCCTTCTTTTCCAAAATATTATCATTGTAAAAGAAAAATTCTATTCATCATCTTTACAGCACATATTATATATAATTTTTTAATTTTTTTTTTATCAAATATAGTATATGAATGATGAGTAAAAGAATTTAATTAGTTGAAGAAGGATAAAATAAAATAAAATAATTTTTTTTTTTTTTAAATGTGTAGTATGTAATGTTTGAGAATAATGAGCAGGAAAGCTCCTATCAAAATATGGACTTGTGAGTCGTATGTAGAGGAGGATTTTATGGTGTTGTCCGTGTGTTCAAAACTTTGCAGTTGGGAGGGAAGGGAGCAAACCTTGCAGAAATGGCGACCATTGGGTTATCTGTACCACCAGGACTTACTATATCAACGGAAGCATGCCAAGAATATCAGCTGAATGGAAAGAAGTTGCCAGGAGGTTTATGGGAGGAGATATTGGAAGGCTTGAAGACTGTGGAAAAGGACATGGGTGCTTCCCTTGGCGACCCTTCCAAGCCCCTTCTCCTCTCAGTCCGCTCTGGTGCTGCAGTAAGCTTTTTCCCACCTGAGCATAGACCATAGAGTAGCTAGAAGCCTAGATATTATTTACTTATGAAGTACGCTAACTGATTTGCTTCCTTTTATAAGTAGATTTCCATGCCTGGCATGATGGACACTGTCCTCAACCTTGGACTCAATGATGAAGTAGTTTCTGGTTTGGCATCAAAAAGTGGAGAGCGCTTTGCTTTTGACTCGTACAGACGTTTTCTTGACATGTTTGGAGATGTTGTAAGTGCTTCTTCCAGATTTAGCTCTTTATTCTGGCTTTTGTTCACTCTGCTGTGCTTCGTTATTCTCTGCTCAGTGTCCTGTCTTCTACAATTTATTAAGCAACGTGAAGTCACTGAAAAATTAAAAGCACCAAATCAAAATTCAGAGTCTAAAGTCTAAACCAATACAAACTTTTTTTTTTTTTTTTTATAGATATTTTTATAATTGCGTGTCCGCTTAATTTTTCACTTCTATTTTGCTAAACTTATTAAGACCTCGTTGTCTTTAATTGGAGGTATTGGGAATTCCACACTCGCTATTTGAGGAGAAGTTAGAAAAGTTGAAGAATTCAAAAGGAATTAAACATGACACTGAGCTGACAGCCAGTGATCTCAAAGAGCTGGTGGAACAGTACAAGAATGTCTACCTTGAAACTAAGGGTGATAATTTTCCTTCAGGTACCAAGTACAACATCAAGAACTTCTTTATATTTCTATCTTTTCTTTAAATAAAAAAATCTTTGTGTTAATAAATATAGAATTCATTGGACAACTTGGGCAAGACTGTTCATATATTTCGATTCTAGAAGTGCTTAATGTACTCCAACCTCATCTCCTTTTGTCTGTGTCTATCTGCAGATCCAAAACAGCAATTACAGTTAGCAGTTAAAGCAGTTTTTGATTCTTGGGATAGCCCAAGGGCCATAAAATACCGGAGCATCAATCAGATAACTGGATTAAAGGGAACAGCAGTAAACATTCAATGCATGGTGTTTGGGAACATGGGAAATACTTCAGGGACAGGTGTTCTATTTACTAGGAATCCAAGCACCGGTGAGAACAAGCTCTATGGGGAGTTTCTAGTCAATGCTCAGGTTTTTTATGCCAGTCCCATCCTGAGCTTACCTTAAACCATTAACTTCTCTTTTTATGCACAGATCAGTAGAGACTATCTTTGTAATGATTTTGTAAGTGTAGCTGAAGAATGGCTTTGAATAGGGAGAAGATGTTGTTGCTGGAATTAGGACGCCAGAAGACTTGGACACCATGAAAAGCTGCATGCCAGAAGCTTACAAGGAGCTTGTGGAGAACTGCGAAATTCTAGAGAGACATTACAAAGATATGATGGTAAAATCTTACATTTCCTTTGGAAGATGACTTTTTTTTTTTTTTTATCATCATATTATCCTTTTTTCCTTGATTTCTGAGATAATAAAGGCATTCATGCTGTCAACTGTGAAGCGCAAGTCTGTCATATTTTCCCCGCATTTTAGTTGCTGAGAATATCTTTTCAAACATTGTGATTATATCTATTGTACTTCATAACATACTAAGATGGGCTTTCTTCTGATAAATACAGGACATTGAATTCACAGTCCAAGAAAATAGGTTGTGGATGTTGCAATGCCGCTCTGGAAAACGTACCGGTAAAGGTGCAGTAAAGATAGCTGTAGACATGGTTAGTGAAGGGCTTGTTGATATGCGCTCTGCAATTAAAATGGTGGAGCCACAGCATCTTGACCAACTTCTTCATCCACAGGTTTATCAAGTCTATAGTTCTACAGGACTAGTTGATCTGCCTATAGATGAACATTCTTAACTTCATCACACGTAAAAATAAATGTTAGTAGGTATTGGTTAAATGCCTTTGAGGACTTTAAAGTTTAAACACCAACTTCAAATAATGAAACTAATGGCTGCATGTATATGAAGCATAGCTTAATCAGTTATTTGATTAAGCTAGTTAGTGATTTCTGTTATACTTGGTGTTCGTATGTTTGTACACAACATTGTAGTGCTAATTTTTTTCCTTTTTCCCTATGGTAAAGATTCTCATATCTGTCCAATTATGCACCATGCACATCTCTATATATTTGTGCATTTATCTACATATAATCACTCTTCACAGGTATAATATAAAGCTCTTCCTGACTTCATTCACATGTTGTTGGACTAGTTTGAGGATCCAACTGCTTACAAAGACAAAGTGGTCGCCAAGGGCTTGCCAGCATCTCCAGGAGCTGCAGTGGGACAGGTCGTGTTCAGAGCTGATGATGCTGAAGCATGGCATGCACAAGGAAAGAGTGCCATCTTGGTATTTTCATGAGTCTTACTTTCTTGGAACTGTTAGTTTGGCATAAGCTTAACAAAGAGCAATTCTCCCTATCTTGGACAAAAATCCAGCCTATATGATGGCTTAAGCTTACCAATGGAATGGCAGTCCTGTTCACAGAAGCCTTTCTTATAATTTATGAGTAAAACAAGCTCTCTGCATTAAAATCTGGATGCTTTGTTTTGATATAGCAGCTTGTGTGATTATGGGCCACTATGATATTAGATTGAACTGATTGCATCACATAAGAAACAGGTATCATGATGATTTTGGTTCTTTATCACAACTCTGTTAGCGCTCACAATATCTTATGTTGCGTGCATTTCAACTTCGTTTTCTCATTTTGTTGTTCAAAGCTGAATGCTTTTCATTATTTCACTTAATTGAAGGTGAGGACAGAGACCAGTCCAGAGGATGTTGGTGGTATGCATGCAGCTGCCGGGATCTTGACAGCTAGAGGTGGCATGACATCTCATGCAGCTGTTGTTGCACGTGGGTGGGGAAAGTGTTGTGTTTCCGGCTGTTCTGAAATCAGTGTAAATGACAATGAGAAGGTGGGGTTTTTAAATATTGTCTCCTCTTCACATGGATAGTTCTTTATAAGAAATAATTTCCTTTTTTGGGGGTAAATATCATAAGAAGGGAATATACATAAATTGTTTCTGTATCAACACTGCAGCTTGTCGTGATTGGAGACAAAGTAATTCAGGAAGGAGAATGGCTCTCGCTCAATGGGTCCACAGGTGAAGTGATATTGGGGAAACAGCCACTCTCACCTCCAGCTTTAAGTGGCGACTTGGAGACCTTTATGTCTTGGGCTGATAAAATAAGGCGTATCAAGGTGCTAAATTTCCTTTAACTGCTATAAGCACTCGCATTGTATCAGTGTTTGTTGGTAATCCTATAATCTAACTAAGCAGCATGATGCTGGAATAGGTTATGGCAAATGCTGATACACCTGAAGATGCAGTAACGGCAAGAAACAATGGTGCCCAAGGGATTGGCCTCTGCAGGACAGAGCACATGGTAACTATTTTTCTAGCACCATTGTCCTAATAATCACAACATATTAATAGGCACTGTATTTGTTTCCATATCTTTAGAGCTATATATTGATAGGTTTGGCAGTCCAATGGAAAATTGCATGGTTCATGGTTTTTCTAGAAGGATCTTATATCTGTATGTATGCATATGTATGTTCCTAAACAGCTGCTTGAGGGAAGAAATTTCAAAATCTGATATACTCTTTTTTCTTATTGTAACGTAGTACTATATAAGTATCCCAAATTCTGTTCAACTGAGAAATGGTACCTATGCTCAAGGGACTTTTTAAGGTTTCTTTCTATCATTATTTTTGGACACCTACAACCTCCTCTTTCCTTTTCACATTTTCCTCCATGCATATTTCATATGAAAGGTAGGACAATGTACATTGTTAACAAATAACAGAAACTTAGCTTTGCTCACTATCACCTTTTATCTGTTAAGAGTATGACTGCAAATTCCCTTTTTTTTCCCCTCTTTTTCCACGCTTTGGGATGCTTCAGTTCTTTGCTTCAGATGAGAGGATAAAGACTGTGAGGAAGATGATAATGGCAGTTACGACAGAACAGAGAAAGGCAGCACTGAATTCATTATTACCGTATCAAAGATCTGACTTTGAAGGAATTTTCCGTGCAATGGACGGTACTAATCTCTTCCACTGATTTAAAATTGGGAAGGATAAGAAATTTCTACTTTATGGACCAATAAATTTGGTGAACTGCAATCCCAAATCCAATGGTGGAATAGACAGCTTTGTCAGTATTTTAGGCACTCAGCCCCGTGTGGATTTAGAAAATATTTCATCTCATCTCATCATTACAATTTTTTTAAATTTTCACACAAAATATACTAAAAAATTTAATTTTTTCAAATCTTAAAATAATAATAATATTAAAAAATAATATTTTAATAATATTTTTTTCAACTTTCATTTTTCATCTAAAACCATCTCATCCCATCTCATCTCTGCATCCAAACCAGCCCACACTACATACAAGTTTTGTTGTTTTTTCTCATCAAATTTTTCTTTATGCAAGATTAGTTGTTGAATTTCAGGGCTTCCAGTAACAATACGACTGTTAGACCCTCCACTTCATGAGTTTCTTCCTGAAGGTGACCTACAACAGATTGTAGGTGAACTGACTGCAGAGACCGGAATAAATGAAGACGAAGTTTTTTCAAGAATTGAAAAGCTATCGGAAGTAAATCCCATGCTTGGTTTCCGTGGCTGCAGGTTCAGTGGCCTTCTTACGAGCTTTTATACAAAAGTAAATATTACATCAGAAGTAAATCTCATGATTGTTCATATTTGGATTTTGCTTGTCTGTCAACAGGCTAGGTATATCATACCCAGAACTCACTGAAATGCAGGCACGTGCAATATTTCAGGCTGCCGTCTCCATGAGCAACCAGGGTGTTAAAGTTTTTCCAGAGATAATGGTTCCCCTTGTAGGAACACCTCAGGCATAAATCTGTCCCTTCCTTTCTCTTATTAATATTTTTCAATGTTAAGTTCATAAAATGAGAGAAAAAGATGAACTATATACACATGGCAAATTCTGAAGTCTGTTGTGTCTCTTTGTCCCCTTTTCTTCTTCGAATACGTGCAAGTCATTTGAACTTAACCAAGTTTGGATGGTGAAAGTGTTTCATCTCATCTCATATCATTATAATTTTTCTAAATTTTCATAGAAAATATAATAAATAATTCATCATTTTCAAATTTCAAAACAATAATAATATTAAAAAATAATATTCTAATAATATTTTATTTAACTTTAACTTTCATTTAAAACTATCTCATTTCATCTCACTATCCAAACCGCACCAACCAATATTGACCCTGTAGTCATAAAGTTAAAAATAATGAGAATTCTTTTATGGTTTAGTGTATCAAGCACCAAAAATTCCATCTTCTGAAAAACAAATGACATCTTTTCATGGTAGGAACTAGGAAATCAAGTGAGTTTAATACGAAGTGTTGCAAAGAAGGTGTTCTCTGAGATGGGATCCTCCTTGAGCTATAAGGTGGGGACCATGATCGAAATCCCTAGAGCTGCTCTGGTTGCGGATGAGGTATGCAAATTGAATTTTACCTTACAGGTTTTTATGAATACTAATTAGCTTTTCACCTGTAGGAAGCCATTGAAAATTGAAACCTAGATGCAGGTACATAATATTCATTATTGCTAATTAATGTCCTGTATCGTTTAATCAATGATCACAGATTGCAAAGGAAGCAGAATTTTTCTCCTTTGGGACCAATGATCTTACACAGATGACCTTTGGTTATAGTAGAGATGATGTTGGCAAATTTCTCCCCATTTACATAGCTCAGGGCATCCTACAAAATGATCCCTTCGAGGTTAGTCTTCTTTTGAAGCTAGTCCATGGGCTATTTGCTATATTGTACTTTCCAAGGGACAGAAGTTTCCGTCCTAAAGGAATGGAGAAGAAGTGAGAATTATTGTTTGACAATCATAGTCCAATTTTGTTGCTTGCAGGTACTTGATCAAAGAGGAGTCGGTCAGCTCATCAAGATTGCCACAGAAAGGGGTCGTGCAGCTAGGCCCAGCTTAAAGGTATATGGCAACTTTATACAAGGTGCTTGTGCCGTTTGAAATATGTAGAAATATATGTCCTCTCTCGTTGATAGGACATTTGGGTTCATCTGAGAAATGTAACACCTAATGATTAAATCCCAGATTAACACAATAGACATGTACGTTTGGTTTATTTTCTGGACCTAATATAGGGTGGTGATAAACAGGTTGGAATATGTGGAGAGCATGGCGGGGAACCGTCTTCCATTGCCTTCTTTGCAGAGGCTGGACTGGACTATGTTTCGTGTTCTCCATTCAGGTTGGCTTGACTCCGTATATGGAAATTTTCGATACTGCTTCCATTAAGTAGAACAAAGTCTGATTTCAACTTCATCTTACAGGGTTCCGATTGCTAGGCTTGCAGCTGCTCAAGTTGCTGTCTGAGATGCATGCTTGACTACTTCTACACATGCCTTTTACTTTGTGCATTAACTACAATATATATACATATATCAATCACAGGAACTTACAATAACTACATTGGTGTACAATGAGGAGGCATAAGAAATGACTAAATCCTCCTATAGGGGAAGAGGGGTTCAGACTTTATTATTGACAGGAAAAGCTGTGTGATAAATTATTCTTCTCTTCAGAGAGATTTTAAATTAAATTTGTGTATAACTGTATCTGTGAATAACTCGTGAATTGTTACATACATACATACATACATACATATATATATGTATATATGTCCATTAGTCATAGGCTGCTATTGAAACAGTATCAAGAATGAGGAAGAGTGATGAAAACTCTTCTTTCCTTTTTTTTCAGTCCATAAAATTTTGTTTATTTTATATTTTAAACCTTAACCCGAATTGAGAACTGAGCTTGAAACGGATGTTTAGTATGATTTTCAAAAGTTGCGCACAAGACATGAACACTTGCACAACTCGTCAGAGGATTCTTCTCCAAACGCTATCAAGCCGACCATGTCAACGTAACATGTAGTCGAAAGATATGTTTTCATAACAATTTTGTTAATACCTAACGAATGAACATGTAACGTCGACTATTCTCGACGGCCCAAACGTAAGAGTCGTCTTTGCAGTACATTTACAGATTTACTCTTTATACAAAGCGTCGGAGAGAGACTTTGCAGTTGTATAGTGGCAGGCGGCCTAACCTGAGCTCTCTCTGTTGAGTATTTAGAGTCTGGTTCCCGCCGCTCGAGCGAAACGTCTAGCCGCTCGAGCGAATACAAGTCAAAGAGTTTCGCTCGAAGAAGGCTCGACAGACCGCTCGAGCAAAAGCAAGTCAGAGAGGTTCGCTCGATGACCGCTCGACTCACGGCTCGAGCGATTGTGGGAAACAGGTTCGCTCGACGCGGGCTCGACACGCCGCTCGAGCGAACATCATTAATTCTACTGAATTTAGGGTTTCCGCCGTACAACATATATATATAAATTGATTTGTTTTTTGACTTGTACTGGATCAAAGTGAACAGTAGCCGTTTTCACAACAATTGGTATCAAGAGCCAAAGTTAGGGTCTGAGAAATACGATGGCTGGAGAAGAAGTGAAAATATCGGGGATCGAGAAGTTTGATGGCACGGATTATGGGTATTGGAGGATGCAGATAGAGGATTACCTCTATGGGAAGAAACTCCATCTTCCATTGTTGGAGAAGAAGCCAGACAGCATGTCAGTTGCTGATTGGACTCTGTTGGATCAACAGATCTTGAGGGTTATTCGTCTAACCCTGTCGAGATCCGTTGCACACAACGTTATTAAGGAGAAGACGACTGTGCATCTCATAGCAGCTTTATCAGGTATGTATGAAAAGCCGTCAGCAAATAATAAGGTACATCTGATGAAAAAGTTATTTAACTTAAAGATGTCGGATGGTACGTCTGTTGCACAACATCTGAATGATTTCAATACTATCACAAATCAATTGTCATCTATTGAAATTGAATTTGATGATGAGATACGTACATTGATACTATTGGCATCACTGTCAAATAGTTGGGAAGCCATGAAGATGGCTGTTAGCAATTCTGTTGGTAAGTCAAAGTTGAAATATGATGACATCCGTAATTTGATTTTGGCTGAGGAGGTGCGCAGGAGAGATTCAGGCGAGACCTCAGGTTCGAGTTCAGCTCTGAATGTCAACTCTCGGGGGAGAGCACAAGACAGGAACTCAAACAGAGGCAGATCAAAATCAAAGAATAGGGGCAAGAGCAAGTCAAGACCTGGTCAGCAGGCAATTTGTTGGAATTGTGGCAAAGCTGGCCACATAAAGAAGAATTGCAGAAATTCCAAGAAGACAGAGAATGATAGTGCTAATGTGGTAACTGAAGAATTACAGGATGCACTATTGCTTGCAGTTCATAGTCCAGTTGATGACTGGATACTTGATTCAGGGGCATCCTTCCATACATCTTCCTATCAGGAGATAATGCAAAATTATGTTGCAAGTGACTTTGGAAATGTGTATTTGGCTGATGGAGAAGCTTTGAATGTAATTGGAATGGGAGACATCGACATTGTACTCCCTAACAAGAACAAATGGACCTTGCAAAAGGTCAGACACATTCCTGAGTTAAAGAAGAACCTCATCTATGTTGGGCAGCTTGATGATTGTGGTCACTCAGTGGTGTTCTCAGATAGCACCTGGAAGGTCACCAAAGGGGCATTGGTACTGACTCGGGGTAAGAAAACTGGTACACTCTATATGACTACTGGTTTAAATAACACTATTGCCACTACCGTTGCAGAGAGCACAGCAGACTTGTGGCATCGCAGGCTTGGCCATATAAGTCAGAAGGGCATGAAAGAACTTCTGTCTAGAGGCAAGCTACCAGAACTGAAGTCAGTTGATCTCAGTATGTGTGAGAGCTGTATTATAGGGAAACAGAAGAAGGTCAGTTTCTTGAAGAGTGGTAGAACACTGAAGTCAGAGAGACTAGATCTTGTGCACACTGATGTGTGGGGACCTTCCCCAGTGGCATCCATTGGAGGTTCTCGCTACTATGTTACATTTATTGATGATCACAGCAGGAAGGTATGAGTCTATTTTTTGAAACATAAATCTGATGTATTTAATGTGTTCAAAAATTAGAAAGCCATGGTTGAGACTGAAACAGATTTGAAGTTGAAATGCTTGAGGTCTGATAATGGTGGTGAGTATATTGATGGTGGGTTCAAGGAGTACTGTGCAACTCAAGGTATCAGAATGGAGAAGACCATTCCTGGGACACCACAGCAAAATGGAGTTGCTGAACGTATGAACAGAACCATAAATGAGCGTGCTAGAAGCATGAGGCTACACACTGGGCTACCACCTACTTTCTGGGTAGATGCAGTTAGCACTGCAGTATACTTAATAAACAGAGGGCCATCAGTTCCTTTGGATTATGGATTGCCTGAGGAGACTTGGAGCGGGAAATAGGTCAAATTTTCTCATCTTAAAATATTTGGCTGTCTTTCTTATGTTCTTATTGATTCTAATGCTCGTAATAAGCTTGAGGCTAAGTCAAGGAAATGTTATTTCATTGGCTATGGAGACGAGGCATTTGGCTATCGTTTCTGGGATGATCAGGGTCTGAAGATTATAAGAAGCAGAAATGTGATCTTCAATGAGAAGATTGTGTACAAAGACAAGTCTAGTACAGTTGCTGAAACAGCTGCTCAGGAGTTTAAGTTTGTGAGTTTGGATGATCTACTAGAGGTCACAGTGCAGTGCAGAGATGTGAGTGACGGGAAGAGTGGGTCCAGCACACCCATTCCCATTATTCTGCAGTCAGATCCAGAGCCGTCCACTCCAATAGCTGCAATTCGCAAGTTAGTTAGGACTATTCGCCCTCCACAGCGTTTTTCACCTTCTTTGAATTACATTTTGTTGATAGATGGTGGAGAACTACAGAGTTACCAAGAAACCTTGTAAGATGAAAATTCTTGCAAGTAGGAGTTGGCCATGAAGGATGAGATGAATTCCTTGTTAGGGAATCAAACATAGGAGTTGACAAAACTTCCATCAGGGAAGAAGGCATTACACAACAAGTGGGTGTACCGGATGAAAACTGAGCATGATGGCAGTAAGAGGTACAAGGCCAGACTTGTTGTAAAAGGCTTTCAACAGAAACAGGGCATTGACTATTCTGATATCTTTTCTCCTATGGTAAAGATCACAACCATCAGGCTAGTTTTGGCTATGGTTGCTACTGAAGATCTATTTCTTAAGCAGTTAGATGTGAAGACAGCTTTTCTTCATGGAGATCTTGAAGAAGACATCTACATGCACCAACCTAAGGGGTTTGTGGTACAGGGAAAGAAAGGTTCAGTTTGCAGACTAAAGAAGAGCTTGTATGGCCTGAAACAAGCTCCCAGACAGTAGTACAAGAAATTTGATAGTTTCATGTGTCGTGCAGGGTACAACAGATGTCAGGCAGATCATTGTTGCTATATGTGTCAGGCAGATCATGTGTCAGACAGTTTGACAATTCTTACATTATTTTGCTGCTATATGTGGATGACATGCTCATTGCAGGGGCTAGTATTGATGAGATCAACAATCTGAAGAAGCAGATGTCAGAGCATTTTGCAATGAAGGATTTGGGAGCTGCAAAGCAAATCCTTGGCATGAGAATTGTTAGAGACAGAGTCAGAGGCACGTTGAGACTCTCACAGGTTGAGTATGTGAAAAAGGTACTCAACCGGTTCAGTATGGACAAGGCCAAGTCAGTTGGCACACCCTTAGGAAGTCACTTCAGACTCAGCAAGGATCAGGCACCAAAGTCAGAAGAGGAACAAGACTATATGAGTAAGGTTCCTTATGCCTCAGCTATTGGATCACTTATGTATGCTATGGTTTGCACTAGACCAGATATTGCCCATGCAGTGGGAGTTGTGAGTAGATATATGAGTAATCCTGGAAAACAACATTGGGAAGCAGTGAAGTGGATTTTGAGGTATTTAAAAGGCTCCTCAGAAACGTGCTTGTGTTTCTCAGGAGAGGGCTTAGAGGTGCAAGGCTATGTTGATGCTGAATTAGCTAGAGACATTGATAGTAGAAAAAGTACCACAGGATTTGTTTACACTCTAGGTGGTACTGCAGTTTCATGGGGTTCTAATCTACAGAAGACAGTTTCTTTGTCTATTACAGAAGTTGAATATATTGCAGTTTCAGAAGCTGCAAAAGAGATAGTTTGGATACAGGGCTTCTTGGAGGAATTGGGTAAAAAGAATCAGAATAGTACTCTCTACAGTGGCAGTCAGAGTGCCATATTCCTTGCCAAGAACCCAGCATTTCATTCCAGGACTAAACACATTCAGATCATATATCACTTTATACGATCATTGTTGGATGATGGACAGTTGCTACTTGAGAAAATTTGTGGAAGTAAGAATCCTGCTGATATGTTGACAAAGGGTGTTACACTTGATAAACTGAAGTTGTGCGCAACTTCAGTTAGTCTTCTAACATGAAGACAGGAGCTGTGAGTTGTAGAGGTGGAGGATATCATGTTTGAGGCAGGGGCGACAATGTGGATGTACCAGTCTCCAAGTGGGAGAATTGTTGAGTATTTGGAGTCTGGTTCACGCCGCTCGAGTGAAGCGTCTAGCCGCTCGAGCAAATACAAGTCAGAGAGCTTCGCTCAAAGAGAGCTCGACAGACTGCTCAAGCAAAAGCAAGTCAGAGAGGTTCGCTCGATGACCGCTCGACTCACGGCTCGAGCGGAGGGAAGTCAGAGAGCTTCACTTAAGGAGCCGCTCGACTCACGGCTCGAGCGATTGCAGGAAACAGGTTCGCTCGACGCGGGCTCGACACGCCGCTCAAGTGAACATCATTAATTCTGCTGTATTTAGGGTTTTTGCCGTACAACATATATATATTGATTTGTTTTTTGACTTGTACTGGATCAGAGTGAACAGTAGCCGTCCTACACTATTGTATTGTGATTCCTCAAGAAATAAAATGCTCTGCAGCTCCTATGGACGTAGGCAATTTGCTGAACCACGTAAATACTATATCGTATGTGATTGCTTATTTTTCCTGTATCTATATTCACTTTATTATCATCGTTTTTCACAACACTATCTTTTTCCGACTCCAGCAAACATCAAAAGCATCAAAATCCCAGAAACAAGCGCTCTCTCGCTCTCTCTCTCTCTCTCTCTCAAGCCACTCGAGTCATTCTTCAGAAAATAAGGAAAGAAAGAAAAATGAGCAAAGAGTGCTACGTGGTGGTGCACAACATCGCGAAGCGGCACAACGTGGGCACACTAGCCCGGAGTGCCACGGCCTTCGGTGTCTCCGAACTTATCCTAGTGGGCCGCAGGGACTTCAACGCCTTCGGAAGCCACGGTTCCACCTCCCACCTCCGCTTCCGCCACTTCCATTCCCTCCCTGACGCCCGCCAATTCCTCAAGGTTCGCTTCCTTTTTAATCCGTCTTTATTTTGCTTCTTTTTGGGTTCGGAATGTGAAATATTGAACCGGGTACTGTGTTTGAAGGAAAAAGATTGTGATATTTGTGGGGTGGAGATTACGGACACTGCTATGGCCGTCAATCAGCATCCTTTCAACAAGAGCACTGCTTTCCTACTCGGAAACGAAGTATGAAATTTCTATGTTTACGCTTACTGATCAAGCTGCTTTATTGAGCACTCGTTTTTGGGGTTTTGCTGGTTTGTTTATGTCTGGTATTGCTTTCCTTGGTGCGCTGGTCACTTACGAATTTGGGGCTTTCGGTTAATCTTCTGTTTTGTGATGGGATTTTCCTTCGAGTATGAATGTCAAAATGCGTATGGTTTATTTTAACATTTAGGTTGAGCTAAACCAATTCAATTGTTTGATGATCATATCTTAGCATTAGGGATCCATTGCCATCTTTCTTTCGCGCAGAATCTCGCTTTTTCATTTTTTGGCTATAGGTTTTTATCATTAAAGTAGAGTTGAGAACTTGAGATATCTAATCTAGTGGATAGAAGCTTTCCTTTGGAATTTGTGGATGAATCAAATTTGAGAACTAAAGGTCGTGTGGTTTGTCAGCCTGGTACCCATGGTACCAAATAGGTGACAACTTAGGCACGCCACTAAGGGCTGCCGGCATTTTTTTTCAGTATTGCACTTAAGGTCACAGAAGAAGCAGCTACAATTTTTACTTATAAAAAAACAGAAGCAACTACAATTTAGTTTGCAACGTTTGGATATAGACATATTTTAAGCTATTTTTTGTGATGTTTCTTTGTCTTTACTTTGTAGGGAACAGGGCTTTCTGCCAAAGAATGTGAAATATGTGACTTTTTTGTTTATATCCCACAATACGGGTTTGGTACTGCTTCATTGAATGTTACAGTAGCGGCTTCTATTGTATTGCATCATTTTGGAGGTAACTTTCTCGACAATCATCAGAGTATTTGGTAAATAAGTCATCTCTTGTGGAGCATGCCTAAGGTCTGCAATTGCATGTACTCGTTCAATGTTTAAGCACACTGCATAACCTAGGAAATTTAGCTCAAATGGAATCTTCTCCTATCATAATAACAAGATGAGGGATGTGGTCGCAGATTCAAAAGCTACCCAGTGTAAATTACCAATTAGAAAAAAGGGTCATCAATCAACACAATTTATTGTGCACATTGCCGTGTGTAGACATACTCACATATATGTGTAGATGTTATAACAAAGGCTCTTACTGTTTGTTTAGTCACACAAATATTTCTCTCCTATTCACTTTAGACACACATCTCCAGTTTTTTTGTGAACCTTTTCTTCACATCTCCATCCATGTTCTTTTTTTGTCATTTACTCACAGTTCTGGTTGTGCATCATCCTAATTGAACCATTGGATGTTCCTTGCTTTCTCACCTGTATGTTGAAATGGTTTCTTAAAAAGAGGAACTTTCTTAGTGTTGTGTGCCATAGGCCTAGTATATTAAAAAATGCACATTAAGGAGCACTTTCTGTTTTGGCTTTGCACAGTGGCTTCCTAAAAGGGAGGGGCACAATGAGAACCCTGGCCCTTACTATCGAATTCTTAACCAAACGACCAGTGTAGTGCTGCTGTATGCTTCTGATCAATAGAACAGGAAGAGAGTTCTAGAAGCATAGTATAGAACAGATATGCAGTGCAGGAAAGTTATAAAAATGGACCGCAGTTCTGTAGTGATCCTTAAGCAAGCAATTTTGTAACATTCATGGTTCATATGGGGATGAGTGGTTCCTATGGGAATAAAGAGCAGTTCAAGACTAACAATTTAGAACAAGCTTGCTAATTTAGAATGTGATAGTTCCATTTACTGCTTATGCTACAGATTGCCATGGACTAATCAGCCCATATGTTTATACAAGGAATCCATGTTAACTAAGAGCTGCATGAAGTAGCATGAAATGCTTATATCATTGGACAATATAGTTAATCACAAGAATTTAGTTATGGAACATATCCATTTCAAATGTAGCTTTTATGGGATGTCTCCTCTCTTCCCGGATATAGTTTTTTCCTTTAATGTCTAATTTTGTAACTCTCACATTTGGGTTCTGATGTTTGCATTAACATTTAATAGATGAGTAGTTTTTATTAACCCCTCTTTGCTCTTTTATTTGTTATTATGTATAATTGATGAGAAATTTTTTTTATTTGGGCTTTGCCTACTTTCATGAATAAAATACTTTAATTACCGATAAAAAAAAAAAAATAGATGAGAATTTTTTTTTCCTCATCTATTTTTTTTTTTTCTCAGCAACTTGAAAGGAATTCAAGTTCCTTAATAGTTAACACAAATGTAACTGAAACAGTTTACCTCAAATGAAAAAGAAAGAGAATCGTTTTGCATTCAGAGGGCGTCACATTCCAATCAAGTGAGCGGTTGCTATTGCATCTAGTTCCAAATGATCAGTGTTATGTCTCAATAATTTAGGATTCTGTTGCTTTCGATTGAAGAACAAATATTTTAGCATTAATATCTTAAACAGAACTTGACTAACTTCTCACACATGGTTTTCTTCAGTTTGGGCTGGCTTCCCCGAGAGAACCCGTGATGGGAACAAGTATGTTGTGGCTGAGAGACCCGTTAAACAGGGGAGGCGAAACTACTGTGCAGAAACAGCTGATACCATAATTGAAGAGCGTAAATCTAGAAGGGAAAATGCTTCCAATGGTTTCTTTGATGAGAGCAGAAATAGCAATTCAGCTTCTAACCTTCTGGATGTGTTGTTCGGTGATGATTGATTCAATGGAGTTAAGTATTTGATAAGATTGGCATGGCATCATAAAGCATCGAGAACAGTGTGGGTTGTTGTGGGTCTACATTGCCTTTCAACTATTTCTTCTAAACAGAAAGAAACAGCTCATGCGTAAGCAGTGACTCGAGAAAAGTCTATTGCTAGAGAATTATTTTAACTAGTTGAGAGTGAGAGAAGCTTTTTGATGGATGGATGGATGGATGATGTGTTGTTGCAAATTGAATAGGGGACTTTGATCCATTTTGGTTGGGATTAGCTCTCCATGTAAGAGTATTGGTATGAGAAATTTGTTGATGATTCAATTCTCTTCTATCGTTGTCTCGTGTCGTGTGTAGATGTTAATTTAGAAGTCCTCTCTCGATCTCCCTCCACCTACCTTTTTGACTTTTTTACATGGAAAAGACACAAAAGGAAACCAAACTTCCTCCCACAAGCATCCATGGGCATATGGAAGAAAAGTTGGCTTTACGGTGAGAGGCCAGAATTCAACTCTTATGACAGCAATCAGCCTCAAAGTCCGCGACCTACGCACCAACTATCCATCCACTTATCAGACCAGAGATTGACTGTAGGACTTTCGGTATTGATATATGAAACACAGATTGAAAGGAGCGAAAAAGATAAGACACATGAAGTGGGATTTTACAACATTTACTACACCTTTGGTTTTATCCAGGCATTCATGGAAATTGGATCTCTATATTTAACTTTGAGATTTATTCTTGCCAATCTAATCCTTCTTAGAAATATTATTACGTCAAAAACACTCCCATGTCTTAGAGATGCGCACAAGCAATCGATTTCATGTACTATCATTCTTTACTGTCCACTTTAGAGTTCGGACTGTACAGAATCCTAATACCTTAATTCCTACTATAAGATCAACTTCGGAAAAGTTCATTAAAGCCAAATTCCTGCCTGAAATCTATCTCAGAATCGTACTATTCAGAGGGTCAAACTCAACATTTTACTGGTAATGGCAGCAGTTGGTGTGGCTTTTTGGTGTGTTTTGGAAAGCAAACCTCAACATTTTGTGCCATTGTCAACGTTCCCCTCACTTTGGAGCAGTTGAAATCTTTGTTTGTCCCTATAGCCTACAATTACTTTCTCCTCTACCAACATTACTTTTTCAGCAGCACCATCTTCTCTTAACAAAAGGCTAATGACCAATTCAAGTTACGTGGGTGCTCTCATATTATTTAATCGTGATTGAGGATCAGAACTTTGTTGGAACTTCGTATGAAACCGATAATGGTTTTTGAGAACTTTTGCAATAACCATTTATCCAACTCGTCGAGTTTCCTTAGAAGGAAACTCCGGCAAATCTGCTCAAGGATACGGCGGCTATTATGGAAGCGCCCGAGGCCCAAAGTTGTCATCAAGAGGCTTGGAAAACTGAGCTCTAAACTTCAGTCTAAACAGCAACCAGGCACCAATAATTCTACAATTCGTATGAATGGCCTCTTGGGTCATTCTTTGTCTGAAAGGCCAATTCGAGCAGCCACATTCAATGTTGCCATGTTCTCCTTGGCACCTGCTGTTCCAAAGGCTGGGGAACCAGCTAGCTTTGATCATGAAGAGGAAGATTTTACATTTTCTCGGGCAAAATCCATGAGTAGTCCCAAGAGTATATTGAAGCAATCTCCCAGTCATGCCACCCTGAGTAGTCCTGAACATGTTTCTAAGCAAAAGAAGGTTACAAGACTAAAGTTAAAGGTCTCTATTAATCTTCCTGATAATGAGATCTCGTTAGCAAATACCAAGTTGCTTAGCGCTATGGAACATGGCACAGAGGAATCCTCAAACATGACTGCTAGAAGAGTTCATAGAAGTGGGGTTCCAGCAAGGTCTCCCGTGTGTTTTCCATCCAGTATGATTATCGGTCAAAGTGATGACTGCTTGGGAAGCGGTAGAAGCATCCTGGAAGTACTGAGAGAGGTGGATGCTGATATATTGGCCCTGCAAGATGTGAAGGCAGAGGAGGGGAAAGGTATGGGGCCTCTATCTGATTTGGCAGGTGCCTTGGGGATGAAATATGTGTTTGCTGAGAGCTGGGCTCCAGAGTATGGTAATGCAGTCTTATCAAAGTGGCCAATTAAGAGGTGGAAAGTCCAGAAAATTGCTAATGATGATGATTTTAGGTACTTTTTATTTTCCTTCTGCTGCAAGCACAATTAGCCTACTTTTATTACTCTAATAGTAGTCTGCTGTAGAATTATAATATGCCATTCTTGTTTTTTCCTAGAACAGAAAGCCATAAGAATATGAGCCTAGCTTGTCCTAGAACTTTCCGCATTTTGAGAGAGAAAGTTGGTACTAAGACATTCATGTAATATCAAAATATGAGGAAGCTATATACACTAAATTCCATGTGAATCTAGTTGGCATCTGATATGCAAAAGCCAACTGCTCATTAAGTACTAGAGCGAGTAGTTTGTAACTGGAAAGATGTTGGAAAAATGGCTATGTATCCTGTAATATGTTTAGTCTTAAATTCAGGAACTTGATAAAGGTCACAATTGAAGTGCCATGGACTGGAGAAGTTGACTTCTACTGCACCCAACTTGATCATTTAGATGAGAACTGGAGAATGAAGCAGATAAACTCAATTATGCAATCAACTGATCGTCCCCACATATTGGCAGGGGGTATTAATTCTCTCAATTTATCTGATTATTCATCAGAGAGATGGACAGACATCGTCAAGGTAAAATTGCTGCATAAAGGGTCTCTTGTTTAAATGGTTACTAACTACAAAGGTGCCAACATTTGCAGAAAATATCGTTATCCCTCTGATGTTAAGATTATATATGTATTTAATCTGATGCTAACCCAATACTTGGCCAATATATATATATATATATATATGAGTTGCAGTATTATGAGAAGATTGGAAAGCCTACTCCAAAGGTAGAGGTGATGAAGTTTTTGAAGGGGAAAGGCTACAGCGATGCAAAGGATTTTGCTGGAGAATGCGAGCCAGTGGTCATCGTTGCCAAAGGCCAAAGTACTTGGCCTTGACATCTTAGCTCAATCTGGCTGAGTTTCTAAATTTAATCATTTTCTCTTTCCTAAAGAAAATCTGATCTGATTGTGAACTTTTGCCTGAGCAGATGTGCAGGGGACATGCAAATATGGAACCCGAGTGGATTACATTTTGGCATCGCCAAATTCACCATACAAATTTGTTCCGGGTTCATACTCGGTCATATCATCCAAGGGTACTTCCGATCACCACATTGTAAAGGTCGACATAAAGAAAGCAGTGGAGAGTGTTCCAGAGAATGCCATTAGACAAGGGAGGAAGATAAAGCAGAAGGTTGTAAGAGTTTCAAACCAGTGCTCTTCAACAGCTATTTGGAGGCTAAAGGCTTGGTCACTCTGAGTGTTGTTGGCAGGAGTCCTGTAAATACTTCATTTTCCATCACAAAAATACTTATTTATTTGTAGCATGAATAAAAGTAAGTTTGTGGTATGAATGATCATGCTAACTCTACCTTGGATATGAGTGAAAGCAAATCTGTAGGGGGGTTAACCCTTTAGTACCTATGGTCTTGTTCAATTACTTGATTAATTTAGTCTCATTAAGTATTCATTTTGTGTTGTATTTTTTCGAAGGTTACACAGTAGACTAGACTATGCAAAATAAAGGTTTATGAATTAGATAATGCAAATAACGTCATCCGAATCAAACTAGACTAGACTTGATTAAACAAAGACTCCAATTCGAAACAGTGAATAGAACAAGTAACTCCAAATGATGAACAGAACACTACAAATTATGGATTGCTTTATTGGTTGACCTAATCCGCATCATATATTAGGGATACAGCACATATGATATGATTTGGAAATATATAGAGAAACCCACATAATTGAAGATCAATTACTTGCTATCTTAAGTGGTTAGTAAACATCTCCTAGCTAGCTAGCTACTAGAAATATTAATGCAAATAAGCATCCATCTATATTCATCAGCAAGTGTGACAACTTTTACCTTCCTTTTTTTTTTTTTTTTTTTTTTTTTTTTTAAAGTCCTGCAAATAATTTTTGAGGGAAATCATTACTTTCCCATTTGGTTGAAACCCTAAAAATGATGTTCGATATATCTTGCAACCCTAAAAATCACTTCCCTCCACACCAAAACAACCAGAATTAAAAACCCACTAGAAACCCTCTGCATATTTTTGCCACCACCGATATGAGATTTCTAGAGTTCTTAATATGTTTGAAATTGATGCTAGATTTTCAAAGGGAAATAAATATATTGCCTCATTCACTTTCACAAAACTTTTCATCTCATCTTATTTAATTATTACAACTTTTTTAAATTTTCACACAAAATAAAATAAACTATTCAATTTTTTCAAATTACAAAACAAAAGATATATTCTAATAATATTTTATTCAACTTTTTAACTTTTATCTCAACTCATCTCATCTGTAAAAACAACAAATGAGGTCTAAGTTTTCAAGAGTGTCTGAGAGCTCTGAACGGTATTGAAAATGCTACAACATCAGCGCAGCTGCAAAGTACTGTCGATCTTTCCTCAAAACTTAACCTAAAAAGTTGGAAAAAAAAACACACACCAAAGAATATATAATGCAAAAAATCCAAGCTGAATCGACCATGCAAAACCACACCCAACTAATAAGATAAGTAGAACGAATTTGATCTCACATCAAGCTGAATAGACCAAGTATTTCTCGGGAAAGAAACTCAGGGATGGACTAAATACACACCTAAACACAAAGCCTAACCACTACATGAGTACTAAAGAGACGCAACACCACACCATTAATCATGGGGATTCAAACCCCGTACCAACTCTTGAATGCAGTGTTAGACAATCGAAGCGGGTACGAGATTAATGACGAATTTACTTTGGTGTGGAAAAAGAAAAGAAAGAATCGAATTAGGGGGAGATGGAGAAGAGTTCAAGGAATGTACGGCAAAGACTAGGACGATTCGTCAATATTGATATGCTAGCTTAATTTTAGAGGATGCATGAGACATCTTGAAGCAACAGCTAGCTAGATGAGGTATTTCTAAATTCTAAGCTTCTAATTGTCACTGTTTCTGTGAAGCTGAGTCAGGGATGGATGGAGAATTGCACGCGTTAATGGTCTGTAATTTGCAGAGGCGTAAGCCGCCATACCTTCATGCATACAACAAAATTATACTAAACATATTTTACTCATAAAAATATATCATAAAAGCAAATTCGCAAATTAATATGACGTAATATGGTATGTTAAATTATAAAGCTACTAATTTTATTGTAAAATAGATCTAATATATTATATAAAATTATATCAATTTATGAATATATTTTTATAAGATCTATTTATGATTATAGCATTTCTCAAAGAGTAATACTACATATATTTGCACTCTTACTTATATCTTCACTTACAAAGACTCATTTTGTTAGTTTTTTAATAAATTTTAGCATATTAATAACTGACATGTGGAAAAGTAAAATTTTTGTGTAAGTTTTTCTTAAATATATATATTTTCCTTTCTCTAATTATTTAAGGCCTAGTTTACGTCATTTTTCATATTTTCTCTCATTGAATTCTGACTTATAATTTGTTTTACGATCTAAACGGGGCCATAAATAAGGAGTATTAAAGAACTAATTTTTACTAAATTAATTAAACCTTGATTTTTATCATTCCTTCACGAAAGGATATATATACTATTTGGTGTCTTCCTCTTCTTTCCCTTGATCATCAGGGACCTCTTTGTGGCCTGGAATATTATATTAATTGATTATTTGAATAATTGAGTAATATTATATATTATACTAATTTTATTTTACTATATAAGATGTGACACATTTATTACTATTGAATGATAAAAAATTACCTAATAAAAAATTATCTAATGGTGATAAATATCTCATATTTTACCTAATAGAATGATATAGCATGCGTGTGTATAGAATTTTTTATAAACTAAACGGAGATAGTTATTATTTATTCTTCGCTAGTTGCATGCAGTCTAACCAACGGAGACATGACTAGTACTCCCCCGGCCGTTCATATTGTAACGAACGTACGTACGTAGATCTTGACGCCAGGAAACATATAATGTCCTATGAATTACCTTAAAACAGGAAACATTAATATATTAAGACAACAAGGTGGTACATAATTAAGAATTTGAGGAAGAAATCACACACAAATTAGTACTTCTTCACACAACTTAATATTATATATTACAACTTGACGCCCATGCATGCAAACATAAATAGATATTTCAAGCCTTAATAAAAACAATGAATTAAGAGTAAACAATGGGAAAGCTCAAACCACACTCTAATTAACTTCTTTAGGTTTTCGTCAAGCTATAGCTAGTAATTTACTTCTCCTCTTCTTTACCATGCACCACAAGTACCAGACGATGATCACTTGGAATCCTTTGAAGACTCGCTCGAATTATCATTAGGGTATCCGATTCCATGGCGATTGTTAGGAAAGAACATGAAAACCCCACTGGAAACCGCCCCAACAACTGGAGGCAGCACCATGAGCAAAGTTTTCTCGGTGGAATCTTTCACCGGATAGAAGCACCCCACAGTATTTTGATCCAAAAGAACCACGACCCCAAACACAATCACCGAAAAGAAGGCATGCACGAAGTCCGCAAACCGAAGCTTATACGCCGACAAGTCCACGTTCTTTGACTCCTGCGAGGGCCAAATACCATTCTTTGTTGCAATCCCGTAGTGGGTGTCCCCGTCATCTCCAACGTAACTGTCAGTGAAGGTGGAAAAGAAGCATGACAAACCGCTCAAACCAACAAGAATGGCTGTGAGGTACTTGTTGACGGTATGGCAGTGGCCATAGTTGGACACGAGAGGGCTGAGGAATTGATACGTGAAGACAGTGCCTGTCGGGAGGAGCCTGATGAGGTTGCCAAGACCTAATAATGTTTGGCCTTTAATGGTACTTTGTTGGGCGCTTTCTTTGGGCTTGGAGAAATTAGAGTTGTAGGGTACTGCAGCAGCCATGGGGATCGATTCTTGGGGATGAGTGCAACAAGTGCGTTTAATTGTTTTGTGTTATGGGTCCTGCCAACTTCTTTGGATTATTTATATATATGTAGCAAGACAAGACAGATCAATTGCTTCTACGCAAAATGGAAGATATTTGGTCGATCGTTTGGATTGCATTGCTTTTACTTTTGGAAAGAGTGGGCTTCGTCCCCAATCCAAGCTTTGAGGATTCAGTTTGCTACGTTTCTAGACACTCCAAGACAACTCAGGTGGTGGCATTAATTAAAAGTCATGCAACTTAATTTGAGCTAACTCTAAACACTAAATACCAATTATCTTGATGACGATCAATATATATATATATATATAATGAAATGCCTGATCATTTTTTCGTTATTAACCAGTCGGAATCGGGCTAGTCTAATCATATGCGTTGATATATATGAAGTTTGCGTATGGGGGGAAACCATGTTTCTTGTTGGTATTCATCAACAAAGAATTATAATCTTGAAGACAGACACAGATCATTAGAGAGAATATCAGAGAGAGGTTACACACACACACACACACACATATGTATATATATAATACTGATCGGTACGTAATTACATCATCATGATCAGTTGAGATTAATACACAATATTCATGCGCAAGTCCTTGGCATAATAATTAAATATATACGCACGTACATGAATATTTAAGCTCCTCGTGACGTTTTTACTGACTATTCGATGGATTGCTTGAAAAACAATTAAGAGAAAGTTAGAATTTTCTTTTCCAACTTGCAAGCTAGCCAGCAATTAGGACAGATATATCATATTCAGCTGACAAAATCAACAATATTATTGCTGTATTTCTTTATTTTCCAGGCCAACAAATCTACAGTTTTTTGCTTGATTTCTGAAGTAGTGTTCATCAATGGGATAAGAAGAAATATTGGCCGGTGAATGCACACTTGGCAGTTGCATGGCGCAGCATAAGCATTTGACGTTATAAGCTGGCTAGCAACTACTTTACGAAAATATACGTATGTACGTGCATGCCATATTTCAGTTATGGTTTATTCATCTTTCTTTACGAAACGATCTCAATATATAATTAAGTTTTATATGGACTATGGACCTAAAAAAGAAACTTTAATCTCTAACTTGTATTAGGCACATAAACATGCCTAATTACCAATTAATCATTAGCATATTAATTCATGATCTGAATGAATATTATATATATCGCAAGCCACGTAAAAACAAGCATATATATATATATATATATATATATATATATATATATATATATATATATGCATCTGATCTTGTCAAAGATTTAAGGCAATCGATGTCGTCACATGCATATGGACGTAAAAGTTCGAATCTTTGGGATACTACGTACTTATTTATATAATTACCAACTCAATTCGGAATATTATAGGTACAATATTGTTTTGCCAATTGATCCAAAGCCAAGATCCCTTTGGATCAATTGGCAACACCTTAATTTCTCACTAAGAGAACTAATGATCGAATCCTCCCTCCCTACTGTATAAAAAAAAAAAAAAAGGTTACATTGTGTTGGATTATTTCAAATATTCCATCTAATTTGACTTTGACGTCTTTTGAAGTTTCTCTCTAATGTGAATTTTTGTTAGTCCCGTATTGGAAAGATAAGCAAACTTTTAGTGATTTATAAGTGAATGTATTTCAAAATACATAAATTGGAATATAAGGGTAGACACACAATAGTAGTGTCACCCAATGCAAAGCATTGATCACGCATGCGCGACGCATTGATGCTTTTGACGCACTTACCACTTACGCAAGAATTATTTTAATTCAAACGAAAGATTCGTTTTTCATTTTTTTTACAGTTATTATTAACTGTCAATGACAGTTATTTCACACATTTCTGATAGAAACCGTTTTATTTAAATTCAAATGAAACATTACAACTACTGCTATTACATCTGTTCATTTTAAAATTAGTGTTCATAATTTGCAATCTGCATACTATATAAACAATATTGTATCCTGAGGACATACTTATCAAATTCTCTTTTGAAGAACTCAATTCATGAGTGGAAGGTAATATTTATCTAAAAGACAGATTAACAATCATCTCACTGTTTGCCATTTTCAATCTGTGTTGACTCTTCATTTTCTAACACATTGTTTTGGTGCTTTGAATGATTGAGGAAAAGGCGATTTTGGATAGTAAAATGATCTACACAAATTCAGGTGATCGAACGTACAAGTTTCGAGTGTCTTATGAAAAGAAGTATTAATTAGGACAGGTCTAAATGAAAATTTTACTTTTTACTTAAGACTGTATTTGGTTGCAAGATTCAGCTGAGTTCAATTTAATTTTAAGTTGAATCTAACATTTAAACTCTCAAATTTCAAATTACTAAACTCATCTCAACTCAAAATCTCCTTACACGTAAGACTCACAATATTTTTTAATTTAACACATCTTTATACGTAGGACCCACAACCTTTTTTAACTTTTCATTAAAAGTATTAAACTTATCTTAATATCTAAACACATTTTAATTTCAGTTTAAATGAACTCCACACAACTTCTTTTACTATTTAATTTATTACTATTCATTAAAAAAAAAAAAAAACTATATTCAGCCCAACCTCTGAGCACAAACTTAAAAGACCTGCCACAAAATTTGCATATTTCTACGGTAGTAGTACTTTAACTGGAGCCAAACTTGCCTCGTCCTTTCTTATACAAGTGCACGTCTTTCCAAATGGTTGCACCATCTTTTCCACGTCATACATTTATTTTAAATTAAAATATGCATTCCTTTCGAAATAAGGTAAAAATATCAATCTTGCACGTCATTCTGAATTTTACCTAAAAAAATTGGACGTCACTTTGCGCAACAAACCTAACTCTATGGATCATTCACTCGTAAACCAAAAATGTTTTAGGACGAAGAGATTTTATAAAATTAAATTTATAAATTAACATGATTTAAAGTGGTATATTAAATTATAAATATGTTTTTATTATAAAATAAATAAAAATAAATTTAACGTATTATATAAATTTATATCGAAATTATTTTTACAACATCTGTTTATATTTGTAATACTTTTCTTCACAAAAATGGGTTCTTTCTTTTCTGTTTTAATCGTGAGCCATGAAGCCCATGTTCACAGGGCCCACTTGTGAAGTTTATTGGATCCTTTTTTTGGACCCTATATATGCCACTACTCTGTAGTTTTACAACAATTTTAGTTAGAGACTACAGTAGTTGGGCCAGGCCTTAATTCGGCCTGATTCCTCTGCCTCTATATATATAGAATAGGAAAATACTTGCTCCACCTATGAAATCCACCGATTCCATTTTTTAATTTTTTAATTATTTTTTTAATTAGTAATTAAAGAATTGTTTTTAAATAATATTTTATTTTTTAAAAAAATATTTAAAGACATAAAAAAAATGTATGAGAAGAAAAAAAAAAAAAACACATTTACTCTCTTCGGTGGCCTTCATCTGTGGACGGAGCAGCATCTTATAGAATATCCCTTCACACTTAACTCTATGTTGTATATGCTAAGATCATTTGGATCAATTGGTAATATTTTGATTTTTCACTAAAAGAATCAAATATCGAATCACCCTTCACATGTACCCAAAGAGGAAAAAAAAAACTTTGTGCTGTAGATTATGAGTCTTTTCCAATGGATTTTTTTGGGCCGATTAATATCCAAAACACTTGTCAATTTGTCATCATTTTGTCTCCTATAATTATCAAGATCTCCAACAAGATCATTGTAGCTTGTAAAGATGAGACTGCAATTCTCTAATTTATAATTTAAGAGTGAAATCGGTTCGATTCGGTCCAATTTTAAATATGTTTTGGAACCAAATTGGTTTAAGTCAGTTTTGAGAACCGAAATCGACCGAATAATCCAGAGAACCAGGACTTTCAATTTTTTAGTTTTGGTTCCGTTCAGTTCGATTTCATGTATGATTTAGTTTTGGATTTTTTTTGTTGGGCTAATTGGTTTTTTGATCCAAATGAATATTTTTGTAGCCCAAATATAATAGAGTCCAAAACATTATTTTCAACTTAATACACCATGCATATAACCAATTAACCAAATAAATGCTAAAAATAATTAGGCAAAATATACTAATTAGTTTAATTAAAACATGCATTTAATAATGCCAAAAAAAACCTACTAAAGATGCACATAACAATATTCATAAGGGCTAAAAGCCTAAAACATGCACATAAAAAATAACTAGCCAACATAAAAAAAAAACACTAAAACAGTTGCAAATACAACCACCAAAGTAAAAAAGTCCAACTTCAAAGAATATAAAAGAAAATTATATAATAAGCGCGTACTAGTTGCTTAGCTTTAAAAAAAATTGTACTTATCAATATATATAATAGATGTATACGTTATACTTATATCATGTACATAAGTATGTAACTTAATATGTAAAGATAAATAGAAACATGTTGATAACTTAATATTAATATTCATACTCAAGAGTAAGCTTTTATCAAGGAAATATATATAATAAAAATTAAAATTTCATGTTATATTAATTTTATAATATGTATGATATATTTAATACAAAAAAGTTAAAATATATATTTAGGTTTGGTCTAATTCGATTTTCAAGTCATGAAAATAGGGACCAACCCGATTTTTAATCAGTTTCGATTCTTGGGAATTGAAACCGACCGAATCGATATTTAACTGAACATAATTGGTCGATTTGGTCGGAAGTTTTTCAATTTTTTCTTAACACCCTAATCCATATCGTGTAAGGTGCTTTTGAGTAGGTTCGGACTTCGTCATTTGAACTTCTCCTTTTAATTAAGTATCTTAAAATTTCTAAGATTTTATTTTCCTTAAAATTTTGAGAAAATCTTATATCTATTAAGAGATGTTACGGAAGCACACTTACAAAATAAAGTAATATGTTATATTTATTGAAAAAAATATTTTATAATTTGATATAACATATCAAATTCTATTCATTTATAAATTTATTTTTAGAATAATCTTTGCATAGACTAGACATTTCTCGTGTCAAAAATTTGAAAATAATTTTCACAAAACTTATCTAAATATATTTTCAATGGATCTCTTATTAACATAAAAGTCGTGTTACACCTATCGAGCATGTAGTTCGATAAATTCTCTCGAAAATTTACTCAAATTGATTTCTTTTTTTTTTATTTTTTTCATACATTTTTTTTTATACTTTAAACATCTAAAAAAAAAAGTTACAATATCGTTAAAAAATATTTACTTAATCACTAAATAAAATAAAAAATGCGAGTAGACACTTGGATCCCGTTTCGAGATCCCAAGCATTTATGTTAACATAAACCCAAACCAAATGACAAAAATAAAAATAATTCGCAACATTCTCAAACTTTGTTTTGTTTTGGTTTTTTGTTTTTTTTTTTTTTTTTTTTCTTTTGACAAACATACACGTTTTATTTTCAAAAATTTTGAGGGACCAATGTCCCATGCCCACTTTGAATTTGTCCCTGACTACAAATGTAACTACTTTATTTGGAAATTGACTGGACACTCTATGAGGTATACTTTTGTAACTTTATCTTGGACATATCTGTTTTATTATCACAATGTAAAAAGAATAAATAGATAAAGATGTTCCAGAAGTAACAACACATTGTATGCAATAGAACTCCCAATTACGGTTCTTAGCCCTTTAGATATGTTCATTTGGATTGAAAATATTAGACTAAAAACAATTCTAAAATACGGAATAACACTTTAGAAACAAGAATTGATAGGTTTTAATGCCAAGAAAAATACCTCCAGTCATTTATACTATTCACTATTTTTGCTACGTTTCTCTCTATGTTTGGCACTTTCAAACTCTTCTCCACTCCATTTAGATGATGTAATACCGAAGGGAATTGAGTGAGTGAGTCTAGGGGGACCAAACACTGTATTTATAGCCGAAGCCTCCATCAAACTTCGGTGTTACGTGTCCCACGTAATCCTATTTTCATGGGATCAGTTATGAACGTGATGGAAGAGTGGTGGACCACTTCAAGGACTCTTAAGTGATAAACTCGTTCTCATGAACATCTCTGTGAGAAACGGTCAACATTCTCCCACTTGGTCCACACTCCTAAACTAAGATTTCATCTTAAACCCATCGATAATCTCCATTTAAGTAATAAATAAATGAATCATGGCGATAGGTCCTCCAATAACGAGTATTATCTTCCATGTATTATTATGTATTTATTCTTTAAACATTATAATTTATGTGGGAACAATTTCTTAATGAATAAATCCTATGTTTATTCTTGGTCCAACACAGATGAATTTTTCTCAAAATTTAAATTAAGATGCACATCAGTATGAGAAAAAATATCAAAATATTTATGAATTTCATTAAAATAATATTGTTCATACAATAAAAAATTACATAATGGAACCGAGTTCCATGTTCACTACATGATCCTTGAATTTCAACAGTGGCATGCCCTTAATCAAAGGATCAGCGATCATTAGTTCAGTGCTTACGTGCTCAATGACCACTTTATTTTCTTTAACACGTTCCCTTATGGCTAAATATTTAATGTCGATGTGTTTACTCCGATTCTCACTTTTGTTGTTTTTAACCATAAAAACAGCAGCTGAATTGTCGCAATACATTCTTAATGGCCTAGAGATCGAATCCATAATTCTAAGCCCAGAAATGAAACTCTTAAACCATACACCATGTGAAGTAGCCTCAAAACAAGAGACGAACTCGGCTTCCATAGTGGAAGTGGCTGTCAAAGTCTGTTTGGCACTCCTCCATGATATAGCTCCACCGGCCATAAAAAATATGTATCCTGATGTTGATTTGCATGAATCAATACAGCTAGCAAAATCAGAATCCGAGTGGCCAATTACTTTCAGATTGTCCGTTCGTCTATACATAAGCATATATTCTTTGGTTCCTTGAAGGTACCTCATTACTTCTTTGCAGCTCTCCAGTGGTCTAAACCTGGATCGCTCTGATATCATCCCAACATTCATACAACAAATGTAATGTCAGGTCTTGTACAAACCTGAGCATACATTCGGCTTCCGACAGCAAAAGCATATGGAATATTCTTCATTTGTTCCCTTTTAAGGTCGTTCCTTGGGCATTAGTTCAAATTGAACCTATCACCCTTCACAATGGGAGCTAGATTTGGTGAACAATTCTTCATCCGGTATCTCTCTAAAACTTTATTAATATAGGTTTCTTGAGACAGACCTAAGATACCTCGAAATCTGTCTCTATGGATCTTAATGCCAATGACATAAGATGCATCACCCATATCCTTCATATCAAAATTTTTATAGAGGAATTGTTTCACCTCATGCAGCAAACCCTTATCATTGGTTGCTAGCAAAATATCATCCACATATAAAACAATAAAACAGATTTTACTCCTACTGACTTTGTGGTATATACATTGATCCATAACGTTTTCTACAAAACCGAATGAAAAAATTACATTATAGAATTTCAAATACCATTGTCGGGACTCAGGGCTATGTTTGGGTTGTTAAAGTAATTTTAATTTGAAAAACACTACTTTGCCTCTTACTTTGACCACTCAAAGTGACCGCTTGACCATTTTCTTTTTACTTAGTGATTAAAAAATTTATTTTAAGTGTATTGATGTTTTTTTTATTATTTAAAAATATTTAAATGTATTAAAAATGTGAAAAAAAAAAAGAAAAAAAATAGCTGGGCGGTACTCCCAGCGGTAAAGGTGGGGGGCGGCAGAGTAACCTCACCCTTTTAATTTATCTCAAACTAATTATTGATGTGGCTTATTACTTTTTAAACATTTTGTCAAAAAGTTAAATCAATCTCAACCTATTCTATATATTTAAATACATATCTCAGCATATTTATATTGAAACACATTTTAGTGGAATCACAAAACACTAATATTCACATATAAATTGAAATCATCTAAGATCACCTCATTATCTAAACGCAATAGGCTATGTTGGGTTGTTGGATCTTACACAACTCATCTCAAAATAATCATTGATGTGACTTACTGCTTTTTCAATTTCTCATAATAAAGTTAAACACATCTCAACTTATTTTATACATTTCAATCTAAAAAGTTAAATACGAAAACGTTAAACTCATCGCAATGAGACCCACAAAATACTAATATTTACAATTTAACTTAACTCATCATCCAAACACAGTCAAATTTTCTTCTTAAAAATGAATATAAAAAAAGAGAAATAATTTATACAAATTCCACATAGACAAATCTCATGCAAACTATTGTAAAAAAGTTGATTACACCTAAAAATTTGTAAAAAAATTAATTTTTATTAGTGAGATACACTTTTTTATAAAAAAAACTTGGGTGTGTACGGGTAACGAACACTTCCCAACACTTTCCAAATATTTTTCGTATAGATGAGGAGATTCTACGTGCCAAATACGTTTGAAGTAGTTTGAACAAAGTCTCTTGCCACTATGTTTCACTATGAGTTGAGAGTTCACTACTTGCGTGCGAATGCCAATGTGCGACAGAGAGGGAGAGAAAGGTTCGTGGTGGTTGGGTCTGCAAGAGGTGGTGGAAGTGTGGTGGCCTGGGTGGCCGCGTATGGCGGTGCAAGTGGACAAAAATAAGTAAAACCCATTTCGGTCGGGTTACTGCAGGGGAGAGAGAGCTGCACGTGGGAGAGATCGGTGATGACTGGCTTGGTCACCAGCGTGAAGAGGAGTCGCCGGTGGTGGCGGTGAGGTTGGGTGGCCACGTACGGCGGCGCAAGTGGAAAGAAATTGGTGAAACCTATTTCGGTTGGGTTACTGCAAGGGAGAGAGAGAGAGAGAGAGAGAGAGAGAGAGAGAGAGCTGCGCATGTGGGAGATTGGTGGTGGCTGGCTTGGTCGTCGGCGTGAGGGGGAGTCACCGGTGGTGGCGGTGAGGCTGGTTGGTGCCGGGTTGGGCTGAAGGAGAATCGGGCGTGGGTGTGAATCGGGCCTTAAGAGAAAGAGAGAAAGTGAGGAAAGAAAAAAAAATCAATACAATATTTATCATTATTATATATAATTATAACGATAAAATGATATTTTGGTGGTATGACTGTTTTAGTTAGGGGTGACAATATGTGACACCACATTTTAATCCAACATAAACATGAGATGATGATAACGATTTTGAGTTAAGTTTTAATGGGTTCGGATAAAAATAGATTGACCCGTTAAGACACGATTACTTAAGAGGTCAGTTTGTTTTAATCCGTTTTGACCCGTTATGAAACTTAAAGTTATAATTATACACTTATACCTCAAAGTAAAATTGTTGAGACTTTTATTTCAATATTTTTATTATTTGAATTGTAATTTTAAACTTGTAGTTAGTTTTATATTTTTTTAAAAATATTGTGATTTGAATATTTATATAAAATTATGTTAAATTTAATAAGGTCAAACGAGTTAATTTCGAGTTTATTTAACATATTTACATAAACAGGTTGGAATAGTTTGGATCGAATCGTGTTAATATATTTTATTACATTCACTAATAGATCAAAATAGATTGATATGATACGAACGATTATGTTAATAAATTATATTAAAGTTTAAAATTTAGACATAATAAATTTAACAGATTGTATTGAGATTGATTTATATAATATAATATATAAACCTTGAAACGATATCAACAGCATCCGTTAACATCATTGATACCCCCTCAAACGTGTAGTTCGAACATTGAGGGGACAGGTTATAGTTACAATATTAGTACAATGCCGACCCGAATTATAAGAAAAGGAAAATAATAATAATTATTATCCCATCGTGGTCCCCGCCTAAAATGAATAATTTGCATGGAAAGAGGGAAACGGACAACTAAGACTCTTGACAGACAAACACCGTCAGTGACTCTATAAAATGACAGGGCCAGACCAATCACGAATAAATATTAAATACGGAGCGTCACTACAGCCATCGAAAAAGCGATTTGAAAAATATCTCGAATAGTGTTTTAGGAGCAAAAGATTAACGGTGCTCCGTTAGAACGGGCTGGGATCGGATCATCGGATGCCGAGGTAGGCCCCACACACTAACATACGTAGAAAGAGACAGAGACCCAGTCAGTGAGTCAGTCCGGTCAGACCACTCAAATGTGTCAGCTGGGGCAGCTCTTTCCCTCACGCGTCAAAATTTAATAAATAGCTAAAGTTTTTTAATTTTGGAAATATAAATTATAAAATTGAAAATTGATTTTTATAAATATTTTTAATTAAAAAAATTCTTTTATCACAAAAAAATTTTAAAAAATAAATATATGATTTAATGTAATATATTAAATTATAAAATTAATTTTATTATAAAATAGATTTAATAAATCATATTAATCTATGTCATTTGTAGATTTATTTTAGCTATAATTTAATAAAAACACTTTGAGAACAAATTTTATAAAATAAATTTATTAAATAAAGTGATACGATATAATATATTATATTGTAAATTTATTTTTATTATAAAATTAAATTAAAGTGAAGTTATAGTTATTTATAAATTTATTTTGTGGTTATATTAATATTAAATAATTATATAAATTTAATATTATTTTTAAAACAGAATTTGTGAATTTATGAAACTAATATAATATCTATCTTTAAATTAGAAAACTCGATCGATTAAACAAAGCCACCTTCGTTAACCCAATCCAACCCAACCCAACCACAGCTCAAACCAACCCACTAACCCCACTTTTTTCTCTTCCCCTACCCTTATATATGTCCATTTCCCTGCTTGCTCGACCTTGCAACACAAACACGACTCTGTGTTCAGCAGAGCAGCGGGCTAGAGAAACAACTTCCCCCCTCCCTCCCCCATTCTCTCGACATATCTCTCTTTCTTTCTCTTTTCGCTTTGGAGGATTCCAAACCATGGGGACGGAGGTTTTACGACCTCAGGATTGTTTGATCGGGCGAATCAGAGACCCTCATACGGTTGTTTTTCATCGCCGGAAAAGTAATTATGGAAACGCTAACACTAGTTATGTCTCTAACTCTAGATCTAGCCGTAAACCGGCTGTCCGGTCCGAGAAACCGGAGCAGAGAAAACGGTTCGTTATGAGCCAGTCGGAGCCGTCCGTCTCGAAGAGATCAAGCTCCTCCGACGATTTGAAGTTGGAGAAGAGGAGTCTCTCGATGGAAAATGTGACGATTTTGAGGAGAGGGGAATCGATGGACTCAAAGCTCAAGAGCGCGGTCCTGCGGAAGGAAGACGATGGTCAGGTCCTCCTGGGGACCCAGAGGCTGGGTTCGGAACTTGGAATGGTGCCGATGCAGATCCGGATCGAGGATCCGAGGTCGCCACCGATGATCGGAAAGTGCGACGTGTACGCTGGGTCGGCGTTCGCGGTCTCACCGGCACCGAGCTCGCTTCCTTTGCCGTCATTCTCTAAGAAAAAGCATGTCTCCACACTTGTCGATGACTCCGCCACTCGAGATCTGAGGCGATTGCTCAAGCTCAGTTTGTAAGGTCCATTTCCAACCAGGTGATGAACCGCGTAACCGGAATCGGACACCCGGATAAGATCTTGATCCGAACGAATTATCTCTCTTTGTGCCGCGACTTTCGTCTCCGTTGCGTTAATCTCGAGTTTTAGGATCTTAAACCATCCGTGATTTTTTTTAAAACGGAAGGTTAATCTGAAAATCGGGAGAATTACGGGGACGGATTAGATAATACTCTCTCTTTGGGCAGTAGTCATCGAAATATGGGTAATGTAATATGGGTAATGTAGTGTTGTAATACTGGAAAAACATATCTCAAAAAAGGGAAAAAATTAGGAGTGGGTTTGATTTGTAATATGGGTAAAACAAGATGGGGGTTAAGAAGCTAAAAGTAGGCTGTAAATGTATGTATTGTCAATAAACATTAGGGGGATGACTTTAACTTAAGCAGATTTCCTATTTCTGTTCTGAGTTCTGTGTATTGTAGGTTTGATTCTTGGACCTTTTTGTTCTCTCCTTTTGTTGTAATGTTATGGCATGTAAAGGTAATGTAATGAATTGAATTCCGTGTTGATAGATCTTCCAATGTCTGATTGAAATGGATATGTTCTGTAGTTCTTTTATTTATTTCGCAAAATCTTGTGTTCAATTGATTAACTGCATCCATGTCGGTGGAGATGTCGGAGACGTTTGAAAGTTGGCTATACCAAAAATAGCTTTCTCGTGACATTTGTTTATTTATTTATGATTTTTATGAAAAGTAGTTGTTACCATCGTGGATATGTTATCTTGTACGTGGTTTACAACAACGCGTTCATGGCTTTTTCTGGGTGAGAATGGAAAGGAGACTGTTTACCTAAACTTGTCTCTACCATCCCCTGTGGCGTGTGGTACCATATGACAGCTATACCTTTCGTCCCCATCCAGCGTAAAGTCATTGATGCTTTCTTCTGCTTCTTTTTTTTTTTTTTTTTTTTTTTGGTGTTTTTTTTTTCAAAAAAATAAAAATATAAAATAAACACCAATTAGATACATAAATTTCTAAAAGACGAGTTTAATCTCGGCCGAAAAGATGAGTTTGATTATGTATTTAATTATTTAAATTTAAAAATTAATTATAATAGATATTTGATAATTTATAATTTTAGAAGCCTTTATAGCTTTTCTTATTTTCGTGCTTGTATCTAATTTATTGTATTCATGAATAATTTTTATACGATGACAAGAAATGAATTAAATATGAGAATCTTATATTCTCAAATGAATAATGATACTTGATAATCTGAAATGAGAAATGTTATAAGGAAGTTTTACACAATACATATTTTTGAGATATGTTAGAAGGATAAAAATGATAAATTATACGTTGATTAGGTATGTGATGTATGGTTTCCATATAGAATTTCGACACATACATAAAAAAGGTAGATGATACCTGGAAATAATTTTATTTGAAAGTCTTTACATCACACATAATTTATGTAACATAATTTGATTTAAAAGATAAATTTAAAATTTGAATCTTATAAATTAAATTATGTCACGTGGATGATGTGTGGTGTAAAAGCCTTCAAATAACTCTACTAAAAAACCTAGAGTTTCAGTTTTAATATTTTTTGTATTTTCGGATACTCTTTTGGTTTGAATATATTTTTTGAAATAATCTTGAGAAAAACTACTATTTGGGAGCAGTCACTTTGCATACCTTATGTGGCATCATCCTAGCCATCCATCTGGAGAGAAGAAATTAGTGAATTATAATGTGTATTATGTGTACCACTATAGTGAATGTTATATAGCACTTCTCATATTTTTTTTCTATTTTTTAATAAATTGTGTGGTATTATGTGGTTGTGCCACATCAAAAAATCATATGAATGGTAAGTTTGAGATGATCCAACAGAAACATTCTCTTCAAATATCCTATCAAAGTTTTAATTATTTTTAGTTACTATAAATTCAAATTTATAGGCATCACACATGCGCATGACGAAATATCTAATCAAATCACGATGGTAAAATTATCAAATGATCATATGCTCGTTAGTAGATTATAATTTTTTTTAATAATTTAATATCACTTGAAAGAATGACATAAAATAGGATGAAGCACTTATACTACTAGTTTGTTTTTATAATTCTTTTCAATTTATCTTATTTAATTATTATAATTTTTATATAAAATAAAATAAATAATTTAATTTTTTTAAATTTTAAAATAAAAATAATATTAAAAAATATATTTTAATAATATTTTATTCAACTTTTAACAATCATTTTAAATAATCTTTTATCTCCTATGTGAAAAACAAAGGAAGTTCGATCAGATCAGCCTCGTCAGATGGATCGGCCACGCCATATATTTTTCACCTATAACATGTTCTAATCTTAATGAGGAAGTAAATTGTAACTTACTTTCCAACTGGAAAGTCAAAGTGACAACTTTAACAACTTGGTGGCTAATTTATATATATAGTTAAGAGGATAACATGTGATTTTCTTTAGATTATATTTGGATTCCAAACTTGCCTTCAAAGTATTACTTGGAAATTGACGGACGATATTTTCTTCTTCTTGCTCTGGTGATCATATACAGCGTTGAAAACTTCTCATCAAACTGTTTTACACCAACTAACAAAAATTAAATAAATAAGATTAGGTTTGGATGGTTAGTTGAATTGAAAATTAAAAGTTTAATAAAATATTATTTATAATAATATTATTATTTTAAAAAAATTAAATTATTTATTATATTTTATATATAAATTTATAAAAATTATAATAATAAAATAAAATGCGTTAAAAGTACCAGGCTGAGTTAATTCTTACTGACTGTAAAACAAGTAGTATATTAATACAAAATAATACAACACATGATATAATAATAAAATAATATATATTAAAATAAAATTATTATATGGAGCACGTCACACTTGCCTATTATATCTCTAATTTAATTTGAATGAACTTTGATATGCTTTAAAAAAGGTCCCATCAGCTATCAGCCTGTACCAGACAGGACCGATCTACGTAGCAATGCAATGTATGCAGCAAGGCATTAATTGGTGCCACTCCTGCTCATATGTAAATGAATACACGTCCTTTAATGGTCTTCCTTCCTTTATCACCTACCGAATCTCTTTCTGCTATCCAAGAAGCTTTTAAAAAAATGTGGGGTCAAATGAACCTTTTTTTTTTTTTCTTTATAAGAAGTGAATTGCAAGGAAGCAATAATGCTCTGTGTCCCCTGTCTACTTCTTGCATAAGAGATAGTGCCTTGGGAAGGGGGTAGAGGAAACATCAAGAAAAGCCAAAGTGCATGTGAAGAATCAATAAGCCTCTCTTTATGCTAATGTCTTTTGGAGATGCCTTGGTCACCAGGGGGGGAATGGAGGTTCCCTCTCTCAGTTTGTGTTGCTAAATCAACCATCAATGCTGACCTGCTACGTGGCATTTTGTGAGTGTTATTACAACTTCATAACTATGCCCCCAATCCATGTGCTGATAGCATGCTATGAACTAAGATGATGGTGAATACTATGAAACAACCCAACATTAGAATATAAGAGGCAAAATTAAGACTCTGATAACTCAGGTTTAACTAACTATAGATTGATTCCCCATATAAAGCAACCCACGCTTTGTTATCTGAGCATGCAACTTGGAATGCCCATTTGAAATAATTTGTACCGTTCTAGAGTGTACAAATTTCGCTCTCGATTTGAAAAAAAGAAAGTAAATTTAAAACTTATATAAAAAAAAAAAATCAACTTTTTAATAATGGGTTTCACTATTTTTTTAAAAAAAATATGCGACACTTGAATATTGCCGAAACTATATTTACAATCTTTATAATCTCATCAAAATCTAGCCAAATATAAGCAGTTGGAAAGTAGAAGAAGTGCATGCAAAGTGCTAATGCCGTATGAATTTGTAATTGGGCCCAAACTTATTACCTTATTCTTGGACATCCATAAAAGCTAGGTCCATCTGGCTTAACCCATTCCATGCCCAAAAACATCATCTTCAACCCATTTGACTATGTTTTATTTATTTATTATTATTTAAAGGAGAATAGTGACAAGGCGCACGCGCGTGTGTGTGAGAGGAAACACTCATAACGGACCATTAGTGCGTGCCGTTTGTCTCTTCCAAACGTTCTATCCGTTCACGAGCTTAACCACACATTTTCCCATGACATTAAAAAAAAAATACCGTCTCATCTTATGTCATATCTCTATCTAACCAATCAGTCATCTCCATTTGTCCTTTTATTTGAGAAATGACGAAATCCATATAAAGGAAACAATAAGAAAATCGAAAACCCCGCGAGAGAGAGAGAGAGATGCTAGCGAAGGAACCGAGTGGCTCAAACTTCGATCTTCCCGAGGAGGTGTTGGAAGTCCTGCCGTCAGATCCTTTCGAGCAGCTCGATGTGGCTCGCAAAATCACCTCCATTGCCCTCTCCACACGCGTCTCCGCCCTCGAGTCTGAGTCCTCCTCCCTCCGCTCCCAACTCGCCGACAAGGACCAGCTCATCGCCCAACTCGAGGCCGAGGTTCAGTCCCTGGACGCCTCCCTCTTCGATTCCACCGATAAACTCGCTCTCGCTGACAAGGAAAAGGTCCGAACAGCCCCCCCAAGCCTCGAACCCCTTTCAATTCCTTTCTTTTTTGGTTTAAAAAATCCCGTTTTAGTTCATTCATATTTCGGGGGTTCCTATTCGATGCAGGAGAGCTTGTTAAAACAGAACGCTTCGCTGTCCAGCACCGTGAAGAAGCTTAACCGAGATGTCTCCAAGGTACTGCCAATTCTTTCCACCAACAGCTTCATTTTTCTGACTTATCGGTTTTCAATCCGTTGGATTATTAACTTGCCGCGTAGTGTGATGCACTGAGTGAAATTTGATTGGTAATTTAAATGCTCAATCACGTTTTGTTGAGAATGGCGGCGGGGGAAAAGACGAAAACTTGAAACAATCTTCTATTGCAATAATCTTATTCTGTTCATTGGATTTTAAAGCTTAATCGGTTTATTTTTTGTGAGGATCTCAGAACGAGAGCGAGCGAGAGGAGTTCATTAGTTGTTACGTGTTTTTTTTCTTATGCATGCATTAATGTATGTATGTGTACACGAACGCATCAGCTAACGAGGTGTTTAGAGCTGTTTGAGCTCCTGAGTTTATACAACTGAATGAGTGTAAAATCGGGTTTATGGTTGGAGGTCTCATGGTCGTACTGTATTGGGTGTGTGCAGTTGGAGGTCTTCAAGAAGACACTCATGCAATCGCTTCAAGAGGATGATGAAAATTCTGTGAGTTATCTTCTCTCAGCATTCCTCATGAGTTCGGGTCTAGCCCAATGTGGCAGTCTAATGAAAAATATATATAATATATTGCGAGCACAATACTAGCTGTACGTGTTGGTATATTTTGGCTTGTGCCATTACTGAATCTGGTTTTACCACAGGCAGGGGCTCCAGAGGTTGCTGCTAAGATACAAAGCCAGTCAAGTCTTTCTTCAGCATCGCAGACTGGAGGTCCTCTACTTCTATTTTCATGTTGTTCTACCTAGGTGGATTCTGGGTGTCTATTTGCATTCAAAATTGATAAATATCCCAATAGTGGATCCGCTTGTGCATGGAAATGAAACTGCTGACTAATGGATATTTATTCTTAATCCCAGCCAAGGAAAGTTTTTGGACCCGATTAGGACATATTAGCTCACTATTGGCCTTCTATGGTGAAGTGGCAAGAGCCTTTTTCACTAGGGTGAGGTCTGGATCAGTCAGTGAGCGGGGGTTTTTGGGGTGGGGAGGGCTTCCTGTACAATAGTATTGCCATCTTCTCTAAAGAAAATTTGAAAAACGAATGTATTAGCTCATTAACAGCCATATGTTTCTGGGATTCCCTTGGAAAAACTTGCCTCTTCTCTTTTGACAGTAGGAAAGAAAATTGGAATTTACTTGTTAATTGATCCGTATAACATTTGAATGTGCTCTGAACATTATACATTTTTCTCTTGGTTAAAATGCTTTGCTCATAAATTTGCACCAATTATTTCCATCCTAATATTTGACAATGACCTCTCGAACATTCTTAAAAGTAAAGCTTTGGTCCAAGTTTTTTGTGTATCATTTTACCAATACAACCACTAATCTGAAAGAGGTTGTCTATTTTGTTTCAGATGATGATGCTGCAGTTTCATATTCTAGATACTCTTCATTCCGGAGTCAGATGTCTGAAGTAGGAAATTCACTAGCAGAGGAAAGTGAGCCTGATGGTATGAGCGTATTATGAATTAGGATTACTTTAGATCAGATTTCTTCCCTTAGGCAATTGGAATATGTGTCTTGCACAAGTTAATGCCTGCAGGCCATATGTTGTATTGCTTATGGATTTAAAATCCTGTAACTGAGTATGTCATTTATAACCTTAGTTCTGTTTCTTGCCAATCTGTGCAGCGTCAAGACCTCGCATATCACATGGCCTCCTGTTTGCATCCCAAACTGTCACACCCCGGCTTACTCCTCCAGGTTCCCCTCCGAGCCTATCTGCATCAGTGTCCCCAACAAGAACATCTTTACCTGTGTCCCCGAGGCGGCATTCGATTTCATTTGCTGGATCAAGAGGAATGTTCGATGATCGGTCTTCGGCGTATTCTTCTATGCACTCAAGCCATCATGGCTCGTTGTCAGGCTCTGACACAGGTTTGCAGAGTGGTTAGCTCTTACATATCTATGCACCTGGACAAGTAGATTGCTTATGAAAACTGATTATATGGTCTAAAACCCATTTCATTAGTCAGTGTCTTGATATGTTTCAGGACGAACACGGGTTGATGGGAAAGAATTCTTCCGCCAAGTCAGGTAAAACATGGAGTTTTGAGATCAAGAATGATAGAACTATTTTTGAAACATTTATGTATTACTAAATTATGCTTTATTTAGAACTATTTTTGAAACATTTATGTACTACTAAATTATGCAAAAATAAAGCTTGTATGCTCCATACGCCCAGTCCTTTTGTAACCCAAAGCTTTTATTTTATTTGCTATCTCGAATCATTCATGCCACTGCCGAATTTAAGTCCAAGTAATTGTTCCTCCTTTCCCCTTATGCATTACTTTTTTATATAGTTAATCTGAGCAATTTTAAGAGCTCTGGAACCATATTTTTTAATTTTTGCACATGATCATAATTTGGTTATTGGCTTCTCAGATGAAGCAGCTTTTCATCTGATCCTGTCTCTTTTGTCATCAGGAGCCGTCTGTCTTATGAGCAGTTTGGTGCCTTTCTAGCAAATGTTAAGGAGTTGAATTCCCACAAGCAAACAAAAGAGGTTTAACACCACCACCCACCCCCTCCTGCTTTTAACAGTTCTGTAGTTTTCAGCATCCAATTAATAATTATGCATCTGAAATATTTCAGGAGACTCTAAGGAAGGCCGATGAGATTTTTGGCCCAGAGAACAGGGACCTCTATATGATATTCGAGGGACTGATCACTCGCAATGTCCACTGATATTGCATAGCCGGGACTGTGATAACAGTTTGTAAGCATTGTGTTTATTTCTATAGAGTTTCTTGAGCAGTTCCCACTGTATATTTGACAGACTCTAGTGCAAAGTGTAATGAAACTATTCTTTAAACCCTTGTTCAATTTGATATCAGGTTGTGAATTTGCATGTTTATTGATGAAATATGACCTGTTCTGAAACTTGAGTAAGGCTAGGATGTTGTCCTTTTTGTCATTTACAAGGAAGAGCACACATCAAGTGAACTAAAGTACTAATAATAAACAATCTGCATCCTTGAGATGGGTTGCTTGGAAGTTGGGGAGTAAATAACTAAAATTGGATCCTGATTTTTAGATAGCATTATATTTTTCCATGAAACCAGGTGTGGGCTCAGACAGAATTGAAATCCCAGCTGTAGCAAGTTAAAAATAGTGAAGTCTGACCTTCAAGTTAGGCTTTTTGACGGTTTCAAGAAAGGCAGGTATTTTGGCAATGCACTTGCTTCTCCATGATGGGTGTTTCGGTGTGCATAATCCTCCGACACGGTCAAGAAAGAAACGATTTATCCAAGATCTTATATCTGGGATTGCTGGTGTAAACTGTAAGTGAAGATTATTTATCAAACAGCGATGGCTCAGGTGTTGGCTAAAATGATTAAAAAACAATGGAAAAAAAAAAAAAAAACATGTTTCGAACCATAAATTAATCTGTCAGTAAATAATCTAGAGAGGTTTGGATAGTGAGTTGAAATGAGATGAGATGAAAATTGAAAGTTGAATAAAATATTATTAGAATATTATTTTTGTTTTGTGATTTAAAAAAGTTAAATTGTTTATTATATTTTATGTGAAAGTTTGTGAAAGTTGTAATGATGATATGAGATGAGTTGAGATGTTCTCTCAGTCCAAAGCTTGAATAATAAGCAAATCAAATTTCAAACGTGATAATAAGGTTGATCCAGTATGGATTACTTGGGATGAATTATTATAGATTTATAGACATCGAAGATCATAAGATACAATATCTATGATTGAGACTACGTGCATGCTTTACCCGCCTCCAAGAATATCGCACGGAATATGTTTTATGTATCCCCTTTTCCACGTTTCAGTTTGATTTTAAAAACAAACTAAAAAGAAATAAATGGAGATTGGATTAAGAAGGAACAATCACAAAGAAGGCCTATTTTCCAGCATGAATATTCGGGGAGAAGTCAAAATAAATATTGGATGTTAGAAAAAGCAAAGAAAACTCAGTTCATGCCAGCCGCTACTTTCAATCTCTCTCTCTGGCTGTCTCTCTGTCTCTTTCCTTTCATTCGCCTTTGTTTTGGCTTCTGAGGCCTCTCTCTGGATTGGCCACCTCTTGTGCCTCATGGAAAATGTCGGAGAACCTTTAGCTTGTTCAAGGTATTTTCTGAGCCTTCTATTTTATCTTTTTCTGGGTTTGTTTCTTTTCCGTGTGGTAATGTTGTAACGGTTACGCTACATTGATGCCTTCATTTCTTTTTTATGCCCCGATGTCTTTGTTTCCAACCTCTTGTTTTGTGACTACATTGAGTTTCTCTTGTTACTTATATCTTATTCGGTTACGCAATATTTTATAATTAACTGCGGGTGAAGAATGATAGTGTGTCGATTTCTTTACAACGTTAATGGAAGGCAGAAGGTATTCCATGATGCTTCATCTGCTCGTGAAAACAACAGGAAAACAAAATGAAAAAACTAGAAGGTATTCCATAGCCTTGCGAACAGAACGGACATGTCTACATTGTTGCTTTTGTGTCCTGTCCCTTCCTCTTCTGCGATAAACGATGTTTCAGTTCAGTTGTCTATGCTCATTAATCACACGTTGATATTCGTTCGAGTGTTGGATCTTTTTTGGAGAACTTCTGGTCCTTTCATATGCGTGTCCCCTTTGTTTGAATTTACTCTTAAGTAGCTCTTTTGGGTGTTGTCATATTCTGTGTTGTTTCTAATTGATCCTTGAGGACTATATGGACAGCAATGGTTCCCGCGACATTGCCGTAGACAATGAAGAAGAGAAGGCTAATCCTTCTGGAGGCAGACGTTTGCGACTTGGGTTCTCTGACTCCTTCTCAAGTTATGGTAAATTACCCATCTTTATTTTGTCCTTTAGACGCCATGATCACCTCAACTATCAAGGTATAATTTAATGCCGGTATTGTTTCATATGTACTTGAGTTAAAATAGATGTGGAGGAGGCCATGTACGAGTCCTCATCTCCAAGAGGAGCTCCTGAGGACGGCTGCTCAACAAGCTTAGAATCTGAAACAGCTTCCAAAGCCAGTACTTCTGACTTAGGAGGCCAACAGGATTCAAGAGCCACTAAAAACTGGCGTGACTTCTTTTCTATGTTGAAGAAAAGACCCCACGTGCGCTTTCAGACCTTCCCTTCTCTAAGAAGTGTCGCAAAGCTTACCAGGAGGAAAAGCAAAAGAATTGTAGAAGGGATGGTTCCGGCTCTGGATACTCCAGTTCCTATAGATAGTGAAATTTGCTGCTTCAAGTCTTCCTGGAAGAACTTCACTCTCTCAGATCTCCAAGCCGCAACCAACAACTTCAGCCATGGTCTGCGGTTCCTTTCTTCAGCATATAATTTACGGTTCAATTGTGAAGTTAACATTTTAACTGAACTGATGATAATTAAAAAAAAAAAATAATCCTAAATGTAATTTTAGCTGTGTGTTGCTAGGCTGATAAACATCTTATGTTTCTGCTTGATGAAGAGAATTTGATTGGTGAGGGAGGCTATGCTGAAGTTTACAGGGGTGAATTGGAAGATGGGCAGCTTGTTGCAGTCAAAAGGCTGAACAGAGGAACCCAAGAAGATATGACCGCTGATTTCTTGTCAGAGCTTGGGATTATGGTCCATGTTGAACACCCCAATATTGCTAAATTGATTGGGTATGTGGTTGACGGCGGGATGCACATCGTTCTTGAATTGTCTCCCCATGGAAGCCTAGCGTCTATACTTTATGGTTTGTTTGTTTATCATTATAAAGCTATGTATTTTCAAATCCTCTCAAGTATCCAAACATTAAAATTTATCAGCTTCTTTCATTTTGTGATGTTTTGTCAGGCCCGAGGGAGAAACTGGATTGGGGCATCAGATATAAGGTTGCTTTAGGGACTGCTGAAGGCATTCTGTATCTTCATGAGGGATGTCAGAGGAGAATTATCCACAAAGATATCAAGGCTTCTAACATATTGCTTGCAGAGGATTTTGAGCCTCAGGTAATTTTATAATCTGAGGATAACTGAATGATAACAAGTTATTTTATAGTTTTTTTTATACGATTGAACATTATCTATTAGAAAATTGCATTAATGCACTTAACTGAAAGGAATCCAGTTTCTGTCATTCTGAATGAATACACCAACTTTGGCAAACTAGGCTAAAGTATTGGTGGTTTTTGCATCAGTTAGGTGGATAGAATGGAGTAATCATGTGCCCAATATGATAATTGAATGCTGTAAAACTCTAACAGGACACCTTCATATTGCTTGTTTGAGACTTCATAGCTTTATTTGCAACTTCAAATTTGATCCAGATTTCTGATTTCGGGCTTGCAAAGTGGCTACCTGATCAATGGACTCACCATGTTGTATCAAATTTCGAAGGCACATTCGGGTTTGTAAATCCCAAAGTCTTCATGGTTTCTCATTCTTTGAAAGCATGCTTTCCAACTATTTGACATCCTTCTCCAACCCCCCCACCCAAAAAAAAAAACCAATGACAGCTACCTTCCTCCTGAGTACTTCATGCATGGCGTGGTAGATGAGAAGACTGATGTCTATGCTCATGGGGTACTGCTGTTAGAGCTCATCACCGGACGGAAAGCCCTGGATAGCTCACAGCAAAGCCTTGTGATGTGGGTATGTTTCCTTCTGCCACACTTCCATTTATTATCGAAAGTATATGGTGGAATACTACTGACAATTCAAACTCATGTGTGGAACAATATGATGCAGGCCAAACCTTTGCTCTCTACAAACAGTATCAAGGATCTTGTCGATCCATGTCTTGCTGATTCGTATGACTCAGAACAGATGAGTCGTATGGTCTTGACAGCTTCTTTGTGTATACATCATTCTTCAATGCATCGTCCCAAAATGAGCCAGGCATGTAATCTTTTTAAATTGATTTTTTCCCCACTAAGTGCTTAGTCCGCTAGACCCTCATGTCAGGGATCTTTCCAAGCTAGACCAGAAACTAAATACCTAACCCCTCACTACTTTCCCTATACACATGAAAACAAAAGAACATTGTCCAGAACTCATAACATGCTGCACAGTGTTTCACAAGGCTCTTGTCCCTACAAGGAATCATCACAAGCGAAGAATGGTGAAGTTGATGACTAATTAAAGTCTCAGAATCAAACATTATATGCTGACTGATTGAACTACTTGGTTCGATGCAGGTTGTAAAGATTCTGAAAGGCGAGGACAGCGCTTTAGAGCTCGTAAAACAATGCCAACAGCCTAGACTTCGGAGGGCATACTCGGAGGAGCTGTTCGATGCAGAAGAGTATAACTCAACCAAGTGTTTAACTGATCTGGATCTTCATATGAACATTGTTTTGGGGAACTAATATCCAGTTAAAACTCATTTGTTGAATTTGATCAAATGTAAAGATCGAGCGCCAAAACAGTTTGGAAGAAGGAAAACAATATGGACCGGAGAGAAAACCGAGCAGAATCTGATATATATTTTTTGTTTTTTTTTTTTTTTTTTTTTTTTTTTTGATTTTCTAATTACTTGCATGTATGACGAGGCCGTAACGAAAATGGTTATTTACGAATACTGCTATATCTACAAAAGAATTACATAAAAATAATTATAGAAATTAATGTGATTTCATTTGATCTGTTAGATTTACTTTATAATAAAAATAACTTTACAATTTGACAAATCATATCAAATTTCGTTAGTTTGTAAAATTATTTTTTCATGATAGGGTTACTACCCTATTATTACATATTTATTACTTATAGTTGATTTCAAATTTTTTATTTTTTTATCACTTTCTTTTAAGTATTTTGTTAACATCCTTAATTATTATGAAAAAATTAAAAAAAAAATATAATTTTATTAATAGTCACTTCCTTAATCATTAAGTAAACTAAAAAATTAATAAAAAAATTAAGTATAAAATAAATAGTAAATAAATAGTAAGAAGATAATAATCTTATTATTTTTTATCACTTTATTTTCCGTTACTATTTTATTTCTTGTGCTTTGATCTTTGGAGACATTAATTTCGAACTTTATACTTTTCGGATCCATCTAAATGCCACATCATCACCAACAAGCATCTGCCCCATGTCATCTAAAAAATAAAAAATATTCTTGTCCTATCTTTTTAAGAAAAAGAAGCATTGTTTGCACTGCCTGGGTCGTGCCCGGGTGGCCGCGCTGCTTGGTTGCGTGACACAGGCAGCCGCATTTGGGTCGCACACCCAAGCTGCACGGCGTAACCTGACTCCTCTCCTCCAGGTACTGTTTGTGCAATTTTTTTTTCTTAAGATTTTAATATTAAAATAATTTATTTATTTATTTTTAAGATGACACATGATAAATTTTTATGAAAAATTCAACTCATTGTCTTCACACATCATATATGACATATAATTTTTTAATTTTTTTTTCTTACAAAATATATAGTATATGGATAAAGTAAAAGAACTTAATTAATTTTAGAAGAAAAATAAAAAAAAATGGTATGTAAGAATAATGAGTGACAATTAAAGCTGAATCTTTATTAATGATCGATGATGACATGGTATATCATGGATGGATTTGTAACGGTAGTTTAAGATAGGGATTTATTTAATAAAAATTAGCTTGAGGAGTATAAAGAATCTAAAAAGTTAGGACCGATCAATATCGCTGTTGTCGATATATATTCTCATTATAAGCCAGAGGTGAGTGTGGGTTTTTGACGCGATCGATGAATATCTATCCGATCAAAACTCAGGTTAACGTGTTAAAGCTTAAAGAATAGATTAATTAAAAGTTAAATTTCATCACATATATATTTAACTATTAGATTTCAAAATATCATCACAATAAATTAGTTAAAATTCAAATATTTAAACTTTAGCTACAGTCATGAACACCAAAATCATTTCCAAATTTGTTAATTACTGTAGATATACTAAATGTATATTTTATTATTTATTTCTCTCTCTGATTTCATGTCTCCTTTTAAGTTGAACGAAAGTAATATTACCAGGTGATATTTAAGGGCACGACTTCAAGTAAATGTCTATATTTTTTAACTATTAATGCACTGGTTCAATTTACTCATAAAAAAAACCATTATGCACGACTTATGTGCTAGGGGGCCTTGCATGGTACCAGACTTTCTCTTTTTTTGTTTAGAATATGATTACTAATTAATATATAATAGGTAAAATGATAAAATAAAATAAATTAATAATTAAAAAAATAATTTTTTAATTATTAATTACTCATTATTATATAATAAATAAATGAATAATTCAATGTAAAGATTTGATGTGAATAGCTAAAATCAAATTTATCTTATATTATTTTCTTGTTATATAAAGAAAAAATAGTTATTCTAATATGGAGATTTATGTAAATAAAATAGTTAAAGTCAAAATTTTCACATTTATCAAAAGTATCTTTCAACTTTGGCTAATCCAGGATGCTCTTGGCATTAATTAGTGCCTTAATATAAGCTATCCTTGGTAACGGGATTCAATGAAGCATTATATACCAATCAAGTTTTTTTGGCGCGCAATACAAACTAATTATTGTGGTCTGCAACAACTCCAAAGGTCGGCACCTGAATTTTACCTAAAAACGGCGTGCGCTTAAGTCAAAACCTACGTAGACAACGGTGGATACGTCATCGTGCCACCGAACTCCGGAGAGCCACCCATAGATCTGGGAAGTAAACGGCGCGCGCTTGGACGACGTTGCCTACACTAAATCTATATCTAACATTACTATTGATATTAAATAGGCAGACTATTCTCTTGCCAAGTCATGAAGAGGAACGATGTTTTCCATGCCATTACACATGCTTTTGATGTCTCAGATCCATATATACGTGAATATTAGGTATACCGTATATTGTCTAATGCAGCCATCTAAACTGCCCTAACCACTTAAACCTATTTTAAGAATCAGCAAAAGATTCCCATGCATCATGTATATAAATATATATACAGTGCAGATCAAAACTGGTTGTACCTGTACGTGTTTTGATCTTTCATAGCAGAGGTATCACAGGTAAAAAAAAAAAAAAAAACCAATTGTATATGCACTCTCTCTTCCTCCTAATGACATACTTAGGTTGAGCTCCATGATTTAGATGCTAATTAGTTTAAACAGATGATGTCAAAGGTGAAGCACTTCACATCAATATTGTCGGCATCATCCTCTGATCACTGAATCCCCAACAGCAACTGAAAATTTCTGAATCTAAACGATCTAGCGGCCAGCAGTCCAAAAGCACTCTGTGAAGTAAATCTCTTTATTTATTTAATTTATTGATGAAACTTAATATTTGGAATTCAAAGGGAACCAATTACCTCTGTAAAGGTGGAGCTAGCAAGGGTGCAACTGATTAATATCTACACATAAAATAAGAACTGAAACTTACAAAAATAAGAAGATAACTTTCCGTCCAACATTATTAATTACACCTCATATAGACAACCTAAAACTGATAAAGTTAATAAAAGGATGTGGATTCTTCCTGTCACGATTATGGTATCAAAGACAGAACACAACAGCCTATTAGTCCAACACATATATATAGGTCTTAGAAAATCTCGTGTCTTTTGTTTTGACCTAACTATGCTTTTTTTTTTTAATGGTAACAAGAAAAGCAAGGAGGAGGAGATTCGCGGTTGATATTATATACTTGAAAAACCCCTGATGATAGTTCTAAGGACTCTAAACCGACTTGCAAGGTGCTCACTAAGTCTTCGTTTGGATTCATAATTACTCTCAATTCATCATTACAATTTTTTCAAATTTCAACACAAAATATAATAAACAATTTAATTTTTTCAAATTTCAAAATAATAATAATATCAAAAAATAATATTCTAACAATATTTTATCATCTCAACTTAACTCAGCTCAACTCACTTCAACATCCAAACGCAACCTTAAGTAAAATGGGATTGATGCGAGAGAATTTTTGACGCACTTTAGAGACATGAGATCAAGTAATTATATATAGCTTGACTCGGCCAAGTTTTTTTTTTAATTAAGAAATTATATTTGTAGTTATAGAATGCTCAAATACTACATACTCTTTTTTTAAAAAAGTGAATAAATATGGAATTTGCATGTAAAAATTATTATTTTAATGGTGGGGCCTATTCTTTTTAAAAAAGAATACACGACGCTTGCACAATCTATAATTACATCTAACATTACTCTTTTTTATTATTATTGTTAGTGTTGGGTGTTCGGGAAAGTCCTGACTAATTGGTTTGGAGTGTACATATCATCAGCAAAAAGTACGCTTCCATGGCCTTAAGAGTATGATTAATGCAGATTTTTAATTAAAAGTGTCTTGCTAGGTACAAACAGTTTGGTGCACCAAACCGCGTACCAATGACTTTTTTTTTGTAAAATATATTTTAAAAAGAAGAAAAATTTTGAAAGAAAAAGGTTATATGTTTCACAAAAATTATTTTTGTCTTTAATTTACACCGTTTCATTAAATAGATGCTTTACATATCAATATTGATGCATAATTTGGTGCGCGAACTCGCTTGCAAGAAAACTTTTTCTTTTTAAAATCAGAGTCTGATTAATACAACTCAGTACTCTAGGATCACTACATCTTCTTTTAGTTGCCCGACTCATCTTCCCAACTGCATATATCATATCCATATAAATATATATATTAGACCAATGAACATTGCAACAAAAATCATTTCTTGCAGCCAAAAAAAAAAAAAAAATCATTGCAAAAAATTCATTTTTTGTTGCAAAAAAGTAATTGCAACGATAACTTTTCATTGCCCTACTCTCGTAAATGTCGCCATGGGAAAAGTATATCCCAACGATGGTTTTTTCATTGCAAATTGATTTATCATCATTACAAATAGAATTCACAATAATATATGAATCGTTGCAAATATGACTTATTTGCAACAAAATATACATTCGTTGCAAATAGGGTTGATTTGTAACAAAATGTACATTCGTTGCAAAAGAGTATGTTTATTTGCAATGAAATGCACATTCCTTGCAAATATCTATTTGCAACGAAAGTATTTTGTTGCAAATAATTTTTTGCAACAAAAAAAAAAAAGGCTATTTCAGCGAATATATCTCGTTGCAAACAGTCTTACATGAAAAAAAAAAAAAAAAATACAATATCACACAGTAGGCTGAATTCAGAGGAAGAGATAAAAAGGTTGAGTTGAGAGAGAGAGAGAGAGAGAGCTGTGTTGGGCAGGGGGTTCTACGCACTAGGGGGAAGAATGAGAGGAAGAGGGACGACACGAAAAGTAAGAGAAAGAAGAGGAAAAGAATGAGAAATGGGTATTAGGGTTTGACATCCCAGGGCCAAAATGACATTGTTTTATTAATGGGTTTTTTTTTTTTTCGTAAGGCTGGGTAGTGACCATTAGTCAGAGTGCACCGAACATATTTTCGTTAGGAATAACTTGTTTAACTCGTCGCAAATACATTTCTTTTGCAAGGAGGAAAAAACCGTTGCAAATACTTATAATTAATAGCGAAATAAATATTACAATTAGAAATTTAGTATTTTTTGTTTCATTTTTGCGATGGAAGTATGACATTGCAAATTTGTGACAAATTTTTGCAACGAGGTTACTTTCATTGGTAATCATATATATATATACATATATATATATATAATATAAGTTTTCCATTTGCAACTAATTATAAATAACTATCGTTGGTGATAATTTGTTATTTTTTATATTTATTTGTTATTTGCAACGGATTGTAAATCGTTGCTAATTGAGGAAATGTTTTTTTGCAACGAACATATATAGTTGGTAATATATATTTGTTATTTGCAACGGATTGTTGTATGTATTATTTGTAACGAATTGCAAATCGTTGCAAATTGAGGAAATATTTTTTTCAATGAAAAAATGACTCGTTGGTAATATATATTTGTTATTTGCAACGGATTGCAAATTGTTGCTTATTGAGAAATTAGTTTTTTCAACAAAAAAGGACTCCTTGCTAATATATTTTCTTTTTGCAATGCATATATATGTTGCTATAATACTCAAAATCTCACACTATATTTATTTTAATTTTCTTTTCTTTTTCTCATAATAAGTATATGATGTATAGATGATGATTTGAATAACTTAATTAATTTAATAGGAATAAAAAATAATTATATAAAATGTATGATGTAAGATGATGAATAACATTTCTCGTAAAACAAATCATCCCCTCATACAGCCCGCTGGGGCAAGAAAATGATCTGCGTGGTGCATGAAAACTTAATCGATCAAAGAGTGAAGAGAAGTTTACCGCTGGCTTGTTTTGACAGGGGCTGTTGACTTCGTAATTGCATGAGTTGTTGCTTAGTTTGTTACGGTGATGCATGATAGAGAATAAAGAGAGAGTTATAAAATAGTTAATTCATCTCACTTTTTTATTAAAAGAAAAAAAAATGGAGGATCTCGATTATTTCTTGTATATGTTGAGTGATGTCAAGATTATTATACATTTTTATCACAATTTGTAAAATTGACGTCATTTTTAAGTGAATAAAACAAGAGGAGAATTCAAGATTATTTTTAATGATATGAACAAAACTGCACCGTTTGAATGGGTGGCCACGGGCCCCATCCCCTATGGGCGGGTGCCCCCATTAGGACGTCGGGGGCTGATTGGTCTCCAAGGTTGTCTGCCCAATGCCCACGACATTGCAGTTAGGTCAGAGAGAGCTTCTAAAGAGAGAGATATATACCTAGGGTTGGGGGCCGGCAAGGCAACGAGAGTCAGAGTGAGAGAAATACTACAACAGACGGCGACTAGACGGGATTGGGGCGCGACAACAATCGTGGGGCAAAACATTGGAAGAGAGAGAGGGTGAGAGTTTTTAAAACAAAACATAAGGTAAAATGATGTCGTTTTATTAATTATATATATATTGGACCGAGCGGACTTGAAAATCTCGGGCAAGCTTGTGCCCAACTCGGGCCCCTTCCCTCGACACTAAAAGTTGTACGGGTGTTTGCCCGCTTGCAAGTCGATCATGTGCGGGCAGGTGGTCCCAATAGCCCCAGGTGGGGCCCAAATTGGGAGGCGTGCGGAGCGTGGGCGTTTAGATTTGGATTTTGAAATTTATGGCATAATTCCAAAAGAAATCTCATCCGAATCTAAATTTTAATATATAATCTAAACAGAGGATTCGGACTTTAAATATTGAAATCCGGTAATTCAAATGCGTATATTTTTCATTTTTATTTTGAAGTATTTATCATTAAGGATGGTAGAAGGGCTGGATTCTTACCCTTCAAATCTTTTCAAAACATGATCCTTTGATGATATAAGAGAATTATTGAAATGTTTTCCAAAAACATGGCTAGTTTTAAATGAATACAGAAGGTAAACTAGAGGTCATAAGTTAGCTAAACATATCCAATTTGTTGAGGACATTAAATTTTCATAGAAAATCATTAGGTATTATTGAATATCAGATAAGTAGTCCTCTCTTTCTATCGCAAAATATAATAATTATATTATTTAAGACAGCGGGATCCTCAAACTCGGCGGCAGGAGGCCCATCTTTTTACTTGACGAGTTTGTGTCGCATGAAAATTAACTCATAAATATTAATTTTGAATGATAAAACATCATAATGAAGTAAAGTAAGATGACGGTATTATTAACTACTTAATAATGAAACAAATACATGTAATACTCTATAATATGCCAATATTTAATTTGAAACTTTTTTTTTTCATTTACAAGAAATAAGGGAAGGGTGAAAATACTTTTCATGTCCGTGGCTTGATAAATACATGCACATGAACGATGCAAGGGAAGAGAGCAAACGTCAGGGGGCTGTGATTCTGGGAGAAAGCACTGAAAAGCAGAGCAAAAATACAAAGAGGGATAAAAAGGGTGGGTTAGACTGTGCCAGTGCCTGCGATTAGACACGTACCCAAACTTTGGATTCTGTTCTGAGCACTAAATTCCTTAGCTCCCTTTCAAGCATTTAATTTCATTTACTCTTTGATTGTGTAATAACTCCTCAAGATCTTCTAAGCTTAAGAGCCACATTATATATTGGGTCACAGAGTGTTGTGTGTGTTTGTCTGTGTAGAGAGGAGTAAGGCAGAGGCATGGAGGTGGGTCAGCTGCAGAGACGGTTGGTGGACTACACAAAGTCCTTGCTTACGGAGGTAAACCGCAGAAAAATCGTAAATTTATGAGCTAATCTTTATGGGTGTGTGTTTTATGTTTTGTTTTGTTGCTCTGGTCCACCTGATCTGTTGGTCTATATTTGCTTTCTTGTTTTTTTCCTTCCCTCTACGCGTTAGTTCTGATTATGTGGGTTTTATTTGTGGGATAAGGGGATCCTGGATGATCAGTTTTCACAGCTTCAGAAACTTCAAGACGAGAGCAACCCAGGTTTCCTTGTTGAAGTTGTCTCTCTTTTCTTTGAAGATTCTGAGAAGCTTCTTAATGATATCACCAGAGCTTTGTGAGGATCCAACTTCTCTTTCATAGTCCTTTTGAATTTCTTCTTCTTCTTCTTTTTTTTTTCTTCTGGGATTTCTTGTTTTGGATTCCTCGCGTTTGGTAGGAAAGTTTATTTCTTTGTTCTTGGGTTTTTTCCTTTATAATTATTTTTCTATGTTCAGAGATCAGCAGGGTGTAGATTTCAAAACGGTTGATGCATATGTTCACCAATTGAAGGGAAGCAGTGCCAGGTACACAAATTTATATGAAACTACGAAATGTACAATATTATCAGACTAGTAGATTATATATTAGTCGTCCTTTGTTTAATTAACAAATTTGTTTGCTGCTCATCAGCGTGGGTGCACTGAAACTCAAAAATGCCTGCGTTGCTTTCCGCAGCTTCTGTGAGGAACAGAGCATGGAAGGGTAGGTTATCATGCTACTCAATGTCACATAAACATATCTTTCTTTTTTCTCCCTTTATCATCAATGAAATCTGAAATTTGGAAGATGAAGATGTTTTTGTAACAAAGAGGATGTTGGGTTTTTCAGGTGCCTGAGATCTCTGCAAGAAGTAAAGCAAGAGTACTACAATGTGAAGAACAAGGTTGAGACCCTATTCAAGGTAAGAAGAGTAGACTTTGCTTTAAGATTATCGATTGTTGTAAACTATTATTAGTATTACTGTTTTTTTTTTTTTTGGTACGAATATCTATTGTCTGTCATATACTTAATACTTTTGGTCTGCAAAACTAAAAAGATTTTGATGATTGCAGATGGAGAAACAAATTGTAGCCGCTGGTGGGTCAGTTCCGAAGACAGAATAGAGTTTCTGAGGTTACCAAATTGGTGGAAGAGCTTGTCTAATCTGGAAGTTTGTTGTAGGGAAGCTTTTTATGTCAGTTCATGTGAACAATAATACTTGTTACTTTATGGTTCTATTTAACTAATAATAAGCCTGTGCTTGTATGAATGAAAAGAGAGCTTTCCATCTAACTGTTACTATTCATTGTGAGAGTGGGAGATGAATTTGGTGGTTCTCTTTAATTTGGTAGTTTACTATAACTATTCACAAATTTCAACTCGAAAATCTTATTACTATTTACAAACCATTTCATTTCATCTTTGAATTCAAACGGCAGCCGTTCTCCGTGTTGTTTGTCTATGACCAGGTTTAGCCCTAGTTTTTTTTTTTTTTTTGGTTGATCCAGTGCAGTCCTTAGTTGGCATAAAAAGAGAATGATGGAAACCAATGGGTAGTAATGATGAATTCAAATCCACAACCAGATACGTTTTTAAAATTATAGGGACACAGGAAGATGAGTCCATTTGCGAAGATACGAGTCTTTAAAGTCAATCGTGATATCGTTGCTGTCGCTCTCTATGGCTACAGACTCTGGACTGAAACGTGGAAATTAGTGGCAGAATATGATACTCTATTTTTTCCATTCGTGGCTTGTTTGAGAATAGGCATAAGCAAAAGTCAGGACGCCTTCCAATCATCTCATCATCTTGCCCTGTTTCGTTTTTTGAACTCTCTCTCTCTCTCTCTCTCTCTCTCTCTCTCTCTCCTCGGTGATAGGCAGAGATGCAAATCATTCTCGTATGGTGATGGCGAAGCAAGTACGAAATGGAAAACTTTTTTGAAAACACAACAGGGAACGATATTAAAGTAGGTTTAAAAACCAGAAAATGCATAGGAATAAGAGAAAACAGAGATACGAAGAAATGCTAGAAATTAAGAACAGATATATCTGGTTCCGGAGAATGGAATAAAAGCTAGGTACATGGTAATGCTCGAAGCAACCAAAAAGCTTCACAAATCCCTGGGAAAACATCAACCAATTCTTCAAACTGTTGATCGTTAAATGCAGGCTAGAAAATTGGACAGCGGGGAGCAAAATCCTCATTCCTATGCACAGGCATATTGTTTGTGTTGTGAAATCATTAACAGAAAAGTAAAAACAAACAAACAATTGATATTCAAACCATCTCACTTCATTTCACATTATTTGTAAGGAAATAGTCTTTACATATCTAAACGGCTAAAATAAAACTATCTCATCTTATTTCACATAATTCCACTACTATGTATAAAGTGAATATCGCATGGGTTCTAACATCCCAGTAATATTTTCTACCCGAAAAAGAAAAAACAAAAGAATAAAGCTAGTATGCCGCCCAAACTTAACCGCTGGGATTGACTGCATATTCTTTTACTTAATGATTAAAAAAATGATTATTAGTGAGTTTGTATAATTTTTTTTCTTAATTGTTAAGGATGCAAAAAAAAAAAAAAAAAAAAAAAAAAAAAAAAAAAAAAAAAAACAACTTAAAATTGGAATTTCATAAACTTTGTTCACATATTGGGTAATTGAATAAAATTGGAATAAGCTAACATTAAGAAGTTCAACATCTAATATTCCAAATCATAATGGTAATACTGTTTATGCATGGGCTTGGACATGTATATAATTTTTTCCAATATAAACAACTGATAAATTTTCGCGGCTTTAATGCAAAGATAATGCTCGAATTTTTTTTTTGGACCCACCCAAAACTTATAATATTTCAAAGAAATAATGGGTTTGGGAAAAAATAAGGTACGAAATTTTCTATTATGTAATTGATAATTAGAATGATATATATTATAATAAAAATTTAGATTTTTGGGAATTTTTTAATAATCTAAATTTTGGAAAATATAATTGTATTAATTTTGTGATTTTAATATTTTTATGAGTATGTAATTTATTAATTGCTATTAGTTAATATAAAATATATCTATAAATAATCTTCAATTATTACAAACACTATGTAATAAGTTGGTGGGATCCACTCCTATAAAATCCCAAAAAATTAAAACCATCTCATTTCACTTCTACATCCAAATACAAACTTTTAAAAACTAACTCATTTTATTTATGGTCCGGCAACGTGCCTACGTTTATGGAGATACAAATGATTTTATTATATTGATGAATGACAAAATAAACTTTGGGTCGGAATTACAATGCTTACAACGACCATATTATTCATAATAAACATATATATAGGGTTGTATAGCGGAAACGTTAGGACTCATCTAGCTACAGCAAGAATATCTTAGAATATTCATGAATAGTAGTAAAATAGTTTGTAAATGTTAATGAAATAGTTTGCGTTAAAATTTTTATTGGGTTTTAGGAAATGAGAGAGAAAAAATTGAATAAAAATATTATAAAGTTAAAAAACTATTTGAATATTATTTTTTAATATTATTTTTATTCTGAATTTGAAAAAGTTATACTTTTTTTATGTTTTATTTATAAGTTTGGAAAAATTGTAATGATTAAGTAATGATTAAATGAAAAGTTAAAGATTTGGAGTTGAAAAGTTTTTTGTGTTTGAATGATATTTAGGAATAAAATATTTGAGAATACCTTATAACAATTATATTCCGAAATGGACCCTTAATTTCACAATTTTTGGATTATTTGCTCGAACTAGCCTCAAGTAAACTCTTTGTCTGAAATTCGCTCGAACGAGTGTCGAGCGAACTCTTTGTCTGAGGTTCACTCGAGCAACCTGTCACATGAATGTCGAGCAAACTTTATATCCAGTGTTTCTCTAGTCACAAATTGGGTCAAAAAGTCTCTCCGGCCCGGCCCAAGTCTGCACTTAATGGCCCAAGTTTGATTGAAACTCCACTGAAAAAATCCGTAACGAATCTTCGTTGGAACTAGGCTTCACAAATCCAACGGTTTGTTTTTGTTTGCATTATTTTCTACTCAAATGATAGAAGAGAAGGTGGTCATTGTGAGATTTATTGCTGATTATTTGTTCATTTACAAATTTTGGGGATGGATAATAAACTATAGAAACTATAGACAATGAACAATTAATTTGCTTCAACAAGGATTAAGAAAAAGAACAACCCTGTGAATGTTGCTTTCACGGAACTGACTACAAAGCATAATGACCAGTTCCTACATGAAACGTGATATTGTAAAAATTTCTGTGAAGAATATCAGCAATACAAATGGAAATGCTGTTTATTTTATATTATTTTTTCGTGTAGGTGAAACTGCGATGCAGCTGTATATCAAGAAGACGAAAAAAAATTCCTGTTGTCAAAGAATAATTAACCCATTGCCTTGAAGAAAACTCAGGTTATGTTGATGGTGTACTCCACATTCTTCTCTGGTCATCAAAACTTCCTATCACAGCAGACTGCTTCGAATTTCCAAGCTGATTTGCAAATAGATGGTAATACGCTGTGTGGTTAACTTTTTTCAATACTTTAACCAATTTTCCTTGTTTTTTATCAATCACGGTCTGTCCATCTTTGGATTCAACACCTTCAGCAAAGACTTTGATGGGCTTCACTCGCGAAGTTGGCTCCAAAGTGGAATGATCACCAGCCAGGGCTACTGCACCAAGGATTTCCCCGAAGAATGTATTCTGCACCAGAATAGCATTCATTATCAGCAGCTAAAGCAATGGAAACGAAATCATCCTATTCATACAATATTTTAAATCCTTTGCAGGAAGTTCAAAATTGAAGAAACCAAAAGACTCTCATCAAAATCACCTAGAGGACATGCTGCAGATCCCTGCACGCGGGGGGGGGGGGGGGGGGGGGGGGGGGGGGGGGGGGGGGGGGGGGGGGGGGGGGGGGGGGGTGCAGAACTATACCATGTGGAACATTCATTGTACATGCATGCATGAGAATGCCATTATGTTCACAGCATATACTAACTTTACTGTGAAACCTTGTAAAACTAATTAAGTTCTTAGATTCATGACTTTACCATATGTTGATATCTAATGTCGATTTGTTGCAAGCGGTATAGCCTTGTCAGCAAACGGCGGGCGAACTTAGCTTCATCTGTCCTTTTTATGTCCTGGAACTTTTCTAAGAGCCTTGGAAATGAAGCAACTCTACGCTGGATGCCAAGTGGAATGAGCGTGATATTGAGTTCCGAATCAAAGACCGTCTTTGCAGCCACAGGGTCAAGAAACATATTGAATTCTGCATATTCATTGGAAGGAACACTAAAGACATTTCCTTTGTTCGTGTGACCATGGTCGATGTGTCCTCCAACTATATAAACATCCTGTGCAGTGAGATTTATAATCATTTGATGCCAATATCATATGCACATTATCGAATTTTTCAAATTTATAACATAATAAACAAAGCAAGTTTGGGTTTATTATCAAGTTCAGCAGTACAGCACTTGCATAATTTGGTCAGAACAGCATGCTTGATCTGGAGATCTAAATCATGTTTTGGTAAAGACTTTGGGTGGAAACTGGAGTGTAACTCCTTTTTCCCACCCAATTTACATAAGAGGTTAACGATTAAATACCCAATAACCAAAAAAAAAAAAAATCCTCACTTACCTGAATAAGAGAGGTGGTAGTTTTCTCTGATAAAATAATTTTGGCAAGATTAGTCAGGGGTCCATTGGTCAGTATGGTGACTTTAGATCCTTGGTCAAGTGATTTCACTACAGACTTCCAAACTTCCAATGCTAGTGGCTGTCTACGCTCAGGGTGATCAGTGTCCCGAGGAGCTCCATATTTCACAGAATTCTCAGCTGTATACCTGTTACAGAATTCGAGATTTCAGTCCCAGACTAATCAATTTTCTCTAGTCTCATCTTCTTCGGCTAATAAAGTACATCAATGTTAAGTCTTTGCACATTGTCAATTATAAAGATGATAGAGTCTGTTATTCATTTATGTGGAATATCTCCATGCTGCACAAAAATATAAGATGCTTAATATGATGAAGAATGTAACTGCACGAGGGTGTATAAGATTGGGCAGCCCAAGAGATCATTATTCAATCGGTTTGTCTTCCTCCTTGAAATAAAAGCAGACAATTTAATTGACATTCAGTTTTTTTTTTTTTTTTTTTTGGAGCAAAAAGATAGCATTTAGCATTCCAGTACTTGAGAATCTGTGTATCAAATGAATACACCACAAACAAAACATAGCCCTTTTACATACTGATTTGTAGGAAGTTCTCAATTTAGTACCTTCTAGGGCTTCGTGGCAAAGTACGAGCAAGACCATAGAGAGTGTCAGAGTCAAGAAATCCACCACTGCCATGTGGGATGGCCTTAATGTATTTGCAATCTCCAACAGCTGAAAAGCTCGGATCAGACTGATTCATTGCAAATAAGTCTCCAAGACCAACTTGAATATCATCACGCCCCATCATATGAAGTAAATCATAAATGACATCTATTGTAGCAGCATTAGCCCAACCAGTTGGGCTTACAATTATAGCCTGGATGAAAGAAGAAAGACAATGCACATTAAAATTACTGTTTGTCGATATAGTTGAAAATTTGCCACAAAACTAGTTTCCATTTCTACTTGGATCGAAGATATGTTGCATTTTGTGCAATGTGTTTTGAATGATTCATGGTATAGAAAGTAAACTGTACTGAGTTCTCAAGTTACAAATCGTTGGAATGGTGTGACAACCAAAAGCTAAAAAGATAACTTTACCTTGAGGTTGATCACTTCCACAGGTACTTTTAGGAGGTAAAACAGAGCTAGAAAATCTCCTGCACTCATATCCATGTCAAAAACAACAGGTTTGCCAAGTGTTTTAGATCCAAAATCTGGTTTGTAAAGTACTTCTTTGTAGTAGGGAAATTGAGACCTAAAACTAAATCTCCCAGTATGTTGAGGTCGGTTTAGACTCTGCAAGAAAGAATACATTCCATTATAAGGATGAACGACAACCACAACAAAAGCATGGAAGTATTCCAGGTAGACATCAATTATACAAGAAACTGTGTTTTGCGTGTGTGCAAGCATTTTCTAGTGTAAACCAATAAATCAGTGTTCAATGACAGATATTTAAAAAAATATGGAGACAAGAGGCATATAGATAATGTAACACTGGGGCTCAGTACCAAGCTCACTTTCTAAAAATTTTTGGATTTATACGTATGAAAAGTTCATTTAAGATTAACGAGTAATTTTTGAAATAGACTACGGGCTCAAATTTTATTTTGGCCGATATTGAATTTTTATTTGGCTTGTTAATTAAGTTAAAATTATTAAATATTTTTGAATTAGGTGGAATCTTTTTCTAGGCCAAGAAATTTGTGGGACAAATTGAATTATTTTAAATGTTGAATCGAGGCCCAAAACTCAAGGAAAAAGCCCAAACCTTGCTCGCCCAAAACCCAAGCCCGTGAGAACCAACATCAGTCTCCACGCATGCACGTCTCCATCCCTCTAGGGTTCATGACATCAGTGCATGTATAAATACTCACGTAATCGGCACTTCATGCAAACCTTAATTTTCTTTTCTTTTCCAACCTAGGGTTGTCGCGACCTTGAGTTCTTCAGTGAAACTCCTCCACAACTACCCTTTTTTTTTCCACCCCTTGTGGCCATCACCTCCCCACGCGAAGGTCTGCCCAACCCCACGCCGCAGCCAAAGTCCACGTCCAGGAAGCAACTTTAGTCATGGTAACAACAAGTAACCACCTTCCCTCCGCCTCGATCACACGGAACAGTAGCAAGTTGTTGCATCGCGAGAAGAGCCTCATTGCCATAGCCTTGTGTTTTCAGTGAAAATTCTCCTCCACGTAGTTGCCGCCAGCCACTACCCAGACTTCACCACCACGATCCCGACGTGAGCTATTTTGTAGAATAACCTTAGTTGTAGTGTTATTTACAAAGAAATGCCATCAAGCCCTATTGTCAAGTGATTTCGTAAGGCAACTGAAGAACCCTTTTCAAAATTATTTTTTTTTACATTATTACTATTTTAGTCAAACATTGGCAGAATACTTATTGAATTAGGATGGGCTTGACTTTTAATATTCGGATAGATATTTCAATTTGGACTTATTTTTTAAAATAGACTTGTGATTGAGTTGGAATTTTTTTAGGTGAATATTAAGTGGATATCGATGATTTTGGGAAGTGATGATATTTTAGAGTTATGAGCATTTTTAGATTTTTAAGAAAATGGGTTATTTTAGTATTTTAGGCTTAGATATCAAAATTTGTGGTTTATTAGAGATTTAAGTAAGTTATGTGTCTATTTTATAGGTAATGATTAATTTTCATTGGTACTGTTGTGAGAAAATTCAGAGAAGTAAAAAAAAAAAAAAATCCAGCTAAGTGGAATTTCTATGCTAGACTTTGCATAAAACGATTGGATTGATGTTGATTTTATGAAAAATATGCATATTTTGTTATGAAAAGAAAAACTTGAAAACAACTTCGATCATTTTATTTGTATTCACATGAAATTCCGTTTAAGAAGAGAAAGTATTTTCTGTCATGACTGGTGTAGACATGAGTTATTTTTGGCATTCTGTTTATGAACTGTGCAAAAAGAGCGAATATGAAAATTTGTGCATAATTATATGAAGGTGATCTGAATTTATTCTATACTTTGACATGATATGATGTGATTTCTAAAAATCTCTGGCATGACATTCTGTTTCTATTTTGTTCTGTTCGGGTTAGTATCAAATTTTTTGTTTATGGTGTACCCACTTTGGAAACAAAGTGGTTTTCTGGATGGTCTTTCTTGTGTGCACACTCAGGACTTCAAGAATAATAAAAGGGAGATTTCACATTCTATTTCTGCTCAATTGGCTGCCAGGGTTTACACAACCCTACCATGAGGGTTAAACATGAAATTATGTTCTAATGTGATGCTTCAATTATGCTATACTAAAAGAATTTTGAATAAGAATATTTTTGAATTTTAGCTTTGATATTTTTGATAACATGTCCTGATTCTATATTTTGAAAATATAAATGTTTTGTTTTGCATTCTGAATTTTGTAAATGCTCATGTTTACATACTAGTATATGTTATCTGCTTACTAAGTTGTTAATAATACACCCCTTATCTCCATAATATTTTTTAGATAATTTTAATGGTTCAGTTAGAAATCAAAAGTATGAAGTGTTAGAAATATTTGATGATCATAGAGGAATAAGTACCAAATGGTACAAGTATTTATTGGAGAGTCCTATTTAGTGGATTTATTATTTTATGTTATATAGGTATTTTGAGTCATGGATATTTCCGACTCTTTGTGGAGATTTTAATTTATTTTATTGAGGTATTTCTTTGGTGTCCATGTGAAGGAACATGGATATTTGTGTTGAATAAATAAGTTAATATTTTATAGAATTTTTGGAGTATATATAATTATGTTATTGAAGATGATTTTAGATAACAGAAACTAACTCTCCGGGACAGGGCGTTATAGAAAAACTTACACACAAGAAGCTCTTATAAAATTCTCTGTCTAGTAAACTGTTTGTCTCCTGGCTAGGTTTGGCTTTCGTAGCAACTAGCACACGTACTGCCTCCGGACCAGTAACTTCTGCTGTATAACCATCCTGATATAGATAGCACATGAACATTCGAACAACACAAAACACAAGTCCAATCAATCTTACAATCTTATTAGTTCTCTACATATGAAGAAAACTACAGTACTTCAGCCCGAGTTTCAGTACTAACATGTATGTGTATGCATCCTCTTAGCAAATAAAGCAGATTTATGAAGGTAAAGAAGGAAATTAAGCTTTGGTGAGTGATATGTGGTGGAAAAAGGACTTTAATTAGTGAAAAAGTTGTCTCTTGAATGTTACAAGATTAAGCAATCTAATACCTGGCATTTTCCCTTCCCATTCTTCACAATGCAGAAAGGATCTCGAAGTCCAGTCTGAACATGACCACTATGTACTCCACCTTTTTTTAAGTTAAACTTGGGAGCTCCGCAATCATCAAAGAATGGATTAGAGCCATCATGCATCCCATAAGGTTTGTTTGAAGTAACTACAGTAATATTCATATACTCCATTTCAGCAAATTCATTTTCCCCATCATGGTTGTGAGAGTTAAGCATGATTGAAGTGGCCACACCAGCTGCTAAGGAGTCCCACATAAAATAGCTCTGCAAATAATCAAATTCATGTATCACACACACACACACACACACACACATATATATATATATATATATATATATATATTAACTTCAACTCCTGAAGGAGATGAAAATTAGAGTAGGTGGGTATGTATTTGAATTCATAATAGGAAGAAATTACCGTATAGAATTGGTTGCCAAACCATGTATCACGACTTATTTTCAATGACTGGAAGCAGTACTGTGCCTCATATGTATTCTGATTCTGCTCAAATGTGTCAAAGAACTTCTCACTAATTGGGATAGTGTCCGTCGCATCCAGTGGAACAAGTGTGATGGGAATGCCAGAGTGAAAAACCTAAAAGAAAAGGAATCATTGTCAAATGCAACCACTTTCTGATATGATGATCTGTCACAAGGAAGTGCATTACCTGGTATGCAGCAAAAGGATCTCCAAACATATTGAACTCTGCATTAGGATTACTTGCATAGGCCGTGTACAAATTACCATGGTCACCACATTGCTGAGGCAAGCAAGATGAGCTGCCAGCATTTTTTGGACAACAACCGGTTGGGTTCTTTGACCTCACACCACCACCCATGACATAAATGTGCTCGATATTTTTCTTTAGATGTGGATTGTTCATTAAGAAAATTGCAAAATTGGTATGTGCTCCTATAAGAAATACAGTTATGGGACCCTCTGATATTTCTTCAATCATAACTTGCTGAGCAGTTGGTTGACCAAGAGGAGTATACTTCCTTCTCCCCTAATTACATCACAAGTTATGTGAGCTAAACGATATGAAAACCAAGAATCAAACCTTATGAACTTGATAATTTTTTAAGCTCAAAGCATCCAGCTGATCTGGCTGACTTTGCATATATAAAATAGTTTTTAACTAATTAAAATGGAATGGCCAACAGCACAGCTCGAATAGACTCCTAAATCCTAACAGAAACAGCTGAAGGAGGACAATGTGTATACAGAATGCATTTCTAGAATAGCAATTTAGAGGATGCACATTAAGAAATACTAAGGCACGTCCTGTACAAACTTCCCCAGCCAAGACCCAAAAAAGAAAAATAATGCCTTGTCTGCAAAATTTTAAGGGTTATCAGCCAACACGCTTCAAATAAATAAACAAGGAAAAGTAAGTTATTAGTAAAGATTGCGAGGACAATCAACTCTACCTGTTATAAAATTCAGAAAATGATGGCCAAGTGTACCTCTTTTTCTATATACCATTCTCAACTTATAGATGCAAGAAGTCCATAAAGAGTATCATTATAAAAGTGCATCAATGTGCTGTAATTCATGGGTATTCAGACCAACTATAAGTACAGATCTCATCCGAGAACAAGATTCTTGTACAGATCCATACCTGCGGGAGGAAAGCTTTTCGGATTCCATAGTTGGCATCAAGATCTAATCGCCCTCTTGAACCTACAGGAATAGCTTGTCTATATCTACAATATCCTACAGTTGAAATCCCCTGATATATTGATAATAATATTAGAACCATACAGATAATAACAAGAGTAACATTATATAAATGGTAAGGTTAAGTTACACATTATGATCTTTCTAGTTAATCATGCATTCACAATGATCACAGAGTACTTTTTCACACCTGTTCAATAATAGGAAGAAACCCTCCAACATTTGGGAGAACTGTACCATCTTCTAGTATCCCACCATCACCTCCTACTCCAACAGCAATGTCATCACGGCCCATCATGTAAAGAATGTCATAGATTTGATTCACAGAATGTCCCGCATCAGTCCATGCATTTGCATTGATAGTGACTGCCTGCATCAAGTTTTACTGATCAGATTCACTATATTTTCTTTAGTCATTTAACTATAGACATCTAATCTCACTGCAGCTATTATTTAAACTCTAAACCATCAAGGCATTTAGATCAATATTACGTTAATAATTCGAACGAGTCATCGCTTATCAACAAGTAAACTATGAGCTGCAACTTCCACCAAAGCCATCTATAACAAGAAAATCCTGCGTCTTCAACTACTGATATACGCAAGATTCTCGTCAATTGTACATGTTGTCATTTTGCTATGAAATCACTTGTATTGCTCTGGTGAAGAATAAACTATTAAAATGCCAAAGTTTTAACATTAAAATCGTTTTGGAGCACCATTTGAAAATAGCAAAAAGTCAGTCAAGTGATGATAGAAAGGACACGTTATTAACTCACCTCCACCTCTAACTCTGACCTGTTTTGCTTCAAGAGGTACAAGAGAGCAAAGATATCATCAGTATCAACATCTGTATCCAAGAGAACTCGTCGCGGGCGACCCTCCAAAGTGTAGAGATTAGCTCCAATAACTCCTGTAATCAATAATACCGCAACCCACAAATTCCTCTGCGGCAACATTCTCCTGGTTTCAATAATCACAGCCCAGATTAATCCTTTTTCCTCCAAACTGCAAGAGTATCAAATGCTGCTCCTCACTCCTCGATCACAAACACAAAGCAAAGAGTAACAAAAAACATACAGCATGATAACACCAAACACGAAAGCATGAAGAAGTAGAAAAGGTGTGGGAACTTACAGGGGTGGTTTGGACAGGGAAATGAAGAGCTAGAAGTTAGTAAGGACTAGTTGAGATGGCGAGGATAAGTACACCGGCAGCACGTGACGGAGGGTAAGAACCGCCGGGTTAGGGGGTGAGAAGACAAAAGCGATGCCCAAGTTTACGTATTCATCACCAGTACCAGAAAGATTCTTTGACTTTTGTCTTTTGAGAGAGCATATATATATATATATAGTAGAGAGAGAGAGATCAGAGAGAGTAATCACTAATCCGTTATATATGATTTGTCTTTCCTTTTTTTTTCTTCTCCTTTATATCACTGTAAATAATATTTTTGTGAACTTTCTCCAGCTTTTATTGATTTGAATGTATTGTAAACAGCAATATATGCGAGAAGGTGATAATTACATGTATACGACTCAAAGAAGTATACACACGAGGTTTTAATTAGCAACCAATCCAGCATGATCAGGTTAAGTAAGACAAGGAAATAAAAGCTATATATATATGCAACGTAATCGTATGATTCCTATTCAAACTCTCCATGACAAAGTGAAAGGAACTCTGGAAGGACAGATTTTTCCATAAACGAGTAGCCGTACTTAGGAAATGATTATCTGTACAGAGACCTCATACTTGAAATGCATGAATGATCAGATATCATACAAATCCATGAATTTATTCAACTCCTCATCATTATTGCATTTTATTCGGTGTTAATTGAGATTATATTGAGAGAGATCGAGGATGTTGGTATGACAGGGATCGGCCAGCGACTGAAATTCCGATGAAATCTATATGAATAACTGTAGCTATAACAATATTCCTAATTAAGGTAATATTACTCGTTCGGAGGATTGTTACTTTTTTGAGAATTGTTACTCAACTTGTCAACCCCATCAGTACGCATGCATATTAGGCGTGATCGAAGATAATAATATGGCATGGTATATTTGCTAAGACTAATGCTACGGTGGAATGCGCAAATATCTTACAGTCGTTTTGAAAAAAAATAGTCTATTATTAAAAAAATTATTTTTTATTCACTTTTTTTAAAGTGAATACACGACGTTTTCACAATCATGACTACAACTATCATCTCTAATTTGATAAACAACTGTTCTGAGATCAACATCTTCTGGCCTGGTTCTTGTGATAACAGAGGGTCTTCGTACAGTTTGAACCTTTAATGCATGGAATAATGGCCATGATCAGCACAATCACTACAAAAAACATTGCCCTTCTAAAACAACATATATAATAAAAGTGCCCTGCACATTTTTTTTTTCTTTTTATAAGTTATTTTCCCAAAATAGGCATTTAAATAAATTACCAATTACAAGATCCATACAATTCTTAAAATATTTCACTATGTATATTTTTTATTTAAGAAAAAAAGCTGGTGATCTGTATTTTATATATATATAAACCCACATTTTTAACAAAATTTTAGTGAAATACACAATAATAAACTAAAAATTATAATTTTCGCTCTCTTTAAGAAGATTCAAGTCTTCTACGATATACAAAGTTTTAAATGAACATGTACATCAGATCTTCTCTTGACTTGTCTCTTCCATGATATAATAATAGTCCAACTGATCGTCATATAGATCAAACCTGCTCTATACAAGTAATTGAGCTCAAAACTCCACTCAAATAACATCTCTATTTTGTCTGAAAATACTCTAAAAAATATGATCTACACAGTTTGCCTTTTTGTTCTTTCAAAAACTTCACACTATTTCTACGTACGTTCAAGAGATAAAACACCAAGCTACAAAAAATCACCCAACGCTTGACACAACCTCAAATGAGTAAAATACAATTCAATTTGAAAAGTAAACGTTCATGTTTCAAGAAAATTTGGCAACCGGACAATTGAATGAAAATTAAAGCAGCCAACATTAATCCTCTAAACCGAAAATTAATGCAGCCAATCAACTGTCATTTTAATAAGCACTAAAAATCTAAACGGCTTGAAGCCTTCTACGTACAAGCATCCAAATTTAAGAGAAAATAAAATAGAAGGAAGCAACGGTAATGATCTCTTAAACAAAAAGGTTATTAATTAATAAATAGCATTTATTAAAAAAATACCAACACACGACATATATATATATATATATATATATATATACATATAAAAGGTGGTGAAAAAAAAAAAAAGGTTAAAGTACAGTACCCTGTTTCGACTGTTAACATGAAGACCGACAAAAGAGGTAAGACAATCAGAAAAATTACCTCGTGAGTTTAGAATCCAATCTTGAGGAAAGTGACCCTTCAAAGCCGGACAACTATTGGGTACAAGTGTCCACGTGTGAAGCCTTCTGCGTTTGTATATATTAATATATTATATGAAAACTTTTATTCATCGTCTCTACATATTATATATTATATATTTTTTTATCTAGGCTGCACACGTGTATTCTCCAACGAATCCGCCTCTTTTTTTCCGATTTGATTATGGTTGCGTGGACCGTACCCCTTAGTGACGTCAGCTTTAACATGTTCTTTTACATAAAACCATTGATGATATTTTAATGAATATATATATATATATATATATATATATACACTATAAACAACATACTCATCTTCAAAATCTCAACAGGAAACATGATCGAACGAAGATGTATGCTTGACCTCAATTAATTATATGCAATCTAATTTCATCGTTAAAAATACTACTTTAAATTCAGAGTAATTTTCAATATTCAAATAACTCTAAGTCATATCCCGTAATAATTTCAATTAATTAGTTTCAATTGACATGGATTTACAAGATAATTAAGAATTAATTAAGTACACGTGTGAGATAAGGAACGCATTCGCATATTTAGACCATAATTAACAATCACGAAATCAAGAGTGAATGTTGAGTACTATCATCTCTCTCTTTGATGAAGAAACTAACTACCTTGCGAAACAAATGCACCCCCACAATCACTAAACAAACAAACTTTGCACATGCAGCCACCTTAAGCAGTTCTACGTAATCGATCGCTGCTTAGCGAGTAGTTCCACTGGCAGACCAATTCATCTTTGTTGTATAACGGGAGGAAGAGACACTTGCGAACCTCTTACTGTCATCGAAGAATCAAAATTTCTATCATGTCGATAAAAAGCTTTTGGAATTCCATGATTTTTAACTAAAAACTGAACCTTGGAATCATTGATCTAAATATCGTATAGATCGATGACACCTCAACCGAACAAACATGCCTGTAGATTAGAAAATCAAAGGCTATGCTATTATTGTCTGTTACCTGTTGGCAAGGAGACCATATTCTAATCAGGATTAAACAATCTAGGTATATTTAGATCATACTCATTCATATACATATATATATATATATATATATATAGTGGTGTTCTTCGTTATAGTATGTAGGAAATGTCACCTAAAATGCTTCTTGTTTTTTACAAAAGAGTTCCAACGTTTTCAAAATGCTTCCCCACAAACATGCCCAAACTTAGTACACCACTTAACTCAAGTTGGTAGGTGCTCGTCCATCTTGTCTTCTTTTAGACAAGTCTAGTAGGCAAGGGAATTGTTATAGAAAGCATGTGCTAGTAAGCATGAGCGGGAATGAACAATGACTTGAGTTTAGTTCTGGAGTTTGAAGATTGAAAGTGAGTTTGAGCGCGGGTAGCATTCTAGTCTTAAGCAAAGTCGTTCTGCCCAGCCATATATCATGTTTAGTCAATTGCATATTGGTAAGCATGATTATACCAATACAAATAGGTGCGGTAGGCGAAGGAGTTGTTTTCAACAAATCAATAGACAAGTGCCTAGCTAATGAAATATATCTTTAGAATGCCCTTCATGCCTAAAAGGTTAGTTCAAGGGCTTTGATAGGCAAATGCACGCATTTGTTGTCGTTTCGTTTAAAAAAAAAAAAACATTTTCTTCAAGCATAGAGACTACATATGAGGAAGATGTGAATAGAGATACGAAAGTTCCTATTATAGTTGCATGAGAAAAAAAAATTATGTTTGCAATTAAAGAGAAGAAGCATAAAGGGTTAGAAAGGTTTCCCAAAGTAGATATTGACGCAGTTTTCTGATTAAGGAAAATTTGCTTTTCTTTCTGCCACCTAATAATGCACGTTGCTTATTAGTCAAAGTTTACATGAGTTTCTTCACTTCTAGCTTGTTCCTAGGGCTGTTTAATTTGATTTGCATGTAACACTATTTTTTTTTTCCTAATATTAGCTAAAAAGATAAGGGCCAAGAGTCCATTGCTTTCTATCTAGGCAAAGCTATATATAGATTTTAAAGATTGATTTAGACAATAATAAATTATTAAAAAACAGATTTAAGGTATAGTTTAATCCCAACTATATCCAAAATAAAACAACTACCACAAGTTGTCACTAACCATGCAGCTAAATGTATCGGGGAATAAGATATAGCTTGTTACCAATCAGGCAATCATAACGAACCATGTATGCATGTTGTTTAGATAGCATAAACAAAGTGCAGGAAAGGTGTTTGCATAAAAGCTTCACAAAGTCGAACTTCTTTCATGAATATATTTGAAAAGCAACAGATTTCCTAATTACAATAGTCTAAAGATACTTGATATTTATAGACAATTCCTAATCAATATTACACACTCATGGTGGACACTTCAGCACTGTACGAGCCTTTTAGAATTATCTGCAATATTCCATCATGCAGAGTTTGTTAGATGTGCTATTGCCTTAGAGTCGTGTCTCTTAGAATCTTGTTGTGAGGCAATGTTATGGTGAGCCTTAATAGCCCCCCTCGACTCAAGCGGCATTGAAATGACTGTGAGGCTTGAACGGAGAAGAGTGAACCTTGTTATGAATAATGGCTTGGTGAGAATATCAACAATTTGATCCTTAATTGAAAAAAAATAGACTTTCAGGGTTTTGGCACAACACGGTCCCTTACAAAATGGTAATCAAGATCAACGTGTTTAGTTCTAGAGTGTAAAACTGGATTAACAGAAAGATATGTAGCACCTATATTATCACACCACAAGTTTGGAGGATTAGTGAGAAAAATGCCTAATTCTGTTAACAATGATTGTAACCCTAAAATTTCATATTCAGTGTTGGTCATAGCTTTGTATCGGCCACTGTGGAGGATTGAGCTATGGTGGGCTGCTTCTTAGAGCCCCATGAAACAAGATGTGAACCAAAATAAACACAAAATTCACTAGTGATTTTTTAGACATCGGGACAGCCAGCCCAATCGGCATTTGAGAAGGCAGTGAGTTTTAAAGATGAAGTAGTAGAGAAGTAAAGTCCAAAGGAAGTGGTAAGACAAAGATAATGTAAGATCATCTTGACAGCTTGTCAATAAGGAACACGGGGACAGTGCATGTATTGACAAACTTTATTTATAGCGAATGAGATGTTAGGTTGAGTAAAGACAAGGTATTGGAGGCTACCGACAATGCTGCGATAAAGTTGAGGATCCTCAAAGGAGGATCTATCAAGAGCAGTAAATTTGGCTGAAGTGGACATAGGGGTAGACACGTGTTTCAAATTTTGCATGTTTTTCCTAGCTAATAGATTAGTAATGTAACATTTTTGTGACATGAACAAACCAGTAGAGCTACAAATAACCTCAACACCTAAAATATAATGAAGGGTACCGAGATCTTTAATAGGAAAGACAGATCGAAGAGTAGAGATAAAATCATTAATTAGATCAGGGTTAGTAGCTGTAACTATTATATCATCAACATAAATTAAAACATCAATGGAGGCAGACGTATTGGACAAAATAAACAAGGAAGAATCTGAAATTGCACTATGAAACCCTAAAGATAGTAATTTCGAGCTTAACTTTGTAAACCAAGCCCTAAGGGTTTGTTTCAAACCATAGATAGATTTACGTAATTTACAAACATACTGACGAAAGTCAGGATTCACAAACCCAGTTGGTTACTCATGAAGACGTCCTCGTCTAGATCACCGTGTAGGAAGGCATTTTATATGTCTAGCTGATGAAGAGGCCAACGACGTGTAACGACAATAGAGATAAGAAGTTGAATTGTGTCTGGTTTGACAATAGGGCTGAAGGTCTCTGTGTAGTCAAGGCTAGGTTGCTGATGGAAGCCATTGGCCATAAGATGAGCTTTGCGACGTTCAAGGGTTCCGTCAGCTCGCCGTTTGGTCTTAAGAACCCACTTGGATCCCAGGATGTTAAGGTGCGGTGTAAATGGAACTAAGTCCTAGGTGTGGTTGTGAATGTTAAGGCTTGGAATTCACTAGACATTGCAGCACGCCACTCGGGATATTTCGAGGCTTCGATGTAGGTGACTGGTTCTTCGGGAACAGGTTGAGATGTAGAGACAGTGAGGGAGGCCAACTGTTTTAGAACGGAAGTATGAAAATGTTGATCACTTGAAGGAATATTGCTCAATGGATCGGGAGACTGACTGTTATTAGAAGATTTGGAGGAGGCCAAGGTATGGTGCCATCGGAACGAAGGATGGGGCAACAAATGTTAGTTTTAGAACGGGTGAGCATGGGATGGATATTGAGGAGCGATGTGGGAGAGGTAGATGGTGAGGCCGAAGTGGATGAAGAGGTGCAGAGATCAAGAGGGTTGGAGACTTGATCTTGAGGATCGGGGAAGGAGGAAAATAAGTGAAAGTCGAGTAGGGTAGATGAAGTGGGTTTGAAGATATTTGAGTTAACGGGCTAGACTGTGGACATTTGAGGATGGACATGCCCAATAGTGAGATGTATGGGAACCAAGACTGGGAAGGGAATGGATGAGAGGTGGGTTGGGTGTGGTAGCAAAAGGAAAATACTATTCATTAAAACGCACATCACAAGAAATATAAGTCCAGCCCGTTGGGATGTGAAGACAATCGTAGCCTTTCTGGTCTGGACTATAGTCCAAAAAGACACAAAGTTGAGAATGAAACTCCATCTTATGAAGATTAAAAGGCCTTAAATTGGGCCAACAGACCGAGTAAAAAATTATCAAAAAAGAGTAATCTGGAGGACGATGAAATAAAGTTTGAAATCGAGAAATATTGTGTAAAACAGGTATGGGCATGCGGTTGATGAGAAATATTGCAGTTTGAAAGACTTCAACCTATTATTTATGGGGATCAGAGGAATGAGCGAGGATAGAGAGACTAGTTTCAACAATGTGACCGTGACGTTGCTCAACATTACCATTTTGAGCATGTGAGTAAAGGCATGTAATTCTATGTGAGATACCAAAATTTCTAAATAAAGCGTGGAGTGATCGAAACTCTCCTCACCAATCCTTTAGAATGAAAATTACATTAGATGAAAAATTATTACTCACATAACGAAGAAAAGCAAGAAGTATAGTAGAGACATCAGACTTAGCACGTAAAGGAAAAAACCATATATATTTTGAAAATTCGCCTACAATGGAAAGATAAAACCTAGAACTATTAGAGGACAACACTGGTGCCGGTCCCCAAACATCAAGAAATAAAAACTGAAAAGAGTTTGTGAACGAGATGGTGAGAAAGAGCATAAGACTTGGCTTGGGAGCAAGCAACACAAAAAGAAAGGACATATTTCTTATGGACAGGTAATTGATATTTTTCTATGGTAAGGACAGTAATGCGAGGAGAGGGGTGACCTGGGCGGTAATGCCATAGTTGAGAGGAAGTTCTTTCACCAATGAGAGCTTGATATGGTGGTTGCGTAGGAGAGGAAATAGCAAAGACCATTCCTAACGGAACCCTGAAGAAGCACCTCCCCAGTATGTAGATCCTTCACAACAAAGACAAAAGAGTGAAACTCAAAAAATACAAAATTATCCAGACAGAATTGACGAACAGATAATAAATTGCTTGTAATTAAAGGAAAATTAAAAAGATTGCGAAGAAGAAATTTACCAAAAGGTGTTTAAGATGAGCAAAGCCAGTATTTTGAATGGAAGTGTGGAACCATCTCCAATGCTCACTTTATCAGGACCTTGATAAGGGGAGGAATCTAAATTAAGTTTAGAAAAGTCAACAATGAAGTGATTTGTGGCGAGAGTATTAGGAAACCAGTTAGTATAAGGGATAGATGAAGATGGAAAAATAGTATAATGAGCTGCAAGAGATGGTGGGGCTGAGGACTGATATAAGTGATTAAAACGATGATAACATGACAAGGCCATGTGACCCTATTTGTGACAAACCTAACAAGTGGGTCGGGAAGAAGAGGAATTAGGAAAATATATTGGGACGAGAAAAATTGGCACAACCAGAACCTCTACCACTCCTAAACCCACGGCCACGACCTCTAGAAGATGGAGAGAAGGAATGTGAGGGACTAGTAACAGTGGTGTTAGCGGCAAGTGGAGTATTAGAGAGAAGAGAAGTGGTCTGATGAGCTAATTTGGATTCATGATTGAGAAGGTAGCTGAAAATTTGGGAAGAGAAAAGGGGATCTGACTGAGTGGTGATAGAGGTAACCAAAGATTTGTAATCGGACCCAAGACCAGCAAGAAGATAGATGGTAAATTTCGAAGGGGAGAGTGGTTGTCCAGCAGCACTAAGGGAGCTTGCTAGGGATTTGTCTTTATGAAAATAATTAGTGATAGACTCTGATCATTTCTTGAGGGTAGGTAGTTGATACTGATTTTACATAATATGGGCTGATGTTTGAGCTAAAAAAAGACTATGAAGAGTTGTCCAAAACTCGTGGGAGGTAGATCACTCAAGAACTTGGGATAAAACCGTGTCTATAAGAGAAGAGTTTATGGCTGAGAGAATGAGTTGGTCTTGGAGGACCCATTTCAGGTGTTTGGGATTATCTGTACCATCCATGGTGGAAGGAGGCATGGGTATGGAACCATTTACATAACCTATGAGTTGATGGCCTTTAAAGAAGGGAAGAATTTGGGCTTTCCAAAGAAGATAGTTGTCAATGTTGAGTTTTACCGTAATAAGGTGGGTGGTCGAATTGATAATGGTGGGGGTGATTGTCGGTAGTTAGGATTTGTCTGGTTCCATGGTATTTGGATAAAGAATTGAACGTGAGTCCTTTTTATGGCTCTGATGCCATGTTTAGATAGCAGAAACAAAGTGCAGGAAAGTTGTTTGCATAAATTATTCACAGAGTCGAACTTCTTTCATGAATACATTTGAAAAGCAACATATTTCCTAATTACAATTAGTCTAAAGATACTAGATATTTATAGACAATTCCCAATAAATATTTCACACTCATGGTGGACACCTCAGTACTATACGAGCCTTTTAGAATTGATCAATGTTACACAACCTCTCCAACTTTCACACACCATATTTTTTTTTAATTTTTATAATATTTTTTAAGTTTATTCTTTTTAAATTAATGCAATTCTTCTATTCATTATTTATATATTAAATATTTGATAAAAGAAAAGATAATAATAAAAATTAAAAAAAATATAGTGTATAGAAATTGTGTGAATAGTAAAAAATTGTGTAAATTTTTTCTTTAAAATTATCTGTAATATTTCATCCTGCAGAGTTTGTTAGATGTGCTGCTACCTTGGAGTGGTGTATGTTAGAATCTTGGTGTGAGGTAGTGTTACGGTGAGCCTTAATACATGTGAGCTTCCTTCTTAAATCACGTGTCCTGGCTTTTCATTAATTAAGAAAAAATAAAGATTAAAATGTTCATATTCAGGAGGATTAAGAGCCTGCGATTGGACACGAGTCACCAATGATGAGTCATCGAGACATCATTTCAATCATTGACCGGTGGTCCATTATGCCGAAGGAAAACAAAGAGGCCAGTGGCCCATTGCTTTCTCAATTAAAGTATTAATTTTTTCTTTCTCAATAATTAAATTATTCTCTAAACAGATAACGATATTTCCTCTCTTTTTTCTATCAATTGGGGCCTCCCTTCACTATTCCGATGGAGATTGTTCATAACTATTCCTCTTACTATAAGAAGCTTATTTAGCCAACATTTAGATCTAGATCTATCTCATAAGCGAGACTATTACTCCATAACATGTTACCAAGCATAACTCCAAGCATATGAAATGAAATCAAGAATGACAGATTTCGAAAGAGTAGGGGACGAGGATATAAAAGTTAAGCAAGCAAATGTGATTAGATACCTTAGTAGCCCTAACCGTAAACGGAGATGCTAGGTGTCGTGTGTATCGACTTTATATACAGTGTTGTATTTAATGCGTTAAGTATCTCACTTAGAGAGTACATATGCAAGAATGAAACTTGAAGGGATTGACGGTCTAATTCTTTTCGAAAGAACTCATCTACCTCTATGTACTTCTCTAATCTTTATCAAAAGAGTGACGTGTGTAGGGCTATTACATTATTAGTGTAAAAAAGGAGGCCAAGGATGTGATATCATGTGTCTTTTACGTACATAGTTGGAGTCCATGACTTTGTACTGTCATTATAAGAAAAATTAGAGAGATTCTTTTATTTGAAAAATAAGTAATGGAAGAAAAAGCATTGAAACCTAAAAAAGAAGGTTAAGTGATAAATCATCTTGGTACGTGAGTTGAATATATAATTGGTTTATTAAGACTAGAGTCATCCTTGAATTTTCACAAAACATGATAATTATAGAGATTGAACTCGAATACCCTTGTCAAGGAAATTAAGAAGTAAAAAGCGAAATAATGTCTGAGAAATAAGTTCAAGTAATTAGTATACGTAAGATGATCTTTGTTTTTTAGAAGAAACTAAGCATTAATTCCTTATTTTCAAGGGACGGAATCATTGGGGATGCAAGTTGGTTTTGTTGGTCCCCAGCAATAATGGTCTATATATGTTTGTATATTTTATGGTCAAATTAACATTACAAGAAAACTATTTATTTGTGGCCAGTTAATTCTAGCGAAATGATTATTTACAGTCAAAATGAATCTGTTTTGATCACAAATCATCTTTTCGCCGCAATTAATGACCACAAAAGTCCGTTTTTCTTAAAATGTAATGACCCATATTTGATTCATTGAAGGCAGAAAACATTAAAAAAAATAATAATAATAAAAAGCCAACATATTGGCAAAGTGTAGTTAGCTATATGGGTGCGGAGAAGCAAGAGCTTTCTCAAAGACAAAATTAAATAAGTAGATAAATTAAAGGAAAATGCTAAGGGGGTCGAGAATGGTGGCCATCATTGTACCAACAAGTGAAAATACTTTTTTTTATTTTTTATTTTTCTTTTTCAAACATTTTTTTAACATCTTTAAATATTTTTAAAAAATAAAAAAATATCAATTTAGTAATAGTCAAATTCTTAACTATTAAATAAAAAAAGACAATATTAGTCAAAATGGGGGCACCATTCTCAGTCCCCCTATCATTTTCCTAAATTAAAATAATGATATTTATATCACAAGAGTGCTACAGTCATAAAAAGATTTTATAAAAATAAATTTACAAACTGACATGATTTTATATAATACATTAGATCTACATTATAATAAAATTAATTTTAAAATTTAATGTATCACATCGAACAACATTAATTTATAAATTTATTTTCATGAAATCTTTCCATAACTAAAATATTTCCATAACTAAAATATTTCACTTGTAACATTAGTGTTTGATTGCCTCATCACTAGAAATCATCAATTGTACTTATAAGACTTAGGTGGGGGTGGTCGAACAGATATGTCAAAAAGCAGCAATATTATTGATGCATTAGCAATACGTCAAAAAGCAACATGTTATGGTTCGACCCATTCGCACGGCCATGTTTGTGTAATGCCAATTATAATAATCTTAAAATGTGTTAAACAAATTCAAATACTAAATTAATTAAGGCGTTGTTAGATTGCACTCAATTTAGTTGAGTTCAGGTTAGATTTAGACTTCTTCTAACATCTAAACACTCAACTCTCAAATCACTAAACTTATCTCAACTCAAAATCTCTTTACATATGAGACTCACAATTTTTTTCAACTCAACACCTCTTTACACGTGAAACCCACAACCTTTTTCAACTTCTCATAAATATATCTAAACTTATCTTAATATCTAAACGCATCTAAATTCATTTTAGGTGACCCCATAGAACTCATTCCACCATCTCAACTCACTATTATTTATAGAGAACTAAACTCAGCTCAACATCTAAACGCAGCCTAAACATATATATCATTGAAATTTATTTACTTAATTAATTATACTAAATTAATTAAATATATATATATATATATTGATAAGAGAAATAATATTTACAGTTATAAAGTGTGTAAGTTTCGCACACTTATTTTTAAAAAATAAATAAATTTAAAATCCACGTAAAAAAAAATAATTTGTTTTAATAGTGAACTTCATTTTTTTTAAAAGGGAGTGAGACTTGCATATCTAAAAGTGTATCTACTAGCATTAGTCTATTGGTAATAATAATAATAAAAGATCAAAAGGGAAAATAAAAGGGTGGGTGGGGAACAAATTAGCCAATATAGAGATGAGAGAATGTCGTGCATATCCTCATTCCGACGTAGAAAGAAACTCTGATCACTGAAGAACATGCTGGCTATGATGATTTTATCACCACGGGGACGACCTGATCAATATTATTATTAAATGCGATGTTGACACTTTAATAAAGCTCAACCTAGATAATGATCCACTTTAAAAAATGCAACTTGGACGGTCTTAAATTTTAATTAATTAGCAAATTAAAGAACTTCTCCTGTTCCATGTTGTGCAAGCAATTCTCCTACTTAGCTAAATTAGATTAGACTTCGTAGAGCCATTGAGTCGTACGAATATTTATGACGAGAATGATTATGTGTAATAAAAATTGATTCATCTTAATAAAAAATAATCATTTTGGTAACAAATAAGTGACAATAAATAAATATTTTTTTTATAATAGACATTTATCTTATACCATAAAATAATGGCTCTATATTAACTCTTATATATGCACGAAGATTTGGAAGGACGAGGCCGTCCAAAAAGGTCGTTGAAAACATGAAAGATATTGTATGATAAATGAGCTAGAATGCCTCTATAATGGATTGAGTTTGACTTATATGCTATTTACGCACTTCCATTTCAAACTCATTTGCAAATCTATTTTTCATATGTATTTGACTCAAACACATATTATTTTATGAGACTTGTTAGGTACAAACGGTTTGGCGCACTAAATCGCGTATCAACACTCACATAACTTTTTTTATTAAAAAAAAATAAAAGAAATTTTTTTTTAGAGAAGAATAAAGTCTTCTATCTTATAAAAATTATTTTTGTCTTCAATTCTCATTGTTTCATTAAACAAATGTCTTACATTTAATATTGGTGTGCGAAATCACTTACAAGAAGACTTTTCCATATTTTATATCGTTGAACTCTAAATTGGTGCCACATTCCTTGTATTTATCTTCGAAAAAACTCATTATCAATAATAAAGATTAGAAATGAAAAAAAAAAAAGGTTGACCTAATATATTGAATCATTACTATCTCCACTAGTATATATTAAAACTGATAAATATGAAATTGATTTCTGATTTTCCAACTCTCATTTTTATTTGGGTTATATAATAAGGTTTTGCCAATTTCAACTATTCTTATTCATTAATGGTTTAGAGCCCTCCCTACAACAATAGGGCCCTCTCATGAGTTGTCCATTAAGACAAACAAAACTTAGAAGATTTTTTGGAAATTATAAGATCTAGAGTGAGAGAGAAATATACACATAAAGTGAGTATTACGATATTTGTAACTGTCCGAATAAATTTCTAAGACAATTATGTTAATATTAAATGCTTAATAAATATTGTAGAACTCGCTTTATGTGTCTATCTCTCTCATTATAAGCCTTAGATTCCGGACAAGAACTCTAAGCGATCTAAATCTAGACAAACATATAAATCCAATTGGGTAGCACATTGGTGAGTGGTAGAACCTTGAGCCTGACGGCCATAATTTTGCTTCCGACTTTGACATATTAGTAGAGTGAGCAGGAAGTGACGAGAAAGGCAATGAAAATGCCAATTGATTTGCTAAGTTTTGGTATGAAAATGACTTCCATAAACCTGTCGGCAAGATATTTTTAGCCACTGAGAGTCTAAAGCTTAATTGCATCCTAATGCATATAACGAGGACCACAGGTCTCTTTGTCCAACGATAAATATAGCTTGACCCCCATGTTATGTTAATCGCTCTCTGAATTTTAATCTATAATTCATTATAGACACCTTAGGGGTCGCAAAAATTGATTTATTAGGCATTTTTTTATAACTTCTTATTAAAATTTTATTACTTTATTATAAGAAATTAAAGGGAGAGAGAGAGAGAGAGAGAGAGAGAGAGAGAGAGAGAGAGAGAGAGGGCAAAGATATCTATTAGATTGACCCAAATTTAATCTCAGAAATTCGACAAATCTTAAACCCAAACCTGATTATGTTCAGTTCTAAACAAATCTGGGCCTATAAACAAAGACTTTCAAGCCCAAATCATACTCCTCGTAAAGTAAACATGGCAGATGACTAGGCCCAGCCCAAAAGTAACCTTTTTCTACTTTTGTTGTTGCTCTTCGAAAAATCCGATGAGTTGAGGCAATTCCCTCGAACTAATGTTTCATTGGTCAGTGATTGCTACGTGGTTTATTTGCCACCATTTTTATTATATGATTACGCAATTGTTATTTGCAGGAAAGAAAATCCAATGTCAAACAAGTAGGAGTGGACAGCAGATAAAAACCTTCCATCCAAGTTAACAGTTTTGGTTAAGTTCGAATGTCAGGAACCTCTCCAAAATAGGATCCTTCGGACCCACTCCTGTAGAGTAAACTCCGGTTCCGTGCACCGCACCTTTGAAAATTTTCCTACACGAAACTAGTTAAATCGCTGACTTTTCACCAAGGGGTGTGACCCCAAAGGATTGTTTGCACCTCTTCAAGACAGGGCCCTTCGGACCTACTCCTACAGAGTAAACTCTGGTTCCGTACATTGCACCCTCGAAAGTTTCCATACACGAAACTAGTTAAATCGTTGACTTTTCACCAGGAATGATTGTTTGCACTCATAAGGTGTTGAACCTTGAATCTTGAAAGAAGTGATACCTTAAGACCAATATATTCACCACTTGGGCCAACCCCTTGGTGTTTGGCTAAGTTCAATGCTAGCAAGGTTGCCTATTTTGAATCGAGCCTAACAAATACAGAATAAGCATGCAGAAGGTTGGTCAAAACTCGTCCTCACTCACATTCTGACTCAAAGTCCACTGCAATCACTAATCAGATCCTGGTTGTTCGGCAGAAATGAATCCTTGCTTGCTCTCTGTATAGATGGATTCATGCCACTAAAACAAAGGTAACATCTTTGATTGATTAGGATAAAAATGGGCAACCGCCATTAATTTTAAATCTAAATTTGAAAAATTGAATTAACTGCAAAACATGAACAGAGTAAGAACTAACCGAGTCACGACTAATCCAGGCGAATATTATGCAAGCTCAGAAGGTAGTGTCTTCATGAATGACCTAAAAACTATCTACATGTAGAAGTAGGGGACCCATAAACTAGCCAAGCAGCACCTAATTGTCTTGTGGAGCCAAGCAGCAACATGAATAATACTTAACAGTTCCTAAATGTGTAGCATAATTGTCTTGTAATCATTCCTGCATTTAAACATAAAGATGCATTGCTATTTACATTCTTGGCAAAATTTTCACAGTTGCATGGCATTTTAGAGCAGGTCACTTGCCTATACATGACCAAACCCTTCTTGCATGCAGCATTCACTTCTGGGTTGGTTTCTGATACTGCTACCAAAAACAGAGAACAACAAATCCAAACTAGTATTCCCTCAATCTTCCATGTTTCAAACTTTTCTTTCAAAATAAGATTCAAACCAATTGCATGAAAACAACTTGGTTGTTCATTTTGGGATAAGGAAACAACACAAACAAGGGCAGTTGATGGATTCCATGCTTCTTCGAGGACATGGACCCCAAATTTTTGTGGGTTAGATTCTAGTTTTATGTTACAGCTCAATTAACTTCCGAATACCCTTATTTGTGGTCATGAAAGCAAAACGACGAATATAACATATAGTCATATTCAGGGGTGGAAATTTTGGCCAAATTCGAGATCAACCACGCCATTTTGAAAATTCATCAAACTTTAAGATTATATTCTTAGTCATATCATGCTATTAACCAATCCTTCTATTCTATAAAATTTTTATATCAAGCTATTAATCCATACAGATTCAGCATTGCAAGTCAACCATTAATACACCTCCATATCAAGCATTACACTTGAAACTTCAGAAACTACGCCAAAATCAACGAGATTTCATAATTCCATTAATACACCAACATCTCAAGCATTACACGCATCAAGACCCTCCCATTAGTACCACCAAACAATTAGATCTATCATTACAACACTGCATAACAAGCGTTAAAGTCAACCATTGGAATTTTCACAAAAGCTTACGCTGAAAAATACGACGAGTCGTCGTTTTGCTCCCTGCACGTTCTTCTTGAACACCCGAGTCGGACTCGTCGTGGTACCAGCCGACGGATTTCTGGGCCTCGAGGACGATCTGGGAAAGACCTGAGACGAAGCACCACCAAAACGAGGCGTTTTAAACAAGAAACCTCGTAGAAGATATTTCGAAAAACTAAAATGCAGAATCTAAAAGAAAAAGGGTACCTTGTTTGACGGTCTGTTTGTTGTGGCGGATGTCGTGGATCGTGGCGGAGATTTTCCAGTAGAGAGGGCGACCCACGTAGAAAAGGAGGAGGAGCAAGAGGACGAACATGATTACACGGAACGAAACCTTAGCCGTTGATGATGCCATTCTTCTTCACTCCCTCGTTTTGCTTCGACACTTCGAGCCCGAGTTTGGGAGAGAGCGAGATGAGTTATTATCTGTGTCTGTGCGTGTCAGTGTCTGACTTCTGTGTGTTCGCGATAGAGAGAACTTCGAAAGCATCCATTCGGTCTGTCCAGACTCCAAAGGGCCGACAAAATATTTAGGTATTTTATTTCCAGTTAGTTTTTGTGTTTTTATTTTTATTTTTTATTTTTCTTTCATATTTTTTAATATTTTTAAATATTTTTAAAAAATATTTTTTAATATATTTAAATATTTTTAAAAAATAAAAAAATATACCAGTACATTTAAAATCACTTCCTTAATCACTAAATAAAAAAAAAATTTATCAGAACGGTATACTATAGAGATCAAGTAGAGGCGGCAAACAAATTTTTCTCTCTATTACACTTGTTTATATTTTAAAGAATTATTTATTTAAATTTGGGATATGCAAAATTATTCAGAGTGCAGCTATACATCAGCCGTACTCTCCGCACACTTCGCATATGATTTTTTTTTTTTTTTCAACTTAACACATGGGTATGCTGTGGTTTCAGGTTGATGTGAATAATTTATCAATTATTTATAATGCTTCAAATAAACAGTATGATCGAGCATGAAAAAATAAAGAATGAAGAACATTATTTCTCTCTTTTTTTTTTAATGAAAAAATTTAGGTACTTAATTTACCGAATATCTATTCAATCATGAGAAAAAAAAAATTAAAGCATAGAAAATGTAGCAATTGTTGTGTTATAACTATACTATTCACTTTTCTATATGAAAAATGTTAGGTGCACGAACACATAATTACAATGAAATTATTGTTCAATGTAGCGCTTTAGCTATAGTAATTTCATTGTAATTGAAAGTAGGGGTGCTACCAGCACTCTACTGAGCGGGGTTGCCCCCTTCCCTATTGTATCCTGGGAGCGGGGCCTCTTTCAATGTGCCGTGGTGTGGAGCCGGACCCATGTTACTCCCCGACCCCCACCCACCCACCCACCCAAAATGACTGTCCCAACCAAAAAAAAAAAAATCAAATACACGGTAAAAACCACAAAATGCCACAACACAATAATGAACAGACTTAACAAATATAAATCAAATCCACAACAATATACATCAAATCGGAACAACGGAAACAAGAAGAAAAAAAAAACCCTAAATACAATACACAATCTGGTGACTTCAAATGCAAATATCGTCAAATTCTCGTCACACCACTAGAAAGGAGAGAGAGACAGAGAGAGAGGGAAGAGAGAATAAGAGGACACGGGTAGTGCCACCATGGCGACTACACGAGGGAGAGAAGGCAGCAGCGCAGAGAGCCAGAGAGGAGAGAGAGAGAGAGAGAGAGAAAGAGGAGGGAAGAGAGAAGCAAATGCGAGGAGAGGGAGAACTCCTAAAATGACGTCGTTTTGGTAACGTATATTATATACATATATGTGTGTGTATATATTGGTGAGATACAGTGTGGGAGGGGGAGGGGGGGGGGGGGGGTTGGGGACCGCATCGCCCAAACGGGGGTAGGGCTATAGACACAAGGTGGCGAGGGTTGACACCCACCTCTAGTTGCGAGTGTCATACGCACAGACGTCCATGCACACAACAACACTCTTTATATATGCAATATGTGTTGCCACGTACACATAACAACGTGTAATGTTCGTTGAATTCTTCATCAAGAATTTGAGATTTAACAGTTGCTTTAAATTAATTGAGGATGATGTAGTAAGAACTTATATGGTTTGAAACTTAAAAGAGAAGCACAAAATAGAACCTTTAATGGTTCTTTGATTTCTTGGAGTTTTTTTAGTTCATGTTTCTTTGTATATGCTTGTTCATTAACATCATACATAGTTATTGACTCGTTTTCACGTCAAATTAATATGAATGGAAGATGCACAAGATATATGCATTTTTTTAGTTCAATAATGAAATGGGTAGTTGCCATGCCAATCTTTAATCATTAAATATGAAGTTATAAGTCGGTATATCTATAAATAAACAAACAATTTACTGCGAGACTCGTTAAGTTATAAAAATTCAAAATATAAACTTTTTTTTTAATGCTAACGGATGTAGTAGGTTTTTACATTAGTGACATGTTTGGTATAAAAACTAAAAGTTTTTACTTATTTGTCACAACAATAATAAAGCAAACAAAAATACTTTAGCCACAAATAGATTATACAAAAGTAAACTCATAAACTGATATGGCTTGATGCAGTACGTCAGATTGTAAAGTTACTTTTATTATAAAATAGATCTAATGGATCACATAAAGCCACATCAGTTTGTGAATTTATTTTTGTATACTCTCTTTGTGTACGTAACACTTCTCGATTGAAATTAATAGCTATTTCTTGATGTGTATAACAAATAATCTAAAAGAAAAATAACTTCATTTAGTAAGGGAAGTGGGGAAGGGAGCTTTGCTAATTCTCAAATAAACCAACCAAAAATTGAGACGAAGTCTTTGTTTAAGGCTTGGAATTGTGAAGATATGAAAGAAAATTCTCTTCATAAAGTGGATAAACGTAAAAGTAGTAATCCCTCTTTGACATGAGTACAATCAAGGATCTCCTGTCCAATCCACAAGTAATTTCCATTTCATCTATTTTTCCTTGTTGCACTGTTCAGACTTGAATTTTTCAGCACCATATAGAGATGACACTCGACGCAAAATCACAGGAAACTGTCTTAATATCTTCTCCATCTATTGTCCATGTCAATTCTTTGTTTAGCCTTTCTTCTTTTCTATGAGTTGATGCTTGCTTGAATTTCTTCTAGTGTTTTTCCTTTGGTTTCTGGGACTAACTTCGCCACAAAAAGAACAGTCATCACAGAAAATGCAGAGTAGATGAAAAAAGTGCCTGGAAAAGAAGAAGAAGAAGAAAGAAAAATCAAATAAAGGAGTGATAAAAGTCATCAGTTGAACAACAGTGCAAACTTGCCTCGTTTGTTTTCGCAGATAAGATGAGTTGAGATGAAAGTTAAAAGTTAAATAAAATATTTTTAGAATATATTTTTTAATATTATTTTTGTTTTGGAATTTGAAAAAAATTAAATTTTTTATTTTATTTTGTATGGAAATTTGAAAAAGTTATAATAATGAGATGAGATGAAAAGTTTTATGAAAGTGCATGAGGCCTGAATGCCTTTTGTTTTGTTCCAATGTTGGGGACTTTATTTTTGTACCTGAAGCACTCCAGCTCATTAGAAAGTTGAATGTATAGGAAACTGCCCAAGCACCCAACCAATTGACCAACACCACCAAGCTCCCAGCAGCCCCCTTCACATGAATTGGGAAAATCTGCAAGAGAACGCGTTTCAGCCCCCTTTGGCCTTTGCACATGTTCACTGTGAAGAGAAATTTTTTCTTCCAACTGAATTGGCAGAAATTCCTCCAACCCAGTCAATCAAAATTGCCATGCATTGTTTAAGCATGTGAGAGACTTCTCCAACCTAGATTTTAGGAAATCTTTGTTGCACTTTGAAAATGTAGAAAGTTACCTCAGACATAATCACCCAAGGGACTGCTCCCAGTCCAATAGAGAAAGATGCTATGTATATCTGAATAGAAATAGGTAAAAATAAAAAATCCATCTTGAATTTGGATAGGCAGAGAAAGGTTGTAACATTTTACTGCATAAATTTATAGTTGGAACAGTTACTTTACCAGCACCCCACCAACAGCTAATATTGCCACCCACTCAGGCCATATGCTGTGGCTCTGATTCATAAAGACCACAAAATCAAAGTTCAGATCATAATGTGACACAAACAAGTGGATAAAAGAGCTTTTCCAAACACATGAATACTTTAGTGATCACCTTGAGAACGAAAGAAGTTCCTGCTAGAAAGCAGCCTAGAAATGTCCCTGTTGCAGAAATCTAAATATGCAAGCATTAAGCATGGAAATCATACTCACCCTCTTGTATAATAACCTTCATAACTTTTGTTCCAAAAATGGAACTTTTACAAGTGTTTCAAATAAATTCCATAACATAATATACCATTATAAGTGGCCTTCTCCCAGATTTGTCCATTAATATTGCTCCCACTACAGTTATTGGAACCTGTGAATCAATTTTAGGTCATTTGGGTTTGGATGAAAGTTTTGAGGATATGGCTTTGAGGACAGTGGCAGAAATTGAATACCTGAACACAAGCATAAGCTATGGTTCCAATTTTGGTTGAAGAAAGTCCTGCATTTTAGACAATAGAAGCAGAAAATGAGTTTAGAAGGATTAAAAAAAATAGGTGAAATGAAATGGATTTAAAAGAAAAGTCTCAAGAGACCAGACCAGAAACAAAAAAAAAAAGCATAAAGAATTAAGTGTGTAAAGGACCCAGAATTACCAGCTGATGCAAAGGTTTCACTTGCATAGAAACTTATTCCATTTATTCCTCCAAATTGTTGAAATATCATCAATGCAGTTCCAATCTAAAAATAGTCACCAAATGGCTATAAGTCAGCACACAAGGCCCTTCGGATAAGGAGTCTAACATGGAGACAAAGTTTCTGCAAATATAAGAAAGATGCTTACAGTCACAGAGCGAATATGTTTGCTTTGGAACAAGTCCATCAATTTAACTTTTTGAAGAGTCTGAAGAGTTTCGATATTATCCTGCCAAGAAACAAGGGGAATACTCAATTACTCAGACATTCTGAACTCACAGCAAGAAGCTTTAAAATGGGAGTTCAGCTGGGAAGTACTAGAATTTCAGAAGCTTCACAAGTAATGTCGGCATCTTTGCCACGAAGTCTCTGTAGTGCAACTTGAAACTCTTTCTCATGGCCAACCTTTGCCTGCAAAGAATTAGTTTAGTTTCCTTTCTTGTACAACTTGTACCTTATTTGAAAACAAAGGTGCGAGTGCTTAAGTTTCATTTGATTGCTTACCAGCCATCTGGGAGACTCGGGTACAAAGCACAGACCCACAAGCAGGAAAATGCATGGAACAAGTCCTTCAAATCAAAACCAACACTCACTCCTTGAGTGGAGTTTTATACGTCTTTAAAATGAACATTTCCATTCTTTTGAAATTAAGCTCAGTTCATCTTTGTGGTAAAACATTTAAACTTTAGTAACTCACCAGTCAAAGCAAGTGTTCTCCATGTTATGACTGTTCCCATTAGGAATGCTACTGAGGATCCAATGACAATCATGAGCTGCAGAACAAGAACAGCAAAGGAGAAAGAATTAAGAGATCAACCCATTAATCTGCATCAGTGAACAAGATTCATCAAGAAAATAATCTTCTTGTCCCACCTGATTCAATGTTGTGAGACCTCCACGAAGATTCTTAGGCGCTATTTCAGCAATAAATATTGGCACCTGTTCATCCACTTTGCTAATTTTTGTCAAAATTTTGAAATATTATCATTAAGAGGTGCCAAAAAAACATATCATTAGATTAAACAGCATTGCTCTCAGACTTCCCACCCAAAAACATCAGAAAAAACAGAACAAAGATGGCTGTCAAATAATTACCACATAGGAGAAAACTCCAATTCCATATCCTGTGAATAACCTTCCCATGTCAAGGGGAAAAGCTCCCTACGTTAAAGTCATACCAAAAAAGCCATAATAGCAAGAAGTTTCAGCAAGATGAGAAGATTTAATCTCTTACACGAAGAATTGAAATGTGCAAACAGCGCATACTCTAGAGAAATATACAGCAAGCCATCCTGCAATGCAGAAACCAGCTGACATCCTCATTGCCTGCTTCCATTAAAACTCCAAGAGGTTAAAATACATGGTTTAGTAAGCATAGAGATGACCAAGGTTGAGCACTACCAAATCACAGTTTTAAATTCAACATACCCCTTTTCGACCAATGAAGTCTGCAATCCTACCACTTGTGACAGCACCAAGCATTGCACCAATCGTTAATATGGAGCCAAACATGGAATACTGTCATATTATATAGAATTAGCAGCAATCCATACAATGTTTTACCGCAATTTGAAGAGGAAGATCATGAAATGAAGTCCAACCTCGGCTAGAGAGAGTTTAAGATCTTCCCTGATAGCAGATTGAGTGGGTGCTGAATAGCCCACCTGCCAAAATAATAACTTAAAAGTACTAAACAAACCCATCCTTTTTTTTTCATCGTTTTTGGGTCCTAACCAAAAGAAAAACATAAAAAAGAAGTATATTTAGGCTTCGTTTGGTAACTAAAATCATCTCAATTCATTTCAACTCATCATTACAACTTTTTTAAATCTCAATATAAAATATAATAAACAATTCAACTTTTTCAAATCTCAAAATAATAATAACATTAAAAAATAATATTTTAACAATATTTTATCATCTAAACTCAACTCAACTCAACTCAACTCAATTTAACATCTAAACGCAACCTAGTAAACCCATAACCTTTCTTAAACCTAGAACCATAATTTATAAACCCTTTCCTAAGCTACTCTTTTTGCTAACAAGATGAGCTATATATACATATATTCACATCTAAGAGAAATTCAATATACTTACACACGATCCAAATTCGAAAGAGCCGCTGACAGCAACAAATGTGCTAAGCAAAACCATCCCAATGGATCCGCTTTCAACACGCTTATCAGGTTTATTATTTCCATATCCAACATCTTTTTCTCGCCGGATGAATGGCTGCTCCAAATCTTCAAGGCCATTAACTTGACCATTATCAGCATGGTTATACTGCCCAATTGCCATAGCTGTCTGTCTCTAAAGCAGTACTTCACCAGTTCTAGTTTCTGAAAAAAAAGCAGAAAAAAGAACTGGGAATTGCTGCGAGAGAAGCTATGGTTTGTGCCAGAGTATATATAGATGTAAACATGTAGGTTGTATCAGCAGTTCTAGTGCAACTGGCTGGCTTGATATTTTAGTGTGATGAATATTTGCAATGATTGTATAGGTTTTAGCAATGTGATCTATATATTTAATTATTTAGATAATCATATTTTTATAAAAGAGCTTAAATACGAGAAAGATATATATATATATATATATATATATATATATATGTGTGTGTGTGTTTGTGTGTTTTTTATTATATTTATTATTATCAGTATAAATGTGATAAAATAGTATTAAATAAATAATAAATATGGTATAATATATTTTACGTATTTATCAGCAAGACTCTCAAATATAAGAACTTGAAAAGAATTTTTTTTATTATTAAAATCTAATGAATGTTTTAGATTTTAAATCTCATTTCAAACATAAAAAATCCGACAATTATGGAATCTTAATCAGATATTTATAGATTTTGTCTTATTACATTGATTTGAAACAGCCAAAAAGTTGCATTATTGCAACCTAATCTGTAATTATTAATAAAATAAAATATAATATGATGAAATAGGAAAATAGTCAAATTTGCTGGTGCAGGTAAATCATATTGCCATGTTGGTTTCCAGAGGCCAACCTGGACGATGCCAATAATTACTAAAAACATCATGTCACCAGAGCAAGTTGACAACAAGCACGTTCGTACACGATATCTCATCTTTAATTACTACTTTTTCGGCAGCTTACTGCTTATGATCCAAAATTAAAACAACATCAATAATTCGTATATTATATATGCATCCTCTTTTGTCTTTATTTTCTTTGTTTTTTCAAGAGAGAATGAGATAATTGGAATTAAGCCACTTAATTTATGGACAAATTGACAAATTTGTGTTCAAAATAGTTTAATAAATAGACAGCAAACTAGCTGTACGTGACTCATCCATGGGACTCACTGCTGATTTTCTTTAAAGAAAAAAAATAACAATATCAGAAATCTTCATCGTCAAGCATTTCTATCATGATTTGACCTTTATAAAATAGAAATTTATTATGCACAACTCATTATTCAATCTCACACTCTAATCTTATAATTTTTTTATAAAATATAAGATATTTTCCATAAAATATAGAAATATTTTTCATAAGGTCATGTAGAGTGTGAGATGGTAAAAAATGACAGATTAAAAGAATTTTTCTATAAAATATGATGCTAATTTAGTGAGTGTATATAGGCACTATAACAAAATTGACTTATAGAGATGAAATGATTTAGGTCTCTAAAAGTCTTTTTTTAGGACGAAATTTAAATTTCATCCTAAAAAATTGATGACTTAACAAAATCGTTCAAACGTCAAAATATCCGTTCGAACAATATTTTCCGTGACGAATTAAAGTGTCTCAAAATTTTTTTTCCATTCGAACAGAAAAAAATACGTTCAAACAGAAAAACCGTTCGAACGATAATTATTTTTGTTCGAATGAAAAATAATTGGTTGCAAAACCTGGCCGGAAGGTTTCTAAATTATTCGAACGGAATATATTTAGTTCGAGCATATTCAAGCACCACATTTATACATTCGAACGTATAATATTAATCTCGGTACGTAACTCAAAATATAAAATATATATATTATATATACAAATTCATTAATTAATTTTATGTAATTAATTCAAAAATATTTTAATGATTTCTTTTATGTTAAATAAGATTTTTAGTTAAATAAATATTATTAGTCATATACCACATAATATAAATCAATAATTATTCCGAAAAAGATAAAATATTTAATTTACAACTAAAGCAAATTATCAAAACACCATATATACTGTCCATAACTATAACAAAAAAAAAATATAAATAAAAAATAGAAACTACCGTGATGCAAGGTCTCTGCATATATCCTCGACTGCAGCTAATTGTCTCTTTACCTGTGCCAATCGAGTACTAAGCGTGACCTGAGTTGCATTATTAACATTAATCTTTGTACGTAACTCATTAACCTCTGTACGTAATTCAAAGACACTAGCCATAATCTATGTACGCAACTCAGTCATGGCAGTATGCACTGCATCGATCATCGCTGATGTGTGTATGCCGATTTCAGCACCCATTATGTCGGCCATCTCCCCGAGAGTAGATGTGTGTGATGCCTCGACTTGTGTCGATGCCTCACTAGCCGATACTCTAGTATCTCCCGACTATTCATCTCTCTGACTATCAACCATGTCGTCAGGAATAGGTCTACGAAAATGAAATCTTGAGTGTCCCGTACTCCATGATAGGGTGGTGCTGTTGATCGGTTTCATTGGCTCCCGTGAACGCTCGGCAACTTCTGGCACAACCCCTGAATGTAGCAAAAATCGAGTGATTAGGATCCCAAACGGCAGTATAACTATTGTAATATATTGAACCTCTGATCGGATCCTCTCAAATATATACCCCACGAGGTCGATTGGAATGCCGTGAGCGACCCGTATTATAAATCTCGCTCGATCCATGCCAACCTCGGTCTTGTGCTACCGAGGGTCAATATTGTTGGCGATGATCAAATTCATGATCTTGAAGAAAAAAGATAAATATGTCTGCCTAATGCTCTTCGTCCCTTCGTACACTGAAGCATCTGGATCAACAATCAAGTCTCTGACCTCATGATCAGCAAGTGTATCAATCTCATATGTGTAAACTGGTCCATTGTCCTAAGACATCTCTGCATCATCTGAAGGATCAGACTCTCTAGGCAACAGATTCGGATATACATCAACCAGCCTAGGAATACCGAGATATGCAGCGAGTCCATCCGCTGAAAATACAATAGGAGCTCCTCGAACACATATTTTGTATGCCCCTCCATCATCTGGGTTGGCACCACCGAGTTCTTTATAGAACTCAACAACAATCTCAATATAGGAAATGACCTCCATTCCTTCTTCTCGTTGATCTAAGATTGGTGCTCAACCACGATCATTGAATACTGATGGGAGGGAATGACCCTCCCATATAAGAGCCACAAAATCAGACAGTTTTACCTGCTGCTCAAGTAAAACAGTCTGCTCTCGAACTGTTTGGATAGAAGGTTCCCATGATCTACCACGTTTATGGCCTCTATAAGACATTATTATGAACCTGAAATTTTAAAAATAAAATATATATTCAACATTAGTGATAAAATCTAATATGAGAAAAGATTTACAAAATTATATACTAATAGAAATTTAATAAATTAATTGATAAAACAATTTAATGAAAACGATGAAAACAATTTAATAAGCTAATACAAAGTAAATGTTTATGTTCGAACGATAAAAAAAGTGGTCGAACAGAATGGTTCAAAATGTTCGAACGTTTAAAAAGTGTTCGAACGGCAAGGTTAAACTCGTTCGAACGGAAAATAGATCAAGCTCGCCTATGTTTGAGTCAACTCAGTAGCTATGGAAACACTTAAAAATGCATCTATTATGTGGGTTCTTCGACAAAATACATACTACTCTTCATTTCTAAACATCCTACGGTAGATTTGTGGTGTTCTACGGTGACTATTGATGAAAAAATACAATTTTTTTAGAGAAAACGAATAAAACCATAAATTCATAAAAATAAATAGTAAAATAACTTTCAAAGTGCATACCTGCACTTAGGAGGAAGAGTGTTTGACGTAGGGGTGATTACGGCGGCAAACGGCGGCGATTGATGAGCGTTCAAACGTTTTCTCTCGTTTTCAAACGGTGGGGATAGTGGTGATTGATGGGCGTTCAAACGTTTTCTCTCGTTTAAACGCGATTGTATGTGTATCTTAGAAAAATGATACACATACAATCATTTCTGCAACTTTGTTTTAAATGAAAGGTATTTTTATAAAATTAATCTCATTTTATAAATATATTCTCAATTTAAAACATGATTATATAAAGTATGGTCAAAAGGGTTGAACATATATCATTACTCGTCTGTTACTGTATATTTAAAAGCCAAGTTACGGTTATCTGAAATGGCATTCAAATTTCACACCCAAAAATGGGCAAAAAAATAAGGAAGAAAATATAAGCGGCTGGCATGTTTTTCCGAAACAAGTGCAAAATAACTTAAAAATGAAAAAACGGTTTAAATCATGTTTTTCCTGAAGGGTGGTGATAGGGTGGCTTTCCTTTTACTACCCATCTATTACTTATAATATATTTATTTTTTTAACATTTTCTTTTAAATATTTTTTTAACATTCTTAATTATTAAGAAAAAATTAAAAAAATATATAAACTTTATTGATAGTCACTTCTTTAATCATTAAGTAAAATAAAAAAAAAATCAAATACAAAAAAAATAGTAAATAAATAGTAAGAGAGTAATAACCCTATCATTTTCCTTTCCTAAAACATCATCCATGCCGTTTAAAACCTCAAATTAGGAGTGCATGGCACATTTTCCAAAATAAATGTGAAAAAAATAAAACGAAAAAAAGATTTAAGAAAATATACAAATCACAAAACACCTTTTAAATTTGTAGCAAATTTGTAAATTAAAACATGCATGCAGTTGGAAACTTCAATTTAGGAGTACGTACAGCCACATTTTCAAAAATAAATGTGAAAAAACTTAAATGAAAAACAGGCTTAAAACATGATGAAAATTATAAAATACCTTTTGAATTTGTCGCAAATTTTAAAGAAAAATATTTTAACAGCATAGTATATTACCCCCTCCATTTTTTTTTTTTTTGAAATACCCCTCCATTTTGTTTGAATTACTTGTTTGAATTCTAACAAGTTCATAATAGAAAAACCTAAAAAACCAGAGATCCTAATCCATAAAAAATGTATATATTTGTTAATTCTTTATTTTTACACTAAGTTTTATGTATGATCTATACTATGCAAGATTATTCTTTTTTTTATACAAGGAAGATTAGAAGTAGAAAAACTCAAATCCCGAGACATCCCTCATGAAAGGGGACAACTATAATTCATTTGGCTAGGCAAAACTATTTTAAATTAATGAAAAATGGGCAAACGATTTGATTATCTAAAGGCAAGGCATGAGATACGATCAATAAAAAAAAGTAATTGAAAATTCAAGTTTATTTACTCATTCATTTATTAAAAACTAAAAAGGGACAAAAGCATGCAATAATATAAAGGTCATTAGATCAACAATCGAGCAGCCAAATGCTCAAAACGATAACAATAAAGCAAAACGTTGCTTGGCTTAAAAAACCCGGTCTGGATGAACAGTCTTAAATAAAATAGTGATATACAATCACTCTTCCATGGTTGTTGTCATACATTCCAATCCAATTTCTTAACATAATGCAAAATCAATCAGAGATCGCCCTAACATCCGTTTTGGCAAATCTTAACTCTTTTATATTTTACTACAACTCGACTACAAGTAGTCTATGAATCTATAGGGAACAGCTTTTTAACATTACAAACACAACAGAGTACAGAATCATGGATACCAAAACTACCCAAAATTGCAGTAACAAAAAATTGATCTAGAAAGTGTTGAAACCTAGTACATACATACATACATGTTAATATTACTCCCAAACATTCTTTGAATTTCAATGGTGATTGATGACCTTACTGTCTCCCCCACCTTGGCCCGCCCTTGCAAGTGAAGCTGCATTTATCTGATCGATGCAGCAGTCGCAATTAACACTCCAATATCAAGCTTTCCCCGCAAGGAGCACAGCCACAAGCCAAAGGTTTTAACTAACAGCTTTTCTGAATCTACTGTTAGTATACAATGGATACTTACAGATGAACAACCGGGTGTTTTGGCTCAAAGACTTCCTTTGTCATCCACTATTTGTCTAGATTCTGTCCAGCAAACACCTCCGCATAGATACAGCAAATTGTCCAACCTTGTGAGGATGGAGGAGAACAGCACATATCCCTAAACAAACAGCGGCAAATGAAATTATGAATATACTAGGGCGAGAGCGGAAGACTGTCCCAGAACCAATGTGACTGCATGACTTTCTTGGCCATTCCTTTAAATGTTTAACATTCATGACAACCTCTCTATTCAACAGGGGAACAGTTTCACTTCTACCACTAGAAGCTGAGCATGTCAGTGCTCCCACCTTAGCATTTGCTATTATCTCTGTATCCTGCAAATGAAATATTAATTAATCATTTAAGCAAATAATTACACGCCAGTTGGAAACTCAAATATAGGGGAATGATCTCTCAATCTTCAGATATCATCAAATTAGACAGCTAGAAAGCTCTTAATAGATAACATCAGTAGCAGACTAGAAGGAAAAAAATGTTAAGAAAATATCTTGCAAGAGTAAGAGACAATATAGTTTGCATAGACAAATTTATATAGCAAAAGAACTTATAAAGAACTAGATATTTAGAACATATGCACGCCACAGCAAACATTTTTTCAATCTTAAAGAATCATCTAATCGTTTGCCTCAATTTCCATGAAATAAAAAAACAAAAAATTTCTCCTCAACATATTTTATGGATTCCACTACTTTTACAAACCCCAACAAAGACGTCTCAAAAGCTTTCTCAACCCAGGCACATTTTACAGGTCCCACCACTTTTACAAAATCCTCCCCCCCCCCCCCCCCCCCAACCCTCCCTGGGGCCCCCCCGAAAAAAAACCTATTTCAGAGATTTTCAATCCAAAGCTGGCCTACATGTCCATTATCGGGGGATGTGTCACCACACTTGTGACTTTTTCAGTTTTAATTTATTCTGTATTTGGCAAGTAATGCACCAGTGAATGTTGAATCCACATCATCTTCCACCCTAGTCATAAGGGAAAGAGGTGCCACTTGATCAGCTAGTCATCAGCCATACGGTAAAATACACCAATACCCCTTGTGATTTGATGCTTTTCTATCATGATTCCTTGGGTTTCCAATCTTCTTAATCACACTACTAGTGGACAAATGGAATCCTTCAAAATGTCATGGGAACAAATTTACACTTCTTACCCATCTTATTAATATAAAAGAAACATAAAAATTATAACAAAGGGTTAGAAAGAGAGGGAGAGGGGTTCAGAGAAAGAACCTCTGGAGAGAGTGCTGCCACAAGGCCACCCCCTCGCCACACCCCCATTGGCATGCCGCTGACCACAGCAGCAAGGCTTATCTTGGAAGAGGAGGGAGATTACAAAGAGAGAATAGCAAGTTAATCACGACCATTGGTTTGGGGGAAATGAGAATGAGAAGTACGGCGGTGGCAAGAGAAGAGTACAAAGGATAGGAAGGAAAGGGCCCTATGTTAGATGCTATGGTTCAGAGATATTAATGCTAGTGGTTTCACGCACTTTACAAAGCCTTTCTATAATGCTTTGTATTTGAGTCTGGATGTCTATGCTTAGAGGTAGGGGAGAACTGAGAGGCAGTGTTTGTTGCCAAAGGGACACCTCGGTTGATTATGCAGTGACAAAATATTTTCCATTCCGTACATCTAGGTATTTCCACCTTCACCAGTTGACATTGAGAACAGTGCCACTACTATTTATCACTCCAACTCTCTCTCTCCCCTCCTCCCCCCCCCCTCGCCCCGGGGGTGAAAAAAAAAAACCTCTTCTGCTACCTATAATTTTTTTATGTTTGCTTCTTATATTCCATTGCTATAATTAAATGGATAAGAAATTCTGGTCAAAAGGAAATTAAAAAAATATTAAAATATTTTATTGTGGCATAATCTTATTAGTTCATAACATGTGACCTTCACGTGTACAACAGCTGTTGAGATGGAAGAACCGTGTCAATTCATTTACCAATTTGTATATTAAGAAATCTATAAATCCACACACTAGGTAAATACATATTGTTAACAAGTTAAAAGATGAGCAAAGGAAAGAGAAAAAAAAAAAATGAAGGCAGATTAAGTTAGCACTTCAATCTTGAACTTGCAAACCAGATTCACAATCAGCAAAAGCTTAAGCACAAAATATTTTAAGTCCTCACCTGGCCATTGACCGAGAGTGCATTATCTTCGGAAGCACTTTGAGAAATAGAATTCCCTTTTGGTACAGATCCTGATTGCAGCACTGAACTTTCCCTTTTCTTATGTTTTTTACGAAGAATCTCTCTCGCATTGTCAGTGTACTTTTTTAGTAAGCTCAAATCAGCATCAAAGGTGCCATTAACTATGCTGTCAAATTTCAAGTTATTTAACACAATCTTCAGTTTCTTCAACAGTTTCTCCAAAATCGTAGTAGAGTCATTACATATCAGAAAGCTCAAAATATTATTAAATCTTTGAATCTGTGAAGCAGTGATAGGCTTTTGAAAGTTTTCTGATGCAGGATCCTTAAGTAACCATGCTATATCTAAAAGAAATTCGGCAAATGTCGACTGTCTCAATGCAGAAAAATCACACAAGTCAGTCAGAGGGCCAATAGCCGCAATCTCTGATCCTTTCAGGAAAAGAGAAGCATCAAACCTCTGCTGTAATATCTCCATTTCAGCACAAGTTTCTTTGTCCCCAATGAGTATTGGAATGAAGTTCGACAAGCCAGACTCATTCTCAACCTAAAAAAATAGATTTATCTTTAACCAGTTAGCAACATTTCCATCACACTTTGCAATTTTTTTTTTATCAAGTATCATGATTTGCAATGTTCATGTAGCCAACAACATTTCTCCTTAACAATATAGAAATTTACCATTTTCAGTAACCAATCACTGCATCTCCGCATGTTCTAGTATTCAACAATCATGGACTATGCTACCAAAACAGTCGTAAGTGATTGCGCAAAATGCTTAGTGTTGGCATCAAGTCTCAACACTTAATGATCATCCAAACTGAATTAAATACAGATGCAAAAGCAATACCACATAGCATATATGCAACATAGAGCCATGCAAACAGAAATGATTTTCAGGCAAATTTAATGCATACACTAAGACAGCCCCATGCCAAAACAAGATCACATAACATACAAAAGCATGACCCATATGGATCCCAGGAAAACCAATACATGTTGCAAAATAAAACAATAAATTTACAACTTTTTTGCAACTAATTTACAACTCTATTTCAAATGGAGGGTAGCTATGTAAAATCAAAATTATTTTCAATGAAGTGGCACAATGACATTGGTTGGTTGTAAAATGAGTTATAAAATAGTTGTAAAAAAGTTGTAGGTATATCATCACTCAAATTTAAATATATGTATGTATACATATTAGGGTTACCATATCATGATTATATCCTAGTAATATTTTTATAAATAATCAAAGATTTTATTAAAATACATGAAACATATAACCAAGTACACAGGACTTGAACAAGAGGATCATATCCAAGTAATATAAAATCAGGCAAATGTTTCCCCTTTTTATATAAATAATAGAACTTCATTAAAAGCACCAAAGACGCAATCCAAACATACTTGATGTATGCAAGAGAGAAAATCTAGCAGGAGAAGAAAATACACAAAAATTATGAAAGTTAAGCCTATTAAAGCCAATGGACATATGTCAATATGGACAAGAAAATCTCCAAAAAAATGTAATACAGAAACAAATCCAGAATTAAGATATAATACTATCCAAAATACGTACCTCAACAAAGGCAGGACCAAAGAGATCTGGTTCAGTTTGGGGAACGTGTATCTTGTATAACTGGTGGTTACAACTAGAAGCAGAATCCCCTCAGTCTGACCATGGAGAGGTGCCACACAATAATCATCTGTAAGATACTTTCCGGCAAAAGATACAAGAAACCTGACAACAAAACCTTCTTAAGCTTTATATTACCAAAATAAGATTTTTAGTACATACCAAAAACACAAACAAAATTGTTTTGGTACATAAACAAGTTTTACAGTTGCAAATAGAAATACAAGAAAAGTGACTTCAAGGGTTAAAAAATAATATCATTCAAGTGTGACAAAAGTAGCATACCAATAAAATATATTTAAACTGGATGACACCTATTCAAGATAGAGGATTGCATCAAAACGAGAGTCCAAACAACAGCATTTATTAAGTTTTCCAATTGTGCTAAAAGCAGTTGATGTGTTGGCAGCTCAGGTTGGTTCTATTCTTCTGGTTTGGAACTGCCGGGGCCTAGCCTGACCGCGGCATCTTGTTCCATCAGGGCCATGCTTAGATTACACAACCCGACCATCTCTTCTATGAGAAACCAAATTATCTGCTGCAGATGTCAAAGTAGGCAGCTCATCCATTACAATTGAAAAATGTATGGTTTTAACTCAATCTCAAGCTGAGCTTGAAGTGTCTTCGTTGTAGCTAATCAAAACAACCTGCTTATGTAATTTAAATCAGGTGTATGTGCAACTTTCATGTAATACGCACAACACCAGACAATAGCCAAAAACTACACCCTACCATTAGATATATGGCTTACTATCTGCTTATGTGGATTAGGCATATAATAATTCAAAGGTATGTATATTTCCAAAAACCAAAGTGATATCTTCCTGCAATACCTTTTATTATGGACTAATAAACATAATACCTTTTGTTATAAAAGAAAGCGTGTACCTAAATTTGCATGATAGTGGACAATTTGGAAAGTTATATTAAAAGTCTAAAATGTTTTATTTTCCTTTAAATTTGTATCTTTGGCAGCTGAACAATAGAGAGAGTAGATTGAAACATCCCACACCCCAGCAATAAGAAGAAAAGATTTATCCATGTTAATCATGCGTTAAAAAACACATGAATGAAACCTGAGGAAACAAACAGATGTTTCTGGTAAAATAGGGCCCCATACTGTCAATGCATACCGCAATTTAGATTGTAGTAAATTACTTCCACAAGTGACAAACTGCAGGGGCTTTCCAGCCTCAAAACATATAGGATGAACATAGTGAAGCCTTGGCACTTTCACCTCCACCTCAACTTTCATCACATAAGGTCTACCTACATCCATTCAGGTATTCAGTTAATGTTAAAAGGGAAACAAGAAAGTTGGAAACACCAAACAGACTCTAACAAAGCAATCCATTTAGAAATTGAAAAAATCAGTACTTGAAAACTAAACATCTTAGGATAAGATTGCCACAGATAAAGAGTAGGATGACACAAACATCCAGTAATTTTTCTTTACAAGTAAAACATCCAGTAATGTTTCAGGTCTCATACTTTCTCAAGTAAACAACTAAATCAAACGGACTCAGAAAGGATTTCTGAAAAACTAAATTATTTGGGTAGCGCTCGGGTTAAATGAATTTAATGGGCTCATTAAGAACTTTCCTTGATAAAGTAATTACGCTAAAAAGTAAACAAAAATCATCGCATGAATGAGGGTGTTAACATAAATCATGGTTAGCAATTAGAAAACACCAACACTTAAAACTTACCAAATAATATATATAAGTAGGATGATTATAATAGATACGAGTCCATTGACTAAACAAGCTAAGTAATAACTAATTCTCACCCAAATTCAAGTTATTGTTTGTTTTCTCTCTCCTCTTTTTTCTCTCCGTACGTAAAAGTTTCCAAAATTTTTTTCACGTCTAAGATGGTAGTTATGGCTTCTTGACGTTGCTGGTGGAATTTGTTTGGAAGGAAGATGCCTTCCATGAAGCGTATTGTCATTGAATCAAAGTTATTCGAAGTGAGTAGAGAGGGACGTGAGGTGCTTCTTACAGAGAAAGGTTGGACGGTCGTGAAAAGTTTGAGCTTGGGTGTAGATTCTGCACGATGGTTTTCGAGAACTTTGGAGGGATGTGCAAAAACTGGAAGCAAGGGGTTTTACTCTGCTCACCGTGAAGGAGGCAAAGCTTTCATCGCACAATAGTGTTCAAACGCTTGCGGCGTTTACATGGCTTTGGTGGAGTACTGTGGGGGAGGCCGTCAAAACTTCATTTTTATCCCAAAGGACAGGGATGGAGCGGGGTGGAGAAATATTGCAGTAGCGTTACAGGAGGTTGGTAGAGAAGGGGGGAAAAATTTCCTTCCATCTCCACCTCGGTCGTACATGGAGGCTTTGGAGTTGTCTCGAGACGTGCAAAAACAAGAGAAATCATGTTTTCAAAAGTTAGACGGCAATACTCTTTCGGCAAGTAACCAGTACGATGAAGGAGTTGGCAGTGCATGGTTGGGGCAGAAAGTAGATAGGGTGCTAAAGGAACTAAATGATATGCAGTGGAGGATGAAGGAGATGTCTGACCATTTAGTTAAGTTGAAACGCTGCGTTGAAGGATTATCTGAAGGGGAGTGGTGCATGGGCTCGGGCCCTGGCCCGTTCGAGGGAATGAAAATGGGAGAGGTTCAGTTCAGTGGGCCTGTAGCCCAAGGCATGGGTGGGTCCAAAGGCAAGGCTAAGGTGGGTAGTTTGGGAACTGGGCTTCAGCCCAAGAAGACTTATCCAACGGGCTCCTCTTGGTGCAAGAAGATACCGCACGGCGAAGGCCCATCAGAGTCCAGACCCGAGGCACCGACGCCGGCGAAGTCTCAGATGTCGCCGCCGAAGACCTTGGAGGTGCCGGCAGTAGTAGAGCCGTCGTCCGAAGCCGTATTGGGGCAAAATGGAGCCGAGTCGAGTATTGTTGCTCCTATAGTCATCACGGGACCTACGCAGAACAAGTCGAAGGCGGTCTCTGTCCTAGTTCCGACGACCGCAGCTGTCATTCCACCGACAATGGTGGCTAGGCCTACACAGACGACGTTGGCTGATAATGGGTAGGCCTTGACGTCGCTCTCTGTAGCATCTGTCGACTCGGGACTTGCACAGAACGGGTCGCAAATTTCACAAGAGGCATCTGGAGATGTTTTTGCTTCAAACAGTGGTGTTATGGTGGTATATGGAGTTGTGGAACAAGATGTGCTTTCTGTGACGGAGCCAGATGGGGTAGATTTGCAGTTGGCTATCTGTGTAGAGGAGTGTTTTAACAGGGGTGACGTGGATCCAATACGCATGGTTCCTCCAAATCCAAATTCAAACCAGTTCATCTCGGATTGGGTGTTTAAAAAAATGGAGGAATTGAAATCTATTCTTGGGGTGTCTTGTCCAGGATTTGAAGAACAATTCAGGGCTCTTCTTGTTGCCATCGAAGATAATCGTTCGAAGTCCACCACTAAGAGAGATAGGGAACTTAAAAGGCTTGAATGCTCTATAAATTATGAAGTGAAGGAGGGAGTAGTGGAAGGGATAGAATGAAAGGGAGGGGAGTTTCTATTGTCCATGAAACTTAAGATCCTCTCATGGAACGTGCGAGGGCTTAATGATCGCAATAAGCGCCTTCGCATTAAATCTTTATTGCGATCGTGGAAGGTTGATGTGGTATGTATTCAAGAAACAAAATTGAGGACCGTTGATAGAAGACTCATTCGTAGTTTGTGGGGATGTTTGTATGTAGGTTGGTCTTATTTGCCTTCGGAAGGAGCGGCCGGGGGCATTCTCTTAATGTGGGATAAAAGGGTTGTGGAGGTGACTGAGGAATGCATTGGGACTTATTCGGTTGCTAATCTTTTTAAAAATGTAGTATATGGGTGGGAATGGGCTTATGTAGGCATTTATGGGCCTAATTCGTATAGTGAGAGGAGAAGACTTTGGGAGGAGTTGGCAGGCGTACATTGTCTATGGGACGTGCCGTGGTGTATGGGTGGAGATTTCAACATCACTAGCTTTCCGAGTGAGAGATCAGGTAACTCTCGCATTTCTACAGCTATGGAGGAGTTTTCTGAGTTTATGTTTGATTTGGACCATATGGATCTTCCCCTTATTGGGGGTGAGTTCACATGGTCCAATAGTAGGAGATGGTCGAGACTTGACAGGTTTATTATTTCTCCTTCTTGGGAAGCTCACTTTCCGGAATTGAGGCAGAAGCGATTGGCCCTGGTCTGTTCGGATCATTTCCCTATCTTGTTAGATTGCGGAAGAGTTCAGAGGGGCCGCCAGTATTTCAAGTTCGAAAATGTGGTTAACAACGGAAGGATTTGGTGAGAAAGTTCGTTCTTGGTGGTCTTCTTACCAGCTCACGGGTACACCTAGCTTCATTCTTGCAGGCAAGCTTAAAGCTTTAAAGCAAGATTTAAAGAGGTGGAACACGAAAGTCTTTGGCAATATTGACAACCAGAAGACTACCTTTATGGAGGAATTACAAGAGTTGGAGGGGAAGGTATCGAGGGGAGATACTTCCGAAGAGGCTCGGTTGAGGAAGAATGTGGTGGAGACTGAACTAGAGAGAGTGTTGCTAATGGAGGAGACCTCATGGGGACAAAAATCCAGGGCTCTTTGGTTAAAAGAAGGAGATAAATGTACAAAGTTCTTCCATAGAGTGGCTAACTCACATAGGCGCAACAACACTATTGAGACACTCAAGACAGGTAATATAATTCTCTCTTCCCCTATTGAACTAAAGGATCATATTGTGAATTACTATGAGAATTTGCTTACGAAACCGGCTAGCTGGAGGCCGAAGCTCGATTTGCCTTTTGAGTCAATTGACATACAAAGTGTGAATTGGCTAGAAAGATCTTTTGAAGAGGATGAGGTGTATAAGGTCATTAGCAGTATGGCTAAAGACAAAGCGCCTGGGCCGGATGGTTTTTCGATGGGTTTTTTCCAACATTGTTGGGAGATTGTGAAAGGTAATGTGATGCAGGTTTTTCTTGAATTTCATGCTTTCAAAAAATTTGAGAAATGCCTTAATGCGACGTTCCTAGCTCTCATACCGAAGAAACATGGGGCGATGAAAGTGGAGGATTTCCGTCCTATAAGCCTGGTGAGTGGGGTTTACAAAATTATTTCAAAACACCAAAATGCATTTGTACGAGGGCAGCAGATCCTTGATTCGGTTCTTATTGCCAATGAGTGTTTGGACCACAGGTTGAAGGAGGGCACACCAGGTATCCTATGTAAGCTTGATATGGAGAAAGCATATGACCACGTAAATTGGGATTTCCTCCTATACTCTCTTGGGAGATGCGGTTTTGGTGACAGGTGAATTTCATGGATTCGCCATTGTATTACTACTGCTCGATTCTCAGTGTTAGTTAATGGTACCCTTGCAGGCTTCTTTAATAGTTCGCGTGGACTGAGGCAAGGGGACCCTTTGTCTTCATTCCTTTTCGTTATTGTCATGGAGGCACTTGGCCGGATGGTGAAGACTGCGGTTGAGGGTGGTTTCTTTTCTGGATTTTCGGTGGGTAATGAAACAAATGGTTCTATTATGATCTCACATCTTCTATTTGCAGATGATACACTCCTTTTTGTGATGCGGAGTTGGGTCAAATTCAAGCTCTACGAGCACTTTTGTTATGCTTTGAAGCAGCGTCGGGGCTTAAGGTCAACCTTGGCAAATCTGAGATGGTGTCGGTGGGTGAGGTGCCTCAAATAAGCAATCTAGTAGCTCTCTTGGGGTGCAATGTGTCTTCTCTGCCCATGAAATATTTGGGCCTCCCTTTGGGGCCGCCTTTCAAAGCAAGAGCTATTTGGGAAGGGGTTATTGAGAAAGTGGAGAAGAAAAGGTTGGCTGGGTGGAAACGGTTGTATCTATCTAAGAGAGGGCGGATTACACTAATCACAAGCACTTTATCTAATCTTCCGACCTATTTCCTATCTTTATTTCCGTTGCCTGCTGGGGTGGCTAATAGGATAGAGAAGTTATTTCGGGTTTTTTGTGGGGTGGTTTGGGGGAGGAAAACAAACTTCATCTTGTCAATTGGAATAAAGTTTGTTCCCCAATAGCGAGTGGAAGTTTGGGTGTGCGTAATCTAAAGACTTTCAACAAAGCGTTATTGGGGAAATGGTTATGGAGGTATCATTTGGAGGGTGAGTCTTTGTGGAAGGAAGTTGTTAACTCTAGACATGGAGGTGCTTGGGGTGGTTGGTGCACTAATTTGGTGAGGGAGCGGTATGGCGTGGGTTTGTGGAGATATATTAGGGGGGGTTGGCAGTGTTTCGAAAACAACATCCGTTATGTGGTTGGCCAGGGTACTAGTATCAGGTTTTGGCAGGATGTTTGGTGTGGTGAACACTCTTTGGAGAGGGCCTTCCTAGAGCTCTATAGCATTGCAGTTAATAGGGAGGCTACGGTGGCAGATGTGTTAGTGTTTGCTCATGGTACCTATCATTGGAACATTCTATTCACTCGGGATAATCATGACTGGGAGCTGTCTACCGTTGCAGAATTTTTCAGCTTACTACATTCCTCAGGAGATGTCGCAAGAAGTTCTATGGCACAGGTTGATAGAATACAATGGAGAACCAGTAGTAGCAAGAAGTTCACATTGAAGGCATATTATAAAAGGCTGGCTTCACAAGGTAATGTACCTTTCCCGTGGAAGAGCATTTGGAGATCATGCGTACCCTCCAAAATAGCTTTCTTTGTGTGGACTGCAGCCCTGGGGAATATTTTAACCACGGACAACTTGCGGAGGAGGGGTCTCATTGTGATGGATTGGTGTTATATGTGCAAAAAAATGGGGAATCAGTAGACCACCTTTTATTGCATTGTGAGGTGACAAGAGAGTTGTGGGATGGGATATTTAGTAGAGTGAATGTTGCTTGGGTTATGCCGTCAAAGGTGGCTGATATGCTTGCCTACTGGAAGGATATTCAAGGCTGTCCCCAGGTGGCCGCAGTTTGGAAGATGATACCTTTATGCATTATGTGGTGTATTTGGATGGAGAGGAACGCGAGGTGTTTTGAAGATAGAGAGAGAACAATAGCGGAGCTTCAGAATTTTTTTCTACACACTTTACTTCTATGGTTTTCAGCTATTGTCCTTAATGGAAACAATGTGCATGATTTCTTATCTTTAATGTAGTTATCTTAGAATGTATTTAGACGTTTTCTTTTGTATACTCCCCGTGTATCTGGGCTATGCCTATCTTTCATTCATTTCAATGAAACTTTCTTCTTACTTAACAAAAAAAAAAAAGAAAAACTAATTCTCACCCAAAAAAAATCTGTTTACAAAATCCCAGAGTATCATACGTGTGCAAATTTTTGTTTATCACAATCCAACACTCCCTCATGGATGTAGCATTGAGATGTACATCCAATGACAACACATAATTATCTGAGCTTCTCGAGTTCCACACCCATAAAAGTGGTAAGAATAGAATTGAAACCAGTAATATAAAATACCCATATATACCAACACAATAAACAAGAGTGTTCCTTGAGTAGCAGCACATGCAGCTATGTATAGGAACCTCCATTTCTTTTTCATGAGAGAGAGAGAGAGAGAGAGCATAGCGATATAAAAGCAGAGCATATAGGCACAAACATACCTTTCATAACCTGAAAAATCATGTCATTGATAAAAACAAGTATAGTTCCTCTTCCAGATAGCATCCTTCCGGGGGCAACAACAAAGTCATGGAGATATGATATGGGATCTTCAGATAACTGTTTGATGCATTAAAGAAACGTGAAGTCAATTTTATAAATTCTGCTGATAATTAGGAAATAAAGGGAAAAAACATACATTGTAAAGACAAGTAGAGATTATTTGTGACAGCCTAACAACACCTATCTTGTTATTATACTTCAAATATATTGAATGACACTTTTATTGGTCATATAAAACTCAATACATAAAAAAAAATGACATTTATTTATCTGTTGATATATAAATCTTATTGATGAAAGGGAAGGCATAATCAAAGTACATGGGGTATACATCAAATACAACTAGTGAGAGAGAAGAGATTAAGAGATTCCAGGGAACTAAAAGTAGAAACACATAGGTAGGCTGTCATCAATGGAAAAGTGCATTGAAAAAGAAAGCCTTAAGGTCTTTGGTAGTCCTTGAGGTGTCTTTGAAATTCAGTCATTTCTTTCCCTCCATATGCACCACATCAAACAATCATGATCATAGCGAAACGGATATGAAACTGCCCCTTCCAACGTGCTAACATATTTAGCCCTCATCTAGACATCACCCAACTCAATCCAAAGAGATTAATAACAGCCTACCATAATGTGGAAGCCTCATGGTAGAGTAAGAGATGATCCACAAATTTCCCATACCTCTTGCACATATAATTGTACCATCATAACATCTCTTTCTCAGGTTGTCCAAAGTAAGGATCTTCCCTAGTGTTGCTGTGCAAGCAAACAAAGCTGCTTTCAAGGGAGTTTTGTTACTCCAATGGTTTTCCATGGAAAAGTAATGTCATCATGGGGGACTAGGGCATTATAAAATTACATCCTCAAAGTTCAAACACTCCTCTACTTGGTATGCCTTGGCGCATCTCGTTTTTCACTCTAATCTTCCCCTAAGAGAATACAACCAAGCATAGACGTAAAGAGGTGCACCTTCACGTCTTGTGCCACTCAGAAAAACACCACTTCCAATGAGAAGGAAGATTTGAGACATGCAAGTTGTTTACCACCTATGCATCCCTATCCATAGCAAGATGCATCATGCAAGAACTTTATCTTTTAAATCCTCCACCTCATATTTGATGTATTGGCAAATTTTCCAGTGCATTTTTTTTAACATTTTTTTTTTATAGGTAATCAAAGATATTGTATTCATAGAAATAGGCAAGGCCCAGGTACACAGGAAGTATACATGAAAAAACGCCTAGCTAGAGGTTACAATAGAAAGAAGAAGATCGTGTACACTAGATCCGCCCATAGGAGCAATGACTTAAAAAAGAAAGCTTTAAGCTCAACCAAAGATCTCTCATGATCATCAAAACATCTAGCATTTCTCTCACTCCAAATACACCAACACATGCATATTGGTACCAATCTCCAAATTGCCGCTTATTTTTAACATTAGAAGTGATAAAAAGAAATATATGTAGCAATAATTGAAAAGGGTATCCAATACAGTAAACTTGTGTCAGATGTGAACTTTTACATATGGACTAGAGCTTCAAACTCGAAATTAATTTTTTTCTGTTTTGGGTGCAAATATTGTGTGTGCATATGAGCATGGCATCATGGTATGTTTATTATCAACAATTAAGACAGTTCTCCACAGCCTCACGATTCATTAATAAATGAGTAATTAATAAGACAGACAGTGAAAAATGCATCAGACCAGGACTTTTATATTTACATAAATACATGGATCTATGACATAAATGTGACTAATCAATTGTGCTAGTTCATCATAACAGTAAAACATTCATTAAGAAAGGATCCAATAAAGATATTACCTTCACCCACATAAATTTTGGCATTGCAACAAAGAAAGTTAATATCGTACATCCAGGGCGAATATAACCCTCCAACTCGACAGGCATACTGGACAGCCATTGGAATATCTGAAAAAACATTTTAACACATGTTAAATCAATTCTTCAATTCTATGAGAGCAAAGAGATCTGGTCTCTTTTGAAATACTAAACTGCAGCAATAAAGCTTTAAATACTTGGTGCCGCAGTCTTCTGGGGAATTCTGCTGGATTCCAATCATAAAGCTTAAATGAGATCCGACCTGTTGGACACTACAATTATATAAGTAGTCAGTATATCCCCAGGATAGCCCCTCCTGTGAACCAAAGAAAGATGGCAATGTAGCTGCCATAGCAGTCAGCAGAGACCCACCAGAGATGAGTAAGGCGTCTTATTGTCATAGTACAATGGAGATGGTGAACATTTGGTATTATCTTTCCCCCCTTGCGTTTGGGTTTCGCCGGAAGCCACAAAAGATGCAACGGTATCAGTAGGGATGTTCTGGAAATCAAGAGCCGAGCCAAGAGTGGTTACTTGTCCATCTTCAGACTCCAAGGCTGCTTCCGTTTCAGCTATTGGGCTGCTCCAGTATAGACCATCTACATCATAGACAACTATATGATACCATTTTATCATATAAGAACTGCAACTTTCTAGCAGTCACTTCAAATAAATATAAATGCTCCATCACACGCATGTATAGAGCTAGTTGTATTGATTGAAATTTACTGTTCTTTTTTCTGCTCACCATCACAAGGGACATCTTCAGTCTGCATGAGCCCTTGAGGTTCATTTTCCACTGCAACTTTAGAATCACCAGGCTTCCTTCGCCGTCTATTGTTGTGGCGCTCTAATTTTCTTCGACAACTGCGTTTACCTTCATCAAAATCTGATAAGATGTGAAACCTGCCAACAATTACGCATGAGTAGCAAGGACGATGCTGATCAATTGGCAACTGTCACCCCTAAATCATATTGTTTTTTTTTCTCTTCACAAGTAATAAGAGAATTTTATTACTAACTAAATAGGCAAAGCCCAAATACATGGGAAGTATACAAGAGAAAACACCTAAATACAAGCTAGAAACTTTTTTTTTTTTTTATTAGTACCTAAATACAAGCTAGAAACTAGAAAAGGCTAAAAGCAAATCATGAAGATTATCTCCATTCAATACAAGAGCCTTAGCCCAAATACACAAAGTACTAAAGAAAAACTCCCTAAGTTCTCTATCCAGCGTTCTCTATTTTCAAAGCACCACCCATTCCTTTCCAACCATAAGCACCAAATCAAACACGAAGGGATCATCTTCCATATGGCAACGATACGATGTCTCCCCTTAAAACCTTGCCTACATGCAAAAAGATCCACCACTTGCTTAGGCGCCACCCAAGAAATACCCATCCTACCAAAAATCTCATCCCACAAAGTCTTAACCGCCTCACAATGAAGAAATAGATGATTAACAGATTCACCATTTTTTTTACACATAAAGCACCAATCCACAACAAATAATCCACACTTTCTCAAATTATCCATGGTCAAAATTTTTCCAAGAGACACCAACCAACATAAAAGAAAAATTTTATTCATCATCCCCACACACCACACTTTTTTTATTTTTTTCTCTTACCAAATATGCGGTGTATGGATGATGAGTAGAAGAATTCAATTAGTTTAAGAAGAATAAAACCAAAAAAAATTAAAAATAATTAAAAATAAGTGTGGTATGTGGTGTGTAGGATGATAAGTAGCAAAGCTCAACAGAAAATGCCACCTTACTTGGCACCTTAGATCTCCAAATGCATTTCCAGGGGTATTTATTGACACAATGACATATTAACACCTAATAAAAGGAGCTAACCGAAAATCTGGAATTTCCAGCATGAATCCACAGCAGACTATCCTCCCTTCCTTGAACAATCTTCATATCATATAATCTTCCAAAAAAATAGAGCCTACATTCACTTCGCAATCATGCACATCTCTAATAAAATTGACATTCCACTAAAGATTATTATTTAAAAAAGTAAAGGAATCAGCCACTGCAGCATCTTCATCTCTAGCAATCCTAAAAAGGGAGGGACAAATATTCTTTAGAGCTGAATCCCCACACCAAATATCATGCCAAAAATTAATCCTTGTCTCATCCCCCACCTTATATTTAAAATGATTGACAAATTCCCCCCAACCCATCTGAATAGACTTCCACAAACCCACCCCATACGCTCCTCTTACTTCATTAGAACACCATCTCCCCCACATCCTACCATATTTAACATCAACGATATTTCCCCATAATGCATCCCTCTCAAGATGATACCTACAAAGCCATTTTCCAAGAAGAGCATTGTTAAAGAGCCTCAAATTTCGCACCCCCAATCCTTCACAAGAAACCTGTGAACAAACTTTATTCCAACTAACCAAGTGAAACTTTCTTTCCTCCCCCAAAAAAATTCCAAAAGATCCTCTCAATTCTATTTGCAACCCCTGACCCCTGCAAGCAAAGGGAAAAGAAAAAGGAAATACGTAGGAAGATTAGACAACGTACTCCTTATCCAAGTAATTCTTCCCCCTTCAGACAAATATACCTTTTTCCAGCAACTAACCTCCTCTCAATCTTCTCAATCACACCACCCCATATCACTAAAGATTTGTGAGGAGTGCCCAAAGAAAGACCGATACATCTCATAGGTAAAGAAGATACCTTACATCCCAAGATATTAGCCAAATCCAAAATATTCATAACAAAGCCCACTGAAACAATTTCAGACTTAGATAAGTTAATTCTAAGACCAGAAATAGCTTCAAAATATAGCAAAAAAGAACTCTCAAAGAATGAAGATGATCCTGATTGGTCTCTAGGGATGTAATCGGTCCGGTCCAGTCGGTCTTAGAGGATAATTTCAGACTGGACCAATTTTTTCGGTCCACCAAAAATCGGGACCAAACCGGACCGCTTTGGTCTGCTCCGGTTGGTCTTATTGGGGTATTTTGGTACAGGCCATTGTTTTCTTTTTTTTTTCAAGTTTTTGACAAAAAATTATATAAAATGATAAAAAAATTCAAGTGAACGATATAATCTAAGTTGTCTAACTAAGTCTATACTTAACCAATTAAGTATTTTAATTAAGTATAATAAATTAATAATGCTAATAGTATGTGTACTATCAATAATTAATAGTTAATACTTTGTCTTAAAATTCTTAACCTTTATATAATCTAAGCATAAATAATTAGGTTCGAAGAGAATTGAATAATTATTTATAATTAGTTAGAAGAATTTTTTTTTATATAAGTAATTAGTTAGAAGAAATTACATAATTACTTGCTTTTAATTTATATAACTACTTAAAAAATTATAAATATCATAAAAAAAATTATTTAAAAACTTATATATTAAAATCGGCCCGGTCCGGTGAACAAAACATGAGACTGGACTGAAAATCCAATTTCTCTAATCTCTTGGATCGAGACCAACTGGTCTCTTAATCAGTCCAGTCGATTTTCTCGGTCAGAAGGAAAAATTTTACACCCCTATTGGTCTCACTAAAACTTAAGTGTCGTCTGCAAAAAGGTGTGAGACTTTTATGCTGCCCCGAGACTCATCTCCCACCAAAAATCTCGTCAAGAATCTCTCATCCACCGCCGCTTCAATCATTCTAGTCAAAACATCCATAATTAGAACAAAAAGAAAATGAGGCAAAGGATCCCCATGTCTCAAGCCACGGGAACTATTAAAGAAACCAACTGGGGTGCCATTCACCAAAATAGAGAATCTAACCGTCGAAATACAATGTTTGATTCACAAACACCAGCTCTCTCCAAAATCATATCTCCCAATTAAGTATAAGAGAAACTCTCAATTAACATAATCATATGCCTTTTCCATGTCCAATTTAACTAGGATACCACAGACTCACCTAATCTAATTCTACTTTCCAAGCATTCATTAGCAATTAGAACCGAATCAAGAATTTATCTTCCCCTCATAAACATTTCAAGATAATCTTTTCCATCACCACACTCATGCGGTTAGCTAACACCTTGGAAATGATTTTGTACACCCCATTGACCAAACTAATAGGCTGAAAATCCCTCATTTCCACAACCCCCACCTTTTTAGGAATAAGTGCAATAAATTTAGAGAAAAGTCAATTCGTTAAAACCCTTCATAACATCTTCTCGCACAATATCCCAACAAGCTTGAAAAAAAGTCGTAGAAAAACAGTCCGGGCCCGTAGCTTTATTCCTTGTCATTCCTTTAACCACATCAAGTACTTCTTCTTCTACAAAAGCTCTCTCCAACCACTCCGCACTCAACTGATCAATGGAGTCAAAAATCAGGCCATCTAATTTAGGACTCCAAGAGTATTCTCCCCGAAAAAGCTTCTCATAAAAATTCATAATATGTTTCTTAATAGCCAAATGATCTGAAAGAATGCTGTTGCCATCATGAAGAACCTCAATAGTATTATTTCTTTGATGAGAATTCACCATTTGGTGAAAAAACTTGGTACACTTGTCGCCTTCCTTCAACCAAAAAGCCCAAGATTTTTGCCTCCAAGAAATTTCCTCCATGAGAGTGATTTTCTCTAAATCAGCAACCACCCATTTTTTTTCTCTCCATTTCCTAAACCGAAATTTCCCCCAACAACTCTCTATCCTCCAAAAACTCCAAAAGACACTTTCTCTGATTTTCCACATTCCCAAAAACCTCCACATATCATTTCTTCAAGTCTTGTTTTAAAGTTTTGAGTTTTCCAGCCAAAACAAAACTCAGAGTACCAGGAAAATGGTATGAAGACCACCAAATCCTCACCCTATCCACGAAGCCCTCATCCTCCAACCACATGCTTTCAAATTTAAAGTACATACGCCCTCCAATAATGCCCCCACAATCCAACATAATGGGATAATGATCAGAACAAATCATCAGTAGTCTCTTCTGACACAAATCAGGAAAATAAGCTTCCCAAGAAGCCAACACCAAAATTTGTCCAGCCTAGGCCATGCCCTCCTCCCATTGGACCACATATAATCCCCACCCGCCATAGGAAAATCAATAAGATCCAACTCAAAAATGAGATCTGAAAAGATAGTAATTGCATGAGAGATATGAGAACCCCCCCCCCCCCCAAAAAAAAAACTCGATAGCTAGGAAACCGAGTAATGCTGAAATCCCCTCCGAAACACCAAGGAAGATCCCACCAACCGCAAAGACCCGCTATTTTATCCCACAAAATTCTCCTACTACTGTCCAAATTAGGGCCATAAACACCCGCAAAAGCCCATTCGAATCTGTCATCCACATTCTTAAAATGACAAGCCACCACATATTCTCCCACATAATGTTCTATCAACTTCACAACCCTCCTATCCCACATAATAATGATGCCTCCTGAAGCCCCATTCGAAACTAATGCAGCCCACACCACACAATGACAGCTCCACAAACTATTAACAATAGCTTGATAAAAAACTTCAATTTCGTTTCCTGAAAGCAAATTACATAGCCCTCCACTTACGGATCAAATTCTTCACCCAGAGACGTTTTCTAAAATCATTTAGCCCTTGAACGTTCCAAGAAATGATCTTTGGTTTCATTGATAACAATAGGCAGCCCTCTCCTTACCTTTACCTCTATACGCTCCATTCCCTACATTATAGTTGATGGAACCAGACAATCTCTTCAATTCCCTCTCCTTTTTTGAAGCAGATCTAGCCAAAGAAGGTTGACCAACCTCAATAGCTATAAGGAGAGCTCTAAATTTTTCCTCAAATCCATTACAAGAGATCACCATACAATCCTTAATTTCATCCACCTTTCTCAATACCCAATCAGACAAGTTATTTTTCCATTCAATGCCTAGAGGAATGGAACATGACGGGTTCAAGAGCAAATTCCTCATCTGATTCAGACAACTCACCAGATTCTCGACACTCAGATGAGTCAGATCCTTCCCCTCCACCAAGAACCATCTGCAAATCTGAGTTGATAAATTGGGTACAAGGAACCCTAAAAACAGTCTTCTCGGCAGACCCAGGGGCAAACACCCTCAACTCCTCACTACAATCACCCTTTCCCACTACGTCTCCCCCTACAACCTGACCTATACCCCCATTACATAGCTGTGACGAGGGCAAAGATGGCATCAACCCCTCACTATTCTCCTTAAAGTGAAAATCATTCTTTGAAGCCATGGGAACAAGAGAAGACGTCGGCAGCCGCATCACCAGAGCATAACTAGACGCCAGAGTACCCTCAGAAAAGTTGTCTGCCATCATTGACCCATTCTATGTTGACGACATAGCCATCAGAGCCATCGTTAGTTTGGGCTAAGCTGCCACTCTTATCGGGCTCTTGGGTCTCAGAAGCCCTTGTTGAAGCTTAGCCCGGCATTTCACAAGCCTATAAATTTGGCCTTAAGCCCAGAAACTCCCCCGTTGCCTCCTTAAACTCCTTAAGACCCACAGATTCACAGCCCAGACCCCCATCTACTTTCTTCAGCAACGCTTCAATTTTCAAACCTCTCCTTCCAGCCAATAAGTTCCCCCCGAATATGCCATAGCAACGCCTCGACTTCTCCAAACCTCTACATCACCTCGGAAGGCCAGCCATCGGCACAGCCAACTTTACAATTACGCTGGGACTCACCTTTCAAGCAATCCTTACTATTTCTTCCTTCCAACACGAGATCATCCTTCCTATAATCTCCATTGCCACCATTTTGACGTGAACCAGTTGACCTAGTCACCGGCTTCATCAACGCCGACAAGAACAAAACTTCACGAGAAGAATTAGCACCTCTGCTAGAAGTGCCTATGATCACCTCTTTCCCTATATAGTCTCGTGGAGCACCACCACTATTAGTTGCACCTCTGTTCTCAAGAGCTGAAATAGAGGGTTGAAAGCCTATCATCTCTCTCATCTTCCTCATAAAACCAGCCCATCCAGTCCCTTTCCAACCTTTTGCGATCACAATAATGCCCTTCCCAGTTCCAGTACCATACTCAACCGACTTCATAAAACTACCATACGAGTTGTGGCATGTTTGAACCAAGAAAGATCTATCACCCTCCCTTCTAGTCTGATATGATCCTTGTTGCCAAAAGACCTCAAACACTCCTCCACAACCATAGCCATCCAGTTCACCATCCCTCTACTAAGATAAAGAGACTTCTTCGTCTTCCTACTCTTCTAAAAAATACAGAAAAGATTGCCACCTTTGCTGAGAAAAACCAAGATCTTTGCTTCTACCCATAGTCTATGCTCCATCTTTACCTTGCTAAGAAATAGCTCCAAGCCCCGATATAAAGATATTAACTTGAATAAAGGAAAAAAAAACAAACAGAAAGAAAGAAACTGGTAAGATTGACGATTATTCCTGCGAGGCCGGGAATAGGAAGACGAAGAAAACCTCAAAAGGCAATCAAAAATAAAAACATATTCGAATCTTGTCAACTAAAAACACTTTACCACCATCGCAACTTCAATAGGCAACTTAGCAATCGACTTTGGACTCTCCTATCTCTATGCATAAGTTTACATAAACGCATGAATTGTCATCAAAATCCACGATCCCTTTCATACATAAGATACAGACTATAAATGTCCATCTAGCATCTACAAAAGTGAGAAATCTCTTAGTGTTGCAATATTCACTACAAAAAATTCCTTGTCGCATTCAAAATAACCCTTGCATCTAACTTCGTCAAAACAATTTCTTAGCCAAACTAAAGTATAATCTCAAAAGAAAAAAGAAATTGACTTAGAGAATCTGAAACCTCAAAAACCAATAGAATCGAGCTTACTTGCCGCACTGCTGGCAATATCTCTTAGCGTCTCCATCAAGCACAACCGAGCTCGCATGGGCGCACCGCAGGCAAACCCTATGCCTGCGGTGATACCCTTTGAGCTCGCTAATATCGGCCTCGCACCCGGGGACCTGGCACCTAGCCGCAGCCCGAGGGGTCCGGGTCGATGTCCGCGCCGTCCGGACCCGCTTCTTCCCGGGCGCGCTCTCTTCCATCTCCATCTTTTCGTCCAATTCCGGGCACGCGCAGGGGACCCGACCCGCCAAGAAATTGGAGCATATCAGCCTCGGATCACGTTTTCGGATACGACTATTAGTCGAATCATCTGGATCCTCTGGCGGAAGTTCAAGAACCTCAGGAGAGAACGGCGGCGGGTCGTGGTGGTGATCGTGGTCCAGGGAGATGGAAAAGTGCTCATCTACGTTGAAGTCAAGGAGGTCACCGAAGTCCCAGAGAGAAGAGGACGGGTCTTCTTCGGCCACCGTGGGGTGCACCGCCTCCATTTGCTCCGAAACCGTAGGTTTTGGAGATCGTTGAAGCGGAGGAGTTTCCATATATCACTTAATCCAAAAGCAAAATTTGTCTCCAAAAAAAAAAAAAACCGGAGACACCGGGTGCTGACGTGGCACGGTGGTTGGAGAGTTGGCGGAGAAGAGAAGGTGACTGAGCCAGCTGGGTTGTTGGGTGGGTGGTTGGGTTGGTTAGCTGTTGCCTGTTGGAGAATGGAGACCGGAGCCTCCTGGATTTTTCATAGGAAAATGCAATGAGCTAATCGTGGCAACACGAAGTTTTGTAATTATCATCGACGCAAGGTGTAAAGCCACAAGCCTCTACATCACGCGCCTTCTTAAGCGCTGGCTGATGGCCATTTTTTATGTTATGTTTGAACGGTGAGAATATTTAAAAAGTATTTAGAATATTTATGAATAGTAATAAAAAAATAATAATAAAATAATAAATAAAAAATAATAAATAGTAAAAAAATAAATAAAAAATAATAATAAAATAAAAAATAATAATAAAAATACTTAAAGTATTTTTAATATCCAAACGTAATCTTACACTCTGGTTACGCGTGAGATGGTCGCGTGCAATTGAGGCGGGAGGTGAGAGTTCGTTGTCAACGGAGACTATGGTGATGAGTCTGATGACATGGCTCCAATAATATCGGATTTTCACGGGCAATTGACGGCAGAAGCATCTTCCATCCCCCCACACCAGAAACGTAAATTAAAACTTAAAACAGCATAATAGTCTGCCGTCTACGTGCTTACAGAAAAAGTAATACGATATATAACAAAGAACGAAATATGTGTGGCGACCGGTTTCGAACACCCTGCCTGTTTTTTTATTCTCATATTCCTTCCTATCCCTTTTCCCTTTTTTTTTCTGTTCAGGATTAATTTTTTCTTTTTTATTTTTTTTTAAATACTCTATAAAAAAATAAAAAAATGTTTAGAATCCTGAATTCGGGATCTAAAAAGTGTCCTAAATGATTTTTTTTCTTTTTTATTTAGTGATTAAAAAATTATTTTTAAATGATGTTATGAATTTTTTTATTTTTTTAAAAATATTTATAATGATTAAAAAAATACATGAAAAAAAAGAAAAATAAAAAAGTAAAATAGACTATTCGGTAGCCTAATTCGGGCCACTTTTTCGGTGACTTTAGCAGAATTCTAAAAAATATTACATAAAAATAAATTTACTAATTGACGAGATTTTATATTATTAGTTATATCTACTTTATAATAAAATTAGATTTATAATCTAACATATCACATTAAATTACGTTAATTTATAATTTTATTTTTTATAATATATTTGTAAATAAAATATTTTTCTATATTTTATATTTATACTGTACACAGGTTTAATGGAGCTGATAAAAATATATATAAGGCTCCGTGAAAAACTTATTAAGAATTCTTAATACCATGGAAGTCGTGGTTTTCTTTCCCTATTATAAACTATTGTGCTGTTAAATTATTTATATAATTATTAACTTTAAATAACAATATATTTTTAAACAAAGAATTAGAATATTAAATTTTTATTTTCTAAAATTATCAAATAATTACTAAGTCTTATTGAAATTCTCAATACTTATTGATTGGGATGATGATAAAAATATAATAAAAAAAATGACAAATTACATGTTTATATATGATATTGTAGAAAATGATGATAAATAGAATTTTTCTTGACTAAATTATATCCTTCTAAAGAAATAAATAAATAAACTCCATCGGGCGCAACTATTAAATGCCCTAAAACCATCTCCCCCTCCCCTACTATCTCTCTCTCTTGTATGGGTGGAATTAGCTCATGGTTGCAACTTGTATCGTGCCAAGCTATAGCTATGTAATTATATGATTCATTTTTAACCCATCTTTTTTTTTTATTATTAATTGTCTCAACTGGTCCTCAATCTTACATGATTTTTTTACCCATTTTTGTACTTTGTACACTTACCACGTCAAAAAAAAATGCAAAAGCCACGGGATTAGCTAGAGATCTTCAACTGCTAGCATTAGTGCACTCCTTCATATTTTGGAATGAGAAAGTCTACTTTACCTCTTCAATTTGACACCTCTATTTGATCGCTAGTCAAAATTTATTTTTTTTATTTTTTATTTTTTTATTTAGTGGTTAAGAAAGTGATTTTAAATGTATTGGTATATTTTTTTATTTTTTAAATATATTTAAATATGTTAAAAAATATAAAAAAAAAAAAAAAATTACACTATGCGATATGCCGGTCAAAATGGGCGGCATAATAGCCGCCCCCATTTTGGGATATTCTCACAATGCCTATTTCAAGCAATCTAATCACTATATTATTCCAGCACGCAATTGTCTTCATAGTGGCACAAATAGACCAATTATCCTATTTTGGGGTGTTCGTTGGCACCTCCATCTCTTCTCGTGATTTCTTTCTATTTTGTAATGAAATTATCTTGTATTGATTATTAAAAAAAAAATATTTACAATCGTGATTTATATAACTGTCATATAATCATTTTGAAAAAAATGAATAAAATATAAGACTCATATGAAAAAAAAAATTAATTTTTTAATAGTAGACCTCACTTTTTTTCAAAGTAATTACGCGATATTTATGCACTTCACGGTTATATGTAGAATTATTCAGATATGTTATTGAAAGTTGAATAAAATATTGTGAAATATAATTTTTTTAGCATTATTTTTATTTTTGAGATTTGAAAAAATTAAATTGTTTATTATATTTTTATATAGAAATTTGATAAAGTTATAATGATGAGATAAAATTGTATATACAAACCCAATGCTAAGATTGGTAAAAAAAACTCAATCTTAGTTTACACGTGTTACAAGCCACAAGGGCCAAGTGTGAGTTTTGTTGATTGATTCAAGTCATTAATTCTCTATTTTTTTTTTTATATAAAATTATTAATCTAATTGAGTTGGCACATTTTTATTGGAATATCATTAAATATTTATGAATATTTATAAATATTTAGAAATAATTTGTGAATATTAATAAAATAATCTGATAATTTTTAAAAATAATTGTGTTCCCAACCGTTTGTGTTGAGTTTATTATCCAATTTGTAGATTGTGTTAAACATGATAAACCTTGGCTCGGGTAGAGAGAAAAGGCGAAAAGAAAGAAAACTTCGAAAATAAATAAAAACTTAGAAAATATGAGGATTTGTGACGAGTCATTTTCTTTGGCCAGAATATTTCTGCGGCGAACATAAGAGATGAAGACAGAAGAAGTCCGTCCTGTGGAAGTTCGTCCTTTCAGTCTTTTCCTTGTATTGTTCGGTTATGCTTTCACGGCTTTTTGCCTTTACAACTCCACGAAAGGTCGTTCACGATTTTGCCTTTATTAAAAGGTCCTTTGTGATTAGCCTTCATTGAGTAACGTCAGTAATATTATAATACTGAACAAGCATGTGCCACATACACAAGAACAAGCATCTCCCACGTACATTATTATTATTATGAGTAGGATTTTTGTATATGATATAAAATTAAAATTAAAAAATTAAATAAAATATTGTTAGAATATATTTTTTAATATTATTTTTATTTTAAAGTTTGAAAAAATTAAATTATTTATTTTATTTTATATTAGAAGTTGAAAAAGTTGCAATGAAATTAGATGTTTTCTAAAAACAAACGAGATCTAAAGTTTAAAAATTTTTAAATATCTTATTTTTCTTCTCTTCTTTTTATATTTTTTAAATATCTTTAAACATTTTTAAAAAGTAAAAAAATACATAAATACATTAAAAGTCAATTCTTCAATCATTAAGTAAAAAAAAATTAAAAATAAATAAATACATAAATACATAAGCTATCAAAATAAGGAGACAAACTCATGAGACATACTAACATTTTCCTATTATTATTATAAGGGTTTAGTGGCCGTAGCTCAATTTCAAATGGCGTTGATCCTGTTGAACAAAACACCGTCCTCAACACTATAAGGTCACGTTTTGATTTAGAATTAATCTCAACTCATATCATCTAATTATTATAATTTTTTTAAATTTTTATATAAATTATAATAAACAATTTTAACTTTTTCAAATCTCAAAAAAATAATAATATTAAAAAATAATATTCTAACAATATTTTATTCAACTTTTGTATTAACTCATCTCATTTCAACTCATTATTCAAACCTCACTAAAAGAGTGAGATTTAGGTTTAGTTTGGAAATATAGTTACACAAGCCTTCCCACGTATTTTTAGATATTAATTTTATTTTCAAACATTACTTAAACATATAAAAATTTCAATTTCAAATATTCAACTTTTTTATCTAATAATTATAATTTTTTAAATTTCCAAACAAAATATAAAAAAAATATAATTTTTTAACTTTATAAAATATTTTTATTAACTTTTTTTTTCTCTCATTTTTTATAATCTAATAAAATATATTAACTCAAATCATTTTATTACTATTTATAAATTATTTTACTATTATTTATAAATAACTTAAAATATTCTAAGTATTCAAACAGGTTCTTAATATTCGTATTCTCTTCAAAAAAAAAAAAAAAAAAATGTTGTAGTTTTAACTTTGGACGGTGCGGAACCTTTCCGGACAAATGACGCTTTAAAAAAATATTTTTGGCAAACTATCAGTAGATGGGAATGAGAGAATCTCGGGACTTTAAAATGCAAGCCTAGGATGGGAGTAAATATTGGATTTTGAACAATATTACGTATAATCTTTAAATAGTTACTATATTGTAAGTTTAATCAATTTTATTTTTAAATTATTTTAAAATTATAATAATATTTTTATAAAAATGATACATTTTTCTATTTAATGAAGGATTTGCACATACAGTTTCTAAATAGAAACTCCAAATAGAATTTTTCTTATTTTTTTAATGATTATTTAAATATAAGTTGTATTCAACTTTATTATTGAGTAACATTTTATGCTCATTATCAACTCATTCGTTTTTCAAATTATGTTATGGTTATCAATTTCTAAATTATTTTTAAATATATTTATGTTGTTTATATACAAACATATAAAATGATTTCAAGTACTTAATATCAATTTTTGGCATGACAATTGAATGGATAATGGGTCCCTTGCATCCTTGGGTTTCCATGTCATTGTATCAAATATGAGATTAAATGATTTATATTCTACAACTGATTGACGGAGAGATATGCTTGAAATTCTTCAAAATCCTGTATTGATGCAGCATATTCTTAGTTTTCAAATAAGGCTAAGAAGCGGTGATGATGATAGATATTGAATGCATATACAAATGATGGTAAATTCACTACTTAGTCACTCTCGATTTCTTGCTTCTAAATATATTAGGAGTAAAAATCTTCCACTGAAAATTTATATTTTGTATGAAAATTGTGGAATAATAGGGTAGGTTTGGACTTTAATGCTAAAAAATATGGCATAAGCCTGGCTTCTAAGTGTAGTTGTGGCTGCGAGGCTGTAGAGTCTGATTTACATACTTTTAATGATTGTTCTCTTGTTGCATCTGTAGGGCATCACTTCTCACAGATATTTGGCATCTTAGATCTTTAACTTTAGGATGGAGACATAAATTACTAACTTGGTGGTCGGTTGTTTTGGCACAAATCAAATTCATATAATTGCTAACTTGGTGGTCGATTTTTTGGCACAAATCAAATTCATATAATTGCTCAGCTAGTTCCCTATTTAATAATTTAGGAGTTGTGGCTAATAAGAAACTTATCCAAATATGAAAGTATAATCAAACATGCTTATTGAATTATTTGAAAAATTGTGAAGTGGTTGCAATAATTAAATCTGATGATTAATCATTAAACCATCAAGGAGCATAATAAGGTTGGGTGATGTTTCTATTTTAATTTTCTTGGGAATTCCATTGCTAAAGACTAAATCGAAAAAGTTTAGTTTAATTCGCTGGCTGAATCTTTGTACTGGTAGAACAAAACTTAATATCGATGGGACCTCAAAGGGCAACCCCAAATTTGTTGGTTGTGGTGGTATTATTAGAGATTACTATGGGGATTCGAAAGTTTTTGCAGAGACTTTCGTAGTTAAAACTAGTCTTTTTTATGTGTTACCAACTTTATTTTTATGATGTTATGGTTGAGTTGGATGCATTGCTTGTGGTTAAATATTTTATAAGTTATTAAAGTTGATCACTGATATGGGTTGGTGGCCAAATATATGACCCATGAAGAGAGATAATATTCTCACTAACCTAAAAGAAGAAAGGTGATTATAAAAAATGAACAAGTTTCTCTCTAATTAATTTGAACCTATATGCAAAAGTACCATAAATAAATATATATGCTAGCTGAAATTAAAGAATTTTAGCAAATAAATTGCTGGGATTTTACTATTATCCACATTATTGCTCACTGAAAGGTGTTTTTTTTTTTTAATTTATCTATGATTATTAAAAATGATTATCAACTAAAAACGGGGGAAAAAAGACATGAGAAAAGTAAAGATATATACATACTAAAGCCTGTTTCGAGTGAGAAGAACTCTGCTTTTGTATTTTGCTTCATCATCGGTGCATGATTGTCAAGTAACATCCTCAGTATGGACTAGTTGTGCATCAAGATTGACTCTTAAAACTGGAAATTCCCCGTGTTCAAATGGTGAGATGAGTTTGGAGCATAGGAAATATTATAAAAAGGATTTTAGGAAGAAGATGAAGAAGCAGCTAAGCCAGAAGTACTGTTGAAGCCATCCACCATGTCTTCCTTGGTCTCATGCTCCTCCATTGGATCAGAGAGGCAGGTCATGTGAGTCGTCTCACCAACATCGGTTCTTGTTCTACTGTTGTACGGAGATTAATCCATCAATAGAGGCAACAGTGAAGGATGTGATCCCTTTGTGTAGGAGCCTACGCTCACCAACCCTGAAATGTGGGTTTTCTTTCCAGCTTAGATTTTCTTAAAATCTCTGCATATAACCCACTCATTTTGGAAGAGAAAACAAAAGCAAAACCATCAAGAATGCAACATAAAAGAGAATCAGAAGAAATAGAGAAGAACAGAGGAAGATAGAATAAGAAAATTTTACCTTAGCTGTTTTGGGGAGGTTGTATCACTGTTTTTGGTACTGTACTGTACCGACTGGTACCGGGAATATATATGTTCCGTTTCATTTAAAATACCGAGTGTACCGGCCAGTATCGGCCGGTATTTGATATTTCGGCCGGTACGAAATTCTACACCCAGTGGAATGGCATTTTTGAAATTCTAATAAACTTTCGGGGGCAATTTTAGACTTTCACGTATTAGGGTTTCTAACATTTCTCTTCTCTTTTTCGGTTTCACGCATTTGTTTTCTTTTCACTTTTCTCTCTTCAGCCTCAGTCGACCAGCCTCAACTCTCAAGCTCTCAAATTTTAATTCTTCATTTTCCTTCAACCGGCAGCAGCAGCAGTGCAGCTCGCAGTCGCACCGTTCGTCAGCCGCAAGTCGCCGTCCGCAGTCGTCTCTGCCCCCCGGTAATTTTCGAAATTAATTTAATTTTTTGTTAGTTTTTTTTTTTTATAAATAAATCAGAATTGTATTTTTAAATTTTATAGATGTTTTAGATTATATTTTTATAGTGTTTATTTGTTTTTAGATTCTACATTGTATCTATGATTCTATAACTTTGGTTGATTGTCTATGGCCTACGCAGTCGGTATTTTGATAAAATATTAGCTAAAATATTTCATCTATGGCCGTCGCAGTCGCACTCTATTGAGTCTATTCTACTCGAAACGTATTTTATACTTTTATTATCTCCGGTTGCAATTCGGTATTAGTTTTGGTGTTATTAACTTATTATCTCCAGTTGCAATTTGGTATTAACTTGGTGATTTTCTATGGCCTACGCAGATGCTTTATTATATATATATATATGAGGTATTTTGATTTTTGTGACTTATAAGCAAAATCAGTGATAAATATATATATATCCTTATTTATTAGCTAAAATTCAGTGGGTGTTTGGTACTTTGGTTTCTGATAAACCTGGTGTTTTTTTAAAGTTAATCATGTTTGGATTTGATATTTTGATGAATTTTTTCTAAAATATATATAAGTGTTAATTTTAATGACTATTGAATTTCTTCTTTTTTTAATTTTGCTTACTTATAAGTGTTGATTTTTTATACTTTAATAGTTAAAAATGTCTAGTTGTCAATCAACCGCTGGTATGACTTCAACTCCAATACTTGCTCCTGTAAGATCAGAAGATCCAGCATGGGCCCATGCACGTGCAGTGCCAGGGGCAAGAAATAATACTGAATGTTTATATTGTAATAAAGTAATTAGAGGTGGCGGGATCACTCGGTTGAAGTATCATCTAGTTGGGATTCCAGGCGATGTAGAATCATGTAAAAAAGTATCTGAAGATGTAAAATGGCAAATGAATGAGTTGCTTAATAAAATGAAAAAAAAAACAAAGAGAAGAAAAGAAAGATAAGGTCAGAGATTGGAGGTAATATAGATTTAACACCTGATGATATTGATGATAGTAATAGTATGGAGGGACAGTCTCAGCTTTCAAAAGGTAAGGGGAAGTCGAAAGAATCTGGAACTGGAAAGTCAGTGGGGGAATTGAGTAGATTTTTTGCTCCAAGAACAGCTCCTGGGGCCCAACCTTCAATTAAGAGTTCTATGTGTTCAAATGAGATGATTGTAAAAGCAAAGATGGCTGTAGCACGCTGGTGGTATGATGCTAATCTTCCTTTCAATGCGGCTCAATCCAAGTTTTATCAACCAGCTATCGATGCCATGACTGCCATCGGGCCAGGATTCAAGGGCCCATCTTTATATGAGTTGAGAGGAAATTTGTTAAAAATGGCTGTGGATGAGGTTATAGATTATTTGAAACAAATTAAGAAGGTTTGGAATGAGACCGATTGTTCACTAATGGCAGATGGTTGGACAAACTAGAAGCAACAATCAATAATCAACTTTCTAGTTTATTGTCCGAAAGGTACAATGTTCTTAAAGTCTGTTGATACATCTGGTCTTAGAAAAGATGCTGAAACATTATTTAATATCTTTGATGAGGTTGTTCAAGAAATTGGAGCTGAGAATCTTGTGCAGTTCATAACGGACAATGATGCAAGTTATAAAGCTGCAGGAAAAAAGTTACAACAGAAGTATGGCTCTTTCTACTGGTCTCCATGTGCAGCTCATTGCATAGACTTAATGTTGGAGAATTTTTCTTATCCAAGATATTTTCCCCTTATTGATGATACTATAAAAAAGGAAAAATGATAACAAAGTTCATCTATAATCATAGTTGGGTTTTGGCATTGATGAGAAAAGACTTTACCAAAGGTCATGATTTGTGTCGTCCTGCAATTACAAGGTTCGCGACAAATTTTTTAAGTATCCAATGCTTGCTCTTGTTTAAGAAAGAACTCAGACAAATGTTTACTTGTGATAAATGGATTGCATCAAATCATTCTAAGAGCAGCATAGGGAAGGAGATAGCTGAGATCGTTTTAGACGATAAAGAGTTTTAGGCTCAATGTCAATTTATTGTTAAAGTTAGTGAGCCTTTGGTTCGTGTTCTATGACTTGTTGACTGGGATGAAAAGCCTGCAATGTGATACTTGTATGATGCAATGGAAAGAGCCAAAGAGAACATAAAAGCAAGATGCAATAACAAAGTTAGTTTATTCAGTCCATTCACCAAGATTATTGATTCTAGATGGGATAGACAGCTTCACAGTCCATTACATGCGGCGGGTTGTTTTCTTAACCCTGGAATTTACTATAGCTCCAATTTTAAAAATAAAAATGATGTTGTAAGAGGTTTCAACAGATGTGTTATGAAGATGGGACTTGATCCCGATAATCAAGACAAGATCATTGCAGAACTTGACTTGTATAAGAATGCAGTAGGTGAGTTTGGACATTCTTTAGCAATCCGCCAGCGTGATAAGATTAATCCAGGTATTATCATTTATCAATATCACTTGTTAAATAGTGTGACTTTGTACTTTAAATTTTATTTTATTTTATTTTTACTTGTATTTAAATGATAATTTATAATTACATTATTGTTATAGTTGCATGGTGGACCCAATTTGGTTGCGAAGTTCCAACGCTTCAAAGGTTTGTTGTTCGAGTACTAAGTCAATGTTGTAGTGCAACTGGATGTGAGAGAAACTGGAGCACATTTGATTTTATTTATTTAAAGAAGAGAAATAGATTATTGCATAAACGTTTGAATGACTTAGTATTTGTTCGTTATAACTTGAAGCTGAGAGAGAGGTAAATTTTTTTAATATTAATGTTTTCACTGTTGAAAAATATATAATATTTTCACTTATGTTTGATTTTATTTTGACAGGAGCATAAAAAAGGGAAGAGATGCTTTAAATCCAATCAATCTTGAAAACATTGATTTGATGGAAGAATGAGTGGGTGAAGAATCTAAGCTTCTTGATGGAGAAGATTTGGATTGGGCAAGTATTGAGGACCCATTAGCCTCACCAAATGAGAAAGACAATGATAATGTTGGTATTGATGTTGATGACGTTGATGAAAATATTTTGATTAACATGTCGAACCCTGATCCTTATTGTCATTTTGATGAGGATGAGTATCTTTGATGACGTGGTGACGTTAATGATTTTATCATGATAATGTTGGTATTTATAACTTTATGTTAGTTGTAACTTAAAACTTAAGACTTGTATTAAGAAGTATTGAGTTTATGACTTATTTTGTTGTTATTTTGGAATATAGTTAATGCTTGTATATATATAATTTATTCAGGTATAAATTATTCCGAAACGGTACACAAAACGGTACCGGTACCGAAATATTACCCCGAAACAATACACGAAACTGTACCGGTACCAAAATATTACCCCGAAATGGTACACGAAACGGTACCGATAACGAAATATTTCGTTCTAGTACCTTGACCGGTACGACTTCGGGTACAGTATTCAAAACTTTGGGTTGTATATAGAATATTTCCGCTCTAATCTATATTCACGCATGACCCAATCGATTCTTTCCCCTTTAGGAGCCCTCACCTTGTAGAAAACAAGAGTTTTCTTCATTCCAACGAGTGCTTTCCTCCTGTATATCTCATTGTCTTTACTTGTCGCTTTCCAATACCCAGAATCCGTAGCCCCGTTCATCCTTAAATCAGTTGGGTACTTTCTGTCTCTAACACAAAAGAAATACCATTCCTTTTCAATTTTAGCCCTCCCTTCATTTGAAAGAACAAAACAACACCATGAACAAACCAACCCCATCATAGCTACCGCAACCACTGCACCTTAGAAAAAAAAACCCACAGCACCGTAGTTGAAAGCCAATCACCGAAGCTAGAGCACATGACATCAACCCAACCATGCATGCCCTTCTGCGTCTAAGAACTGCCACAATGATCACCTCTGCAAGCCTCCTCCACCACCAACTTCCTCACCACGAAAACCATCTCCCCGCAACCTACATCTTCTACTCAGCCATTGGTTAACGCCAAACAACATCCACCGCAGCCCATTTTTCCTCCACCGAGAACCACTGTCGCCAGCCACCCGGCCTCCTCCACGGTCAAGCAAACATCGAAGGTACCTTTATTTTACTTCCTGAAAATAGAGTAGTTTCTCTTTTTTGCTTGTCATCGTTCGACGCAACCTAGTCGAACAACGCCACCATCAACCTCCATCCAGACCATTACTACGTGCATCCTTCACCTCGTGTTTGGCCATCAGCCCTTCGCCGCACCATCACCTCAGCCCAGCATCTGTCACAACCTCCCACGGTGTTGTTGTCTCTTTGTTCGTCCTTGGGTAAGTGCTGCCACCGCACATTAGATGATCCCTCTCTCTTTCTCTCTCTCAGCTTCACCACCCCGCACGATGCCACTGTCGCCGATCTTGGTTTGACCATCTCGAGTGGCAGTTGCATGACCTGCTTCTCTCACGCAATAGCCTTTATTTTCATTGGTAAGCTGCCACTTGAATGCTTCTACATGAGCTGCATTTTCTAAACACCTGGTGACAATCCACCAATAAAGAAGATGTAGAGAAGAGATAGAGAAGAAGAAGAAGAAAAAAAAAAAAGGAGAGATAGCGCATAGATGAAGATGTAGAGAAGAGAGAGAGGAGAAAGAAGAAGAGAGAAAAATGTTACTTTCGGCGAGAAGAAGAAATAAAAAGTGAAGATGGAAACGAAATAGGAAAGTAAAAAGACAAATAGGAAAAAAAAAGTAAAGCTGCTGACCCTCTGACACAGCTAACCAAAAGACCTCGCATAAACGGACACAAAAGCAGAAAATAGAGGGATAAAAAAGTAACCACACAGCACACACGAAAAAGTTACACGGATGGACAAAATCTTACTGTTTATTACTGTAGAAGCGTGATAGGTGCTTATTATAATAGGATAAATATATTCATCTTAATGCTAGATATCAATACGATCCAGGATAACGGGCCTGGAAACAAATGGTTCAGGCCCATATTGGGCGGGATACGGCCTTAAGTCCAACATAACAATGGGCCGAATTAAGGCCAGAGCAAAGGGCTTCAGTCAACCACTGACTTATTGCTCACTATATAGTGGCCGCTTTAGTTATCCACGCCCTTATCCTCTCCCTCCAAAACTTTCCAAACGACGTCCAACACATACCTCTATATTATCATATCGAGCGCATATTTCCCCCCTTTTTCCATGGTTTAGGGTTTGGGTCTGGGTTAGGGTTAGGGTTTAGGTTTTGTTTCTGTGATCCGTGCTCAAAGTTCAAGCCCTCTCCACTCCGAGGGTTTCTCAATCGGCTTTTAATCTTGAGCAAAAGTGAGAGAATCTGCAGCAATGGCGAGGTACAGGAGCCGTAGCAGAAGCTACAGCCCTCGCCGGCGGAGCCGAACTCCGCCACGCGGTCGCAAGCGATACGAAGATGAGCCTCGCGATCGCTATCGAGAAGGCAGATCCTACAGAGACCGTCGCTCCCCTGCTCCTTCTGGTTTGCTGGTCCGCAATCTCCCCCTTGACGCAAGGTATTTTCCTTTCTTCTTCAAGTCTTTTTCTCAATAGAAAATTTTGTATTATTATCCCTGTTTGTGGTGTCCGATCATCGTAATATTATTTCTCTTCAAATTTCAACTCTTAACTATTTTCTAAACTCTCAATGTAATCAGCGAATACTCCACTGTTAAAGAATGAAATGTTTGAGACTTTGAACTACGATGTGCAGGACAGAAGACCTGAGGATTCCATTCGAGCGATATGGTCCCGTGAAGGATGTTTATCTACCAAAGAACTACTATACCGGGTATGTTTTTCGTCTGCACTATATTTGTGCTGGCTGTTGGTTGCTTATTGTGTGTCTTTCATTGGTTGATTTGATTGATTTTATCTGTTTGATCAAGAGTCACACTTTGAATGATTTGCTTTCTCAAGGTAAGTTTGTTGAAAACTTGATTGGGAGATTAATATACTTATATTATAGTTCTCAGTTCATATACGCCGTTAAGTTAAGTTACTTGTAGCAAGTGCCTAGAGATGTATCTAGTTGCTGTCCTTATGTTTTGTTTCGTAATACAGCAACACATTCATTGTTTTGTAGGTTTTATGCTTAAAATCAATGAACAATGGTTTCGCCGCTCACTACTATATCTCTTTGTACACAGATCATTTATGAGTTCTCAAGTAACATTAAAGATTATTTCCCAGAGTCGAAAGCATGTCTAATATTGAAATATTGGTTAGAAAATCTGAATAAAAGACACTTTAAGTCATGGCATATTCAAGAATATAAGAATATAGATGAGTTTGGTGCTACATATCTATTGTAATGTTTGTGTGGTAATGTTTATGTGTGTGAATGTGTGTACGTGTGCATGTTGAAAACGGTATAATTCATTAAGCAAATATTTTCGTGAAAAGGGAAAATTGTTTATTTTTTGTTGACATTGTGGTCCAAGTTCTTGATACAGTTAATTTGAGGGAGTGAATCATGTTTTTTTTTTTCTTTTTTTGTACGCATAGGGAGCCACGGGGCTTTGGATTTGTGAAGTACCGTTATGCTGAAGATGCTGCAGAAGCAAAACAACAACTGAACCATACAATTATCGGTGGACGTGAAATACGAATTGTGTTTGCTGAGGAGAACAGAAAAACGCCTCAAGAAATGCGTGTAACTTCCCGTACAAGGTATAACAACGTTTCAGTTATTTTGAATTTTCCAGTAAGGCCTTTTTGGTGTCTGGAATCTTCTTTGAAATTGTGATAAACTGTTTACCTTATCAAGCGCTTGCTGACTCTGTTTTACATTCCTACCCTGTACACCTAAAAAAAGTGGTAGATATGGAGGAAGCAGAAGGAGAACTCCTCCAAGGTCTCCTAGACGCCGATACCGCTGTTAGTTTGAGCCTTCACTTCTGCAATCAATTTATTTTTGTGAAGTTGGAAAAGTATTATTTGTAGTTCTTTTGTGAAAAGAACTGTTTGTTGCTTTAAATTTTTGCTAAATTATCTAAACTTATTTTTACTCGTCACAGCTTACTCAAGGTCACCTACACCAGCTAGGCATGACTCAAGGTTTGGATTTTATCTCTCAGAAGACTTTCCATTAAAAATTGGGGATTGTTGTTGTTTTTGTCATTCTTAATACTTTCATGCTATATGTCACCTCCTAAAAAAAAAAATAACTTAAATGCTATATGCACTTAAAAAGAAATTCAGTGCTACATGCTTGGAGTACTATTATGGTTCTTTTAATCTTTTTGGTGCCATGGGGTATGCACAACTGCTTTGTTATAATCCTCTGCATATTCTATTTGTTCATTTCATTTGTTGTGGTCAGGCAAAAGTTTTGAGTTGATGAATTATTATTGGATTCTCAGTATCCACCTATAAAAAAAATTGGATTCTTAGTATACATTGTGCCTTTCTTTGTTATATATGGCAGTAAAGATTCATGGCACAATGCCTATGTTTCTCCTATATGCCTAGAACTTATATGACATTGCCCGATAAAACATGAACAAGTTGTTTAGAACATCGTGGGTAGATAGAATTCCAAAAAATGTTATTATTGCCCGTGCGAGAATAGTCAACTCCAATTAACAAAGCCATACATCTGACCAACGGTGTTGCTTTCATTGTCCATTTGCCATAACCCTTGTCCCATCTCTATGCTCTGGGTTTGCTATGTAAGGCAGAAAACTAATGGATGCTACTACTGCTTTGGCTATGTAATGCAGTATGTCAAATGCATTGAGTATACATTTAAATTTATACTTGTAATGTGAGCTTAAAATTTTAGTACACGTTTGGTTTAAAACATTTGTAGAATATTTTTAGCTTCCAATTCAACCATCTCTTAAACACCAAAACTATTTTTTTATCTTCTGTAAAAAAAAACTCTCATCTAACCAGGTGTGTCAATTTCTATGAACCCCCCCACACCAAAAAAAAAAAAAACTAAACACAAAGGTTTAAGCTTAAAAAATCGCATCTCGCTAAACTTTTTCCAAACATATGCTCGATTGACCTCACCACTTTCACAATCAAATGTCTCAAGAACTGAAATTTCCAACTAGCATTCCCAAATGTTAGTCCTATTTGGGCAGACTGGTTTCATTTGGTAAGAGAAAGGATCATAGGTAAACACTTGCAGGATGTCTTTTTTCATAGATGATTGATTTGATACATAATTTTATTTCCAAACCATATTGAGAATCAGTATACAGGTTTAATTTTGAACTGCTATAATTAAGATCACTGATTATTAGCAATAATGACACAAAACTAATGCTAATGCTAGTCTATTTGATGTTTGAAAGCTATTTCCTGATGCCTTCTATGTTTGGCAATTTGTTATCCTGTTATGTTTTTCTCTGTATTATTTTCTTTTGTTATTATTTCTTGGTGAATTTTATAGTTTTGTAGTACTTCCTAAGGAGAGATTCTTTTTTATATCTTCACAACAATGATGGCATATGTACTGAAGTTGCGAAATGGTTAATATAAGGGATTTTGTCAAATGAGGATTGCAGTTTTTTTTTCCTTCCCTTTTGGTGCGAGATTGTGAAAATCCTGCTGGTTTACTTTTGGGATCTTGGAAAAATTTTAATTCACTTACCAAGAGAAGAAATCTCTGAAAGTTGAACCCTTGATGAATTCCTATGTTGTGTCTTTTGCCATAAGGAGTTTGTTGTCTCTTGGACATAATGTAGCACATGTTGCAATGAATAATATCTGCTGGTGCCCTTTTTATGCAGACATTAAAGTGAAAAGGGAGACTTCAAAGACTTCGGGATTAATAAAAGATTAACTAGAAAAGAGAGCTCAAAGTGATGGGAAACTTGCTTACATTTCTATCAAATTCGATCAATAGACTTATCTATAATCTCGTCTTCATCAGCTATTTTGTACACAACTTGCATGGGCTTGCTTTCCTCCGAATTTTGGTTTGTGAGGCTTGCTATCGTTGAATGAACTCGACTAAGATAAATCGGTGCAAGAGATGATTCTATCACAAAAATACTTTATATTTTCCTTATTTAAGCTGCTCAAGTAATTTTCTTTTCATAAGAAATTTGTTGTGTTTGATATCTTGTTTTGCATATACCATCCAGTTAAGAAAGAAACATTGAGCCTATATTTGGCCAAAGAAAGAAATCATCTTCAAAGAAGGGAAGCAATTCAAAGTTTTTACTGGTAGAGATATGATGACATTGTCCAAGAAAAAGATAGTTTGAGGTTTTAGAAAGTTGGGGCCAAGAGAGCTATGAAGTTATCAGATGCTGTTCACCCAGTGCATCATTATAGAGCTTAACTGTCACTGTTTGGATCCAAGTGTCATATTTTTGTTCAGAAATCTTGGGGAAGGTGCAGGTAAAGGTCATATTTTGATCAGTTAGATTTTGCTGAGGATGTGAGTGAAAACCTTCTATCTAAAAGCAAAGTATCTAATTTTGATTCCGATGACGAACTCTGCTGAACTAATTTTGTTTATGGAGCTTTATGGTTTGTGAGTTGGACTTCTATCTGTTTGTGAAAAATAGAGATGCTTCTAATTTGGTGTGATTTTTCAGTAAGATATATTTATATATATATATATATCTGTTTTTTGTCCCATGTGCTGATTTATATGCTTTTTTTTCTTCTTATTTTGTTTTATTTTTTAAGTATCTTTCGTTCCTTGCCATTGAGACAGGGACCGTGGGGCTAGGGATGATTATCGTTCTCCAGTGCATTCTAGGTCAATTTCACGGTCTCCTCCACGCGATGAGAGGGACTATAGAAGGTCCCCGAGTCCAAGGGAAAATGGTCGGAGTCCTCGTGCTGCAAGAGATTATGCACCGAGCAGGTCACTGAGTCCAAGGGGTCATGATCGCAGTCCTTCAAGATCTCGGTCACGATCGTACAGGTAGAATGTTTTTCTGTTTGTATTCATGATCAGCTTCTGTATGAACTGGTATTGAAATACATTTTAGTGCCATCTAAAGCACATCGTACAATCATTATCATTATTATCTGTGGGGCTAGGGATGATTCAACGTATTGGATCTTTCAAGGTCCCATCGGCGAGAATGGTATGGGTTGGTGATGATGGGTAATTGAAGATTAGCCCCCTAGAGAGAGAACTTTCCTTTTATCAATTTTGCATTGGTTAATTGAGAAGAAAAGTGACCGTTCCTTTGATTCTTACTATGCAGTCCTCGCTGATGGCCTTTGCATGTTGCTGGTCATGTGGTGCTCTTCACAGGATCAGAGCGTATTTAGCGCCATTAATTTGGCTGGACAACGACTGCGTTTTTGTATTCTGTAAAGAGCACAAATATTGTGGATATGACTGTTACTGCACAGATGTGTTTTGTCGAATTGAGTCCGTTTTGTTTGTTAGTTAACTGGGTGCTTGTAATTTTTGGAGGATCGTTTGTATGGTTGGTTTAGTTCTTTAGGATTTGTTCCGCGTGCTTTTGGGGTTTGCTAAAATGGCATTTGACCTAGTTACCGTTAGTAACTACGTGGGAGTAGGTTATTTGTAGTACAATTTGCATACTCTGGTTGCTTGTTTTTAAGTTGTTTTTTTTTTTATCTGCGTAGAATATTTCTGACTGCAATTAATTCCCTGTGGGCTGGTGCTTGCCACCTGTCCTATGAATGATAGATGTGTGGCCGTGATAGGGAATGCTAGTTGAAATAATGGGATACACATTTCCACCTGACTTTTTAAATAAATAAAAAATTCAAGATAATATATAACAGTATTACTAAAAAGAAAATTATGAGGGGTAGGGGTCAGCATATAGCAGAAGAGATTTTAGAAGTCTGGGGAAATTTCATGTTAAAAAGCTCTGGTTCGGTCTTAATGGTATTTGGCGTGAATAAGTTGTGCTGTTAATAGGTGTTGAGAACTTCAGATGGTGGCTCGAAATCACGGAAGGTTTCCACTAATACATTCTCTGCATTGTCGGACAAGAGATGAGGGTATGAACTATGAACTATGAACTATGGTTAACAATAACTAAAGAGAAGGTTGATCCCGCAATGGGGGTGAGATCTTAGGAGCTTCAGAAAAAAAAAAAAAAAAAAAAAAAAAGAAAGATGGTAGTGATAATCGGTTGGATTGTTTTGTTTAGACAGTTGTTACATAGAGGGTGTCACGTTACCTTCACACTGAAATCTCACTATCACTGTAGCGAGAAACACTACCTCGTCCTTGCGATTTGAGGTCGATATAGTAATGATGTAGCTGCTCGTTTTCCATCCCCCCCCTCTTTTTTTTTTTTTTTTTTTTTTTTTAATTATTTGTTCTGAGAAATTATAATTTCCTGAAAACTAGCATTTGTTTTTAAAGACAAGGTGCACTACTACCCTATAGCTACTGGCTGTTGGGTACCAGAACCTTCTTATTATAATTCTCCAATAGTTTTGGTGACTTCCTGGTAGATTATCATCAGAAGTACTTCTGATGTCCTAGTACTTCTGGTGCACGCTCCTGTCCTTGTAAACCATTCGCTCACTCTCTCATCAAGGAAAATAATTTTTTTTTATTATTATTTTTTTAAATGCTTCCGGAACAGAAACAGAAGGGAAAAAAAAGTCTGTCAATTACATTTTAGAAAATGGATGGTCATTCATCAATAATTATGCTCGAAAAGAAGGCAACGTCGTCCAGACCTGGAAGCATTTCCTACGGAAAATTTGAACAGTGAACATGCAAAATGGGTGACAATCTCCACGCCGAAAAACATGCTCAATTAAAACTGTATGCAACAACAGTACTTGCTCAATGCAAACTGCCGATGTTATTGTGACCGCGGGATTGGCTTGTCTCATTCCAAAGGACATGCTTTCTCAAATGCTTGCTGCTCTTTGCGACATAAATCAAACTCATTTGTGTTGTAATACATGCATCCAACATATGCATCCATCTCTTTTGTGCACCTCTGGTGAAGATCTTTCAGCCTGCAGGGCGGCCAAAAATCAGATCATTTGGAAATGATGCGCACGAATGATGAACCAAAAAGTCTAAAAAGGTTTCATACTAATGTTTTAACATATTTCTTCCCAGCAAATACTATAAATTATCAAGAACCATAAACAAATATTCAAATTCTCTTGGGGATTATGCAACCTGAACAAACTATGTAATTTTACCCATATGGATGTCTAAAAACAAACACGTAGTTACAGTACTAACAAATTATAGCCGAATATATACTAGGCTGAAAGAAGGCTCAGTACAAAGGTTGTCTCGTCCTTTATAATAAACAAGCATGAGGAAAAGAGGGAAACATTTTAACATGCTAGTCCAGCATACAAAAGAAGCTTGATGATGAATAGTTGGATAAATCATTTGTAGACATACCCTTCACGGGCATAGAGGAAAAACCAGGGAAGTGTCTGACTCCCTAAATTATGTTGCTTCAAGATTCAGAATTGAGCTTCATATGGTAAGCTATCAAATTATTTGATGAACTACAAAAGTAATTCACCCTCGTAAGCCTACAGATTACTTTATTGTATGTCACTGTCATAATAGTAAATGATCGAGTACCATTCGAGTAGGATGTGTGTGACACACGATAGATCAACCTCCTGGCCCATATGGATGAAAGTAATGCAAGCTTTTCAGTCAAAGGGGATTCTAACTTTCTTTTCCAATTTTTTTTTTCCATATTGTAATTTGGTGGGTGCACCGATGACATACACCATTCACCTGCTTGCGATGTTGGGGAGGGGAAATTTTCATTTTGCAACCCCAACTATGCATTTTTTTCAAATTAAATCACAAAAATCCAAAACCAATTGACAGCAAAAGGACCATTTTTTTTTTATAATTAATAAAAGGACCATTTTGTAACAGATCACTGAGGAAATACAATTAGTAGTAAGAATAACCTTGGCAACTGAGCATGGTTTCATTAAATTACAAAAGGAGCAAAGACAAAAAAGTTTCGCTGCTTCCAAGCTTGGTGTATCAACATACTACTTGTTGTGTGACCAACTTCAGTGGGGTGTTGGATGTATCAAAAAACAAACTTGCAAATATATCTTCAAGGCATAATGGATTAAAAAAGAACCCTAGAATCGTTGAAGTGGTTTTAAAACAGATTCAAATATCCAACAGCATAGATGAGATTTGATATTTTTTTTTCAAATGAAAGGCACCGAAGGCAAAATAAGTTTAAGATTTTCTTCAAGAGTTATGTAACAATTTATGTCACCAATTAATGCTGATAACAACCCACCCATGGGTAGCACAAGTGGCAAGGGCGAACTTGTGTGCATGAGCCCCATGTCATAGGTTTGATTCTCCCTGGGATCAAACTACGGTTTAAGTGGGATGCCATGGCGGTGGGTTGCTGTGCTAGTCTCCCTGGGGGTTAGGTTCCATGGGTGAGAATGAGCCTTATAAGAGTCAAGTGGTACAAACCTAAATATCGAAACGCAGTAAATGGTATATTAACAAAATATTTCTACTGCTTTAAAACAAGAATCCTCGCATTGAAATGTTGCCTAGACCAAAGAACTTCAACAGAAAGAAACAAAACAATTGCTAAAAGAAAATCCACATTCAGAGTTCAACTTAGAATGATATTTCAGCAGAGAAAACCCAATCTCCACTTAATTGCCACGAATCCCGAAGAAAGTCTAATAGTTTAACAAAGCTGAAACTCTCAAATATTTCTGGTCTTTCTAGTTTCTATTTTCTTTGATAGGTAATCGAAAAAACATCATTTCTTCTTTAACATTTTACTTCATCCTACAGTCTCAAATTTTAAAAATGTAACTACTCAATACGTGGATTTCCTTTCTTCTTTAACATTTACCCAGAGACCAAACAGAACACAAATTGAGATATAAAGGGACGCAAATCAAATCAAATCAAATGAAAAGAGTAAACAAAATCATAAGAGAGCATTACAGGCCAAGGACGCAGCGAGTGACTTGGTGGCCTTTGTCGAGGCATTTCTCGGGGTTAGGATCCTGCTTCTTGCACTTGAGGAAGGCCACGTTCTCCGCTTGGCATCTGAGCGATATGTGCTTGGATGACGATGTCAGAACTGCCGATGTCGGGATCGGATCTCCCGATGCATCAATTGCGCTCGCCATATCCTATTCCGATTAATCTGTAGGCATACTAGAAATCAAAGCCCTGACAAACAACTTACATTTCTGTTTGGCTATCGAGAAAAGAAAAGGAAAATCTAGGAATTTTTCGGAGTCTGAAACTGTCGTTTTACCTGTTAGTATGTCCTGAACGGGTTTTCTCTACTGAGAAACAACGCCGGGGAGGGAGGAAAAGGGAAGAAAAACGAGAGCTTTGGAATTAGAGGGCACTGTGTTGTGTGTCTGTGAGAGCCGAAAGAAGGTAGAATGTGCTAACGTGCACCCCGAGTCGATGGGTGTAAAAAAAACTGGTGAACCAATCCGGACCCGCGGGTTTGGTCCGGTATCAAGTTTAGTTTGATCCGATATTGATTTTATTTTTTTTAAAACTAAGTCAAAACTAATACAGTAATACTATATCACTATATATTATAATATATAACTATAGTTTATAATACAATTATAATAAATATTATAATATATTATCACTATAGTATTATATATTATATATTATATAATATATAATATAGCATATTAAAACCGAAAAACCAGACCGAAACCGATAAAACCTGAAGTATCGGTTTATGGGGATAACGGGTGCTGAATCGATTTTTAAAAATATAAAACCGGTGTTTCGGTCCCAAATTTTGTAAAAAATCGGACCAGTTACACCTCTAACCCTAAGTTGCACATGTAGTAATATTTATGAACTTTTGAGGCCATTTTTGTCATATTGTCCTTTTATTATTATTAGGGGTGATAAACGGTCCGGTCGGACCGACCGTTTCGGTCCGGACAAGACCGGACCAAGACTTAGACCGGTTCGGTCCGGTCCACATTTTAGAGGACCGAAAAGTTTCGGTACGGTCCACGGTCTAAGATTTTTTCGGACCGGACCGGACCGAATGAAAAAAAAAATTATATATATTTTATATATAATAATTATACAATTAACAATATAAAATTTTAAATATATTATTAATACTTGTTAATATTCTATAAATTAACAATATTTTATATATATCTTCATTTAACCTATCACTATTAACATTATAAAATTTTAAATATGTTATTAACACTTGTTAATATTCTATGAATTAACTAATATATAATATCAATTAGTTAATTATATAGTAATTATATAAATTAATAATATAATTTTCATCTAATTTATTATCATTGACCATATAAAATATTTTTTTTATTGAGTTTGTTACATAATCCACATTAATAAGTCATTTAATTTAATTTAGTATTTTAAATAATTTTTTTTATTAATTATTTAAAAAAAAAAAAAAATTAGGCCGGACAAACCGGACCGGACCGATAACAATTGGTCCAGTCCGGTCCCTTTGGGTGTTCGGTTCGATCCGGTCCAGAAAAATTATGGACTAAAAATATTCGGTCCATCGCCGGACCGGATCATTTGTAGCCCTAATTATTATTATTTTTTAAAATGTACCACTAACTGTTACTGCAAAGTTAGGCCCGATGATTATCTCATCTAGTCTCTACGGATGAGATAATTTTGTCTATTCAAATGGTTGATTTTATATCTTTACTTTATCTGTAAATTTTCAAACTCAACTCATTATTTTTTGAAATAAGCAGTAAAAAGAATTTCACACAATAAAAAAATTCTTTTGTGATTAAAATAAAATAATCAATAAGTCATTATTAGAATAATATATTTTCACCAAAAAAATTGATAATTTTGTGAGTATTGAATAGAAGTGCATTTTAGAGTTTTATTAGAAAGTTCGAAAATAATAAATTATTTAAAACAAATCTACAACATAATTCATATACTTATTTATTACAATCATTAAAATTATTATAATTTATAATTAGAATAAAAAATGACGAATTTCTTATATATAGAAAAATAAATAGATAAAAATATCTTTTACAAAAAAGAAATTATAAATTTAGGTCAACAGCTTCCCAATATATTTTGGGATTTAAATTATTTTTTAAAATGATAATATCTTAAGAATAATATCTTTTAAAAAAGAGAAATTAGTTTTTGGAATTATACAGTAATTTCAGCCAACAACTTCCCAATATATTTTGAAATTTAAATTTATTTATGATAGATTTTTTAATTACACATAAATATTATTTTTTGATTAATATATTCATAATTATTACTCAATCATTGGTGGGACCTACCCTTTTATCAAATAGTGTTTCTACACCCACACAAAAGGGATCCCGACTGGAATCCCGTTTAGTGTTTTCCTTTCTCTCTCTCTTTTTTTATGCAATTTTTTTTATCATTTTTAAATATATTTTTAAAAAAATTCACAACATCAATAAAAAATACTTATTTAATCATTAAGTAAAAAAGAAACCAGTCAGGATCCCAGTTGGTAATACCCAGTTGTGGTTTTAGTATTTTCCTTTATCAAATCCTAAAAAGTTAAAACTATCTCATCTCATCTCACTATTCAAACATACATTTTTTTTACAAACTATCTTATCTCATCTTAATTAAAAAAATCTCACTACTATTTAAAATATCTCATATCATCTCAACTGAATTATGTATCCAAATCGGGCCTTAATTTTGAATTTTTGGTGCCGAAATGTTAATCGGTTCACTTTAAGATTTTTTTTTCCTAACAATTAAACTTTATTCAAATTGAAACCATCAAATAAAGGTGTAACCGGTTCAATTTTGGATATATTTTAGAATTGAACCAGTATACACTGATTTTGAGATTTGAATAATAGATATCGATACCGCAACGGTTACACTCCTAAACCGGTACTTCCGATTTTACCGATTTCAGTCTGGCTTTTCCGATTTTAGTATAATATTACTGGATTTATGTAGTTAGTATAACTATATTAGTGATATATAGGGGATTATATAGTGATATAATACTAGTAGTTATACTTATCAAAAAAATATTAGTAGTTATACTAATACTATAGTGATTTATATAGTTATTTATATATAGTGGATTACTAACAATATTAGTATTAGTGTATATATATATATATATATAATAGTATCATATAGTGATATAGTATTTGATTATGTATGTTAGTAATAATATGTTAGTGTCTAATTTTTTTATATATTTGATTATATATATTAGTGATAATATGCTTGGTTACATATATGTTAGTGATAACATGATGTTACATATTCTTTTTATATGTGTACATAATCAAATGTACATATATGTATTTATCCTTAATATATATTTATAGTTTATATTAATAACATATGATCAATTATACATGTTTAAGATTAAAATTTTATGTTATATTAATTTATTTTATAAAATTAATTTTTTTAATAATAATGTTATATCAAATGTTATACTAAGAAGCAGAAAACAAATGTTATACTAAGATTTATAAGATTAATTGAATGGTATATAAAATGTTATATTAATTTTATATTATTAGATTATTATTATACTTGAATAATAGTATTTTTTTTAATGTTCTATTAATTAACAATTTATCATATAATATAAAAAAGATTTTATATAATATAAAAATTGAAATATATATATGAATCAGTCTGGTCCATTGTTAGAAAAAAAGAAAATTGAAACCGACCCGGTTTTGATTGGTTTTGAAAAAAATAAAATCGGTACCAGACCAAACCAGTTTTGAACCCCATTGGTTTGGTCCGATTCTTCGATGAGCCTGTTCTTTTTTTCACTCCTACCACCAAATACAAAATACAATGAAAGTCATCTGTCAAACCATTGATGTACAAGCCAATACAACTTAATTAAGGCACAACATCTAATAGAACCCAATTAAAAATAACATACGGACAAGTGTTCCACCATTTAAGGGTATCGATGATGTTACGAGCATATCGCGCTAACATAAATGCAGCTTCATTATCATATTATCCTACACATGAAATTGCAAATTCAGGAAAAAGATAGAAAATACTCTATATTTCTATAATTAAAGGCCCATATGGTGAGAAAGATACATTTCCAGATTTAATAACTTCAACATTCCATGAGTCACCTTCTGTGATTAAGCTACAAAAACCCATGCCTAACACCACTTTCAAACCACTCAATGCTGCCAAAGATTCAATCACATCCACCTCATAGACACCCACTTCCTTTCTATTTAGAGCAAACAACACCCTTCTAGCATCATTTCTAAGAATAATACCAACCCCAGTAGTAGCCTCATCCTTAAACAAAACCTTATCAAAATTCACTTTGGCCTTATCATGAGGAGGGGGTTCTACAATAGTACTTTCTAATCTGCTCAGCTGTATAAGATTGAAAAATATTTCTAATCAAATCTTCATTCCACGTTTTGGAAAAAAAGTTAAATAACATATTAACAGTGACATTCAAGAGTAATAGTTGAGAAGACTGAGAACTAAAAGGATCCAAACTTGCTAAAACTCAACGATCTGTCAATACATTAATGTTTTCCCTAGTCCCAACTCGCCATTTACATCATTTGAATAAGATAATCTTTCGTTGTGAAAATGCTTCTCCAAATGTAAGAGAGGTGATATCCAAGTTGTGACTGTAAAAAAGTTGTTTTGAGAAAATGTTTAGCTTTAAAAACCCTGAACAATAAAGAATCAGAATTATGTAATAATCCACAGCCTTGTTTTAGTAAGCAAGGACAAATTAACAGTTTCCAAGTTACAAAAACTCATACCACCAATCAACTTAGAGTTACATTTGTTTCCAACTAACCCAATGAACTTTACGCTTAGACCCACGTTGTCCCCACCAAAATCTAGCAAACATACTTTCCAATTTCCTGCAAAAAGACTTTGGTAGTTGAAAACAACTCATGGTGTATGTAGGCAATGCTTGCGCCACTACCTTAATGAGAATTTCACGACTAGCTTGTGATAGAAGTTTCTCATTCCACTGTTATAATTTGTTCCAAACTCTTGATTTTAGATCCTAGCAAGAAAAAATAGATGATATAGGCACACCATTAAGGAGTATTTGATAAAAAACTGAAGATAGACATGATAGAATAAAATAAACAAACTTAGAATCCAAACCCAACCGAAGCATCACATTTTCAATAAATTTCCATTCTATCCTATCATAAGCTTTACTCATATCCAGTTTAATAGACATAACACCTGTTTTACCCCTCATTTTTCTTAGGGAATGGACAATCTCATAAGCAAGAAAAATATTATCCATGATAAGTCGCCCCGAGACAAAAACACATTGAGTAGGGGAAATAACTTGGGATAAAATAATTTTCAACTTATTAGCAATCATCTTCGCCATTATCTTGTAAACCACATTACACAAACTAATATGTCTGAAATCTTAAATTTTTTTAGATGTTCTCTTCTTCTGGATAAGGATTGAATAAGTTGTGTTAAAAGCATGTGGAATGCGACCTTGATTCAAATGTTCTAGCCAAATTAGTCATCAAAACCATCCAAATAAGATGGTTTTAGATGAAAGTTGAAAGTTGAATAAAATATTGTTAGAATATTATTTTTTAATATTATTATTATTTTGAGATTTGAAAAAGTTAAATTTTTTTATTATATTTTGTGTGAAAATTTAAAAAGGTTGTAATAATAAAATAAGATGAGATGAAAATGTTTCTGTATACAAACAGGACCTAAGTCTTCTTATTCTTCTTGGAGTTGAACTTGGAGACAAGGAGTTTGAGCTTGATGGAGAAGTTGGAGATGATTGTGAATTAGCAATAGAAGATATATCTTGCAGAGCTTCAATAACATCTTTAACTTTATCTTATTGATTCTCAAATAAATTGCCGTATATAACACTTCACCCCAAAAGGATTTAGGTAACCTCTTCTTATGAAGTATAGACTTTGCTATCTTAACAATGATTTTATTTTTTCTTTTTGCTACTCCGTTTTATTGTGGAGTGTATCCAACCGTTAATTACTTCTCCATGCCAATATCTTCACAAAACTTTCAAAATTCAAGGGAGTTGTACTCACCACCTCTATCACTTCTCAACACTTTCATAAAGCACTTTTTCTCTCAACATACTTTTTGGTTTTTTTGAAAATGGAGAAAACATCCGACTTTTGCTTCAAGAAATACACTCACGTCATTCTTGTAAAATCATCAATAAAAATTATAAAATATTTGTTACCTCCATGAGTTGGTGTTGACATAGGCCTACACACATCAGTATGGACAAGCTCCAATGATGCTTTAGTTCTCCATGCTTTCTCCTTGCGAAGTAACTCTTCGTGGTGCTTGCCAAGTGCATAACCCTCACAAACCTCTTGCACTTCTTGTATAGTTGGCAACCTATACACCATGTTCTTTTATTAGAGAGTCCTCAAATTTTGAAAATTAAGTGCCGAAGTCTTATATGCCAAAGCCATGACTATTCAACCACATCCATCTTTAAAGTCATATTATTGGAATACGGGAAAGTAAAAGAAAGTTTCTATTATTCTCAATCTTGATTGTTGTCACAACTTGTTTTCTCTCCCATTTGTCATAAATCTTGCAAAAACCTCATTTAGAGTGAAGAGAGTATCTATGCTCTATAAGTTGCCCGACACTTAATAAGTTTTGCTCCAAATCTGAAACTAACAATACATCCCGAATGTACTTGGTGCCCTTCTTTGTCTCTATAGCAATTATATATTTTCCCTTTGCTTGAATTAAGGAACCATTTTCCATCTTGACTTGAAAATTTAAGGAAATATCAACCTCAACAAAAATATTTTCACCGACGGTCACGTGATTGCTACACCCACTATCAAGAAACCACACATCATTATTTTGCTCGGATGCCGCTTGACAAGCATAGAATAAGTTTGCTTCACCTTCTTGCTCTTCGGAAAAATTATTTGCTCATTATTTTTTAACCGAAAATATTTTTTAATATGTCAAAAATTTTTACAATTGTAACATTGTGGTTTATCCCGGAACTAACAATCTTTATCAACATGACTACTTCTTTTACAAATTCCACATTTTTGTTGAAAGGACTAGACATTTCCACTTCTCGCAAAATTATTCATTTCTCTTCTTCTTCCATTCTTCATCTTCCTCTTCCATGTCTTCCACCTCTAGAGGACTCACTTTTAATTGTTTTTTGAATTTTTGAATTAATATTAAGCTTAGATTGGAAGACACTTTCAACTGATTTTTCGTAACGCCTACTCAACCTTTGCCCAGTTTAATTGAATCCATCAACTCTTCAATACTCAACTTGTCAATTCCTTTAGTTTCTTCAATAACGACAACAATGGAATCAAATTTCTCTGGCTAATTAATTAATATTACTCAACAATTATTTGATCTGAAATATTTTCTCCGTACGTCTTCATTTGATTCACAACTTCCTTAAGTTAAAAAAAAAAAAATACTATTTCAACAACTTCATTTCTTTCATCCTCATATTTTCAAACCTCATATTTTCAAAGTCTCTTCTTAAGAATTGAAATTTTATAATTCTTACCTTCAATGTATCTCTCCAAGCATCCTTTCCTTTGATTGCATTGATAATCATTGGGAAAATTGTGTTGGCAACACTTTGTTGAATTAAGGTTAAAGCTTTTGCATCTTTCTTTCTATGCTTATTCAATTGTTGTTTTTGAGCATCCGTCAATGTTGTGGCATCTAACAGTTCTTCATATCCATCATCTACATATTCCAAAAAATAATATGAAAGAAAAATAGTTATTATCTTCACATAACAAAAATCATAATTTTCTCCAACGAAAAGAGGAAATGATGGTTGTTGGGCTCCCATTTTTTGATTACTTGTACTTGCCATTGTTGTTATCTTCTTCAGACTGGACTTGTTTTCCCGCTATAAATCTTCATGTCGAGCCACTTCTTGATTCGAACCTTACTCTTAATACCGCTATCTTGGCATATGAAATGAGATAAATAGATTTTTGTTTAAGGGAAATTTTTGTCTAATACATGGAATATGTACTATTCTTTATACAATTTTTTTATTTGAATCTTACCTCAAAATGACTCCATAAAAATATTACATTTAACGTAGTAAATGTTTCAATTATAAGAAATTTGTTTCTATAATCTTAAGATATGTAAATTTGGCGCATATTTATAAACAATTGGGGTAAATTTACGACCCACTTGAAAAACTTACTTTTTATGATAGTTACATTTTTTTAAAAGAAAGTGCACAAGACTGAAATACTTTGAACTAGATCTAACATTACTCTTACAATAACATTATTTTAAGGCTTCTATACCACACACCATTCACATGACATAATTTACTTTAGAAGATGATTTTTAAAATTTGAATTATATAAATCAAATTATGCCATGTGGATGATGTATCGTGTAGAGACCTTAAAATAATGTTTCTATTGCTCTTAACTGTAATATATTTTCATTTTGTTTCATTGTCTAACTTGATGGTTAAAAAACTTGATAAAGTTAAACAAAATTTATCTATTTATTTTTTATTTCCATAAATTTTCAGAGCGATAGTACAAGTATCAAAGTGTAAACCAGGCGCATCCCTTTAATTTCACGTTCTAGGTTTTTTTTGAAGTTTCTTTCCCCTTCTATCTTCCAAAGGTAAGGTTTTTGGCATAAGAATTCAAGGTAGGTTTGAAATTTTCCATTCATTTTCCTCTTCTTTGCATTATTGTTTTCTTTGTTTATGTTTAGGTCTTGTTGTCATGGTTTTCCTTTTTTAATCAAAATTGACAAAAAGAAAGAGCAATATATAGAAATCAAAGAAATAAAAAAGGAAGAGCAATATATAGAAATCAAAAAGTTACTTATAAGGACTGTTTTCAAGTTAAAATTTATTTTGATTTAAATTTCAAGGAAAGAGAATGCTTCAAGTCTAGTGGTTAATTGCTAGTGGCTTTGGGTAATCGGTGTCAATCGGAGTAGCAGTATACTGGACTCTCGTCTCTGGTATAGTGCTATATATCTTATTTTTTTCAATCCTCCCAACCTAAATAGGCTGTCCATAGGAGCATTTTGTCGAATGGAGGAAGTCCATGTGGACTCTCATCCTGAATCAACTGACTGACTTGGACGACATTAAAATAATTTCATTGTCATGAAGGGACCATAGGCTCAAGATCAGTGTGATCACCACTTTAATTTTGCCCCTATGTCGCGTACTCATGTTAAGGGTCTGGGCTCCTTGCAAAGAGAAATGCCTACAAAAGGTTTCTCCACATATGGCATTCTCATTTTGTTCCAATCCTTGTTGTTTAATCACTTTCCACACCTTACGGAAGGGCTCAAACTTTTACAATCGTCTTACGCTTCATTCCAAGTAACCCCATTGTCTCAGGCTGTAAAGTTCTGATGAAATGAATTCAACTAACATTTTATTGAATTGCTCATGTTGCTTTGGAGGGACCAAGAACATCAGATGGGGGCTTCCCCATATCTTATACATGCTTAAATCTTTCGGGATTATAATTTTTTATTCATTGAAATGATATTTTATCTTTCTTTTTCATTTATTAAATTTACTATTAAGGGCACAACGTGCACTATACGCGTGCCCAGTTGGAAAAATAAATAAATAAAATTGGTAGTAAATGATAAATGAAAAGGTTAGTAGAAAATTTCAAACAAATTTAAAACATGTCATAAAGTTACAAAAGTTAAAGTAAACCTTTAAAAAGTTAACAGAAGTCATAAATTTATACAAGTCAATGTTCTATTTAGGCATATAATTATAACACTGGAAAGTTTCATAACAACAGATTCCGAAACTTTATGTCGTTGTTTCACTGACGAGGCAAATGAAGAGGACGATCAATTTGTTTTGACGCATTTGTCCAAATTGATTTATTTCTACGCCAAGATAGATGATCCATTCTTTTTTTGAAACTTTAGTTGTAATATTTTGTAGATATGGTAGATGATCCTATATAAAATAATGAAAAGATATAAAGAAGTAAAGCGTTAAATGAAGTAGATTTTTCTCAATTAATTAAATGGAGTTAATAAAGTTTTTATAAATAGATTTAAGAATATATATTTTCTAATTTTGTAATTTTTCTCTTTTTTATTAGTGTTTAGACCAAAGTTTTGAATATCGTTTTGGTCAAGGCATTGAAATGAAATATTTCGATACCGATATCGTTTCATGTACCATTTTGAAATAGTTTACACATAAATAAAGGATATATACATATACATGCATAAACTACAAAAGATAAAATTGTTATTCATTTTGTGGTTCATTTTTCTATTTTATGTTTTTTTCTTCTTTGCACCCAACGCGTAGACTAGTCCCTCTCAATCTCTCTACCCCATATGAAGTGTTGAGGCCAAAAATCGAAGAAGAAACAAAAAGAAGTAACTAAAAATACGTACCGATCAAAATGAGACGAAATTCTCATTTCGGCTGAAATTCGATATCTCGGTTGGTACCAGCTGAAACACATTGGTATGACTGAAATTTGTATAGGTACGAAATAAGGGTCTTCTCTATACCAGCTACCCAGCTGGTATGACATATTTCGACCGTATCGACCTGTACGAAATAAAACTCAAAAGTTTGTTTAGATATTTTAGATAGTATAATTTAAATATAAAAGAATGTACGTATTACTAAATTATTATATTATAATATAATTAATGTGAAAAGTTTTATTCAGTAATTAGTTTACCTGGCCTGTATGTTCTGTGAGATCAATGGCTGTACAACTCATTATTTCTTTTACGATTAATCCAAAAACGACATCTGCTATACATCCACACTACCATCATCTACTTCCAAATAAGCTTGAAAATTAAAATTAATAAAATGATTGTTATTGATAAATATTTAGTATTTTCAATTATGATGTAAAAATTTATAATTTAAAATTACGAATTAAGGCCCGATTTGGATACCAAGATGAGATACAAAGTATGACGTGAGGATTTATAATTTAAAATTACGAATTAAGGCCCGGTTTGGATACCCATATGAGATACAAACTATCTCATCTGGATTGTACGGCAAGTCTCATTTGGGTATCCAAACGGCTAATGAGATGTTTTTATTCAATCTGTACATTTTCAGCCTTCATTTGTTTTTTGAAATTAATAACTGATATAAATAGTAAAAAGTCATGTGAACAGTGCAAAAATTGTTATAAATTGTACAATAAATAGTATAAAATTGACATAACAAGCAAAATGAACAGTACAAAATTGACATAAACAATGCAAAACTGACATAAACAGTGTAAGGAACAGTACAAAACTAACATAAACAATACAATAAATAGTACAAAACTGACATAAACAGTTAAAAGTTACTTAAATAGTGAACTTTTTCTTTTTTTCTCATCCCATTTAAAGATCATTCTTCCTCTATGTTCACGCCTCTTCCTTTCTGTCGAAACTAACAATTTTAATTTTTGGTGGAAATCTAAAGTAATTTCAATTAAAAAAAAATATTTTGAGATATAAATATATTTATGGTTTATTTTTTAATTAATTATAAATACTACTTTTTATTAATATATTTATAACTATTATTTAATAATTATAAAATGATTTTCAATCATTAGTGGGACCCATACCTTTCTCAACTCCCAAAAAGTAAAAATTATCTAATCTTATCTCATTATCTAAACACATTTTTTTACAAATAATCTCATCTCATCTTAACTCAAAAATCTTATTACTATTTAAAATATTTCATCTCATCTCATTTCATCTGAATTGCGTAACTAAACGAGACCTAATATATTTACCGTGGTTGTGAGATACTAATGTTCTTGCAATTATAGCACAAAATTTTTTTGTTGTGTTCATATCAAGTTCTTTTATTGCAATTGGCACATGACATATAGTAAAAGAATTGAAGTAAATCAACTACGAACAATTTTTCTCTAATCCAGAATCTTGGTTTCCTTATTAAGGAAAAAGAGATAAATATATAACATGGTTGTTAAAAGTACGTATTTATGAAATTCAATATAATATGAATGCAACAGTAAAAGAATTTAAATATAAAAGAAACAATTCGGTTTTAAGAAATAAAATTATATTTTCATTGGTTGAAGGGATCTCAAAGTGTTAGTAATATCAAAAACGTTTGTTATCGCCTGGACGTTACCACTTGAAGTTGATCATGTTGGTGCATTTAAATTTTTGACAATTATTTATTTTAGTAGCACATCATTTGTCCCCCTAAAAAGCTGAATCAATAATCAAAGTAATGAAATTACTAGTATCAAAACAATAAGAATATTTGTTTAGACAGTATATGATAACAAAAGAAGCAATATATAATTCATATTCTATAGAAATTGTGAATGTAAGAAATTGTTTGAAAAAAAATCACTTATCATGTGCGTAATAAAACCGCAGCAGGAAGAAGATGATCGATAATAAACATACTTGTTGGTTTTGATGATTGAAAAAGACCTACATTATAGATATCTATGAGTAAATATATAGACATATGATAGATAATTAATAAGAAAATTACTGTTAATGAGAAATGTCATTGTAGGAACCAACTCTTATCCAAGTTCTAATAATTATTGGTTTGGTTGCAATAATGTTTGAAATTTGTTCACACTCGTTATGAACAAAGTAGGGGTGAGCAAAACTTCCGACCTCCAAACTCCATCCGAGTTTTAACAAGGCTCCGACTCCGATGGAAAAGGAGTTTGTGAAATTTGGAGTCGTAGTCAGAGTTACTCCGAGTCCAATAGTCGGAGTTTGGAGTCAACTTTAAAAAAAAAATATACACATGATCAAAATGACGTCGTTCCACTTCATAATTAAAGATGTCGTTTTGCAGGCCCTGCTGACATTTTGTCTTGATTAGGTAAGTAAACGACGTCGTTCCACGTTGTTTCATGAAGAAAGGGGGTCCAAAACGCAGGACCCCATTCTTCCGCCCTCACTTTCGCACAACAGTCCCTAGTGAGTCACTTTGGTACAACTAAGTTGAGCTCTGAATAGAGTCTGCAGTCACCTGAAGCTCCCGTCTAGGACTCTGTTGTCACCAGAGTAATTGTAAGAATGATTTGTAACTTCCTCCTCCAATAGATTTGTTGTTCCTCCAAGAAATTATAAAATATGAAATGTGATTTGTAATTCCTTTTGTGAAATGTATATGATTTGTTGTTCATTTCACCAAATGCATGGAATGTCAAGACTTATGCGGGGCATTGTGACTATTTCATATTTGAATGAAATTTATGATATTATTTAATATTTTGGTGCTGTAAATTTAAATTTATTGTGATTTGTAGTTAATTTAAATTTATGGTTTGCAATTTGTAGTTTTATTTAGTTATTGTATTTAAATTTGAGCTTTTAACTTATTTTTTTACAATATGTTAGATTTTTTAAAATTATTAAACATGGGTTAATATTGGTCGATCAGAGTCCATTTTCTCAGTAGGGTAACTAGGCTTGAAAATTTTCATTTTCCATTCCGATCGGATTTTGATCTCCGCCCCAATTAGAGTCAATTTTTAGGTTATAAAAGTTGAAAATATAGAACAAAGCAACCTCACATTGTTAAATATAAAGGTTTTAGGCTATAAAAGTTGAAAATAAAATCAATTTTTTAATAGTGAGAGAATCATAAGACATAATGTAAAATCAATTAAAAAAATTATAAATGTAATTAGAGATGTGTTCAAACTTTTCATCAATAACATACATTTTGAATTGTTGTTTTGCCATGCATGCTGCTAACTTTCTTTAGTGGTTTTATTTCAAAAGCAACAGTTAAAATATCTAATTGATCAAGCTATTTTTTGTTGGTTTGTAAGAAACTACAAGAATATATAAAACAACAAATAATTATATAATGTTTACCTATCTCAGAATTATTGTTCTTATAAATATAGAGTTCGTTGAAAGAGATGATTTTATATTCTGGAGGTTTTAGTGTTGCTTCATCATCTTTGATGTCTTCATTAATTGTTCTGGAATTCAATATCCACTGATATTAATGTGCTTCGATTTTAGATCTATTGATTTTACGTATGCATTACTTATGTAAGAAGAACGGTACAAATGCAATGCATCATTATGTCAATTTTTCTTGAAATACAAAGATAAAAAATATTGATATAAATTTAAATAAATAATTAATTAAATTTGGATAATAAATATTTCAATGGCATTTGTTCACAATAAAACAAGTTTATTTCTTACATTTGTTTGTAAGGAAAACTTTTCAATTTAATGGAATTTATATAAAACAATAAATATATTATGTGTAATACCTTAAGGTCTATTAGCATCAAATTTTGACATATTGCCGGTAAATTTTGCAATGTCCGTTTTGGCAATTTATCTGCAACCACCATCTTCATTTCTCAATTCTTTTCTCAATTCTTTGTAGCCACAGTAATGTCCTTGATGGATGTGTAAATAGTTCGCATGTTTAGTCTATTTACAAATGAGAAAAGAAAACATGTTAGTAACTTAGTACATGTATTTTAAACTTGGAAAATGCTAGATGCCCCGTTGGGGGCTCCCGCTGGACTCTAGTGTTTTTTTATGTGTTTTTTTTAGTTTTTTTTATATAGATATTTTTAATAATTTTAAATATTTTTTTACTTTTTGATTAATGAAGTATTTTTTTTAATGATATTTTAAATTTATTTTATTTTTTAAAAATATTTAAAAGTGTAAAAAAAATCTATATAAAAAATAAATTAAAAAATACACATAGAAAAGTACATGCTAAGCCCAGCGGGGTTGTAGCATGACCCTTTAAACTTTATGCTACAATTATATAAAAAAAAAAATACAATAAACATATAATAGCAACGTAAAAAGGAAATTAATTGTTTACAACAAAAAAAAAATTATTGAATTCAATTACTTACATAAGATTATAATGAATTTGTTAATGTCAACAAATTCATATATACAATTTTTTTTTTTTTTTATGTAATTTTTCTCCTAATCACCAGTTGTTGTCGATCTTATAAGAACTTTCATTGAAACAACAGTTTTGGCTCTTGATAATGCGACATATATTATCCATGAGAAAATACTAGTTGAGACAAATATATTCTAACATAATCTAATGTTTATCCTTGTGATTTATTTATTGTCATTGCAAATTTTAATTTGATAGAAAATTGTGTTATTTTAAATAGAAACCCATTACTTTTTTTGTATTTGGCAAGAATGGAGTTCTAGGTATAAAAATCATTTTCCCACTGTGATAACCAATTGAAAATTTTAAATCAGTGAAAAGGTTGCAACAAATTAACCATGCGCCATTGCATAAACCTTCTAAAAGATTTATATTTCTATGTAGCGTGATAAGACAATTTTTCTTAAACAATAATTCTTGTAGTAGAAGTCCATTTGGTGTTAAAGTATTTATAAAATCTTCCATAATGCTTTGTTCATATGCATTAACTTTTTCATCAAAACTGTAATATCACATCATTTTACTGGGAATGTCTTGAATGAGTATGGCACTTATTTCATCAACTGATTACTTCTTTGGTGGCTCGATTTGTTATTTAGATCACATTATCTGAGTAATTAGAAATATCTTCAAAAATAACATCCAATAAAGAATTTAAAGAATCGATATTGTTGTTGTAAGGAATAAGTATTTCTTTGAGAATTTTGATCTTTTAATCAACAGTAATTGGTGTTGTACCATTGTCAACTTGAATTAAGTAATGAGAGAAATAATGATCTAATCTCACTCTCATATTTTCTGTTAATTTGATTTTCTTCCAATAGGTCATAGTAACACCCCGGTCCCCAATAAAGTCTTTTCAAAATTTTCGAGGAACCGATGTGTTTCTAAACTTGAACTAAAAAAAAACTTTTTTTCTAACAAAACATCTGGTACAAAGATTCCTTATAATACCATCTTTATTAAATACTTAAAATCTAAAAAAGAGTCTGGGGAAACACTTATCTAAAATAATAAAATCTCTTGTACTTGTCAAAATAAATTATTAAACTAAAATCATGAAACTATGTATAACATAAACTGTCTAGACTTGTGTTGCGCTTCCCTGTGTCAAGTCATGTCTTGTAGTCTCATTCTCATAAAGATCATCACATAGGTTAGTTAAAACATAAAACATACAAAAAAAAAAAAGTCGAATACTCAATAAACAACACATCATACAATAAATAAAATAAATATAAGGTTTCTTGAAAAATATGCATAATCATAAATACATATATAAATAACATGAATATGATGAACTTATCTTTCATTTGTCATACACCGTTACCTACTGTTGACTCATGTGAGTTAGTGTTAGTGAATCTAAGTAGATTCCAATTCTGCTCGTAACTGCGAGTTGTGAAATCTATATATAAGGAAGATACACTAGGTGCACTACCAGGATGTATAACCTAGCAATGCAATATGCCCATAACATATGGCACCGTCTTCATAACATAACATAGGCCGTTACGTATCTTATTATCTTATCATTCATACTTGCATACTTGTAATATCATAGATTTCAAATGAAATCTCATTCTTTAATAAAATGTCGTGATACATGTTTCTTCACATGAAATTATGATTTTCTTTTTGAATTATTTTTCATAAATCTTCGATGCATAATTCATTTAATAAAATCATGAATTTTTATAGATATTTTAATTCATAAATCATGAATTTTCATAAAATATTTGATGCATGTTTTGCAACTATTACAAAACTTATGCATAAAATCATGATATTTACAACTTTATCATGACTTGGGTACATAAAAGGGGCTTCCAATTGAGGGTGTACATGTATAATAATTTTATAAAAGACATCGTTTACTGTACATACGTGTAAGGATATGATCATGCTACTTACCTCATAGCATTGGCATTAATCTAATATTTCCGGCATGAAATCGATCACGTGAACTAGAAGAAAAGAGAAAACGTGAAGGATGCTGGTGGACTAGAGGTACCCTGCGTGATTTTGGGTAAGTAGAAACTATACTAGGGCTTGAAGAGGAATGTGAAACACGTAAAGTGCATAGGGCTGAGCATATATATAAGGAGTCGATTTAAGAGTTTTAATGTGAAGATGATTTGTAGAATTGTAAGAGAGTTCTATTGGGACATGGATCCTAGTGGAAGGTGGAGACGTGCATGGCTTCGAGTTTGAAAAGGCAATCAGTTAAAGAGTTTTAACATGAAAATGACTTGTAGAGTTGTATTCCTATTGGAATAGAATGCCGATAAATTCGAGTTCGAGTTGGACTCGATCATGATCATTCAAGAAAAGAACTTGAATTTAAAAATATGATCTAGTAGTTCATATGTATGAATGTAAAAGAAATAGTTTTCATTAAATCAACTGTTTTTGCAAGTGTAGAAACTTTTATTAATTTGTTCTTAACCATCTGAAGAGACAACAGTTAGAAGCAATTTTATTCATATTGTGTTAATAAATATTTACAAGAAATGTGAAAATATGTATTGTATATTTTGTTTAATTCATTACAATCATGCATTATAATTATTGTTTAAAATATGATCAAAACATTAATTACAATTAACTTGCATATACGTCAATAATAACATTTAAGTTATTTCTAAAATAATAACAATAATAACATTTAAGTTATTTCTAAGAAAAGTTATTATTTTGTGGCTAATCACAAAGATAAAGAATTTAAATGAACCAAAAAAAAAAAATTTAAGTATTACTATTTTCTTCAAAGAATAGGATATTATAGAGTTACAATGATGACAATGACAACATATAATAACATTATTAACAAACATATAGAATAAGTCGTTTTAACATGAGAATGAAAAAAACATATTAGAAAGTAGATGACAAATAAAAAAAACGGTGGAAGTGATGGAAACTAACAACAAGCGCAATAAAAAGGAGTGAATCACCAATAGAAGAAACATATGAGTGTCGTTTGGATTCGAAGATGAGTTAAGATGAGTTGAGATAAGTTGTGAATAGTAGTGAGATGAGTTGTGAATAGTAATGAGATTTGTGAGTTAAAGTTAATGAATAGTAATGAATAGTAGTGAGATGAGCTGAGATGAATTGAGATGAGTTGAGATGGGTTGCGAATACAAACCGGGCTCGAAAGAACACATTAAAAAAAGGACACATAATATTTTTATATTTACATTCATTAAATATCACTATATTAAAAACTATAAGAGATTTAGTGAATATGCATATTTAAATTATTAAAGAACTATAATTTTTTACCGGATCAAAATTTATGACTATAGTAATAAAATTATTATTGTTAATTTTAATAGTTATAATTCGATGCATATGTTGTATATTTGTTACTTCCAAAATAAATACATAACGTGATAATTTTAAACTTACAAACTACAATACTAAGTTTCAAATAATTTAATCATATAATTATAATATAGACTTTCATCATTTACAATTAAGAAAAAAAATTTAAACAAACTATACTACATTACAGATTTTAAATGTAACTAAAATAGTGTTATTAATTTCAGATTACCTATTAAATCAAAAATTAAAGGAAATAATATACTCCTAAAAATTTGAATTAAATTTTTTTAATATTTACTTTTGTTTTTAGAATTTTATGGACAGTTGGTATTAATTTAGAAGGAAAAAAGAACAAACTATAAGCAAAAGCCCAAAAAATCAAAACTAAAGCCCAACCCTCCCTCTCCAGTTTTACTCGACAAGCCCAACCCACATATACATTTCTTAAAGAACACAATATTAAGAACAATAAGAGATTTAATAAATATGTAGATCTATTAACAGGAAAAAAATAATATATAACTAACTACAGGTTTGTACTAAATTATAAAAATTAAATTAAACGAAATAAAATACTGCACAATATTAAAATTTAATTTTTAAAGATTTTTTTTATTAGAATTTTATGAACAATTGATATTAATTTGAAAGAAAAAAAAGAAAAGACTAATTTAATTGTTAAGTCCAAACTTATTTCTAGGATCATCAATTGTTCACTCTCTCTTGGCTACTTTTCTCATTTTAACAAATGACTATGGAAGTCAGGTCAAACCTCTCATTCACTCACGTTTTTGACAATTAACTTCTATTGGCACTTACTCACAAAAGTAAATGTGATCATTTTTCACTTTTGAACATTCATTTCATAGGTAGTATTGATACACTAAAAGTGAAAGGATTATCTTTAAAAACCTACATAGGATGGTCAGATCTTCAACAAAATGAACCACCACCATCATCATCCATATACAATAATAGAATAACAGATAAAATGCCAATAATCAAGACCCCCGAGAGAGGGAGAGATGATACCAGTGATCCAATGGCAACTAAAGCACGGAACTTTGAATCAACATCTACATTTTCCTCTTCTGCAATCTGCCAAAAACCATAGCTGCCTATAGCTAACATCCAAATTATTGGCCTTGAGCCCTTCTCTAAAATAATTAACATTAAGAATTCATTGAACATGTCCTATCTAATATAGTAAAATCCCCTCGCCACCAAAATAAGCTAGTTATATCACAAAAATGTCAACTAAAGTGCTAGCCATTGCTAAATGAAAAATCTGAATCATTCAAGGGTCATTGACTTCTAAATATAACCAGTCTTAACAAATAAAAATCAGAAATAACTTCTTTTTAGAAAGTTAGAAAATAACTACAAAAGAAAGTTAGAAAATAGCTTATGAATCATTCAAAAGAATATTGTCATTAGTTGCTGATGATGTAGATATTGTGGATAAAAATAGACTCAATGAAATTTTACAATTCCATCCACCAACTTTCCAATTTCAAATAAAATGTACCATATTCATCTAAGTTAAGATATTGGATATTATTTTCGACATAATGCCAAATGATAAAAAAAATATATTCTATTTTACTCTAATAAATGAATAGCATGAAACTGAGAGATTCTTAGAAATTAATACACGTATATTTGTTTATATACACGTATATAGGGTTAGGAAAGTTACCTAGGATGGCACCGCTTAGTGGATAGCTGGAGTGCGAATCTTCCTCGATGTCGCACAGGTGCGTTAGGGTTAGGTTTAGGTTTGGAAGAGAGATTGGGCAGGAGAGAGATTCTTGAAAGGAGAAACGAAGAAGAAGAAAGGGGAAGAAAAATTGAGAAAAGAAGAGGAGCAACGATGAAGAAGATCGAGTGAGTACGGGGAGGAACGAAGAAGAACTCAAAATCACCATGGAGAGAGCAAAGAGTTCTTGGGAGGGAGACGGATCGAAGAAGAATAAATCAAAACGCCGGATTTTGATTAAGCAAGGCAGCTATATGAGTGGAAACAAAGCGCACCGTTTTATTTACTCCAAAATAGTATATTTTATTTTCACGTAAAATGTCGTCCACGGAGAGGCCTCAATGTGCCTGTGTTTAGAATTTTCCCACATCTAAAATCCAAAAAATTAAAAGTGAAGCCCAACCCTCCCTTCCCAATTTTAAACGAAAAGCCCAGCCCATTCACCCCCTCACCCCAATTTCCATCGTTAACCACCAAACCCTTAAAACTTCATTTCTCTCTCTCTCTCTCCCCCCGTTAGTGAACAACACTGCCCCTTCTCTCCTCGCGTCGCCGGCTCGCCGTGGTTCCACTAACAAAAGCCGCCACTTTCTTCCTCTGTTGGTGTGTCTCCGTCTTAGAAACCCTCTGTTCCGCCTCCATCTCTTTTTTTCTCTCGCCGTCACTCAGTCCCATTTTCTCCTCCCTTTTCTCTGTTCCATCAGCTTTCCACCAAGAGCAACTGCAAGCTTCCAGAAATCACACAAAACAGCGTGTGATTTCAACAGAGACGACGAAAACGGCAGGCATTGGGTCTGGGTGTAAGGATCATTGAGATCTCCCGACTCTCTGTTTCTGTAATCATGTGAGGAATTTCTTATTTTCTTGTTTAGATTTAAACATATTACCGATGGTTTTTGAATTGTTTGCTCTCGTGTACACTGTACATCGGCATGATTTTTTTACTCAACTTGTAGAAATTCCAACATCGGTATGATTGTGTTTAGCTTTCGTTTTGTACAAATCCGAGTGTTCATTTTTGTAATGGTCTGAGGAATTTTTTTTTCCTATTCTTTAGATCTACACGTATTAGATTTTTTTTTGGATTTGGTTTCCTTTCGTGTATATGGGTATGTTTTATTTAGTGAATTTGTAGAAATTTCAACGGATTGTGTTTGGATTTGCCTTGCTTTCGTCTAAATGGGTATCATTTTTTTGCTGAACTTGCACAAATTCAAACAGAATCTGTTTACCCTGGATTCGCACTTATTTAATAGAGGTAGATGTTCTGAAGCTCAACTCCTAGAAATGCTTTGGTCACGTGAAGTTTGAAACTGTTGTGTGTGTATAGTGAAAGGTCATGTGCATGCAATGCTTTACAGAGTTTATAGCATGGGTAGTTTTACCTGTAAGTAATAAAATTCATTTTCATTTCTTGTGTATTAGTAAGCATGGGAAACAAGAAGAAGACTGCTTCAATTTTCATACGACTTGTATCGACTGCCGGGACTGGGTTCTTCTATGTAAAGAGGAAACCTACTAAGATCACCGAGAAGCTGGAATTCAGGAAATATGATCCTCGGGTTAATCGTCATGTTTTGTTCAAGGAAGCAAAAATGAAGTGAGAAATACATCTCTGTTTTTCTCATATACTCTTAGTGGTCAAACTTCTGTTTCTTTTTTCTGCGGACAGTTATGATTTAACTTGCGATAAATTAAGTATAATTTGTTGTTGAAGAATGATGATGCTTTTATTGCATTAAGATGCTCTCCATTTCACTTAGGCTGTAGTTTGGTTACTCAATTTAGATGAGATGAGATGTTTTGTTAAAAGTTGAATAAAATATTGTCAGAATATAATTTTTATTTTGGGATTCGAAAAAGTTTAATTGTTTATTATATTTTGTGTGAGAGTTTGAGAAAATTGTAATAATGAGATGAGATGAGATGGTTTTGTGTATTCAAACCAGGCCCTTAGGATCCATTTCATACTCCAGATTAGATTTCACAGATCCAACAAGTACAGGTTGTTGTTGCCTCTTTCCCATCCATCCTCTCTCTCTCTCTCTCTCAATGTCATTAATATAGCATTTGACACTTCGAAGACATGGCCCTCTGATGAATTTGCAATGATCATCATGGCTTAAGTGCTATGTAACTACATACACCATGGTATATGTAGGTGATGATTTTCACATGGGTGAAACTATGTTACTTTATGTATTAGGATCATTTAGTGTTACTTATAGAAAAATGAATGGGGGATCTAGTGTTACAATTATAATCTTTTAATAGAGTTTGTATTTGTATTGTTTTTGAATTTTATGATTGCAATCCAGATTCCAGCCCAGCGTTTATTCGAGTTGTTTCTAGGTTTTTCTCAAGGATGACCCTGAGAAAAGAGGTTTTCATAGGAAAAAAAATCATCGACACTTGTATGCATATTTGGAGTGCACTCTAACATTATCCTTATTTTTAATATCAAACCATTGAATCAATCAATAAAAAATAATTTGAGATATCGAATATTAATTTCCTCATGACGACTTGATAGATCACTTGCAAGGTTACGAGACATCGAACCTGATCTCACCGCAAATTTAAGAACAAAAATGGTTTGTTTCATTTAAGTCAGGTACCGCACTTTTTTTTTTCCTCCTCTTTTTTTTTTTTTTTTTGTTATCCTGAAGTCTACCCTTTAAAGTTTAACCTTTGAATGAGTTATTGGTCTTGAAACTGTTGAATTTATTTTTAGTGCAAAAAATAATCAATAAATGTGATTAATATTGTCCTTTCCTCTATCTTGTAAAAAAAAAAAAAAAATAGAAATGATATTTATAGTATAGAGTGTTTAAGTGTTGCATATTTTTTTTAAAAGTAAACAAATATAAGACAGACATAAAAAAAAATTATATTTTTATTAGTTGATACCCTTTATTTTTTTTATTAAAAAGTTCGATGCACATATTATGTTTATCATACTCTTGTTTATTTTGCATTGAAACTTGAAAGTCACGTTTAATCAATGTTTTGAATACCGTATTGGATGTCGTATTTGTCAAGACACTAGAACAAAATATTTCGATATCGATACTGTTTCGAAATAGTTGATATATGAATAAATTATATATATAAATATATATAAATTATATTTTAAAATAATAGTCTGTATATGAATAAATTATATATAAATACATATGTACATAAATTATAAATAGTTTAGTTTGAATTAAGAGTAAAAAAATAAACTTGTTATTTCAAAAAAAAATTATAGGCTGAAATACAAGTCAGTATGATCGGTATTTGAACCGTTACAAAATATATATAATACCTGTATTAGCTATTGATATGAAAAATTTCGGTCATATCAATTGGTATGGTACAAATTAAAAACACTGCATTTAATGCCGCCCGGCAACCACCACCTTCCATGGTCCCCACATCAATTGATTTCCTATTTGCTGATAACTTGTGTACCAGGCTCCAATTCAACAAGATGCCTGCATGAGTCTCACGTGTTTGCCTCATAATCAACTCATTTATTTTCTTTGAAAACGAGATCACATCCTTGGTCACGAGGAAGTTGTCGAGGAGGCCTATCCTATTATATGTACATTTCTGACCATGATTAGTGATTACAACAAATAAATAAATAAATAAATAAAATTTCGTATGCAGCACAAAATGAATGAATGATTCATACATAATTAGAGGTCCACAAGTCGATCGTCCCTACCCTATTTAGAACCTGTTAGCAATTTCAACATTCCCTGTATTTTAAAATGAAAACACCATCCTGTTATGGTACAGAAGCTACTAAGCTACGAACCCGCTCTATGGTCACTTTCCAGGCTAGCCGACCTAAAAAAAAATTTGCTTATTATTTTTTACTCCACGTATTAACATGTGATTTATTATTATTTTTATTCTATAAATATGTTTATTTAAATAGAAAATCATATTGCATTGTCAGAATTCCACCATTGTTTACGTGCTTAGACCCACCCAATCAAATTCAAATAACAAAAGGTGTGTTTTTTTTTTTTTGGCCCAATACCATGGTGTATTAGAACTTTGACACCTCACCTCCTCTCTCTCCTTTCCTGTCCTCCGAGTTAACGCGCATTCGTATCAATGAATAGATATGGCATCAATGAATAGATATGCCATATCCATCTATCTGTTCTATCCGTTTGTGATTTCTGATGACGTGGTCCAATCCAAATCGGCCCTCCAATACTTTGTCCCAAAACGTTGGTGCTTGCTGGTAAGAGTATAAATATGAAATCTGGGACTTTATAGGCCAGTTTGGTCTTGGTACAGCACCTTTATTTCCACTCACTGTCAGCCACACGCTCTCTCTCTCTCTCTCTCTCTCTCTCTATGTGTCTCTTGTTTATTCGACTCCACCAACGCCAGTTACGCCACCACCACTGCCAGCACATCTTAGTGGGGGAAGACTAGCACTGACCAGTTCACGCACTCTTCTTTGTGTGAGAAAGTGAATTCTACCTTTTTGCTTTTCTCGGTTCCTGATCATGTTTTGACCTCTAGGAAGAGTCTTGAACTTCTTGGGGTCCTTTCTGTGTTCTTGCTCTTCTTCTAGTTGCAATGGCTCTCTGTGCATTCTCATTTCCTGCCCATGTGAACCAGGCAACATCTCCTGACGCTCAAAGATCACCTTCGTTCTCATCTCACTTTACTCGGGGAACAAATCTGCTATGCCCATCTCAGGAAAAGCTCCATCATGTATGAATTATGTTTATATGTTGTTTGTCATTACGAAGCACCCTCATTACGTATATGAAAGAATACCCATGTTGCTGAACTAAGTTGGGAAAAATGGGTGGTGTTCATTTTGTCGAGTATTTTTCCTTTTGTTATTCTATACTTCGGTCGAACTTTAGTTATGTTCTGTTGGTGAGGAAAGCTCCTCGGGATGATATCTCCCTTTTGTTTGATTTGAATAATGTTGTTTTCAAGTTTTAAAAATATAAACTTGCTCAATGATAAGAGATGGTTCTTTATATTCTCCCTCATGACTAGGTACAGGTCAGGAAAAGGCCAGGAGGAATTTTTGCATCACTATCAGAGAGGGGGGAGTATCATTCACAGAGACCACCGACTCCACTCTTGGACACCATAAACTATCCGATTCACATGAAAAATCTATCAACTAAGGTATATCTTAAACGTATGTCTACGTCAATTTCATTTCAAGAGGAGGTTCCCATGTCTGTATACGGTTTTTATCCAAAATTTTCATACGAAGCCTCGATGCAGGAGTTGAAACAACTTGCTGATGAACTGCGGTCAGATGTCATCTTTAATGTTTCCAGAACTGGAGGTCACCTAGGCTCGAGCCTGGGTGTTGTCGAGCTCACTGTGGCTCTCCATTACGTCTTTAATGCTCCTCAAGATAAGGTGTTATGGGATGTTGGTCATCAGGTTCTAATCTTACCTCCTTGGGTTCTCCGTTGTTGTAGCTTTTGTTGCTGGCGACACCTGTCCAAACTGGCAAAAACATAAGAATATAATAGAATAATTTTTTGTGTAAACATAAGACTATAATAGAATAGTTTTGAGTCAATCAACTTTGTGGTTAAAGGTGTTTTTTTTTTTTTTTTTTTTTTTTTTTTTTTACTGATTGTTCCTTCTATGGATTTTCAGTCTTACCCACACAAGATCCTGACTGGGAGAAGAGATAAGATGCACACTATAAGGCAGACAAATGGGTTATCAGGATTCACAAAGCGCTCGGAGAGTGAATTCGATTGCTTTGGTACCGGCCACAGTTCTACCACCATCTCAGCAGGACTGGGTAATTCTCTGCTCTGCTCCAACTAAGTTAAAGAAAACATTAAATTGAATACGAAGAATACCAAAATCAGAACATCAACTGAGCTTAATTGTTCCAGCTTATGGCTCTGTTTGTCATATTTTTAGACTGTGGTGCGATGTGAGGAAGTTCCGGAAAACTCTTTAATCGTGAGATATTTATTAATTTAGAAACCTTCGAATGAGCGGATTTATATCATGCAGATTCTTCACAGAAGATGCTAACTTCAGTCATAATATCGCTCGAACTTTTTCTTGAAAATACAATCTAATTAATTCTCAATGGCTTGCTAGTCTCCCAATCTTAGTTGAAATTCATCGAGCATAAAGTGCAGAATCTCTTTGTGGTTTTAACCTTCAGATGTCGTTACGGTTACAGGAATGGCTGTAGGGAGGGATCTAAAGGGAAGGAATAATAATGTAGTTGCTGTTATTGGTGATGGCGCCATGACAGCGGGGCAAGCTTATGAAGCCATGAACAACGCCGGTTACCTTGATTCTGACATGATTGTTATTCTCAACGACAATAAACAGGTTTCTTTACCTACTGCTAGTCTAGATGGGCCCATACCACCTGTGGGAGCTTTGAGCAGTGCTCTCAGTAGGTTGCAGTCTAACAGGCCTCTTAGAGAATTAAGAGAGGTTGCCAAGGTACGTAACAATAAACAAGAGCAATATGGGAACTTCAATTCAAAGATCAGATTCAAATTGAGATTCCTTCTTTCTGACTGAGGTTGTTGTAGGGAGTTACAAAACAAATTGGTGGTCCAATGCATGAACTGGCTGCTAAAGTTGATGAATATGCTCGGGGAATGATCAGTGGCTCTGGATCAACTCTGTTCGAAGAGCTTGGACTTTATTATATAGGTCCTGTTGATGGTCACAACATCGATGATCTAGTTGCTATTCTCAAAGAGGTCAAAAGTACTAAAACAACAGGTCCGGTTCTGATCCACGTTGTCACTGAGAAAGGCCGAGGATACCCGTATGCAGAAAAAGCAGCAGACAAGTATCATGGTAAATACAGAACGCCAATTCAAGTTTATGGTTTTTTATTATTTTTTTTATAGAAAACTATTAAAAGGGGGGTTGGGTGAGAATCTTGTTATGGGAATTATGGATTTTGATTTTACCCTAAGCATTTTCTTTTCACTGGGGGTTTTCTTAGCATTTGAGTGCACAAATTGATGCTTTTAGTTCTTACTTGATATAAACAGTCTTTGAACCTAACGAGATATAAAGAGACTATTAAAACAATTTTATTATTCCAAATGCTATGAAGAGCAAAATTACCATCCTTTAAAAGAAGTTTAAAAGTTTTGTCATGAACACAGCGTGACAAAAGTTAGTTCTACTTGATTTATCTTGCTTGTTAATGAATATAATTATGTTCTCTTTTACAGGAGTGGCCAAATTTGATCCAGCAACTGGAAAGCAATTCAAGTCCAAGGCTCCTACACAGTCATACACAACATACTTTGCAGAAGCTTTGATTGCAGAAGCAGAAGTGGACAAAGATATTGTTGCAATCCATGCTGCAATGGGAGGTGGAACAGGCTTGAATCTCTTCCTTCGCCGTTTCCCAACAAGATGCTTTGATGTTGGGATAGCAGAACAGCATGCTGTTACCTTTGCCGCAGGTCTGGCCTGTGAGGGCATCAAACCATTCTGTACAATCTACTCATCTTTCATGCAGAGGGCTTATGACCAGGCAAGCCCGAAAACTTCTTTAACTTTCTCCTCATCACTGTTCAGTTGAGAACTTGATGTGATAACATTCTATAATTCCAAACTTCATATCATATATGTATATAGGATATTGCGGAAAGCTGTATTTGATGAAAGTCGTACTGGTACATATGGCTTAGAGGGGGATCTTACATATTTTTTGAGATCCACCCTTTAACAAAAAAGCCAACAACTCGGTTTGTCATGTCAAGACTCTGATTAGATTTCTAAGAATTTATGCTGCGGGTTCATACACAGGTAGTACATGATGTGGATCTGCAGAAGTTGCCAGTGAGATTTGCAATGGACAGAGCCGGACTGGTTGGAGCAGATGGTCCCACACATTGCGGGTCTTTTGACGTCACCTTTATGGCCTGCCTCCCCAATATGGTGGTCATGGCTCCTTCTGATGAGGCAGAGCTGTTTCACATGGTTGCCACTGCTGCTGCAATAGATGACCGGCCCAGTTGTTTCCGCTACCCAAGAGGGAATGGGATTGGTGTTCAGCTACCGACGGGGAATAAGGGCATTCCTATTGAGGTAAATTTCAACCAAGTCTTTACTGTATCAACAGTGAAGAAATATTTCAATGAACATCTAAACAAATTGGAAATGTTGGCACGTTTCTAACAGGTTGGGAAAGGCAGGATACTGCTAGAAGGGGAAAGAGTGGCACTCTTGGGCTATGGAACAGCAGTTCAAAGCTGTTTGGGTGCGGCATCTTTATTGGAATCCCATGGCTTAAGTCTAACAGTTGCAGATGCACGCTTTTGCAAGCCATTGGATCGTGCCCTTATTCGCAGTCTAGCAAAATCACATGAGGTCTTGATTACGGTTGAAGAAGGATCAATTGGGGGATTTGGGTCTCATGTTGCTCAGTTCATGGCCCTTGATGGCCTTCTTGACGGCAAAACAAAGGTATGAATTTAAATAATATTATGTCATGATCTACATATAGAGGATTGGAACACCAAGGTTATGAAATTTATTATATGAACTCACTAGTGGTGAACTCAACTTCTAGTAACTAACTGACTTTGTGCCCTCAATAATACCTTTGTAGTGGAGACCTCTGGTCCTGCCTGATCGGTACATCGACCATGGATCGCCTTCTTACCAACTGGCGGAAGCTGGTCTTACACCATCTCATATCGCAGCAACAGTGTTCAACATACTTGGGCAAACAAGAGAGGCACTGGAGATCATGTCATAAGAAATTTTACAAAGAGGTCCAGTTTCACTCCCAACAATGTACAAATTTATAAAGCTGCATTAGTTCATCATTTTACTAAAATAGTAGTCATGTCCCCGTACAAATTTAAGCTAGCCAAGCCAGTGCAATAAATAACAGCACGAACTATTTAAAAAGAAACAGGGATTTTCAGTTATACTCTAATTGCAGAAGTATCGATGATCGACGTGTAAAAAGAAAAGAAGAAAGCTATTGAAGCTGGCCTCTAGCATGCAGCTTGGTCAATTGATTAAGTGATCAGGTGTGGACCGTTTTACAATCCAGTTCTTAGCATTCAAGGTATAAATCAGGCCTATATTTCATTTCTAGTCACAAAATAAAGGATTCTCATCTGGTAACCTACAACTTGCGTCCAAATTTTTGAAGTGTGTGTCAAATAGGCCGCACTGCATCTCTAACAAGCTCATGTAGGCCGCCAGTGCGCCACCTTCAAATTATTAAGTGCATGCAAGCACCCTGATGATCAAATGATCATATCAACGGCCAGCCCATCTAAGAAAAGAGCAATGTGAATATATGGGAAAAGAAAATACTATATATATACATGTATTTATATATAGCTTCTATATATGTGTCGGCCTTCTTCAGTTCAAGAGGTTTATGAATTTGCTATACTACTAATAACATTAGTTTAACAATAAGATCATTGCATCTTGTTTGGGTATATTATATATATATATATATATATATATATATATATACACACGAATATCATCATGATGAGGTGGTTAACTAAAGAGGTACGTAGTATATATGATCAGGTTGGCAATGAATTGTTCTGTCTGTTACGCCTTTTTTGTGTGTCATGTCTTCACATGACTGCATTGTGATCACCCCTGTCCAAGTGTACGAGACTGTCAATAATAAGTGGAGGGTTGACATTTCCATGGCTTTGCAATACATGATGGTCAAGTGGCATGTCCACACCAAATTTAAATCATAGAAAAAGAAAGAAATCCTACTATAATTGACAGCATGCATTAATATACATACATATGGAGTCCCCACACACCTAATAATTTGTCTCGTCGAGTGGATATATAATGATCAACACGTACCAGTAGAGGTCCATTAATATTGAAGAATAATGCAGTCTGTTGCCGACACGGAATCCGCAAATAATATATCATGTACGTTCGTAATAATTCGTTCGTTCTTGGTGCTAGCTGATGGCAGCTTACACATGAGAAACTTTAGGGTCATTTCAGATTTGGCCAAAGGCATCCCCAGCTTCGTCACAGATTATTTTCCAGTGTCGATCGGTTCAAATGTAGTCATGTACGTACGCATCCAAACTGTTCCAAAGTCCAAAGTGGCCAACAAATTAAGAAAAAGACGTCTATCATCTCTTGATAAAACCAAACATTTAAGTGGGTTGGCCGCCCACCGCCGCCCACGGAAATATGTAGGCATTGCATGCATTGCCGTTTTGTCATGACTCGATCGCCGCCGTCTTGTTGAAATAAACCCTTCCGGTCCAAATTAATACATGCATGCAATCGGCCAACAAGCCGTCCAAAATCATGCATTAATTTGTTTGTTGAAATTAGCCCAACTTTGTAGACCAACACAGTTCAAATGATCGTGTCCACTCAATCAATCGATCGACCATGCAATAATATTAATGCATCAAACATGCATGCCCCAACGATAAGAACCACGCGCACATTCGCTGTCTCATTTACAATAGCATTCGGATAGTTGACTAATCAAAACATTCTCCAATTCAATTATTTCTTGCATGTGGCGGCCTACTTGTATGTCTTTAATTTCTATCGATACGTAGATGATCTCTTGGAGAATATATAATGGCGTTCCGAAGAAATAATTAGTATTTTGGGAAAAAAAATTTGAAAACAAAAAGGGAGTGGCTGGCAGCAGGAGTGGGTGCATTTACACCTTTTACACCATCTAATCAGAGATGACACATAAGAATTTCTTCAAAAGTGAAATAAAAATGGTTCCAGTGAATCCGTAGGAATTTTTGGCGAACTCTACCCGATACCTAGGTTTTTTCCCCTCTCTTCAGTGTTTTCACCTCTCTTTCTATAGTCGCCGCACCAGGAGCTTTCAAGAAGGGAGTAAAAAATCCATAGAAAAAATCCTAGGTTGTTGTCCTGTGGCCAACTCGAAGGGACGAAAGCGGTTGATGCCCATTTGAACAGGTTTTCCATGAGTTTTGAACCAATTTATTCTTATTTTGCAAATGCCATTGAACAATATGGTGTGTACGTTAGAATCAAGCTATATCATGTCTCAAGCCCATATATCTCGAAGGAGAAGTGCCTATCGGCCTTCGATCGGTCCCTCTTAATCGATTGCCCGATCATAAACATATGATCATATTCTAATTGTAGATCAGGATATCAACCTTCACCTAGTTCCCATGCACTTTAACCTCTTTTTTGGATAGAAAAATGGGAACTCTATTCCAACCTGAATCTGTTTGGATAGAGAGAGAGAATGCGAGAGAGGGAGAGAGACCAAGATTGAAAGGGCTTCTTCTGGAGAATGAGAAATACTACTGCTGCTTCCGTTGAACTGGCGACCTCATCGGCTGTACTAAGGTTCCGAGTGGGATCTGTTTGAATAGAGAGAGCGAGTGTTGAGAAATACTACGAACTAGATTTGTTTGGATAGAGAGAGAGAGAGAGAGAGAGAGAGAGTGCGAGAGAGGGAGAGAGACAACTGAAAGGAAGGTTTCTGGAAAATGAGAAAGAATTGCTTTCTGTGCACACCCATGCATGGTAAATTAAGTGAGTCTCCTACATAGCCATTGTTTATTGGCTGGTGTAATTCTAATTAAGTTTACACCGGTTCCGGCTTGAAACTTTTCTCAAACAAAAAAGGGTCAAATCAAACCAACCACTAGGGCTCCAAATGTATATTTCATGTTATTCTTGATTAGTAAATGAATGAAATCATGTACATCCGAAATACGTACGCACTGGTACTGCATAAATAAACACGTACCCGACGTCTGCCCGCATGCATGCATGCAGTTTCAATATCTCATGTGAAACTCGATCGATCGAACTGATCTACATAATGGTACATGCATTGGGGTTCTCATCGCTAAACATCATTAGCAGTTCGTTCTCTTTGCAATAATCAAACATTATTAATAGTGGATCATCCGGAGCAACCTTTGGTTGTACGGATAATTCTGATCCGTTTGATTCAGCAGTGCTGCTTGCAGGCGCCTTTTCCTTGTTAACTACGATCTCTGCTCTCTTCCCTGTCTTCTTTTTAAGTTTCTTCAACACTTTTTGAGGATCAAACTTGCCCGTTGCCACAACCTTGTGGTTGTTCATGTCTGTCGTAAACTTCTCCACCCCTTCAAACCATGCAAAACATTAATTAATCCAAGAAAAAAACTTAACATAAATAACTAACCGGTAATCGTTTATTAATTCGCTAAAAGAAAGAGATCAATGGAGAGAAGAAAGAGCACGTACGTACCTTTACACTTGGAGATGGCTTTGGCAACGGTTCTTTCACACGCATTGCAGTGCATTGAAACTTTAAATTCCGCATGAACAACTTCCTGATATTTGAGAACATAAAAAGAGATCAAGGACGAAATTATTTTGTACGTGATTCTTTGCCTCTAATATCTCAAAGATAAAGAAGAGGAAAAAGAAAAGATCTTAATTAATGGTGTTAAAAATAATATTTTAAAGAAATAATTACTTTGGTTGCTTCGACGTCCTTTTTCTTCTTCTTTGCCATCGAAACTAACTGTTGAAGAGAATAAGCAAATGATCAATGCAAGGAATTTTAATGTGGAAAATTAATTAGCCTTTTAAGTTAATTACACGATAAGGGTAATTTAGTAACTGACCAGCCATTGGTTGGGGGCAGTTAAAACTTAAAAGAGAGCAATTTACGAACAAGCCGACTATAATGCTGGGTCGGAAAATAATTTTGCCCCCGAATTACTCACTAATTTAAACTAAGACGGGTAATTAAGGAATTCCATTTCCTGAATTGCCCATCACGTATCAACTGCCGAATCAGAGAAAATTAGACAAGCAATATCAAATACAAATTACAGCCTATATTTTAGAAGTCAAACTCTCTCCTTAAGCATTAGTTTTTTGTGTAATCATGTACGGTTCATGAATTGTGCAAGTGACGCATATTCTTTCTAAAAGAGGAATGAGATATTATTAAAAAATTAATTTTTTTATGTTAGTTCCATATTTACTATTTTTTTTTTAAAAATGAGTGTGCGGCAATATTTGTCATTCTATAACTGTAAATATTATTTCTCTATTTTTTTTTAAAGATGTTGCTTAAATGCTTGGCAAAAGGTCACATTCATAAATGTTATTTAATAGATGAGTTATATACCACTACAACAAATTAGCCTTTTTCTCACGAGTGATTTTGTGACAATTAGTCTATATTTTTGTCTAAAATAATTTTTTTCCGCCATTTCAAGTTGTAGTTGACTCCTCAGAAATGCACGACAACTTATAGTACTTAAAGCTACGAGTGAAATTTATGTCAGAAATACTCTTTTCCCACAATTCTTTTCCTCGCAAAAGTGGAAACTTTCATCGTAAAAAATATGCCAACCATGGTTAACTGGGGTCGGAAATACTTATTTGTCGCAGTGGAAATTGCTAGAAATATGCATTTGCGACCAAAAAAATATTTCCGACGATTTACCTTTGTCGGAAATAGTCTTTTATGAAATAAAAAAAAAATACTAGTAAAACAGTATTATAACCTTATATGTAAAATACAAAAAATGTGCATAATATATTACCATTACACTAATATCGGTAATAATATACATTTAAGTAGAGATGAAAGCAAAAGAATCCCAAAGTAAAACTAAAAAAGCTTAACACTGCAGAAAATTAAAACTAGAAAAGTTTAGAACTATATTTGACCACATTGACTAAGTACACATATGTGGAAATCTCTAAGCTTACAAATAAGAGACGACAAAAAACTGAAAAAAAAAAAATACTCTAACACAAATTAGAGCACACTCTTCACATATGCAATTTACAACATAGCATAGCTTATAAAAAGTTGGGTATACCCTTGGTTTTGCATTTTAGAGAGTGATCACCAAATTTGATTTGGCAAACATTTGATTGCAAATTAGAACAAAGAAATTAAGATTCATGGTTGCACCTTTATGTCACTACAACATATTTGTCCATTTCCCACAAGTTTTTTTTCCAAGATTTACCTATGGTGGCAAATACTTAGCTAATGTCCTAAAAATTGTCCGTGAATAAAAAAAAAAAAAAAGCCCTTCGAAAAGAGATCACGTTCTGAGCAAAATTTGTCAATAAAAAGAATTTTTACGGTGACTTTTTTTGCCGCAAATAATTCTGCTGAAAAAACTACTAAAATCACAAACTTATAGTACTTGCGGCAATGATGAACCGCTACAAATAGTTTGAAGATAACCCCCATTATTTCTTTCTTCCCTAGCCGATACTCTCTCTCTCTCTCTCTCTCTCTCTCTCTCCCGAGTGTGACAGAGAGCCAGCTCCTTGATTAGGGTTCATCGAGTGAACAGTTAAATCCTATATGGATTTGGATGAGAACCAGCAACTCAAACAGGTATCAGGTCTTCTTGATTTTGAGATTTTGTTTGCTTTTTCCTGAATATTTTAGAATTTTAGGGTTAAACATAATGGTCTTTTGATTTTGTGGTTTTGTGTTATGATTTTGAGGTTTTTGTTGGACTAGCTTGTTGGAATTGCAGCTTGAGAGAAGAGAAAATGAGAAAGGGAATGAGAGAGAGAAACTGAGGTCAAAATCTTTGACACTTTTCATTAATCAATGTTCTGCATTACACATTGTCCCTTTATATATTATACAAAACATATGGGTACACAGATAAAGGAAAGAGGAAAAAGACAACTCAGTTTCTATTCCTAGTATACAAACAATTCTGCAAAATGTACATAAATGGTAGAGCAGTAGCGTGATCATCCTAAAGGCATGCTGCAGGTTCCTTATGCTTTATCATGGTGGCCGTTGGTCCTGCTTTTGCAGTGTGGTGGCTGCATGTCCCTCTGTTACAGTGCTGACAAAGTAGCCTTTTGTAGCAACATCATGGTACTTTTCATTCTTCATGGTCCTTAGATTATTCGAGTTTTGTGACTCCCCCTCAAGATGGGCATAGATATTTAAAATGCCCATCTTGGACAACAAAAAACTGAAAATTTGCAGTGCTTAGTGCCTTAGTGAAAATGTCTGCAAGTTGAAACCTTGAAGCAACATGTAAAGGAGTGATAACCTTGGCCAACACTTTTTCTCTAACAAAATAACAATCTAGCTCGATGTGTTTGGTACTTTCATGAAAAACTGGGTTCTTGGTTATTTGCAAAGCAGACTGGTTATCACAGTATAGGGTGGCAGGCTTGGTATGCATAATGTTAAAATCTTTTAATAAGGAAATTAACCATACTTGTGTGAGCTAGTGCTCGATGTTCTGCTTCTACAAAAGTGCGTGAGATTGTTGCTTGTTTCTTTGATTTCCAGCTAACCAAGGAATTACCAATGAAGACACAGAAACCTGTTATGGATCTCCTTGTTTCTGGGCAGGCTGCCCAATTTGAGTCACTAAAAGCCTTGAGGTGTAGATCACATTGAGAGGAGAAGAGTATACCTTGCCCTATTGAGCATTTCACATATCTCAAAATTCGATGGGTAGCTTGCATGTGCACCTCACTTGGTCTGTCCATAAATTGACTGAGTATGCCTACTGCATAAGTGATGTCAGGTCTAGTTATGGTGAGGTAAATCAGTCTTCCCACAAGTCTTCTGTAGCTTGAGGGATCATTCAGTGAATCTGAAGCTGAGTGTGAGAGTTTGTGATTTGTTTTAATGGGTGTGCTTGCTGGTTTGCACTTAAGGAGCCTTGTATCCTCTGAGATCTCTAGGCAGTATTTTCTTTGGCACAAATGGATCCCAGCAACTGACCTTGCAATTTCTAATCCTAAGAAAAATTTGAGGATGCCAAGGTCTTTAATTCTAAATTGAGAGTGAAGGTGGACCTTTACTTTATCAATTTCCTTGAGGTTGGAGCTGCCTATGATTATGTCATCAACATAGACAAGCAAGGCTATGAAACCATCCTCATTGTTTCTAGCGAAGAGAGAGTAATCTATTTTGAGGGTTGGAACCTAATGGAGGTAAGGGCTTCAGAAAATCTGGAGTGCCATTGCCTAGAAGCTTGCTTGAGTCCATAGAGTGATTTGTGGAGTTTGCAAACCAGCTTTCCCTTGGTGGTGGACTCCCCCTTACTATGATAACCAGGAGGAAATTCCATATATATTTCCTCATCCAACTTGCCATGAAGGAAGGCATTGTGCAAATCTAATTGATAAAGGTGCCAATTGAGAGTAGCATCTAAGGCAAGAAACACACGGACAATTGTGAGTTTTGCAAGATTTGTGGAGAGGTAGGTGATTGTGTGTAAGGTGAGGAGGGTGGAGGCAGGTTGTGTTCACCATTTTGTGAGGTAGACTCAGTGGTGCTGGTTTCAGTAGGGGTTGAGGGAGTGAAATGTTGGGATGTGAAGGGAGATGAGATGGATTCTTGTATAGAGATTGGAAGGACTAGGTTTTGAGCTGGTGGGGTGGTATCAAAAGTTTGGTGTTGAAAAGGGAAAAATGACTCATAAAAAAACACATCCCTTGAGACAAAACAAGAGTGATCTTCAAGATAAAAAACTTTGTGTCCTTTGATTACAGGGGGGTAACCTATGAAAATACATTTTCTTGCTCGAGGATCCAGCTTACTTCTATGGTTCTTGACAGTAGATGCAAAGCATAGACATCCAAAAACCTTCAAGTGAGAGTAGGAGAGAATAGATGAGAATAGGGTTTCATAAGGGGACTTATTGTTGATGACAGGTGTAGGAATTCTATTGATGATGTGTGCTGCAGTCAACATAGCATCTCCCCAAAATTTGAGTGGAAGGGAAGCTTGAAAAGAAGGGCACTGGCAGTGGAGAGAAGATGTTGATGCTTCATTTCCACTACCCCATTTTGTTGAGGGGTGTAGATGCAAGTTCTTTGGTGTAAAATGCCTTGTGAATTATAGAAGTTTGTCATTTGAAATTCTAGACCATTATCAGACCTCACTTGCTTAATTTTGGCATCGAATTGTTCTTAATCATGTGAATGAAATTTTGTAGGATATTTCTTGTTTCGGATTTGAACTTCATTAGGTAGACCCAAGTGACTCGAGTTTTGTCATCCACAATGGTTAGAAAGTACTGATTGCCTTGAATGGAAGGATGGGAGTATGGCCCCCAAATGTCATAGTGAATTAGTTCAAAAGGAGTAGATGTGGAAATGGAACTCAAATGGAAAGGTTCTCTTTTGTTTAGCCAAATGACATATTGTGCATTGCATATCACTATTACATTTTACATTAGGAATATGGGATTGAATAACATTCATCCTTTGGTGGGATACATGAAAAGTCTAAAATGCCATTGGAAACTTTAGCAAGACCAATTGTCATCCATGAAGATAGGTCCTATATGAAGCAAAATTTTTCAAGAAAAATGATGCAAAGAGAAGAATCTTGGGTGAGCTTGCTGGCAGATATGAGATTGAAGGCAAAACTGGGCACACATAAGACATTAGTGAGGGTGAGTTTATCTGAAATTTTAACAGTGCCTATATGTGTCACCTCAGCATATGTTTTGTTTGGAAGGTGCACCTGAGTGTGTTTCTTACAAGTGATGGTGATGAGCAGTGAAATGGAGTAGACCATGTGGTCTGTGGCTCCAGTGTTGAGGATCCATTGTGAGTGTGATTTTTGATTGTTTCTTGCAGGAAAAAGATGGCATGCTTGTAAGATAGTTTCTATGTGAGTGGTTATACCTGCCATGTTGGAGGAATGATAGCTAGGAGGCTTGGCATCTGTGGCTGTTTGGAGGTCAGTCTAGAGTGGTTGGTTGGCATGTTCCTCTCCCTTGAGTTGAGCTGAGAAGAGCTGCTATCTGCTGAATCTGTACCATAGTCAAGGGAAGTTGTGGGGCACTCGAGCTATTATTTTCTTGGTTTTGGGCAGTAACCTGGTTTGCTGAGTAAGTGTTTGATCCATTAGTTGAGTACCCAAGTTTGGACTTGGTGAATTTGAAGTTGGGTGGAAATCCAACTAGTCGATAGCATTTCTCTCTTGTATGGCCCATCTTGCCATAATGGTAACAAGTAATGTCTGTTTTGTCCTTCTTCTTGGCTTGATCATGGTAAGCAGCCAACACTGATGATTCATTTGGGGGCATCACAAGGGATCTAGCCTCCCTTTGCTTTCTTCCTGCAAAACTAGAGAGAAGACTCTATCTAATGAGGGTATGAGACTCATAAGAATAATCTGACCTCTAATGGCATCATATGTATCATTCAACCCCATTAAAAACTTGAAGATTGAATCTGTTTGTTGGACTTCTACTATGGATTCTAAGGTTTTACAAGTGCATGAACATTGGGGTAATGGCCTATAATTGTGCAGTTCTTCTCACACTGCATTGAGTTGGGTAAAGTAGTCACTCACGGATTGTGTTCCTTGAGTGATGGACCCTAGTTGCTGTTGTAATTGATAGATGTGCACATTGTCAGGTTGTGCAAACCTAGCTTTAAGCTTATCCCAAACTTCTTTGGTTGAGCTCACATATAGAACATTAGATGCAATTTCTTTTGAGATTGAGTTGAGAATCCAAGATAGGATCAAGTTGTTGCAGCGGAGCCAAGGCACATAGAGGGTGTTGGTGAGTGCAGAGGGTGTTGGTGAGTGCAGGAGTTTTAATGGATCCATCTAGAAAACCAAGTTTGTTTTTGATGGAAATGGCTAAGGTGAATGAGCAATTCCAAGAGAGGTAGTTAGGCCCTGTGAGATGAGGTGTGACCACCACGGTGTTGGCATTGTCACTGTGGTGCAAGAAGAAGGGGTTGTTGGGGTCCTCAAATGGGGAAGGTTTATGTTGTGTTGTAGCCTCAGCCATGGGAGCAATAAGCTACAAATAAGATGATGAAGATGATGTTTGATGATAGGAATGAAAGAAGCAGGTTAGACCCGCTCTGATACCATGTTGGAATTGTAGCTTGAGAGAAGAGAAAATGAGAAAGGGAACGAGAGAGAGCAAAATCTTTGACACTTTTCATTAATCAATGTTCTGCATTACACACTGTCCCTTTATATATTATACAAAACATATGGGTACACAGATAAAGGATAGAGGAAAAAGACAACTAAGATTCTATTCCTACTATACAAACAATTCTGCAAAATGTACATAAATGGTAGAGCATTAGCACGATCATCCTAAAGGCATGCTGCAGGTTCCTTATGCTTTATCATGGTGGCCGCTGGTCCTGTTTTTGCAGTGTGGTGGCTGCATGTCCCTCTGTTGCAGTGCTGGCAGAGTAGCCTTTTGTAGCAACAGCAGGGTACTTTTCATTCTTCATGGTCCTTAGATTATTTGAGTTTTGTGATAGCTTTTAGTGCAGTAACCACATAGCCCAAAATTACTTCTAATTAAAAAAGAAAATGAAGACAGATTTTCAAGGGCTGGAGTTTTCATCGATCTTGCTCTGCCATTCCTTATTTTTTGGACGTTGTTAGATAAAAGAAGGCGTGCCATCTACAATAGAATACTTTCGTATGCAGCCTGTATACCTTATTTCTGATTATTCAATAAGATTATACTTACTTTTTATTAAGAAGTAAAATAAATTGCTGGTTCTATTGATGTCATCTTCACCCTGCTGCATAACCTATAAAGTATTTCAAGACCCAGGCCTAGTAATAGCAGTAGTCATGTTTAACTCTTGATTGTGAGCAAGTCATACTTGTGTGGGTATTAAGTTGTTTTAAGACGTGCTTGGCTGTGCCTTTTTGAGAAGTACTCCTTATTTGTTTAGAAGTATAGACAGAAATCATAGACCTGCATCAAGGTAAATGGCCTTTCCATTTATATTATAATTCTCTAAATTCTAACAATATGCACTAAAATCTCATGATACTTCTAGCCTTTTACAGTTAGTCTTTAGATTTCTTTATTCTATTTTTTTTTAATTTTTTTTTTTTTTATGAATGAGATGCACTTGAATACGAGTTAGATAAAATATACTTTGGGTTCATTTTATTTGCTAACAATTAATGGTTCCATTGAAGAAAACAGGGACACACACATATATAATAATCAGTCTAGCATATGATGGGAGGATGGTTAAACAAACAAGAAGAGGGTTTCTTAGACGAGCTACCAATTAAACACAGTTGGCTTTTGGCCCAAAAAATTTTCTTGCACTCCATTTTCAGTATTTTAAATTTTCTCTAATCCTTCATGCACTCCATTTTCTGTTCACATTTTCACCTTCACTACCTCCATCTCAACTTGTGCCTTCTTTTAAGAAAAAATTAATTATACAAAGGAAAAGAAAGCAATACTACCAGAGAAAGTCATGGCTAAACAAAAGATATTTGAAACTTAATCGACAATTGCATAAAACTCAGCTTATTGTTCAAGTAATAAGTCAATATCCAACTAGATATAAGCACATCAAAGGTCAATGGTAAACGTTAAACTTTTGTATGTTTGGCTTCATTTACAATCGATTGGACAGCACCAAGAGATTTTAACTTATCTTTCATGTTGGTTTCTACACAGTTTATAATAGTTTACATTTTTCAGAACTTGATATGCCCGCGCACTACTCAGATTTGGTGAGTTACATCTTGTGCTTTTCATAAATAAGCCATGCCGTCGCCACTGAGGGAAGCGGGTAAGTTTTCTGTTACTCTCCAGCTATTATTTCACAGTTGGCACGTTATAGCCCTGCTGTAATATTTTTCACAGATGTAATGAGTAAATATAATATTATATAGGTCTGAGTAGGTGGGGAAGTGGGGGAAGTTAGAGTTGCATTAATTAAGGAAAAATTCATCTGCTAGTGCAAGGGTGATGCTCTGCTTTTGGAGACTAGCTTTTGCTTGTGCAATCAATCATGCTCTGCTCCACATATATAGGTGATGTGTGGGCATTGGTGATGATGCCCCTGCTCTACATGAGGCTTGAAAACATATGTGCTGCTTTGCTTGTGTACACTTATGTTTTGGTTTGCTGTTGACATGCTATACCCTTTTACTCTACATGTTCATCGTAGAATGGGTCATCGTTTTACCTATAACTTGCGTAAGTAATCTTTTGTTTGTGCATATATGCCTCTAACATAATATACATATATAAAGGAATTTTATTCAGTTTCCTAATGCCCCCTCTAATATATATACGTATGTTGTGTGCAGCAGCCTTATTATTGGATAATGTATGAGCATTCTATGAACCAAAAGAGGCTGAGGCAGGAGCAATTGACAGGGGAATACCATAAGATTGCATGCAGATGTAGACTTTTTAGAGAACATTCTCCTATCAATTTCTTTGTTCTATGTAATTAATATGTTATCTTAGTTTCTTATTTGTTGTAATTAAGATTAATATGTGAACTTAAGTTGGTGAAATTGTTTCCCCAGTTGTTATGTTGTAACGACCAAATTCTTTGTCTAGAACATATTTGTTCTATAAAGATATAATTTGTTTAAACTTTCTGCTTGTGTAATTGTGTTTTTTGGTTGAAATATAATGATTGATTGTGTGTTTTTTGTGTATTCTGTTCTAGTATTTTTATTTTTATTTAGTAAAAGACTATTTTCGGGGATATTTTATTGTCGGTGTAAGGGGGTTCCCCCTTATCAGCCCGTATAACAAGCCCACGAGGGATCACGGGGAAGTAAGCTAGAGAGCCAGGCCAAGTCCAGCCAAGCCAAACAACCCTCCTCTAAAAGGAGTCAATAGGCATATGCAGAGTATTTGACTCACGAGTAAAATCCACCCACGAATCAACCCAATGACACTCTACCCTCAGAAACCTGCGTATGCAAGTGTCTGGAAAGTATGGAGAACCTTTGATCTCTTGACAGCAGACGTGGAGGGGTTTAACAGAGAGTGTCTGTAGGATAAAGTGAGTCGGGAAGTCACACCACATTAATGGCGCCACCCCCCAGACTCTACACCTCATTAATGACGCCATCCTAAACGCCACACAACATTAAAAGACTCTGACTAAGTGAATAGTTTAAGTGACATGGACTCCCTGAAGCCAGGTGTGAGCTATCCCACCCAGAAACCTAGTATAAAAGCTGACCCCTAGGTACGAAGAACTTTCTTGGATTCCTCTAAGCTCACGCAAGAACTACTAAGGAGATATACTAACCTTAGTATCAGAGACTCCTCGGCCTCCACCAAGGCCCCCTACTCTATATTTTCTTAAGTGTGCAAGTCAAACATGGAAGCGAGGCTCACTGTGATGGAACAATTGGTAGGAAAGCTAACTAACGAGGTGGAGACCATCCGAAAAGAAAATGAGACACTAAAAGTAGTCACCAACGAGCCAGAAAATGAAGCAGAACCAAGTAACAATGAGCATGTAGGATCTAGAAACGCAGGACGGTGGGGTGACGTAGAGGGAGAAAGAAAAAACATGCAGGATGAGCTGCGTAACCTTAAAGGGAAATAAGAAGCAATGGCGAGAAAGATGGGTACATTGTCATCAGTAGACTAGTTGCTCACCAGTATGGGCCTACCCTACAGCGAAGAGGTGATGGCTGTGACTCTACCTCCAAAGTTCCGGGTTCTTCTCATGGACATGTACGATGGGGCTAGAGACCTCCTTGAACACCTGGAAACCTTCAGAGCCCACATGACTCTGTATGGTTTCCCGAGAAAAGTAGCATGCAGAGCTTTCCCGCTGACCTTGAGGGGGCCAATGAGAGTATGGTTTGAGTCTTTGGCACCCAGGTCCATAGACGGCTTTGGGGAAATGGCCCGCCTGTTCCTCACTCAATTTATCGCTAGCCGGAGAAGAGTACGCCGTGAGAAGACGCCCCACGGCGTACTCTCACCATCAAGCAAGGGGAAGAAGAAAGTCTGAAGACATACCTATCCAGGTTCAACAAAAAACGAATGACTACAAATGACCAGAACAAGAAGATAACTTTGGCAGCGCTTTTAGGAGGAGTATGGCCCTTATCCCAGTTCATGGCAGAGTTGGCAAGGAGAACTTCTGCCACACTGCGAGAATTCATGGATCAATCCGACAACTTTATTAACACTGAGGACACACTTTCGACCTTGACCGAGTCGATGAGGAAATAATTGAACAAGCGGCAAAGAAAGTGAAAGCACCAACTAGAGGCAAGGCTCGAGATAAGCTGGAGAAATGACCACACGACAAAAGGAGAGAAGAAGCCCTTACAAAGTGCCTAGTGTTTCGACTTGATCGGCAGGTCCAACACTCATAACACTGAAGATTGCCTTTCCTTGAAGGAGGAAAGAGAGTAGGCTGGGCAGCTAAGGTCGTGATACCCACTTGCCCGGAGGCCAGAACAGGAGTGTAGGAAGAGATCGCGGGAAAGATGCGCGGAGAGAGTCAAAAGGCTAAGGAGGGAAGGGAGCCCGAGGCAAATGGTAGCTGCGCAGGGATCCCAACATGATTGCCCCGCGCAACACATCAAGAAGGGCTATCGTTGGGGGAAATCAGAACCGTCGCGGGAGGATTCACTGGTGAAGGCGCAACCTCATCCAGTCGAAAGATGCACGCTAAGCAAGTGAGATACAGAGAAGTGTATTTGGCTGAGTATCACCCTACCAAGTATAGGAGAAACGAACCTGCCCCATCATTTCCTTTGGAGAGGACGGTGAGGAGGGGGTCCTCTATCTGCACGACGATGCCCTAGTAGTGACTATGTTGGTCGCCAACTTCACCACTAGGAGGATCCTTATTGGCAATGGTAGCTCTGTAGACGTCCTATTCTGGGAAGCCTTTACTCGGATGGGGATAGATGCCACCTAACTCCAACCAACCCCCATGCCCTTGAAGGGTTTCTCTGGGGACACAGTCTAGCTGGTCGGAACCATCACACTATCCGTCTTGGCGGGCAGTGTTCCCTCGACGAATTTTGTTATGATCGACTTCATAGTGGTAAAGTCTCCTTCATCATATAACGCCATAATTGGCAGACCCACCCTCAACAGTCTAAGGGTGATAACGTCGACCTGCCACTTGAAGATGAAGTTTCCAATCTCTTAGGGGGCAGGAGAAACTCGAGGAGAACAGGTCTTAGCGCGGGAGTGTTACGCGCAAGAGTTGAAGCCAAGGGATGCCAGGGTGCACATGGTCCACACCCATAAGACACTGGGCATCTACGGAAGTTTTATCTTGAAAGAACCTTATGACTTGTAATTTATATTTACATGTTAATAGTGTAAATTCTATTAATGAAAGTGTGGCTTTTCAAAGGTAAAATACGTCTCGCCTATCTCGACTCCTTACTCCAACAACGTAATCTCCATCAATGTAATCTCCATCAACATAATCTCCATCAACGTATCTCCATCAATGAAATCTCCATCGACGACTACTTACCTCCCTGTGAGGCACTGAAGGGATGAGTTACACCTAAGGCTGCTTTATTCCTCTTGCGGTAGAGAGTGGGCCAACCCTTGGCTGCTCGATATTTACCTTCCTCGTGAGCGTCAACAGGTGGGAGTGGGTCCAGTCTCAAACTGCCCAGTAACTTACCTCCCCGCAGGAGGTAAAGAGCGAGATGTGCCTTAAGGCCATCTCGTCCATCTCACGACGGAGAGCGGGTCTAGCTACTCGGCTGCCTGGCAACTTATCCACCAGCGTCGACTTGACCCAACACTTACATTCCTTGTGATGTCAACAGGTGAGAGCGAATCCAGTCCCAAGCTGTCCGGCAACTTACTGCCCATGAGGATCAATAGATGGACAAACGGCTCAACCTCCCTCACATGGGAGAGTGGGTCCAACCTCTTGGCTACCTGACAGCTTACCCCACTCCCATCATGGTGAACTCAACTATTTGAAAAATTACCTCCTCGGGGGACCAAAGGGGCGGGCCTAGCCTAAGGCATCCCGACCGCCCGACATTAGCTATCTCTAACAAAGGAACGACAAACGAGCAACGCCTCACTCCTCGCCATGCTCCTTCTCCACCAAACAGAACTCCAAGCGACTAACGCCTCACGTCTCCTGCAAAACAGTCCAGGTTTGCAAATTTTATACTCATAGATCAAGGATGAGTTAAATTAACTTATTTATTTTTTCGAGCGGTACATTAGACGTCTCATATTCGCCTCATGGTAAAGTGCGGATTGGCTTCTCAGCTGTCCGATAAACTACCTCCTCGGGGGACCAAAGGGGCGGGTTTAGCCTAAGGCATCTCGATCCCTCCTCGGGTGGAGAGCGGGTTTAGTTCTTCGACTGCCTGACTTTATGCAATCTCTAATGACGAAACGCCAATGCTATTAAACATCTCAACTACGTGGCGACTCATGCCCTCCAGAGAGACCAAAGAGGAGTAAGGCATCCAGGCCTATCTACCTGTAGAATATGGGCCTGTTATCTCCACTACACAACGTAGGCTCCTGAGGGGTAGGTAGATAGTCGGTAGGGTTGACACTGGTGGAGTTGTCTGAAAATGCGCTGGAGATCAACTCCTTCCCTATCAAGACCCCATGCTTCAACATTGTTGGGTCTCGAGGGAGTCCTTGCACTTTCAGTGCCCTTAAATTACCTCAGGGACTCAGGAGCACATGATCTCTCATTCTCTCTAAACCCTCAAGATAGCTATGTCTCCACATACTTGCCTTAACCCTTGCCTCAGTTTATGAAGCCAACAAGAAAATTAAAGGAGACAAATGTCGTGTCTTCAAAGACTTGCCTTAACCATTACCTCAGTCTATGAGGCCGACGAGAAGATCAGGGAAGCCAAGTGCTGTGTCTCCACAAACTTGCTTTAACCCTTGCCTCTGTTTACAAGGTTGACGAGAAGATTAAGGGAGTCAAGTGTCATGTCTCCACAGACTTGACTTATCTATCGTATTAGCTATGCCAGACTGACAGAAGAAAAAGCAGAGGAAAAAGATCATTAAGGGAGAAACAAACATCCAAGGCTAGGCAACAAAGGAAAAAGACAATTGTATTGATAGTTAAACGTATACAAAGCACGAGCAAATGACTGCAAGGATGTCTACAAATACTTGGTCAGAGGTCTTTATTATGGCTGAGGAAAAATCCAAAAATTCGGCTCCGCCTCTAACTCTACACTGATTCTGCTCCGACTTCAATAAGTCGGAGTCAGAGTCGGAGTTGGAATTTTTTTAAACAAAAAAGTTGGAGTCGGAGTTAGAGTCCACTCCGACTCCGACTCCGATTGTCCGACTCTAACTTTGATATTGTACCTATTTTATAAAAATATATGTATTTTTTATATATTAATCATATATATTTTATATAATTATAACTTATATAGTTAATTAAATTCAATAATATACAAGTATGAGCAAATTATTATAAAATAATATGCTTATACTATAATATAAATAGACTAAATTCACTAATAATAATTTAGTATATGTAAACATCATACTATTAACTATTACTACCATGTAACACTAATGTATAATAACCTGTAATACTAATTATATCATAACTAATGTATAATAATATTTAATACTAATGTATTGTGTATAAACACAAATATATAAATTTATAATAACATGTAATACTAATATATAATAACTAAACTACAATAACATGTGCTAGTAATGTATAATAATCAATGTATAACATGTAATACTAATGTATAAACATTAACATATAATAACATGTATAATAGCAATAATTTGTACAATGATTTATTCTTTCGATTTTGGTTATGTTTTAATAAAATTGAAATTGAAAAATATTTTTTTTAAAAAAACTAAAATCTGGAAACCTAAATCCGATTAGTAAGAGCCCAGATTTTTAAATTGAAATTTCAAATGGGTTAAAAAAAAAAAGCCCAAATCCGACTTTGCTCTGACAAGTCGGAGTTGGAGTTGGATCGGAGGCTATGCGAATCGGAGTTGGAGGCCGAATCCAACCTCCGAAAAAGTTAGAGTCGGGGCACTTCGACTCCGACATTGTTGATGCTCAGCCTTAGTCTTTACAAGGAAAGGAAATAATGTATATAATTTTACAAATAGATAAACATGAACAAAAACTAAGGCGTGGGAGCGTCAGGATCCAACTCAGGAGCATTGGGGTCTGGCTCAGGCGCATTAGGATATGGATCAGAAACATCAAAATCAGGAGGGAAGGCATAAGAAATCATGTCTTTGCCCAGGGTGTAGCCATGCTCGAGCGCGTCAGGGTCTGGAGGGAGGTCGTGAGGAACAATGGCTCTTAAGTGTGCCTCGAGGGCTCTTGAGTTTGCCTGAGGGTTCTCCAGAATTTGGTCCTGCATCCTCTTGAGGCCTTCAATGTATCTGTACGACTAAGCCTAGTCACAGACGAACACAGCTGACCCGAGCTGCCCTTCTAAGCAGGGAACAACCTCCTAAACTTGAGACAGGTCGCTCCACAGATCTTCAATGACCACCCTTTGGGCAGCTAACCTTTTCTTAGCTCCCTTAAACTCTTTAGATGTTTGGTCGGCACACATCTTCTTTGGTTGGCACACATCTTCTCTTGGTCGGCAACAGCCTGGGCAACCACCAAAGAATCTTCCTGCCCTTCCAAGGCTTCAGAAAGGGGCTGGCAATCTTTGTCCAACTACTCAAGCCACTGAGCCTTATAATCTGAACGGCCCCTTACTTCAGCATTCTCCCCCTGCAACTGGCTCAGTGACTCCTCAAGAGTTGCCACATTTATAGTTAGTTTATCAACTGACCCCTAGGCCAAGATCCTTGCCACCGACTCAGTCAAGACATCATTGCAAGCCAACTCGGCTTGCTCCCAGCTTTTTTCGTGAGCAATCTGGGCTTTCACTAGCTCCATCTCCAGACGCTCCTCCTCCCTCTCCCCCAGGCGCACCACCGGGCTTTTCGTGCCAACGAGCAGGGGTCCTTGTTCTCCCATTCAACTACTTCTTGGCCATCCACATTGAAAGCGGCCAGCTGAGATGCGCCCTGTCGCCAACAAAAAAAACGTGGGAATATTCAGTAGAGGATTCCAAATCGATAAGATGGCAGAAAATAATAAACTAGTGTGAGAGACCTCAAAGAAGAAATCCATCAAAGACTTGGTCACCCGTTCAAGGGACTCTTCTCGAGCTCCGCCGGCCTCTGATCGAGGAATGGCCTCCATTGGGCTCTCTTCGAGGGATGGCTAGGTATCCATCTCCACATCTTCAAGTACACCTGCATCCCTCTCTGTAAGGTTGATGGAGGGCTGGGAGAGAAGGTGGCCCTAGGTGGCGGAAGAAAATTCCTCGCCAGGACTTTGAGGCTCCCTCTCTCACTGGAGCTCTTAGGATTTTTTTCCCCTCGGTTCTCGCCTCCATGACCATCTCAATTTCAGTAGCAGGTGACCTTACGACAAACACGAGAGAGAGAGAGCAGCGGTCGTCTTCTCAGCAGCGAGGTCAGGAACCACGACCAACTTTGGCTCCATTCCTTCCCCTCCATATGCTCTTCGATAGGTTCCTCGGTTGGGGCCATTGTGAGCTTGATGCCAGCGGCGGCAGAAGCAGGGCCCCCTTGTGATGGCTGGGCGCTAGGGGACTCGGGGGAAGACATCCTCTCCATGCCTGGGTTGGAACCTCCTGTGCAATCCTTAACAACACCCTCGAACACTTGCCATCGATGCTGGATTGTGCTGTGGATGGAAATGAGGGAATCATCTCCACGTTGAACTCAGAGGGAGGTTCTACCATGGTTGATCGACGAGGAGCAAGTTCCTAGAAGGCCCATAGAAGTGTGTTGAGAGCATGTTGGCCCCTGGGACAACCTGTGTGGGCCCATCGGCGCGACGGGTTGTAGGGCACCGCGATCGTGACGGGCTCCGAAATCAAAGTGGTTGTGGAAGGAGGAACACCCGGTGTCTGATACTCACTAAATGATGCTTCCAAGTATAAAAGCAAATGTAAAAGCAAAGGGAGCTTCCAAGGCCATCTCCACAGGGACAACTTTGTCAACACAATCAATCAACTAAAAAGAGCTCAAATGAAAAGTAGTAGAAAAATGAAAGTATATGGATAGAGTTTCGTTGTTGGATGCATTCGGAATTATTTACTGCGAAAATGGGATGGATTATGTGCACTGAATTTGTACAAAATGTAGGATGAGTTTGTAATGTGTCATTAGGAATGAGGGACTATAATTATTCTAAAAGAAAACATTAATTTCAAGTTAATCGTGAAAACTGTGTTTGCAACTTTTAATTTTTGGCAAATGGGTTTGTGAATAGAAACAATCAACACAGAGAAAATAGTTTAAAAACTTTGGGAATCGAAGATATAAATGCTAGGAAAGTAAACAATAGGGATACAGGGTTAGGGTTTCTTCAACCATCGAGATGTTGGTCACGGGGTGCATCTGCTTGTCTCAAACCATTCACGATATTAACACTTAAACTTAGAAAAACATGCATTCTCATATTATAGCACAAGTAAAAATAAACCCCTCACTACATTAATCATCATTTTCATTTTAAGACTCTAGGGTTGAGGGATCCTTGATTATTTCAAGGTCCTGTTGTGCCATGAGTCTACAACAGGTCAAGAATAAGAAATCCTTCAAACCCATAGTAAATCATGAATGAAAATACAGAGAAAGATTCTTGCTAAACATTGCAGCAACCAACAATACTCAGAAAGGGGGAGAAAACCCCAATCCCTGCAACCCTAGTTGCAGAAACTAGCCTAGAATCATCTTGTAAAAGATAATCCCAAAGCTTTATGAAAACCCAAACAGAGCAATGTTTATAATCAAAACAAAAAGAAATAGAAGACAATACAAACAAAACAACAATGATGATTCCCTGCAACCTCTCACCTCGACCCATTTTATCCCCACTTTCCTTCACCATTTCTCCCTCTCTCTCTTATCTAATCGTCACCTTCTCTTTTTCTCCATTCTACCCTCTGGAAGAACACGGCTCCTTCTTGCAAAAAGAGCTAAAGGGTTTGTGCGAATAGGCTTGGCTGAAAGTTAAGCTTCAATGGACTTGGGTTTCAAAAGCTGAGTTGGGCTTGGGTTTTTTGGGACTTCAACACCTACACATTCAAACCATCTATTAGCCCATGACAAAAAGTAAGTAAGTGTTGAAATATAACTTTTAAAACTTTTACAGCCCGTGAAACAAGGTCCATTTTATCAGTGTAATATTTAATTATATTTATATGACTAATCAACCTCAACTGTCTTATTTTAAATAGGTATTTTAAACAAAATGTCCTAACAATCAGTGCCTCTGGGATGGAAGGACTCTCCCCTTGCCTCCTTGGTGGATTCGAGGAATGGATAGATGGGGCTGGCCGTGGGGTAGGAACAAATGGATGGGGGTGTCATATCTTAATCAGCGTCGAGGGCTGCCCCAAAGGAAATCTAGGAGGGGACACTGGGCTGCTGTCAGCCCTGGCAACTTTCGTGTAGAGTTTATTCCCCTTACTTGCAGGAGAAGGACGTGGGGAACGATTCCGAGCCAGGGTGGCTTTAGGCTGCATAGCAATGGTGCGGTTGTAAAAAACGGTGTGACCAAGGGGATGTAAAAAGACCCTTATATTTTCCTCCCTGAGGAAAGCCTCTGAGGGGACATCAAATGGGTGATTCTGTACTCGTTCTTTGACCAAAGCAATACGGTGTAGCTTCTCGAGAGAGGCCTTCAACAGTATCGCTTTGTTGTTAGGAACCACCCTCCCATATGGCCCAAACAGGGAACTCACGAAGATTCACCTGTCCGACCAGAAATTTCCACCCTTAACCAAACATGAAGAAAAATTTAGGGGTCCAATCTTTGACCTTGCAATAACATGGTTCCAAAGAAACAAGGGCGTGCATTGCCCTGAAACTGCAAATGTTCCCCTCACGTTTTATGAGGTTGTGGGTCAGGAGAAAATCGCAGCCAGTAAGGCCAGCATGCTTCGGGTCTGATTTCAACAAAGCTCACTTTCAGAAGACACAACAACACATCAAGATCCTTCAAGCATTTGGATAGAGTTGAAAGGGGCCAATCTGAAACTGTCTAGTAGGGGATGGACAGGGTGAGGGAAGGGTAACCTTAGCCCACAAGAGAACATGCTGGGAAAGAGGGCAATGTTTGAGACATAACCGTCATTGTTGACAGCCCCTCCCGTGGTCCAGGAACCTCAAAAACCACCTTCTCTGGGACATGAAAGGTTTCCTAGTGATAACATGAACTCAGAGGTGACATCCGAACACCAATTGTGACTAATATAGAATTGCTCCATAGTGCGAACCTCAGGCTAGTCCAGTTCCTCGGGAATCTTGGGTTGAATGGTCTTCTTGGGAGCCATTGAGATTGAAGTTGAGAAAAGCGATAGAGACGAAAAGGAGTCGAGCGAGGAGAATGAGAAGGTTAGAGCACAAAGAGACAAGGACGTGGTTAAAGGGGAAAAAAAGAGGGCAAAACTGTGTTTATAAAAAGGGGAAGTGACAGTTGGCCTTCCATATTCGTGTGTCAGATGGGGGACGCAAAAGGGTTCGAATCTAGTAAAACGCACGACAAGACGTGACATAGGCTCCAACGGCGAAGGTTGGGATTTAAATAGACCCCGTTGAAGGCTAGCATCCCAAAGTCGTGGGGACGCACGCGCCCCACAAAGCTGTCAAGATATGCACAAATCTTGCAGCATGTACTATACGATGCGACGTGGAGAAAAAGAGATGCCTAACACCATCAATGCTGAGGGAACTGGAAAGATGCAATCAAGTGCAAATCCAACTGTTAGAAAACGTGCCAATAAATTCGGGAGGGGAGCTATCGCCTGACATCGGTAAAATAACAAAAAACCATACGGGCATAATTTACAACTCAAAACCTGGCAAGTAGAAGACGGGAGAGCAATACTCACCCATTTCTAGGGAATAGGACCTTAATGGTCGCCACTGCGAGAAAATATATAGCATAAAGGCGAAGGCGAGAAGGAATTCCCATCGGACTAGTCCGATAAGAATTGGCAGGATAACTGTAAGAGGTTTTTTCCCTTTTCGGCCTGTATAGCAAGCCCATGAGGGATCATAGGAGAAGTAAGCCAGAGAGCCCGGCTAAGCCTAGCCAAGCCCAACGACCCTCCACTTAAAGGAGTCAGTGGGCCTCTGCAAAGTACTCGGCCCACGAACAAAACCCACCCACGCCTGGTGAAAGCGGATGATAGGGACAGATGAGACTCGCTGCCCTGACACCTCCCCAATGACACCCTACTCTCGAAAACCTATGCAAGCAGGTGGGCGGGAAAATATGTAGAACTCTTGAACTCCTGACACTAGGCATGGAGGGGCTTAACAGGGAGAGTCTGCCGAGTAAAGTGAGTCAGGGAGCCTCACCGCATTAATGACGCCAACCCCCCGTACTCTACGCCGCCCTAGACGCCACGTCGGATTAAAGGACTTTGACTAAGTGAATAGTTGAATTGACATGGACTTCTTGAAGCCATATGTGAGCTGTCCTCACCCATAAACCTAATATAAAAGCTGACTCTCAAATACGAAGAACTTTCTTGGATTCCTCTAAGCTCACACATGAACTACTAAGGAGATATAATAACTTTAGTATCGGAGACTCCTCAGCCTCCACCAAGGCCCCCCACTCTCCATATTTTCTTAAGTGTGCTGGTGAATGACTCAAGACCCGAGTTGTTGGAATCCGACCCAAAAGCTTACAAAACACGACATTAACAACCGGAAATAGTTTTTTCACCAACTTACTTATTTGCCACTCATTTTCATTGCCGCAAAATAGACTGATTTTGCAATTTAATGTTTTGTCGAAAATAGTATTTGCTGCAAAACTATTTTGTGAGAAATATTTTTTTCTCATAATTCACAACCAAATGATATTATATTTCCCACCATAAAATTATTTTTCTCTGCGACTTGTCTCATAAGAAAAAGTCAGTAATTCCGATGAATAGTAGTTGTCATGGGTAACACAAATAATGGGGCTTTTTCCATGAGATACCTCCGCGACAAATTGGCATATCTGTGTTAGTGTATGTCAATTAGGCTACAAAGATTACAAGCAAGGGACGTAATAATGTCATGCCACATAAGCAATGTGCGGTGTATAAATCTTAGAATAACAATAATCGTAAGAGAATATATAGCAAGGGAATTAGAGTAAATCTTACAAACTTTGTTCGATCAGTGACTTACAAGCCCTTTATTATACAGTGTTCCAAAGTAATATTTATTAATTCTTTAACTTCTTCTAAAATTCAATAATTGATAGGAATCCATTAGTTACTAAAGTACTGTAAGTGTTTGAGTTGAAAGAATCAAAAGGACGTGTTGAGAAATTAACCTAAAACATTACTAACTTTAAATGAAAATTACTAACTTAATGAAATATATAATTACCTTTTAATAAATTTAACTCATTGGTATATAATATTATTTAATTTTAACTCAATAAATATAAAAGAAGAGTGGATGGCATGATTTCATAAGAGCAAATTGGCTTCATACTTCACGTGCTCCATGTATCACTACAAGAGATTGGGCTTTTGAGACAAATACTTTTGTCTAAAAAAACCCAATTTTCATCCCCAAATTGTTTTTGGAGATGAAAAACTTTCGTCTCTATTTTATTTCGAAAAGCCTGTCTCAAAAATTTTTTAAAGACATCTCAAAAAATTGATTTTAGGAATGAAATTGGGCAGAACCAATCGAAACTTTCGAACGAGATTTTTTTTTAGACGAACCAATTTCGTCCCAAAAAACCGTTCAAATGCAATCATTTTCAGTTCGAACCAACACGTCCGTTTGAGATATATGAAATTTTGATTTGAACTAATAACCATATTTGATCTTGTTCAAACAGACGAAGTTTTCAAACATATTTTACGCATTCAAACAAATAAAATTTTCAAATTACTTGTGTTCGAATATACATTCTGTCCATTCGAACAGACATTTTATTTTTGAAAATTATGTCTGTTCTACAGGAGTTTTGCATATTAATGTTGTTCGAAGAAATATTTTATTATTCGAACAGCCGTACAAACTGTATTTCTCGGTTGTCGTTCGGTCGGTTTGCCAGTTTGAACCAGGTTCGAACCGGACCGGTGTCAGTTTCTTCAAATCCCAACCGCATCCTAACCAGTTCTCCACCAGTTCCAGTCGGTGCTGGCCAATTCTATCGAGTCCTGTTCACCCCTAATAGTTTTAGTTTTTATTTGACTTTTTTATATTGCATCGAACGTACATTATATTTTTGGGATGTAATTAGTGTATGATTTTTATTTTTGGTGTTTCCTAGCTTGTTTATTGTCACAAATATTTTTTTCTTATTTTACTAAAGTAATATTTATTTAACTAAAAATCTTATTCAACATAAAAGGACTCATTCAAATATTTTTAAATTAATTAAATAAAATTAATTTATGAATATGAAATATTTTAATTCACCATAAATAATACTATATAATATATCTATGTTTTTTATATTTTGAAAATGCTAACCTAATACAATAAAAGATATTTATTTTTAATGTATTTTGGATGCCTTTCAATAAATTATTATAATTAAACAATCTCGTTCGAATGTTTATTTTGGGTTCAAACAAAGTTCATTCCCATTCGAACAGTAAACTTCCGTTCGAACAATATTGAATCACGTTCTCGCCAATTTTTTTTTAATTTCTCGTCAAACAAGTTGTTCAATTGAATAAATGTGGTGTTTAAATTAGTTCGAACGCAATTTCATTGAGTTTGAATTGTCTTGCAACCATCCGGCCAGATTTCCCCACCAAAAAATCCTGTTCGAACTGTTTTGAACTTCCCCCAATAAAATTATATGTACTTTCCTGTTAAGATTATTGTTGGAACAGATACTAAACCATTTGAACAAACGGTAATTCGTTGTTCGAACATATAATTATCCGTTCGAATATATTTCTAATTTTAAGACGATATATTTCATCACAAAAAATATAATTCGAAAGGATATTTATTCGTTGGAATGCTTTAAGAGCCTCATCCATATTTTGAGACAAAATTTAAATTTCTTACGAAATAAGTACGTTCCTAATAAATAGTCTTCAAAAGTAAAAGTTGTTGCAGTGTCAAATGCGCGCTTGAGGTAGAACTTGCTGGAATTCTCGTACGTAATTAAGGTTGTTTGAAATTTCCATATAAAAGCAAGAAGCTTTGGTGCATACAAAATAGTACCAAAGGTACTGGATGAGACAATTGATATATAACGAAGAAACACTGCAAATTTTCCCTGTTTTGTTTGGGAGATAAAAGCTTATCCAAATCTCAGACAATAAAAAAAAAAAAAAAAAATAGATAGATACCACTGATCATCAGATTACGTACTGTAAAAAACTCATCTCAACGTACGGACTTCACTAGAGATCTTGGGATTAGAGTCTGCAACAACTTAGATTTTTTGTTTTTGTTCTTTCCACAGAAAAAAGATCATGCACTTGAAAAAGAAATTAAAAAGAAAATAAAGAAACTTATATACGGTGGTGATTAACAATGGCAGGGTACGTACTAGCTAGCTGCGAGGAGGAGGAGGAGGAGGAGGAGGATGATGATGATCATGGGTATCCCTCTGCCATGCAAGTCTCCCAGAAGAGCCTATCCTCCATTTCATCCATGTTATTAAATTCACCAGTCTTTTCTTCCTCTTTTGAGAAATTACATTCTAATGCTACATCTGACATCGACGTGATCTCGCAGCAGCTATCCGCACTCTTCTCGCGGTGATCATCCCCATCATTTCCAAAATTGGAACAGCCATCAGAATCTTGATGATCATCACTATGATCAACAACTTTAGAAAAACCAAGTTTATTATAATCACTTGCACTGTCACAGCTGCACGACCCAGCGTCCTGCAGATCATCATCTGCATCATCATCACCAGCAATGGCAACCTCTGCTACATGTGTTTTAAGATCAGGAACAGCTTCGGTCTCATGAGAATCTGCAGTATCCTCGAGCAAATGAGAGTTATAAGACACGTCCACACCTATTTTCCAGTCCATTTTCTCGGGTCCCCTAGTGCAGGAAAGAGAAATTAAAGCGTTGCCCAATATTATATCGATATTTAGGTGAAGTTTGATCTTTGGTTGGTGTTTAAATATATGGTTGTAAACTTAAATATTGTTGCTGTTTATGAATGTGACAGTGACTATTCCCCCCCATTCATCTCACCTTAATTTCTAGTCAAAAGAGGTGGTTGGTTCTTGCTTGACATCCCAATTTGATAGTGGGTTTCATGTCATCTATCCACTTCCTTTTAAACTTGTCAATTTATCTTCTAAATTTTCATTTTTCTCCTCCTTTATGATCAAACTATCATGAAGATCGTGCCATGCACTTCTTTTTTTCACTTATGGTCATAAATATATATATATATATATATATATTAATAAACACATGCGGAAATAGAAATATATATAGAAGCAAAATAACACATTAATGGATGAAGAGGCCGTGATAATTAAGCTTCTCCCAGCCAGCTTGGCCGAGAGGCAAACGAAGTAGAGTTCTATTTCAAATTTTCACCATGTCTCGATCCCTTATACTAGACATGTTGGGGTTTGCCGACGTATCGTACACATCGCATCAAAAGTACGTACCACCATATATGCGTTGCTTTTTTACTTTTAATTAAGAAAAGATCATCATCTCTTGTACCAATCCTCTCGATCTGATCTAGATCTCTCTCTTATCTCTCTATCTTTTCTTTTTAATAAGAAAATTTCTACCTGTTGTCTCTTAATTTAGGTAGTACGTACTCTCTTAAGTATATATGAACCTCAGCGATGGATCGATGTTGGAAATGTCCCTCATGACACAAAAGGTTGAAGAGTAGTACTAGATATCCTATATTATTTGTCAGTCGAGAAGACCACAAATTAAAGGTTACCAGCTTTTAGAACCCAATTAAACCCAGTTTTTTAGGTGATCATTTTGTTCTATTCCAAACGAAATTTTAATTCTATGTATGAAAAATAGATAACGAAGATCAATATCTCAAACCTGCAGGTGACTATCAGACTAGACGATCGAATGTCATCCTGATGATCTGTGGCATTCAGTATGCTAATTAAATTTACTCTCAGTCTCAGACCAATTATTTCGATGGATTTCCAGTATTACATGGATCGGTTTTATACTTATATATAATTAGATTCCCAGAATTTAAACATCATTTTTTTTTTTAAGAAACGAAGGTCTATCAAGCTTTGAGCTTAATTACCAGTGAAATAGCTTAATTATTAATTCCAAGGCACTCGTGCAAAAGATTCTACTATGAGATGAATATATATATATATATATATATATATATATATATATTATTAAGCATTCTAAGATGATCATTCTTGACCTACATACTTTTCCCAAAAACCATGGCAGAAAGGTTCAAAAACCAATACAAGGAAGGATTATTACTTTTTATATAAATTGCATTTGTATATATATGCGATGATATATCGATCTTCACTACATGAGACGTTCTTCATCTCGATCCCTAGAAAAAAGCATTCTATCTCAAGCATTCTATTTACCATGCAAATTGCCCTTTAAGTTTCGAAAGCAATAATATAATGATCACTGGATAGGCTGGTATTTTCTAGTAATAAGTACTTTTCTAATTTGCTTGCTTTTCCTCTATTTCTCATATAGTGTAGCTTATCATCTTGAGAATCTTAGCAAGATTTCCAGTGGAGCTGACCCATCTAAAAATGACTACAACCTCGTTAAGTGGTCTAGGATGTGCACTTTATAGATTTCTCCAGGTGTTTTGGTGGTTTGAAACTGATTTTTTTTTTTTTTTTTTTTTGAGTAACAAGTTTGAAACTTGTTATTATTCAACAAGCTTTGTTGGGCAAGGGTTTTGGCTTATACCATGAAGATTGGAGAGAGATTCCTTTCGGAGATTTGTGCTATAAGTCAAGTAAGATGATATATAAAGAGATATATATAATAACGTTAGCAGGCCTTTCATTGGGGGGGGGGGGGGGGGGGGGGGGGGGGGGGGGGGGGGGGGGGGGGGGGGGGGGGGTGTCGCGGGGGTGTGGAAAAACATTAGGAGAGGATGGGGGACTTCTCTCATTTTATTAGTGGAAAAACATTAGGAGAGGATGGGGGACTTCTCTCATTTTATTAGTGGAAAAATGGGTATAAAATTAGATTATAGCACAATATGTTGTGTGTGATCAGCTTTAAGGACATTTTCCAGCATTATTTAGCACCTCCCACCATAAATAGGCATTGAATGGTTTAGTTCATGCAGATCTCTGAAAAATAGACCCCAATGAAATGTTGACGTTAGGGGTGAAAAACGGTCGGTCCGGACCGGAGAAACCAATCGGACTGGTCGTTTCTGTCCAGATTGAGATTGAGACCAGTCAGTCTCGATCCATGTTTTAGAGGATTGAAATGTTTCGATCCAATCCCAGTCCAGGGTTTTTCTACTGCAGATCGGAACGAATAAAAAATAAAAATAAAAAATACATTTTATATATATTATTTATATAATAATTATGCAATTTATTATATAATTTTCATCTAACCTATCACCATTAACAACATAAAATTTTAAATATGTTATTAACATTTATTAATATTCTATCAATTAACAAATATATAATATCAATTAGCTAAGTATATAGTAATTATATAAATTAATAATATAATTTTCATATAATTTATTATCATTGACCATATAATTTTTTTTTATTGAGTTAGTTACATAATCCACATTAATAAATCATTTAATTTTAATTTAGTATTTTAAATAATTTTTTTATTAATTGATTTAAAAATAATAATAATAATAATAATAATAATAATAATAATAATAATTAGGCTAGACCAACTGAACCGATAGCTACCAGTCCGGTTCGGTTCCTATGGGTATTCGGTCCAGTTTAGTAAAGAAAAAATGATGGGTCCATCACCAGACCGGACCAGACCGACCAATTTGCACCCTTAGTTGACATCTAAAATAAAATGCATGATTGAAGTGTAAAGATAAATCTCTTGGTTCCTCAATTGTATGTACTCTTTCAGATTGATAATGTGTAGATTCAACTCTTGAAATTTGCCATTTTCCATGCATGCATCATCCTACACGTTTACTTGTAGAATCTGATTTTAAACTTTGTTTCAATGTTGTTGGGGGAGATATTTCTTTTGAGAAAAGCTATTTTGCCTCTCTCATTTGACCGTTCAAGTTGACTGCTAGTTAATTTTTTTTTTTTACTTAGTGATTAAGGAAGTAATTTTAAGTGTATTGATGTATTTTTATTTTATTTTTTTAGAATATTTAAATGTATTAAAAAATGTGAAAAGAAAAAAGGAAAAAAAAAAAAAAAACAAGGTGGGGGCGACATAGTTGCCCCACTCATTTCTTTTTGATAGGTATGCTTTAGTGATCTATTTCTTGGCCAGTAGTGAAAGTTGATATATATATATATATATATATATATATATATCTATATGATTGGTTGACTTCGAGATTTGCCTAGATCTATTCCGATTTGCTGATATAATAAGTACTTCTCTATGATTATTATTAAATGCTAAGTATATAGTACTATTGCCATATGCATGACCTTGATTAGTGTTTATGCTTTTATTATCTGCCATAAATTTGTGTATATAGTCTGGAGCTTTTTAATTAAAACTTAGTGCAAGTATCCATCATGAAGAGTTTGATATTAGTTTTTATATTCACTATCTCAAAACATCCACTATCTCGACAAAAAGATACAAAATTGAGAAGATCCATGCACTAAATTTTTTCTGTTTTCTTGTCCAATATTTCCCTGGACAAGTGGAGTAGCCATTGTCTTCTGATTTGATCTTTTCCTCTTCTTGGCACCTTCCTTATTCAGCAACTCCATGGTGGCCGAGTCTAGGTCGATATTATACTTTTTAATTAAATGTGTATTTGGAAGATTCATAAACTGGTGGGACCATGCATGTTATGAATACTTGAGAATAGGTGTATGAAATCAAAGTAGTTGGATGTGGGGCCAGTTTTAATTAGGCGGTAGGGTTAATCTCCCATATTACTTATTATCCATCAGCTTTATTTTATTTTGTCATAGTAATCTCCTAGAAGTTAGGAAATAAATGTTTTCTATTGGCTAACACAGTTAAGTACATGGTTTTTTTAAGTAACTATGAGACACCATGTTTTGTGGATTAAGATGGTTTATAGAATGATATGAATTGGAGAACACAAGAGCAACATGTGTTTTTTGGAGTAATGTGTATATATGTCCCAAAATTATCATAAATGTACTTGGTACAAGGATTTTTTATATTCATTACTGACCATGATGGGTAATTCCCTCATGTACTTGAGGTCTATTTGCCAACATTGATATATTGTCATGGCCTTAATTGACTGGTTAACCTAGTGGATAGAATTGTAAATTAATGTATTAATTATGTTATATATAATGTTGGTTATCTGAATTTTTGGTTGGAATAATTTGATATGGTGTTGGTTTATTTGTTAATGGTTTGTTGAGTTGGAAGAGGTTCAATACAGTGATGTATGAGTATTTGATTGTATTTGTTTGTGGGATAATTAATTATACCACAAACATATTGTAGGAAACAGGTTTTTTTTTCTTTTTCTACAAGTACATTTTGGTAGCAATTTCTCTTCTTAAGAAGAGTTGATGTGGTCACAAATAAGTATGGAAAAACTGCATTTTCTAACTAATATTAGTAATAGATAATGCATATTCCTAACTGACCAAGTACTCTTGGTGATTGGTGGAAAATAACTCCACCAAATATTGTCATGAAAATAACTCTTTTCTCATGAATAGTGTGCATGAAAAATAAAGTTGATTCAACTTTTTGCGACCAAGAAACTTCATAAGGAATTAGTATTACCAATGACTGGTGTTCATGGTAAATGCATATTTCCGACCAATGTTAGCAATGGTAAGCCACTTTTCCCGACTGCCAAACTTTGGTGAAAAATACTAATTTCACCAAATTTCATCGTGGTAAAAAATCTATTTCCATGAATATTGTGCATGAGAAAAACATTATTAGACAACTTTCTTCATGAAAATATATCATGTGTTAACATTTTTTGCCACAACCTCTTCTCATAGAGAATGATATTATTTCCCACCACATCATACTAGATGAGACATTATTTGCCACGAAGAAAAAATGCTTTAACCGCCACAGATGTCACGAGAAAAAGAAAGTTTTTCCCATGAACTTGTGGTTTGATAGATAAAATATATATCTTTCCTCACCAATTATATGCCATGAGTCTCACACGAGATAAATTGGTGGGAAAGACTTATTTCCCACTAAAGATATACTTTTTTTCCACGACTATCACTCCCAAGAAAAAGTAATATTTGTTGTGGTGAATCTGTATATATATCAATAAAAAGAACAACAGGAAATCATAGCAATCAGTTCATGACTGTACCTGACATGTGCTCTTTACAGAAGACGTAATGGAAGGATGAATTAGATGACAGCATCCAATTAACATTAACATATTATGATAACAGCATTAATGTTATCATGACTAAATGCAGCTAACTTATATATATATATATATATATATATATACACACACACGCACACGCGCACACACATATATATAACAAGGCAGCTGAACATTGCGGAAAATCCTAATCATTTGGCAAAGACAAAGCTTTTTCAAAAAGTTAGAACAGGTGCGATGTGTTAACCAGTTTCTTTTACTACACCCAACGAGGGCATGATCTAGCTTAAGTTCCAAAGTAACCTAGTTCTAGCCTGCTACGTACGTGAGCCAACTAGTTAGTTTTGTGGAAATGCCACTTGTTTTCAGTACTAGTAGTACTTCATAATGGTACTAATAATGCAACAATCTCTCCCAATCATTCGAATCTTTAAGATTTGATATTTCGCAACCAAAATCTAATCTGCACTTACTATATATCCATTTTCAAAGTCTAATCCTACAAAATCAAAAAACACTTATTAGTGAAACGGACGATCTGCATGCAATATTGGTGCTAACATGGTGTTGCGCAATAAGCATGCATGTGAAACGGACGATCTGCATGCAATATTGGTTCCAACATGGTGTTGCGCAATAAGCATGCATGTGAAACGGACGATCTGCATGCAATATTGGTGCCAACATGGTGTTGCGCAATAAGTATGCATGATTCATTGATCAATATGTCGATAACTCATACAACTGATGTTATTGCAAATTATAAGTCATCATTATCTTCCGGATATAATATATATATCTATATATAAGAAATTCTATTTGTAGTCCTCACTTGAAGATTGTATATGCAAGTCCTTTATTAAATGAGAAAAAATATCATTTTAAGAGATATATTTTTATAATTTTAAAAAATTTTAAAGATAAAATTACCTAGACTTGTATTGTAATCCCTAATTGGAGACTGTACGTAGCATTGCTCTATATATATAGAGAGAGAAAGAGAGAGGAGGGAGCGGTTTATGGGATGAAAAAAAATTTTGTTCCTCTGCAGTGCACTACACGCTTGTTAATCTGTGTTGTCTACATGGAATATCTCTATTGGAGGCTGTTATTTAAGTGATCAAATCGATTCAAGCTGCGTGAAGATATTCTATAAATATATACATATATATATATATATATATTTATATATTATGTAACCATTTTAATATTCTCGGGGCCATCCCAGTCCGAAATGGCAAATTATACCCAGAAAATATTTCATAATTACTACTCTCCTCCGAACTAGCTACAAGTCTAGAATTGATATGATCTAAGAGCATTCTTAATACTTATGTATTATACAAGAAATGTAAATAATTTGAAGAATTGTTCAAAAAAGAGTTTCAATATATATCTCATTATGTAAAAGGAAATTTAAAATACAATTTGCTTTAGTAACCCACTACAGGTAGTGGATAATACTGTTCATCCTGTAAATATTTTTTATTATTTAAATTTCATTTACACTTTTTTTTATACCATGTAAGCAAATTCTTTTTATTGTTCATCATTTAAAACACCTTTATTTCATTTTCTTCTAAAAAAAATCTTGGAAATATTTTTTTGTCCACTTTTCTCATATTTTGATTTTATTTTAAATTCTTATTTGGCTCATATATTTTTATTTTGTGTATAGGACTTAACTAGATTACATTGTATATAAAAATATATTGCAAATATAAAAAATATATGGATTTTGCAAATTCATTGGTAGAAAGGAAATATTTAAAAAGAATAAAAAAATTATTTAAATGATATGAAGAAAAATAGATAAGTTGATGTATGATATATTGTAAAAATCAATATATAAAATATAAAAAATAAGATTTGGTAATGTATTTTAAATTAGGATAATGTAAATGACATGTTTCACACCACAAGCTACTCAAACGACCTACAAAGAACAATCCGACGACATTGATTGTCCAGGATAAACTCTGATGCTTAAATTAGAGAAGTGGTCTCAATATAATAACTCAATAATCATTAGAATTGCATTTGTTACCTTCGTGTACCATTTATAAAGATGTACAGGGGCGTGTCCAGGAAGTACATAATCATCCGTTCGCTATATTCATCTCTAATTATCCCTTAACAGGGATGAGGAGATAATTGCTCTGATTTATAGGGGTTATCCATTCAGGATAACTGTCTTCATCTTAGGGTGTTATCACCTTGCGAATGACATCGCTTCCCTTATTGATATCATGCTCCGGTGGGCTATTGGACCACAAGCACCGTAGGTCAACATAGCAAGTTGGGCCTGCTCATGGGCTTGGTATCCAGATGACCCAAATATCCCATCTAGTTACCTCGTTAATTTTCTTTGTGCCAGCACATAGGAAATTCATTAATTTCGCACCTTATCATGTGTCCACGTGACATTCTTACCCCGTTGGTTTGTAATATGTAATAGGCAATCGGTTAACCAGATTTCGACCTTTCCTACCCAGCCGAGGGTCCATGAGAGATAATGTATGGGCTAAAATTCAGACCTATTCTTCGAAGTGTAGCCCACGTTAGCCATAGACGTTCGTGCTAGTTTAACGTCCCTTATTTGAAAGAAATAGCAACTGTCGGCGCAGCCAACCTTTCGGATTTCCAAGAACCCTCATGATTATCCTTCCTGATCTTTCTTGATTCACTTACTTCTACCCATACTCCTTCTTTTCGCACTTCCTCTCCCTTCTATCTTTCCTTCTCCCTGTTTGAGTCCTCTATTTGTGTCATCTTCAAGAACGCATTTTTCTTATAATGGCCAACTGTGGTTCTTCCCGTACTCTCATCCGATCTTCTGGCCCAACTCTGGCTAGGGGCTCTCCTTCCTTTATTGCCGAATCTTCCCTTAGTCGAATCCCTACCTCCTTCAAAGTTTTTCTTGGCGTTCCAACCTGTCTGAGCAGGATTTGGTTAAGCTAAGATCCATTTACCGAATCCTAGATTCAATGAAGCTTTCTATTCCTAGGGAGTGATGTATCAATGAAGAAGGGTTTGCCGAAAATGTGGCCCTGACAGTGAGTGCCTTGACACACTGGCTGTCACTTCCTTTCATACGCCCTGTTCGTGACATTTTGGATTTCTTGGGGTTAGCCCCCGCCCAGCTTCACTTGCATGCTTGGCGTGTTCTTATGTGTTCGTGCGTAGTATTTTGCATGGTTTTAGAGCCCCTGAGGGATACTTGCCTAGATTTGACGGTGAAAGAATTTCTTTCTTTCTATGGAATGGAGTCGTTGCCAGGCAACGTTTGAAGTTTTCGTGTTAGGTCACAACGTTTGGCAGCCTTCGAGCCTCACTATTCCAATGCCAAGTAGTGGCAAAACAAATTCTTCTTTATTTTTGGTAGTAACTAGGACTATCCCGCCGATGAGATGCACTTCGGGACTACCTTGTCCATGCTAATTGGGGAAGGGTCCTTGATGACAAAAGCTTGATGTTGGATTTGATTGACAGGGAGCATTCTCTTGTTGACATAGTCCTTTAATGGGCAAATGGAAATGACAGGAGTGGTTTGGCGACGGAGGACTTGCTCTCTGCCGCCAATATTGACAGGGTTTTAGCGACACCCAGTCGGACCTATGTCAGGGGTTGTAAACTCAAGGCCATTATGCCCCTGGTGAAGAGACATGCTCCCCAGCCTGGGGAAAAAGGCAGGCTTCTCAAATTGATGGTTATTCACCCAAATGCCCTTGTGGCATTGTTGTTGAGGGCGAGGTTGCTGGATTTGCTGCGGGGGTGGATCGAGGAGTACATGGCGATTCTGATCTTTCTATTGGTGAGGGGGCTTCTGATGCTTCCCCCGGAGAGAAAATGCCTGAAGTTTCTCCAGTTATGGTCCCCCGCCCCCCCCCCCCCCCCCCCTCGGCATGTTGCCAGGTCTTAACTGGGCTCATGGGCCAAGCCCTCTTTGACTTGGCGACAACTTTTGATTTTGACTTGCTTGCCAAGGGCATTGAATCCGTGAGCACGCCGCCCTTCGAGTTTCCTTCTCTCCTCTCACTGACCTCGATGCCCAATGTTGACGACCTCTCTACAGATATGTAGAGCACCTTTTGTGAGATCCTTAAATTTGTTTTAATTATTTATTTAAATGTGTTATTTTATTTATTTTATTTATGTTATATCATTTTGGTGTGTTTTTGGTTTGGGATTTTTAATTAGTAGTGTTTTATTTTTGGTGGGTTGTGTGTGTGTATGTGTGTGTTTTGTTTGGGTCGTGTGTGATGTGGTAAACCTAGCCTGTGTAGCATTTGAAGCCCAAACCATGTGCACTGTGAGCCCAGCCGTGTGAGTTAGAAACCCAGCCCCCTTAAGTGTTAAACGACGCCGTTTTGGATAGAACCCTAGGGTTCCATCGTGCTCTTCATGTGCCGTTCCTCCCCTTTTTCTTCTTTTCTTCTTCTTTCTTCTATCTTCTTCTTCTTCCTTCTGGTTTCATCTTCTGCATAGTTGCTGCCGACACCAATCGAGCCACGCATTGCAATCCGCAAGCCACCACGCATTGCTGTCAAGACGTCGCTCCACTCAACCACCTCCTTCTTCCCTGATCAGCTCTGTGTCGACCGGTAGTGGACTTCGACTTGAGCTGTCAATCGCCACACCACACATCCACATCTCATCATTTCTCTTCTCCACGGCTTGCACTGTCGTTTTCTCTTCTTCTACCCATATGACACATGGCCACCTTCATTTCCACCTCGAGCTTCCATTGCATGTGAACCGTGTTGGTCATCTTCAATCAAAGCAACTTAGTCGATCTATAAATAGGCCACGGGTTCCTCAATTAAATCTTCTGATTTCTTCTTCCTCCCTCTTATGTTTAAGCTTTTCCCATCTCAATTCTTAGTTTATAATTTTGTATGGTGAGTTTTGGTTGTAAATTCGAGTGTGTTAGAGTAGGTTTGTTGTGCATCGCTGTGAGTTCCGCAGTGTGCACCACCTCAACCCACCATAGCAGAACCCTTTCTTCCATCTATTTACATCTTGATCGAATTGCCCTTGAGAGAAACTCACCAAAAAGGTCATTGTTTTACTCTTGAATCACTGTGTGCCGACACCTTTGGCGACACCTCTATTCATGTGATCTTCCAGAAATTGTCCAATCTTCAACTATGTAATTTTCCAATACAACCCATGAGTTTTAAAATAGCGTTATTATAATTGGTGTTTATTTATAAACTGTTGGTTTGTTGGAATTGGGCCTTGGGCCGTTGAAGTGTTGGGATTTAATTGTAGTTGATGTTGGTGTTGGGCCTTGGGCCGGATTAGGGGATGGGATTACGCATGTAGTTGATTGTGAAACTGTATATTTGCAATTGTTGATATTTTATGTAAATGAGTTATTTACGATGTCATCCAATATTTGCTGTTATAATGCATATTTATCGTTTTTAATAAATTATGATATGAAGTCATGTTGTCTGTTTGGAATTGAGACTGATTATGTGGTTGTGTGTGTATCAAGACCCCAAGCCGAGATGGGGTATTATCTCAGTAGAGCTCCTCTGGTTACTCGGGAGTGTAACAGACTGACGTGACGTCCACTGAGTTGTTGCAGGGCGACGACCGGAACGGACGAGATAGTAACGCTCTCGTATCGATTCTATGGCCTTTTGCTAGCGAGGTTAGAGGATGCTTGGCCATATATGAGTTAGGCACATAACTAGGCATCGCTCGTTACGAAGTCTCATGAATGGACATTACCTGTGGTGTGACGATTAGAGCCAGGGTGTGCGGACGGTCCATAGAGGAGACAGTGGTGCATGCATAATAAAATAAAGGTTATGACTAGGCCAAATGGGATTTTTGGCGGAAGTGATTAAAAGTGTATTTTTGAGAAAAAAGAATGTGGTTTTGCTTCCTTCATATTTGACTGTGTGTGGACATGTGATTGTATTAATGTGTTTTAAATCTCTTGGATGTTTTGTTTTGGTTAATTACTTGCTGAGATGTCATAATCTCATTGTGGTATATTACCCTACAGTTCCGTCTTATGGTACCGTAGATTCTGACGCAGAACCTGAGTATGAGCCCGAAGGACCGGCTCCTCCAGAGGCATGACTTGTTGATATGTTGATCAGCATTATGGGATTTGTTTCCCTTATATTATTTCTTTTCTTTAAATTATTTTTCGGATAACTGTATATATCTTGTAAAGATATTTTACTGTTTTTGAACAATTCTGGTACTTAATAAAGAAAGACCTTTTTATTTCTCCGCTGTAAATATTATTTTGTACACTTATTGCATGTTGTACATACTCTGAGCACGGGTCGTTGGGGTGTGTGATCCCTGTGGTCATCATCTCGGTGTCACGAACTCCACTAAAATAGCATGTGGGGGTCGATGGTACCACACCTTTTCTATGGGCATGGGTGGGGCGCCCAAATTAATACTAGTTGGCAACGCCTCGACCAATATTGGGGGCAGTGAAGAAGATGAACGCAGGGAGCAAGGATCCACCCTGAGTTCTCTCCTCGCGACTGTAAGACCCCAGCTACTGACCAAGAGAGGGTCTCCATCCCTTCTCCCTTCCCTTCCTCATTCGGCTATGAGGAGGATTCCCCCACTTCTCCTAAAAGAGGTGGGTCCTCCTTAGAAGACGGCGGGGTTGATCAAAGGGACGTGGGTAACGGGGACTTGGTCGACGCTGAAGTTGGGAGGCAAGTTGAAGGCCTAGAGACGTTTGTGGCTGAGTTGGGGAACCTGGCCACCCATTCCTTTCCCTTCATGCTCCCTGTGAAGGAACATGTGAGGTCAAGGAGGTTGGACCCCCGTGTGCCCTTTCCTCTTCGGGGTCAGTCGTGGAGATGTCAAAAAGCTTAAGGAGCATGCTCTCTCCGGTACTGTGTTTGTTTTTACTTAGTATGGTTGCTTTTGTATGGAGTCATTTTACTTAGTCATTTGCTTGTGTAGAGTGTTGACGAGCTGGCGGCTTTGATTGTTGGTTAGCGTGCTGAATTGGAGGATGAATTTATGGAGCGGGTAAAGTTTGGATACTACGCCAAAAAATTAATGACTGGCCGAGAAGACTGAGATGGAGTGCTACCTGGAACAGGCCAATGGGCACATCCAAAACTTGGAGACTGACCTCAAGTTCCTCCGTGTTGAAGTGTACGAGCTTCATGGTGAATTACTTCGAGCTCAATCCATCTAGGCGCGTGACAGTTTTGCCTTGCAACTGTCCGAGTCTGAACAAGCGTCTGCTCAAGCTCAGGCATCTAGGCTGAGTGAGGCACTGGCTACCTCCCAGCGATTACAGGCGGACACCAAGAAGCGTTCCCAAGAGTCTTCTCAGGCATTGTTTGCCTTGGAGGAGGAGCGTAAGAGGCTTGCCCTAGAATTGTCAAAGGAGAAGGCATCACGTGTGGAGGAGCGCATGCAGTTCAACCTCCAATTGTCCAAGGCATAGGAAAATCATGAGGAGTTGCAATCGAGGTTTACTACCAATAAGAATGTTCAGGAGGATAGTATGCCGCCCAGGGCAAGATAGCTCAGAGTTTGCGGCATTTGAATGCCACTGTCAAGAAGCAGAAACAACAGTTGGAGGGGTTGGGAACCCAGTTAGCTTCTGCCAACGGGGAGTTGGTCCGTTTGCACCCTCAACTGGCTGTTTCCAAGGCTGTTAGGGATCAAGCATTTGGGTACGACTATGGGGCTAGTATGGCTCACTTACGAGCTCACCTCTTGGCTAACCCTCGTACCAATCTGAAGAAGCTGGACTTAGAGGAGTTTCAACCTGACACCATGTCTTGTCAGTTCGTTGACGCCTTGAGATGCAACACTATGCCCGACGCCTTTCCTACCCTAGCATCCTCAGCCCGCCCTAGTGGGGCCCATAATGTTTGTGTTGTTTGTGCAAATTTTAGTTTTTGTATTGGTGTTGAACAATGTTTGGCCCTTGAATTGGCCCTTTGTGTGTAACAATTGGGCCCTTTGTTTTGGCCTTATAGTCTCTATATAGTACAATTTTGTGCCTCAAGTACTTAGTTTCGGAATGGGCTTATGTTGTGGGGGTTACAGTGCCCTCACGCCCGTTTTGGCCCAGCTTGCTTATAAAACCGGTTGGAGGATAAACGAGGTGACCCTCGGAACAAGTCCAACTATTGTGGGGCCGTGAGGTCTTTTGACCTCCACGCTCGTTTGTTTGCACCGTGAGTTAGACTTTGCACTGATGACTAACTATTGGGGGGTCGTGGGGTCTTTTGACCTCCACGCCCATTTGTTTGCTCCGCAAATTAGACATGACACTGGTGGCTAATTGATGAGGGGTCGTGGGGTCTTTTAACCTACACGCCCTTTTGTTTGCACTGCGAGTTAGATTCAACACTGGTGGCTAACTGTTGTGAGATCGTGAGGTCTTTTGACCTCCATGCCCGTTCGTTTGCACCGCGAGTTAGACTTGACACCAGTGGCTATCTGATGGGGCGTCGTAGGGTCTTTTGACCTCCACACCCATTTGTTTGCACCGCGAGTTAGGCTTGACACTGGTGGCTAACTGATGGAAGTTGTGGGGTCTTTTGACCTTCACGCCTGTTTGTTTGCACCGCGAGTTAAACTCGACACTGGTGGCTAACTATTGGGGGTCATGTGGTCTTTTGACCCCTACACTCGTTTGTTTGCACTACGAGTTAGACTCGACACTGGCGACTTACTAATGGGGGGTCGTGGGATCTTTTGAGCTCTACAGCCGTTTTATTGATTTGCCTCTTTAAAAACATACATTCTTGAAAGGATGAAAAAGTAAATACTTAAAAATAAGTCCCTAGGGATAGAGCCTCTTCAAGTGCTCGGCGTTCCATGAATGCGGCAAATCCTTTCCCTAACTATTCTTGGGCTGTAGGAGCCTGGCCGGTTGCAGGCTACAACTATGTAAGGGCCCTCCCATCGTGGGCCAAGCTTTCCCTCGCCTTGGGTTGTTATGCATGTCTCCCTAAGCACCAAATCGCCGACTCTAAAAGATCTAGGCCTGACCTGTTGGTTGAAATAGCGCTCAGCCTTCCTTTTGTTGAGGATATTTTAGACTTCAGCCTCCTATCTCAGCTTCTGTTTGGCCTCTGCCAGCCTCGCTTTTATCTCCGCTACATTCATCTCTTGGTCACAAGTTGCTTGAGATCGCGTAGTAGTTGGCATGTAAAAATCACGCTGAAGTCTGTAAAAATCTCACATATGGCAGCACTGTAATGGACATGCTTCACACCACCAATTACTCGAATGACCTGCAAAGAACAACCCAACGACACTGGTTGCCGAGGATAAACTCCGATGCTTAAGTTAGAGAAGTAATCTCAATATAATAACTCAATAATCATTAGAATTGTATTTGTTGCATTCATGTACCATTTATAAAGATGAACAGGGGCGTGTCCAGGAAGTAGATAACCATCAATTCCCTGTATTCATCTCTAATTATCTCTTAACTAGGGATGAGGAGATAACTACTCTGATTTATAGGGTTATCAATCTCAAGATAACTGCTTTCATCTTTAGAAGTTATCACCTTGCGTACGACGTTGCTTTCCTTGTTGATATCATGCTTCAGCGGGCTATTGGACCACGGGCCCCGTAGGTCAACATAGCAAGTTGGGCCTACTCATGGGCTCTGTATTCAGAAGACCCAAATATCCCATCCGAATAAGATGAAGGAACCATTGTGAATGCTCTAAGATTAGATATAAGGATTTGTTTGGATGTAAAACTACGCATACGTAATTGGAAAATTCAGACCAAATATGCATCTAAAAAATATTGCTCGGATAATTCCATCACTACAACATTTAAGGCCTTTTCTGGTGAGCAAAATCATCGGGAGAAATCACAAAATTAGCCGCAAATAAATTTTTCCAGCTATTTGTAAATCCCGCAAAGTGGTCCCAATAATCTGGTCATAAATGCTATTTCTTTAGAAAAAAATATATAAAAATGATCACAAATAATAAGACATTAATTTTGGCGAACTATTTCGTCTCAAATAATTAAAATTTTAGCCGGAATTAATGATGCATTCGCATGAGGCGAAAGTCGCTGCATGCAGATGATCATCAATGGTTTATGCATAAATTAATATGCAGAAACACCCAACAAGAATAACCTGCTGCTTAGGTTTAATTGTTTGGTCGACACTCAAAAAAGAAATTAACTGCATGCTTCTCAGATCAAATGAGATCAGATCAGATGATTCGTTTGTAGGTTAATTGGATCCTGTCGCTGAGTGAATCCCATTTATTTATTATATATATAGCACATGATACTTGTGCCATCAAATTTATCAAACTTCTTATTAGTTTATTTGTTTAGACGTCATAAAACTTCTTCCTCATGCATTATATAATTAGATGAGGGCTTTGATCTAATTTTGTGGTTGCTTTAGAAGTTTTCCAATAAACAATTAATTAATGACTTGTAGCCCTAATGGATGATCAGATCGAGGGACTTCAACCAGAATTAGAGAGATTTTTTCCCCTATTAATATAATTCGTACGCCAATAAAGGAAGGAAAATTTTAAATATAAATTCTACATTGTGGATACTATTTAAAAATATATAATTTTATTTTTTTATCTTTATATTTTTATATAGGTAAAAAAATAAAATTATATATTTTTAAATATAAAAAAATATAAAGATAAAAAAATAAAATTATATATTTTTAAATAATATATAGAATGTGAGTCTTTTTATTTAATACGACTCATAAATGAAACAAGACTTTTGTCTTCTTGGAAGAGGGAGTACCGACGTGTGCGTAGAAGCTGGGGCACATTAATTAAAGGCATATATATATATATATATATATATATATATATTGCTTATGAAATGATAAAACCATATTTTGAAGATTCGTACATATATATTTGTTTTGCTTAATGAATTACTAACTAGCTAGTTTTAATTTCTCTTTTATATTGACAATTACTGATTGGATTCATGCATGCATGTAACCTCCGGCCTATATATCCAGGGATACGATCCAGAGTCATGTTGTTTTTACTGCAACGTACGTACTGCATCTCCAGCTGTTTCAACAATAATTATCCACCTTCTTCGACCAAAAGTTTAAAGTGCTGTCAAATCGTATTAATGAATCTTATTTGTATTATGTTAAGATATATATATATATATTATATTATATAGATCAATTTAAATACAATATATTAAATTTATCGTGTCAAAATTTTAAATTCTAACACGACTATTAACATAATAAATCGTGTTGTGTCATTTTGACTCATTAGTGAATAATACAAAATAGGTTAACACGACCTGATCCAACCTGTTTATATAAATTGATTGAACAGACTCGAAATTAATCTATTTAACCTGATTAAGTTTAACATAATTTTATATAAATATTAAAATCACAATATCTATTAAAAAAATATAAAACTAATTATAAGTCCAAAATTATAATCCAAACAATAAAAATATTGAAATTAAAATCTCAACAATTTTATTTTTAAGTATAAAGATATAATTGTAACTTTAACTTTCTTAACAGATTATATCGGGTTGACTCATTATCTATCAACCCGTTAAGTAATCGTGCCTTAACAAGTCAACTTGTTTTGATCCGAATCCATTAAAATTAAACTCAAACTCGTTATTACCATGTCGTATTCGTATTAAATTAATAGGTCATGTCATATATTATCACTACTACATAAACTCACGAGATCTGATCAATTTGTTCCTTCCAGAGATCCACGTACACCGCTCGTGCATCTGATCAATATATTGCTTAAGAAAACAGTTTCATCGTTTTTCCCATTCGGCTTTTCACCTAATTAACCTTAACAACCGGCCCTTGAAACCTTTAGATTTGGATTCATTCAACCATCTTATATTATTATTCGTTCGGCAAACAACTCACTTCTCCTCAACTAGTTAGAATGTTGTCTTCTTCTTGACTCAAGAACGTTCTGGTGAGAGAAAAGTTGTGTCCTTCACTTTCGGTGGAAGGGATCTTTGCCTAGGGCACGTTTTTTTACCTGCTTATTTTTTCTGTTAACTCTGTTGTACGTGTTGCTTTACTTCTGGTTTTGGAGCTTTGGTTCAAATGGATGAGGAACTTTCAGAATTATGGAGTAAGTTTTCATTAACAGAAGAGGAAAGGTATGAAATTGTAATCACTGACCATGACATCGAGAACAATATGAAGAGAGGGAGGTTGTGTCTGGTGGGAAAAGTAATAGCTGATAAAAAGATTAATAAGGATGCATTCAAAAACACGTTGTTAAAAGTGTGGAAAGCCTGTGTTGGAGTGAAAATTCATGAGGTAGGAGACAATCTTTATGTGTTTGAATTCCAAACTGAGGAAGATTTGAATAAAATCTAGGGAGGTCAGCCTTAGTTATTTGATACTAATCTGGTTTGCATAAAAAAATTCGATGGTGTTACTCCACCAGCTGATCTGAATTTTAATTCCATTACCTTGTGGGTCCAACTTCATAATCTACCTCTTGGATGCATGAATAAGGAAATTGGAGGTAGGATTGGATCTACTATTGGTAAAGTTATAGAGGTGGAGGCTGATTATGATGGGAATTGTTGGGGAAAATGGATTAGAGTCCAAGTTGAGGTTGACTTAATTAAACATTTGATAAGAGGAAAAATTATGGAGCTGTTGGGTCAGAGAAGTTTTATTCCTTTTAAATATGAAAGGCTACCTAGGTTTTGTTTTAAATGTGGAGCTATTATGCATGGGGTGCAAGGATGTATAGGGAAACATAAACACATAGAAGAAACAAAGGATTACAATCTGCAACAGTATGGATCATGGTTGCGTGCTTCAAGCTCTGCTGCAGTTTCCAGCTATGGCAGCACCTCAGGTCCATCCTTTCATTCTTTTATAAAAACAGGGTCTTGTAATAAAGGGGAAAAATTTAGCTCAAAAAGAAATTCAGTTGGTTGAGGTGGAATCAAGTCAGGATTTGTCGAAGCATCATACAATAGAAGAGGATAAAGTAGACAGTAATGTAGGCCAGCTTCAAAGTGAGGATTTACTTGTGCTCAACAAGGAGGCAGAACCAAAAGAATTAGTACTTGATAATTCAAAGCTCTTACTGGAATAGTTAGCAGTTCAACCCGTATCAAATGTGGTGATGACTAGTCAGCCTGCTCAACTAGAACACCTGCAAGATCAACAAAAGTTGGGACCAGTTGAGCATATTCCTGAGGTATGTACTACTAGATGGAAGAGAAGGGCAAGGGGAATGCAAACTAATGAAGAGCTGAAACCTGCTATTCATGCTCCTAGGAAGAGAAGGCATGATGATGAATCTGATATAGTGATAAAGGAGAATCAGCAAGATAGTAGGGGTAAAAAACAAGCTTTATTATTGAGTCTTGATATATCGGCGGAGGCTGTTAGTCAGCCCCTCCGGGAGAAATGAGGCTTCTAAGTTGGAACTGCCGAGGGCTTGGCAACCCTCGGACAATTAGGGATCTTAGCCTGTTGGTTAAGATCCACAAGCCTAACATTTTGTTTCTTATGGAAACAAAATTGCAAAAGATGAAATTAGATGCTTTGAAACTGAAATTGGGTTTCCAATGTTTATTTTCTGTTGATAGTGTGGGAAGAAGTAGTGGCATGGTTCTGTTTTGGGCAGAGGATGTTCACATCAATATAAGCACCTACTCACAAAGACATATAAATATGTGGGTTGGTCAACCAGCAGATGAGTGGATGCTTACTTGTTTTTATGGAAATCCAGAAACAGAAAAGAGATATGAAGGGTGGGGGATCTTGAGACATCTAAATCGTCTTCAGCCTAAAAGATGGTTATGTCTAGGTGATTTCAATGAAATTCTATATCATAGTGAAAAGTATGGAGGGGCTCGAAGGGATGAAAAACAGATGGCAGCCTTTCAAGGTGTTTTTCAAGATTGTCAGTTGAAGGATTTGGGCTGTATTCAAGGAAAGTATACCTGGTCTAACTTAAGAGAGAATCATCATTTTACAAAGGAAATGCTTGATAGAGTCACTGCCAACTCTGAGTGGTGTGCAGCTTCTGGTGGGAGTGAGGTTAAAGTGTTAACATTACACTCTTCAGATCATTGTCCTCTTTTGATGACAATTGGGCAACAAAATATTTGGAATAGGCACCCAGTTCATCTTTGTAGATATGAGGATAATTGGTCTTTGTTCTTTGATTGTGAGGAGGTTATTACTCAGGCTTGGCATAGCCATGGCAGCAACAAAGAAGGTCTTTCAAAGATAAATACAAAACTTGAAGGATGCTTACAGATACTGAGACAGTGGAGTTATAACAAAGAATGGGAGTCTAGAGCCAGTATCAAACAGAAAAGGAATTCCCTTCAGGCTCTGCAACAATCTGTTACAGCAACATCAGTTCAGCAACTTAAAGAATTAAAACAAGAAATTGATCACCAGCTAGAAAGAGAGCATGTGAAATGGAAACAAAGGGCAAAAGAAATCTGGCTACAGAAAGGAGACAGAAATACTAGGTTTTATCACCTTTGTGCAACTCAGAAAAAGAAGAGAAATAGTATATCCAAGATTATTGATGAGAATGGAAGGACAGTTACAGATTCCAAGCACATTGGAGAAGCTTTTACTCAGTATTTCAAAGAACTTTTTGCAACCTCCAACCCCCCAAATATGGATAATTCGATGCAAGCAGTTAAAAGGAAAGTTAGTCAACATATGAATGAAACTCTTTTGGCACCTTTTAGCAAAGAGGAAATTGAGGATGCTGTTTTTCAAATGGGACCACACAAAGCACCAGGACTAGATGGGTATAGAGCTTGTTTTTTCCAAAAATACTGGTCTGTGATAGGGGAAGAGGTCAGTGAAGCTATTCTCAATTTTTTAAATTCTGAGCATGGTATGGAAGAAATCAATTATACCTATTTAGTGATGATTCCTAAATGCAGAAATCCTATTCACATGACTGACTATAGACCCATTAGCCTTTGTAATGTTCTTTATAAAATCATCACTAAAATGCTAGCCAATAGACTCAAACAGATCCTGCCTTTTATAATCTCTCAAAACCAGTGTGTCTTTGTACCTAGTAGGCTCATATCTGATAATATTTTGGCTGCCTATGAAATTTTACATTCCATGAGGACTAAGCTGAAGGGTCAAAAGGGATATATAGCTTTGAAACTTGACATGAGTAAAGCCTACGATAGGATAGAGTGGAATTTTCTTAAAGCAGCTATGTTGAAGATGGGATTTGATTTGAGATGGATTGATCTTATTTTGAGGTGTATTTCCTCTTCCTCTTTTTTTGTGTTGATGAATAGTGTACCTCAAGATTGTTTTAAACCCACTAGGGGACTTCGACAAGGTTGTCCCTTGTCTCCTTTCTTGTTTATCATATGTGCTGAGGTGCTAACAGATCAGTTAAGTGAAGCAGAACAGAAATGGCATATTACTGGGGTACCTATGGCCAGAGGACAGATCAAGATGACTCACTTGTTTTTTGCTGATGATAGTATGCTGTTCTGTCGAGCTAGTATTCAAGAGTGGGTTACTTTGAATCAAATTTTACACAAATATGAGCAGGCCTCAGGACAAAGGCTTAATAGAAACATGACTTCTTTATATTTCAGCAACAACACGAAGCAAGCAACACAGAATCATTTGTTACAAGTTGCTGGTTTGCGAGCCTCATCAAACATGGAGAAATATTTGGGGTTGCCATCAGTCATTGGAAGATCAAAATCAACTGCATTTCAAGGAATAATTGAAAAAGTGAGTAAAAGAATGGAAAATTGGAAGGTTAAGTTCCTTTCAAAAGCTGGAAAAGATATTTTAATCAAGGCTGTTGTCTAGGCTATACCTACGTATAGTATGAGTGTGTTTCTTCTTTCAAAAACTTTGTGTAAGAAGCTGAATTCTTTGATTTCTTCTTTCTGGTGGGGCACTCAGGACAAAGGAGCAAAAATTCATTGGAAATGTTGGAACTGTTTGAGTAAAAATAAAGCAAGTGGGGGACTTGGTTTTAGGGACTTGGTTTTAGGGACTTGATGGCTTTCAATAGTGCTCTACTGGCCAAACAAGTTTGGAGAATTCAGTAATCCAACAACTTTAGCAGCAAGAATTCTTAAAGCTATATATTTCCCACACAAATCTATTATGGAGGCAACAATTGGGTTTAGACCTTCTTATACATGGAGAAGCCTCAGTTCAGCAATTAATCTTGTTAAAGATGGCACGATTTGGAGAATTGCTAATGGGGAAGATGTAATGATATGGCAAGACAAGTGGATTCCTACTACTGAATCTGGTTATCTAAGGTCTCCAGTGAAATCTTTGTCAATAAATGCAAAAGTGTCTGAGCTCATTGATCCAGGTACAAAGTGGTGGAATTTACAAATGCTCAAGAATATTTTATGGGAAGAGGATGTGCAACAGATTGTAAGGATTCCTGTAGCACAGACTAACATTTCAAGAGATAAGAGGGTGTGGAAGCATACAAGAAATGGTTGTCTTACAGTTAAAAGTGCCTATCATTTATGTAAGCTGAGGAAAGATCAGAACAAAGGGGAAAGCTCAACACAAGGAGTGCACAAAGTATTATGGAAGCAAATATGGCAGATGAACACAAAAAATGCTGTTAAAATGTTTATGTGGCGTGCTTGTAATGATGCTTTACCCACAAAGCAAAATCTGTACAAGAAGAAAGTGATTAATGAACCTTTTTGTCCAATCTGTCAGTAGGTAGAAGAAACTCCAGCTCATGTTCTGTGGGATTGCCCTTCTGCACAGGATGTGTGGATGCTTGGAAGTAAGAAGTTTCAGAAAGCTGCATTTACTCATAAAGAGTTTGGTGAGATTTTTATGCACATGTTTCAGAGACTAGGTAATTCAGAAATCTCCTTATTTGCAGAAATAACAAAAATGTTATGGATGAGAAGGAACAAATTGATTTTTGAAGATAGCTTCACAACCCCTTCCATTCTGATGATGAGAGCAACACAGGAGTTCAATGATTTTCAGCAGCTATGTACTAAACAACTCAACTCCAGAAACCATGATAGAATGGCCCAAACAGATTTAGTTTATTGGCAACCTCCAGACACAGATTGGATAAAAATAAATTGGGATGTTGCTGTCAGAGAAAGAGGAAACAGACTTGGAGTTGGGATAGTAGTTAGAGACTCGGAGGGAGATATTCTGGCTTCATACATGCAACCACTACATTTTTGCTCACAAGCTGAAATAGCAGAAGCCAGAGGGTTAATTTCAGCTGTCAAGTTGTGTAAGGAGCTGAGTCTGCAAAGAGTAATCTTTGAAGGGGATTCATTGCAGGTTGTTAATGCTGTGAAACAAAATGCTCAGAGTTATGGTATGCTGCAATGTACCGTGAATGATGTGTATTTGATCTTGGCTGGTATTACTTGGAAGATTTCACATGTTAAAAGGGATGCAAATCAAGTGGCTCATTTGCTAGCACAAAAAGCTCTTCTGCAGAGTTGTGAGCTTATGGATGTTGATTGTATAAACCCTGATATCACTGATCTGGTTTTGGCTGAGAAGCATAGAGCAGGTTTTGGTACAAGTGGGTTTGCAGCAGCACAGTCGCATTTTAATGTCATAAACTTTTGTCATGAACAGCTAGTTTCTAATCTTGCACTCTTAGATCTTAATGCTGTAAATTATGGTAGTGGAGAGTATGCTCCTGACTTTTTCATTGTAATGGCTGAAGGCCATAGTATTAGTTGAATGAAATGTCGAGGGCCTTTTTTCAAAAAAAAAAAAAAAAAAACTAGTCAGAATGTTAAAATATTTTAACGTGAAATATTAAATTAGTATTTTCGATATCTTATGTACGATATATAATAATAGAAAAAGCCTACTCTGCCGCTTCTATAGTACCGCTCAAGTATATCGTTTGAAAAAAAAAAAACTTTTACTTAGTGATTAAAAAAGTAATTTTAAATATATTGGTGTATTTTTTATTTTTTAAAAATATTTAAATATATTAAAAAATGTGAAAAGAAAAATAAAGAAAAAATAAAAGCTCAAAAAGTGTCGTGCGGTCAAACCGAGCAGGCTATTTTAGACTGCAGAGTAGCCCGACTCATAATAATAACATGACAAATTAAAAATGTGACTCTTTTTATTGCAATTTGATGAAAAATCTTATCTGATTATAAGAAAATGATCATTCTAATAATTTTTTTTTTCATCATCTTTTGACGTTAAAGATACGATTATATTGTAGACAAGAACTCTTAACTCTCTCATTGTTTAAATAAACTTTTGACTATTATACAATTTTAAAATATTTGTGTCAATCATTCATTAAATTATACACTTTGAATTAATATAAATCCAAATAATACGAGTCAATAAAACTCTTGCAACGAAGATATTTTTTGTTTTGTTTTTTTTTAGATGAGATAAATTAAGATGAAATTTATATAAAATATTATTATAAAATATTATTTTAATATTATATTTGTTTTAAGATTTGAAAATTTTGAATTGTTTATTTTATTTTGTGTATAAATTTTAAAAAATTATAATAATTAGATGAGATGAGATGAAATGAGATATATTAAAAAAATTTTATGAAAATAATCAAGAAACTTAAAAAGTTTAAAAGAAAAAAAAAAAAAAAAAAAAAAGGAAAAGGTGGACACGTTGCAGCTACATAGAGCGAGTATAGAACTGACAGAAAGACTGGGAGTGTGAAAGGAATTGAGCAGTGACGACTACAATTGGGCACATTGCGGCAAAGAGACGATAAGTTTATGACGTGTTGACCTTCAGAGAAAAGCTTCTCGTCATCTTCCACGCGACCCGACCGGACCATTGTTCTTATTCCCAGTCTCATGTTAGCTTCTCGTCATCTTCCCCTTTCGATCCTTATGTTTCTTACCCCTGAACAATAGTAACTTAAAAGAAAAATCTTTCCCTATTACTCCTGTGACTTTGTAATCTTCTAAGTTGCTGATCCGTTTCAAGTTGTCGGGAGAATTTAAACAATAATGCAAGCAGCTCAAGCAACGTCTACTGCAGTTGCAGAAACTTCTTCTCAGGTTGGCTCTTATAGGCCTCCTTCCTTGTCTCTATTTTTGCTCTGTCCTTCAGATTTTGGCCTTTTCAGTTTCCGCTATGTTCATGTTTGTAGATTCTTGGGTGTTTCTTTAATTAAATAATCAGTTAATTGATGCTGAATTTTGCAGTTATAACACTTTTTGCTAGCGGTCGATCTTCATTTGCTGGTGGTTTGATTTTAGGAGCATCACTAGGGGACGTGGAGCTTCTAAGAGCTGATGGGGGTGACTTATTTTTATCATTAATTTATTTTAAGGAACTGTGGATCCATATGTAGTTCATCCTAGAAAAGAACCTGTTATCCTAGATTCATCCAAGTTTTTGTAGTTCATCCTAAAAAAGAATCTGTGATCCTAGAAATAAATGAAAAGCCGTTTAAGGTCATGTTCCTATATTTGGGAACAGTAATCCTGGAACTGGTTTCGAAAACCCCACACGTTATTCTTAAACGGCCATGTTCCTGTATGTGGGAATAGTAATCCCTGGAACTGGTTTCGAAAACCCCCCCATGTTATTCCAGATGCACTTGAAAGTAGTCTGTAAGTGCATTCACTTCATCTGTGGATCTTTGCAAATTTTGGAAAGTAATTTTAAACATTGGCCCTTTATCTCCAGCGAGTGGGGGTATAGCAGCACTGTAATTTAAAATTTGAACTTGCCTAATTTTTTATTACTACAGCAAGAAAAGTTCAAACCGATGACCATGGACCCTTACACGAAATAATTGTATTTAGTTTGGTGGGATTTGCAATCAGAATGCTCTTTCCAAACATGAATTGATATGATCTATATATGCGTGAGATTACCTTTACCCACACAAACGTGTCAAAACTTTTTGGGATGTTTATAGAGAAAATGTCAAAAATGACATGAAGTGGTGTAATTCATATCTGTTGCATGCAGGGCAGTGTTCAACTAAACGAAGGAGTTTCAGATCCAGGACCAAGCGGGAGACGTCCAGATATTTCACTTCAAATACCCCCTAAACCCCTAGGTTTTGGCAATAGCCGAAGTGGAACGGGCGTACTTCAGTCTCAAGGTTCCTTTAAAGGTGGTTCATCATCAGGAGGCTTCTTGCGGGGCTTAAGCTTCAAAAAGAAGGGAACTGGACCTGATGGTGAGAGAAGCTTCCTCCTCAATTCAGACCCAAAGACAACACCTGAAAGTCCTATTATGGCCAACCTCAAGTCTGCATTTTCATGGAAAAGATGTACCTCTCTCCCTGTCACACCTGCCTCACACATGTCTCCTTCTGTTTCCACACCTGCTTCAGCAAGGATATTTAATCAACGGAAAAACCCACATGTGAGTTACAATTCTTTCTGATTGATGAGCTCTCAAGATCAAGATAAAATGGCTTGTCCACAGAATGGTTGATGATTTAACGAAATAGTCATATGATGCTATTAAAAATGTTGTTTTGAGAATTTTCTTTCTATGCACAACTCGATCATCTCATTTTGGGCATATATTTATATTTACCAAAACAATTGGAGCTGCTTTTGCAACCAGTTGAACCCTACTCTTTTACCCCTACATTTTTAAGCAAGGGCAGCTGCTCCTAGTTTTAAGCTCAATATTGCTGTTTGATGAGACCATGTAATTATAAAATTGTTAATTTTAAGGTGGTTATTGTCAATTTTGTGCAGAAAGAGGCTCTTCGAGCTGCAGTTTCAAGGTCCTTGTCTGTGCCAGGGAAAAGCGTTGTCATTGTTAGATCTGTATCATTCGCTATACATAGTGAGCGTACCCCAACAGATCCTTGTGATGGTATGTTGTAAGATATACTCTATTTTCCAGTTACTTATGCTCTGAACTCAGATTCATCGACAGTATGAATTCAACCATCATTAAGTGTTTAAGTCAACCCATCCCTTTGATTGCAGTTTTCTAATGTTTGTTGGGGGGGTTTTTTGGATGAGTATTGTGGTTGCATGTTGTATGTTATGAAAAAGTGTGCATTCCCTAAAGCTTTATGTATGCTTGTGCGTGAGCTTAACATTTAACCTTTAAATACAGATCAATTTATACCTATTGTACTGGTCAAAAAAAAAAAAAAAAAAATTATACCTATTGTACTGGTCACAACTTCAGTTATATTTAAACAACATAAGATGATCAAAAGATTTCTAGTTGCCTGGCTGTTTCTCTTTCATATCATTCAACCCATCTAAATTCATTTATTTGCACATACAGATCAAATAACTACTCTTTCGGTGGAAGACAATGATGAAGAGATTCCTGAAGAGGAAGCAGTGTGCAGAATTTGTCTTGATGCATGTGAAGAAGGAAATACACTTAAAATGGAATGCAGTTGCAAAGGTGCCCTCAGACTTGTACATGAAGAATGTGCAGTGAAATGGTTTAGTACTAAAGGAAACAAGATTTGTGAAGTATGTGGGCAAGAGGTACAGAATTTACCAGTAACTTTGCTTCGTGTGTCTACATCCATTCAGAGGAATGCCACACAGGAGCATAGTCAACAAAATTTACGTTCACAAACAATAAGGTGATATATTATGATTGTCAAGGCCATGTTAATGCTAAAGAATTCAGCTAGTGCACTTTTGTGCCTAATTTAGTTGACTTTACTATTCTTTTTAACACAAGTTTTATCATGTGGAGAGAGAGAGAGAGAGAGAGAGATCGTGGTGCCTAGCATGTTAACACACTTTCTTCTCTCCTTCCTTTTCTGCTAATGTTATGTCTAATTTATTTCTCAATTTTGGCAGTGCCTGGCAGGACTTCGTGGTGCTTGTGTTGATTGGCACAATATGCTATTTCTTCTTTCTTGAGCAGCTACTGGTAGGTCATTTTGTTACGAGATTAAACTTAGACACAAAACGTTGTTGACTCCTGCATCATTTGGGTGAGGTGATGTTATCCAATCTAATTTAGGTCAACTTAGTGCCTAAACACACTTGACTTGTCACAAAATTCTATAAGGCAGAGTGCATGTTCTTTCCTAAGACCTGTCACATGTAGTTCGTTATCTATATCTTAACATACCCGTTTACTTGGATCAAGAGGTCATTTTAACATGATTAGCTCCAAAATTTGTTGCAGTCCTTTTTTTTGTTGGCAGAGGGGGGTGGGGGGAGGGGGGAGCAGATAAAGTTAGCATTTATGAGGAAGTGTGAAGATTGAAAGAAGGAATGCAAATGGTTCCAGTCACTATTATCATTATTTTTTATTTCCTTTCTCCATCATATGCACTGTGATAACGGGCATAGCAATTTTAATCCTGTGCCTTATTATCTTGTAGATTCAGGACTTGAAGAATCAAGCTATTGTGATTGCGGCACCATTTGCTTTTACTCTTGGCCTTTTATCATCTATTTTTGCTGTCATCCTTGGTATGGCTGACCTCAGAAGCCAGACATTACAAGTTTCTGTTTGAATTATCGTTTTCTTAGTATTCTTATATATTGACTTGCAGCAATCAAGGAGTACATATGGACTTATGCAGCTCTTGAGTTTGCACTTGTGGCAATCATTGTTCACCTTTCCTACACATTTGTGAGCAATGCTTTATAATTTAGATTTCATGCATAATGTGTTTTAATTTACTACTTTTGTCAATATGCTCCATGGTATTTCTCTCTTATTATTTTCTAATTTTCTTTTGCCGAGAAAAAAATTATTTCCTCTTCTTGAAAAGTACCATACTCGTTTGGATTCTTGCATTAAGAGCACAAGATGTGTTACCCCAGTAGGGTACACTATAAAATTGGTGGCATGTGCATTGATCTACAACTTAGATGACGGTAGCCCTACCAAACTCTTAACAAGATATCAAGTTCTCAATAGAATTCTGCTTTAAAAGTTTAATCTGACAAACTTTTACCCCAAAAAACAGTAGAAAGGCTGGTGATATTTTGTTCCTTCCCACTGCTAATTTCCATTAAAATGTACTGGTAGACTAAATCTTGCCATCAGTGGGGCCATATTAAACATATAGTTGTCTGCTGCTGCTCCAATCGTGCCACCACCACTTCTAAAATAAAGGAAGGTAAAGTGCATTGTTTGATGTTTCAGAAAGTATCTCTAAGAAAGATGTAGATGAGCTGCATAGGAAGGATCAAAAGCATGTTTATATAATTGCAAAATAGAAAATGGGTTAACTCTGATATGAAATCCTTTTTCACCATATATTCATTTTACCGTTATTCTTACATTTCTGTCATTGCATCTTTAAATGAATCCATATTAATATTATTTAGAAAGAGATTAAGAAAAAGTAAACCTATTTTACTATGACAGTTTAGTTTTATTTCATTTTTACTTTCCTTGTAATGTGGCTTTCTGAAATATATCTAAATTTGCTTTTTATAAAATGCAGGTGTTTCTGCATCTTTGATTTATTGGTCCTTGTTTTCTTATTGACTAAACCTCTTAATTTTGTTGCAGCTCCATTTGAAGGCCATTTATGCGATATTAGTTGCTTCGATTTTAGGTTTTGGCATGGCCATTAGTCTCAACTCCTTGTATATTAAATACTTTTCTTGGCGAGTTCAGGTTGCACAGAACTCCCCGTCCCCAGTATGATCGAACACCTTCGGGTTGCAAGACCTCAGCATTTTTCTGCCCTGCCGGTTGTTTGGTTGGCCGGTTGCTTGCTTGCTTATCGAAAACCATCGGTGTATAAATTCATTTCTGGATGAACCCTTAACTAAAATGAAATCCAAGTAAATACCCCAAAACATGCATATTTTGTTATTTGAGGTCCCTCCCACTTTAGATGTTAGAGAATCCTTTTCTATGGGTCAACTGTTGTTGGGAACTTCTTGTTCTCTTTATTGTGCAGTCTCATGACATCGTTTAATGTTCTCACACGGTTGAGGCTTTTCCTTGAGAAAAACAGAATGCACTATGTTCAAGGTATTGAGTTCATCAAGATCATTATGTATTAAGAATCCATATCAGAATAGAAATAATGTATAAATAAGACTTGTGTGTTTTCTTTTTCAATCAAGGTCATGATGTATGTATTAGGAATCATCATCTTATTTTATTCTTTATAGATGAAAGATTAAGTTAAGAGGTTATATACTTATTTCGTTGTTTGTATTCAACATTTTGCCTCGCTTCCTCTTCGTCTGTGTTGAAGAGAAACATTACAATACCAGAAGTTACAACTAAAAAATTGAAAGCAAAACAGGAGACGTGGAGGGGCATTCCGAGAATCGAACTCGGGACCTCTCGCACCCAAAGCGAGAATCATACCACTAGACCAAATGCCCTCATTCAAATTGTGTCACATTTTTAATATATGATGTGTTTAGTTTGTAATTTACATTTCAGAAACAATAAAATGAGAAAAAAAAAATATTAATTTCGGCAGAGAATACACATTCATCAAATAGAAGACAAAACAATTCAAATCATCAAAGCAATAAACGCTTCTGGTTCTGGGTTTTTTTTTTTTTTTTTTTTTTAATTTTCCGATTATTATTCTTGAAGGTGGCAAGGGATTCCACATATCATGTCCATAAGTTACTCCCAGTCCCAACCAATGCCTTTTAAAAGGTGAAAATCATTCAAATTACCCAACAAATTAACTTGGACAATTCTCCTTGAGAGCAACCAAATACACTACATAAAAGAGGCCATTTCTTTGAGCAGTGGCATTTGCTCAATTGGAAACATTGTTGTAATGTCAATTTTTATTAGAATGCTTCAACATTTTATCATTAAACCCAAACTCTCCTTCAAGGGCAAACCCTGGATTTACATTTTTACTCGTACGATGGAACTTTTCGACGTTGGACTGGATGGTGCACATTTCTAGAAATCCATTCCTGTCGTTGGAGTGCAACGCCTCCGCCATAGTTCCATCATTCCATTGCTTAATTCAGAATGCACTTCCAAGGATGTATTACACTGAAAAAAACCTGACATAGGCAGGCATTCATGATCTTAATGCACAGCTGATTTAGTAAAAGAGTTACTTGCTGAGAGAGAGAGAGAGAGAGAGAGAGAGAGAGAGAGCAAAGGACCCCATTTTGGATGCCATCCCAAATTGAACAAGTCTAACAACGTCCGATTCACTATACCTACTTGATGTAAAAGCACAAAGCAAGCCGAGTGGATTCACTGTATCTATGACGAGGTGTCACAGGAAAATCCAGACAAAACCATAGTCACTTTGCTGTGAATAATTTCACAATTTTCAAGTTTGGCACACATTCCAGCCCGATTTGAAATTTATGCGTGTAATTAGCCAAGTTACGTCGCATCATTCAGATGACTATAAACTGAAAGAATGAATGCACGGAACCAACATGACAACCTTTATCTCTCTCCAATGCAGCGGGACTGAGACAAAAAAATCATTGCATGCCAAAGACTTGCATCATATGCACTTGATTGCAGCACCAATGCAGAGTAACGATAAAAACAAAACTGATGGATTAACTCAAAACTTAATAGACTCTGCATCCAATTGTTCTGGAATAGTCGAGCATCTTCTCCCATATCAATCATTCTATTTACCACACCAGTATTCAGTGAATAAGACTCTGGCTTGAGAGGCAGTGCTTGCAAGGATTAAGATCATGAAAGGTTTGCGATCCTGCCACTCTAATTTAAAGAAAAGTACTTAACTGGCAATGCTGCAGGATCGAGTTCCCAGAAGCCTCTAAGGCTGCCATCTCTCTCTTGTGTCAGCTTGAAAGCAGGTATTTGATGGGAGAACCGGAGAAGCTCAACACGAGGAATCCCAATAGTTAACTCTGACCCCTCTTTTATACGAGCCTTGAAAACTGAGTTGAAACCATCTACACGCTCCAAAATCAACACTCGTATCTGCAAATCATCTTCCTCAATGACTTCTACCATGTCATATTCACAATTCTCCAAGTCAGAACATTTTATTTCAGCAGTCCAGTTCCTATATAATGCCCAAACCTCACCTTTCCTGGGAAAGATGGCATATTCATTCCTCCTACCAACAGGATCAGCTCTCATCAGATGTGAAAAGGAATCAGTGGAAGTATAGGCCTGTGTTTCACCCTTTCTAATATTGAAGTGGCCGCAACAAATGGGCATGTCTTTGTCATGCCATTGGATAGTGTCATTTGGCAGTGAGTAGGAGGCCAGCCATGTAAGATGCAATTTGAAAGACCGCGAAGAATCAATTTTCCTAATATGACCATAGTACTTTGGCAAGCCATCCTCATCACTGTATAGAGCCCAAATCTGACCAATCTGAAACTTTCCCTCAGATTTCTGAGCATCAAAGTTGTAGAATTCAGGTTCTGGAATTTCAATAGCTTCTGGGGCGGAAGCAGGAGAACTGCTTTGATCATCTACAACATTACAAAAACTGCTGTCCCCAGGCCCCTTGACATCCGCCTGGCACATGGATGCATTTCCATCAGACTTCACCACAGGTCTCATTTCCTCTGAAGGCCTCAAACACGGACCATTGCGATGCATATTTCCAGCTTCCACTTCCAGATCTTTTGGCATAGCAATCTCTTCAACATCAAGGGGTAAAGATGCAGGATCAAGTTCAAAAGATCCTGCTGGAACACCTCGTCCTTCTGCACCAGTCATTTTATAAGATGGAATTCGGTGGGCAAACCTAAACAGTTCTGTCGGTGGAACTTGAAATGCACTTGCTTCTTCCTTAACCATTCGACAAAACAGACTTGCAAAACCTTTCACCTTAACCAAGTATGCAACAGATATACCCACACCCTCTTCATAGTCTGACAAGATTTCAACAAATTCGTATTCATACTTACCGTGTTGATCAGGTTCAGAGTACCATTTGATATCCCAGTTCTTGAAGAGGGCCCAAGTTTCTCCCTCCCTTGGCAAAATTCTGTATGTATCTCTCCGGCTGCCCTTCGCCCAAGAAATCAAGTGAGAGAACATAAGATGGTCTTTAGTGTCTTCGGAGTTACCATTTCTGAACTTACCACAAGAAGTAGGCAAGTCCTCATTGACCCATTCAATTTCATTCTTGTCATCTGGGTCAGGCTCTAGCCAAGTTATCCTCAGCTTAAACTCAGGAGAGAGGACTTTCCTGATCCGTGCATAGAATCTAGGCATTCCATCCAAGTTATCATAAACAGCCCAGATCTGCCCTACAGCAAAGCATTCCTGTTTCCTGTCATTGTCAAAATCATTGAAATCTGGATCAGGATATTGATGATACTCAGGATCTGGTGTCAATTTGGAGCCTGAATTGGATGCAAAATTGACATGAGCTTCAGGACGTTGCTTAAGGTCATCATTGTCAGCAGTTTCTTTCTTGCTCACCTTCTTGGTTTCCATGTTTCCATTTGGCAAACTCTCCTCAGAATAGGCACTCCCATTCTGTTTCACCTCTTTCAGATCTTCTTTTACATTAGCAGCTAAATCAGATGGATTAACTTTGAATGCCTCAGTAGATGCATCTCTACTCTCCTCTTTAGGGGCACGGGATGATTCACTTCCCTTGGCTCTTTTCCGACTGCCGGTAATTGCATCATCATCACTCAAGTTATCCTGGTAAGTAACCTGCTGCTTGTTCCTTGTAGATCTACGGGGGTTTTGGTCTCCATTGCAAACATTCTGAAGATTATCATCATTGTCAGCCTTCACATCTTCAGAGTCAGTACTACTATCGGAGTCACAACTCTCACTGGATTCCACAACCTGCTTCCTCCCTCTCTTACCACTCACCTTTTCTGAGCCAGACTTAGAAGTGGGACCTTTCTTCTGGAAAGGTTCTGGTTTAGAATTCTGAGTCCTAAGATTCCCTTTGCATCTCACCTCCACTTTGGAAGCACCATATTTCTCCTGTGCAACTGCCGGCCGACTCATGTTCGTAGTTGGTGGTGCATGACTTGTGTTGATAGTTGGCGAAGCAACATGCACATTCACATCATATGCAATGAAGGGCTTATTACAAGTGTGACAACGAAGAGATCTATTGACGACTTCTCTGTAATACTGGTACCTTACCGAACAAAATGGGCAGGCAGTCCAGAAAGTTGGCCGGACATCAGAGTGCCCCGCTTGAGCTGGCTGTGGTTGCCGCTGCTGCTGCTGCTGCTGCTGAGGATTCAAGGCTGTAAATTTGCCCCTGAAGTCATTCTGAACCCTGACATTCGAGTTCCAGCTCGCCTTTTGAGGGGGCCGATGTGGTGCAGCCGATTTACTCCCAGAAGCTCTGCGTCTCATGTCATACAAGGAACGTTTGTCACGGTCTAGAAGCACTCTTTGAGCTTCCCCAATCAGCTTAAAAGCAGCTTCTGCACCGGAAAATTTGTTTTTATCAGGATGAAGTTGGAGAGCAAACTTCCTGTACTGCTTCTTAATCATTGCATCATTTGCTGTCTGCTCAATCTGAAGGATGGCATACCAGTCTGTCTCATTACCAAACAATTTCTTGTCAGCAGCACAATGCACATCACAAACAGTAATCATCTGAGAAATATTCTCCAGATCAGAATATAGTTGTTGCGCCTTGAGAGCAACCCTACGAGCCCCTTCAAAATCCTTGCTTTCCATTTTCTTCTCAGCAATCCCCTTGGCCCTGATGGCCTCTTCTTTATTACAATCCATCACCAATCCAAAACCAGAGCCTGACTCAACTTGCTTCAGAGGAATTTAAAAAACAAAACAGCTACATCAACAACCTATGCTTGCTTCAACATATATTAAGAGAGCAAATTTAAAATGTCGAGGCTTTATTAGCCCTCCATAAACCCCGTCCCATTGCCCAAGATATTCTACTCTCATGTTCAGATTGGCTCTGCAGATTTTGTAAAAAATAAAAAAAAAGTAAAAGCCAAGTATTTACTAAAAAAAAGAAAAACAAGCCTAAGGGAAAACTGATACGAATGCATCAGTGGTTGGAAGCTTGTTTATTAATTGAATCGAAATATCTAAAGAATAAGAAAATAACTCGACAGTGAGATATGTTGTCTATGTAAATCGTAGATGTGAAAATATGTGGCGTTCATCCATGAAAAACATGAAAATTAAGTTTATAGCTATAAAAAATAAAATAAATAAAATAAAAAATTAGGTACAGGTCACTAGATAGGCTGAAGTATGAGATAAGAAATAAAGGCAAAATAAGATAGAAAAAAAAAAATCATAAATAGATTTCCGGCTCAAATTCAATAGATAATATTTTTGATAAGTTCAATAGATAATATGGATGGTATTTGTCTATAATGATACTCAAATGAAAGATTTTCTCAAGACATTTATTCATCCACTTGAGATTTTAAAAATGAGTTGATTGAACTTTAAAACTCACTAATTTAAATTGATTAAGAAAATAATTGAATTGTATTTGATTGGAAAGTATAACGAAATCAATCCAAGATACATGTAGTGTTCGTTTTTTTATTCACTTCTTTTTAAAATATTCACTGTCTTGTCAGCTTGAAATTCAACTTGTAACAGGAAGTAAGGGAAAAACAACAATTATTTTGAAAAATACCGACCATCAGAAAAACAAACCTTTCTAATGAAACGGCAAGACCTCAGATATCACAAACACCGGATTATGGGTCAATTAGTTCAGCAGTCCACAAACCCAAGAATGATTTGACTAAGAAATTAAAACTAAAAAAATATATAAAACAAAATAAAGAAAAACATAAAACTAAAACATACCAATAAACATGATTTAACTTGGACAAAACAATAATCGACCAACAGTAAGAAAATTACTAAAAAAACGCTGTGCATTGGACAATCTTCCAAAGCTGTAAAATGGGCCATTAAACGACTCGGTGCGCACCTCATTGACATAGTGTGAATCAAGTCCCAATGACTAAGGCCCTGGACATTAATATTGCTTTAACTACTGAACAAGACCCACATCAAACTAGCTGAGAGCAAGACAGTAAAAGCAATTAAAAACTCGACAAACCGAACAAAACCATAATTACAAACGGAAAACCAGAAGAGAGGCCCAGAAACCCTAATTTCACTCAAATGTTACGCAAGACCAAACTAACAAATTTGACGAACCGAACAAACTAAGAAAAATACTGCGCATGTCATGAGATGGTTCTCTCCGCATTTAAGTCGAAAAACAAGGGAACGAGAAATTTGGGACAAAATAAGTAAAAAAAGTTCTCGAGGCATTTACAATTTGGGTTGAAAAAAAAAAACAAAACAAAAACCCTAAAACTCGAGAATCGGTTCAGCCCAAAACGGGTAAAAAAACCAAAAAAAAAAAAAAAAAAAAAAACACACGGGAGATGGGAGGCAGGGAGGGAGCGCTTACTTGTTTTGGTTCAGGTGAGAAGGCACAGGCCAGGAGGAGAGTGAGAGGGAGGGAGAGACATGTAAAAACCAGCGGGATGTTTGAAGAGAAATGAGGCACGAACGAATAATCTGGATTTGACTTGAAATTCTCTACTGTCACACCCATTTTTTATTCAGTATGGCAAACCTTGTAAATATGCTGAACTTTAAGGGTTATTTTGAATAAAATATTTTGTCAATATGCCCCTGTAATCTTCAAATTTGCTGGATGGGTCCTTCAGACCGGACCATCTGTCCAAAGGAAAATAATAGATATACAATTATTCTTAGAGTAATGATATTCACACAATATATTTTATAAAATATATATTTACACAATATATTTTATAATATATTTTATAAAATATATTGTAAAATAAGAATATTTTGATGAAATAATGTTACTTTTATAAGTTCGTTTATAAAAATAACTTTCATTTTAAAATATTATTATGTAAAATGTTGTGAAAATTGATTTGTGTTTATTATTTTTCTTTTTATTGAAGGGTGTAAAATGTAAAATACATTACATCCAGTTTGAAGCTTTTCTCTTATTTAATTCCTGATTTGACATATAAGTTGTAGTTTACATCAATATATATATATATAAATATATATATATATATATATATTTTTTATAAGTAGTTTACATCAATATATGAGCATTGCAACGAGAGAATATAGTGTTTTATAGCATGAACTCAATTATTAAATGGCGCAAATAGTAAAATGCCAAATTTGTGGTAATTTATGAATGATTTTATACTTTTCCAGTGTATTATAATCATTGGGATAAATTAAACTTTACCCACCCCTCAAACTATCATCTCTTATTAGGAGTAACAATATATGATATAATTCGTGAATTTAATATGAATACAACATGAAATAAATAGATTTGAGTTTGATATAAATGAGTTTTGGTTAAAACTTATCGACAAGATAAGACATGACTAATAAATAAGTCAACCCGATTAATCTGCAATTACTTAAATTTTATTTGAAATTACAATTACAATATGCTTTGTTATTATTTGGATTGTAATATTGATATTATTATAGGTTTATCTAAAAAATAGCAACATTTTTTTTATGTAGTCTTATATTTTGAAGACATTAACTATAATGTAGCTACTAAACATTTTAGATATTAATTTTCTTATAAAATTATGTTAATCAAGTCAAACATGTTATACGAGTAAGTTGAACTCATTTGCATGGAACGGGTTAACATTGGTCGTGTTGTGCTAATCCAATTATAATTAATTATTAAACGGGTTATACGGGTTGTATTGTGTTATTTATATGAATCATGTTATGGTTTTAAGGTTTGGCCTAAATTAAACGGATCATGTTCAGATTAATTCATATAATTGAATATTCATAATTTGACACAACACAGAGCACAATTTTCGAACACGAATTAGCACTCCTACTACTATTAAAACTATTATTTGTCTCCCTAATTCAAACCATACGATATAAGTTACCATGAGAGGTTAGCAATAGCATGATGCTTCATCTTATCCTTCAAAAGAGTTATAATAGTTAGGATTAGGAAAAAGTCGAATAATAATCCTTCACTAGCTTGTATGGAATGTAATTTACCATTTTGATCCTACAACGCATCACGCAGTGTAAACAGGACCGGACAGATTAACACGTTGATCCTACAATCCGAAATCTTTCAATTTTCAAAACCAATAAAGGATGGATTTTTCATTTCAAATTCAAGGATGTGCAATATTTTACAGATATCTTGCAGGTATGGATGTGAATGGCTCCCAGCAACAAAAGCAGTCACCTTGTTTCGTGCTTCAATCCAACTACAACCAGGCGTTTTTTTCACACCGTGATCCGACATTGCCTTTCTAATCATCTCTGCTTCCTTCCACTGCCCACTTGCACAATACAGATTTGACAAAACCACATAACCTACCTCCTTCTGAGAATCTAAAATCTTTGAAGCTTCCCCAATATATGTCCCTAAACCTACATCCCCATGCGCATGACATGCTCCAAGCAGAACCTCAGACGAGCAGGTTTCCGTACTCCCTGTTCCTGTGTACATATTAGCCAACTCTGTTGCTTCTGCCAAGAACCCACCTCGGGAAAGCATGTCCACCATGCATGTCACATGATCCATTTCATGAGAAATCCCATGAACTGAACCCATTGATTGAAAGAAAAAGCGACCTTTCTCTATAAGCCCTAGGTGACTGCAAGTCATCAACAGGCCGATGAAAGTCACTTTGTCTGGTTTCACACCAGATTCTACCATTTGTTCATAAAGCCATAGAGCTTGGCTTGCGCGTCCATGTAATCCAAATCCAAACAACATTGCATTCCAAGAGACCAGGTCCTTGTTAAGAATCTCATTAAATGCACGGCTTGACCCTTCTAAATCACCACACTTAGCATACATGTTAACCAACCCGTTGCCAACATAGACATGAGCATGGAAACCGTAGTGAATTATGCAACCATGAACCATTTTACCATGCCCTACTATTGCCAGGCTAGAACATGCATGAAGGACTGCACCAAATGAAAAATCATCAGGCTGAGCACCATTTTTCACCATATCGACAAAGAACCAAAGAGCTTTATCTCCATGCCCATTTCGTGAGTACCCTGTGATCATAGATGTCCATGAAACTAGATTATTCTCAGGCGATTTCTGAAAAACAAGAAGGGCCTCCTGGGTATCCCCTACTTTCATATGGGCATCAATGATCGCATTCCAAGAAACCTGAGTTAGCGTTTCGAGGGACTGAAACACCTTCATAGCATCATCCTGGCAACCTAGTCTAGCATAAAAGCTTAAAACTGAGTTCTTTGCCTCCACTGCAGACATCCAACCAGTCTTAATAATAATTCCATGCACCATGCATCCGTATGAGAATTCAGATGATTCAGAACACGCCTTCATGAGGGCACTCAATGTCCACTGGTCTGGCCAACACAAACTCTCTCGCATCTCTTTAAACAAATTCAAACATAATTCAACTTCACCACATCGAGCAAGACCAGCAATCATAATATTCCAAGCGATTTCTACTCTTTTCGGCATCATGTAAAACACTTCACGAGCAGGCTCAAATTGACAAGAATTTGCATGCGCAGACAAGAGTGAGCACCATGTTACTTCATTCCTGCTTTGCATTTCTTCAAAAACTTTTCTAGATCTCGAAGGACTCGAACACTTCCCATACATGTCAATTAGCGAGTTACCGACGGGTAATGAAGTTCGGAAACCTGAAACAATAACCAAAGCATGGACTTTTATTCCGTGTGTAAGGTCACACGCAGCTGCACACGCACTCAAAGTTGTGGTGAAGGAGTAATGATCGGGTTTGGTGTTGGCGATTCTCATGTGGCCGAAAAGAGAGAGCGCCTCTTGGTGAAGACCCAGTTGAGAATAGCCAGTGAGCATTGCGTTCCAAGCGACTGTATCTCTGTGGGACATCTCGTCGAACAGTTTCCGAGCGCATTTAATTCGACCCGTTCGGGCAAGGTCGGCGATCTTAGATGTAATATGGAACAAATCGGAGTGCATATCATTGTATTTCACAATTCAAAGAACCATGTTAAGGTATGCGAGTCATTTTTTACTGCGGTTAGGAGTTTCGAATCTCTCCTTCGCCTCGGTAACGAGGCCAAACTCCCTCGTAAACTCTGTGAGTAACAACGACAGGGCGCTCTGGCGCGGCGAGGAAAGAGCACTAGGCCTTTTTGCCCGGTTACGGAAAACAGCTCACCATTTAACGCATTTATATTTTCGTCCCTCAGTTTTCATTTTCTTCCTTTCCTTTTTGCCTGAAATTTACGCTCTAGGCCATGGATGTAAAATGAGATTAAAATTTGAGAGATGTGTTTGTGAATAATTGTAAGATACGTTTTAGATTAGGATTTACGATATTTTATGAAATTAATCATTTTTTAAAATATGAAATAATTTTAAATTTATTTACAAAATAAGAAAGTTGAAAATTAGTGGCAATCGTGGTGGCTACCGCCTGTGGCCGCTACTAGTGACTGCCTGTTGTTTAGGTTATATTTGGATGTTAAGATGATCTCAAATTATCTGTAAATAATAGTAAAAAAAAAATAGTAAATAGTAGTAAAAAATTAATCAAGTAACTTGTAAATAGTAATGAATTGTTTGTGAATAATAATAAAATAGTATAAGATTATTTCAATTACCAAACTCAGCCGTAGTCTTTATATATACATTTTTTTTTTTATAAGTAGTCTTTATATATACATATATATATATATATATATACGTTTGTTTAAAATATTATAAACGAGAATTATATTATGAATTTTCCCTCAACTGTCAACCTCAATATGGAGAAAAATAAATAAATAAATAAAAATTTAAATGCATTTTGTTTTTTGTTTTTGGTTTAGATAAAATGCATCTTGTGAGTTAACTATCAAGTGGAGAATGGCTCTCTAATATTTGTCTACACCAGATTCATCCAAAGTGTGAACCCAAATCAGGGAGAAGCTACAGCAATTCCATAGGAGTAATGGAAGCTAAGGAAAAACAAATTGAGAAGATTATGATTGCAGGTGATTCACCGGGAACAATACTAGCAATGAATGAACCAGATAACATCTTAGACTGGACTGTCCAGCTTATAGTTCATGATATTAGGAATGCATTGCAATTCTTCCAAAGTTGGCAAATCAGGAAAATTTTTTGGGAACTTAATCGAGACACGCATGCTATTGTGAAATGGGCAACTTCCAATAGTCTCTATGGAAGCATACCCCTTATTTCAATTCCTCCTTAGCTATTAGACTTTCATAGTAGTAAAGATCCACCTGCTTGTCTGTAATATTTAAATGTACTACCGTAATAGGCAAAGTTTTCTTTATTATGAATGCAGCTTGTTTGGAAAAATAAAAAATAAAAAAGTCAGAACTTCGACGCTATTTGGTAAAAGTAACGGAAATTTTAGGAGATTAATAGTTGTTTGGTAAAAGAACTTTCACTACTATTCATTATTTTATTATTATTTTTTACATATATTTCACTAATATTGAATATTCTACCGTTACTTTTTCATTATTATTCACAGAATATTTGATCACCTCACAACCCAAACGCAATTAAGATATTTTTAAATGAAGTCTTGGGAGGTGATTTCTGATTCGTGTACCAGTTGGAAACAACTTGGGCTAGGATGATCTGCTACGTTTGGGTACCAAGAGTACCTCAAGTACTCTCACTACTATTTTTTACTTTATTATTACTTTTCACCTACTTTTTTACTATTTATTACTTTTTACCTACTATTCATTATTCTATTATTACTTTTTCACTACTTTTTCATTACTATTCACAAACATTCTTAACACTTCTCAGATATTCTCACTAACCAAACATAGTAAGTTCAGCATCTTCTTCCGTCCCTAATTTTCTTCTCTCCACTTTCAAATAGAGGAGCCTAACTATTAAAGATTTTTTTTTTCAGCGTTCTTTTTTAAATGGTACTTTCATATCTTCCCAGATCACATTTACCAACAGAAGAATTGAATATAACTGGAAAACTCAAAACTTAATTTCATAAAACTTTGAAAGCTTTGAGAACCTGAACTTCTAAGTTGGTTAGAGTATAGATATATAGAGTTACAAAAATACCTTGAGATTCTTCTGGGCAAGGTTACTGCATTGTGTGCTTGTAATCAATTGCCATTCCCAACTGTTCCTCAAAAAGGAGGGAGGGAGGGAGAGAGAGGGAGAGAGAGAGAGAGAGGAATAAACTTTCCCACAGCAAGGTGTGCTCCTGTTAGATTGACAATTGAACTCAGAGAGCAAGTGTGGTGTAATGAGCTTAGTGCTAATGCTAATGCTAATGCTAATGCATTGGCCTGTCAGGGAGGAATTCATACAAAGCAGAGGAGGTAAGAAATGTAGGAAGATCAGGTGACATAGCATAAACCAGGGCTGATAATGCAAGAGTATTGCATGGCTGCAACCACGATGCTAGACCAACAATATGCAATTCTTCATTTGAATTATATTTATACATTAACACACGTATAACATCACACATTCTTCCTGCACCCCCGATAAAGAAGATAAAAGTACTCATTTTATGACCATTGACGGCACACCAAGCCATCTCATTGGCATGCAACAAAGTAAGGCAGCAGTACTAATTTTTGTGATAGATATGGTTCACCAAATGAAGGAGAAAGAGAGTGGCACATAAATCAAAGAAATAAAAATTTAAGATCATTCATGTGAAATAATTGCCAGCAACAGATGAAACTAGTTGGCGTTAAATCTCTCAAAAACAAATAAACAGAGACAAAAAAGAAGTTCAAATTGAGATACATGGGAAAATATAATAAGCCCGCATGAAAGGAGTAGCCAAACAAACCTCTAGTAATTTGCCATAGTTTTCCTAAAAAGTTCCTTCGGGGCTGCAATTTGCAGAAAGAAACAAAATGCCAATAGAACAGAATCAGTTAATAGCCAATGAAGTAGACTGATTACTAAGCAATTTACAATCAACATACCGGGCAACCCAGTGAACCTCTCAAACTGATCGTATGCCTGTCCGATGAACATCTCCAACCCTGAAACAATTACAGCTCCAGATTCCTCTGCTTCCCTCAAAAGTCTAGTCATTTTGGGGGTGTAAACAGCATCAAAAACTAGTGAGTAAGATCTCAGAGCATGCTGCAAAACAGAAAGCCAATTACTCTCTAGCTTCGAATACGATTGCCAATTGATATCACAAAAAGTTCGGTGCCTTTCTGCAAATTGTGAATCATTAAAGTGCTTATGAACTTCTCAACAAAACACTATAGCATGGTGCAAGTTTCCCTGGTGTATCATAAGGAACAAACAAACTCAATCTCAATGTATTTGATTTGGTTTGTTCATGAGGACCTTTCGTTTTGCATTAAACAAGAGTAGAGAATTCATTTTTATTTTTATTTTTTGTTTCTCCACTATCTACTCCGTTGCCTGGTTACTTCAAGGCTCAATGTCACTGTTATACCTAAAAATCCCTCCCAGGACTGAAGGGCCCATGCCAATCCAAAAATACACAAGAATTGAGTTTAGTTTAAAATAGTTGACATTTAGGTTTCATTCTGGGAAAATGATGACTTGACACCCTTACTACAGAGTGCAAGGAAGCAATAAGAACTTGATCAAAACGGGAAACAATTTCATCCAAACAATTTGGGTAGGTTTTGTTTGCCTTATATGAGAACCAAATTAGTGAAGTTCTGAGCCAGAGCATACTGTCATATAATCTTAGCCTGTATTCTTACCCTAATTATGAACTTACACTGATTGGTGCTCTACCTTCACACTACCAGCTAACAACCCAAATTGCTTTTTTTTAATCGTTACATTAGGAAATTTCCATATTATTGAACAATATTGCTGGCAATTCATACCTCTTTCCAAAAACAATTTTATCATCTAATATTTATAAAATAATTAAGATGTTCCTTGTTCTTTGTTTCTTTTCTTTTTTGGTTAATGTTCATGGTAAGCCCCAAAGCAGCCCAGCATCAACTTTCATTATTTTGGTTTCTCAACACAGCAGTTCAGTCCCAAATTCACGTTAAAAAAAGTGATACCAGTCAGTTGCTGTAGGTTCTTGCCAAACCAAAGGGACCCAAACTCTCTGTCTCTCTCTAAGGAAACCAATCGCATGTAACAGAAACATCATGGCAGAGAGGCAGACCTTAGGAATGGGCGTTTCATCAACTTTTGGTTGCATTCCAATAGATGTTGTGTTTGCAAGTATCATGCCATCCTCTGGATGGAATTTATCTAGATCAGCAATAGATAAAGCATCTCCTCCAACAGTATCAGCAATCTCTCTAGCTCGGTCTTGAACCAAAATAAATGTATAAATCAGAAATCACCATAGAAGTAATTATAAACCTCAGAAATGGTATTCTGGAGGTTGTGGGAAGCATTCATATTGCAAACATGCTGTCAATTACAAGCACGGACATGATTTCATGCATGGACACTCCCTGTTTTGTATGCATTTAAGATGCCAGTGCCATAGATAGGATGGATAGAAAACTTGAAAGCACAGAAATCTGATGGTTATAGTTATCATACTCCATAAAAATTTTTTGAAAGGTTTTTGAGCTTTACCATAAGTGCGATTTGCAATCACAACCCGTGCTCCCTTTTCTTTTGCACCATAAGCAAGTGCCTTGCCAGCACCTCCAGCACCAATGACCACAAATAGCTTACCAGCTAAGGGTGAATCACCAGTATTGTTACTATTATGAGAACCTACAATGAAAAACAAAGCATCCAGAGGACCTTGAAGTTAAACCGGAGAGAGAGAGAGAGAGAGAGAGAGAGAGAGAGAGAGAGAGAGAATAGAAGCTTATGTGTATAACCATGCATTTTAACTTATATTTTATTTGACCATACAACATGATAGATACCTCTTAGTCCATCTTCAATGGCAGAAATTGCACCAACATAGTCAGTATTGTAGCCAATTAACTTCCCGTCAGTAGGTCTCCTTATAATGCAATTCACAGCTCCTATTGACTGCGAAATATTATTAGGATGTGACAAGTCATACCATTGCTTATGGGAAAAACAAAAAATAAAGCCAAGGCATCCCCCAAATACTCTTATTTAATTTATTGATGCCAGAGATTTTGGGCTAGGAAATCACATGAACTAAATTATGAAAAGAATTTTCAAAACCTTTGCAACTGGATCGACCTCATCACAGCACTTTAGAGCAGCCTCCTTGTGAGGAATTGTACAACTGCAGTTAGAAAAAGAGTTAAAGGATTCTCATGCTTCAAGTATAGAGCTATTATTATATTCTAAAATCTTTCAGATAGAATTGTCTAGCAGTATTCTAATATATAAGAGCGGAACCATTGGAACAACTTCTAACAATAACACCATCAAGTAAGCAAACAACCAACAAAATCCCCATCACTCTAATAAACGGCCCAACCCTCCAAAAACCTTGGCCACTGGAAGAAAAGAAGTTATTGAAACTGTGATCTTGAAGAAAGTAGACCAATAACACATCATACAAAAAATATAATAATATGCTGTAGATCCACTCAAAGAGTACTCAACCAAAAAGAATGAACCTGAATCCGGAAAAATCTGCAGATGAGAATGTCTGGAAAAATTTTGCAACGTCATCCACCAAGAGAGGTACATAAACTCCATTGAAACCAACTGACTCAAATGCTTCATTGTATAAAATAGGTGACTTGCTATGGTGAACGGGCTTCCCAATTATGCCAAACAATTTGGTATCTGGTCCTATCAGTCTGAAATTGTATAGATGTAAAAGTTCCTTCATGGTTGGTTGACCAGGAGCTGAAACTATTCCTGACTCAATGGTACCAAATGTGAGAAAGCCACCAAATTTTGGGCACAGAATCCGTGAGATGAAACCCTTCTCACCCATCACAATTCCTATAATTGGAACCTGAAATTCCCATTATTAAATAAACAAATAAATAATTAAATATGTGAAGAATCTAAGAATACATGATGTGAAGAGGTTCTACCATTACTGCTCAGAACAAAAAATAAATAAGCAACAGAATAGAAAGAGAAAAAGGTCAAAGTGGATATTTAGCTTCAAAATTGACACTAGTCCAACTTACAAATGCATTGCTTCAGAAGTCTGATGGCAAAAGCCTTATAAACATGATTAGCCAGATTTTCCTTCTGATTAAGCCAGTCTTATTAAGCACAAAGATGAGTCATTTGCAGTGAAATTTTGGTAGGTTTAAAGTGGCATCTTCTAGCAATCAATAATTTATGCAGCTTACACCATTCTCACAATCCATATATGACTCATTCAACCTTAATTTATATCTGGTGGAATCATAAATGTTAGGAAGAAAAAGTTAAAACAATGATATAAATTTCAATGATAGAGGAGAGAAATTATGGACTAAGGTTATAGAGAAGAAAAATCAGATAAATTTCAGTGAAGATGGAGAGAATTTATGGAATAAGGTTAAAGTTTAAAAAAGTGATTTCAGTAATACATACGCTTCTTACTTGAGAATGCACAGTTATTTGGAAAACACGTGCCACATCAGTGATCTCCACGGCAGTTGTTGCAATCTTCACTATATCAGCACCTGTTGCTTGTATTCTTGCCACAAGGTTGCCAAGGTCCTCCACAGATGGAGTATCTAGATAATTGTGAGAGGATACAATGACTTTGAACTTTTCAGGCTTCTTTCCATAAATGGAATCATTGAATTCACGAGCAACCTTCAAAAAGCAAATAATGAAGTGAAGATAACTTGAAGTTTATTATCCTAGTAAAGTAGGACAGAGATACTACTATTAAACATCTTGTAAATAGCCCTTGGTAAATGACAAATGTAGCCTCTTTGCATATGAGCAGCATTGGAAGATATTCTGACAAGTTTATCAATAATTTGGTATATTATATTGAGATCATAATACAACATCTTGTATGAAACTTAGATACTAGTGGGACTAAAAAACAAGACTATATTAGTTCTGCCATTCAAGCTTTTAGTTCAGCAAGAAAAAGCTAATATGTCCCCCTCGTTTAGAAGTCACCAATCTTATAAGAATTAAGAATAAAATGAACAAAGAAACTTGAGCAATCAATTACACGATGGATGCTGTTTGTGTAATGCCTCTATCCCACATTGGGAATATGATAACTCACATAGAATGGGTAGGTTATAAAGGTATTCATGGGTGCTAAGTCCTGCATTGGCTACTTACTAGGTGAAACTAGGCTTCATAAGTGATTCTAGGAAAGCTTCAAATTGACTAAATTTTTGGGGTTATAGAGAAGATGTGGCTGGCACTTTCCCTGGGTCATTATATTTTAGATTGATACTATATAAATCTGCTGTCCAAAGCACACTTTATATTTTAAAATATATATATAGGGAGCAAAAATCTTTTAGTTGTTGCTTAAATCACAGATCCTAACTCCTTGTTAACATAATCATGCAACTATTTGAATTGATTTGATTTGTGTATTAAATTGGAAGCAACCTGAATCTCAACGTCAATGTAATCAGCTCCAAACTCCATGGCTAATCGAAGGGCATCCAATCGCTTCTTTTCATCACCATCATACTGACCACCTTCCCATTTTGGTCTAGAAAAATACATAAAATCAGATAGGTCTATGCTGACTCTTCAAAGTTATGTAACAAGATCAAAATATATTACCTCCCCGATCATGCTCACCCATTCAACCAAATGAAAAATCTTCTTAAAGAAAAATAGCATTTAAACTTATCATGATAGTATTATATGGAATTTTCAAAACAAACACACATAAAGCATAAACAGATCAATCTTAAAAGAATTCCCAGTTGTGGACCTATAAGTGAATAGGGTGGGCAACGGACACTCTTTAATAAGGTTTTTGAGATCTTCATGAGGATTGAAGCTCTTCAAACTGTCCAATCGGATCTCCACAAGGTCAGCACCACCTTGTTTTGCCTTCTCCATATTAGCCACCATCTTATCCACCGATTCCGCCATGATTGGAGCACAAACTAGAGTTGGACCATTCCTTCCTCCTCCACTTGCCATTTTCAGGGCAGAAGAAGAAGCAAGCTGAAATTAAATCAAATAAAAGCGAAGAAAAGAAAGTGACGAAAAATTCAGACAATTACTACTATAATTATGTAGGGGTTTGAATATCAATTTTTTTTTTTTTAATGAGGAAGCGGGGAACAATGCAGCTAATTAAATTGATCGCAAAAAAAAAAAAAAAAAAAAACATTTAAGATTTTAGATGTTTGTTTGGTTGCTGAAAAAAACAAGTGAAAAACTTAGAAAAAAATAGTAACAAAACAGGAAAGAAAACAAAAGGCGAAGAAATGAATACGCAAAACTACTAAACAGTAGTAGTAATAATAATAATAAAATCTGTTTGGCTACGGAGAGAACGTTCGAATCTGCAGACTAGTTACACGTCCATAAGCGACTCGATTGTGAATTTAATAGTTTCCTGCAAGTTTTGCAGCAACCATACGGAAAAGAAGAGAATTCGCGAAGTGAACAAAATGAGGAGTTACAGTAAGAGTTACCAGAACGTTGCTAGACTCCATTGCCATTTCTATCGGGATCCACTCGCGCTCTCGCAAATAGAGATTACAATCGTGTGTGGTTTGTTGAACAAAACATGTATAGAGAGAGAGAGAGAGAGGAGGGGGGGGGGGGGGGGGGGGTGCAAATATGACTGAGCGCACAGTAGAGGAGTTGGGTGGTTTGTCGCCCGACAATGTTTGGTGGCGCCTGCTTATCTGGACCTTTTCTTTTGCTTGCGTGTTGACTGTTGAGTTCGTTAAGCATTTTGAACAATGTTTTGAATATCATATTGTTTCGAGATAACATTTCGACATAATTGATATATAAATAAATTATATATATATAAATAGATATAAAAATTATATTTTAAAATAATAATTTATATATAAATAAATTATATATAAATATATATATATATAAATTATAAATAGTTTAGTCTGAATTGAGGGTTAAAAAATAAATTTATAGTTTGAAAAAAAAAAATACAGGCCAAAATATAAGCTGATACAGGCTGAAATTGAGACTGGTACGGCCGATATTTTGGCCGGTACGAAAAAGATATAGTACCTGTACCGGCCGGACGGCTAGTACGAAAAATTTCGACCGTACCAGTCAGTACGGTACGAAATTTAAAACACTAATTTTGAAACCTTTTCTTTTTCTGTTGCAAATGAAACTAGTGATTAATCTTTGAAGTTGTTGATGCATTAAAGATTGCTCAACAGCTAGAACGAGAGAGAGTCATTTCTGACCCATTATGATTATTTGAATCTCGATCGATATAATCTGGTGTCCTCGACAGTGGTCCAATGTGGCTAGACCTGTGCATAAAAGGCCCAGACCCAATCAATCTGAAAGGCCCGACATGACCCACTCGACTAAAGTCAGGTTCATCCAGTAACAAGTTTAATAACAAGCTGTTATTAAAGTCGGGTTCATTCGGTCACGGGTCAAAACCGATCACCCGAGGAAAATAACAAGTTGTTGACGCAAGACCCTCCTTCAACGGTAATCACACCTCTCTCCAAACACAAAGTCTTTGAATTTTTCTCCCAAGTACTCTGAATTTTTCTCCCGAGGGTTCGAAAGTGGGTATAAGAATAATACTCTTCATCAAGGGGTGCAAGTCTGCAAGAGAGTGGTATTGGTACGAGGCTCTTCTTTCCTATTGAGGATTCGAAGCAAATCCCAACAACAAGCGTATTTGTTTTCTTTTCTACCACATGGGCAAGAAGATTATTCTAATGGTTTTTCTTCCACTCTACGGGTGACTTGTTTTCTTTTTTCTTTTTTTCTTTTTTTTTTTTTTTTTTTTTTTGAGTTAATCAAAACTTACAGATTGATACTACATGGGTTTCTTTCTTTTTCTCATGTTATTATTATTACTATTATTATTTTTTCATCAATTTCCCCCTTTATTTTCTTTTCAGACAATGATGGTTTCTGGAGTTTGGAACGGCTTCATTCACTCCTCTTCGATCCATCTTACTTTGTGGCTGGTTTGTAATTCGTCTCTGTGTTTTCTGGGATCACTCTGATCTTGTTCTGGGTATGCTTTATTTTTTTTTTTTTTTGTAACATAAAAGTTGTGATCCCCAATGTATATGGTGGAACGAACGAGGAGAAGAAGAACGGGTTAGACCTAACCCGAATTTTACCAGTCGAACTGGGCCGAGCCGGGCAGCGATTGATCAAGTTTCCATGCAGGTCAGGTGGGGTCGGGTTGGACCCAAATCTGGTTCGGGTGGTTCGGTGTGCAGGCTTAGGTGTGGTTGTACAGTATCGGTGCGTACATCCATGACAGTGAATGAAAAGTAAGTGCAGAGAAAGTAAAGAGAGATGAATACACAGATTTACATGGTTCGGCATAATTCCTACGTCCATAGGCGTTTGAGGAGGAGAAATCCATTACAATATGTTTATTATAGTCTCTTATAACCTCTCATTTCTCACTGTATAATGGAGATCTTGAATATATTTACTGAAGAAGATCCCTTTGGCAGAGCTCCCTCTCGAGAGGTTCTATAAGAAGTTGAAGAAGAAACCCCTTTTAAGTCGTCTAGATGTCCCATTTTATTTGATATCTCTTTCCGCATGCCCCTGCAATGGTGAGACATGGTCCATTTTGCGTGAGCATCTCTCCATTTCTCACTTTCTCCTGACACTGCCCTTACTTCTTGACACCATCTTCTTGCCTTATGACACCCCCTTCTCCCTTGCCTCCCCTCTTGTCCCCTAGTGGTGGCCTGGGCCTGGTCTTAGGCCTAGTTATTTTACCCCTCACAATTGCCCGCGATTCTTAGGAGAAATTTGTTCCAACAAAGACCTTGAGAATCTTTAAGGTACACAAAGGTTGTCCGTAGAAATATGTGAGGAAATAAATTTCGGGAGTCAATCCCTAGCTGTCTATTCCCTTCACGTTAAGTAGTAAGATTTATGAGCGCGGGATTAGGCTGGAGATGGGCTCGACCGCATGAAGTGCGAGTGCGAGGCTCGTCTTGGCAAGGCAGGCGGGAGATAGGCTCGATTGCGTGAAGTGTGAGCGCGGGGTTCGTCTTAGCAAGATGAGGGGAGATAGACTCGACTGCGTAGAGCGAGAGCACGTAGTTCGTCTATGGAGGGGATGAACTCGACCACGTAAAGTGCGAGAGCCTAGCTCGGCAATGGCGGGAGATGAACTTGACCGCTTGGGGTGCGAGTGCGGAGTTAAGATGCGGCGAGAGGTGTACACAACCGCGTAAGATGCAAGTGTGAAGCTCAGGTGTGGCGGGAGATGTATTCGACTGCGTAAGAGGGGAGAACGGAGCTCAGCTGTGGTGAGAGATGTAATTGACTGCATAATGTGTGTAGTTCGACGGTGCGTCTGCATGTATGCTCGTCATTATTGGAAAGTGTATGTTGGTCCGATGTTCCCATTTTAGATTTACTGTTAGTGTTGAAGTTTGTATGAAGTAATCCGTGCAAAGCGGTCAGAGGGCTCGTCGACCCCCTGGGTCCACCTTAGGCAGTTTCTGAGACCTTCGGCTTGTTCTCGAAGGTAACTCATGCAAGACGGTCTTGGAGCTCGGAGGCCCGTTAACTCTGAAGTCTCGTTCCCGAAGGTAACTCATTGGCAACGGTTATGGCTCAAGTGTGACACTCGGTGCGAGTCTAAGGACTCGTGTCAGCGCGAAGATCGGCAAGTCTAGGGACTTGTGTCCAACTAGTCGTGTGGGCAAGCCCTGGTGTTCTAGCCCGACCAATACATTGTGACGAGTCTAGGGACCCGACTTGGTGGCACGAAAGCCGGAAAGTCTAAGGACTTGTGTCCGACTGGTCGTGTGGGCGAGCGTTGGACCAATGCATTATGGCGAGTCTAGGGACTCGAATTGGTGGCATGAAGGTCGGTAAGTTTACGGACTTATGTCCAACTGGCCGTTTGGGTGAACACTGGGGCTCTAGACCTACCAATGCATCGTGATGAGTCTAGAGACTCGGCTTTGTTGGCGCAAGGGTCGACAAGTCTAGGGACTTGTGTTCAACTAGGGACTTGGCTTTGCTGACGGAGGCACTTGTCCATGCTAAATTGCTCTGCCGAAGCGCAACGAAGGTTGGAGATGTGCCGATGAGGCATGTGGGTTGTCACGTTTCGATAATGACAATGGTTCAATGTGCCCACATGCGTATTAGCGCCAAAAAATTTGTCTCGACAGAGTCATATTGGGCATCCAGGCGGGGCCGCATGGCCGGTGTTCCGTACCACAAGAATGTGGCGCCCCCAATCCCCCTTATATAAATACACAGGGATTGAGACACCAGGATGGTGACAACACGGTCACACATCCCAACGAAGTGCCAGTGTGTGTACATGCAACAGTGTACAAATAAAATAACACAGCGGATAGTCAACTAAGTACCAGAATTTATTTACAATCAAACATCAGTAAAGATTTAAATAGCAGTTATACAGTCATCCATAAAATAATTTACAATAGTCCCAGATATACAAACGAGTGATCCCAAATCACTCCTCAGGCGGAGCCGTCTCCTCAGGCTCGCCCTCCTCCTCCTCAGCATCAAAATCTGCGTTACCACAAAATGGTATCGCAGGTAAGTATAACCCAAAACAACAACGTAATATAAAATGCATTAAATGCAACTAACATGCATGCACATGATGAAATATGCATTTTTCCACAAAACATCATTTTCCCCGAAAATGATAATTTTCCAACACACACCAAAATCTCATTTTGGCCCAAAATATCCGTAAAACATTTTCCCATAAAATGATTTACCCAAAATTCAACTCGCACTATTTTCCCAGAAAATAGTGCATTAATTCCAAATGCACCATGCATTATTTCCATATGCACCATGGCCTCCCCTATGGACCATCCGCACGTCCTGGCTTCATAGCGGTGCTCAGTTCCGCGCCCAGCGCGTACATGGCCAAGCACCCACACTACGCAACGAGCGATGCCCAGTTCCGCGCCCTCGCGTACGTGGCCAGACCAGAGGAGCTCCACCGAGTTAATACCCCATCTCGGCTTGGGGTCGTGATACACACGCACCAAAAATTCATTTTCACATGAAAACCCAGTTTTCATAAATACATGAACATGAATGCAATACACGAAAACCCAGTTTTCTTTTACAAACATGATCATGCATGAAATAATGAAATGCACATGTACCAACACAATATCCAAACCAACAATTACCAATCCAATCAAATCCAACCAAACAACTCCAATCACAAATCCATCCGACCCTCGAACTCCTCGGACTCAGTCCGGCATGCCAAAAATACAGTGAAATGGGTTAGTGCAAAAATACATTTAAATTATGAAAGTTCTTTGGAGAAATACTTACAGTGAAATATAATAATTTTCGGAGGATCACGAAGTTGAAAAATGCGACGTTTGAGCAACACCACAGTGTAAAATACACTGTGGCCGTGGGTCACAAATACCAACTTTTCAACGAGGACAAACGAAGACCCAAAAATGGTAGGGTAGGGCCTATAGAGGTCGGTGAAGCCAATGGTGGTGGTGGTTTGCCGTGAGTGGCGGCGCAAGGGGTGGTTTTAGGCCAAAAATGCACAAATCGGAAATGGGCTTGGTGGGGCTTCACCGGTGACGGATCGGAGCTGGGGTTGGGTCCAATGGGTTGCCAAGAGGTCGGGGATGATGTGGTAGGAAGATGGTGGCCAATGGCGATGCGACGGCGGCGCAACGGCGGAAAGTGTGCCGCGGCTTCGTGGGTTTCGTGGGCTTCGTGGGGGCTAACGGCGGCACGAACGGAGGTGATATTGGTGGGGTGAGGTCGCCGGCGGCTGGGGAAGCTAGCGGGCTGGGCGGTGTCGACCACCGCCGATGCACGGCGGCGCTGGTTGGTGGAGAAGAGACGGACGCGGGGAGAGAGAGAAGGAGAGAGATTGCGCGCACGGGGGAGGAGAAATAAGGAAGAAGAAAAAAAAGAAAAGAAAGAAAAGAAAAGAAAAGGAGAGGAAGAAAAATGGAGGGAAAAGAAATGAGGTCCAATCCTCATAACTTGGGTCACAAAAATGATCCAACGGAGATGATTTTAAAACCACAAGTTAAATAGAATAATTTAAACGTAATGGTAAATTCAAATTGAAATAATTAAATCCCATGGTAATTAATTTAAATATTAAAAGCAATTTAAATGCATAACAATAAATAAATATTAAGAAAGCACATAAAAATAATTTTCACCAAATTAAAATCATAGAAATAAACTCACTAAAAATCCAACCAATTTTAAAATAAGAGAATAAATTTTGATCACATAAAAATAATTCCTTCAGTAAAAATACACTAAAATACGGGGTGTTACAAGGAAATAGTTTTGTTAGTAGAAATAAATTCACACAATTTTTTAAAGAGACAAACCGGAGGTTTTAGCTACTGTAGTCGACTTCTGCTTGATTGAAAATGCCTGTGGCTAGTTGTTTCTCTCTTGCTCCTTTCTTCTTCTTTCTTTTTTTTGCATACATTAAGAACCCATGTAGCAGCATGTAACTCTCAAGAGAGACAAGCCTTGACCACATGGGAGGACTGTGCAACGTGTGGGCCAATGAGTATGGTGCAGCCAAGGAACTGTGCCCGAGCAAGCATGTCCCGCACATCCAAGGAACTGTCCTGAGTAGGTGAGTCTAGTAAATCCCTAGTATTGTTTCAAGCAAGTTTGTCCTGAACAGGTTTGTCCCATGCAACCAAGGGACTACCCCTTAGCAAGTGTGCCCTGCGCACCCAAGGAATCATCCGAAGCAAGTGTGTCCCGTGTGGCCAAGGGGCTACTCCTGAGCACACTTGTTTAGATGACCAAGGGGCTGCTCTGAGCAAGTGGATCCCGAGCAACCGATGTAGGGGTCCGAGCTGAGGGGCCGTGAGGCTGAGCAGAGGGGTTGGGATTTATGGTCGAGACACTGGTTTGCCCACATGTGTGGCTAAGCGACTTCCAACTCTAACCGAGCAACTGGTCACCCGGAAAGGCACTGGGCGAGCAACTCTGACCGAGCAACTAGCCAAGCAATTGCTTTGAGGTGGTGCTCATGTTGTGCAGTAACTCTGGCCGAGGGGTTGTACGTGGTCGAGGAGCTTTTGGTCGGGCATGTGATGGGTGCCTGCCACAGGGTGGCAAAGATGCTGGTGGGTGAGGAAGTGGTTGTCCGCCATGGGGTGGCTGAGGAAGGTCTAGGGCTGAGGAGGGATGCCCACCACTGGTAGGCCGAACAACCACTCGGGTCAAGTCGGCATGCCCGCCATTAGAAGGCGAGGAACTTGGTTCGTGGAATGTCCTGTCGGCCACATAAATTGTCGGTGGGCTTGGCAATTCCAGCAGTGATCTAGCTAGCTCGCGGGTGCCGTGAGAGGGGGGCCGTCATGCGCAAGGCATCGTGCGCCCGTTGCCTTTTGCAGCGCACATTTGGACGGGGATAGAAACTGTCGGCTGGCCACATGGTGGCCGTCGGCAGGTCCAGTTCCGAGAGCTCATGACCCAACCATAAGCCTCTCGAGTGCACCCTTAGGCACACCTTGCTCAGTCCCTAGTGGATGGGATGAGTCGATCCGAGATAGAATCTGTCAACGGACCACGTGGTGGCCGCCAACAAGTTCATTGGGCTCGTGGTTGTTATCCTCGTGCCTCATGTTTCGTGCTGCGGTGAGCAAGGCACGATGCCATGCTCAGCTCGCTCCCCGTTCACGGGAGGTGGCTGATTGGAAACAGAAACCTTTGATAGCCTAAGTGGTGGTTACTGAAGGGTCCCCGGGGGGGGGGGGGGGGGGGGGGGCTCACGATTGACCGCTATGAGCCTTTCTAGTGCACGTGGGGCAACGTTTAGCAGTTGCCCGCCGTGCACGACCATCATCTCTAGTGACCGCCAGCAGACAATGCCGACAACCTCCATGGTGGCTAGGAGTTCTCTCTGACGTACCCACGGCATGTGGTGCACGGGACGTGCACCCATTGTGCTGCCATGCATGGTCGGTGCGTGCACAGAAGCGCACAACACTGTTTGTGACTCATGTAATGCATGTGTACTGTGTCGTTGAGCGGGTCTTAGTGCACATGCCTACTTTTTGTTTCTCTTTATTCATAGTGGCGGAACGTGCACGATACTATGCACTCCCCTTGTGCATGATACTGTGCACTTAAGTGTACAATATATCTGGCATGTGCAGTGCATTGTGCTAACGACTAGGAAAGTATATGTGCTAGCGACTCGGGAAGTATATGCGCCTTGGCAGAGTGCCTCTCACATGAATAGTACTCGCCATGTACTCCCCCTCTTCGCACAGTGCATCCAAAGTGTACAAAGTGCAGTGGTGAGGAGCTTAGGTTCTTGCCTTGGTGAGAAAAAGCTCACTCGCCCATTTTTTTGCAGTAGCGTTTTTCTTTCATAAATATAAAAATTGAAAAATTAAGGACACTTATCTAGGAGAATGTTGTTTGCTCATCTTCTAATTATTCGGCATCCCAAAAATCATCATTCTCTCACTATCAGTGTAGAGAGTAAATCAAATCCCACAGACGATGCTAATTATTGATGCATGAAAAATTGCTCAACAGGCTAGAAAGGGAGAAAGAGTCAATCTCAGCCCACTATGACGATTTGGGCCTTGATTGGTGTGGTCTGATGCCCCCCGACAATGGCCCAATGCAGCTGTAAGGTGTCGATGCATACATCCATAACAATGAAAGGAAAATAAGTGCAGAGAAAGTAAAGAGAGATGAACATAGATTTACGTGATTCAGCATAATGTCTATGTCTATGGGCATTTGAGGAGGGGAAATCCAATACAATATGCTTATTACAGTCTCTCATAGCCTCTCATTTTCACTGTACAATGGAGATCTTTAGTATATTTGCTAGAGAAGATCCCTTAGGTGGAGCTCCCTCTCGAGAGGTTCCAGAAGAAACCCCTTTTAAGTCATCTGGACCTCCCTTTTATCTAATATCTCTTTTCGGGTGCCCCTACAGTGGTGAGGCATGGTCCACTTTGCTTTTTTTAGCATCTCTCACTTTCTCCTAACACTGCCTCCCTCACTTCCTGACACCCTTTTCTTGCCTTCTGACACCCCCTTCTCCCTTGCCTCCTTGCTTCCCCTCTTGTCTCTTAGTGGTAGCCTGGTGGGCTGGTCCTGGTATTGGGCCTAGATATTTTACCCCTTCATAAAAGTATATTATTTTTTGAATTAATTTTGTCTAAATGATTTTTCTGGAGCAGTATCAAATTTTAAAAAAACATTATAAGATCCTCATCATCGATCTATATCTCTTTTTGTTTTATTCTCACAATCTGAGAATGTTGTTGTTAATGTCGTGTTTTGTATACCTTTAGGCTAGGTTCCAGCAACTCAGGTTTTCAAAGTTGGGCCTGTGAAAATGGAGAAGAAAGAAGCTAAGAGAGGGCTGTCTTAGGGCCAAGGAGCCTTTGATGCTAAAGTCAGTAGAGTATTTTGAAAGTTTGCAAATAATGAGAGAGTCTAGAGACCAGAGGCATTTTTCGTACCTGAAAATGCTATTTATACCGGGAGTCTGGGGGGCAGATCGTGCCTACCCCCATGGGACCAACGTCCTCACTATTGTTCCCTTTATCAGGGTCCTTTAATGCGGCTTGCCTCCGCAACGACTTCATTAATGTGGCGTGTTGCTCAAGTAGTGGTTTCATTAATGCGGTGTGACTTCCGATCGCTTTATTTTGCAAGCTCTGTTGGTTGTCTGTTGATGTTCCCTTGTCAGAAGATCAAAAGTTCTCCTTCTTTCTCGTTCTACCCTGTATGAGTTCCCATGAGCGGGATGCAGCCGAGCGGCATTAGGCATGTCCATCTCATCAGCCATCACTGCTTACTTTCTCTTGCAGGTGAGTTATTTCGTGAGCAAGTTTGGGCGAAGGTATCGGGGTGAAACCCATTACTCTCTGCCGAGCGCTTAGTTGACTTATGAATGGGAGAAATCCCCCTACAGTTACCCCGCAAATTCCTATCGAACGAGTCCAATGGGAATTCTTCCTCTCTTTCCTTGATTAATCAATTTTTGCAACTGTAGCTATACAGCATTTTCTTTCCCGGGACGAGAAGTTGTGGGTTTCTCGGTGCTCACGTGTCACACTTCTGCTTTCCAGCCTTATCCGAGTGGCATTTTCGTATTTACACAATACCTGGCAACGATTCTCCTCAAGCTTTTATGGTTGTATATCATTGTAAGCTTGTGGCATTATGTGGTAACTTGCCACTTCGCGTTGTAATTTGTTCATTGTAAGCTCGCGGCTTCATGTTGATACTTGTCACTTGTATTGCTCACGGCTTCATGTTGTAACTTCTTGTTTCACGTTATAACTTGTCCATTGTAAGCTTGTGGCTTCATGTTGTCAATAACATTATATTTTTTACTTTCTGTTTATCTTTTATGGCCATTCGCTTTCGAAGTAACTCCTTTCTTTTCTCTCTCTCTTTTTTTTTTTTTTTTTTTAATTTATGGCCGGCCTAGGGTCTTGACGCAGGGAATTATGGGGTCCGAGTTGAGTGGGGGGATTACCGTCATCCAGAGCTTTACAGCTCACCCCGCCAGCGCCTAACCTATCCCCGACGACCCCACAGATCGACAACTCCCCGCTTATATTGTCCTTGTTTGCCTTCATTAGTCAGTTATCATCTTGGTGCCTTTAGCGATATTGTTGACGAGGTCGATGTCACTCTACTTTTTTTTTTTTAGCCAATTTCCTTATTTTTTGCCATCGATCTCTCGGATGTGCTTTACCTCGCCTAGTCTTTTAGTTCTTTAATTTTATATTGCTATGCTTTATTTTCATATGTAACTGACAAAAAAAAAAGTGTCATTAGCGTATGTCGGCCCTCATCCGCTGCCATTGGCTTAAAGGGGATGTAAATCCCCCTAAGAGTTAAGCCTCGTCAGGGAGACTTCAGTTGTCTCCTCAGGGGGAGAGGCTGGGAAGTGTTTTGCTAACCCGCCTTTATGTCCCTCCGAGTAGCACCATGGCTAGAGCTGTAAAAATAAACTGGAAAACTGAAAAATCGACCCGAACCGAACCGGTTGGTTCTGTCCGATTTTAGATCAGTTCAGTCTGGGACCAATTCCTCCATTTTAAAAACCAATCATAATCGGCCAGCATCAGTTTTATGTTTTCTAGGACTGGACCGGACCAATTCGCATATTTATATATTTTTAATATTATATTATAATTTATAACATAAAATTTTAATATTAAACATGAACATTTATTTGATCATATATTTTAAATATAAAATATATATTAATTATATTTTATGGCTTAATAGATTCTCAGCATATTCCTTTTGATAAATATATTAGTAATTCTAATATACATTAGTATATTAATTACTATATTATCACTAATATATAATAATAATACTATACCAATAATACTACTATATACTAGTAGTATTAGTGTATTACTAATATTTTTATATATTAATATGTATATATATAAGTATAAGAGATTAGAGATTTAATATATATTAAAAATCAGAAAATTGAACCAAACCGAACCAAAACCGGTAAAATCGAAAATATTGGTTTAAGAGGGTAACTACTGCGGTATCGGTTCTTGAAAATGCAAAATCGGTATATACAGGTTCGATCCCAAAATTTGTCCCAAATCGAACTAAACTGGACCAATTACATCTCTAACCTTGGTCGTGGAGTTGAATTAGATAATTCGGGCTATTCTTTTCTGCAATGGGGACGAGATAAGTATTCGGGTGATCGGGAGGCCAAACCTGCTCTCCGCCACGGGAGGGACAAGGCGGCCTCTGGCTCAACCTGTCCCTTTTGTCCCCACAGGAGGTAGGTTGTTTGAGTAGTTTGGAACTGAACTCGCTCCCACCTGTTGACATTGCATATTTAATTCCTGACTGAAAAATAAGCAGGCTATCATAACTTTATCCTTAACTTTGTAAGAGTTAGATTTCGCAAGCCTAGGCCCTTTGGCCTATGACGTGATGTGCTTGCCGCTTTTTACCAAATTATTGATGTTCACGTTCCTTGGTGCAGCATTCGAACAGCTGAACAACCCGACCCGAACTCCATTGGAGAGGAGTCGAAATGTCTCAAGCCAAACCACCCCTTTGCCCCACGTGGAGGTAATTTAGACAGCGATGTGACTGGTCCGCTCATTCGCTGTGATAGGGGTGGGGGTAAATTCTCAGGCAACCTCGAGGCTGGATCCGCTCTCTGTCGCTGGAGGGACAAGGTGATCTCTAGCTCAACCATCCCTTGTTCCCCGCATGAAGTAGGTTGTTCGGATAGTCTGCTATTGAACTCACTCCCGCATGTTAACACGGCAGGGAAGCGTAAGTTTTGGGTAAGATTGGCGCTAAACCCACTCTTCGTCGTAACGGAGGTCGGGGTAAGTTATTTGGGTAGCTGTGGGGCTAGTCTTGTTCTCCATCGCGAACAGATAAGGCCACCTTTGGCTCTACCTGTCTCCTTGGTCCGCGGGGAGGTAGGTTGTTCGAGCAATTTGCTATTGGACTTACTCCTGCTTGTTGATGCTTACGAAGAAGGTAAGTTTTTGCCTTCGGGTACTTGAGGACTGACCCGCACTCTGTCGCAGGAGAGATAAGGCAACATTTTAGCTTACATTTCCCTCTGATATCCTGCAAGGGAGGTAATTCAGACAGCGATGTGGTTGATCTGCTCCTTCATCTCGATGGGGTCGGTGTAAGTTTTTTGGGATGCTAGGGGGGTTGGTCTCGCTCTCCTGGACCAGAAGGTTGAGCCTCCTACTCACCTATCATCTTTCGTGGGGAGGTAGGCTGTTCGGGCAGTTTGGGACCCTCTCCTGCCAGTTGACATCGCAAGAAATGGTAAGTTTGGGTCAGGGTGGCGCTGATCCAACACTTCGTCGTGGCGGAGGTCAGGGTAAGTTTTTCGAGTACCTCGGGATTGGACCCACTCTCTGTCACGAGAGGGACAAGGTGGCCTTTGTCTCAACCCATCCCTTTTGGCCCCACGGGAGGTACGTTGTTCGAACAGTCTGTAATTGGACTCGTTCCCGCCTATTGACGCTCATGAGGAAGGTAAGTTTTTGTCTTCGGGTGGTCGAAGGCCAACCTGCACTCCTCCAAAGGAGGAGGGACAGAGCAGCCTCTAGCGTGACTCGTCCCTTTGGTGTCCCACGAGGAGGTAAACAGTCAATGAAGACTTTGTTGATGAAGATTACGTTGATGGAGATTTTGTTACGTTCCTGAAACTTGACATTGAAACACAATACCTCTTCCATTAGGATTTGTAGTGTATGCATGAAAACATAAATTTACAATAATTAAGTTAGCTTTAGCAATAAAATTTTCGTAGGTGTTCGGCATTCCAGGAGTGCAGTAGCTCGTTTCCTTGGGAGTCTCAGAGTCTGTAGGAGCCCGAGCGATTGGTGGCAGTGACCACGTAGGGGCCTTCCCATTGGGAGCCTAGCTTTCCCTTGAGTACGAGGTCTCTGACTTTGAATGCTCTCGGATACACTCATTTGTTGAAACATTGCTCAGCCCTCCTTTTGTTGGCAGCAGTTCTTATCAATGCCTCCAGTCTAACTTTTTGCATGGCTTTGTTAGGCTCGAATAGTCTCTTCGGCGTTAATGAAATTGTCAGCCTAGTCCATAAACTCCCGTAACATTACATGAGTCCTTCTCAACAGCTCGACCATGAATTGGAATCATGGCCAGACCCCTCCTAGAAGCGCCACTAGGAATATCTTTTTGTCCTGGTCATCGATGGTCATGTGCTACTTGTTGAACCGGGACAGATACACCTTTAGACTTTCCTCCTCCTTTGCTTAATGGTGAGGAGGTACGCTGTTGGGCATCACCTTCTTCAACTTGACATGAATTGGGTCAAAAATAATTGAGCCAGCTTGAAAATTATCTACGGAACCGGGTGCCAATGATCTGAACCATACTCTTGCTGGCCCCTTTAGGGTCAACGGGAACGCCCTGCGTGCCACCTCTCCCAGGAAGCCATGCAACGTCATATGAGCCCTGAAAGTTTCCAGGTGCTCAAGGAGGTCCCTCCCCCATCGTACATCTCCATGATGGGGACCCTGAACTTCGGTGGTAAGGGCACAGCTATTACTTATTCCGTGTAGGGTAAACCTGTGTTTGTAAGCAGTCAGTCCATCGACGATGATGTGCCCACTTTTTTTTGCAATCTCTTTGTATTTTCCTCGGAGATTATGGAGCTCGTCTTGTATGTTCTTCCTCTCCTCCTCCATGTTCGCTCTAGCTTCCGCGTTTTGGGACTCCACATGCTCGCTATTACCGGGCTCTGCCTATTCATTTTGTCCTTGTTGAGGTTTCCTGAGCTCCTCATTCTTCTTGCGAAGTTTTTGCACTTTGCCGGTTAATTTTGTTACCCAGACTTCCATAGCTTTCAGTCTCGCCTCTCTGGCAACTTCCTCTATGTCCCTCCCAAGTTTTCTGGAACGGGTTGTCGCAGGCATACAAAGTACACACAAGATTTACGAAGGACCCCACAGACGGCACTTCTGTTAATGTCGTGTTTCATACGCCTTTGGGCCAAATTCCAACAACTCGGGTCTTCAAAGCTGGGCCAACGAAAATGAAGAAGAAAAAATCTGAGAGAGGGCGACTTTGGGGTCGGAGAGTCTCTGATGCTAAAGTCAGTAGGTTATTTTGGAAGTTTGCAAATAATTAGAGTCTAGAGACCAGAGACCTTTTTCGTACCTAGAAATTGCTATTTATATTGGGAGTTTGAGGTGGCAAATCGTGCTTGCCCCTTTGAGACCTACGTCCTCACTATTGTTCCCTTTATCAGAGTCCTTTAATGCGGTGTGCCTCAGCGACGGCGTCATTAATGTGGCGTGTTGCTCGAGTAGTGGTGCCATTAATGCAGCGTGGACTCGTGGTTGCTTTATTCTGCGGGCCCTGTTGGCTGTCTGTCGATGTTCTCTTGTCAAAAGATCAAAGGTTCTCCGTCTTTCCCGTTCTGTCCTGTACGAGTCTCCATGAGCGGGATGCAGCCGAGTACCTAGTGGGCTTATGAGTAAGGGAAATTCCCTTACAGTTTTCTCCACATTTTCTTATATCTTCGAGATGTTTTTTCTTTTTTCCTTTTTTTTTTTATGCTGCCCACTTATTGAGATAAATCATTCTCAAACATTTTTTACTAGGACACTTGGTAGGATGTTTCTTTTCTGGCCTTATTGGAAGAAGGAAAAAAAAAAAAAAAAAAAAAACTTATTGAATTCATGTACCAACTTAAGGATTTCAAATGGAAAATAAAAAGACATGTCAAATTAGCCATATTATATTTCGAAATTATTAGATGAACAATAAATATCATATTATCAACTTCATGTATCTATCGTTATTTCACTTTAGACTCTCAAGTAGGAATAAAATTTTGATAAAACCCGGGTCCGGATTTAATACAACTTAACCCAAACAAATGAGGAGATTTCGGATTGAATTTACTGGCCCCTAACTGTTGTTTGTGAAGTAGTTTCAAAAGTTGCTGCTGCATCGTGGACGGATGGTTAGAGCATTAACAGTTGAGTAGAGATGGCTGAATATTATATTTTCATACATATATGATACATACATAGCCATGGCTCTAATATTGTAGAGTAGGGTTACTTTTACTCTAACAACCAAGGCGATCCAATAAAATATTATAAGATTCTACTCATAAGTCGGTGTGAAGAATATATCTTTCGCACCATTTACATGACAATATTTGATAGATAAGAGATTTGAATTTTAAGTTTATCTTGCAAATCAAATTTTGTCATGTCAACAGTAAGAATAGTGTGTTTTACATTCGAGCTTGTAAATAGATTTTTTTTTTCCACTACCAAACATCCACAAAACTCAAATAAGATGATCATGCAAACATTATTAAATAGTATTTATTTTGTAATAAAATAACTTTACAATTTGACATGCCACGTTAAATCATATCTATGAAATTCTTTTATGAATCAAGTATTTATCTTTCTGGTAATGCAAATATTTACGAGTTACACTATATTTACAAATTCTTGAGAATATAGATTCCTAAGAATTAGGATGATATTTTTGTTGTTAGACTATGCTTAAAATCCATACCCTACTATTTTCTTTTTAAGAAAATAGCATTAATTTATTGAGTGATTACTAAACCATTAATGGTTTGAGCATCATGAATAATTTCTTTTATATATATATATATATATATAAATAAAATAAAATAAAAAAGAGCTCTTTAATTTTAGATATCATACTTTTGACTTGTGAGTGAATAATAAGCATGGTTTTGGAAAAATTAACCCGACGACCGGTACTTTTACAAATTCCCATATGAGATTCTTATGCAATGAACAAAAAAGAAATCAAATGAGATAAAACAGACCACCAGACCACTATACAATAAATTTTACAACTTCTTGAATATTATGTACAGATCATAGCACTTGTTACCAGCCAAAATGGCCCTAAAAGGCAGAACCAGAAGGAAGATCAAAGGAATCAATGAATAAAAATGAATCTTATTTATGTTTAGTCACAGGAAGAAACTGATTGTCTTCTTTTCCGATCCACACCGTGGAATGGGTTTTTCTAACATGATCCGCAAAGAGGCGATGCCTGCAATCAGGAACGCGACCAACGTTTACCCTCAAAGTGTAAAAATTATGCATTGAGGTCAAGTGCAGAGCATCAACAAAGGAGAACTTGGAGAAAAATAATCATAAAAGTTGAAAAATTGTAATAGAATTATATGATAAGAAAATTACACTTGCCCCAAGCCATCACCTATTTTAGCAGGAAGTTGCAATTTCATTTGGCCTCTCAAAGTAAAACATAAGTTGCAATTTGTGCCCATAGGCAAGAGATGTACAGTACAACTTTGCTTTTTAAAAGAAAATGCTAGAAATTATTGAAGACATCAACAAGTTGACGGCTAAACTATCTTCTACCTTCGACACAAGTATTTATTTATGCAGAAATCATTTACTTAACATCATATAGGTAATGCTCGAGCTAAAATAAAACCAACCTCTCATACTCCAACTTTTGAGTGACTATACCATTCAATAACAGCTCTGAACTGTACACTGCTGCCCCTGCAAGTAAAGCAATGTTCCCCATTCTTAGAGAAGTTTGCATCTTGAATGGATTATTTTGAGACTAATGATGCGTTACCGTTGCAAACCTTTTTCAAGGAAAGGAACACATATAACATAATCTTCTTCACAAGATAGAACCAATAAATTCTCTGGAATGTCATCTTTTTTCAGACTAGATCTGCAAGTTCTCTCCACCGCCTGGGGAGCATTTGACAGGAATCCAGCAACAAGACAACGATTAATTTTAAGCATATCTGAATTCATTTAAAGTTACCAGAAATTATCTAATCAAATTAGAACGGGAGAAAACTGAACAGATTCAAGATTTATATCTACAGGCATGTTGGTGAGTGAGACAGCTAAAGAGTTCCAGAAAAGGAGAAGAGATAAAAAGAAAGAACACGACGACTTCCAGGGCCCACCTTAATAATCGTAGACAATTGAACCTGCAAAAATTGCGTACCTGGCCCTGAGCAGCTTTAACCAAACTTGAAATTGTTTCTTTACTAGGCTTTATATTTGGGGTAATAAAAACTCTTCGGCCCTGTGGAGATATCATCAGTTGAGATTGGATAAGGCAATGGATCTTGTTAAACCGACATAGTCAGAGATTTACCTCCAAAAGTGGATGCTGGGATGCACGTGCCAATGAAACTGGCATGCAAAATCCAAACTCCCTTTCCTTCTTGGCATCCCTCAGTATGTAGTTTTTCTCGTCAATGAAACAGCTAGCTTGTCCACAGCTCTCGAGCCATAAATGTGTCACTACTGGTTTTCCAGAAGCAATTGCCTCTAAAATATTCCTTGTACGAACAAATTGATCAGCTATGAAGTGTGTGGCATCCATAATAGAAGACACTGTGGTAAATCCTAGCCGAGCCAAAATCTGTGAGACAAGAACACCATGCAAGATATTGTTTAAACCAATTTGTGCATTGCTAAAAAGAGACAAAATCACTAACTACCTTCTTCTGCTGCTTCATTATATCCTCATCCAAGTGGTGGCTGTAAAAGACTCGAACATCACTCATATCTCTCCTCTTTCTTGAAGCTTTTGAAACAGAAGCAAGTTCAGGGACTGCAGCACTTAAGCTACAGATTTCTTTCAAAAGGTTTGGTCTTGACAGGTTCCTTCTACATGACAGTTTGAAGTATTCACTACCCATACAAACAGGTGATGCAGCATTCTCTGGTGTCTTACAGTTAACTGGGGTAGGAGTAGTACAGGCAAAATCAGATGGTTTACATCTCTCTCTTGGTGATTCATCCAACCTGGAATTCACCTTTCCAGTAGACGAAGGGCAACTTGCATCACTATTTCTCTCAGAGTCTTTTCCAGCCTTTGCGTCAGTTAGATCTTTAGTTATAATTTTGACATCTACATCACCAGACTTTCCATCTATAGAAGCATGCCCTGAACGTGTTTTCTTCAGGTTTGAAACAACAAAAGGAATTTTAGCATCACCCCATGACCTTTTTCGCTTGGATACAGAGTTTTGAATGTATTTCAGCCGAACAGATGGTTCAAGTACACCATCCAAGCAATCAAATCCATTTTCCTGACCAGACAGATTTCGATGAGATCTTCTCCTCCTGGGATATCTCAATGAATCAATTATAGAACCATTGTTACAATCTATCAACTCTGGAGCCAATAGATCGTGTTGACTTGATTTTATACTTCTAACTTTTCTGGATTGATTAGAGCCCAATATAGAAGATGTTTCCTCCAACACTTCAGAAGCTTGGATGGCTGAACTACTATTGCTTTTCTCTATTAAGGCACATACCTCAATCGGATAGTTCAGCTCTTCCCTAGAGTCACCAGATGCATTCTCAGTCTTCTTCAAATGATTACCTACCAATAACTGTCTAGTTTGACGAGAAACAGATGCACAAGCACCAACCTCACCTTGTAAATGCTGCTTCTTAACTGCACTAACTCCACTTCCATCATATCTGTTGGACTCGTTAGTGCAACTTCTGTTGAAAGTCCCTCCAGCTTTTCTTTTCCCAATAGTCTTAGATATCTTTTTTTTCGAGTTTCCATTCCCATTGGCGGTAAGACATTCTTCAGCAATCAAGTGAACCCTCTTCGATTGTTTTCTGACCAGCTCAACTCCACTCTGCTTCCTGACATTATCAGAATGTTTCTCCAATGAAATTGAAGACTCTTTTCTTGAATTGGCACTCATGCTCTCCAAATTCTTTAGTGAAGCAAACCCTATATCAGATAGGCTTGCCCCCTTACGACAAAAGGGTTGACTCAAATGAATTACCTTATTCGTATTTCCTCCAAGAGAACCTCTGCAGGAACCCTTTACATTGTTCTCATTACCTTGATAGGCATCTTTATCATCATGGTTAGCAATGCTCTCACCATGGAACAAGGCTTCCATAGCTTCAGCAGCCATTTGTGTATCAAAACCTATGTTTGACATTTCTGGCACATCTGTCTCAGTACCATTATTTTCCGACTGTCCACAGGGATGGTCACTAAACTCTTTGTCCGACTCACTGACTAGAGTTTTTTTCAATTTCATCGTTTGCACTGTCTTGCCACTCACTTTTGAGTTATGCCACATTAATTTTGACTCAGAATGAGCTAAACCTGTTCTATTGTTATCGAAATCTAAATTTTCTTCATGGTCTCTATTCTCATCTAGTCTGCTTCCTTCAGGCTTCCAGGGTAGGGTAAAAGATTTTCTTCCATGGCCTCCACCATAAAAAAACTCTTCATTTCTGCTGCGGAAGATTTCTCCACCTCCTTCATGCTCACGACTATCATCCCAGTCAAAAATCGCTGCTTCTCCAATTATGTTTCTATCAATGGCTTTCTTGGCAAAACCTTGCAGGCCCTCTGTACTTGAGACAGAATTTGGTTTTCCCCCAATTTTCTTTACACAATCAGCTTGTTCAAACTCCCCGACGTTATCTTTCAGGAACCCTTCCAAAAAAGTCAATGCATTGGCCTGAGATAACTCTCCAGGTTCTTGAGAGTCTACGTAGCTTAAACCTGCCAATCCATCATCACAAGCAGGCAAATGAGGCAACTCTTCTCCTTCAACATTATTCAAGTTAAGAGGAAGTCCTCTGCAGTCATCATGTGAATCCTCAGTAAAAAGTTTTCTAGCAGTTCTACTGCCAACCCATAAGTTTTTATTCTTTGACCCCCTCGTTTTTCCATTGCATTGCCCAATATCATGTTCCTGATCTACTTCCTCCCCAACTCCCAAAGACTGATTCTTACTTGGGGGAGAACAGGATCCATTGCTGATTCCTTTCAAAGTCATGCGAGCAGCCAGAGCCGACGCCCGCAACGATGCTACACGAACTGAAGTAAACCCCAATCGTATAGGTCCTATGTGAAACAGGGAAACAAATAATAATGGAATCCCTGGATTGACACTACAGTTCTAATAAAATACTTATTCATCAGACTAAATTCTATGTATTTTAAACTTCCCTATAGTGGCAAGAGAGTCACAATCTACCATAACTGGAATGAGAACTGCTAGGTTTACAAAAAAGTTACAAAAGGAAAGCTTGCAAACTAGTGCAGATTGGTGTGGTACGTAAGATCTACTTTACAATAAAAGTAGTTATACAATCTGAAACACCACATCAAATCACGTTAGTTTGTAAAGTAAATTTTTGTAATTCTTTTTGTAGACTGAAAATTCCTATTTTGGAATAAGAAAGCAAAAGAGGGGGCAGGTTCCAGCAGTGAGAAATCAACTTCTTTCAGGTAATTTCTTTTAAAAATAAATTGCACGGTAGTCCATAGAAAGGGTTCCCAGTTGAAATGAAGTTGGAGGACAGACCATTGATTAGCTCTAGATGTGAACTAGCCCTTCAAACAACATTAAAAATATTAAACGACAACAAAGGTTGACAATAGTCAAAAGTAACATGAAGATCTGACAGGACAAAAATCCAACATGAAAACAAAAGTGCACTGATCCATAAACCAAAAGAAAATTAAATTTCAAAAGAACAATAGTTAGTGGCTTAATATCGACTCCTTTTGCTGAAATTTATAGCTTGATTATTATTATTTCTTTTTTAAAAAATAAAATCTACAGATTCATTGCACACAAAAGATATTCATGCTATTCCACAGCATCTCCCTCAACTTTAAACAGCATTGCTTCTTCCTCAAAGGTGGCATATTTTGGAAGTTTTAAACATATCTGCAGAATTTCACAGCTGCAAAATCTGAGACAAAAGCAATTACAACCACATAATGACAAAGAAATGGACAATTTCACCAGAAACTGGCAATCCATTTCACACATTTGTATGTGATGACATCACATGAAATATGAGATCTTACCAGATGTTTATTTAAATTAGAAAAAGTTCTGTTTCCAGGAGTCTTATATATAATTGGACAAAACCATGCATATTCTATAAATGCATTGCAGGAGCAGAATAAATACATACCAGGTTTTGGTTTTAGGCTGCCTTCAACCACACATGTTGCAGTTGAAACATGGACTTCTGAAACACAAACGGTGAAAGAATAATATTCATTTTCAAGTCTGGTAATAGCTATACCAAATACAGAATTTTATAGAGGCAAAAGAAAATTTTAGCTGAACCGCTGAGCTTCTCCTCATTAACAAGCTGATGCAAACACATACCCAATTAATCGTATGATAGGAGTTTTGGCAAAAAGTAGGAGTCAATCATATGATGCATAATATAGTTTTCTTTTTCTGTTAGAGGATACAGGCCAAACTACAAGTCGTTTAGACCCTACTATCCCTTGTATATAAGCTGTCGTATTTCATTATTCTTTGGTTTGTTATTCTACTTTACAGATGTCATTAGCTCATTTGAGCTTACAGTTAGTTAGTTGGAATCTTCTGCTGTATATATGCTTGCACCTTCTGTATACGAGCTACACAACAATTGAGGAATAAAGTTCTTCTTCCATCCACTCATCTCTCTGCTTTTTTATTGTTTCTGCTGCGTTGCAGCATTGTTAATTACCTTCTTACATGGTATCGCAGAGCCTCTGAGAGATATTTTTTGATGGAAAATCCCACCTCCCCCAAATCCCATTCAGACCTTAACAAAAATACCTCCCATTCAGACCTTAACACAAATACCTTATCTCGTTATCTCAATCTCTCTGATCCAGCCAATCCTTTCCGCTTGGATCATGGAGATAGCCCCGCCATTACCCTCGTTTCTGAGCCTCTTACTACAGACAACTACGCCACTTGGTCTCGTGCCATGCACCGTGCCCTTCGTGCAAAAAATAAAATTGGTTTCATCAATGGTTCCCTCCTGCAACCTAGATTCCATGGACCCTTTATTCGACCTATGGGAAAGGTGTAATGACATGGTTGTTTCATGGATACAGAACTCTGTAAGTCCCTCTATTAAATCTAGTGTTGTTTTTGTAGATGATGCTAAGGAAATTTGGCAAGATCTTCAGGACCGCTTCTCTCAACAAAATGGCCCACGAATTTCCAACTCAAGAAAGCATTAGCTGGCCTTCTTCAGGAACATGATTCAGTAAGTATATATTATGGTAAGTTGAAGACTCTCTGGGATGAACTCTCCATCTATGACCCTATTCCCATTTGTAATTGTGGCACCATGAAAACGCTTTTGGATCGATACCAGAGAGACTGTGTTCTTCAATTTCTAATGGGCTTACATGACTCCTACTCTCCTATCCGAGACCAGATTATGTTGATGGACCCCATTCCCCCTGTCACAAGAGTCTTCTCCCTCATTCAGCAACAAGAAAGGCACCACCAAATAATCTCCACTGTCCCTTCCACTGAAACCATGGCACTGGCCATTAAGAAACCTTTTTCCCCTTCAAGATTTTCCAAAACAAATCCTTCTTCCAAAAAGGACAGGCCCTATTGCAGCCACTGCAAAATCTCTGGCCATTCATTGGAAAACTGCTTCAAACTTGGCAATGCAGCAGCACCCATTTGTTCACACTGTAACTTAACTGGCCATACAGCCGACAAGTGCTACAAGTTGAATGGTTACCCACCTGGTCACAAGTTTCATGCCAAGCAGCAGACTCCTGGTTTTCTTGCTAATCAGGCCACTCATTCTAACGCTACTGAATCTGAAATGGTTAGTGATGACAGGATTGGTTTGATCAAGCTTCAATATCAGCAGCTTATGTCTTTAATTCAACCTCAGGATTCTTCAATTGCAGCCAATGTTCTTCACTCTGGCACTCAACCTCAACCATCTAACTCTCCTGTCCATTTTTCCAAAATGTCTGGTATATATACATCCTTCTCTACACACACACAGTTTCCTGCATAACTCTTCTTCCAGTTGGATAATTGACACAGGTGCCACAGACCATATGGTCTGTAGCACTTCTCTTTTCACTTCAATTACCTCAGTTGTTGGTTGCTCAGTCAAGCTTCCCAATGGAAGCTCAGCCTCAGTAACACATGTTGGTACCATTCATTTGACAAGTACTATCATTTTGAGGTATGTTCTTTGTGTCTGTCCCTTCATTCTCATTTAATTTAATTTCAGCAACCAAGTTAACCCATTCTCTAACTTGTTGTTTGCTTTTTTTCTCAAATTGTTGCTTCATTCAGGACCTGCCTTCTTGGAAAACGATTGGGAAGGGTGAGCTAAGACATGGCCTGTACTACTTGGTCTGCACAGACATCTCTCCTTCAGCCCTTGCACAATCCCTCTCAGATTCTACTCACAACACTCACACAGATCTTATTTCTTCAGCTTCTGTTGTTAACTCTGTTGCTCATGCTGATCTATGGCATTGTCGCCTGGGTCATTTATCTGTTTCTAGATTAAAGTTGGTTTCTGACCCTATTGTAAGCAAGCACACAGATTCCATTAATGAAAAACCTTGTCATATTTGTCCATTAGCAAAATTTCATCGATTACCCTTTCCTGACAGTGTTCATCTTTCATCTAGAATATTTGAACTAATCCATTGTGATTTATGGGGACCTAGTCCCACTATTGCACATGATGGTTCTAAATATTTTTTGACAATAGTGGATAACTACTCTCGTACCACTTGGCTTTATTTACTTTCTACCAAAGCTGAAACTAGAGAGAATGTATCGAGTCCTTTTATAATTTGGTGGAAACACAATTTGGACTCAAAATTAAAACCCTGCGAAGTGATAATGGTGCTGAGTTTTGCATGACAGATTTTTTTAATGACAAAGACATTATTCATCACAAAAGCTGTGTGGAAACCCCTCAACAAAATGGCATTGTTGAGACGAAACACCAGCACTTGCTTAATGTAGCTTGTGCCCTTCGTTTCCAAGCCAATTTGCCTTTAGAATATTGGAGTGACTGTCTTTTGACAGCCATATATATCATCAACAGACTTCCAACCCCACTTTTAAATAATAAAACTCCATATGAGCTTCTGTTTAACAAAAAACCTGCTTATGCTCACATGAGAGTATTTGGTTCCTTATGTTTTGCAGCCACCCTTTTAAATGGTAGAAAGAAATTTGACCCTAGAGGTCAAAAATGTGTTTTTCTTGGTTATCCCTTTGGAATCAAGGGATACAAATTGTTAGACCTTACCAACCACACCATTTTCATTTCAAGGGATGTAATTTTTCATAAGTCCATTTTCCCTTTCCAAAATCCCACACTTCCCCCATCACCTTCTCCTCTAGAGTCACACTTACCTATTTTTTCATCTTCCCCACCTCCAGCCTCTAATTTTCAGCCTCTTTCTACTGCACCTTCCATCCCTTCATCTATTTCCACTCCTGCCCATTCTACCCTCTCTACTGTCAGCATGTCACCCCCTTCACTAACCAATGAACCCCCTTCTCATTCTGCTTCTCCCCACACCCCCATTCCCACTCTTCGAAGGTCCACTAGGATTATAACTGCCCCTCAATATTTGAAAGACTTTCACTGTCATCAGGCTTTGCTGGCTCCTCCTGAACAATCAATTTCCAAGGATGCTCCTGCTTCAAATGGTAAGTCATTTCCTCTAAGTAAATGTTTATCTTATCATAAATTCAGTCCTTCCTTTCAAGCCTTTACTTCTTCCCTTTCTCTCCAATCCGAGCCTAATTCTTATAAACAAGCTTTGAAGGATCCTGGTTGGTGCAAAGCTATGGAAGCTGAGATTGAGGCTTTGGAAAACAATCATACCTGGACACTCACTGACTTACCTAAAGGGAAAGAAGCCATCGACTGTAAGTATGTTTATAAGATCAAGTTTAAGTCTAATGGCACTATAGAAAGACTCAAAGCTAGGTTAGTAGCCAAAGGCTACACACAACAAGAGGGCATAGATTTTCATGAGACATTCTCTCCAGTTGCTAAGCTGGTCACTCTGAGATGTCTACTCACAGTTGCTGCAATTAAAGGATGGCATTTACATCAATTTGATGTAAACAATGCCTTCCTTAATGGTGATTTACAAGAAGAAATTTATATGAAATTTGAAGAGACCACCGGGTACACCAAGGGAAAGCCACATCAAGTCTGCAAATTACTCAAGAGTCTCTATGGTCTTAAACAAGCATCAAGGCAGTGGAATTTTAAACTTACCTCTCATCTACTTGAATTTGGTTTTATCCAATCAAAAACTGATTATAGCTTATTCACAAAGCAAGATGGAGAATCTTACATTGCCTTGTTAGTTTATGTGGATGATATCTTAGTTGCTAGCAATTCTCAAACCTCTATTGATTCCATTCGAACTTTTCTTCATTGTAAGTTCAAAATTAAGGATCTTGGATGCCTATGTTATTTCTTGGGCCTAGAGATTGCTAGATCATCCAAAGGCATTCACATTTCTCAAAGGAAATATGCCTTAGATATCTTGGCTGATTTTGTTATGCTCGGTTGTAAACCCCTCAAGCTACCTCTTGATCAAAACCTTAAAATCAGCAAAGATGAGGGCACTTCTCTTTCTGAACCAAGCACTTATAGAAGGCTTATTGGTAGACTTTTATATCTCACCATCTCTCGGCCAGACTTATGTTTTGCAGTTCAATTGTTGAGTCAATTCATGGATAAACCATCTTCAACTCACTTGGCAGCAGCATATAAGGTTCTAAGGTATATCAAAGCAACTCCTGAACAAGGAATTTTTCTTTCCTCCTCATCTCAGTTTCAGCTCCAAGCTTATTGTGATTTGGATTGGGCCTCTTGCCCAGACTCTCGTCGCTCAACTACAAGTTATTGTGTATTCTTAGGCAGCTCATTGATTTCTTGGAAATCCAAGAAACAAAATGTGGTTTCTCGGTCCTCAGCTGAAGCTGAGTATAGGTCCATGGCTGCCACTTGCTCTGAATTAACTTGGCTTCGATATTTACTTCAAGACCTTGGCATCTCTCATCCACAAGTTGCCCTCCTCTTCTGTGATAATCAGGCAGCCCTCCATATTGCTGCAAATCCGGTGATTCATGAGAGAACGAAACACATTAAACTCGATTGCCACTTGATTCGAGATCAAATTCAAGCAGGAACTATTACAACAGCTCATGTTTCTTCTCAAACCTAGTTGGCTGACATTTTCACTAAAGCATTACCCTCTTACCTTCTCCAATTACACCTCTCCAAGATGGGAATAGTTAATCTCTATTCTCCATCTTGCGGGGGATGTTAGAGGATACAGGACAAACTACAAGTCGTTTAGACCCTACTATCCCTTGTATATAAGCTGTCGTATTTCATTATTCTTTGGTTTGTTATTCTACTTTACAGATGTCATTAGCTCATTTGAGCTTACAGTTAGTTAGTTAGAATCTTCTGCTGTATATATGCTTGCACCTTCTGTATACGAGCTACACAACAATTGAGGAATAAAGTTCTTCTTCTTCCATCCACTCATCTCTCTGCTTTTTTATTGTTTCTGCTGTGTTTGGCTGCGTTGCAGCACTGTTAATTACCTTCTTACATTTTCCCTCCTCTTTTTCATCAAAAGCATATTTGAATGGTAGAGAATAAACCAGGATGAGACAACAAATAATATAATCATACCAAAATTGAGCTTCAGGAAAAATCTATTCAGAACCTGTCACATGTTCTAAGAAAAGACTCACCTGTAATATGCTCTTTATCAGGTAAAGGATCAAATCTCTCCAATAATCCCTTATTATGATGTTCATGAAGAGAATTGTAAATCTTCTCCCCATCCACTGACTGGCCACCGTCACTTCTTATTGATTCATCATCAGACTGCTCATCACTATCACCAAAATCTTGAGCTTCTTCTGTTCCTTTGCCTCCCATAACACCAGCAACTTGATTATCAAACACGTCAAATAACTGGGTGGCCATATTTTCACTGCATTCGGCATCATCATAAACTTGGGTTTCGCCAGCAATACTCAATACTTGGGTTTCCCCAGCGAGATTCACTAATTGGGTGCCAAATGCATCGTCAGCGGTAACAGTAGCATCAAAAGGCACAGTGCTTTCCAGATATTTCAATTCATCAGCATCCTCAGTTTCAACCTTTTCACCTACTTTTCCAAATGATAATATGTGTTTAATTATTTAAAGAATTAATATAGGAATGCAATTAGCTTACCGGCATACAATGTTTGCTAGGGAAGATTTTCAATATATTTATAATTAATATAACATATAACTTGAACATATATAACAACAAAATCAAAACCCAAAAACCACTAAACCAATACCAGAAAATGAAGGAGGCGAATATTGGCTATCAAGGAACTGGGTCTGGATATCAGGAGTATTGACATTTGGCTCCATCCTGATTAATTTAATTTAACGAGCGTCCTTCCCAAGCGAAACCATTTTCAAATCATTCAATTCACCTGCAAACAGGATCAAATATTCATAAAACCCAAACAAAGAAATGAACTTTTTTCCCCATGGTACGCTGTAATGCAGATAATCAAAATTAGAGTAAAACAAATCACAAAGTCCGGGAGTTACCGAAGATGAATGGGATGAAGAGAGATTAATGGGGGGAAAACTGAAGATCAAAAAGGAAAATATACTCAATAAAGAGACAGAGGCAGAGAGAGGTAAAACGAGGATGTGATGCAGTGGGGGAGCTTTTGGAGAAAATTGGCTCCAATCTGTGCTGGTTTTTCTGAGAAAGTTGATAATTACCCTGGATTTTACGTATACTGTGTGAAGGAAAAAAAAAAATGTGTTTGTCTAGTTGAGTACTTCATTTCTTCAACATTCCAATTTCCAAATGTTTTTCGAAGTCCTCCTGAGGGTTTTTTTTTTTTTTTTTTTTTTTCTCAGTTACCAAATACCAAGTGTTTTGTCTAGTCCTCCCCAATCCGCCATCTGGCCCTCCAAAAAAAAAAAAATTGAAAGCAAAACAGGAGATGTGGAGGGGCATTCCGAGAATCGAACTCGGGACCTCTCGCATCCACTTTATATTACTTCTTTATCTAACTTGAGACTACGAGCACCCAACCACACTACTCCACATTAGAAGAGGCCATTTCTTTAAGTCGGGGTAATTGGCACTTGCTATTCCGAATTGTCGTAATGGCAACTTTTTCTCTTATTATTATTAGAATGCCCCGACATCTTATCATTAACAACTCTGCTATGCATGGTCGTCTTAAGTAGACGGCGTATAGTCGGTTGCCACGTCAGTTGATTAAAAAAAAAAACACGAAACGAAGAAGAAAAGCTTAAAGCAGAATCACATATTTCGTTTCTCGCTTCCTGCTTCGTGCGTGCGCCGTGCGAGATCAGAAGAAAAATTTGGGCAAGCGATCTTGAGCATCCCATCGTCCGATACCAACAAATTACCGGGTTTTAAATCCCGATGCATGATCCCGTTCCTGTGACAGGCATTCACTCCGCAGAGAATCTGAACCATCCACCTATTCAATTCGCTGATCCCAATCCCACGACTGTCTCTCCTTGCTTCCCTGACCACCCTTGCCAAGTTCGTCCTTAGGTACTCCAATACGAGGACCATGTCTTCGTTCCAATCCTCCCACTAGAGGTACTCGTGAAGAACGACGACGTTCGGTGAATTTTGTAGGATCTCTCGAGGTCCTCGATTTCGCAGAACGCAGACTGGTAGTCGTGGACCTCCTTGAGAGCGACGACGAGGTTATCGAATAGTCGGCGAACTCTGTAGACATCAAAGTATTCGCCGAAGCCAACGCGCTCCAAGACTTCATATTTGGTGATTATATCGGGTCGGTTGTGGATGCTCCACTTCTTTCGTGGGCGGGGCCCCATTCTTCATACGGAGGAGATTTTTTTGTGGCCGCCGAGGGTGGGATGGAGGATTTTAGCGGGTGATCGATTGGTAGTATTTCATGCAGCATTCTTATTTGGCTGGTTCGTGGTGACGAGACACAGAGACGAATGACGGAAGGGGCAGCTGGAGCTGGGGTGAGAAACAGAGAGTGACACAGAGAAAGGAAGGACTCAAAGAAGAAGGAGGGAATCGGGGTCGAAGAAACACAGAGAAAATGATCCCACAAACTGACGTGACATCTTCGGTCTAAGTTTTTTTTTCTCCCTCCCCCGAGCCCCAATCCCCCATTCCCTCGTCACAAACCTGCATCTCCGTCCCCGGTATATAGCCGCGTCATTTGTTGAAGCCAATCCAGCAAATAGCGGACGTTGTCGCCGCCATGTACACACTATTTTTTCCCAACGTTTCTCCCTTCCTCCTCTCTTTCTTTGTGATTTCTTTCATTTTCTCATTAACCAAACAAAGAAAAAGTTGCAATTTTATTTTCTCAACAACCAAACAAAGAACAAGTTGCATTTTATATTCTCGATAGCCAAATAGAAAACATTTCATTTTCTCAAGTACCAAACACAGATAGAGATCTGACAATTTCCTTTCACTTTCTCAACAACCAAACAGAGATAGAGAGACCTGGCAGTGATGGTTTTGACAATGGAAAAAGTTCCCCAACTGGCTCCAAAAACACCAACAAGAAGAGGAACTAGCTTCGACGATGCTTTGGCCATTCTCCATTTTTTAGAAAGAGGTACCTAGGAAAGGAAATGGTGGTCTTTGCAAATACGGCCAGGTTCAAGAAGCCATGAAGATCTTCAGTTTATGCATGAGAAGGGGGCCATTTCTGAGAAATAGATAGAAAGGAAAGAAAATGAAAGGGTGGGGGAGGGAGACGAGGGGATCTCTTCGTGCCTTAAGTGCTTTTCTTACAATTTTTCTTTGGAGAGGATAAAATATCTTATGCCCAGATAAAAAATCCAGCCCATCAAAATAACCCACTAGTAGACAACAGAATAAGAGGAAATAAGAAAGAGAGAATGAAGGAGGGGATAAAGGCTGAGAAAAGACATGGTGTCAAGAGAAAAATGAGAGAAGTGACATAAAGGAGAGGGACTGAAAATAGAAGGGGGCTTTTCCCAAACAACGGGGGGACTTCTTCTTCATCTTTTTTGGGGATTTCAACTTCTTCACATTCTTCAACCTCACAAAGGGATGCCAGCGACGAGCTCTCCACCAGAAGATAAAGTTCAGATCTCTATTGTACAGCGAGGATAAGAGACCATGAGAGACTGTAAACAATCATATTATAGTGGATCCTCTCTCCCCAAACCTCCGTGAACGTAGACATTATGTTGAACTACGTAAATTTGTGTGTCATCGTCTCTCTATATTTCCTACATTTATTTACTACTCACCGCCATATATATACTCATCGACGCTATATAGCCGTACAGAACCACCATCGGCGGCTCCACACTACACTGACCGAGGCCTGAAAGACCTCAGGGGCCAAAAATGAATCTTTCCCCTTCCGACCTGTTGTGCCATTTTTAAACGTTAAACTTTCCTCATGGGATGAAACGTTTCAATGTTGGACTTGATGGGTCATATTTTTTAAAGAGTCTTGTTATTAAATTATCTGAGACTTACTGCTCAAATAATTATCTTAATGTGACACCACTAAGTAGTGCCACATAATTTATTAAAAACAAAAAATATATTCAAACTAAAATAATGTCCAAAAATACAAAAAAAGAAATGTAGAAACTCTAAATTTCCTCAACCCTTCTGTGTTTGTATTTTAAAATTGTTTTTAATAAACCATGTAGTATCACATAATAATGTCACGTTAAGAGAGTCATCTGAGCAATAAGTTTCATATGACCAAATAGTATTATTCTTTCTGGAAATTCATTCCTTTCATTGTGAGCGCAACGCTTTGGCCGTAGTCTGTCATTTCATTGCTTAATTTAGAATGCACTTCCAAGGATGTATTACACTAAGGCTCGGTTTGTATTCGCAAGTCATCTCAATTCATCTCAACTTATCTCACTACTATTCATTATTATTCATCAACTTTAACTCACAAATTTCATTACTATTCACAACTCATCTCACTACTATTCACAACTCATCTCAACGCATCTTTGAATCCAAACTATACCTAAAACAAACTTGTGATTTGCAAGCATTCATGACCTTCTTACACAACTAATTTAATGAACAATTCTGCTATGTATAGTCGCTAATATTAAAAAAAACCAAAAACAGAACATAACTGAGAATGCATTTTTGGATTCCCGCTTCTTGCATTGGTGCTCTGTTCAGTGGTCTTCAAGCTCGTCTTCGGCTTAATGGTGTCATTGGTGTGGTCTTCCTCTCAAGCTCATCTCCGACTTCGTGGTCTTCAAATCTTCAAGTGGATCTGTGCGGGTATTTGCGTGGGTCATCTTCCTCGTGTGGGTCATCTTCAAGAGGTTGTAGCCACAACCACCAAACTGGTCTTCACTGAACTGGTCTTCTCCTCCCTGTGGGTCACTATCGTGAATATTTTTTTGTTCCTCGTAGATTCCAACCAGAAATCGAGTGAAGTTCCAACACGATGGATACCGGTTGGTCGAGAAGTAAAGTCTCAATATCAAACAACTTCACCTGCGAAACACCCAATAAAAAATTGAAGAAACTGTACAATGGTAACAATGGCTTCTATGGAAGACGAAACTGAGGAAAGGAGGAATCGAAGGCTGCTCAGTGTGGGTCTCAGGCTTCCATCATGACACTGAGGGAGGGAAGGTGGTGGCTTCGAGGGGAGGGACATGCTGTCGAGGAAGGGAGGTGCTTCGAGGGGAGGGACTTCGTAAAAAGATCGAGAGGAAACACAAAAAAGGAAGGAATTGTAAATGGAAACTGAGGAGAGAATGATAAGGGCTCATGACTTCGTTCTCCAAAACGGTGCATTTTGATTTTTTTTTTCCACGTCAACAACCGCTTATGCAGCACTTACAGACGACTGAACGTATCATTTTTCTTTAATGAAAGTGTTACTTGCTAAACAATTTAGAGAGTGAGCGCGAGGTCCCATTTTGGATGCATCCGTAATTGTACAAGTCAAACATCGTTGGATTCACAATACCTACTGTAAAACCACAGAGCAAGCCGAGTGGATTCACTGTATCTACGAGGAGTTGCACGGGAAAAACCAGGCAAAACTATATACACTTTGCAGTGAGTAAATTCGCATTTTTCATGTTTGGCACCCATTCCACCCTGATTTGAAATTGATGCATAATTAGCCAAGTTACATCGCATCATTCAGATGGACTATAAACTGAAAGACCGAATGCACAGAACCAGCATCGCAACCTTTTCTCTCTCCAATGCAGCCGAACTGACGCAAAAAAAGTCATTGCATGCCAAAGACTCGCATCATATGCACTTGATTGCAGTACCAATGCAGAGCATCTTCTCCCATATCATTCATTCTATTTACCACACCAGTGTTCAGTGAATAAGACACCGGCTGGAGAGGCAGCGCGTGCATGGATTAAGATGTTGAAAGGTTTGTGATCCAGCAACTTCAATTTAAAGAAAAGCACTTAGCAGGCAATGCTGCAGGATCGAGTTCCAAGAAGCCTCTTAGGCTGCCATCTCTCTCTTGTGTCAGACGGAAAGCAGGTATTTGATGGGAGAACTGGAGAAGCTCAATACGCGGAATCCCAATAGTTACATCTGAACCATCTTTTATATGAGCCTTGAAAACTGAGTTGAAACCATCTACGCGCTCCAAAATCAACACTCGTATCTGCAAATCATCTTCCTCGATGACCTCTACCATGTCATATTCACAATTCTTCATGTCAGAACACTTTATTCCAGCAGTCCAGTTCCTATATAATGCCCAAACCTCACCTCTCCTGGGAAAGATGGCATATTCATGCCTCCTACCAACAGGATCAGCTCTCATCTGATGCGAAAAGGAATCAGTGGAAGTATAGGTCTGTGTTTTACACTTTCTAATCTTAAATTGGCCGCAACAAATGGGCATGCCTTTGTCATGCCATTGGATAGTGTCCTTAGGCAGCAAGCAGGACGCCAGCCATGAAAGATGCAATTTGAAAGACAGTGAAGAATCAATTTTCTTAATCTGACCATAGTACTTTGGCAAGCCATCCTCATCACTGTATAGAGCCCAAATCTGACCGATCTGAAACTTTCCCTCGGATTTCTGAGCATCAAAGTTGTAGAATTCAGGTTCCGGAATTTCAATAGCTTCTGAGGCGGAAGCAGGAGAACTACTACGGTCCTCATTAATGTTACCATATCGGCTCTCCCCAGGCCTCCAGACATCCGCCTGGTTAAAGGATGCATTTCCATCAGACTTCACCCCATGTCTCATTTTCTCTGAAGGCCTCAAACACGGACCATTGCGATGCATATTTTTAGCTTCCATGTCCAGATCTTCCGGCATAACACTCTCTTCAAGATTAGGGGGTAAAGATGCAGGATCAAGTTCAAAAGATCCTGCTGGAACACCTCGTCCTTCTGCACCAGTCATTTTATAAGATGGAATCCGGTGGGCAAACCTAAACAGTTCTGCCGGTGGAACTTGAAATGTGCCCGTTTCTTCCTTAACCATTGGATAGAAAAGACTTGCAAAACCTTTCACCTTAACCAACACCACGACAGATATACCCACACCCTGTGCATAGTCTGACATGATTTCAACAAATTCATATTCATATTTACGGTGCTGGTCAGGTTCTGTGTACCATTTGATATCCCAGTTCTTGAAGAGGGCCCAAGTTTCTCCCTCCCTTGGCAAAATTCTGTACGTATCTCTCCTGCTTCCCCTCACCCAAGAAATCGAGTGAGAGAACATAAGATGATCTCCAGTGTCTTCCGAGTTACCATTTCTGAACTTACCACAAGAAGTAGGCAAGTCCTCATTGACCCATTCAATTTCATTCTCGTCATCTGGGTCTGGCTCTAGCCAGGTTATCCTCAGCTTAAACTCAGGAGAGAAAACTTTCTTGATCCGTGCATAGAATCTAGGCATTCCATCCAAGTTATCATAGACGGCCCAGATCTGCCCTACAGCAAAGCATTCCTGTTTCCTGTCATTGTCAAAGTCATTGAAATCTGGATCAGGATATTGATGGTACTCAGGATCTGGAGTCAATTTGGATCCTGAATTGGATGCAAAATTGACATGAACTTCAGAACGTTGCTCAAGGCCATTATTGTCAGCAGTTTCTTTTTTGCTCACTTTCTTGGTTTCCATGTTTCCATTCGGCACTCTCTCCTCAGAACAAGCCCTCCCATTCTCATCTCCACTCTCCTCTTCAGAGGCACACGATGATTCACTTCCCTTAGCTCTTTTTCGACTGCTGATAATTTCATCATCATCACTCAAGTTTTCCTGGTAAGTAACCTGCTGCTTGTTCCGTGTAGATCTCCGTGGGTTTTGGTCTCCATTGCAAACATTAGAAAGATTACCATCAGTGCTACTATTGGAGTCACAACTCTCGCTGGATTCCACTACTTGCTTCCTCCCTCTCTTAACACTCACCTTTTCAGAACCAAACTCAGAATTGCGACGTTTCTTCTGGAAAGGCTCTGGTTTAGAATTCTGAGCACCAAGATTCCCTTTACATCCCACCTGCACTTTGCAAGAACCATCTTTCTGTGGTGCAAATGTGGACTGACTCATGTTTGTAGCTGGTGGTGCACTTGTGTTGACAGTTGGTGAAGCAACATTCCCATTCACATCATATGCAATGAACGGCTTATTACAAGAGTGACAACGAATATATCTATTAGCGACTTCTCTGGAGTACTGGTACCTTACCAAACAAAATGGGCAGACTGTCCAGAAAGTTGGCCGGACGTTAGAGTGCCCTGCTTGAGCTGGCTGTGACTGCTGCTGCTGAGGATTCAAGGCTGTAAATTTGCCCCTGAATACATTTTGAACCCTGACATTTGAGTTCCAGCTCGCCTTTTGAGGGGGCCGATGTGGAGCTGCCGGTCTACTCCCAGAAGCTCTGTGTCTCATGTCATACAAGGAACGCTTGTCACGGTCTATAAGCATTCTTTGAGCTTCCCCAATAAGCTTAAAAGCAGCTTCTGCACCGGAAAACTTGTTTTTATCAGGATGAAGTTGGAGAGCAAACTTCCTGTACTGCTTCTTAATCATTGCATCATTTGCGGTCTGCTCAATCTGTAGGATGGCATACCAGTCTGTCTCATTCCCAAACAATTTCTTGTCAGCAGCACAATGCACATCACAAACAGTAAGCATCTGAGAAATATTCTCCAGATCAGAACATAGGTGTTGGGCCTTAAGAGCAACCCTACGAGCCCCTTCAAAGTCCTTGCTTTCCATTTTCTTCTCGGCAATCCCCTTGGCCCTGGTGGCCTCTTCTTTATTCCAATCCATCACCAATCAAAACCAGAACCTGACTCAACTTGCTTACGTGGAAGTCATACAACAAAACAGCTACATGAAAAACCTATGAATGCTTCAACATATATTAAGATAGCCAAGTTAAAATGTCGAGCCTCTATTAGCCCTCCATAAACCCCACCCCATCGCCCAAAGATATTTTACTCTCCCATCCAGATGGACCCTGCAGATTTTGTACAAATTCACAGAAATTAGAAGACGTATTTATTATGGAAAAAAAAAAACATAAGGAACAACTGACACAAATGCATCAGTGGTTGGAAGCTTTTTTATTAATTGAATCAGAATATCTAAAGAATAAGAAACTCACTCTTGATTTTGAGATATGTTATACATGTTAATCCTAGATGTGAAAATATGCAGCGTTCATCTATGAAAAGCATGAAAATAAAGGCTATAGGTATTATAAAAAATTGGCTAGGCATAAATTGCTAGAAAGGCAGAAATATGAAATAAGAAATAAAGGCTAATAAGACAATAAAATAATAAAATAAAAACATTCATAAATAGAGTTCTGGTTCAAATTCAATAGAAAATATGGATGGTATTTGTCTATAATGGTAGTCAAATGAAAGACTTTCTCAAGACATTTATTCATCAGCTTGAGATTTTAAAGATGGGTTGGTTGAACTTGAAAACTCACAGAATTATTGGACAGTATAACAAAATCGATCCAAGAAACGTGTAGCTTTCTTTTTTTATTAACTTCTTTTCAACATATTCACTTTGTCTTCCTTTTTAACAAGTAAAGATATTCACTTTGTCTTATTGGCGAAATTCAACTTGCAACAAGTAAGGGAAAAACAATCTTTTCAAAAACACTAGCCAAAAAAAAAAATCCTTTCTAATGATGCGGCAAGACCTCATATATCACAAACGCCGAATTAGGGTCAATTAGTTTAGCAAACCACAAACCCATGAAAGATTTTACTAAGAAATTAAAACGAAAAATTAAAAAATAAAACAATAGAAAAAAAAAATAAAGAAAAAAAATAAGTAAAACATACCGATAAATATGCTTTTACATGGACAAAATAAACGCTGTGCATTCCATTGATTCCACAATTTTCGAAACCTGTAAAATGACCCACTAAACGCAACGGTGTCACATAAACTCCAGCCCCTCATTGACCATAGTGTGAACCAAGTCCCAATGACTAGGCCCCTGAGACATGAAAATTGCTTTAACTACTGAACAAGACCCGCATCAAACTCGCTGACAGTAAGATAGTAAAAGCAATTACAAACTCTAAAAACCGAGCAAAACCATAATTACAAACAAAAAAAACAGAAGAGACCCAGAAACCCTAATTTCACTCGAATGTTACGCAAGACCGAGCTACCAAACTTGACGCACCGAAACAAACTGAGAACAATACTGCGAATATCCTAAGATGGTTCGCTCTGCATTTAAGTTGAGAAACAAGGGAATGAACGATTAGAAAAAATAAGTAAAAAGTTCTCGAGGCATTTACAATTTGGGTTGACAAGGACAAAACAAAAACTCTAAAACTCGCGAATCGTATCAGCCCAAAATGGGTAAAAAAAAATAAAAACAAACAACTAAAGGAGAGAGGGGAGGCGGGCGGGAGCGCTTACTTGTTTTGGCTCAGGAGAGAAGCCACAGGCCAGAAGGAGAGTGAGGGTGAGGGAGAGGCATGTAGAAACCAGCGGGATGTTTAAGAGAGAGGAAAATGAAGCCCGAACGAATAATCTGGACTTAACTTGAAATTCTCTACCGTGAAGTACTGTCACGCCGATTTCATATTCAGTATGGCAAACGTTGTAATTATGCTGGGCTTCAAGGGCTGTTATGAATAAATTGTTTTGTCATTTTTTTTTTTATTTAGTGACTAAGAAAATAATTTTAAATGTAATGCTATATTTTTTTTATTTTTTAAAAATATTTAAATATATTAAAAAATATAAAAAAAATGACAAAATATATCGGTCAAAATGAGGGGGTTATACAACGCGGCAGAGTAGTGACTCTTTATCAATATGGCCCTGTATTCTTCAGGCTGTGACCAGGATCCGGCCCATTTTACCTACATTACTGGGAACTCCCTTTTTTCGATATTCCCTTCGTTAATTGCCAAGTATAACTAGTGTTATCTATCCACTAGAGCATGCCACATGATCCATTTCATGAGAAAGAAATCCCATGAACCGAACCCAATGTTTCAAAGAACAAGCGACCTTTCAATATAAGCCCTAGGTGACTGCAAGCCATCAACAACAGGCCGATGAAAGTCAGTTTGTCTGCTTTTACACCAGATTCTACCAAATCATAAAGCCATAGAGCTTGGCTTCCGCGTCCATGTAATCCAAATCCAAACAACATTGCATTCCAAGAGACCAGGTCCTTCTATATCACCAAATCAGGTGCAAGGAGCCATCTGATTAATACTATTCACATTCCGAGAACCCAATATAATATAATATGTAAATGCCCTGAAGACGTGTTAGATTGCTTTATACAACAATGCTAACTGGAAAACAGGTGATAACTTAGTATAGTGCAAACTATAACTCTTAATTACATATGGTCTGATTGATATCAGCAGTTAATGACAATAAAAACTGTACAAGTAGATTCTCCATTTACAGCCGCTTCGCTTCAGAAAGTTTTGATTCATCCACTGCTTCTGAGCTATCAACGGGACCCTTCTCAGACGATTCCTCGTCATTTTCACTTTCTCTGGCTGATGAACATACGGGCAAATCCATCTTCTTCAAAACATTGTCTGACACAATTTTGTGAACCCGAGAAGCATCCATTTCATCACCCATTTCAGGTTTGGAACCATTTGAGTCCACAATTGCTAGTATGCTGCCAGTTGGACCCTTCTCAGATAATCCCTCAATATTTTCATCCTGTGTTGCTGATGGACTTCGAGACAGCAAACGGGCTCGAGAGATTTGTTGATTTTGTTTGATGAGCATAAATTTGAGCATGTGCTTACTCCAGTTTCCACACATGCACACATATTTTGAATGTAGTGCAGATTCTCATTTTTCTGAAACTGGTTCTGACTTTTGTAGGTGCATTCCTATGAAGAGCAATGGACTGAAGAGGAATTTGAGAAGATTTGTCAGGCAGAGTCCCTTGAATCTCCCAACTAAAGGAAGGAGTGATAGAGGCAAAGTTGCGAACAGATGCTACTAGGGCCATGGGTGATGTTGTTAACACAGAACCTCCTGCTCCAACCCCACTGCCTCTACCACCACCCTCATCTCTGGAGCCTCTGCTTTTGTAGCAAAGCAAAGAGGTGACACCACCTTCTAAACATGGCCAAGGAAGGCCGAAAAGAACAACATTGGATAAGTTGTCAGCCACCATGGTTCTTCCAGCACCTCCCGGACCTGGCAAAGTGACCGATACAATATCTGGTTTGGATTCGTTGGGTGGTTCTACTAATGTGAAGGGTATGAGTGGAACCCTACATGATGTTGATGTAGGGATTGCACCTAGCTCTCAGCATGACACTATTTTATGTGAGAGTACTCCTTGTTCTGAATCAACGGTTGCTTCCCTTTCTGTAATTGTTCAAGTAAAAGGACAAGCTCAGAAAATTCAAAATGGAGTTGAAGCACCCCGGCGTAGGGGAAGGAAACGGGGCTTGGTAACACTTGCTGTGCCTCGTGGTTTAGTCGGTCTTGATTTGAAAGTAAATGAACAATCGCAAAGTCAACCCCTAAATCCATTTGGGAGCCAATCCATCGTCATGACTGGAATTATCCCAACTGCCCATACTCCAAATTCTTTGCATGGTTCTGCTGCCGCCTTAAGATGTATCATTGGAACTGATCAACATTCTGGCTTGGGGATTGCTTTGAATTCTCAGGCAACCCCTTCTTTGCCTCCTGTTTCTTCTATTTCTCCATCCACCCCTCTTTGTCCTTATATACCCATGCAAATTAGTGGGCAAAATCAAAAGACTCAGAGTGGTCTAGGAATGCCTCGGCGTAGAGGAAGGAAACCAGCAATGGTTTTGCCTGCAGTTCCAGATGTGTTGATTGATTATGATTTTAAATCAAATACACATTCTCAGGATAAATCCGGTGGTTCAGAGCTCATTAAGAAAGAAAAGAATGCTCAGGAATTGACCAATGTCCTCCAAGAGCAAAAATGTCAGTTGCCTGACGCTGTTCCTGGGCAGAATATAAAATTAATTGAATGGCCAAAAAATTTAGCCAGAGACAAGCAAATAACAGGTTCATCATCAATACAAGAAAGTGCTGCCAGATTGCCTGGTAAGTATTGTACGTTTAAATGTCATTGACATTGTTACACAACTTATAGTAAAGTATGAATATTGGCTAGAGAAATTGAGGGATTTTACTTATCAAAAAAAAAAAAAAAAAAAAAAAAAGAAGAGAAATTGAGGGATTTCAAACTTGTGCAGGACTTGCCTCGGGACAAATTCAAAATATTGTTGTGTGTGGGAAGCAATCTATGCCAACGGAGGATTCATATGAAAATGTCTCATCAAAACCGAAAATTAGTGATCTTTCAAAGAGCCAAGGTGGGGTTGACACGAGCGTGACTGTATCAAGTAAGACTATTGTTGAGGTGATGGAAAACCATGGTTTAGAGTAGAAAAGCAAACCAGTTGTGCCAACTTTGGATGCTGCAAGTCAAGCTTTGGGCCCTCGAGTTGATCTATTCCTCGGCTCTCCTACTATGGAAGGCATCAGCAATATGGTGCCTAATGTTGTTGCCAAGATTGCTCCTAGCCTTGAGTCAACTGCGTTTTACTCTTATACTACTTCAATCTCTCAATCTATCCTTCCTGCCTTTCTGAACCTATGCAAGTCAAAAGGCAAGGTCGTAAGACTCTAGCTAGAGTAGAGGCAACCCAGCGTAGGGGAAAGAAACAGGCTCTAGCAGCACCTACCATTCCTGATGGTTCATTTGGTATGGATCAAAACTCAAGTTTGCAATCACAGAATAGAACTGGGAATTCATTGGGGCCTAAAGCTATTTCCTTGAAAATTGAGCGGGGGGCTGATGTCCAGGAACCAATCAATGCCATTCAAGCTCTAGCTTGGGAGGTCCATTCACTTGGCAGTTTAACTGGTCTTGATCCCAAAAGAAGAGAGAGATCAGTCAATGTTGCTCAGAATAAGCAGCCAACCAACTTATCAACAAAGCTTGACAGTAATTCTGGGACCTCAGATAAGAACTCTGCTTTAGGCTGAATACAGATTGGTAATGTGAATGATGTTGCTCGTGTGATGAAGGAGGTTTTTTTAGGACCTTGCTCCCCAAAAACTAGAATTGTTGAGTATTTTGGAAGTGAAGGAAGGGATGCCGCTAAATTAGCTGTATCAAGTAAAACCTTATTGGAGGTGACTAAAATCTACTGTTTGGAGGATAAAGCATGTTCAGTTTTGTCAGCTATAGAAACAACAGCTCCTGATTTTGTTGAAAAACACTTGGGGACTAAAGCTGATGCCAAAGTAGAAGACAACAATGCTCCTATTAGGAATGAGAGTCTTGTTCCCACCACCAAGAGAAATTATGCCGTTGACTCCATTGACGAGGTGGAAGGTTTTGGACAGCTTTGTAATGAAAAATCAACTAAGCAAGGTAAAATAGAGAGCACTAGTGTAGCTTCTCCCAATCCTGGCCAAAAGGATGTTGATGCTAGCAAGAGAGCACCTTAGGATGGTGATCTGGCTGGATTTACTGGGGCATCTAGTGATCAGGTATATTCATCTTTGTCATGTTCTGTTGAGAGGGAGACTCCTGTTGCAATTGATAATATTTTTGTAAACAAAACCAAGTTTTCTGCAAAAGAGTCTTTAAAATCATCACCCTTTGGTGTTAGTGGCCTTGTATATCCCACAAGTTCCATGAAGACTGATGATGTTGGTGATAATCTTGGGATTACCAGACAACTTTCTATTGAAAAGCCGAACATGCCTAGTAAAATGGAGGCCATTTGTGTAGATCCTCTCAATGCTGGCCAAAAAGATAACAATCCTTCCTAGAGAGCACCTCTGGAAGGTAATCTAACTGGATTCAATACAAGGGTCTCTAGCAATTAGATAGGCTCAACTTTGGTATGTGTAGGCTAAGTGGAGCCTCCTATAGTGCTTAGCATCTGGAAACGTATCCAAGTCTTCTTTACAGGAATCTCCAAATTCATCTCCCCTTGATATCAGCGGCCTTGTATGTCCCACAATTTCCACAGGAATTAACGATGCTGATGATAATCCTGGAACTACCGCATCTCTTCCAACAAATCCTGATCATTCACACATGGTGAAGTCTTCTAGTATGTCGGAGAGTGGTTCCAGAAACATAATAGAGCCTTTTGTTAAAGTGTTTCTAAGATCTTTTGATGATGTTGATAGCTTTGAAGGTCTTAGATTTTTTACAAAAGTTGATCATGTTAGAAGGACCTCACCTATATTGGAAATCCCAGATAACTCATGCTTGGTAGTGGCTCCTGATGTGGTTGAGATTGAGGTGAGTTATGGGAACAAAACGGAGTGTGCTGTAAAAGAGTCTTTAGAATCTTCTCCTTGTGATGTCAGAAGCAATTCAAGTCGTCTTTATAGGAGTCTCCCAATTCATCTCCCTTTGATATTAGTGGTCTTGTATGTCCCACAATTTCCATAGGGATTAGCGATGCTGATGATAATCCTGGAACTACAGCATCTCTTCCAACAAATCCTGATCATTCACACATGGTGAAATCTTCTAGTATGTTAGAGAGTGGTTCTAGAAACAAAACAGAGTCTTTTGTTAAAATGCCTTTCAGTCTTTCATAGCTTATAATGATATTGGTATTAAAGATTTAACAAAAGCTGATGATGCTGGTGATCATGTTAAAAAGGCCTTACCTATTCTGAAAACTCTAGATAACTCAAGCTTGGTAGTGTCTCTTGATGCAGTGGAGGTTGAGATTAGTTCTGGGAACAAAATTGAGTATGTTGTAAAAGAGTGTTTAGAATCTTCTCCTTGTGATGTCAGAAACATTGAGTGTACCTCAAGTCCCATAACAGCTGATGATATTTTCCATCATCCTAGAGAGGCTGCATCAACGTCTCTCACTGCAGATAATCCCGTGTGGTGGAGCCTCACGATATGATTAAGAGTAATTCTAAAAATAAAGTAGAGCCTTCTCCAAAAGAGTCTCTGAGATCTTCTCTTCTAGATAGTAAAAGCCTTGAAGGTTCCACTCGACTTCCTTTAAGTCCAAACTATTCTAGCCTTGATAATTTTGGTGGGAGTATTTATAAGAAGTTGGACTCTCCTTCTGTGGAAGCTAAAGCTACTGAATGCTCAGGTGAAGCTGTTGTTGAGGGCCTAGAAAGCTCCCAAAATGACATTAATCCTAGTGGTGTTCTTGGATTAGCAGGTATTGCCCTAGGGTATAATACTCTCACTTCAGATGAGGTTCCTTCCAACAAAGGCCAATCAGATGTTCCATGTGGTGGTGGAGAAGATGACAGAGAGCGTAGGTTGGAAATTGTGCCCTCAATTGTTGCTGAATCTATTACTGTTGAACTTGTTCCAAAAGATAGTGATGGTCCATTGCCGCCAAATATTCAAAGTTTTGGGGGGTGATTGTGTTGAGATTAGCAACATGGAAGTGGACTCTTCTGAGGATTTGTCTGAGAAGGATCCAGTTTGCAGTTCGGTACCACTGGAGGATTCGGAATGTCCTGAAGCTGAGACACATGATGCATCTCAGGTTAGTGGGACTTTGCCGAATTTAGTTATATTCAAAACTTGAAATTCTTTTAAAAAATTGTTTGAACTTTGTACCTTGATTTCGAAAGTCAATTGGCTTCTTGAGTGAAATTATTTGTAGAAACTCTAATCAGTCAATAACAATTATAGTAGCTCGAACAATAATGGACAATAAACCATTTTAGAGAATCAAAATTAAGCTTACAGAAATTTTTGCACATTTCTTTGATTTTTTAAAACAATAAATGAAAGCAAGTGTGCATGTGTGTGGGTGGGGGTGTGGCAGAAAAATTCAATATCCTCCAATATTTTTGTGCGTCATGTGTTGCAGGAAAGGTCAATGTCCTCTCCTCCAATACCTGTGTGCATTAAAGAAAAGTTCAATTTGCACTCCCTATCCTTGCTGCTCTTTCTACCTATTCACTAACTAATATCTTAAATTCACAAATGAATAAATAGAGAAGTAAACATTGATTTATCTGAAAAATCAAATTCCTTACAATATTATCTTAACATCAAAACAGTTAAATACTATTTAATGCTTTTGTGTGTCAAAATACTAGGGAAACTAGAAATACGGAGAAAGCTTTTTGGAAAAACTCGCTATCACAGTTTAGCCACCTCTTATTATCAACGTAATCACCAATCTATACAAGGAAAGTAGATAATATGCTATTCATGGGAAAGTCTAAATTATTCATAATATTAAGCATCTACACATGCTAAATATATTCTGTACAACTAATATTAATAGAGAGATACATTCCTAAATTGTATACGTTAACATTCCTCCTCAAATTGATGCTGGTAAGTCAACCAACAACAATTTGCAAACAAGAAATTGATGTCGTTGTCGAGTCATTACTTTGGTGAAGACATCAGCCACTTGGAGATCCGAAGAAATGTAAGGAAGACATATCACCCGACTCTCCAAGGTATTTCAGATAGAATGACAATCAACCTCAATGTGCTTGGTGCGTTCATGAAAGACGAGATTGGTTGCAATTTGAATAGCACTAGTGTTATCAGCATGAAGAGGGGTAGAATTGGTCTGAGGAAACCCAAGCTTCTCCACAAGACCACATAACCATACAATTTCAAAACAAACAGTAGACATGGCACGATTCTTAGCGTTAGTAGATGATTTTGAAACACGATCTTGTTTCTTACATCTCCAAGAAATTAAGACATCACCCAAAAATATACACCAACCCTTAGTAAATCAACGCGATCACTATAGGCAACAAGTTGAAGAGATGAGCCTGTAGGAAAGAATAATCCACGAGTAGGTGACCCTCGAAGATAGTGGATGATGTGGCGAATTGCAGCGAGATGAAGGTGTCAAGGAGAAGACATAAACTGGTTGACCTAATGAACGGCATATGAGATGTCCGATCGAGTAGTGGTCAACTAGATAAGATTCAGAACTAAATGCCAATAGAGAGTATGATCATCCAGAAGATCCATTTCATCTTTCTTGTATTTGACATTTACCTCTATAAGATCTTGAATATACTTATGTTGGTTCAAGAAAATACCATTGGCCCGATGATGAACCTTCAGTCCCAAGAAGTATGTGAGCTGGCCAAGACCTTTCATACGGAAAGTTGCATGTAACAGCTTTTGAAGCTTAGTAATCAAACTACACTATACCCGCATTAGACTTGTGGAAAAACTACATTGATTTTCAAAGAAAACCACATTCCTAGAAACCTGTATACGACGAGCATGAGGATCATAACAAACATAATCCTTTTGAGGTATAGCATAACCAAAAAAAGCACACTTAATAGATTGAGTAGTAAGTTTATGTCGTTCATGAGTAGGAAGATACACAAAACTTAATGTCTCAGATTGAGAACAAGGTGAGGCTCAACCGAGCTAAGAATCCAGGTTATATCCTGAGCATCCTTCATTTTCCACTTAGACAAAGCCTCTATATCTCTAGGTGCGGGATCATTCCCGTCAATATGACTCCACAACTCTTTCCCCTTGACAAATAATTGAAACTGAAACTCTCAAGCGAAATAATTTTTGCTAGTAAAACGAATATGGAATGAGTCTAATTTATTTGATGACATGATGGAACCAAGAATAGAATAGCCGACCAGAAGATTACTGCAACAAGCACAAGAGAAAAAAGAACAGAAGTGTCGAAACAAACGTGTCTAAAAAGGGATTATCGAAAGAACCCAGACCAGCAAACCAAGAAGGCTGCACGCGGAACTGACCAGAGAAGACAAAACAGAGAGTCCCAACAAAACAGAGAGTGCCGAAAGAGGAAATCAAACCAGAAACCAAAATAAATTGCGCCGAAATCCAGAAGAGACCCAAGGAACTCGCACAAATGACGCTGAAATGCAGACTAGAAGCAAGAAATTGGCACAAACACGACCGAAATGCAGAACCCAACTAGGAACTGCAACAGAGACCGCCGACAGCTTATTAGGGACCCCGGTCTTGTCCCTAACACTAAGGACACAAGCTTGTCTTGGTGTGAATGGTGACCAAGTGACCTTGCCAACTTGCTTGGCCTTTCACAAAGGGATGGTGTTTGGGTGATGGAATGATGATGATCTTGGGTAGGCTAAGTGTTTAGAGAAAGCAAATCAATGCGGGCGACTAGAGGCTTGTTCTTGAGTGATGTGCTAAGATGATGGAATGGGAGTGTTCTAAGAGATGATTATGGGTGTTTGATGCAATGGGGATGGCTTGGGGGTTGCCCTTGGTGTTTGGGCCACTTGGATGGTGATTAGGGTTGGTATGGTGAAGTATAGTTAGGGTTTTGTGAGGTAGCTAGGGTGGATTTCGAGATTTGGAAGAGTTGGCTTAGGGTTGGAGTTTAGGATGAAGCTAGGGTTTGAGAATGAGATGGAAGAGTGAGGCTAGGGTTTGGTGGCTAAGGTGGACGGATGGGGATTGACTTGGTCTTAGGAAGATTGGCTAGATTTGGTTGGCTTAGGATTGGATATGAAAAGTTTGTAAGATGGAGGGAATCTTTGAGGGAAGAGGGAAATTTGAATTTGAATTAAGATGACAAGTCAATAGTTGACTTAGAGAGATTGTAGGAAGAGTGATTTAAGGAATTGAAGAGGATTTGCAATTCCTTAAATTAAGGGATTTGAATTTGAATTTGAGGGACTCAAGAATCCTAAAAGGAAAGAATTACCTTATGGAGTCTTGAGGTGGACGGCTAAGGCTTATGTGGATGATGGGGCTAATTATGGTAAATGACAAAGATGGGAAGATGGGAGGCAAGATGGGTTCGGCTAGGTCAATGGGTAAGATGATGGAGGCAAGACTCCTAAAAGGAAATAAACACCTTTTGGAGACTTGGAGTTGGCGCCTAGGGTTTTAGGAAGGTCATGGAGTAGCCGAATATGGTGAGTGGAAGATATATGCTAGGGTTTTATGGAGGTGATGGAGGCAAGGTAATTTATGGAAAGTGGACTAGGGCAACAATGAAGTGGTCGACTTTTGTAAATGGCAAGGATCAAATGGATGAATGGAATGGGTTGTGGCCGAACAACACAAGAATGCCTCAAGAACAACACAAGAATGCCTCAAGAACAACACTAGTAATTCTCAAGAACACAACAAGAACAATGCACATAAAATAATAAGATCAAAGGATATAAAATGGAAAACAAGAGATAGAATGGAAAATACTCATAAGATTAATGGATCTTTAGGAATTCACGAATTGCACCCTAAAGATGAAAAGAACAAGATAGATTGAACCACATCTATTCATGAATTGCAAGGTGTGATCCTCTCTTAGGGGATTCACGTATTGCACCCCAAAGAGCCCAAGTGCCTTAGCACCGAATGGTGATTTCAGGAACAAAATAGTCTACCCACTAAGGAATTTTCCAAAAGATGTCAATGCAAAGACTAAGGCCCAGTTTGTATTCGCAAGTCATCTCAACTCATCTCATTACTATTCATTATTATTCATCAACTTTAACTCACAAATCTCATTACTATTCACAACTCATCTCATTACTATTCACAATCCATCTCAACTCATCTTCGAATCTAAACGATACCTAAGGGTCCTATTTATAAGGATTACAACTTGGAAACCCCTAATAGGTCCCTTGAAAAATCAATAATTAAATAAAAATAAATAATAAAAAATAACATAGTTGGCATGGGCTAAGTTGAACCATGGCACGCATGAGCCCATGGGTGGGCTAGGCTGGCCCATGGCATGGGCCATGGGCATGGCTAACCTGGTTGGCATGGCTGTTGGCATGTGGCTGACAGGGCCTTGGCATGGTCTGGGCGCTGGCATGGCCCAGGCAGGGGCCTGGGCGATGAGGCTACATGCTGGGGCTGCTGCCTGGGCGGGCTGGCATGGCCCAGGCAGGGGCATGCGCGTGGGGAGCTGGACTGTGCGCGCGCTGGGCGTGCATGCGAAACTGCTGCGTGCGCGCTCATGCGCATGCGCGCTGTGCTGCGCGTGCTGCGTGCGCTGGGCAGGCTGGGCGTGCTGGCCTGGTCACCAGCCTCACTGGGCATTCTGGGCATGACTTGGCAGGCCCCGTGGCATGCCCATGGGGCTGCTGTGGGGCTGTCCAACCTTGTCATGACATGGCTAGTGGCTTGGCTATGGGTCACAAAACATGGGTTCCTACCACAGCTTCCTGAGAACCAGAAACACGTAAAAGGAGCATCGAAATCCACAAACTCACCAGAAACCAGCAACAGATGGTGCCGAAATCCCCAAAGACAGAAAAAAAAATTGAAACAGGCAAGAGTCACGAACCTTGCTCTTGATACCGTGTCAAACTACTAGGGAAACCAGAAATACGAAGAGAGCTTTTTGAAAAAAACTCGCTATCACAATTCAGCCACCTTTCATTCTCAACATAATCACCAATCTATACAAGGAAAGTAAATAATATGCTATACACGGGAGAGTCTAAATTATTCCTAATATTCAGCATCTATACATGGTAAATATTTTCTGTACAGCTAATATTAACAGAGAGATACATTCCTAAGTTGTATATTTATTCCTAAATTGTATACGTTAACATTGTGACCATTGAATAAACTAAAAATTGATTTTATTTTATTATGTTTTTTCTTGTGTGGCAAGATTGGAACCTATTACTAATCTCATCTTCGATTCATTCATTTTCCTTCTGAGCAAGGCTGAGGGGAGTTTTTGCCACTTAACTGATTTTACTGCAACTAATATATGCATCTCAGGTTTGTGGGATTTTGTTGGAAGGACATATAATGGAAAACAGTGATCCACCTTCATCATTTTTAGCAACAGAGAGAAAAGAGGTCGACACCTCCCATATGGGTCCACTTGGAAGCTCAATTGTGGTGGAAGATATGAAACAAGTTGAAGCTGAAATGGATGATCAGATGGATGTACGTCAGGTTGGTGAGACTGCCAGAAAACATTTCAGAAGGCAGAGATCTGCCTCAATGTCCCTTAGCTACAGAGAGTGAAAGTGGCATAATGGCATTGGAGGAATCGGTTGGTTCTAAACCTGAGATGGATGATCAAACGGATGCTTCTCAGGTTAATAATAAACTCGTGGCGGAAAATGTTTTAGAAAATGTGGACTCGCCTGTGAGTTCATCAGCAACAGAGAGTGAAATATTGAGGGAACATCCGTGTAGGGTCCTGCTCACAGCTCAGAAGCAGTGAATGAATTAGAAGGGTCTGAAGTGGAAGAGGGTAAACGAATTGATGTTTCTGAGCACAGGTGGGTTGTACCTGAGAGTATTTCAGAACCTCTGGTGTTTCCTTCCTCTTCCGTAGTGAAAGTGGACAAAAGGAACAAGGGCTTTTTATATGACAATTGTCCAGTTTCTAGCTCAGTACCACTGGAGAAAATTGAAGGTTCTGAAGCTGAAATGGTTGATCAGATGGATGCATCCCTGGCTGGTTTGATTGTTCCAGAAAATACTTTATCAGAACACGTGGATCTGCCTTCATCTTCTTAGGGGCAGAGGAAGAGGCAGAGGGCTTGACAGAGAAGGGTCCAGTTAGCAGCTTAATACCAATGGAAGAATCAATTTGTCCTGAAGCTGAGCTGGATGGTGAAAATGATGTATCTCAGGTTGGTGGGCATTCTCCAGCTATTTACATAAATTGAAAAACCAAAAATCCTTGAAACATTTATCCCAAATTTGAACCTTGAATATAAAAGCCATTAGTACGGTCTAAATTACTTGAGTAAAGTTATTCCATCAAATCCAAATCAGACCACAAAATATAACAACTCATATCAAGCTTACAAGTGATCAATTAAGCAATTCATGTCCAATATCTAAAATATACACAACTTTTTTTATTTTATTTTATGGATTTTGTAATGTGTGAATTTTGGTTTTATGACTTCTATGTGATAATCTTGGTAACTTTTGTCTCTACTAATGATCCCATCCATGACAGTATCCTGAGCCAAGGCTCACATTCCTTTTTGTTGCTCATGATATGTGCAACTAATATGTACATGTCACGTTGGTGGGATTTTGCTGCAAGAAAATATATCAGGAAACATTGATCTGCCTTCATATCCCATGGTGGCAGAAAAAAAGATTGACGACTCCGATGTGTGTCCAGTTGGCAGCTCAGTAGCACTAGAGGAATCAAAAGGATACAAAGATGAAATGGATGATCGAATGACTGTTTCTCAGGTTTGTGGCGTTGTGCCAGGACTGCTTCAGGAAAAATGGATCTGCCTCAATGTCCCTCAGCAACAGAGGATGAAAATATTGAGGGCTTATCTGAGAAGGGCCCAGTTGGCAGCTTAGTAGCAGTGGAGGAATCAAATGATCAGATGAATGTTTCTCAGGTTTGTGGGATTGTGCAAGTAGCAGAAGAAATTAGTCTGCCTTCATCTTCCAAAATGACTGAGGAAGAAAAAGTTGAGGACTCATCGGATATGGGTCCATTTGCCAGCTCAGCAGCACAGGAGGAATAAAAAATATCTGAAATTCAGTTTTGTGGGTTTCTTGAAGGAGAAAATATACCGGAAGATGATCATATGCCTTCATCTTCCACACTGATTGTGAAAGAAAATGCCGACTCCTTGGAAATGGGTCCAATTTCCAGCTCAGTGGCAGTGGAGGAATCAAAAGTGCCTGAAGCTCAAGTTTGTGGGATTGTGCCTGAAACTGTTTCAAAAAACTTCATAAAATTCTTTCAAGTCATCATCTATTACGAGGCGAGCAGGTGGGAGAGGTACAGGATCAGAAACATCCATTAACTGTACCTATCAATTTCTTCCATGTTGCCTGCAGAGATTTAGAAATTCTTATGTCACTACATTAGACAAGTAGCAATTCTAAGATCCAAGAATTTTTATGCAGCAAAAAAACAAAGACAGAGATAGCCTTAGCAAAAATGCATATATGCTTACCATCCCTTGTTCTCGCCTCTGTTTGTCAACTGATTCAAATACATCAATCTTTGACTCACTGTCAACTCAAGATAATCATCAAATTGCTGACTACAAAGTTACGATATTATTAATGTGGGGAAGGGGGACAAAGTAATGATTTAAACAAACGAAAATTGGGTGAGTATTATAACTTCAAAAGCTGGACAAGAAAGTCATGGGATTATGCATAAACACAGTGATGGAGAACCATGACATAAACACAGCAAAAGGAATTATTAAATCCATCAAATTCAAACCCAACAGAATAATCCTTCCAGTTGCAAAATATCCTTAACCCATTTGGTCTGCTACAACTTTCTGTAATGGAACATGGTGGGTTGTAACTTAAAAGAATATATGGCCTAAGACAAAGTAGAATTAGAAAAATACCAGTGGTGGATTGGTGTAATCGTTTCTTCTTTTGATAAGGTAACTGGATAATGGGAAAGATGCATTTATATATTCACATTAATGCCCTGACTGTCATTTTTCACCATGATGGACATGTTCCACATTAATGGTAAGACAAATAATGGCTCTTGTGGTGTCATCAACAAAAACCACTTGCATTTGACTCAAGTTCACACAGAACTAACCCAAAACTAGAAACCAGATTTACCTGCGGGCAATGACAACATTTAGGGCATCATCATCTAGTACAGGTGCAGCTTCCTCTTTCTTACACTCCCACAGGAGGGACTCCAAGTATTCTCTTCGATCTTCGGCACTGTGATAGAGAATTTGTCATAAACACTAAAGAACTGCTTGGAAATCTATGCTTCAAACTTCAGCTCAACAAATATCCTAATCAACCTTGTATTATTGTCAAAGAAACCAGCAGTAATGCTTTGATTAGCAACTCCCAATTTGTGTTCAGCTGCAGCCCTGACTTGTTCTTCAACAGTTTGGACCTTATCACAGAAAATGCGGTTTTTCAAGATAATGTAGCAAACACATTTTAAGCAAAATATAACATATCCTACAAGGAACTTGCAAATTCACGGATCTAAATGTTGAACAATTTAGTTACTTCAGTTCCTTAATTTATATAGTCACGAAGCAATAATATACCCATTTCAATGCAAACAGAAATTATTATCATAACAGAAGCACCAAGGAATTAGTATAATGAGGCCTGTGGAGTTCAAGATTAAAAATATTATGGTAAAAATGATTGGGCCATTTAGTTTTAATCCTTATCAATCATCTTCATGGACATCTATAAACAGATAGTTCCAAGTGACAAGTGGTAAAGTTCAACCTTAGACAGATCTTCTCTACTGCTTTAAAGTGCACGAAATATATATCAAAGAGAAAAGAAGATAAGGGGGCAAAAAGAAAAATAAAAGGCCAAAGATATGGCACAAGGAGATTACAAACAAGTTTGGAATGGCACGATAATTATGGATATATCAATATCATTCTCAAAGTTGAAATACGCTTGAGCCAATGCAATTGGACAAAGATAGAAGTTTGGGCACTTAGGAGTAGAAAGTTAAAGTAATGAGAGAAATAATTTGAGCAGAGAAACAGTTCAAAGCTTTGGTAATGAAGCAACCTGCAAGCCAATATGTGGAAAATATAGACATTTGTCAAGGGAATCACTCCACCTTGGCCAAGTTAGTATCGAATAAAGCAGCACACAACTCATTTAGATTAGGTCATTCAAATAAAAGATTTATAATGGTGTATCAAATAAAGCAGCACACAACTCATTTAGATTAGGTCATTCAAATAAAAGATTTATAATGGTGTATCGCTTGTGTCCTAAGGAGCTCATTAATATCGTTACAATATTATCAACAGGCAGTGCCAAAGATTGTGTACTACCTAACATTGTCCTACTAATAAATATTAGCAATAGTCACAAGCCAAAATATAAACCACAAATCTCCAAAACAATGAGTAAACTTATAATCCACAAAACGTAACAGCAGCATGAAACATAAAAGGCAAATACAAAGAAGTTAAAAGAACTCTATGTTGTAATGCTAGAGTCTAAATTGCCATAGGGAAGTCTCATAGGGGTTACACAAGATTTTTTGGTCTACCAGCCAAGTAGTTTGTGTGTGTGTGTGAGGCAACCTTATTCAACGCACAGAGGGGCTCAACCCAAGTATGTTGTACACATTATCTACCAGCCAAGTGGTTGACAGAAAATAAATTCATTTCCTTATTTTAGACGAGCAACTGAGGGGATTTTGTTTTCCTTCACTCTCTTTTTTTGGTGGAAAGGGGGTTATCAATAATACAGCCTCATAAAATCTCAAGAAAATGCAGCCTGTATCCAGCCTCTATGACTTGAAATATATAGCTCAAGAATAATGAAAATAGGTTTAGCCCCAAAGGGTAGTAAAATCAACTGGGGATCACCCCATAAGGTAAAGCTCATTTTGTTCGATTCTCCCCTTCTCCACCCCTTCAGGCCAACTCACTCATCTAAAAACAAAACAAATCAAATAAAACAGAAGATAGGTTTTGGTTCTTGCTGAAGTTTACCAAGTTTGATAACATATACCAATGGAAATTTACTTACAGTTTCAGATCGAAGAACAAGCACATCCCTCTTATGGCCAATCCTATGAGCCCTTGCCTGTGCTTGCAGATCAACCTGATGATATACAAAAAAATGAATGAATAAATAACCAGCTTCTGAATGCCCTTTACACAGTATCCTCTCGACCAAAAATCAAGGAACAGTGTTGTGTATATTGCCTGTGGATTCCAGTCAGTGTCAAATATGATCACTGTATCAGCAGCTTGAAGATTCACTCCAACACCACCAGCTCAAATGCTAAAATGCAGATAAAAATGTCAGTGTTTGTGATAAGGTGTATAATTGGTACAAAATAAATGAAACAAATAGATAGCCAAATAAGATTGGTAAGATTCATTTGTGGCACAGATCTACAGAGAAAGTGACAAATGATCTAAGCTATGATTCCAATTACAAGCTTCAACTATACTCAATCAGCCCCAAGGCCTGTAAGTGTTGAAGTCTGCCAAATGCAAGAACTCAAAGATGCCCAATACAGCAGACACCTTCTCACTCTCCCTCCAACGTCAGTACCATATTGATCCCTCACACCCTCCATTCAACATTTGCACCCTAATATACTACTACCTCCCACCACAATCTAGAGCAAAAAGAAAAAAAAGCAAGAAAGATGAAGTGCATAGAAATTCAAACATCAATTACTACCTCAGCAGAAATATAAAGAAAGGAGAATTTTGTCGGTTGAACTGTTCTATAAGGGCACCCCGTTCACCCCCAGACGTATGCCCATCCAACCGAAGGTACCAATATTGCTTTAAGTTGAGATATTCCTCCATAACATCAAGCAGCCTAGTCATTGTGGAAAAGAAAAGAACCTGCAACATTGAGAAACAGGAGTAATAGAAATAATAAGTACTTGCTGGTAAGTACACGTGCAAACATGCACACAGAGTAAGAGAAAGAAGGTAGAGTGAGAGAAAGAGGGTAGATGAAACAATCCCAACTGTGCACAATGAACGTTTTAAGAATGCTTCACATCAGGGATGCAACCAGAAAATTTCCGCAGGAGAAGAGGCAAAGTACCAATGGGAAATGATTATATATATATTTTTTTAATCAATAAATGATTGTCTTCTCGTGCAATAATCAAATCGAAAGTCAAGGAATGTATATTGTAGGGTACAATAAAGAATTTGAGGATGTAAATCAACTGGTTTTAGATTAATGTCATGCTTTAGTTTAAAAAAAAAAGATCAATATAATGTTTCAAGCCAAAAAAATAAAATAAAAAACCCAAGTGTCTGATGCTGAGGCCAGAAATGCAAGCGGCAACACCACTTAAAAGAACAAACTACTAAACTATTTATACTTCAAAAGTGCAAATGCCCCTGAATATTGTGAAAAGAGAATATTGGGAAAAGAGTGCTTTAAAAAATGATGATGATAATAATAATAATAATAATAATAATAATAATAACTGCTTCAACAAGAGGAAAAAAACCTCATGAAATATTATATAACATGAATATAAACCACAAATTGTCTCAAAAACTTGAGCTGATAAATCACAATTTGTCTTAAAAACTTGAGCTAATAAAAAAAGGGTGAATTTAATCATTGAAATTAAATTTGCTAACACTCCCCTCACGTTAGGGATCAAACAGCACGTAGATACACCTATTAGGAAAGGAATTTAACATTTTAATTCAGAAGCAGAGTAGAGTCAAGAATTAGACTCAAGGCCATTGCTCTGATACAATGTTAGATCACCAATGGTCCCAAATAAGCTGATAAGAAAGAGTAATTTTTAAATTATGCTCTCTAACAATTAACAATAATTGTAAACTATAAGAAACAAAATGCAATCCCATCAAGCAATACTAAAAATCTATCGAACATCAAAATTTCTCAACTATTATAAATTACATCTCTAGACACATTTCAGGGATACCATACTCAATGATCTGTTGCTTTAAGTTTGGGTAGTAACCAATCAAGCATCTCAAGCTTCCCACACAGTCTAATAATCGGTGGCAAATAATGCTTAGGTATTAAACTATCAACCTAAAAAATGGAAGTAAACACTAGGGTCAAACCAATATAGGCAAATAATAGATACTAAAATGTAGTGCTTGAAATCTTGATTGGCCTCTCAGAAAGAAAGTGTGTTGACAATGATTCTTGAAATCTTTTTTCCTCTTCCTTCCCTCCTTTTGAGAGCCAACAACAGCTTAAATGGATAAGGAATGGGCATGCCTCCTCTGCATGAAGCTGGCTGAGATATGGATGATTGCATATATTACGTAGTTCCATAACAGAGTTGTGCACAGTTCGAGCCTGAGAAAGTTTAGCCATCAATGTTAGAGTACATAAGCCATCTGAAAATAATTAAACTATAAAGTTTCCTTATTTAACATGAAAAACAAAAGAAAAAGGAAAGCAGTAAATTGAAAATATAAGGAACAAGAAAGAAAACCTTCGAATTTCCAATAGAACCAGGATTTTCTTCAACCCTCTTCATCAAAAATCAAAAGCTTCAGATATGCAGAGGCATCACATCTTATAAGTCTCTCAATCTTTTCAGACAGCTCATTTTCAACCTACCAATATTAAAAAAATTCAGGACACAAGAATATTAATATATTAGAATGATTTCCATGACCAAATGGCTGTAAATTAAATGATTGAAAACGGGGGAGGGGGGGGGGGTGAGGAGGGGAGATGCAAGACTTTTTAAAATTAGTTCCTAAGCTCCTATGATGGATATGTTTTATGTCACGTGATTAGTGATGTCAAATCATATAAACGTGATTATTGGAAGGAAATTTTACTTGTAAGATCATCTATTGTTTTTGGCATCACATTGGAACGAAAATATCATCACACTATGAATAAATTTCATTAAATTTACAAAGAAAACAATCACGTGATTAGTGATGTCAAATCATATAAACGTGATTATTGGAAGGAAATTTTACTTGTAAGATCATCTATTGTTTTTGGCATCACATTGGAACGAAAATATCATCACACTATGAATAAATTTCATTAAATTTACAAAGAAAACAATCAACAAGATTTTGAGTATCTGGGACTGACTGCAATATAAGAACAGATCAAACTGAACCGCTAGCACCACAGCATTTTTATGCATCTATAAGGGCATGCTCTAGATATGGAAAACTCTAATGCTAAATTTTTTTGATAAGTAATATAGTTATAATATAGTTATACATTTCAGAGGAGCTAAATTTCCTCTGAAATGTATAACTATATTATAAATCGAGACCACTTGAACCACCGATGCACTACACTGCTTCATTGGTGAGAATCAACTTAAATGCATCATTATACACAGTGAAAACTTCTCGACAGGAAAACGTGATTGCCGAGCATTAGGTATAATATCGAGTACCTTGTGTTTCAGCCTCCGAAGTACAAATGGCCATAGAACTGGGTGAAGCCAATTTATGATCAAAAGATTCTCCTCCTCGGACAGTAAGGCCTTGTCAAATTAAATTGTCAACCACGAGAATTTTAGAGATCAACGCAATAGAATTCACATGAGAGAGTGAAAATAGCAATGTCTTATTAATGAAGAAGGTTAATGCTTACTTCATCAGGCGAATTATCACCGTTACTCTCAAATGGTTTGTTGAACCATTGAGAAAAGTCCTCCGATGAATTAAAAATATTAGGCAACAAGAAATTAAGTAATGCCCACAGTTCTTCAAGATTGTTCTACAAGAAACAGGGGAAAAAATGGATGGAAAATCAGTCAGCAAACCCCACTGATTAAGAAGTCAAAGAAATGAGAGCTAAGAGCAATAAGTGCATATTAAGATGTCAAAGAAATGAGAGCTAAGAGCAAACCCCACTGATTAAGAAGTCAAAGAAATTAGGCATAGCACATGAACTAAACATTTACAAATTATAGTCTTATATTAATTCAAAAATGAGAGCTAAGAGCAATAAGTGCATATTTGGGTTTCAGTTTTGAAGCTTCAAATGTGCTTTTAACAGCCTAAAAGCTCTTACAAAGATAAAAATGGTATGTTTCATAAACTTATAAAAAAAAAATGCTTTAAGCACTTGAAAAAAGTTGAAAGTCCACTTGTTTAAAAAGCACCAAATTGAAGTTTTTGTTGAAAAGCTCCTGCAGATAATGCTACATTTTCTTAAAACCACTATAACTAAAAGCGCTTTAGGTGCATGTTTACCGAACAGTAAACAGCTTTTTAATAGTAAAGCTTTTTCGTAGAACTTTTTAATTAAAAGCTCTATTATAAAAGGCTCTATTTCCTACCGCAATCATAAACAGGCACCAAATGAAAGAAAAACATGGAAAATTATAGCCACTGACCTGTAGTGGCGTTCCAGTTAACAGCAATCGGTGAGAGCTCTGATAGTGCTTCAAGTCAGAATTCAATTTACAAGAAGCATTCTTTATGCGGTGACCTTCATCAATAATAATGTAATGCCAGCGTACTTTACTTGTTTCCGTCTATCATGCTTATTCATCAGATACTCATATGTTGTCAAGAGGACATTGAATTTCTGTTGAATAATTTGTTTCCCTACAATACGAAGGAACAGCTGAGCCCTAAATAGCACAACAAAATTCCAAATAAAATTTCCAAAAATGAAAATGAAAATGAGGAAAAAAAAACTAGTCATGTTCACAAGTCATTACTTGAACAGCCTACGCCGCTCCTCAGGAGGCCCAGCACAGACGATCTTGAGTACACTAGGGGCCCAGAGGTTGATTTTGGACTCCCATCCACGTAGAACAGGAGACGGCACAACCACAAGAAAAGGCCCTCTATCATTTTTAGTTTCCATGAGGTAACAAATTAGAGCAATGACCTACAAACCAACAAGTTAAGTCGTTAACTTATACAAATATGAGGTTGTATAACAACTAGAAAAGAGACTGCTCCCAGAGTATGACAGATTCAAAACCAAATCACACCTGAACAGTTTTACCAAGGCCCATTTCATCAGCAAGAATTCCATTCAAATGGTTGTTGTATAACGAAACCAACCACCTTAGGCCATTCATTTGATACCTGAAGGTCAAAAACTGTAGTCAAATATAGTTTGAACCAAAAAAAGACAACAAAGAGCACTCTTCATGCACTCATCAACACGATATGACTTGAAAACATCAGTCAATAAAGTATTAAAAGCATAATAATACTAACTAAAGAGACAAAATGGAAGAAGCAGCCCCTAAGAAAACCAAAGAAGCATGCTAAGATACATTTATAATTAGAAAATGCACATTCGACTTACTCCCTCAGTTCTCATTGCTTCCCAGATAATGCTGCAAAGAAAATACAGGATAATACAGTCAGTAAAAATAACAGGAACATGATAAAGTTCACAAAGAACAAACTTGCCTTTGCTGATCACTTTCGTCTTCATTTTCGAGAGCACTTTCACTCTTCTCAACAACAATTGCAGTTCCCATCTCATCCATATCATGCTCAAAGCTCCTGCTACAGTCTTTGCCTCCTGTAGCTTGGATCCAAGCTTTTGAAGATACTTCTCTGTCTCCTTGAGAAGTTGCTTAACACGATCTGATTTGGCATCCTAATACAAGCTTTGAATATGTTATGCAAGAAGAATAGAAGTATGATGATGCTGCTCAAAATCTAGCAAGACAAATCAAACCTGCACCATTCGCAGATACCCTCAACATCTTTAATAAATTAATCTTCTCGCGCTGGATTCTGTCAATCTTTTTCTCAATGGATGCGCTCCTTCCTTTTATGGAGTTCCTTAACATACTTATTAAAACGTTTCCAATGTTCTCTTTTAATTTTGAACACATCTTCCAGTCTTTCCCTAAAGTTCAGGTCACAAACAAGTCAACGACAGTGTTAATTGTGCTTAAAAGCACACCATCATTAATCATTAATAAACACATGAAGAAACCAACCAACGACAATGCATCAAAAAGATGGTTTGGTAATCACTCTCACGGATTCTCTTTTGTCACTCTTCCTTCATTTTCTGCTCAAACTTTTCAATTTGTTTTATCCTCCTACCATGTTTATGTTTCTTAAACAATTTCAAGCGATCCATTTCAGTTGTAATTGGTTTAAAGAAATCGTTCAGAAAATCACTGCATGAAATAAAATAAATTCAGTGTCCAAATGAAAGAGTATAACTAAAATTAAATAAGATGGTTTTGGATACAGATCCATTGCCTCCTGAGACGGCATTGAAGATCCAGCAGTTGAAGTTTTTTCAATTCTATGACGCTTTTGGTTTTTGCAGATATATCTTCAGATGAGCTCACATTTTCCTGCATTGCAAGTAACATGGGCCAAATGCCACATCAATTATTTTTACAAAGATAGCCCTACAAATAAAACATCTTCTTCAGTGCATTCTGCTCATATAGATATTGATATGTGTATTACAAATACACACACACACTAAAAGAGGTTCACTTGTACACATCCCATGTACTAGGTGCGCCCCCTCTACGTTTTCTAATAAGATGGCATTACTTATCAACATGAGTGTGTGTCTAGTGCATATTGCATTGCGCATTGCGCATTATGTAGATTGGTACAGCAGCACATCAGTGAATGTTTTTGCCATTCACAAAAACCCTTCCTTTTTCCACAAGCGACTAAGCATACACAAATCTGATAAAGAAGTTAGATAGAGGACAAACTTGCTACTATTTCACAAAAGCGACAACCCTTCTTTTTTTATATATAAGTAAAAACATCAACATGGTGCTTCGCAAAGGCTAAAACCATTCATATCAGCAAAAGCTCCAATAATCTGGCGATTCCAAGGGTACGATTGCATCAAACCTTGCCTACAAGACTAAAACCCATCACTTTGAAAAGGCCAATCTCCCAGAAGTATTAACAATCACAATTCTTTAACATTATGAAAAAATGATGAAATTTAAGATCTTCCACAGATCTGAAATTGATTTGCACAATTAAGAACAAATATAGTATCAACAATCGATATGTGGTCGCCCATATTGAGTAGTGAGTATAAGTAGTGTATGGAATCTCAAATTTATGGGAGTGAGAAGTTCTTGTTCTTTATAATGATTCTAATGGGACTTCAATTTAACCATTGACTAGTCCGTTTAAAGTATATGCCTATATGCAGTTTCGGCCTGCCTTGAGGCATTACAAATCTCCCTCCCAAGTAATGTGGGACCCTATATACTACCTATACTCACCACTCAGTATGAGGTATCACAATCTCCTTCCTTAAATCCCAATTCGTTGGGCCATTTCATTAAAGGTGACACATCTCAAATCCCACACTTATGATTGGAATAGACTCAGATGCCATTTGTAACATTTCAAGAGAAGCTTAAGCCACCTCTGGGCCTATACTCTAAAAATAGTAGTCAATGGTACAATCCCATCAGAATCATTATAAATTTATAAGGAGTAAAAACTTCTCTCTCACAAATAATATAGGATCCCACTTATCACAAAAAGTAATATAGGATCCCATAAATCACCTATACTCACCACTTAGCACGAGGCATCACACAATATCAGTTTGAAGACGGGGAAAAGTTTTCGTAAGTGACTAAGAAAGTTAAAATCATATTTTCTTGAGTGGCTTTGATAAGTTAGAAAACTGAACAAAAATACTCTTCTTTTGAAGACAGTGTCGCTCTTGTATATGTTAGTGTACTTAGGCTATGCCTATTATTATCATCAATAAAACTCATTAAAAAAAAAAAAAAAAGTTAGGAACCCATCATTTCAAAAAGACATTAATCGGTTTCCCCCAATGTGTTACCACGCATGATCAACTTATAGCGTGACATCTGAAAAGTAATTTTTGATACCCATCAAGCAACTTTTAGTCCTCGACCTCTACCCTAAACAGATAAAAAATTTTACGAGTACCCCAAAAATATAAAATAATAAATATAAGGACACTCTGCAGTGCTCTGGTATTGATACAAGGATGTGACTAAATTCCAAGCACTAATGTAAAAATTTTATAACAGACCTTTGACTTGTTAAAACAAACAGCCATTTTTTGCGTTGCTTTTTGCTGTTTTAGTCCCCAACTTCGCTCGACTAGGAGTTTCTTTTTCTGCTGATCCAAAATCCATTTCTCTGACATAGTATGCTTCGGAGAAGGTGGTAAACCAGTAAATACTGACTTATCTTCCTCAATCTTGTTCTGCTGTAAACATACCAAATTTTAGCACGTTATCAAAAGTAATTGTTTTGTGGCCCAGTTTAGAGGCTTGGTTCTTACCCCGAGATGCATGTTTTGACACCATATTGACATCCTTTGGTGGAATTACAATGTGATGATCATTGTCAACTCCTGAAACATGTTTGCTTTTTCGTGTTTGAGGCTTTAAGCACGTTTTACGACAAGTTAAGATTATTTAATGTTGTGACTCGCCACACTGTTATTTTCTTAGGTTGCATTTAAATATTGAATTGAATTGAGTTGAATTGAGTTGAAATGATAAAATATTATTAGAATATTATTTTTTAATATTATTATTATTTTGAGATTTGAAAAAGTTAAATTATTTATTATATTTTATGTTAGAATTTGAAAAAATTGTAATGATGAGTTAAGATGAGTTGATAATCCAAACGAAGCCTTATTGTTGTTCATCCGGTTTCTGGTCCGGTTGAGAACCCGGATCTGATACCCAATTTTCTTTTTTATTATTTTTTATATTTGTATAACAGAGACATTCTAATAAATAAGGTTTAGAACGAGCTTATTTATTAGAATGTCTATGTTATAAGCAATATGGTTTTAAGTGCTACCATAATGTCTCTCTGTTTTATTAATCATGCAGTCAATTGTCAGGAAATCACGTAACTGGTGAGATACCCAAAGAGTTCTAAAATCTTACCAGTTTGAACAATTTGGATCTGATAAATAATAATTTAACTGGTAAAATATCATCTTCTCTCGGCAATCTTAAAGCGCTTCAGTTCTAAACCTTATTTATTAAAATGTATTTGTTACGTGAATATATATATATATATATATATATATATAACATCAAACCATTTAAACTAAAAAAAAATATGTAAATCCAAATCATCCGGGTTTCAACCCAGGCTAACCTGGTCTGAATTTGAAACTTAGGATCTGGTCTGGATTCCTGGACCAAAATCCGAATGAATAATCTTATTTTTCACATCTCAGATCATACTTATTGTTTTAAAAAGGCAATGAGAGAAATGTTGTTCAATTAAATCTCCATTTAGATTATATGTTATTGTGTTATGAATGTGGACTACATGATTCGACTATAATTTTATCCCAGTTAAATGAATCAAAATTCTTGTAGCTTGACACAATCTACTTACGGTAAGTAAACGTATTTAACGTGATTTAAATACGTATTGTAAACAATTTGAACATTTATATTCTCAAACTGTTATATAGAGTTCTCTTATTTTTAATAAAATACGAGTAATGCTATAGAGAAGTTATTATAGCAGTATACACTTTATACTCATTGCATGGCTGCTTCTAGTTGATTGTTCCCAACACTTACTTGGAAAGATATGTGGTCTAGATGATGCCACATTATGTGTGCAAAATGGATGCTCCAAATATTGATTTCTATCTATATTTATTCTTTAAGTAATATACATGGTGTGCTCTACACACAAATTTGAAAATAACATAATTCAAACAAAGTACTTCCAATCTCAACGTTGGATATTACCTTGTTGACCCATTATTTATAAGGATTATATGATAAAGCCCACCTAGCACTATTGTCAATTATTAACATAATATTAAGGTGTTATCTTTAATAGCAAACATGCAATTTATTTATAAGGATTATGCACGTTTTTTTTTTTTAAGCAAGGATTATGAACGTTAATCCTGTGCCGATTGAAATTTATTCATATAGCAATCGCGTCTAATTAAATTAATTTGATTTTATTCAAACCATATTATATTAAGATTCTGTTTGGATATATAAACGGTTTCATCTCATCTCATATCATTATTATAACTTTTATAAGTTATACACAAAATATAATTAACAATAGGCTCGTTTGTTTTTAAGAGTAAAACTCAAAACTTTCAAAACTTCTAATCTTATTATTACAACTTTCTTAAATCTCTACACAAAATAAAATAAATAATTCAAACTTTTTCAAATCTCAAAATAAAAATAATATTAAAAAATATATTATAACAATATTTTATTCAACTTTTTAACTTTAATTTCAACTCATATCATATCTGAAAACAAACAAGCCCTTAATTTTTTTAAATATCAAAACAATAACAATATTAAAAAATAACATTTTAATAATATTTTATTTAACTTTACATTTTTATCTAAAATCATCTCATTTTACTATTTAATAGGGCCTAATTCCTATTTGTTTACATTCATTAATGTTAAATTTATTTATTATGTAAAAAAGTGACACCATAAAGTTGATTAATATAATTTGTAATTTTGTTGTTTGAGATTTTGGATGCAGGAGGGCCACCTTATTATCTCCTCCACGTTCTATAATTTCACATTTGATTTTCATTCATCTTCGTGTTCCCGCCCATTCGCGACTCTCTCTCTCTCTCTCTGACCCACACTCATACGTTTGACCAATCGCTAAAGCCGTGTTTACGTTAATCATATCCAAGCCCATTCCCATTCTCCGCTTTCAAAACTTTCTCTCTCTCTCTCTCTCTCTCTCGGATCTCTCTGCTGCTCTCGTCCTCACTGGTCTCGCTTACTCTCTGCTCCAAATCGAAACCCTCTCGAAGCCAGCCCGGCCACGATGAACCACTACCACATCTACCAAGCCATTGGCCGCGGCAAATACTCGGTAACATTGCTTGAACTAGTTCCCAGTTTCAAAATTCTAAACAGTAACTTAGTTCGATTTGTCTCATTAATTAACAAATTGATGATTTTCCAATCTCGGTCTCGTAGGCCGTGTATAAAGGGAGGAAGAAGAAGACCATCGAGTACTTCGCCATTAAGAGCGTCGAGAAGTCACAGAAGAACAAGGTTCTTCAAGAAGTGAGTAAGCCAATCAAGTTCATAGTCGTTTTGTTCTTTCTGAAGCGATCTGCGTTCCTGTCGCTGGTTACTTACTGTACAATTATTTGAACTTATTGGTCCAAGCCAAATATATAAATGCAAAAAGTGCTTTAAAACCAGTTTATGCTATATATTATTAGTTAGGTTCTTTTTTGGACCTGTTTTGGATTTTTTTTTTTCATATAGGCTCTTCGGATTCAAGATGCTTCAGTCTTCATATTTAGCTCAAATAACTCTGGAGCTTTGAGCTCCATATGGTGCCTATTCTCACTATTAACTATCATGACACGGATAGCGAAATGTTGTTATGGAGAATATTAGTTGACGAAGGTATTGGGCAAGTTGTGGAAGGATTTATTTTATTTCTTTAGGGTTGATTGGCTTTACTTTTTCTTTGATGCCAAAATTAGCATGTTGAATGAAGCGCCGTTTCCTTATTTAGAAATTACTATGCCGATGCTTTGATTATTTACATTAACATTTTCATTCAGAGTGCCGTCCTTTGTATTTCCATCTTTTGAGCAATGTATGTTTTTTTTTTACTCTTTTGCATGACACGGAATGCAGGTTAGGATTCTCCACTCTATGGATCACCCAAATGTACTCAAATTTTATTCCTGGTAAGATTTGGCTGAATATGGAAATACATAATTTATCATGGTGGGAACAGTTGCTTGCGTGCAACCACTTGGACTAGATGATTGCTTCTGAAATTTCAGTCTTGTTCTTCCGTTTAGAATTAACATTTGAACTATTCTTTGTCCTCCCCGACCCCCAAACAAAATGTATATCAGGTACGAAACCTCTGCTCACTTGTGGTTGGTTTTGGAGTACTGCGTTGGAGGAGATCTCATGGCCTTATTACGGCAGGTAATGCATTTCTTTGATAAACACATTTGGTTCTGTGGCTGAGCAAGAAAGGACTTGAGAGTTTTATGGTCTTTCCCTAACAAGTTTAACCTGTAAAATTACGAGTGTCCTGGTTCCACTGGTATATGTGTACCAGCTGCAAATTTTGTATCCTATGGTTATATCAGCTCCTTTTGGGTAACGATCCTTGCTATATTATTCATTTTCAATCAGGCAATAATGGTTACTGGAATATCATATTCAAACTTTAGTAGATATTTATCAGATAGATATTTTTATAGGGCAATCAGGCTGGGGAACTTTCCCTTGAAATTACTTGAGATGCACTTGCAGGAAACTTCTTGCCGAGGGCCTGTGCACCTTCGGGATTAGTCGGGACTTTGTTCTCGAACACCCGGTGCCAACAAAAAAAGATAAGACTGCAAATTGGGGTGCTTACTGGTTTTTTATGCTTTACAAATCAGTAGAACATTTCAAGCTCGATGATGGCCTCGTTTGGATATAAGAAACGTTTCATCTTATCTTATCTAATCATTATAATTTTTTCAAATTTTCACACAAAATATAATAAATAATTCAATATTTTCAAATTTCAAAACAATAATAATATTAAAAAATAATATTCTGAGAATATTTTATTCAATTTTCAACTTTCATCTTAACTCACTATCTAAACCTCACCATAAAGTGTTAAACTGTTGCACCATGTCACTGCGTAAATGTTTCTTCATCTTTCTTTAACTTTATCCCCTTCAAGTTAATTCAGAGGCCATATATCATTACTCTCTGGTTGTATACTATGGGAAATTATAAGTAATTTCTTGCAAGAGACTGTGGTATTTGCACTATTTGCGTAACATATAACTAAGGATATGCAACTTGGAATGTATTATCTAAAATACGATTAGATTAGAATCTAATCACTGAAATTGTTGACTGAGGTGCAGGATGGTCGACTACCAGAAGATTCAATTCATGATCTGGCTCGTGACCTTGTTAAAGCCTTGCAGTATGCTCATTAGCCTTGATTTTCTTTTTCCTTTGTAGGAGTAAGTACTTGTTTAGTTCTCAATTAATGTTCTGGAAACGATCCCTGTTAGGTTTTTACACTGCAAGGGAATTATTTATTGTGATTTGAAGCCATCAAACATCCTGTTGGATGAAAATGGACGTACAAAGGTGCTTATGCATTTTATTTTTCTTCTATGATAAGGCTATTGTTGGTATGTATGATCTATCAATGGATAATGATTCTTTTTATCCTTACTCATTGCAGCTCTGTGATTTTGGGTTGGCTAGAAAATTGAGTGATATATCAAAAACTCCTTCTTCCTCGGTATGTTTATACCAACTATTCCAACAAATTGTTTTAAATATATAAAAATGAATGGATTTGATAATCACTTGTTTGAAGTCATCTGTTTAACTTCCCTCTCCTTCCCTAATAAACTAGTTACTAATGTAGTTTTACTTTTATGAACTTGTTTAGTTGCCACAAGCAAAACGTGGGACGCCATTTTACATGGCTCCTGAGCTATTTGACGATGAGGGTGTCCATTCATATGCATCTGATTTCTGGGCCCTTGGTTGTGTACTATATGAGTGTTATGCAGGGCGGCCTCCCTTTGTGGAAAAAGAATTTACTCAACTAGTAAAATCCATCCTCTCAGATCCAACTCCTCCTCTCCTGGGTAATCCAAGCCGCCCTTTTGTCAATCTAATTAATTCTTTGCTGGTAAAAGATCCAGCTGAAAGAATCCAATGGCCTGAGCTTTGTGGACATGCTTTTTGGAGAACCAAATTTTCTCCAGTGCCTCTACCTCCTCAGCCTGCTTTTGATAATATGATAGAACTATATACTAAACCATGTCTTTCAGAACGTAATGGTGATAAATCTCTTCCAAACAAGACCCCTCCTAAATATCGTGAAAAAGATGTGAAAGGGGCTCTTAAGCATGATGAGAATTCTATGTTAGGATCAAGAGGCTGTGAGACACCGATGAAGGGTACACCAAGTGGCCGCAGAGCTCAAACCAAGGCTCATGGCAGAGTGGTTGATGAGAAGCAGAAAGATCGTCCTAGTGCTACCAGAGGTGTGAATCTTTTAAGACTTTCAAGAATAGCAAAGTCAAACTTACATAGGGAGAATGAGAAGGAAAACTATAGAAGGCCCTTACCTAATAGCTCTGAGAATGATTCAGAAGTTAAAATTGAGAACACTGACATGGAACTTGATTTTAATGAGAACACTGAGGATGATGCACAAGATGAATCTGATAACACAGCTTGTGTGCCTGAAGACAAGTTTTCAAATCAAGATCAGTCTCAGGGGAAAGTAGAAGAGATTGAAAATAAAACACAACACTATGATTCTCCAACTGTTGCTATTACGCCTGTGGCAGATAAGTCAAAAACACTGGATCAGGACTCATCTTCAGAGCATATTGAAGTGGCTGCTCCCCCTTCCAGTGTCAGTCCTCAACTCAAAATCCAGAGAGTTAAGGAAGGTTCAGGATCAGTCCTTGACTCCGATTCTACAAAATTGTCTAATAATATTTCCCAGGTTCTTTGGCATCCATCTGATCTCTCAGTCAGACCTGTAATGCCAAGCAGAAAAGCTGATAAACTATCGGAGGTCATTACTTCACTGCCCTTTGATGCCCTTCAGCCATCTGATTTTGTGAAGATGCCTAAAGAAAAGTTGGATGCCCTGAACAATAAGATTATAGCCATTGTCAATGGGAACACTAGTGTTGGGGAGAAGCAGAATGTCATTAGATACCTTGAGATGTTGAGCAGTAATGCTGATGCAGCCAATATCTTGACCAATGGGCCAATAATGCTCCTGCTTATTAAAATGCTCCGACAATCGAAGGTTTCGGCTTTGCGTGTTCAACTTGCTTCACTAATAGGCTTGTTGATACGGCATTCAACTTTTATTGAAGACAATTTGGCAAACTCTGGAATTTTAGGTTCTCTCACTGATGGCCTTAGAGACAAGCAAGAAAAAGTGAGGAGGTTTTCTATGGCTGCCTTAGGTGAGTTGCTATTCTATATATCTACTCAAAATGATCATTCTAGAGATATCAATCCGCCAGAATCTCCTTCGAAGGACAACAAGCCCACATCTGGCTGGCAGGTTAGTAGTTAGCTCCCTACTTTATTGCTATAGCATTCATATTTGTTTACCAATTATTTGAAGTGCAGTTAATCCAAATTGGAACTTTCTATTCTTTAAGTCAACAAGTAGTAAAATGTCAGCCTATCTATCGAAATCTCACGATTAATTCACTCAGCGAATGTCTACCATATAGGATAGAAGAGTCCTTTATGTACTTCTTCCCACATATTGTCATAGAGAATTCACATTTTGTGTGAGCAGGTTCCAAATTCATTGATTTCACTGGTGTCATCAATTTTACGAAAAGGCGAGGATGATGTAACTCAACTTTATGCGTTGAGGACAATTGAGAACATTTCCAGTCAGGGAGGGCACTGGGCAGCTCGTTTCACCACCCAGGATGTGATCAGTAACCTGAGCTATATATACAGGGCTGGAGGGAAACAGGAGAGCATGAGACTAGCAGCAGGATCATGTTTAGTTCGCATGGTTCGCTTCAGTCCTCCCAGCATTCAGTTAATTCTTGAGAAACTTTCCTTTAAGGAGATAGTGTCTGCCCTTGTCAAGGGCAGTCCACGTGAGCAGCAAATCAGCTTAAACCTCTTAAACATGGCCGTGCTTGGAACCCAAATGTTCACCAATATTGGCCGATATCTTGTGCATCTTGTCGAGGATAAAAACCTTGTCCCAGGCCTTTTGTCTCTCATTGAGCAGGGAAGTGAAGTTTTGAAGGGAAAGTCTCTTGCTTTTGTGGCTCTCCTTTGTAAGAATGGTAGGAGATGGCTGCCTCACTTTCTGTGTAATGCTAGGTTACTTTCTGCAGTGGACAGGCTAGCAAAAGAGAAGGACAACTTTGTGCGGCAGTGTTTGGATGCATTTGTTAATGTTGTGGCATCCACCATACCAGGTTTACTGGATATTATAACTGGAGATATTCAGCAAATGATGGGAGGAAGGCGCCATGGGCATATCTCTACCCTTAGCAGTCGAGCTGCTCCAAAGACTAATGTCCATATATTTCCTGTTGTTCTTCATCTACTCGGAAGCTTGTCTTTTAAGCACAAGGTGGTGAGCCATCAGGTGCTGCAGCAGTTGGCAAACTTAATCAAACTTGCGGAGACCCCATTTCAGGTACACAGGCACAGCTGAATCATCTGTGATTTTTAATTGTTTCTAGTTCTTAAATTTCGACAAGAGAGCCTCATTTTTTCTCAAATTGAGTTGAGCTAAATTTCTATTCAAATTTATAAATATGATGGATTCTATGTTCTGTGTAGTTCGCTAGATCTTCCAAGCCAACGTCTGAAAACTTGGAAAATGTGCAAATTGCTTGATGCTTTGAATAATTTGTCTTGGTGGGGGTGAACTAATGGTGGGTATAGTTAGCAAAATGCCTGGGCAAGTCTGCTATGTTTGGTGAACAACTTTATATCAATTCAGCCACTAATAGAACATGAAATGGGCTTCTTGGGTAGATATTTTTTACTAAATGATTTGGAGTATGAGATTGACATAATTATAGTGAAATTCTAGCCTCGACAAAGTGGTTAGGATCCTAATTATTGTGTAACAAAACAAAGAAAAACAGTGATGTGGGTGACATCGATATACTAATCTGCCTATTATCTTTTTCAATTTGATTTCTAGGGCAGGGATGACTTCCAAATAACCCTTCTTCGAGTGCTTGAGTCTGTGACAGAAGAGTCCCGCATAATTCTTGAAAATCCTATTGTTATCATACGTGAAATACTTCCTAGCTTGGCCGTTCTGTACAAGGGAAACAAGGATGGTGATGCCAGATTTTTGTGCCTGAAACTTTTGTTTGATGTGATGGTTATTTTTTTAACCGAACCATTTGATGATGAGCAAAGATCAGAGGATTTTAAGTCCATAGCTAATACATATTTCCTCCCTCTGTACCCTGCCTTTATCGAAGATGAAGATCCCATTCCAATGTATGCGCAGAAGCTTCTTATGATGTTCATCGAGTTTAACTACATTAAAATTTCAGACATTCTACATCCGAAGACAATCTCACAATGCTTTCAGTTTTTGCTCGGCGATCTCTCTAGTGCAAATGTAAACAATGTCAAGTTGTGTCTTGCTCTCGCATCTGCTCCTGAAATGGAATCCAAGTTACTTTCTCAACTAAAAGTAGTCAGGAGGATTGGAAACCTCTTGGAATTTGCTTATGCAAAGAGTATGGAAGATTTTCTTGAACCGACTCTTGGCCTGTGTAGGGCTTTTCTTCTACGTTCCATCAGTAGTAGAAAAGGAATCATCGACTCAAAAGAACCAGATCTTTTAAGTGACGGTTGTGCTGAGACAAGAGGCGGTGCAGTTGATCAGCAGCAATGCATAAGAGATATAATGGATTTTGGTAGCAATGTTGGTGTCTTGCTGGAGTTAACTGGGTACCATGAAGCAAATGTCGCAGATCTAGCTTCGGAATGTATGGTATTGTTGCTTAAGGCAGCTCCAAGGGAAGCCACCACTGGTCTTCTGACTAATCTTCCGAAGCTTGGTGCGATTCTTGAGTCCTCACACAGGGGCATCTCTCACTTATTTGTGCTGCGGATGCTGCATGCTCTTGGCTATTCTTGCAGGCAATATCTGTCACAAGCAATGATACTATCCATATCTGTACCTGAGATCACAAGGATTGAAGCTATTGTTTCTGAGCTTAAAAGTTCAGGTGTGCCTGCCTTAGCTACTGCTGCTTCACTCGTGGCATTGGAGTTACAGCGGCTTCCTAGGTGCATTTGATATCCTGGAGGTAGTACGATTTTTCATCAATCTCCTCTCTTGTTTCATAAAATATATGATTTCTCAACATTTTTGATTGCTTGCTTGCAGGTGTACAATTAAAAGTTCATTGATTTTTCTGGATGTTAAAGACACGTTTCCTGAATCCAGACCCTTTGTGTTAAGGCAGGTAATTTTTGTCTGCAAAATATTAGTAAACAGTCAGGCTCTCAGTGGTCTGTCACTGCATGATTTATGTATCTTGACACGTTAAACCGAATATATTCTTTTTAGAATTTGCCTCATAAGGATTGACTTAAATTTCTGCATTCTCTTCTCTATTTCTCTCGGGTTCCAAGGTACGGTGCAGTAGGTGTAAGATGAAATAAATACATAAAGTTTATTGCTTGAACTTTGAAGAAACCTGCTGAGTTCAGTTGGATCATTTTCTTTTTCTGATTGTACCACCATTTCCTGCATCTGTGAATAAAATTATATCAGCGGCGCCATTCCCCAACATTACTTGATATCAACTTTTTTATTTTTTATTATTACTTCATGTGTATTATATAAGATAAATGATAGTTGCAGTCGTGAGTGCATAAGTATCGTGCAATTATTTTAAAAAGTGTGAATAAATATGAAATTTATATGAAAAAAAATTAATTTTTTAATACTAGATTTTATTTTTTTTTAAAGTGACTATAGCATTTATGTATTTTATAATTATACGTAGCATTACTATAATAAAAAAGGCTTACTTCACACTACATTGCATAAAATCAGAACCCATCACATGCTTTGGTACCATTGTTGGTTTCAACTCCTTTTTATGAACTTGATGGGACATTCTTTGACGGTTAACTGCTAAATCTCTCTAAATTGTTGAAACCCCGTGATTTTGGGGCGAGGAAGAGGGTGGGGGTGGGGGCTGCTCGTTTCATCTTGATACAAGTTGATGTTAATGAAGTTGTCGTTTACCTTTAAACGAAATTCCATCCCACAATTAGTGAATGTCTCATGCATATATAATAATAGCAAATTTTGCCAATAATTTTCAAAATTTGAGCATTTCTGTTTTGTTTTGTTCCCTCCAAAAGGAATTAAACCAAAGAAATATGGTATACACTACTTGAATACATCCGTTATCGAGCAAGAATACCCTAAACTTTAAATGGTTTGAGGTTTCAATCCCTTTTTGTGTTTTTACTTTTTTTGAAACCTTTTTAGGTTCAAAGACTCGCATGTGGGGCTTTCGCTAACCAATCCATTCCTAAACTTACACTGGCGCCCTTCGAAACCAAAGCATTAGGAATGTCAGCCAACCAACCCACTGAGTTCCAAATATTCCTATAAAAAAAATTCTAAAACACCTTGAGTTTTACAGCTCAGCCCAAAGTAGAAGTTAGAACAGTTATGGACAAATAATGCAACTTGGAATATTGCTTACATGCATTGGCCTTGCGTGTAAACATACTGCGAATTTCCTCCAAGTTGTTCCTTATACTCAAATTCTAGCATCTCCAATGATCATACGTACAATAAATGAATAGTGATTTTGACATCTATTCGATCTTTATGTCTTGGACTGTCGTATTTTACGATTTTCATAATCGGCTAGATGTAGGTCTAGAGGTCCCCAGATTATCATAAAATCAGGGAGCCCCATCATCACGGGCAAAAAGAAAGCATGGAATCTTTTAGCTACCAAACAAATCACAACTACTGAACTCTGTCTCTTTCCCATACATGCCAACCTGTTTTTTCCCATGTTCATCCCTTAATCACTAGCCAGATGGCACTTGACCCCACCTAGAGCTTCTAGTCATACCCTTTAAAAGCCTTGAATCATAGCATCCACCAAAGCCCACATTACCCCCGACCCCTCACCTCTGCTTTTCTTTAGGGAAAATATTCATCACCCAACTTATATTTACATTTAGTATTTACACTCCGATAAGAGTGAAATCGATTTGTTCATCATTGGAATGGCCTCCTTTTGGTTTCATTTATTGCTCATCATGGCTTTCATGGCCTCCCCTGTGCTTTCTTTATCTTCTCAGCTTGATTCTAAAGCCTCCACTATCTCAGCTACACCATCGTTCCTGACAAACCCTCCTCCACCTCTATCTCCGTTCCAAGAATTGTCCCCAGACATTGCTCCACTTTTGCCTTCTCCTGGTGGTGTAGTGCCTACTTCAACTGGGTCTTCAGTTCCCACCATTCCTTCAAGCCCCAGCCCTCCGAATCCCGATGTGTTGGCTGCAGCTGGCCCTGACTCTGCGTTTTCTCCATTTGGGTCATTGCCGGCGTCTTCTGCGGCACCCAAAATCTTGGTTTCGTACTTAAACATAGCTGTCTTTGCATGTTTAGCTGCATATTGGTCTGTACAGCTGCTTATGAGGATACAGGGCTAGCTAGACAACTCTGTAGTCCTTGTATTTTCCTTACCTCTCTCTCTCTCTCTCTCTCTCTCTGGGGTTGTTGATGCTAATTTTTCCATTCTTTACATTAGATAATACAATGTATGTAGTTGTGGTCTTCAGATGTGTGATATTATTGTAATTGACTATTAGTTATATCGATAAAATTGATTCCCGAGTTAAACTAGTTTTACTAGGGGACCCAGTTTTCTTACCTTTAATTATTGCACTTCCTGTGACTCTTTGAATTTCCTGCTCTATATTATTTTTCTTTTCTTTTCTTTTCCTTTTTTTTTTTTGCTGAAAATTCTTACTACAAAGAAAACACGCTCTAGAAAGGGGTTCAAAAACTACATAGATTTCCAGCTTAGAGCCACAAGCTCAAAGTGACCATGCAGCAGTGAAAGAAATAGTTAGGTATATCTATCTCACATGCTGCCCAGTGCCTCCTTAAAGTCAAATTTAAATAGTGGTGTGGTAACCCAGTTTTGTCTGTTTGTACTGGCAGTATCTTTTCTAATTTCTCCTTCCTTGTACCTTTTAATTTTCTACGTACACTAATGCTTCGATTTTAATATGCATGTCGACTGTCCAGTCAGTTTGTCAGAGCTCCTATTGTCGGCCACTTTCAACTCAGCCCGGTGGGCTTCCAAAATGGATCTTAACGTGTCTAATTTGGATTGGGCCGCTTCAAAGAAAAATTAATTTTATGCATCTTCAAGGCCCACTAAATCATAACCTGCTCAACCTGAACTTCTATTTCTGGAAATTTCCTTAGGATCGATGAAAGTTCCAAGTTCCAACCCAAGATCAGCCCAAAAAAAAAAAAAAAAATCCTAAGATGGGTGAACAAAATAAAAAGGATAATAACTGGGCTGGTAATATGTATTGGCGGCAATACCTCAAAGTCAAAACCTGAATATATGTTGAAGATAAGAGAATCCCCATTATGTCGACCAGTTTTTGGTTCACCCAAGCAAAAGAGGCAATACAAGTTCCGGATAGATTGAGAAAAGGTAGGAACATAAAAGGTCCCAGGTAAGTTCACTAGGAACGAACGCCACGAGTTCTTTGAGAAACAAACAAACTGAAAGTAGTAAGATCCGAATGAAAAATAGAACACTCTAGCAAAGGCTAATGTAGAAAAATGTCTGGCATTCTAGCAAACTATTTTAAGCGCCCTTATTCTCAATGAGCTTCTCGATCAGATCTGCTGCATCTTGAACCGTCGCAATGCTCTGGGCACTTTCTTCTTCCACACTGATCCCAAACTCCTCCTCGAGTCCCATCACGATCTCAACCTGTACAAAAAATGGCCCAAGAAATGTCAAAACCGCGTATGTACTTATACTCCAACAAAACAAGTCAAATAAGGAACCAATGTGGGACTTGACAATCAATACATCTTTATTACATTCATTCACCACTATCGTACTTCAACTACCTGATGTGGTACTTAGTGGGGTATTACAATCTCCCGTGACTCAAATCTCCTTGATGTCCAGAGGTTAGGGCCCATACCGCAACAAGTGTCCTAGTACTTACATGGTGTTACTAGATTACCTATGTTAGTAGTTACCTTTTGCAAAGATCAAATGAAAGTTTAAGACATGTTTGAACTTGTACTCCAAAATAACTAATCAAGAATACCATTGTCGCTCCTTTGGAATTGTTATAAAGCTTCATTCCACTTAGGAATGGGACTTGGCATTCAATGCATCTTTATCATACCAGTTCACCTTTATCGTACTTCACCCACCCAATGCTGAACTTAGTGGGGCATAACAATGAACACGTGAGAATTTCACCATGATTGCCATATGTTTATAATATGACGAACGATATCTGCAGTCATAAAGTGTGCAAACGCTGCGCACTCTTTTTGAAAAAAGTGAATAAATATGAGACCAACATGAAAAAATTAATTTTTTAATAGTGGACCCTACTTTTTTTTCAAAAAGAGTGTATGATGTTTGCACAACCCATGACTGTATTTAGCATAACTCTATAATTTTATATTGCAAAGTAGAAATATGTTGAACACTTCATGGTTACTCTTAGAGAAGTGTTTCTTTTAACTTAAGCCTATATGTTCACATTCATTCCCATCCCATTTCACATATATCGATGCATTGCCAATAAATGTGGCAATGATACAATGGTAGCTGGATGGAAGTAGGATAGCAAATGAAACAAACTAAGGCCATTTAATTATTAAGGATTTCATCCTATCGGAATGATATATGCAGCAATATAATGTATCAACAGCTCTTGGGGAAATATTGGGGTACCGTGTCGAGAGAATCAGCTCCAAGGGCAGAAAACTTTGACTCTCCATTGACTGCAGAACCATCAGGTAAAGCTAGCTGCTTCTTCACTATTTCGCACACCTTCTCCACTGTCTCTGGTTTGGCCTGCACAGGAGTATTGACATTCTTATTGCTGGTAACATGATTGTATGAGCCTCAACTTGAAATATATATGTGTGCAAGCATAAGATTAAACTCCTTAAGGTTATGATAGTCAAGCTCTTAATTTGACAAATAAACGTCAAGCCGATAAAACAACAGAGTGAAATAGTCTGAAAAGCAGAGAACAATTAATGGGATTGTTAAAAAGTCAGAGTACTCATAGATCTGTAACATCGAAACTGGAAGAAATTACCGCACAAGAAACACGAAATCGTGATTGCCGCAACCTAAGAGGTGTGAAGCTTTTTCTGTTAACAGGAAGGGAAACTGATTTCAAATTAGAGATCCTGCTGCCTGCTGCCTGCTTAGACATTCAACCAGAACAAAGCTGAATTAAGTCCCATAAATGAACCTACTGTTTTAAAAAATATAGAGGAACATTATCTACATGCATTTACATTATTTTCCTTTTATTGATTCAAATGCATAACCTATAAATCAGTTCTCACAACTTTTCGTTTTTGATAGGTGAAGCAGAGAGTGGAATAACAACAGTTCTCACAACTTAACGCTTGTTTAGATCAAAGAGGCCAATTTGACTAATGTCTATCTTCAGAAAACCAACATCAACTACTCTGCTAATCAGCTATCCTCAGTGAAGTTCAACCATCAAATTTTAATGGACTGTTCCCACCAACTACAATGAGTAATGCTAGATGCAGTCGTAGTACGCAATCATTTTGAAAAGGAGGTGGGGTTCACAATTAAAAATTTAATTTTTTTTTACGTGGGTCCTGTATTTACTCACTTTTTTTTCAAAATAATTGCATGACGCTTGCGCACTCCACGATTGCAAATATCATTTCTCAATTTGCAATGGGGCTTTCATTAAATATTATGCCATTATTTTTTTAAACTAAATTATTTGAAGTCCAGACTGCGAATGACATCAAAAATTATAATTCAAAAGAAAAAAGGTCAGTACTTTAACAAGAAAAAAAAAAAAAAAAAAAACTCTCCTGAATATTTTACCGAGTGCTATATATGGGAAATAAATAAGTCTCGATTTCAATTCTAAATTATAGAATAGATAGTAACAATATACGTTTCATAAATAGTTGAAACTTTTCAATTCAATATATCAGAAACTAATTCGCGAAAATTAAATAATAGCCTGCATGCAAGAATTTGAAAACTATTAAATCCTTAGTTTCGAGATGCACATGAAGAATATCTAAAATTCTCTTTTTTTAAGGACATGCGCATCAATTTAATTTAGGAACCAATCCAGAAAAACATAATTTCCTCCCAATCAGAACCGCAACTTCTGTAATATTACCAATAAAACCTGAAATAAACCCCTGTATATATACGTATGTATGTATTCACCTATATAGATAGATACGTACAGACCTATAAATCAAATTCTGCAGACAAATTTTTAACGAAGCTTATGAACTTAAGATCTGAATCAGTAAGCAAAACTACAGCAGTATCCGATAAAGGGAAACACTGATCACAGATTAAAATATACATTCATGAATCCGATAACTATTAACTGGTTGGATTATAACAAAATAATAAAAGAAAACGAAGATCGAGATTTCGTTACCAGGCTCGCCTTGAACGAGGTCATGGAAATTGAAGTTCCTGTAAGAGACGCCATTGAGAGTGAGAGAAAGAGAGTTGGGGGGGGGGGGGGGGGAGAGAGAGATCTGAAAGAGCAAAATCAACTCGGCGAGCACGGCGAGCACATGGGGAAGTAAAAGAGAACCTGACAACGTTTTATAGATGTTCTTCGTTTCTCTCTCGTTGTTTGTTGGGATTTGTTGGGCATTGTTTGTATCGAACTCAATATGGGTTGTTTGGCTCTTTTGCTGTTCCTCCTCCGGTTTTCCGTTTGTTCCTTGTTTGGTTGCGGATTAGTATATGTTCAAGGAGATTGGGGATTGTGCCCAACTCAAATGCTGCGTTTGGAAATAAAATGAACGAGAAATTTATAAATAGTAATGAATTAGTTTGTAACATATAAAATAGAATGAGAAATTTATAAATAGTAATAAAATAGTTTACAAATAATAAAATAATTTAAGTTAAGATTTTTTATAAGATTTCAAAACATGAAAATAAAAAAGTTAAAAAAAATTATAAAGTTAAAATATTATTAAAATATAATTTTTTAATATAATTTTTATTTTGATATTTAAAAAAGTTTAATTATTTATTTTATTTTGTTTAGAAATTTGGGAAAGTTGTAATCATTAGGTAATAATTAGATGAAAATGTTAAAAATTTAAAAATTTGAAATTGAGAAATGTTTGTATTTGAATGGTGTTTGGATGCTGAGATGAAATGAATTGAGACTATCTCAACATCCAAATGAGGCCTAATTCTAGGTTGAAGAGTAGGCAGATAAAATAGATGTTTTATTATTATTATTATTATTAGCTCAAACATTATTAAATATTTAATATTATAATATTCATTATATATATATATATATATATAACTCTATTTAGTCTTAAAATTCAGATAGTAACTCTGAAAACTCTTTAAAGGATATGTTTGATAATGATAAAATTATCATGTATTGTCAAATAATTTCTTCAAATAAATTAAAAATTAAACTATGAAAAGTTTTTTTATTTTTCATGAATTTTCAAATTTAAATCTTGAAATTTTACATGACAATATGAAGAAGATTCATATCAAATTTCTTATTTCGAAATTAGTTATCAAAATTCTTATAACATTAAAGAGAATATATATATATATATATATATTTGTACTCATGTCAATCTTTAGCGATCAAATGCCCTTTGAGGACATGAAATTTTGTAATCAAATGCCTTTAATTTGATGTATCCAAAAATACAATTCCACATTCAAATTGGGAAAAAATGAAGAAGTATATTAAAGTTAATTCGAGAATGATACATGGGATACATTTTTGTTATTGTTGAACAAAAGAACCAAACCCTTTCTACATTTGTTTTTCTCTTTTAATTTGGTAAATAATACTTGTGGAAGAATGATAATCATGCATGGTAATTTAATTAGTTTGGTTATCACTAACAACAATATATTTTGCAAGTTGGTATATGAGCATATATATATATATATATATATTGCTTATTAATGTAAAAATATATTAATCATAAAAATTAAAATTAAAAAAATAAATGTTTTTAATGCTAGTTTATTTAGTATGGTAATAAGTAAATTTGTAAATATAATTTTCTATTTTTTATTCTTATAAAAGAAATCCTCTCTTAAGATTTAAGAATTCCCTTATGGCATAACCGATATGAATGCTCACCCAAAGGTTATGATGCCGACATATTATAGAACAAACCATTAATCAAATGCAACTTATGATATGGAAATCTTCCTTTTGATTTACCTAAATTCGTCGCATCTTGGTCATCTTTCTAAAGGGACTCAACCTTTTGCGCTTTATTAGGCAGATAATTTGACGAGACTCCTCCATCTTCTATTTATTTGAGTGATATGTAACAACCAATCTCTCTCTCTCTCTCTCCTCTCACCGGCCTATTTTGTTTTCGAAGATGCGATAAGATAAGTTGAAATGAGATAAGTTGAGATGAAAGTTAAAAATTAAATAAAATATTGTTAAAATATATATTTTTAATATTATTTTTGTTTTGAGATTTGAAAAAATTGAATTGTTTATTTTATTTTGTGTATAAATTTGAGTAAGTTGTAATACTTAGATGAAATGAGTTGATAAGTTTTGTGAAAACAAACGAGATCTGTTTAGATATAGAAACGGTTTCATCTCATCTTATCATTACAACTTTCTTAAATTTCCACACAAAATATAATGGAAAAGTCTTGTTGCAACCAAGTTCGAGCATCAAATCCCGCACCGATACTGACATTAGGGCATCCATTGAATGAAATTGTGCGAATTGAAGACGAAAATTATTTTCGTGAGACATGACATTTTTCTTCTCTGAAATTTTTCTTCTTTTGTTTTTTCTTTTCAATTAAAAAAACCATGTCAACGTGGGTACCTGGTTTGACGCACCAAACAGCTTGTACCTAACAAGACTAAAATATAATAAACAATTCAACTTTTTCAAATCTCAAAACAATAATTAGAAAAGCATAAGAGAATGAGCTGATTCATGGGGTGCCAGTGGCAAGAGGTTAGATGAGAGTTTCCCACCTTTTCTTTGTACATGATAGTCTCATTTTCTGTAAGGCAAATTCTATTGAGTGGGGTAGGCTCTTTGGATTACTTAAAGTATATGAAGATGCTTCTGGTCAAAGGCTCAACATTGAAAAAACATCTATCATATTTAGCAAGAACACTTCAAGGGTGACTCAATCATATATCCTCAATATTGCTGCCATGAAATCAGCTAGGCCTTATGAAAACTATCTTCGGTTGTAATGCCCGTTCTTGTGGTGAGACTTTTTATAAAATGATTTTAGAAAGGATGACGGGAATTACCGTTTGTTTGAAAACTTTTTGCTTCCATACCTAAGGTGCAAGACTCTACGTTATAAAATAAAATGTGCTTTTAGAATAAAAGATGTTTATAGCGGAAAACATCAATCTTACAATAAAGTAAAAAGGCCTCTCATGCAATTAACATCTCATGCCTAGACTTTCTGCTCTTCCCTATGAGCTGTGTCCGTCCTGACGCGTACTACTCATTCAGTTCATGTGGAGGGAGGGGCATAGATAAAAATTAAAATGAGTCGATGACCCGTAATTATTACTTCATACCATTAAAATATAATAACATAGGTTTTCATTCATGCATTCATCATTCCATACATACTATACGTACATGCATACATGTGTTCGTTTGAAAACATCACTGGACGGAGGTTTTTTTTTTAAATGAGGCTTTCTTTTCGTAAAACGTGTCCCCCATCAGTGCCTTCATTTCTTAAGAATTCGATGCATTCATGCATTTATACATTATTTCTTATCACTTTCATTGGCCGGTACACACTGTTACCCCCCGTGTGTTGGGGTTAGCGGTCTTCTTTTGGACCTGGACTCTGCCCGTGGGCACGGGTTGAGAATCCCTTTTCAGTCAGGGGGCAGCACTAGGTGCACTACCAATACTACTTACCCGACATTGCAATCTACCCAGTCCTTTGATACCCTTTTCAATCATTTATGTGGCTGTTACGTATTTTCATAAATTAAATATTCAGTTATTTCTTTCAGTTCAGTCCTTTCAATCATTTCTTTTCAGTTCATTTCAGCTCTTTCTTTCATTTAACAGTTCATTCATGAAAAATGTCATTTAAAATCATGGGCTTAAACATCGTCTTTCATGGCATCCATAAAACATCGGTTCATGACATTCTTAAAATATCAGTTCATAGGGATCTTTTAAAACACCATACTTTATTCGCGTCATTCAAAGCATCAGTTAAAGCATCAAGCATCAGCCTCAACATTTCTTTTCATGGAAAATACATACAATAGATACAACGTATAGTCATCCATTCACGTGTGTATAATTAATACTTTTGGGTGCATGAAAAAGGGTTGCCAAGGAGGGTCGTACATACATATACCTTTGAACACTTATACTTTGCATGTTTTTCATAAAATATCTTTCGTGTCGTTTCGTAAGGCATCGTAAAGTAAAAGCGTTTCGTTTTCATTTTCATTTCGTGTATTTTAGAAAACAATAGAAGAGTATGAACATAATACTTACCTGGACTTAGTGCTACTTTCATATCATGTAGTCTATTCATATGCGTGTCAGATGACAACCTACATGCATACACATAACCTCGACGTCATTTTTTATCTAATGCATAAGTAACTAAACTTAGAAGACATAAACTACAATTCACTTGAAACACTCTCCTTCTATCCCGTGCTCTTACGTGCCATTTACTATGTTAAAACTTTCGGGGTCAACTTACGGTCACTACCTCTTCCAAACTCAAGGTCTTACCTCGAGTGCCCATTCACTAAAGTGAACCCATGATTTACCTTAAGATTAAGACACTAAGACCTTCATCTTACTCTTCCAATTGACATGATTCTGGCGCATGATTCTGATCGACAAAGTCACGTATCCCAATCCTCGTCGGAGTACGCTTCACGTGTACTCCCTCCATACACGCTACGACCCATCACCGTTACGGCATACCCGCCATATGGTGCATCACTCCACCACATGGAGTACACTCTATGTGTACTCCCTTCACACACGCTACGCCTCACACAGTACACTCCACGTGTACTCTTCCAATTCCACCTTAACCTAAGAATGTATATTTTACATATACTCTCCTTATCCCATACTACACCACAAGATTACACTTTACATGTACTCTCTTCCCAATCCACACCGCGCCACATCATCACTACAGCACATACTTCACAACCACACTTCACAACACAATCCACAACACTACACATCATACAACAGAGATACGCCCAACACTTCACTATATGGCACATTATAATTACTAACAGTACAGTCCATAACCTAACCAACCAACTAACATAAATAACGAGGGATAGAGGGTTATACCATAGTCGGGGTTGACCCATGCGTTGTTCGCTGACTGTCATGATTGATGACGTTGGAAGAGTCGTACGTGGCAGCTAACCCATGTACAGTGGCTGTTTGGGTCCTTAAAGATGGCTACGGGTGTGGATCTATTCGTAAGAGGGTTGGGTCGTAGTCTTGGGGTGGTGGTTTCATGGTGGTGCCGAGGTGGCACATGTCGGAGACACGGCGGCTCGTGGAAGAGTTTAAGTCGTGGGTCTCAAGGCATGAAAAATAGAGGGGGAGCTTGGCTAGTCGTGGCTGGCCAGAGAGGAGTTCAGGCAGTTGCTGGTGGAGCTATGGTGGCGAGGTAGAGGCGGCACGGTGGCCCACGGTAGTAGATCTAAGCCATGCGTGAGGGAGAGTTTGTGAGAGAGTGAGAGAGCTTGGGAGAGGTGGAGGGCTTGAGGGCTTGGCTGGCATGGAAGAGCTCGGGGAGAAGTCGCTGTGATCAGGGGAGGTGCTCGATGGGGCTAGAACCGACGCATGGTGGCGCTAGGGTCGTCGGTGGCGGTAAAACCTTGTGAAACCCATTTATGGGTAGTGTGTGTGTGTGCGACGGAGAGGGAGGCTTGTGGTGGCTGGGTTTGTGAGAGGTAGTCATCGGTGTGAGGTGGTAGAGGTGCGGTGGCCTGGGTAACCACGTACGGCGGCGCATGAGGAGAGAAATGGGTTTTACCCATTCGGTTGGCTTACCGTGAGAAGAGAGAGAGGGTTGCGCGTGGGGAAGGTCGGTGGTGGCTGGCCTAGTCGCCAGTGTGAGAGGGTGCAGGTGGTGGCGGCGGTGAGGTCGGGCGCCGGGCTGGGCTGAGGAAGAATCGGGTGAGAGGGAGAGAGGCGTGCGGCATACAATGGAGGAGAGGGAGGAGAGAGAAAGGGAAGGGAAAAGTGAGGGAGAAAGAGAGAGAGGGTCTGGGTTTTAATCCTAACCCTTTATCTTGGGATCTTCAATTTGAAAATGCGTAAATATTAACTTAATTAAAAGCACTGAGAGTAATTAAGGTAGAATATTATTTAAACTAAACTTTAGTTTATAAAATAATATTCATTCATCGAGATTTGGCACGCATAATGAGACTCGCAGTTGCTAGAGAGAAGGGCATAGTGTTACATAATTTTCGTTCTCGGAACTTGCTTACGTCATAAGGAATGAGCGGGGTGTTACATGGGTTACCATCAGTTGTTGGCAAAGCAAAACATAAGGCTTTCAAGGGTATTTTAGATAAAATTCGACTGAGATTGAGTAGTTATTTAGTGAAATTTTTATCCCAAGCGGGAAGAGAGATCTTTATCAAAGTAGTTGTCCAAGCCCTACCTACTTATACTATGAGTGTCTTTAAGCTTCCTAATTCACTCTTGAAAGACATTAATAGTGTTATACAAAATTTTTGGTGGGGACAACAGCAAAAGGAAAACAAAATTCACTGGGTTTCTTGTAGCAGAATGGGAAAGGCTAAAGATGCAGGTGGCATGGGTTTTAGGGATCTTGAATGCTTCAACAAAGTTATGCTTGCTAAGCAATATTGGAGATTAATTCCAATCAGCAAAGTTGGGGAGCTAGTCCTTCTTTTATTTGGAGGAGTTTCATTGCAGTAAGTCCAACTATCTTTGAGGGGTCAGTTTGGAGAGTAGGCACAGGTAAAGACATTCACATTTGGTAAGATGAATGGTTGAATGTTTCCCATCACAACAAGATTCTCAGTACTGCCAAAATAGCAGAACTAATTGACACAGACACTAAAACCTGGAAGAGAGATCTTGTGCAATAGATTTTTTATAGTGCTGAGGCAGAAGCAATCCTACGAACCCCAATTAGCTTTTTGAATAGCAAGGACATATTAATTTGGAAGGGCACTCATAATAGTTATTTTTCTGTGCAAAGTGCTTATCATATGGTGAAGGAGAGGGAATTTACAGATTAGGGTCAATAATCTTCCCGTGGTCAGTTTAAGAGGGTCTGCCATCAGTTTTGGCACTCCAATGTACCCCCAGGTGAAAAGGTCTTTATGTGGAGAGCTTGTCTTGAAGCACTTTCCACTCAGTCTAGTTTATTCAAAAGGAAAATTGTTGAATATCCTTTATGCCCCATCTGCAATTTGGAAGAGGAAACTGTAGTTCATGTTCTTTATGGGTGTGGAGCTGCAATGAATGTTTGGAGTCAATGCTAAAAAAAGCTTCAAAAGTGTTATCTGCCTCAACTTTCGATGCTGCAACTTGTTAAAGCCATTACTATCTCTATAGATCATTGTGTGTTACAAGAGTTCATGGTAGTTGTTGCTAAAAGAATCTGGTGGAGAAGAAACAATTTTATCTTTAACAAAGAATTTACTCATCTTAATTCTTTGGTTAAGGAGGCCAAGCATACACTAGAGTTGATTAGAAACGAAGAGCAGAAAACAGACTGCAGAGTCAATCCTGTGTGCACATCAATAGAGGCCTGGTCACCTCCTCCTTCCAACTGGTATAAAATCAACTGGGATGGGGCTATAGACAAAATTAAAGGTTTGATTGGCATTGGTATATGCATTAGAGACTATGAGGGACTGATTGTTGCTACTTTGAGGATTAATAAACAAATGTTCCCTGATCCATTACTAGCTAAGTCTTATGGTGCATTGCAAGTAATTAAATTTGATCTTGACTTAGGCCTTGGACATGTGGTTATTGAATGGGACTCAATGCAGGTTATTAATGATCTAAAGGCCACTGCAGAGGCTTGGTCCAGTGCAAGTATGTTCGTGAGTGAGGCTAGAGACTTAGTTGTTTTGCTAAGTGTAAAATTTCTTATGTCAGGAGAAATGGTAATATCATAGCACACTTGTTAGCAAAAAATACTCTTTCCATTTCAGATTTCATTATAACTATTCCTCCATGTATTTCTTCTTTGATTTAATGAAATGTAAGAGATGATTTACTTGCAAAAAAAAAAAAGAAAAAAAAGTCATGTATCTAATTTTAATATGGAGGGAAAATATTCTTTGACACGAAAATAATTTGATGCTTTTTATTCAACAATGGAGAGGAACCAATTATGATTACAAAATCAACATTTATGTACAAACTTAAACTTAGATTATCAAATGAGTGTTGGGAGTTAAAATCATGAGTACTGTTTTTCACCGCATAATTTGATATAATTATTTATTTGTTATGACAATTTGATATAGTTTTTTTCTTTTTCGCATAACCTAATAATTTTGCACACTCTTATATTTAATAATTAAAATTTTCATCTTTGACCCTCATGTATCCATACATCTTGACAATAACCTACAATTACTTGTATTTTCAAGGCTTTTTAATGTTGATAGGGACGAGTTAGTAGGAATTGAGGGAAGTTGTGGGAGGTAGGTCAACAAGAGTGGTGGTAATATTGGTAGAGTCACTCATTAAATAGTATATTAAAATGTGCTGCTCTTTTAACTATGATCAGGTCTCTAAAAATTGAAATCGAATTAGACATTAATAACCAATTATTTAAATTGGAGTAATGCTACGTACAGTCGTGGTGTGTATAAATACCGTGCAGTCGCTTTGAATGTTTCAATTTTAAAAGATAAATGCACTAGATTATAAGGTATGGTAATTGTATTATTTTGTGCAATCACAAATTTAATACAAAATACTAATTTATCTCCTATTTGTACTTTTTTTCTCTTCAATTAAATAAAGCAAACACATATTTGTATCCTTTTAATTTTCCACCCATTTTACTAATTGTATGTAGTTTTCTTGTATTTTCATATGAAAAATAATGAATCACATTTAAAATATGAGAAATGATATTTGTTTTTCTAAGATGTGGAAGTCTCGCGCACTTCTGTTGAAAAAAGTAAATAAATATATGACTTGTATGGAAAAAAAAATAATAGATCCCATTTTTTTCAAAACGAATAGCTTGCAAATATTAAAACTGTATCTAGCATTATTTTTAAAATAAAATTCAATTAAGACACATAATTCTGAATCTATTGGAATCGCTCTAAATTGTGTAGATCAATTTGAATCTAACCAATTTTAATTGGTTAATTAGTTTCTAACTAGAACGATTTAAATTGATGTAAAATTAGAAATCAATTCGACTCCCATAATTTTCTAGAGCCATGCCTTCCACCAATATAAGTACTAAAATATAAATGAAAGCTTGAGTTACAAGCACCTGCCTAGCTACCTGTTGTACCGAGAACCTAACTTTGCTGCACATTTATTTACGAAAAGATCAAAACGTCCATAAATTGTCATGCTTAAAGAGAATACAGATTATAAATTTTAATTTATGAATATTAAATAGAAGAGGGCCTATTTTTTTTCATTTCCCACTTGGTTTCTAAGTCCTTGGAAGGACATACAGCAAGCAAGCTACTTATCTACTAAGGCTAGAATCAAATCGATATTTTTTTTTTCAAAATAATAATAATAATAATACTACAAAAAATAATATAGATTCTACTAAAAAAATAACACAAGTTTTTGATTTGATAAAAAATTTTACTATACGTCAGTCACTATTTACTTCCACACCCCACGTTTGACAGTTTTTTTTTCATAGAGTTTGATGTGTTTTCATAGAGAGTAGAGTGTGGAGTAGTGAATAGTGACAGATAAGAAGAATTATTTTTTAATAAAAAAATTCATAACTTAAGATTATAATTTTTTGTTATTTTTTTTTTTAGCCCAATTTCTTAGATTCCTCCCCATTTCGTCCCGTTGGAATAATAAGACACAGCATAGTAGCAGCTTTTAGGCTACTTTATGCACCCTTTCTAACATATATTATGATAAAGATCATGATGTCATACTTTGCATCAATTGCGTACAGCTTCCAACCTTTCCCCAACTCCAAAAACAGGGAAAAGAGAAAAATACAAAAAAAGTAAGTCAAAAATGAAGAACTTTACTCATCATGTTTAATTCAGACATGCACTACTTTTCTTCACCACCTTTTTTTTTCCCTTCTATTTGGGTAACTTCTTGGTTTTCACTTTGCTATCTCCACTTTTGGAGTTTGAAATAGATATATTTTTTAGTTTGAAACATCGTGCAAGAGAGATTCATAATTTTTATAATATTTATTTAATATTAAAATTATAAATTTCTCTTTTTTAATTTGAAACTTAGGCTATAATTATTAAAAAAAAAAAAAAATTTTGGGGACGACATACGGTAGCATGCAGTGGGCGAGCTGATGTAGCCAGCCAACTTTATTGCGTTATGCCAAACAAGTTTCCTCGCATCACGGATTCTTCGAGGCTAAGCTACAATAATAATACAAAACCCTTATTCTCGTACCTAATGCTACGTGTAAAGTACGTAAACGTCGTAATTATTTTAAAAAAATATAAAATTTATTATTAAAAATTTAATTTTTTTTTATGTGAATCTCGTATTTATTTATTTTTTTCAAAAAAATTATATAATTTTTGTACACTCACGACTGTAAATATTATTTCTCTTACCACATATATCATATTGTATTTTTAGAAGAATTTTTAAATATATTTATTAAATTTGTTTATATGCTCCTTACCATTTGTTTAAAATCTCAAATTGCTGGTTTCATCTTTAATCCGCTAACTCAAAAGTGATAAATGCTGATATGACAAAAGTTTTTGATGAGATAAGAACAAATCTACTCTTAAAGGATATTCATGAGTCGTGTTTGTTTAATTATTGCACTAAAAAACATTAATTAAATTTTGTGATAATTAAAAAATTAAAAATACAATCTATATAGAAAAATCTAAAATTTTACTTAATAAACATAAATGTGGTACGTGAATTTCTTTTTTATTTATATATAATTATAATGTAAATTTGATATGCCACTTTAAATGACGTTAACTCATAATATTTTGTTTTTTTTTTCAAAAAAATAAAAAAATACAAAAGGCCAAGCCGTAGAAGACGTTGGATTTGAAGTTGAGATTTCCGTGAATGCGGAAGGACAACGGAACGTAGCGGGTACAACCGCTCAGAAAAGAGCCATCCCCCACGTAACCGACGCCACCATCTCCCTATACGCACTATTTCCACTCCTACTTTCTTTGCTTTCACTGCTCTCTCTCTCTCTCTCTCTGTTTTTCAGATCACCAACTAGGCAACTATAAACATCTCTCTCTGTGCAACTCCAATTTCGATTTCAAAGTGAAGAAGCATCGCAACACGTCGGATTCGTCTCTTTCTTGGTGTGAACTTTGAACTTTGATCCCCGTTTAAAGAAACGAAATCGGTGTGTTTTCTGTATGCATTCTCTGCACAAGCACAATTTTCCTCTGTATTAAGTGTATTCGAGTGTTTAGTGGTTGTTCAGGCGGTTGTTTTTTTTTTTGGACTTTGGCCTACCATTACAGTGCGAAACGGGTCTCGAAAGTTAGGGTTTTGGGACGTATAGGTTTGGATAATTTGGAGGAGTTCTATTTTTTTTTTCTTTTTTTTAAGAGTTAGAAAGAGTTTCGACATTAACGGTGTGTTTGGACTTTACATGAGACGTCGAGAACCAGAATGGCCTTGTTCTGCGACTTATTTGCATTCACAGGGCAATAATGAGCTTGTAATAAGAAGCAGTGCGACTGCAATCTCTGTACCAGATTTATGTGTTTTAATGAAATGCGGCATTTTAATTCATTTTGGGATGTCCAAACAGGCCGCAATCAATGGGTTGTAGACCTTTAATTACATGCCGAGTATAATTAGTTGGCTGTTTAGGTTATAGACCCGTACCTACAAAAAAAAGGTTATAGACCTGTAACTAAATGATGGGTGCACCTTTTAGAAAAAGGCTGCTCCCCTTGTATGTTTTATCATATGGCGAAATCAGTATTATCAGGCTATTCCCTCTTCTTAAGCGTTTGATACTGCATTCAATCCATTTTAAAAGACTAATTGGCTTGTTTTCTGCTGATTTATAGTCATGGCTACGGAGCTTTTGGAGATCCAGCCCCAAGTATTTAAATTTACTTGTAAGTAAATTGGATAAATGTTTTTTTTTTTTTTTTTTCTGTTTGGTTTAAACATATTTCATGTCTCAAATATTGTTGATGATCATCATTTAACCATGTTAAAGGATTGATATCGTATGAGCTGTATACTAAGGTTGTATGGTTTAAGGTAGTAGCTTCCACGGCGTCCTTGTAGTTGTTACTACTGCATATAGTTTGTGTCATTTAGATTTCATACTTTTGCCAGTTAATGAGCAGAGAATAAACTGATATTATGTTTGCATAAAACTTGATTACTCCTTGAAAGTCAATAGTAATTTTTAGTTGCAAGTACGGTGAACATAGCCTCAGATTAGCATGTGGAGTTGGGTTTGTTCTGTCAAATTTCCGTGATCAATCCATATTTTTTTGTTCACACCTTGTCATGCTGTCCCTGTTACGGAAAAGAGATATCCTTCATATTTTAATTATCACAGATATCCTTCATATTTTAATTATCACCTCCACTTTCCTACCATTGCTAGCCCATTGTCAGTGTGGATTTATCTGAAAGGGTGTGATACTGACAAAGCTCTCTCTCTCTCTCTCTCCCAGTTGAGGTGAAGAAACAAAGTTCATGCTCAATTCAACTTGGGAATAACTCCAATCAGTATGTTGCTTTCAAGGTGCCATGACCAGATGCGGCTCATGCAGTATTATTTATGTTTTCAGAATATAGTCATAATTTTTTTATCAACAAAAATCAGCCCCAGTTTTTAATGTGCTATTTATAATCCTTGTGAAAAGAATCCAAGAAATGAAAGTTCGGTTCGATGGAAGTGATTGATGGATAGTTATTAAACTAACAAAATTTGTTGGCAGGTGAAAACTACTTCTCCAAAGAAGTATTGTGTGCGACCGAATACTGGTATTATTAAGCCCAAAGCAACATATGATTTCACAGGTACGCTCGTTTCCTTGTGTTCTTAGATACTGCATTCTGCGGGCTTTTGCTGCTGATATCTTTGACTGATGTTCTCAGTTAATGTATAGATAATTATGTATTATTATGTTATATGTACGAAATAGAAAATCACTTTATGCATGTTAGTGGAAAGTTAGTTTGAATAAAGAAGCAGACAATCCAACTGAAAGATACCGATCTGAAACTAGAAAAATAAAATTTAAAATAAGCTTCTGGAAAGGTTGTTATCAGTGTATGAATAACATTTTCTCGTGTCATACCTTAAATATCTGCTACCATTTACAGTAGATTTTTCACTCTTCACATCTTGGTCAATGCAGTTACTATGCAAGCTCAGCGTGTCGCTCCACCTGATATGCAATGCAAAGACAAGTTCCTGATTCAAAGTACAGTTGTCCCCTTCGGGACAACTGAGGAGGATCTTACCTCTGACATGGTAAAATTTAAGGTTTCCATTTAATTAGGTTCACTCAGTTTAATTAACTAATTTCTTCTTTTGACAGTTTTCAAAAGATAGTAGCAAATATATTGAGGAGAAGAAACTAAGGGTGATCCTGATTAGTCCACCTCCTTCTCCAGTACTTTTACCATGTAATGGAGCCTTGAAGCAAGATCCATCTAGTGAAACTCTGGTGCAAAGACTGCTCAGTGGAGTTGAAAACATTCCTCCACCTCGAAAGGTAATGCATATATGTCAGTTTAAGCTACTTATAAAAAAACAATTGTCAGTTTAAGCTATCTTGAAGAAACTTTCTCTTTTGTTTTACTCTCTCTTTTCTCTCTCTCTCTGCAATTCATCATTATCATGTTACTGGGAATCTTTTATAGAGCTGTTACTTGTGTAGTGTCCTATGGCTCATATCCATGCCAGCCTTTTTGCACCTTTTCATCTGTGTCTGTAGAAAACAATTATTTTGGAAGGATAGAGTATTTGATGTGATCCCTAGCTTATAATGGAAATAATTATAGAATTCTGCCTATACTGATGATGATTTTCACAAACCATTTCTCATGTAATTGTGCCAGGTTGCTGAGGATGCCAAGTTGATTGAAACTGCTGAGGAATTGGATGAGTTAAGAGAAGCCAAATGTGTGGACTCAAGACCTTCTGACGATGTGGAGGGGTTGAAATCAGTGAAGAATGTTGTTGAGTTGAATATTGCTGAGGATTTTGAGGATATGAAATCAAAGCTAAATACTATGGATTCAAAACTCAGAGAGGTCAGTTTCCCATGCTATACATTTAGGTGCCGTTCGGATAGTGAGTTGAGTTGAAATGAGATGATATGGTTTTAGATGAGTTGAATAAAATATTGTTAGAATATTTTTTTTAATATTATTATTGTTTTGGGATTTGAAAAAGTTGAATTGTTTATTATATTTTGTGTGGGAATTTGAGAAAATTGTAATGATGAGATGAGTTGAGATCACTTCTCAATCTAACAGGGCCTCAACTTCTTAGTAGGGAACCTCAAAGACATACTGTGCTTGTACTTGTTTTTTGGTCCATGTGTTTGGGTTAGAAACTTTTCTTTTTCTTTTTAGTGGAGGGGAGGATGCATGAAGGGTGGAAAGGTGTATCATGTGTCAATTTGAATCTTATTTTAGGTAGTAAGAAGACCCTCCGTTATATGGCCCAATACCAAATTGAGTTCCTCAATTTTTTGTATGGCAGGAAGTTCCAACTTCATTATATTATTTTTAAAATCCACTTTTCCTGAATTTTCTCATTGAAGCACCTCAAGAAGAAGGAAGTAGTTAAGATTTTTGGAACTATTTGCAGGCTGAACTTACAATCACAAAGCTGACAGAAGAGAGGAATATGACCACTGTAGAGAAGGATACACTTAAGGATGAATTGGTGAGTAATTCACATGAGTAGATTTAATCACTTTTGCTGTAAGTTATGCATCAATTTCTCTGCCGCCACTTCCTTTTTTGAGCCTATGAAAAATGGGTGAGACAAGCAGACGAGCGAATTGAAACAAATAGCAATGGTCCTAGGTTCAAGTGACAACTCTTTCATACATAGATTAAATGAATGGAAAGGTAAATAGAAGAGGAAAAAAATGGATGGTTGATTGTTGATACCATTGAAAACGCTGGTTGATATTACAGAGCATTCCCTATTTAGAGACTGCAGTCTTTAATTTGAGCTTTTGTCCATTTTTGGCCAAGGTTACTTATAAAAGTTCAATTTTTTGAAAAGCTTCTTAGTGCTATAATTATTTTTAACTATGAGGGTTTAACTTCTTGAAGTTTCATCTAAAACTTCCCTCCTTGATGATTTAAGTAAACTACAATCTCTTTAGTGCAATCTTCTTTTTCATACTAATCTGATTGATGAGCAATTGATGTTGTGATGCTCGCAAGATGCATATAATCTCGTCTTAGTAAATAAATTGCGGCACTATATTGAAAATCTGAAATGACAAATAGTTTGGCTCTATGTTATTTAACATGTGGAAGTTTATACATCCCAATCCTTTGTTTTTTATCTTGTCGATGACCGTGCTTTCTTTGCCCCTCCAGTATTCAGCACAACTCCCATAAATGAATCTCCTGCATTTTTTTTTATGTCAAAACTAATAAATAGCATTATTTTCAGGATTTGTCATGAAATTATTGAACATTCAATAGTGTATGAATAATTAAGAAACACCCACATGCTAGAAATATGAATTAAGCACTTTGGGTTATAGAACTAAGATGTGCAAGCCCCATGCACTCCATTTGAAAAAAACTGAATTTTTCTTATGGGTTCCAGATTTGCCCACTTTTTTAAAAGGGAGTGTGTGAGGCTTATATATGCTATGACTATATCTAGTATTACTGTTTATTTCACTTTTATCATCATTGTAATTAAACTTCACTTACTCCACAATCCGAGTCTTGCTGCTTTTCATGTCATTGCTAACTAACTGTAATATGTCATATCTCTTTTACCACTAATATTAAACTGAAAGATTTATTCTAGTTGCCATATTTGTCATAATTAGAAGTTTAAAGACTTATTCTAGCTGCTATCGTTGTCATAATTAAAGTTTATTCCCCTTCTTCACCCCACCCCCCCCCCCCCCCCCCCCCCCCACCCCCCGCTCGGGAGTCTAAGCGACTTCACATTGGCTTTTTGGCTCTGCAGGAAGTGTTGAGGAAGAACAATGTGAGAAGAATTCAGATGGGCTTCCCCTTATTTTATGTGTGTATGGTTGCTCTTATCAGTGTGCTAGTCGGATACCTTATTCATCCATAAGAGAGAGCACTTTTGTGGCCCTATCACCAAGCATTTTAGAACGATAGATGATCTGAGTTGTTTTTTTTTTTTTTTTTTTTTTTTTTTTTGTTTTGGTTTATTATTAGAATGGGTCTAACACCGCAAATACCCTTTTTTTTTGTACGTGATATGTGATATAGTAACTTCTATTAATTGTGCATATAGAAATAACCAATTCGTTGGTGTTTACCAAAAAGAAGCCCATGTAATGGCATAATGAGGGTTGATATGTGCCACAGTGAATGTTGGTCATCTACTTTTGTGGGATATTTCTGGAGTGTTGGTGTTAGAACTTAATGTAAGTTTATTAACCTGAATAGATCTGAATTTGCAATTTCTTCTGCAGTGCCAACTTATTATTATTATTATTATTATTAATGAATTGTTAGACAGGAAAACTTAAATGTTAAATTTCTATCGACAAGAGGAGTAATGTCTTGATGGTATCCTGTTTCTCATTCTGGACATGGCTATTGATCCACAGTCTAGCTACAACAGGGGGGATCGCCCCTCCTTCCCCTTTCTCTCTGTTGTCTGATTTAAATTGATTCACGATGTTACTTTGTAATATCTGACTAGAATTTGTCCCGAGTACGTACCTGTATCCAATGTTTGCGATCCCCCCTTCCCCTTTCTCTCTGTTGTCTGATTTAAATTGATTCACGATGTTACTTTGTAATATCTGACTAGAATTTGTCCCGAGTACGTACCTGTATCCAATGTTTGATTTGACAAACTGTACCTTCTTCCTCTTGTTCACCATGGTTTGCTCACCAACCTGTTTGCTACTTTGAGACTTCTTTCAAATTCATATTACTTCACTTTAGAAATAAATTTTTAATTGACCCAAAAACCGTTCTTTTGATGATGCGTTTTTCGAGTTCTGTTATATACAGTTATTTTTATATACTCTTTATGTAATTCATTGATATGATTGGCTGTATCAATTATTTTTTATTAAAAAAAAGTAACAGTCAAGTACATTAATAGAGTGCTCAAAGAATACGCAAAAATGACTGCATATAAAATTTTTGTTTAAATATACAAATATAATTATAAACTTCTATTGAAACTTTTTTCACAACTCGAATCCTATCATGTCAACCGTACGAAAGATGTGTTTTGCACACGACTCTTCTTCACGTACCTTGAGGAAGTGGTTCATTTTGTTTCTATATTCAGTTTAGATTTCGTTTGCAATCATATTGGCGATATCTGATTTCAACATGCCGCTTGTGAGTGAGGATTAAACTTAGGGATTCTTTTCTTCCAAAATCTAGACAAAGGGAAGGAGGTTGGGAAAATCATGATTTCCCACGTATTTCGTTTGTCTTCATGACTCCAAGTTGTTCGGAATTTTCGAACGCATTCCACTAACATGCTCCAAATTCCCCCCTTCCCCTTTCTTTGCAGCAGAATTACGTTTTGCAACCACATATATGTATATATATATACATATATATATATGGCCAATAATGAAAATCATGCTTCCAGGGGAAGAAAAAAAAAAGAGAGAACACGAAAATTCCCCATTTATGCCTCATTTGTTTTTACAGATGAGATGAGTTAATATGGAAGTTAAAAAGTTAAATAAAATATTGTTAGAAGATATTTTTTTAATATTATTTTTATTTTGAAATTTTAAAAAATTATAACGATTAGATGAAATGAGATGAGTTGATATGAACTGTAAAAACAAACAGGGCCTTAGAATACAATCAATAAATATTATCTGTAAATCAAATTAAACAATCAGTCAAAAACTTGCAGAGCTACATATTGTCAAGGCCACAATCCCTCTCTTTTTTTTTAAGCAAATCAAGGACACAAACTCATTGACAACCAATGTTGACTTGAAAATTTGAATCACCTCACGAAAATAAAATTACTAGCAGCCCAGGCTGAATAAAAACGCTGTTACCACCCACTGTAAAATCTCTTTTAGTATTAATAAATCACACAAAGCCCCCTTTAATGCCCTGCCTTTCTTTTTATTATTTTTCTTTTTTACCTGTATTTCATGCCTTGCCTACGAGTTTCAGAAATTAGTGCTTTTAGTATCTTTCAGCTGGATATCCTTCTCAATGCCATTGAACATCTTCTTGTTCAGTTGGTGAGCCGGGAACAAAGGGTACAAAACCCCTCCCACCAAAGACAGGCCGCATGAAGGCATTATCGAACTTCCGCCAATAATGGTGGACTGTGTGAGAAGGGCTCAGAAGCATCCGTAGGCTGGTTGGGCGTGGCACATGTTGGCCGCCCTTGTCAGTCTCTGAATCATGTTCATTGCCTAGAAGTGGCAAAGTGAAGGATTTAGGAGAGGATGGCTCGGATGCAATCATGCTGGTGTTCTGTTTTGATTGAGGAAGCAAGATCCTCACAAGTGGTTTAGTCATCAACCCAAACACCTGCACAGATCAATTGATAAGAAATTAGTAAAAACTGATTCTGCGTGCGTGAGAAGAAAATAAATCTATAATGCACTTCAGTTTTCCATGGATTTCCCCAGAATACAACTACACTGTCAAAGTTGGACCATAGTCAACAAAAAGTTTTTTCCTGTGCCATATCAGTGTTCACCAAGCTGTTAAAATAAGATCTATTGCTGGGAAAAACAAAAGCAAGTTTTGATTCTGATCAAAACCAAGTGTGTTTTGCTCACTCTATAAATAATTATTGTCATGAAGAGCATGAGCAATATAATGTCCGAGGAGCCCAGTCCAAACCTCAAAGTGTTTGTTTAATAGAATATGAGAGTTCTAACTTAAAAGCCTCTTGGACTTGTGAACTACCAAATGGCAGTCAGACGGTCTGGGCATGTTTTAAAGTCTGGATACGTGGGCTTGATTGCAGTTTTGCCACTGGTTTCTCTAGAGAAATGAGGTGATGTCTTACCACTGTGCTGAAAAGAACAACTGTAATAGTACTGGTGATCATAAGTGCATTCCCATGCAATTGAGTATGGCCTGACCTGGTAAACTGCATACAAAAAATAAAGAGCTCATTGTCATCTTTATCATAAACTGATTCATAATTATAGTTCCTTGTCTACAATCCAGGCATCCACGAAGTATGAAGGAAGAGCATAAAATCCTCCCCATTATTCTACCATTAAGACAAGGCAAAGACCGGGAACTACAGGAGCAGCATAAACTGAAGTTGGTGACTGTTAATGTTTTCTAGGAGAAGCTCATCACCCAGTAGATTACAACTAATGCAATGCCACTTCCCATATAAAATGGAGAATGTTGATTTTTTACCTGATTGTAAGCAAGTGCCATAGAAACAGCTCCACGCATAAGACCAGCCCACCAAATTGTAACCTGCAAAACAAAGATTCATCATCCATGGAGACATGCAATACATCAATTTCTCTAAAAGCATTGAGACTGTGTAAGAGCATGGTTGCGAAAATCTCATACTTGTTGATTGAAGTTGATTTTTTCATGAGGAGAATTCTTAGCCAGATTCGATAAGAAGGATAATGGGAAGACAAAGGCCGCTCTTCCAGCCAAAACCAGTCCCATCAGAATTGAGCTCACCCCAACTGATTTTCCAGGGCTGAGGGGAAACATAAACAAAAACAAAGCAAAGTTACCTCCACACAAAACAAAAGTTAAACACTCTTTGTGACATTCCACTTATATTCTACAACCAAGGAAGGTGTTTCATGGCACTAATTGCCTTCATACTTATTAACCTTTTACCTATCACTTATAAATCTCCACTTCTCAATATCCAAGGCATCCATGCCAACGTAAAGGAATAGAAAGATCTCAGCACCAAATGACAATGTGGCAAAAGCATGCCTGCAATGATCGACAAAGACTACTGAAACATCAGTAACAGCACATAAGGTTGGATTTTCCTAAATGAAAACAGAATGAAAAAGAATGTGCCAGCTGCTCATGATAGTATTTTTTAAAAATTAACATACTTTGTAGTCACTCTTGAACTTTCAGTCACATTATGCCATGTGTAGTGAGACATGACAATTCCACAAAAGAATACAGTGAGAATAGCACTTAAATAAAATAGCTGCAAGACAAAAAAAAAAAAAAAAGGAGTTTTGGGGTTAGACTGTCAGATTCCTTCTTACGAGAGAGAGAGAGAGAGAGAGAGAGAGAGAGAAGCAATTATAGGTTTAAGTGGTGGAAAATCTTACTTCAGCTAGCATATATGAAAGGTAAGCCATAAGTATCAGAAGAGCAACTTCACGATCTGTAGAGTGCCTGTTTGTGTTATTAGAAAACAAAAAACATATGAAAGCACGACCTAGAAATGCTAGGAATACTCCCCCATCACATTTATTATAACAGCAGACCAGGTGACACTTCCAGCTCTGATTAAAGAATAATTAGGTATTTCCAATATATGACATTACCAACCTGCCAAAATAGAGCCTTTTAATCATATATGCACTAAGCAGTCCAGTCTGCAAGAGATCAACAAAAGGTTATTAAATAATATATAATCACAAGCAAGCACATGCAACAAGAGAGAGACTTACAAAAACTCCGAGCAAGGTGCTTGTGATAAATAGATACAAAAAGTTTCCAACAAACTGCAAAGCAATGCTTGAGCTAAAGTGAGACAGGTCAAAGCTCTGGATTGCATTGAAGAGCACCACTGATGTTGCATCATTTACTACGCTTTCCCCAAAGACTAGGCTGTATAACAAAGGTGTCTCATCCTGATTAAGCACCTGCACAAAAGGAATGGATTGTTTTGAAGCATCTTTTTTATGAATTGTGATAGTACCACAGCTTCATTGCCATTTGTACCTGCAAGGTGCAAACAGAATCGGTTGCAGAAAATATCGCTCCAATTGCTGCAATCAAGGGAATGAATATGTAAACAGGAAGGAAATTGTCCCAAATATAAAACAGAATGAAGAATGATATATATACACAAAGTGTAATAATGATTGTACCAAGAAAATCTCCTATCTTGAGGGAACCGATATTCATTTTCTGGAAGAAGTGTATAGCACCTAGGTCAAGGAAAAAGGGACATGAATATACAGTATAAACCCAATTAAAATCTAGCACTTATCAACCGAAATTAGTATATACATTCTTCATCTTCTTCATCATTAGAAATACAAGTGATGACGCACGTGTAGTCTTTGCTTTTGTTAACTGAACTCCAATTTTGTGAATGGTAACAATTGCATTGTGAGTGGTCACTTGATGACCCCACAAAAGAATGTTTCCATTGGCTGTGACTTCCATAACTTCAAAACAAGTTTGATTGTCTCCATTCAATTGGTCTTTATTCTAGTGTATTAAAAAATGAGCTAGATAACTGAACATGGAACAAACGTTTCATATCATCTGCATGACTGGAATCCCATCCCAGGATATGCATACAGCAGGCATACGCTTGGATCAAGATAGATATCTCCCAACTATGAGGGTAATCACAGTCATTATGGGGCAAATTTTAATGACAGCATGCACATATGATTGAAACAATTATTTTCACTGCATGGGCAGTCCCGCCCTAGTAAGCTTTTGTGATAGAATATCCCAGTAATATGATATATCCATGAACCTAAGCTAAGACAATTAAGGATATCGTGTTCTTGAGGATACCTAATGATACGATGGCGAAGGAAATCAGAGTACCAATTGCACCAAACAGCATTATGGTCATGAAATTGCGGAAAAATTGTTTCTTCTTCACTTGGAACCTGATTAGGAAAAGGAAGAAAAAGATCAATCACAAGAATGGGTCTATGTATCCAAACAATTGAGAAGTTTTTCTATTCGGTGTTCTTCTTTCTTCAATGCTTTTCTTGCGAAGTTAACAGTGTTGCCTACATCTAGGAAGCATTACACAATTACGACCTTTATGAAACTGAGGAAAGCATAACTCCTAGTGTCACATCGAGCATAAATGCAGAGCCTAACCCTTAACTATACTGGCTGCAAAATTCTATATATTAACAAGAAACTATAAATCACACTGGTCAAACAGCAAAAACCCAGCATCAATAACAATGATGTGTTCCAATGTAAACGACCTTATAAAAAATGCAAAATATGACCAAAAATACCAAACTCACCCGGCATTGAAAATAATCGGCGGAAGAAGATAAATAAAGAAAAGATCTTCACTAAATACTAATAAATGCGAGCTTTTTCCTCCTGTGGTGAGCAGTATAACAATTCCGGTACACAAACCCTGCCATCAAAGTCCAATTTTCTTACCCACATATACATACATCCACACATTATATATAAACATATATGCGTAATGTTTACACATGAACTTACAATAGCGAGTGCAGTAATGGATTCGTTCATCCAACGGTTCTCCTCCAGCAAGTGGCCCACGACGATACAAGCGCAAATAAGGGCGACAAAAAGGTTCATCGAGACCACTGAGGAGTGATCAGAGGTCGTCACCATCCCCAATCTCGTGATGAAAGCGCCTGCGTCCACTGCCATAACAGCAGCAGCAGTAGCAATGGTAGAAGCTACTAAGTGTTCCAACTAATTATGAGAGTTTTGGAGAGGGGCAAGAAGAAGAGCGACGAAGAAAACGAAAGTATTCTCTGGTTAAAATGAATTCCAGTTCAAAAGCTTAGACTTCGGATCTCTTAGCCGGCAGTCCAGAAGCTAACTGCTTTCAAATTCCCAGCAAAGTCTACCTGATGAAACGAGATATCAGGAACTAAATAAATAAATCCTCTTCTCCTTTTCTGCGGTCTGTCACTAACCAAACAGAGTTCTTTCAGCTCGCGAAAAAGAGAGAAAGCTGGGAACTTTAGGAGCTGAGACTCGCTCAGTCGCTACCGTCTGGAGCTTTTTGTGTCAAGAACACCGAATACGCTGGCTTAGAAAAATGGAAGAAAATCGATCAATCCTCTCGGTTTTAGGAAAAATGCTGGTTTAAAAGCACATCTGGGAAGAGAAAATATCGGAACTTTAGAGAGAGAGAGAGAGAGTTGGACGAGGACGGGGTTGAAATGAGAAGCCGCGGAAGTTATTTATAGAACAATTTTGAGCTTGAAAGTGTATTGATCGTTTGACTGACGGCATAGAGTGTGATGATGGGAGATCGAACGTCTCTAATTATCTAAGATTATTAGATTTTGTGACACTATTTATTTTTATATTTTATATTTATAGTTTTTTTTATAAAATATAAGAATATTTTTCATAGGCTGTCCAGATATTTTTCATAAGATATTTTTATAAGATATGAGAGAATATTTTCTTAGAAAATATGAGATGTGAAATAGTAAATATTTTTCCTTAGAAGTGAACGGAAGGAGCGGGGCTTTTGAGAGAGTGTGGAAAGGAAATGAAGAGGTCCTCCGGTATCATTTTGTCGTCTACAGAAGTATACATTTGTGGCAACTTTTTGGCTTTAATTAAAAAATAAAATAAAATGAAGTTGGCAAACCAAAAAAAAATAGACAGATTATAAATTAAAATTGATGAAGTTATCTGTACTCATTTCGGACAAATTCAATACTACGCTCACCAACAAAGACATCATCTTAATTTTTATTCATCAGTCTTTAATTATGCTAGAGGAAAAGTATATTACATACAAAAATTGAGTAACATATTGTATACTTATTACTGATTATTTTTTCCAGTGAAACGATATCTCTTAAGATGGGACTAATATTTGTTAAAGAAAATTTCTACCGTCATAAACAAATTTTATAAAATTAAATTTATAAATTGATGCGATTTCGTATTATATATTAGATTTACTTTATAAAAAAAATTTAATTTTACAATCTGATACATCATATCAAACCACGTCAAATTATAGATTTATTTTTACGAAATCTACTTATAACTAAAATATTTATTTTTGTCAAAGTCTAAACATGAACCCATGATTTTAGTTTTGAAGTTATTCATCAAGGAAACAAACCTTATAGGTGCTAACCATGCATGGTACGCAGTTTAAAGGAAAATATATTAATGCACGAGGGGAACATCTTTCAACTGGAGTTCCATTTAAAACAGTGCAATTCAATGATCTGTCCGCGTATACTTATCACTGCCCATACAATCACAGGCACGTGGGGCACAAAGTTGGCAACGACTGTAGTTGAAGTTGCCATGTCATTGGGGGCATCCAGATGTTGCCCTGCAAGAGTTGGAGAAAAAAAACACCAACAGAAATAATGGCACACTAGTCTGTGTTTGGCCGATGATATGAATTAGTCGTAAATAATAATATTTATTTTGATAATTTTTATTAATTTTTATTATTTAATTATTATAATTTTATTAAATTTTTATATAAAATAAAATATATAATTTAATATTTTTAAATTATAAATAAAAATAATATTAAAAAAATATATTTTCATAATATTTTATTTAATTTTTAACTTATTTTTTTTAAAAAAATAAAATAAAACAGATATTAATTTAGTTTAATAATCAAACACAGCCTAAATGCATCTCCTAGTGGTTGTCAAATCTCTGCCCTCCGTTATATATAAAAGTAGCCGGTGAAAAGGACCATGCATTAATTGAAGGAAAAATTAAAGGGTTGGGGGATATGTAGATATATACATACGCGTGGGAATGAATAACTTTTGATATGGGTCGTTAGTGCTGTGCAAAGGTGACCAAGAATATTATGGCAAATTGCTGTTGCTCGTAATTATCAGCAACAGAGAATATTGCGAACTACCGTTTTTTATTTTGGGAACAAAGTTAGTGGTATGTAATTTGTCTGCATGCTATACATCATCTTAAAACGTTGATGATCAGTTTGATGGAATGAAATTTGATTTTTCAACCTTTTATGCTTGGTTATTGTAGTCTTTAAATTGCTTTGAGAGACATTCTACTACGTAAATGTTAAATCACTAGTACTATCTTTTTTTTTTTTGACAATTTAAGATAGCATAGATAAACTAAGCGGTTACAATGATACAAGATTCAATGGGATAGGAGTCTCCGACAATCTTCCCAAAACAAATAAAAAGCAACACCAAAATAAAAATAAAAATAAAGATAAAAAAAAAAAAGAGTAAGTCAAAGGCTTGACAATCCAGTCTCACGAGGGGAAGCCGCTCAAAAGTAGTTTTGACATAGTCTGATAAATAGACTATAAACTTACGACTAAACGCTGTAGTCGAGAGGAGTGCACTACATTTTCTTGATCTGGTCCAACTGTAAGAAATTATCATGACCATATCATCTTGATAGCTGGTTAGGGAAAGCAGGAACATAAGAGAATAGCAACTAGAAGATCTAATACATCGGCAAAAGGCCACCACCGACGACAGTGACCCGTGTAAGGCACGCACCACACTAAGCAAGAAAGGAGCAGGCGGGTCTGAAAGATCCGAGGCCGCTGGCCATTGTGGTGCCGCACGTGACGGCTGTAAACCCCTTCTGGTGTGGTGGTGCGTGGGGTCTACGCGCACTGTAAGCCGCACGTGAGCCATACGCGCCACTGATCTGGACAGATTTCTACCTTCGTCCGACAGATCAGAGGGTGGGGAGACCAATGGAGAGGCGCGTGGCGGTCGAAAAAGGCCGGCAAGCAACAGATTGGAGCAACTAATTACTATCATCGGAAAAAGGTTCAAAAAAATTGGAAAAAAACCTATAAACTACGACTGGGCGATCGGAGAGGGGGAGGAGACGAAGCTCCACCCCTCCTCTGGGTGGCGACGCTGTGACAGTTGGCTTGGTCGAAAAATGGGAGAGAGGAAACGGGAGAGGCTATAACTTGAGACAAAAAACCAGCAGCTTGATATCACTAGTACTATCTATTTTATAAGTTTAAACTAATGAGAATAAATAAATCTCAATATTAATTAAATAAGATAAAATGTAAAGTCAGAACTCGAATTAAAGTCTTTTGATTTGATATCATATTGAATAATCACTTGTCTTCACTTTATATTATATAAAAAAACTAAAAAAATAAAGAAACTTATAGTTATGATAGTTAAGTGAATTGAGATGATTTGTGAATAATAATGAGATTATTTGAGTTAAGATGTTTTATGGGATTGAAGTTGAAGAAAATTATTATAAAGTTAAAATATTATTAGAATATAATTTTTTAATATTATTTTGATTTTGAGATTTAAAAAAATTAAATTAATTTTTATATTTGATTTAGAATTTTAAAAAAATTATAATGATTAAATAATAATTAAATTAAAAAATTTAATATTTAAAATTAAAAAATATTTATATTTATAATATTTAAATATTAAGATGAGATAGAATAAGACGAGCCCTTAATATATTCATAAGTATTTAAATTAAAACAGCTAATAGAATGTTTAATTCATTACATTTATTTTATAAAGTTGTCCATTTTTCGTCTACCGACTCTCGTGTGGAGAGAGACGCACGTAGACGACTCCCAATAGCCGTTGAAAGACGATTTTTGTCTTCCATTTTACAAATATCTAGGTACAATGGGCCCCTTGGTCATGGCTCTGAAATAGGAAAATTTTATTTACAGTCTTTACTTGTAGATTGTATAAATAGATCTTTTATTAAATGAGATAAAATATTATTTTAGTTGAAATATTTTTATAATTTTAAAATATTTTAAAGATAAAATTCTTTAAATTTATATTATAATCTCTAAATAAAAACTGTATCGCTCTTTGAAATATCAATTTAATTGGCGCATCAAGTTAATGACATACAGGCTTACCTCATAGCCTTAAGGCTAACGTGTCATTTCATGCTTATAAAAGAAGATGGTATCAAATTTTTATTCGAATTTAAACATTTTAGCTTTATAATATTTATTATAAAATTTGCTTTACCCGTTTACTTTACTCCATATAAGACTGAGCTTTGCTGTTTTAATAGGATTGAAATATATGAATTTATATATATTTTCATTCACATAAATTTAAAAAATAAAATAAAGGTCATCGATTCCAACCACATATTTAGGCCGGTTTGTAACTTAGATTTTTCAGTTTAGTTTAATTTTAAGATGATTCTAGTATTTAAACACTCAACTCTCAAATTATTAAATTCATCTCAACTCAAAACTTCTTTACACGTGAGATTTATAACATTTTTCAACTTAACACATCTTTATAAATGAGATCCATAATCTTTTTCAACTTCTTATAAATATATCTAAACTAATCTTAACATTCAAATACATTTAAACTCATCTTAAGTAGATTCCACCAAACTCACTCTACTATTTCAACTCATTACTATTTATAAAGAACTTAACTCATCTGAATTCAGTTCAACATCCAAATGAGACCTTAATTACACGGCTCGGAGTATAAAGAGTATGCATACATTTATTCATAAAGTCCCAATTAACTTTACTACAAAGTACTCAAACAAATCAACTTGACCATATATACGTAAAAGACAGCAATGGTAGAATTTTGAGGCGTCTATCTTAATATTGTACGTGGAAATAAGGGGACCCTTTTCTCATAACCACCCCAACCCATTGCTGAAAGCAAGCAATGAATTGGTTTCCATCACTCTGGATGGATGGTTGTTGGTGGAATTATAAGGGCCCGTTCTTACTCTCTTTTTATTAACAAAAAGTACTCTTTGCTTATGTGAAATATATGTTTAACGTGTAGAAATGGTACGGACTGTTGGTGGCTTTGCAGTACAAGGAAGGAGCACTCCTGGTGCTATGTTTTTTGGCCCAGCAAACCCATGATTACTCACCTGCTTAATCCCGACAACTTTTCTTTCTAATTTTATGCATATTTACAGGATCGTATGATGATGAATCCAAGGGTCCATATGATCAGAAAATCTCATGCCACGTGGCTAACTGGGTCGGTGGGGTCCTCCAAATTTTTTTTTTTTACCACTGTTCCGATCTTTATGAGTAGAACAAGTCCGGTCCCACCCACAGGACAGTAGTTGTAATAGTAACATGCTGGGTGCCTGCCTAGGTTAAACTGTGCTGACCCCTTTCTCAATTGATTTTGTTTTTTGAGCCCCTCGCGTGGATCTTTCCGCGATGATAGTGTCGATTACGGATTCAGCTTTGGTATCTTTCGTGTCTGGTTGCGTTGTCGCGAGCAGAAGGTTGCACAGAGGTTCTGTTTTAGCCTTTTCAAAGTTAAATGACCAATGTCTGATAATTGATATCACAAATAATCCGACCAAAAATCTACGAGGAATACGTGCAAAACAAAAAGATATCAATTATCTTGTTAGTTCAAAAACACAAACGGTATCTTATAAAAAATAATTATTAAGAGTAATATTAGATACAGTCTTATAATGTTCATGTTATACACAATGCACACCTTATTTAAAAAAAGAAAAGTAAGATTTACTATTAGAAGATACTTTTTTTATATAAGTCTTAAATTTGTCTATTTTTTTGTTTTATAAATCTCTAAGATGACAAATATCATTTCTATATTATTAAAATGTTTTTTTTTTGTTCGTTTCAAATGGACTCGGAATCTTTAAAATTGGCATGTTGGGTCAGAACCTAGAAGAGCCTAAATAAAGTCATTACGGGGGTCTGGGCCTATTTGAAACTTAAAAGGGAACATGGCGTCCCAGCAATTCCTGTGAGGAAGCACAGTGTCATGGTCCAAACCGATGTGCGCATAATAAATTATTAAATTGCAATGGCCGACGGTTAAAGACAATATGTAATTTATGTTAAATTTTCTTCAATTATATCTATTCATGTTGATATATATTCTAAAATGTTTGATATGCATGTTGCCTAAATGGACACTTACTTATTTAAACGCGGACTGAAAATGATGAAATTTAGGGCTCGTTTATTTTCAGAGATGAGATAAGATGAGATGAGATTAAAGTTAAAAAGTTGAATAAAATATTGTTAGAATATATTTTTTAATATTATTTTTATTTTGAGATTTAAAAAAGTTGAATTGTTTATTTTATTTTGTGTGAGGATTTGAGAAAATTGTAATGATGAAGTGAGATGAGATGAGATGAGATGTTTCCTGAAAACAAATAAGGCCTTAGAATAAAAAACAACATTTTTCTATATTTAATACATGATTTTTAACTTTCAATTTTTTTTTTTTTTTGGCTTGGCGAGGATCAAATTATCAATCATGGCAAGCAAAAAGGATAATATCAATATCAATGTTCATCTTAAACTTTGTTTCTTCCCAATCATAGCAAGTAATATGAGCCAAGTGAGGTGATTTATTAATAAAATTTGCAAGGTACTGTTGTTTCCTAACAAAAGAAAGCTTTTTATCTATATATTTGATGAGCCAACCATGGCTTGAAATTAGAGAGCATAAACTATAAGTCTGATCCCTCAATTAGGCTTGCTGTGCAGGTTCTCCCGTATTCGGCATGCCCGACCCATCTTATTTTTCTCTCTCCACACTCTTATTTCTTTTAGCCACCTCTCTCTCTCTCTCTCTCTCTCTAACCCGATGAAACCTTCTCTTCTTATTCCCTTAACACTTGTTTTATCACACTTTTTTTGTGATTGATATAATATATAATGCAACGTAGTACATCAAAGTGTAACTTGTTTTATAAACAACTTTTTGAAGTTGTTTATAAATATTGTACGTATTCATCAATGAAAGCAAGCAGATTCTATCTATAGAGTTGCAGAATATTTGGAGGTCTTTGGCTTCTCAAATTGCCAAAATTCTTTGTTTTATATTTATTGTTACTACGCCCATAATAAGTGGTTTCAGAGCCACATTCCTACGACATGGCTGAAGGGACTCGCAACGCACAACTCTCAAGAGTTGTGGCTAATCTTAAAGGGGAGACTAACCATATGAAGGATGAACAAGTTTGCCAACGATAATTGATGGAAAAAGTATTGCAACAGCTCAACAATCTCGCAACTAGTTATGATCAATTAGTTCTTACAGTGGGAAATGCTACTCCAGAGAAGGTTTTTCTAGGGGTGGAGGTAGTAATGTGAAGCTCAATGGAAAATCTCTATTTGAAAGACATGGAGGAAGTCACGCTCGTACCTTGAAATTGGATTTTCCTAGATTTGATGGAGCTGAGCCCATCGAGTGGATCCTAAAGGCCTAACAGTTTTTTGCCTATTGTAATACCCCTAATGATCACCGGCTCCAAATTGCACTATTCCATATGGAAAGAAAATCACTTTCTTGGTATTGCTGGCTCATGGATTCTAGTCTAGTCCACACTTGGGAGAAGTTTGTTTCAGCCCTCAAAATTCGCTTTAGGCCCTCAACTTATGAAGATCCAAAAGGAGCTTAGAAAAGCTCATTCAAGTGTCCACTGTTGAAGAATATCAAACCCTCTTATCTAATCGAATCAGTGGACTCATTGAAGAGTTTCGCATCAGCACTTTTCTTAGTGGCTTACATGATGATTTGAGAGTTGTCATCACCATGTTCAAGCCTACAACTCTTTTGGCAGCCTTTGGGTTAGCTTGTGTGCAAGAAGTCCTACAGAGAACTCCACACCGCTCCTTACCTAGCCCACCACCACAACCCAACCTGCCCAGCCTTCTTGCCCCAACTTTCTTATTAAGACTACCTACCCCTCCACCACGCCCAGAACCAAGAAATCAACCAAACCTCACCACCAACAACCAAAACAAAGGCTCCACCTTACTTCTCAAACGAATTTCCCTAGCTCAGATGCAGGAGAGAAGAGATAAAGGCCTTTGCTAATACTGTGATGAAAAGTTTCAACCCGGATATCAATGTAATAGGCCAAGAATTTATTTGCTAGAAGGAATTAAGGGGGACGCATCTCAAGAGGACATGGATGGCAATGCTACTTGGGAAGATTTTGGATGAGCTTTGGCAGAAATCTCCCAGACCTTGAGGGCAAGGTCTTTTGAAGGGGATGAGTGTGTTATGTGCTTCGTTCATGGGCTAGTCTCCGAAGTTCTAGGGTGTCAGTTAGTGGTGTGAGTTTCTTAGTGGAGCTAGTGGTATGGGTCTTGGCCATTGTGCTAGGATTTAGTTGTAAGTTATTTTATTTATTTTTAGTAGTGGCTTGTGTCTGATTATTCTAGAACAAGACTTAGTCATGGCCATGTTAGATGTGTGGATTTTGTGGTGAGTGGGTCAGTAATTTGCTTTAGTCCAGTAGCAATTATTTGAAGTTATTTATAAATATTGCAAGTATTCATCAATGAAAAAGTAGAAGACGACAGTCATGAGGAACATATCTTTGATCGACAGAGGAAGAGTGATAGGAGCTAGGGTTTTAGCACGAGAGAGAAAGAGAGGGAGAAGAAGACGACGAAGCCACAAGTGAGAAACTCGAAAAGAAGAGGAGAGAGAGAGAGAAGGTTGAGAAATGTAAATGCGTATGAAATACCTTGAGAGCCTTTAAGAACTCTGAAGTAACACTCTGTGCAATAGTTCCAAGACAGGCAATAGAGCTTTGAAGTTTGATGGGTAGAAGTGAGAAGAGGCTGCTACGTGCGAGACTTGAGAGAGAGAGAGAGGGGCTGCGGCCAGAAGATGAAGTCCAAAAGGGTTTTGAGAAGGGTTTCAACCTTTTTGATCCTGCAATTTTTTTTTTTAAAACTCAGGTTTCGGGTTTTAAACCTGGTATCCAGCCCAACTATATCTGGGCATCGGTTTGGATTAAATCCGGGCTAGAACCCGTAACCAGAACTCGGATAACTGGGTTCCGGACCAGGCTGAAAAAAAATATGACCCGGATGAACAGTCTTAAACACTAGGAGTGATTCCTTTTATTTTTTATTTTTAGAACTAAATGTGACCAACACTTCAAGGGCGTCAAATTGCAAGCAACCTTTAGTCATGCTAGGAGATTTTATCTATATTTTCTTTTCTGTCATTAAATATTATGGTGGATTTGGACAGAAATTTGGATTCATCTTTCTAGTTTCCATGGTTTTGTTTGGTGGGTCGTTTGTAGTGTGTGAAGATCATCAATGTGAAATCTTTAAGATATATTGCACAAAGAAGGTTTTTGGTATGATGTTAGTTACATTTATAAGTGAAGGTTTAAACAAAAAATCATTGGATCCTGAAATGGAAACAATTATCATAACCATAAAGTCGTGATATCCAAAAGAATAGGAAGACCCAATGCAGACATGATGGGCTGCAGCTTAGAGCAATCTCCTCCCCCTGTAAGAATAGGAAGGATGGTTGGGTTTAAGACCTACAAGGACGTCAGGGAAATGAGTGGGGTAGATTGTAATATCTCTCACAAGTCCCACATTGAGTGGGGGAAGTTTGATAGTGATCAATGAGCATGACAGAGGTGCATCGAGTGAAAAGTGTTACATTGCTTCCGCACTCGGTGGAATTGAACCAATTTGACACTAGCCCAATATCATTTATAACAACTCAAGGAAAGCCCAAAATACACAGGCCGGCATCAATGCACATTTATCATTCTCATTGACCTCTATCATATTTCCCCATCCAATGTGAGATTACTTAGTGGGAACTTAGAGAAAGCTTTCATAGTATAAAAATTTTATGTGTAGTTACTTTTACGGACTCTTTATATACTTTGTTGATGTGATTGACTGCATTATTTTTTTAAAATATAATAAAAACAATGCAGTCAATCACATCAAAAGAGTATGTAAAAGTGACTGTATGTAACAGGATTCTATGGTGTAATATTCCATGCAAATATTTCATTTATATATATATATATATATATATATATATGTATGATACTATGCGGCGTGGCTAGTTGAACCTCTTCATGCAATTTGGCCACGAGGAGTTTTTGATTAAGTGCATGCGATATATTTATTTTGTCAAGTAAACTTCTTGAACATGCTGCTACAGATTTCATGATTTGAGCATGGAGAGCAACTGAATTGAAACCATTACTATTCCCTGAAAAGCAGAGACATATATACACCTTGTCTTCTATACGAAGTCTGATCAAATTCTTGCACAAAGTTCAGGAGTATGCCTGGATAAAATTGGAGGTTTTCTTTCACCCATTAACTTCTCAAATCAGCTCCCTGTTGATAATGTTCTGAAGCCTGAGGCTGCTCATGTTGGATTGATAAGAATCAAATGTCTTTCTAAGCCTTTGTCTTTTGGAGGCGATTCAGGTCGTCCAAGGCTTACTACGGTTGCATTCATGAAATTCTTTCTTGATTACCTGCTAATTCTGAGTATTAGCTAAGCCGACAAATTAGACTGTTGGGGGGAAGTTTGGATCCCAATCCTAACTATAAGCTAAGCCCAAAAGCTAATAGAGTTAGGGCCCCTTGTATTTGGGAATGAGTTCACTTCATTTTGGCCGTAACTGTTCTAACCGTTACGTCCCTTCTACAACTTCACCACTGACAATATTTCACAAAGCTATGCAATGGCATCTATATGGTCCATTTTGCACTTGTTTTCTCTTTCTATATGATTTATGGTGTAAACGACCATGAAGCTAGGAAATAAATTGTATGTGTCGTGTCATGTCTTTGGTTTTGTAGGAAAACCACTGGGGACCATTCAGCAGCCAGATGGAAGTGTTCCTGTTTTATAGGAATCCTGGCGGGGGTTTTGCTAGGCGAAGGTGTGATTATAGCAATACACGAGGATAGGAATTAGAATCCCATTTTGAAATCGATAAAGCAAATCATTCAAATTGCATTAGAAAAAATTTTCTCAACGCTCCTATTCACTATTCCACATCCCACATCCCACAATCTTAAAAAAAAAAAAAAAAAAAATATAGGTGCAACGTGTGAAAGTGAATAGTAGCTGATACAAATAATTCATAATTACATTATAACCTCGTACCAATGTTTATAATCAATGAGGAATTTTATATTTTTATTTATCACCTCATTTGGATTGGAGTAGTAAGAGGGTTTCTACTCCTTTGGTGTTTGCAAGTTCAATTGCTAATAGCACATGTATCGCATGTTTTGATCATGTAGGCCTTTTTTGTTTCTAGATACAAAAAAGGGGAGGCACTAATATTTGGGAAAAAATCAGCCTTTTATAGTGCAACACCGAGCACATTGCCTTCCATATGAGTTAGATTTTTGCTTTCTCTGTTATAACTATTTTATATGGTGTTGGATCTAATGGGGTCTCATAATTGACGAGACCTCATAAAGGAAGAGCATGTCCTTGTCCGGATTTCAAGATCCTTCCAACTTCCCAACCACAGTTGACAAATCTGTACTTCCGGAAATGAGGCACCGGACGTGAGCTTCAAAATAAAATATTTTCCCCGTTTGGGTAAGTTGTGCGGGTAAACCATTCAAAGCTGCAGATTAATGATGATCGAAAATTGGTTCGGTGAGGGGAGTAATCCTCAGGGCCGGCCCCGGGTCCAAGGATAAGAACTGGGTTGGGCCGAGTAGGCCCAAGAAGAGAAGCAATTGGGCATAATACACTGACAATAGGACGAGAGGTAGGGCAGGATAGTCTAACACCACTACTGGCCGACAGTCAGGACATCTCCTGTCCTTGACCCTGTTGTTCAGACAGCGTAAAAGGATGGACGTGCCTGACCAGAATTACGCTGCATTTAATGAAACAGGGACGGACACCCCATAATAAGAGCCACACTGCATTTAATACATCTTGGGGGTCGACACGCCACAGCATGCCCCCTGGGGTGCCAGCGACAGCCGTAATTAGGCCTGGCAGGTTGCAAGGCAGCAAAGAGTTGGTAGGGAGACCTGATCCCAGTACGGAGCCACACACCCGCTTACCCCCACCTTGGGATTCACCTCGATCAGGTATAAATACCATTTTCCTCAACCAAGGGAGGGGTTCCCACTTTTGAATACGAAAACCTTCATCTTACTTGATTGATTATTTCTCTTTTTCTCTCATTCACTGAAACTAACTTAAGCATCAGAGGTACCACGGCCTCCCAACTCTCCATTCTCTATCTCGATAGGAACCAGGTTCGAGTTCAACTGCGTGGAGTTGCCCAGGCCTCGAAACACAACATCAACAGGTTCTCTTCATCCCTGTGAAGGTCCTTTGTTTTTTTCATGTGAAAAAGTTCACTTGAAAGATCTTTACGTTTGTATAATGTCATTGATGATGGCAGCGTTTGAAGGATAATTGAGTTGAAGGCTATGAAAATACGTCCTTTTTTGTATGTGGCTTTTCTAAGGGTTTGGTGGTGGTGCGGGACTTGGTGCTCCAATTCAATGAGATATCAAGTTGGAATCTTGATGAGGCGGGACCTGGTTGGTTGCCACTTCGCATTTATGCAAAATGAAGTGGAATAAGACTATGCGTGACAGCAACAGACTAAAGGAGGGGCAGCTTCTTGTCTTTGTGCTAGGGGGGGTCTGTGAATTTCTCGACTCTCAAAATTAAAGCAGGATACAAGATGACTAGCACATATTTCCGACTTGATTGATTTATTTTATCTTGCATTAAAAAGTTTACATCTAGGTCCCCAGAATGACAAGGCGACAGGGAAAGGTTCATGGCTGGCAGGCAGGCAGGCAGGGTTAGGGCACAAAGAGCAAGCTAATCGGCTGCCTGACATCTCACTCAAAAATGTTCTGCTGTTGATATTATTCTATCTGATTTACATTCTGCATAGCCTCTACTTCACATCAACCTGTGTTCTGACACTGATGACTTGTCTTTTTTTATAAGAGTGGGACTACACCCACCGCTCCCGTTAGGCCAATTCAAAAATTGTTTTTTTAAATTTTTTTATTACATTATTTTTTAATACTTTTAAATTATTTTTTTTAAAAAATTTATAATATTATTAAATAATATTTTCTTAACCCTTAAGTTAAAAAAAAATTTAAAATAAATAAAAAAAGGGAGCCGGAGCTTTAGTAGAATCCCTAACTTTTTTCTTTTTATAAAGAGAAAGTCTACTATGCCGCTCCACTATGACTGTTCAATTTGACCGCTGGTCAAAATAATTTTTTTTACTTAATGATTAAGGAAATGATTTTAAATGTATTGGTGTATTTTTTTTTATTTTTTAAATATATTTAAATATATTAAAAAAAAATACAAAACCACTGAGCGACATGCCCAGCTCACAGCCGCCCCACTCTTTTATAAAACCTTAAATACCCTCCTACTATTATGGATGCACAATAACCATCCACCAATAAATTGTAAGGCTATTATGTCCTTCCACGTAATTAGGGAATACTATTTGATCCCTATTTATTTCACTTGAAATGGACGCATTTTAGTATAAAACATAATTGCTTTGGTCATTGCACTTATTAATCTAATCCTTCTTAGAGATAAACTGGTCAAAATAACAGACGTTTTTGTACTAAATGAATAGTGTCTATTTAAAGTGAAATTGAGATATTTAGAGGGTGAGTGAATCAAATGAAAATTTTTTATTCTTTGATTACCTCATAAACCAGATGTGATGGATTTAAAAAATAAAAATAAATTGAAAAACAGATTGAAGAATGAGATGATATGAAAAATATGTTAATAGTAGTGAAATTATTTGAATAATATGTTTTATTGAATTTTGAGAAAGGAGAGAGAAAAAATTCAATAAAAATATTATAAAATTAAATATAATTTTTTTATATTATTTTTGTGTTAAAATTTGAAAAGGTTGAATTGCTTTTTGCATTTTGTTTAGAAGTTTGGAAAAGTTGTAATGATTAGGTAAATGATTAAAATGAAAAAGTTAAAAATTTGAAATTGAAAAGTGTTTGTATTTGAGTGATGTTTTGAAATAAAATTATGATAAATTTTGAGTTAAGATGAGATGAGATGATTTGAATTCTCAAACGATGCCTTAATGTCAAGTTTTAGTGTTAGTAATGGTTTGACTTTTTAATCGATGGGGGCAAATTGATATCAAAACTTGAAAATAAAGTTCCACTTAAAATATAACCGACCGATCCAAGGAAACAAGATTCTCTCCATTTATAGTGAAATAAGGAAAGAGAGAATCCCATTCCTCGACAGAAAACAAAATATAAAGGTCACTTACTATACACAAAAAAAGTTGTCTTCCTTTAGCTAAGCCAAATAACTCATAGGAGTTGGTTTTTCTGTTTCACCATTGGTTTTAGAAAAAAATTGCATTGAGCATTGCTACGTTCACTGAAAATGGGTCTCGAATAAGGATCCCAAACAGTGTATTTTACTTTTTTACTTTTATTTTTTTTTATTTTTATGTATTTTTTTAATCATCATAAACATTTTTTAAAAAAATAAAAAATTTACAATATCATTAAAAAATACTTCCTCAATTACTAAGTTAAAATAAAAATAAAAATCATTCGGGAAACAAATTCGGAACCCATTCTCGGGACCCAAAGTATTTCTCAATTGCATTTCCACCTTCCATTAAAAGGGATATAAAATAAATGAATTTGAGGTTCAAGTTTCACAGAATATTTTGATGAAGAGGGTTTTTAGTGTATTCTTTGTCCATTTTTTTTAATCTTGTCACACCCCTATTAGATGCTTCAATTGAGAGTGGATACTTAAAACAATATCTCTCTTGTTATATAATAACACCCATAATGGTATCTATCTTTCTCCAATTTGCTCGCCTTTGAGCAATTGAGTAGTGGGGGTGGGGGGACAAGAGAAGTTTCTTTCTTGCTTATTATCATATTGTTCTGGTGATTATTAATAAGGCTGGTATCTATCTTTTCCTTTGTTAGGAGTGTCATTTAAACCTTTGAAAAAGAAAGTCACTTTCCTTATAATTGGTATCCACTTGCATTTTTCAGAGCAAAATGACAAAAGGGGTGGAGATGAATGGTGTGGTATTGTTATCTTTCCTTTACCCGGAAGAATCATAGAGACAGATCCTCTGTTCTTCAAGTTGGGCTTCTATGCTTGTTTTTCATCATTTCTAATTGTGCTGTGGGGAACATTGAAATCTCTCTCTCTCTCTCTCTCTCTCATATGTGAAGAAGTATAACTTAAAGACATGACAGTCCTAACATGAGCCCCCGCGATCATGAGAAAGAATCCATAATTTAAGCATGTTGTTTATGGAATGAAGATCTTCTGGTCAAACACCTTCTAGAAGTTGAATATATATAAATACTAGAAGGGCTTTAATACCACCATAAGGGCTCGCGGGGTGCCACCCTAGGCCTGGGTCTTGGAGGCCCAACAAACCACTTAAGGCCTAAACACCCTCTCTGACCCAATAGGGCTCAGGTCGAATCATTAAAGGGAATGCTCACTCGATTTATCTTGGGACCGTTAAGATGTTCATTCATTCAAAACAAGTGGATAGCCTAAAGGAACTGGAATTCAAATTCCAAATAGTGGGCAAGGTCATTAATCCGGATGATCCTAAGAAGACAAATCCTCTATTTAAAGGGACCAGGTACGCTAATGAAACTCTGGAATATTTTGGCTCTTAAACTACTCATATCATTACTGACTTAGGCATTAGAGGGTCCCCTTTCAACCCCCAAGCCCCCTTATTCTTTGGTTGCTGGAGGTTGGGAGTGCATACCAGTAAAACACATCCTCAACAATTGGCGTCGTCTATGGGATATTCAGTTTTCTTGCAATTAGCATGCTTTTCACATGCCCACTACCACTCGATCTCAGGCAACTAGATATCAAGAGGAGACATTGCGAAACATGGAGGGAAGGCTTCCAAAAATGAAAGAAATAATGAGGAGGCTCACTACCAAGGTCAAATCGTTACAAAAGGAAAATGAGGTTCTCAAGGTAAAGAATGGGCCATTAGGAGAAGACACGACGCCCAATCAGGCTGACAGGATGGAGATGGAGGCTCACAGTGCGAGCATGGGTAAAACCCCTCAGGAGAACGATGAAATGAAGAAGATGCACCATGATCTGCGCAGCCTGATGGATAAATACGATGAAATAGCCAAGAAGATCGGAATCTCGTCTTCAGTTGATTAGCTGCTGACCAACACCAACTTACCATACACCTCGGAGATTATGGCGGTATCACTCCTACCAAAATTCAAGGTTCCGTCGATAGACATGTATGACGGTTCCAAGGACTCGGTGGAACAATTGGAGACTTTTAAGGCCCACATGACTCTCTATGGATTCCTAAGAGAGATCGCATGTAGAGCTTTTCCTTTGACTTTAAAGGGAGCAGCCTGAGGATGGTTCAGAGGACTGCAACAAGGCTCCATTGAGAATTTTGAAGAACTAGGCAGGCAATTCATCACTCAGTTTATGGCCAGCCGACGATAGAGACGGCCAATAGTGTACCTATTGAAGGTGCAGCAGAGGGAGGACAAGAGTTTGAAAGCATATTCGGTACGATTCAATAAGGAAAGAATGACTGTTGACAAGCAAGACGAGAAAATCATGTTGACAATGCTATTTGGGGGGATTTAGTCAAGGAGTCCTTTCATGATCGAGTTGGCAAGAAAAACTCCATCCACTCTGCGGGAGTTTATGGATCGGGCATATGGATTTGTAAATGCCGAAGATACGTTAATCGCCCTCATAATCAGGCCAGGATGAAAGGAAGAGAAGTACGTTGAAGGAAGGCCCTAGGAAGACTTGAGAAAGCAGTCTAAGGCCAAGAGAGAATCAGTATGAGAGGAAACGAGAAACACTCACGGGACAATATAACAATAGCCATGTTCACTATTCTAGTGTGCAAGACCAGGACAAAACGATGGGAACTAGGCATGATGGAGACCGCGAGTGATGAATGCAAAGGTACTGTATGTACCACAAAGCGAATGGTCACCGGACTAAGGATTGTCATACACTCAAATAAAAAATTGAAGAAATGAAGGGTAGCGGAAAACTAGAACGCATTGTTGCCGAAAACACTTCTCCACCACGACATTCAAATGACAGGAGACATGAGCGTAAGCTTAGGTGAAGCGAGAGCCCGATGAGGGGAGAATCACCTAAGAGGGCGAGGAGATCACAGGAACCGAGAAAATCACCGACCCAGGCAAGATACAGATCGGCGTAATCCGCATTTGGGAGAAATCCCTACCATAGCTGGGAGTTATTCAGGAGGTGACCCAACCTCGTCGGGAAGAAATGCCTATATGAAGAAATTTACAGCGTGGAGAGGCCTGTCAAACAGGTGCTGGTGTAGACCTTGCCCCCAATTTCTTTTGGCGATGAAGACTTCCGAGGGGTGGTATACCCACATGATGACGCATTGATGGTAATGATGCTGGTGGAAAATTACACGACAAGGAGGATATTGATAGATAATGGAAGTACGACGGATATCCTATTCTGATATGCTTTTACGAAGATGAGATTAAGTTTGAGTCAACTTCGCCCAGCACCAACCACATTGAAGGGATTCACGGGAGATGTAGTCCAACCCATGAGGTCCATTACATTACTTGTGTCGGTGGGAAATGACCCTTACCACACCACCATGTTGATTGAGTTCTTAGTAGTAAGAACGTAGTCAGCGTATAATGACATTATAGCCCGACCAACATTGTACGCCTTGAGAGCTATCACATCCACTTACCATCTGAAAATAAAGTTTCCCACGAAAGCGGGAATTGACAAAGTACGTGGTGAACAAGTACTTGCTCGAGAGTGTTATGTGTAGGAACTGAAAAAATGAGAGTAGGATGTAAAAATGGTAGAGCTGCGGGAACACGACGATGGCACCTACCCGCTGCCTCCACCTGAAGTTTTCATGACGGAGGCAGAAACAAGGAGAAGTTGATGAGCCATTGGACCTCGTGCCCTTTGATACGACTCAGCAGGATAACCACGTCACGATCGGAACTACAATGGTGAGGGAGGAAAGGACCCGGCTAATACAGCTCATCTTGGAGCACAAAGACATCTTCGCATGGAATCATCAAGATATGTCAGGAATAGCAAAGAGGTAATAGAGCACTGACTGAACGTTAACCTGGACACAAGGCCTGTTAAAGAAAGGAAGAGGAATTTCAGCACCGAGAAGTACAAAGCGATAGCAGATGAAGTGGATCGATTGTTCGCAGCATGATTTATCAAGGAGACTCAATACCCATAATGGTTGTCAAATGTCGTCTTGGTGAAGAAGTCCAATGGAAAGTAGCAGATGTGTGTAGACTTCACGGACCTCAACAAAGCATACCCAAAAGATGGCTTCCCCCTCCCCAGGATAGATCTAATAGTCGATGCCACGACAAGTCACAAGATGTTGAGTTTTATGGATGCCTATTTTGGCTACAACCAAATCAAAATGGGTCGTGCTGATTAGGATAAGACAACCTTCATAACCGACCGGGGCTTGTACTATTACACGGTCATGCTTCTCGGATTGAAGAATGCAGGAGTTACCTACCAAAGGCTGGTCAACAAAATGTTCAAGAATCAAATAGGCTAGAACATGGAGGTGTATGTGGACGACCTTCTTGTGAAGGGCATGGAGTTTGGGCAACATTTGGAAGACTTGAAGGAAGCTTTCGGTGTGATGTGATAGTACAAAATGAGGCTTAACCCAACTAAGTGTGTGTTTAGGGTTTAGTCGGGCAAGTTCTTGGATTTCATGGTGTCTGAGAGAGGCATCGAAACAAATCTTGAGAAACTTAACGCGATCATTGAAATGAAACCGCCCACGACTCTTAATGAGATCTAAAAACTGGGATGGAGAATAGCAGCCTTCAGCAGATTCGTATCCCGCTCAACAGACAAATGCATCCTTTTTTTCCAAGTATTAAAAACGACTCAAGAATGGGATGTGCGATGTGAGGAGGCATTTGTGCAGCTGAAAGAATGCCTAACCCACCTACCACTGCTTAGTCAAACCAAGCAGGGGGAACCTTTGTCACTATATTTGGCTGCCACCCCAGATGCGGTTTTCACTGCTCTAGTTAGAGATGAGGGTAAGGAGCAAAGGCCGGTATATTATATTAGCAAAACTTTGAGAGGGTCCGAGAAGAGATACCCAAAGATAGAGTTGATCGCCTTCGCTCTGGTGACGTCGGCACAACGATTACACCCTTTATTTCCAAGCTCATCCTATAAGGTTCGTCACTTCCACACCCTTGCAGAAGGTGCTTCAAAGGCCTGACACTTCGGGATGACTGGTGAAGTGGTGCATTGAGTTGAGCGAGTACAACATCAGTTATGTTCCCAGAACCGCTGTCAAAGGACAAATCTTGGCCGATTTTGTTGCAGAACTAACGAACTTCCCCGTTGAGACACTGAAGACGCCCGAGGAAGAACCGTGGCTAGTGCATGTCGATGGTTCATCCTGTCGGGCCGGAGGAGGCATGGGCATCCACATGATAGCAGACAATGGCACAAAGTCATTTCACACTGTCTGATTAAATTTCAAGATGACAAACAATGAAGCGAAGTACGAGGCAGTATTCATGGGATTGGCCATAGCTGAAATATCAGATGGAAGGTCGATAATAATGAAGGTAGACTCCTTGGTGGTGGTTGGCCAAATCAAAGGAGAATATTCGACAAAAGGACTTAAGATAATAAGGTACCTCCATCATGTCCAAGAGAAATCTTGTCCGTTCCAGTTTTTTCGGATTGAACGAATTCCCAATGGGGATAATTGGAAGGCGGATCGATTGACATGAGGGGTATCGGCAGGGCAGGAGCAGATGTTGCCATGGGAAGTAACCCTCAGGATAGTAGACACAGTGGCAGTAGGGGATGAAGTTTTTAGGATCAATGGAAGCTTGCCAGGATGGGCAGATGACATTACCAGGTACTTGAAGGATAGGGAGCTACCCGCTTCCTGGGAGGAGGCGAGGAAAGTTAGAAATAGGGCAGTTTGGTTCACCTTGATAGATAGAACATTATACAAATGAGAGTTTTCGGCTAAGATGCATATCAAATGAGGAGGTTGAATACGTGATGAAGGAGATACACGAAAGCGTTTGTGGGAACCATTTTGAAGGAAGATCATTGGCGGTGTAAGTCATGAGAGCAGGTTACTATTGGCCTAACGCCTTGCGAGACTCAAAGGAGTTCATGAAAAAATGTGTTGAGTGCCAGCTGTACACACTAGTCCCGAGCATGCCCCCTGAAGAACTGAAGTCGATAACGATCCCATGGCCATTTGCCCAATGGGGGATAAATTTGGTTGGCTCCATGCCCCCAGGCAAAAGGGGAACCAAATTCATCATCGTCGCCATCGATTATTTCACAAAGTGGGCAGAAGTCGAGGCAATGACAACGGTAACTGCTCAGAGTGTGACAGAATTTATATGGAAGACAATTGTGTGCAGATTCAGAATACCGCAAAACATCATCTCCGATAATGGCAAGCAGTTTGATTCAAAGCATTATCGCAGGTGGTGTTTGGAGCTTGGGGTCAAAGTCAAATACTCATATCTCGACACCCACAGGCGAACAGACAAGTTGAAGCAACCAACAAGACCATTGTATGGGTAGGCGAAAAGAAGGGGTGTGGACGGATGAACTCCCCGAGATCTTATGGGCATACTGGACAACGCCTAAAACGTCAACAGGAGAAGCTCCTTTCGCCCTCGCCTATAGAGCTGAGGCCATGATACCAATAGAAGTGGGAATGCCAAGCCATAGGAAGCTTCACTTCGATGCTGATGAAAGTGGAATAAAATTAGAAGAGCACCAGGACTTGCTAGAAGAAAGGAGAAGGAGTGCTGAGATAAGGGCCACCCATAAGAGGAAGATAAAGTAGTATTTCAACAAGAGAGTAAGACAAAGGTTCTTCAAGGTTGGCGACTTGGTGTTAAAAGAGATCAGGGTGACCACTGCAGAAGAAGGAAAGTTGGGCCCAAGATGGGAGGGGTCATACGTGGTCATAGGTACCAGTCTCCAGGGAGCCTACTACCTAAAGGATACACCAGGGAGTGAATTGCCTCATCCGTGGAATGCTAAATATTTAAGAAAGTTCTATGTTTAAAATATTGTTATATTGTTATGTCTAAGACATTTTTCATGAAATGTTATCATTGCCGAAGATTCTTATTTCTGGTAAGCTCAGTTATTCATATCGTACTCTTGTTCTTATTATTATCTTAAACACTTTAGGACACCCGCCAAGCTCATGCGGTCGAGCAACTCTCCCGCCATACTCCACTCTCCAAAGTTACGCAGTCGTGCAACTCTCCCTCTACACCTTCTTGCCAAGGTTACGCGGTCGAGTAACTCTCCCATTATACCTTCTCGCCAAGGTTGCACGGTAGAAGAACCCTCTCGTTATGCAAGTTGCCAGAATCAGGCAGTCGAACAAACTTCCCACCACACTCCACTCGCCTAAGTTATAAGGTCGAGAAATTCTTCCGCTGCACCTTCTTGCCCATGTTATACGATCGAAGAACTACCACACAACTGGACAGGCCATACAACTGAATTTTAGATAAGTTAAGTCCATCTTTACTCTTGGTTTCTTTGTTTTTATTTAACTTGACCCCAACTATAACCAGTTATATTCAAGCTCCATGAATAAATTCAAGTTGTCCTTAGGAATAAAATAAAGGAACAAAGTCTTCAGTTACAAACATTCATATTACTTAAAGTAAACCGCAGGTCAAAATATACAATTATTGAATAGTAGTTGCCCAAACTTTTACAAAATCAAGAAGTGCTAAAACAATACATCAAGGAAGATGAGGAGGGGGAAAGGCATTTGGCATAACATCTCGACCGATGGAATCAAAGTAATGGTAGGCGGTAGGGCTAGCTCGTATCTCTCACCATTTCAAGTTACAGAGATTTGTCCCAAGATGCTCAAGTAGGAGTTCCTGCAGTTGCTTAATCCTGAGCTTAAAACTGAGGCCAAAGCCACGATCTTGAATTGCACGGGCAAAATTAATTTGAGGAATAAGGCGACTAATCTGCTCCTGCGCGTGACCCAACTTCTTATTCAGCTCGAAGACTTTTGATTCAGAGGCAGCTAAATGGGCCTTGCAAGTCTCCCAACTCTTATTCAACTTCTAGAAGTGGCGATCGTGCTCCTTAAGAGATTCCTTAGCAGCGGCCAGATCCTAATTGGCCTTAGCTCTCTCGCCCTTAGCTATGCTCAGTTGGATATTGGTTTCCTGGCGTTCTGCCTCAGAAGTAGCTAGGCCATTAAGGTAGTCAGTTTTCGCCACCTGCGATTCTTCTACTTCTTTCTCTACCTCACTTAGGCGGGAGGCCAGGTTGCCTCGCTCAGCCTCCCTATTAGCAACATTAGTCTTATACAGCTCAGCTTCTCCTAATGTGCTCGCCAATTGGGATTGGAGAAAAGAGATCCTGAAAAGTAGCTTCGACTCGGGAAAGCTCCCCAACCAGCTTTCCTTTCTCCGCCTGAGCAAAGACAACGGCCCGTGGGCTTTACCAATGAATGAGCACATGGAGTCGTTTTCCTCCTCAAGCTCCATACGATCTTCCACTAGTACAACAACCAATTTTTCAACTCCCTACAAAAACCCAGTAAGAACAAAGAAAATAATAGCCTAGTGAAAAGGCTAAAAAAAAAAAAAGAAAGAGAGAGAGAGAGAGAATGAGGCTCACTAGCGAAAGGATGCTACGTAATTGAGAACAATAGAGCGAAATGCCTCGTCACGACGTGATATGAAGGCTTGGGAAAAGTCATCAGGCTGTGAAGAAGAGGAGGCACTGCGCCGAGCACTTAGAGTCTTAAAGGAGACTCTAGCAGCATCCTCTGTGGCCAACGACTCCCGAGTAATAGAAGGTGACGGCTCGTTGGTCATTAGAGCTGATGTCCCAGATGTTTGGTCAACTTGTTGAGTGGTGGCACCCTCCTCAAGTGAAGAACTGTCAGGAGGGCCAACTTGGAGATGACTGACAAGAAAAGTGGGACAAGGTTCCCCACCCCCTCTCGGTGAAGTGCTGAAGGGCGGGGAAGGAATCAACAAACTGCTCTCGTTGGTGAAGGACAAGTTCGGAAAGACAAAGGGCAACTCAGGAGTATCCTCGCCCGAAGCCGTCGAGGCAACAGGAGACCACTCACCAGCATCTCTAGGAAGAAACAAGTTGCCAAAGTCATCTAGCAGGGAAGGATGGTCGCCAACAGGAGGTGATTGAGAAAGGCTGGGTTCATAACAGAGATAAAGTCATTCCCCTCCTGAGGAGGGGCATCTTCGGGAGTGACTGCTCGCTTAGAAGTCTCGACCTCTCTCAAAGAAGGAGGCTCTGACCTCAGGGTCCCTAAGCTTCCAAAATAAAGTCCAGCTCGGTGTCCACCTGGTCCAGGATGTCATCTAACGAATTGAACCGAGGTACTGGAGGGTTTCCCAACCCCTTTCTTATGCTCACCGGGGGAGGTGGAACACCCTTGGAATTGTGGGACGCATCTGACGACTTCACCAATAGGCGATTTTTTTTTCTTCTTCCCCCCACCCCCCACCTATGGGGGTGGTCCCTTTTTTAAGTTCCCCGCTGGCGAGGGGGCACCAAGAGTTTCACGACCAACCACATGGGCCCAACTGGGTACCATAAAAAATCTATCGATATTGGTGGGCGTCAAGAGGGCATTAGACCACATGGACCTAAGGTTAGCCATCGTCCAAGATTGAACCAAGCAGATGCGAGCTTCCTCTGGGGCAGACAACAAAACCTCAATGTCACGTTCATCAGGAACAGGCAACCAAGACGCTCGAAGGGGGAATTTCCAGTGTAAGGTCTCATCCCCCAAAAATTCCCTCCCCCTTCCCAAAACAAAGACAAATTTCTTTGACCAGTCCTTGGCATGGGAATATTTACGATTGAGCTGTGCTAGTTTGCTACGAGATCTAAAGCTACACAATTTCTCATCCAAACGCCTAAACCCATGAAGGGAAAGGAACTCCCAAGTAGCGAGGTCAGGATAATCATCACCAATAGGCTCCAAGACCCACCTCCACAACGCAACAGGCCATCAAAATATGCCATGCATTGGGCACCAATTGGGCTAGTGCTAGACCTAGAACGTCTAAGACGTCACGAACAGGCCACATGAAGGGCAGACAGAGCCCCATTGAAAACATAGCCAAGTAAAGGACTACAGAGATGACCATACCTCTAACGTCAGCGGCTCCCTACCGCTAGCTGGGCAGTGACAACTCCACTAAATTGGGGACATTGAAATAATCCATGGCACCGTCCAGTTTGCGACGAGAAAGGTTGGAAACCCAGCAGTGGCCCTTGAAGATGGAACGAGAAATGTCCCCTTAAACGCTAGGGTTAGTAACGACACCTTCACATTGGCGAAAGGCTCGCAGGGTCGCGAAGGACCATCGCCTCGAGAGGAGCCTGCATCCTGGTCTTTACCGGAAGCCATGGAAGCACCTAAGACATAAAGCAACGAAGGAAGAAGGAGAAGAAAGCTGGAAGGCACGAAAGAGAAGAAAACAAAGCTTGCGCGAACAGGCAAGAAGTGAGGGAAAATAAAAAGTCCTACCCTGCCACAATAAATACTGATGACAGTTGATAAGGGGGAAGGCGTATCGGTTTTTGATAAACATAGTGGGGGGAATAACGAAGCAGAACCCCAAACATCACCCCAAAAATGGATTGCGCGTGAAAGGGACGAGGTAGCCAGAAGGGGCTTAGGCCCAAATCCCAAGGCCTAACACCTCATGGATTCAAAAGCCTCATTGCGTGGCACACGAAGAGAGGCTCGCGGGGTAACTGGATCATGGATTTAAAAGTCCCATCGTGTGGCACAAGATGAAGGGCTCACTGGGTAATTGGAGAGGAACAAATCTAACTGAGAGCCTAAAAACACTTAATATAAAAGTCTCATCACACAATATGTAATGAGACTTTGTAGAGTAACTGAAAGAGCTTTAATACCACCATAAGGGCTCGTGGGGTGCCACCCTAGGCCTGGGCCGTGAAGGCCCAACAAACCACCCAAGGCCTAAACACCCCTTGACCCAATAGGGCTCAGGTCGAATTGTTAAAGGGAATGCCCGCCTGCTTATCTCAAGACCGTTAAGATGTTCATTCATTCAAAACAAGTGGATAGTCTAAAGGAACCAAGATTCAAATTTTAAATAGTGGGCGAGACCGTTAATCCGGATGATCCTAAGAAGACAAATCCTCTATTTAAAGGGGTCAGGTATGCTAATGAAACATTGGAATATTTTGGCTCTTAAACTACTCATACCATTACTGACTTAGCCATCGGATGATCTTCTTTCAACCCCCAAGCCCCTTACTCTTTGGTTGCAGGAGGTCGGGAGTGCGTAGTAGTGAAACAATGGATTTATTATATTTAATATTTGAGTTCATACTATTCAAGGTCAATATTTATTATTGATTTTCACTAATATGAAATAGAGTGTAAAAGGTCTTTAAATAATTAAAAAAAAAACTGTCTATTTTGACGATTAATATCGAATAAAACATTACAAAAAGGTGAGGTGGTTCCCTTGACTTAAGTTGTTTGTGGTCTTTTATATCTCCCACACACACACACGACACACACACACATGACACAAGGAATTAGGGAACCTTCTTTGGATTTTATTCTGTCTGACCAAAATTTTGTAAAAAAGCAAGTTGATTAAGGAATTCTTTCCTATTTTGATTTCAAATTCATCAGCTTATTCACGTTTATTCTTTGTGAAAATTATTCAGCAGCCCATGTGGATTTAATTAGACAAAGATCCATATAAATGGAGACACGACTTCATCTCCCCCTCTTTCCACTAAGGTAAAGCTGCATATTCTTGTAACGTGCCATTTAAGATTAAAAACAAAAAAACAAAACAAAAGGAACCCTCATTTTTTCAATTGTATGACCGAATCCCCTCATGTCTAGCCACTTATATACGAACCATGCATTCACCTGTCTCGTAAACAATCAATTACTTTTGCATTTTGATTTTTTTTTGGTCTAATACATTATTGTCTTAAGCATCTTCAACGGTATAATCTAGGGGTGGGCAGTGGGCCCTAGACCTTATTGCGCCCCGCCCCGCCCATGCGGGGGAGGGGAGGGCCCAATCCCGCCCTGTCCTTATATATTTTCTTATATAAATATATATTTATACTATGCATATTTATAAATATTTATTATTTATAATATATATAAATGAGTTAGTTTACATATAGTCTCTAAATGGAGACTGCTCATGCAAGTTCATACAGTTATGTTTAAGAAAATTTTAAAATTACAATAATATCCTTTTTAAAATGATGTTTTTTCTCATTTTACCCTCATTCATTAATGAGACTGCATATGTAGTCCCCCACTCAGGACTGCAAATAGAATTTCTCTATATAAATATAGTAATATATATTAAGTATACTTTTTACTTAATATTTTGTGTAAATTTTAATGTAGTAGAGTGACCTTTTTATAAATTGCCAAGACAATACAAGAGTTCCGCATTACTTAAGTATGAGGCTTGTCTTGTGAAGGCAAGTTATAAAAATGCCACTCTACTACACTACAACTTATACAAAATATGCACTAACAAATTTAAAAACTACATAATTTTTAAATTATAGTCATATTTATAAATTTAAATTTATAATTTGGGTTTAAAAATGTTTTTTTGATCACTTTTAAACTTAGAAATAATTTTTGAGTCTAGTGAACTGTAGTCTATTATTAAAATGAGTAGAGAGCAGAGCGGATTGTGAATCTACCCCGCCCTTCAGGATGCAGGGCGGGGGGCGGAGGGTGAGGATGGGGCTACCCAGCGGGTAGCACCCCTAGTACTATAATCATTCTTATTGAAGGTTTGAACTAGAGAGGTTGCAATCAAGGCCTTTATAAATTATGATTTTGTGGTTTTGTTTGCCTTTTGTTTTATCATTTTATTTATTTATTTCTTGTAATAACAATTCTGCTAGATGCTCATCCGGAGGATAAAAATAATAATAATAATAAAATACTGCCGGAGCTTCCAATATCTTGCTCTCAAGATAAATTCAAAACTATATAGATTGTTAATTTAAAGATATATGAACAAGATTTTATAATTTTGATCTGCACCTTTTTGCATACTAACCTAACTTTTGGAAAAATAAATAATCTACCTACCTTCGTCTTGTTGATGGAGTCCGTGTTAATTATAAAATTAATAGAAAGATTATTTTTTATATTAATTTTGTCATCTAACGACTTTTTTTATTTATATACTAAAAAATTTAAAATACGTCACATCAATTAATACGACCGAAAATAACAAATAAATGTTTATTAAAAAACAACCAAGTCTAAAGAGAATGTCTTTCGTTAGGATGTGGTATAAAACTAAAAAACAACTTTCAAAAACAGCCCATGTTATCTTGTTTTTTAAAGAAAGAAAAATGCTAACAAGAAAAACTTAATTCTCCATATATTAGTTATTAATAAGATAAAAATTACAAAATTTGAATTTTAAAAGAAAATCGACAAATTGAGTCTTGTACGTAAAATTAGAAATACATGTAGCACTATTATAATAGAGAAATTTTACATGGAAGTCATACGCGACACACCTCTACTTAATCAACATGTAATTTGTCATTTTTATCATTCTATCTTAATACTTAAGAGTTATTCTAGTTAGAAGCCGGTGTGCAAAACACACTCTCTATTTTATTGACATGGTAAGACTTGATTTGTAAGATATTACCATGTCAATCAAATGAAGGGTGTGCTTTGTACACTGACTTCTAAATATAATATTTTAATGCATTAATATGTGTGTATTTAAAATAAAAATATAAAAATGACAAATTACATGTTGATTATATGAATGTGTAATATAAGGTTTTCTTATAACATTTCTCATTTGAGTAGTAACCTGTTTAAAAATGAGAAATGTTACAAAGAATTCTAACCCCACACACCTCCATATAAATAACATATAATTTATCATTTTTATCATTCTATCTTAATGCTTAAATATATGTGTATTTAAATAGAATGATAAAAATGATAAATCACATATTTATTAAGAGGAAGTGTGCGGTGTAAGACTTACTTATCTTAATGTTTAAATATGTATATGCTTAAATAGAATGATAAAAATAATAAATTATATGTTAGTTAAGAGGAAGTGTAGAGTGTAAGATGTAATGTAACATTTCTCAAAAATTGAAAAATCTACCACCGACCATGAGGTGGTCTGCTCACCCAATGGAAACGCATTGGGTGGCACGAACCATTCTGTAGTGGCCGGACCACCGGCCACCTAATGGGCAGCCCCTTGTATTTCACTTTTTTTTTTTTTTTTTAAAGAAAATATTGTTTTTAAAATTTTTAAAAAGAATTTAATTGTGTATTTTTTATTCTTAAAAAATATATATTTAAAAAAAAAAAAAAAAAAAAACGAATGTCTTCTGAACCTCGGTCAAAATATACAAAGTTTTTCAAAGAGGCAAAACGTCGAATAGATTGCGTTCCGGTTACGGCTACAATGCGGGCCGTGGTAATACACTTGAAACCTATTATCCATCCGTCGGCTGATGATGAGAAGAAGACCCTGCAGCCTGCCCCTAGGTTTCTTAAAGCATTCTTATTGGATTGGATAAATATATTTTTAAATTTTAATTAATATCACATAAATTAATATTTACTTATTCATTTAAATTTAATCTCTATATTAAATTATTCATTTACTCCTTATATAATAATAAAATATTATTATTTTAATAATTAATTAATTAATTAATTTTATTTTTATCACATTTTATAGTTCTATTAATTAAATGTTAATAATAATTATATTATAAATGTTAAATATTAATTATATTCTAATTAATTTAATTTATTTGCTTGGAGTTGGAGTGAGAAATTAATATTTTAATGTTTGATAAAGTAATTGTAGTTAGTTATATTTGGTGAAGCACTGTAACTAAAATCTAAATTGTTTTAGAGATGTCCAATCTAATGTGAAGTTTTTTTGACACAGATTATCTAAATTTTAGCCGTCCTTCAACTTTGACCAAGCCAATGAAAACGCTTTTATATGAGTAATGATATTCATCATTTCAACTTTTATCATCTTTCTATTATTTCCTTTTATAAAATAGTATTAATTGATTAAAGATCATTTATAATATTTTACTTGTAAATTTATTATTTAATGTTAAAAATAATAAAAAATAAATAATGAATAAATTTATTATTCTTAGATAACCTCTCATTCGTGAGGTAGGCCCCATCATTTTTAGAGATATATTTAAAGAAGTAGATATTATGGGGGAGATATTTTTTTATTTTTTCTAGGCGGGGTAGATACTGTTAAGGTGGGTCCACATCCTAAGTAACAAAGTCCTACCTTCTTTGCAAAGCCAAAAAGTTGGCTTATTTTGAAAAGAAAAATTTTTCATATTAGTAATTATTCTTCTTTTCATACTTCACATCTTATAAAATATATCTTCATATTTTATCAAAAATATCTCTACACCTTATAAAAAAATTATAGGTATGGGATGCGAGAATGAATAATAATTGATACATAATAAATCTCTTTTAAAAATAAAAAAACTCTCAATATTTTTCAAATGAGGCATATTTTGAAAATAAAAAATTCTATTTATAATTATTTTAGTATCATTGTTTCAATATTTTATAATGTATTAAATGATTAGTCTACAAAATAAACATAATAAATAATATCTAATAATTTAATATGTCATATAGGAGTAATTATTATGTAGTATTTTAAAAGTACGTGATATTCTTATGTAGTTTTTGGTAATGCTACAAAAATACCCAATACATGGAGATAAAGAATGCATGCCCCAAGCTGCAAAATGAACATTCATGGAAGTTCTTGTAGTGGGGTTTGGTTAAGTCCTACCCGCAATCAAATTGGGGAAGAATTTGGAGTGTGAATTAAGAAGAGATGCCGTGGACGGGCAATTCTCATCATCTAACCATTACTCCTCTTTGTAATGAAATGATGCTTGAATAAACCGTTGCAATGCTATAATTTTCCCTCATAGATAAGTATATTATATATATATATATATATTTATATATATATATATATATATATATATATATTGTTAAAGCAAAGAACAATTATGGAACTCGTGGCCCATAAGCTCTAACCTCACCTAACATGGCTATCTAAACATTTGAACATTTAGCCACCCTATCTACCTTTGGTCAATGAGACTAGAGAGAGAGAGAGAGAGAGAGAGAGAGATTACAGAGAGATTAGGTGTGTATTTTGGCTGAGAAATTAGTAAGCATTTAGAATAGGCAATATTAGACACTATGCAAAAAGGAAGAAAAAAAAAAAACACCGTTTTTAATTCTACGTTTTTTTTTTGGGGGGGAGGGGGGGGATGTGGGTGGGTACGCCAAGAAGAAACACGCTTCCAATGCTTTAGATTTCAACTACCATATGTTTATTTGTGTGGAATTTAAGGTAATCTATAATTATATAGTGTAAGAAAAATAAGGCAATTAATCCCAAGGGTTTGGCCCAAGTGGTGAACATCTTGTCTTGGGGTATCACTCTCTTTAAGATCTAAAGTTCAACACCTCATGAATGTAAATAATCCTTTGGGGTCACGCTTCCTGGTAAAAAATCAGCAATTTAATCAGTTTTATGTAGGAAAATTTTTGAGAGTGTAGTGTACGGGACCAGAGTTTACTCTGCATGAGTGAGTCCAAAGGACCCTGCCTTGAAGAGGTTTCCCAGCATTAAAAAAAAAAAAACAAATAAAACAAGCACCCAAAGTTGGTATAATCTTCATTTCTTGGGTCAGTCTTAAATGGCTAACCATGATGGGTATAGAAAATTAAAGTATGGTTCACAACACACTAAGGTGCCTACATGATAAAGTTATAATTCTCTACCAATCATATAATAAAGCCTACATTATGATGTGGGCAACAATAAATTGAGTTGCCAGGATTAATTATTTTATTTTATTTTATTATTTGGGCAGATAAATCAAAAATTATTTTGGATTTCATTACTTGGAGTTTCCTCTTGTAGGTTTCGTATTCTCCCAAAATCACAAAAAAAGAAGAAAAAGAAGTCACACTCAATTCAGCGGATTTGATACATCACCAAAATGATCTCTAATTATATAGTCTTCACAATACAAGCCAGATATTTTCTTTTTTCTTTTTTTATTTTATTTTAAGATTAATTACCATCCTCATTTTAAATTCCAAAATCACAAACTTTTCTGCCTCAATCTTTCACGTTCCTAACAACCAAAACTCATAATTCACACCCAAAATTATTGCATTTCAACATTTATACTCCACAGTTTTTAAACTTCTCTAGTTGAAAATAAAAGATAATAAAAAAAATGGAGTTTTTAATAATTTATTGTAACTAAGTAAATTTATGTTGACAAAAAGAGAGTTTTAGATGATTTATTCAAAAAATCTAAGATTTTTCCATTTGAGATTAAATTAAAAAAAAAAGTGCTACAACCACAAAAGAACTTTACAAAAATAAATTTATAAATTGATGTGATTTTATGTGATACGTTAGATCTATTTTATAATAAAAATAATTTTATAATTGGATTTACTACATCAAACCACGTTAATTTATGAATTTATTTTTATAAAATTTTTTTGTAGTTAGAAATGGTGACGACTTAAGACGTAATGTAAAGTGTAAGTTTTACTTTTTTGTTTACATATATGAGATGAGATAGGATGAGATGAAAAATTAAAATTTGAATAAAATATCATTAAAATATAATTTCTTAATATTATTTCTCTTTTTATATTTGAAAAAGTTAAATTATTTATTATGTTTTGTATGGAAGTTTGAAAAAATTATAATAATTATCCAAAACCCGTTTGGATACAGAAATAAGTCTCATATTATTATTACAATTTTATCAAATTTTCACACAAAATATAATAAATAATTTAAAATTTTTAAATATCAAAATAATAATAATATTAAAAAATAATATTTTAATAATATTTTATTTAATTTTCAATTTTTAACTTTTGTATACATCTGTCTTACTATCGAGGCTGGGGTGCGTTTAGAAATAGTGAAAACTTACATACACAAAATGAAATTTGGTAGTTTTGTTTTGTTTTGGATTTCCCGAGTCTCTCTGGATCACTGAACACTAGGGAGGCCTAAGAGCACGTCACCATCAGCCAACTCTATATTCCTTCGTGCCCCTCTCCAAAAGCAACCCGTTCCTACCCCAAAACACACACTCTCCCTGTCTCGCTCGCTCTCAATTTTCTCTCTCTCAAATTTTCTCAGACTTTCTGCACAAAACCTTGTCGATTAACCTCGTAATTTCCTCGTGTCTGTTTTTATATGCATATTTTTATATATCTTGGTGGAGGAAACAATGAGCTAATTCTGGAACTCGGGTTGGGTTTTTGGATCTGAAATTTGTAGAATGATAAGAGCTGCTGGGAACTGATTCCGTACCTCGATGACTATTATACGGAGCATAATACAGGACATGAGGTCGCGCTCGGGACGTGTGGTTCAGGACCGGTTTTCTACCGGCTCGGCGTCGGCTGTCGAGGTCAGCGACGGTCTGAGCCAGAGCTGCTGGGCCAACATGCCGCAGGAGCTTCTCAGGGAGGTGCTGGTCAGGATCGAGGCCTCCGAGAACGCGTGGCCCCAACGGAAGAGCGTCGTTGCGTGCGCCGGCGTGTGCCGCAGCTGGCGGGAAATCACTAAGGAGATCGTTAAGATTCCGGAAGTTTCTGGAATTCTGACTTTCCCGATCTCGGTCAAGCAGGTAGTGGAAATATGTTTTTCTGAATTTGAATTGGAGGCTAAGAGTTGGATTATTTCATTGGTTTCAAAAATTCAAAAATTATGTCTTATAAAACCAAATTTCATGGCCCGGAAAGAGAGAATGAAAATGTGACGCCATGATTGGGTTTAAATTGAATCAATTAGGAAGCAATTAAATTTAAACAAAAAAAAACACGAGCTAATTGTTTTTATTTGCTGTAAGTTTATACATTTTTCTTGTTTTAGGATTTGGTTCAAGTTTGGGTTGTCACTTCTGGATTTGGGTGCATGTTCTCGTATATAGGTGTTGTGCTTGTCAAGTTCACATTTTTACACATTAGAATTGGAAGGCAAGTCTAGAAGTCTGATAGTGAATTCGTGACTTTAATATTCTGTAATTCTTCGCCTAACGATTTGATTTTGTAGTTTGTTACAGATATTTATTTTTCTTTTCGGGTTAGCGACTGCATATCTATGCACTACTGCCTCTGGTTTGTGGATATTCGCTAATATAATGTGGGGAAAATTACTTACAAAAAATGTGGCGGAATTATATTTTTTTTCCTGTTTGCTTGGAGCCTTGAAGGAGGGAAATTAGCGTGTTCAGGATTAGTTCCAGAAGGAAGCTTAAACCATTTGGTCCATTAGACTTGGTAATGCACTGGACCACCTCAAAATTATGCAATTTTCTCAATCATTGCAAGATTGGAAATTACTTAAAAAACTTGCTTCAAAAGGTGTTGCAGACTCTTTAGAGGGGACCACTTTCTGCTTCCATCGTTGCAGCTCCACTGTGACGATTAGCTTTAACTTTTCTCCAGAGTCTCTCTCTCTCTCTCTCTGAGTCCCAGAAAAATATCTTGTTCCACTTTGCATTTTTCTAATCAACCGACTTTGAGTTGCCATGTAGTATAGAGTGGATCTAGTGAGAGTAAAAATCCTAAATATGATGCAAATATTGTTGTTTGTCGTAGTCATTTTGATTATTTGGACCTCTGATTTGGGTGCTTTTGAATTTGGAATTTCACGATCCTTTTTGTATAGTTTCTTTAGGTCTTCACTGCTGCTAAAGTTTTTGTGGTCCTTGTTTGCAGCCTGGTTCAAGGGATTCTCTCCTCCAATGCTTTATTAAACGGAACCGGTCCACCCAGACATATTATCTTTTCCTCAGTTTGACTAATGGTCAGCATCTGGTATCTTGAATCATGATTTCATAGCACTTCACCGCTCCAGCAATGATCTAGTGCTGTTTAATTTGTTTGTGTTCTTATTTACAGCTAATTGCTTGGTTTTGTTCTTTCAAACCGTTTGTTAATTTTGGAGGAAAATGAAACTATCTTTTTCTGGGGTTTCCTTTATGAATGATATGCTTTGCTTGTCTGGTCCCCATTGCAGCCCTTCATGATGATGGAAAATTCCTTCTTGCTGCACGCAAGTTTAGACGTCCCACCTGTGCAGGTTATATAATCTCTGTAGATGCTGATGATATGTCAAAGGGGAGTGGCACCTATATTGGGAAACTGAGGTTTGTGTAGAGGCAAATGATGTAACTAGGTTTTCATTTATTTCACTGGCTCATTAATTTTCTTTTGTCTGTGACCAGGTCAAATTTCTTGGGAACAAGGTTCACTATCTTTGATGGGCAACCACCTCATGCAGGAGCCAAGATAACAAAAAGTCGCTCCAGTAGGCTATTAAATTCAAAACAAATTTCACCAAGGATCCCTGCTGGAAACTATCCCGTAGCTCACATCTCATATGAACTTAATGTATTGGGTTCCAGGTAAGAGTAATCTTCTTCAGCTACTTGTAGTAATTTTGTGTGCAGATGAAAATAGATATTTAGGGCCTGTTTAAGGTTGTGTTAGGAGTCTTAAAAAGTGTTTAAATAGCCTTAAAGGCTCTTTAATGGAAACATTAGGTTGTTTGAGTGTTTCATATTAAAGTACTTTTTAATCTCAAATAAGCTAAAAAGTACATTTGGGAAAAAGCATCAAAATCGTGCTTTTCCTCAAACACGCTTTTCCGGATAATCTGGAATGTAGTTCAAATTTTAAAAAGATTTCCAATGGGCAAAAATACCCATACAACTTTCAGATAATTACAACTTTTAAATTTTTAAGGATATGGTTATAATCTTTAAAAAATCAAATGATCATCATTTCTACCTCATAAAACACTTTTAATTTGTTTCCAAACAAATGTAACGTGTTTGAAAGTTAAAGTGCTTTAAACATAAGGTTACCAAATAATAAATAACTTTTTAATAGTGGAACATATTGCTTAAAGTGATAAGTTATAAGCCCTAAAGCTATAAGCTATGCCGCTACAATCCCAAACATGCACTTAATAGATGTTAGCTTTATCTATTTTTCACCAAAGTTGGTAGATTTTTCTGCGTGTTTTCCCCACTTCTTGAAATTGCTAACTTTCATTGACAGACTTGCATATGCTTATAGATTTTATGTAACATAAGAAGCAGGGGTCCTAGGAGAATGCAATGTATCATGGATGCCATTCCCGCCTCTGCAATTGGACCTGGAGGATCAGCTCCCACGCAGACCGAGTTTTCTGTTGGCAACATAGATTTCTTTCCATCACTGCCTTTTTTCCGATCAAAATCACATCGCGTGGACAATTCCTTATCTGGACCTTTGGCCAGTCAGAAAGATGGATTGCTTGTCTTAAAAAACAAAGCTCCCAGGTGGCATGAGCAGCTCCAATGTTGGTGTTTGAACTTTCATGGGCGAGTGACAGTAGCTTCAGTGAAAAACTTTCAATTGGTGGCTTCTCCAGAAAATGGTCCAGCTGGGCCTGAACATGAGAAGATCATCCTCCAGTTTGGGAAAGTGGGGAAGGACCTGTTTACCATGGATTACCGGTATCCTATCTCAGCATTCCAGGCATTTGCAATCTGTCTCAGCAGCTTTGACACAAAGATTGCTTGTGAATAGCATGTTTGAACAGGTTTGTGTTTATTTGTTTGAAAGCTGAATTTCATGAATTGGAATGGGCTGAAATTTTAAAGTATTAGAACGCATCAAGGCAACTCTGCCGTACTCCACCTTGTATTTTCCTGAAACACGGACATATTTTTTTATAAGTACAAAACACAGATATAAGATATAGTGCTTGGATTTTCTAGTGGAAGAAACTTCTGTATAATCTGGTGTTTGATCATGGATGGATTAGAGTGCACCATTGCAGGACATGAAGGTTTAGGGCATGTTTTGGCAATAAGATGAGATGAGAATTCTGTGAATAGTAGTGAAATGGTTCGAGTTAAGATGTTTTATTGGGTTTTGAAAAATGAGAGAGAAAAAGTTGAATAAAAATATTATAAAGTTAAATTACTGTTATAATAATAATTTTTTAATATAATTTTTGTTTTGAAATTTGAAAAAGTTGTATTGATTTGTGTTTTGTTTGAAAGTTTGAGAAAGTTGTAATGATTAGATAATGATTAGATGAAAAAGTTAAATATTTAAAATTGAAAAGTATTTGAGTGATGTTTGGAAAGGAAATTATGAGAAATTTGAGATCAGATGAGATCGTCTCACTTCCAAAGAAGCCCTTAGTCTTCCAAAAACCCAAGCCCTCTTGAACTACCAAAATCCTGTCTTAATGAAACGTTAATCCATCCGGTTACCGTCATTCCACCATCACCAATACTATAAAAGATTATCACCAGCACAGCCTCCACTTGCTGTATACCATGCTACCACCCCCCCCCCCCCCCCCCCCCCCCCCCCCCCCCCCCCCCCCAACCGCCCGGTCTTTAACAATCTATCTCTGCTTCTCTTGTGGATATTTATTATCTAATGCATTCCTCGAGTATTCTTGGTCACATTATTTTTTTTGTTGTTTTTGTTAAACTAACACCATTTTTCTCCTTAAGGCCTTGTATGTGCTTTTGTGTATAACAGTGATAAAGTTACGATATATGCTACTTTTTTCTGACTGTAGATGTTGACAGTTTTATGGAAGGATCAAATTAACCAGGTTTCCCTTTGTCCAGAAGAAGCATAGCTGAAGGTCGCATAGCAGGCTGTAATAAAATAAACGTGTTTGGAGAAGGTAATTGCAAATCGTATCACAACTTTCACCTCTAGAGAAAAGAGACTGATTTCGGGGTTTTAAGTTTATTGTCTCGGATGTGGACTCTGGTCAAATTGGGGAAGGGAGATAAGAGATGAAAAGGTAGTCTTGAACTTTGGAAGTTATTCACCCTTCCAGGCTTGTATATTTTCTTCTGTTTGTGTACATAGTTTTTCTATACAATTTGCCTTTGCTTGTGGTTGTGTTGCTATTTAATTCTATGTTTCTGAATTTCACATACTAAAATGCAAAAATACTGCGGATATTTTAGGGTTTGGGCATTATGGAAGTGTATCATTCACCCATGCACTTTCAATTTTTATTTTTCCTGTTTTGCTGGGGCTATGCTTTTGCAAATCAACGTAAGCTTCTGGCTTCCAGGCCGATACGGTTGGACCAACACCCATAATCTATTTTTTAACATCCGAAGAATGAAACTTGCAAAGGCTTCTTCCTGGGTAAGTAAGTTGTATGCATTTACCTATAAAAATAAAAATTTTAAAAATTAAAAAAAAAAAAAAAGGTTTCTTCCAGTTGACCGGTCTGACTTTTTTGTATTTTTGAGTACTATTTGAGGAGGTCTCCTAGTCCTAGCCCTAAAAGTCTCTAAATGGTTGAAATCATGTGCCACGTCATCATCTCACCAGCAAAAGAAGAATTGAATTTGAAGATGTCAGTATTTTTTTTTCCGTTTTTCAGGAACTCTGGGAACGTCATATGATATAAACTGAAAGTTTAACAGCATTAGCATTTGTTTCTCAATATGCATATGTAAAGTTTAACAGCACTAGCATTAGATATCGATTTTGTATGTCAAAAAAAATTTTCACATTGGATTATGCATCTTCAAATGAAATAAGAATAAAATATTATTATTTTATTATTATTTATTTTTTTCTAATCTTTTTTATATTTTACAATTAACACCACTGAAATTTTACCCACTAGAATTTTTTTTTTTTTTTTTTTAAAGTTCCATCCGTTGAGAGGGAGGGAGGAGGAGAGAAAAAAAATAATAAAATAAAATTTGGAGAGTGAACAGCGCATCTTTAAATTTTTAGAAATACTATTCATAACTATATAAATTTTTGAATATGAATAATTCAATAGTCTAATTTAAGATCATATTATATAAATATGTAGATGTGCATAAGCAGATATCATCTGCACATGTCCATGGCTATGCAAATATTATCTCCTTTTTTTTGTCTAGGGTGAGAAAAAAAAAAAAAGTTCAAATTAAACCCTTTACCTATTTAAGAAATATCAGGGAACAAGACGCTTAATATGTGTGATTGCAGGCTTGAGAGAAACTGGGACGCTTCCCTGATAAAAGCATTGGTTCCTTTCAGAAAGAGCAAAGCAGGCAATTAGACAGTTTTCTATTCCAGTAAATCAGGATGGATGCACTTAAGCTAATTCACCTTGTTCTTTCGAATGCAACCTCTTCTTCTGTAACCCTCCAAAGGAATATCCAAGCCACATTGAGTATATAGTAAAAGGTCAATAATACAAATGAAGTTCCATTGAAACACTATAAAGAGTAAAAATTTTACATTCTTAATATGAAATCCCATACACCACCTATCCTTATTAGATATCACATTTTTTTCATACAATTCATATAATACATGCGTTGATCAATATATATACAGCAATATGTCTTAACTCTGACTAAACCGCTTGCATGTGAACGCTTGCTTCTGAACTTACATTCAGAGAGCCGGCAGCTTCTTCCTCTTGTTCAGGGAGATCATCGGAATGCAATTCTGGTTGGTTAAGACTCCGGACGAACCCTGTGAATGAAGGGAAGTGCTCTGGGGAGAAAAAATAAGCTCCCATTCTCTGATAACTGAACAAGTCCACAATATTCTCACCCAACAAATTCTTCTTTATCTGTTCAAATCCTCCAGGAGCCATGGAAGCAGAAGAATTTTGTCCACAAACCTCGACCCCGTGCTTTCTGCAAGCTTTCTTTATATCTGCAAGTAAAAACTCAGGGCTTGAGAGAGACTCATGAGACTGGTGCTCATCCGAGAGGTCCATTCCAGGCAAAATCATTTTGCATGAATTACGTGCAAACATCTCTGCGACAACTTCATAACCATCTCTTGTGGTTGTGTTATAGTACCCTGCAGTCAGCTCAGAAGGATGGGATCTGGTTTTGTACCAAGAGTGCATCAGGGGGATTTTCCCACATACTGTGGCTGCAGATTCACTGAAAGTTGAGGCGGCAAGCGAGAGGAGGCGATTTCCATGAGAAATGAGCTGGTTTGAGTACCAGGAAAGGAAGAAGTCACCATATGGAGAATCCCATGATCCACCATTGTCCCTGAAGAAGTTGTTTGAATTGGGTGACTGGTCATAAGTGGGGACATCGTGGGGACCACCAAGTCCCCATAAAGAATTTCCCGTTGCTTCAGCATGTTGTTTCAGAATGCCAAGCATGTTTTTATCGTAACACTGGAATTCCCCAACTCCTGGGATTTGATTACTTTTGGTTAGCTTGTGGTGTGAAGGATATCGAAGCTCACCATCTGGTCCTAGACCCATAGAGATGCCCTGGAAAATAGCAACATAGAACCATTGTCAGTATCAGTGTCCATGTTAATTAAAACTAGTACAGTTGCTGCTATATTATAGAACTTTGGAACCAAACTTCTCACCGTGAGAGTGGAACCCATGAAAGGTGAAAAAGAAGACTTGAAACTCTCACAAAACTCATGGTAGACTTGGATCGGAGTCCTGCCATCAAGCACTGGAAGATCATCAACAGCTAGTGATAGGCACTCTTTGTAATGCTGTCCTGCCCTATCAGTGAAGAAAATATTGGGGTCGGATTCACCAATTCGGGATACCCACTCAGGGAGAGGAATTTTTGGTTGTTTGGAAGCGTGGAAGCAAAGCGACACGTGAAGCTTGAGACCTGCATCCTGAACCATCTTGGCAAGAGCAAGATAGCCTGACCACTCATACTTTCTCATGGCTTCTTTCTCTACTATTCCCCACCAAACTGGAAGCTCTACGCCTTCCACTCCCAATAGCTTTAGAGCCTTTAGGCCAGCTGCAATTGCCCTAGCATGGTTTACAGTATTGCAGTCGGAAACAGCATCCAAGGGCAACCCAACAAACAATCTTACACCATCACGCTGTAATGAAACAGGCCAAGATAACAAGGTCATGTTCAAATTAGCATCAATTAACTAAATAAATAAATAAGACCCTCAAATAAAAAGAGCAGGAAATCTCTAAAGCATACGAAATCATTTCAGAAGGATTAAAGTAAGTCAATTGTCCCTTTTATAAAAATTGTGAAGTGGTTAAACTCATCCTTTGCAAATAATTACTTGGGACTTTTTTACTCAAGTGATAGCTCTCTAGAGTGATTAGAACTGTGTTCTTTCTCTTCCTCCTGCAACCAGGGTGTTTTATCCCATTGCAATACATCCGGTATCCTTGGGTGCGCCCATTGCACTTTAAACAAGATTAATTTTCTTAAAAGAAAAAAGAGGCTACGTTTAGATAGTTGGGTCATCTCAAACGATCTGTGAGATCTGTGAATAAGAGTGAAAAAGGAATTAAGATATTGAATAAAGTATTAAAAAGTAATGAAAAGTATAAAAATTAATAATAAAGTATTGAACATATCTAAAAACAGTTCTTAAAGTATTGCTTTTTAAATATTTTCAGATGACAGCAATGAAATAGTAATTAATAGTTTGTGAAAAGGAATAAAGTAGTGTGAAAATAACTAAAATCAGTTGTGTTTACAAATAAATCTTAAAAGTCCCAGTATTCTGGGATCTGTATATTTTCCATTTACTTCAAGTACATAATAGTTCGAAATATTGCAAAAACAAAAAACAACTTCAACCAAAACTCGTAGAGCCCATCCAATTATATGTCTTTCCCTATTACACTTCATCTATCTCTTTGCAACAAAACTGAGATTTATAATTTTCCATTTAATTATAATCACCGGTTCATGCAGATTTGCAACAGCAACCAGGAAAAACAAAAAGAAAAAACCTTGCGTTTAATTAATAATTTTTTATTTTTATAGCAACAGATAGAGTTCTAAGAAAGAAATATATAGATATAAATAAGAAGGAAAAAAAAAAGGGCATTCAGGGAATGAATTGTGACGCAACTAGTAGGTCATGCTTACTCCGACTTTCTACAATTCCATTCTCAGCAATCAAACGTATCAGGCCGGGAAAACCACTCACCGATTTGGACATTCTGGAAGAACCCGAGACTTTCTCAGATCGTACAGCTTCAGATTGAACAGCCTTCAAAGTGGATCGAATCCCAGCCTTTCTCCACATCGTGCTCGGACTGAAACAGACCCTGCTTTTAGCAGAAAACGCCTTGCTAACACCTTTCGGATCGAAACACCCAAGTTCCCGGTACGCCAACTCGGTTTTCCTAATCTTCGCCTGAGAGCTACAGATCACCGAAACCTCCATATCCGAAAACCCGAGGAACCACGAAAAAGAGACAAAAATTGCGACTTTTCAGTTCAAGGATCGCAGTCCCGAACTCAGAAATCGCAACCAATTTGAAATTTTGAGAATCAGATAAGAAAAAAAAAAACTATCTCAGAGAGGAAAATGTGAAATTTTTTTGTGTGTGGAAAAGTGTTTGGGAAGTTCGTGGAAAAGCGGAAGATGATCATATCATAATATAGGGGTGGGGGAATGGACGGGGAAAAAAGTGCTAGAAAGGTCTGTCACGTGTCGTTCTGTGGGGATGCCAAAGTTGAGCCGCATAAAATTACTGGGATTTATTTATTTATTTATTTTTAGTTATTTTGCGTAGACTTTTTTCCGGTTTGGTTGGTTGACGTGGAAAGTCAGAAGTCCACGTCACGCATCTGAATTTGCTCGTTATTTTCCTATTTGTTTAGTATTTCAATGATGGAGGTTTGGATTGGTATGAAACGTGGCGATGGAACAGAGGGTGGTGCGTCCATGCTGAGTCAGGTCCAGGGCAGACTGCTGCCTCGTGTTCCTTCTTTTGTTTGGTCTCTCTCTCAGATTCTGTGGACATTGATTGCCGACGACAGCATTCCACCACCCTGTCTTGCCGAAAGTTTTGTGGATAAGAAAGTTTCCACGTTTGAAAATCCTACCAGAATGAAAATCCATTTTATTTTTTGGATAATATTTTATAGTTTATAACGGATATAGTAGCGGATATATGTAATTAATCGTCTTTTATTATTATTTTTTATTAATTAGGAAGAGAAATATTAATCTTCTTTGTTCTAAATTTTATATTTTCTATTTCTACTTCTTGATGTAGTATATTAAAAAAATATATATATAATTTATGCAAGTCTTAAATAGATAAATTTTATACAAATTCTTGTAAAAAAGTGGATCACACTTTAAAAAATATAAAAATAATATTTTTTATTAGTAGGATTCACTTTTTTATATATATATATATAAAAAAAAAAAAAAAAAAAGCTCTTGTATGAGGCATACCTAACATTACTAGAAGAAAAAAAAATGATATTTACAAGTTTATATTATATACGTTTCATGCATTTACTTCAAAAAAGGTAGAATATTTTTGGCTTGACCGTTTATGGTGGACAGGAAATGATTTGTAAGTTTAGTTGAACGTTGAGTTCATCAAAACATATATAAATATATATATATATATATATATATATAAGTTTGATAGTTTTAATTTTCATCTATGTTTCAGAATTTATTATGCAAAATTTAGTGCGTACTCTCTTCTCTTCTTCCATTATCAATACCTTTGAAGGGAGCAAATTCCTTGAGTTGGGCTAAAGGCAGGGCCTAGTTTAGAACCCAGATATAAGGTCTGGGCTGGATCAGGCTGACGGCGAGGCCCGGATTAGAGCCCAGGTACAAGATATGGATTGGGCCAAACGGTAGCGCCTGGGTCAAAACGTGAGTATAAGACACGGGTCGGATCATGCTTACATCAGGAAACAAGACAGAAAATGTAGGAGAGGCTTAAGGAAGAAGGAATATCGCATTCAATGCTAGACGGGAAAACGTGCGGTGGTTCACGCCCAGCATTAATGAGATGGAAAGAGCCCAAGACAGAAAACATGCCACATTCAATGCAACCCAAGGCCCAAACAACACACAGTGACATTGAGCACTTCATAGCTCAACGAACTGACAACACAAAGATAGCTCGGCGAGTAGACAGTGTGAATATATGATCTCCTACTATGCAACACTCCACTACTGTGGAGACCAGGTCAGCAAGTATAAATAGACACTACCTGTAACACACATATAGGTAATCTTACATTCTCATCTTCAATATATAACTCATGTTCATCTTCAACACCACTATTGACTTAAGCATCGGAGAATCAACGGACCCCGAGGTCCCCCCTTGTTACTGCGCAGGTGATCGCAAGAGTTCTGTCCTCGCAGAATTGCCCAAGCCAGCGAAACACGACATCAACAGTGGCGCCGTCTGTGGGTCTCTATTGCCCATAATTAGTGTGTCCTTCGTATGCCGGCAACAACCTGCTCTCAGCGTTCGCAGCGTGAAACAACAAAGTCAGAAGCAATGAAAGGAAGACTCAACAAACAAACTGAAGTAATACGAAAACTCATGGAGGAATTGGAGACCCTTCAACAAGAAAATGTTGTCTTACAAAGGGGTGATGTAGAACCAGAAGCAGATCGACAGAGTCATCACTTTGAGGCCCGTCCTCATCCCAATACAACCGCTGTAAATGAAGAACGGTGTAGGATCAACATGCAGATCCAAATAGAAGTAGCTAAATAGATGGGCCAGCCCTCCACGGTAGATCAACTTCTCACCAACGCTGAACTACCATACATTGTTGAGATTATGGCGGTACCTCTACCTCCGATATTCAAAATTCCTCAGATAGAAGCATATGATGGATCAAAAGACCTATTGGAACACCTAGAAAACTTTAAGGCACATCGGAACCTCCACGATTTTTCCAATGAGGTAGCATGCAGAGCTTTTCCCCTCACTCTGAAGGGGCAGCACAAGCATGGTTTGGTTCCTTACGGCTTAGAACAGTCGTCAGCTTCAACGAGTTGGTATGTCTTTTCTTAACACAGTTCATGGCCAGCCGAATAAAGAGAAGATCAACGGCTTATCTTCTGATTATTAAACAAAGGGATGACGAGAGCCTCAAGTCATACCACTCTCAGTTTAATAAAGAACAAATGAAGACAGATGACCAAGACGAAAAAATCACCTTGGTTACACTGTTAGGGGGGTCTAGCCTCGTAACCCTTTCATGACGGAAATTGCTCGGAAAACTCCGACCACACTAAAGGAGTTTATGGACAGCACAGACGGTTTCATAAACGCGGAAGATACGCTTCGAGCACTAACTGCTCCCATGAAGAGTGACTTGGAGAGAGCAAACAAAAAGACAGCAGACCGGAATAAAGGATCGAACCGAGAGGACTACAAAAAGAGGATTTATGAAACTAAGGGCAAAGGAGAGCAGGTTCGACAGGGAAAAACTGGACCTCGTATACATTCTAACCTAACTGTGGAAGCTGAGGAGGACCCAAATAGAGCAAAGAAGGGGTTCTTCATGTCCCAGATATTGTTCCTATCAAAGAAGTGGCGGACATAATCCAGAAGATTGCTATACGAGGAAGAAAAAGGTGGAAGAGCTAGGGGTTTGAGTTGACCACCATGAAAACGAGAGGAATGGACCACAACGCGACTACCGTCCCTACTCTTGGAGAGACCGAAACCGAAGCCTCGTTCGAAGTAACTGGAGTCCTACTCATAGGAATCACAACCCAATTCGTAGAGATCAAGACTCTGCTTGGAGAAGTGGTACTTGAAGAAGTCAAAGTTCCATCAGGAGAAATAGAAGCTCCGACAGAAGAAGAACCACGAATCCACGCAGAGGGAGTCCGCATCAAAGAAACTTGGGTAGAGAAGAACCTTTGATAGGTTAAATCAACACTATAGCTAGAGGATACGTTGAAGGGGGGACGATCTCCTTGGCACGGAAGGCGCACGCAAGGAAGGCTAGATATGAAAAGGTATTTTCCGCTTACAAGCCATCCCTTAACAATAGGGACCAAACCAGATAATATCTCATAACTTTCAGTGAAAAAGATGGAGAAGGTTTGTCACGCCCCCATGACGATGCACTGGTAGTAATAGCACAAATTGCTAACTATCAGACCAGAAGAGTATTGATTGACAACGGTAGCTCTGCCGACATCCTCTTTTGAGAGACATTCACTAAAATGAGGATCTCTCTCAATCGATTGCGACCTGCACCTACGCCCCTCAAAGGCTTCACAAAGGATACAATCCAGCCTAACGAAGCAATCACTCTGTCCATATTAGCTGGAACAGCCCCCAAAACGACATCTCTTATGGTAGATTTCTTGGTGGTGAAAGCCTCATCCTCATATAATGCAATTTTTGGACGTCCATCCTTGAATCAAATGAAGGCTGTAACTTCCACATATCATCTAAAGGTAAAGTTTCTGACCCCATCAGGAGTGGGTGAAATATGTGGCGAACAATAGACTGCAAGAGATTGCTATACCCGAGAAATGAAGTCTAAAACAATAGTTGTACAAGCCATCGAGGAAGACCGTAGGAGAATAGTCTTGCCCTTGCCTCTGGCATTGACAGAACTAGATAGAGAAGTGAGAGACGAAGAGGCACTTAGGCAGGCAGAGCCCAATGAGCCATTAGTTTTGATACCAGTGGATCCCGAGAAACTGAAACGAACTGTGCGAATGGAATCTAAGATGTCTATTGAACTGAGCTAGTCAATGAGGCAACTACTCATTGAACATCGAGATGTGTTCGCTTGGAGTCATGAAGAAACGCCTGGCATCGACGTATCAGTAATAGAGCACTGCCTCAGTGTAAATCCTGAAGCGAAAAAAATCAAATAAAAGCGCGCAGCTTCAGTGCAGAGAAGTATGCAGCCATCACCGAGGAAGTAGATCACCTTTTGGCCGCGAGGTTCATTTGGGAAGTTCATTATCCCGAATGGCTTTCCAACGTCGTATTGGTCAAAAAGGCAAGCGGAAGGTGGAAAATGTGTATAGATTTCACCGATCTAAACAAATCTTGTCCTAAAAACAGCTTCCTTCTCCCAAGGATAGACTTAATAGTGGACTCAATGGCCGGGTACACCCTACTTAGCTTTATGGACACATACTCTGGTTATAATCAAATCAGGATGAACTCTGATGATGAGGAGAAAACAACATTTATCACGGATCGAGGCCTGTACTGCTACAGAGCAATGCCATTTGGTCTAAAAAATGCGGGAGCAATGTACCAACAGTTGGTCAACCGAATGTTCAAAAATCAGATTGAGCGGAATATGGAAGTTTATGTAGATGACCTTTTGGTTAAAAGTAAGAAATCGGAAAAGCATCTTGATGATCTCCGGGAAGCTTTCGCAGTACATAAAAAATACAAAATGAAGCTCAACCTACAGAAGTGTGTTTTCGGAGTTGAGTCGGGCAAATTCTTAGAATTCATGGTCTTCGAATGTGGAATTGAGGCTAATCCTGAAAAAGTCAAGGCAATTATAGATATGCCGCCACCTCGAAAAATCAACGAGGTTCAAAGACTCGCTGGAAGAATAGCTGCCCTGAGCCGATTCATAGCAAAATCAACTGACTAGTGCCTTCATTTCTTCAAAATCCTGCGAAAAGCGCTAGAATGGGATGAAGAGTGCGGAAAGCCTTTAGCGAGTTAAAGGAATACCTGGCCCATCCACCTTTCCTTAGTCAAACCACACCAGGGGAAGATTTGACTGCCTACCTGGCAATATCACCCAGTGCAGTGTCAGTCGTATTGACTCAAAAAGAAGAAGGAATTCTACGGCCCGTTTATTATATAGGCAGAGCTTTTCGAGATGTAGAAGCCATATGTCTCCAAACGGAAATGCTAGCATTTGCATTAGCAATCGCCGCCAGACGATTAAGGCCATATTTTCAAGCTCACGCAATAAAAGTGCTAACTAATGTCCCGTTGAGAAAAATATTACAAAAACCTGATACATCTGGTCGAATGACTAACCAAGCGGTCGAATAAAGTGAGTTTGAAATTGAGTACCTTCCACGTACCGCAATTAAATTCCAAGTACTGGCAGATTTTATAGATGAATTCTCAAACTTTCTGGAGGAGATAATCATTATGCCCTAGGGCAAGCCTTAGCAGGTCTACGTCAATGGCTCATCCTGCTGGACTGGAGGAGGAGTGGGGGTGCACATAATAATAGACTTAGAAGAAAAGCTTGACTATGTACTCAAGCTCGAGTTCAAGGTTACCAATAATGAGGCTGAGTATGAAGCAATTTTGTTAGGTCTAAAAATTGCTAGATTGTTAGGGGCCACCAAAGTCGAAGTAAAAGCTGATTCCCAGATAGTGGTGGGACAAGTAACCGGACAATTCCTTACTAAATGAGAAATTTTGAGGAGATATCTCCAACGGGTAGGAGAATAGCGTGACCTCTTCCAATATTCTTCCGTTCAACAGATCCCAAGAGGAGAGAACCAGGAAGCAGATCGTTTAGCAAAGGTTGCCTCAGGATAAAAAGAAATGCCCCTGCTGAATCATACCATAATTATGACTATTGACGTAGCAGTTGTCGGGATTCGAATGTCCACAATTCAGGTGTTACAAACCCCGGAATGGGCCATCGATATTCTAAAATTTCTTTAGGACGAAATCCTTCCAAACGACCGAGAAAAAGCATGAAAAATCAGGAATCGAGCAGCTCGCTTCATATTAGTGGAAGGAATCCTGTATAAAAGAGGCTTTGTCGAGCCCCTTTTAAGATGTATCTCTTCCGAGCAGGCCCAGTATGTACTAGCGGAGATACACGAAGGAGTTTGTGGGAATCATTCTGGTGAAAGGGCACTAGCAGCACGAGCTACACGGGTAGGGTACTACTGGCCTAACTCTCTCAAAGATGTGGAAGATTTTGTGAGAAAATGCCTCAAATGCCAAGAGTAGGCTCCTATTCCTCATAGCCCACCTGAAAAGCTCACTACTATTACTTCTCCATGACCCTTCGCACAGTGGGGATTTGACCTTATTGGCCCTCTCCCTACAGGCAAAAGAGGAGTAAAATTTATTGTAATAACACTTGATTACTTCACAAAATGGGTGGAAGTAGAAGCTCTACCAACGATCACAATGCGGGCGATTACAGATTGGAAATCTGTAATCTGCCACTTCAAAATTTCTTAAAGCTTCGTATCAGACAATGGAAGACAATTCGATTGCTCCCTCTATCGAGAATGGTGCTCGGAACTTAGAATCAAAACTAGGTATTCCTTTCTAGGACATCCGCAAGCCAACGGGCAAGTAGAAGCAACCAACAAAACACTACTTAACATCTTGAAGAAAAAGCTAGGAAGCCAGAAATGGGAGTGGGCTAAGAAACTCTTTTCGCCCTCATCTATGGAACTGAAGCCATAATACCAGCTGAAGTGGCAGCACCCACGTACCACGTACAACATCTCAACCTAGATAGCAACAACGAAGGATTGAGAGAAAACCTGGACTTCTTAGAGGAAAAGGGGAGGAAGTAGTAAGCCGAGCAACATCCAACAAACGGAGAGTTGAACAGTATTTTAACAAACGAGTCTGATCCCGCACTTTTAAAGTGAGAGACATAGTTTTAAAACAAACAAGAGTTACTACTAAAAAAGAAGGCAAGCTAGGCCCCAGATAGGAAGGTCCATATTTAGTAACAGCAACCGAGAGACCTGGTTCTTATCGACTTAAGAACCAAGAAGATCACGAATTGCCCCACCCATGGAACACCGAGCATCTAAGAAAGTATTTTGTATGAAAAACCCAAAGCCTGGTTCAAACAGTGTAAGGTTGTGATTTGTTAATTAAATTTTTATGTACTAATTTCGAATGTTGCATTGTCGTGTCCCCTACAAACAGTTCAAATCAAACAAGCCCAATCACTAGATCGGCCAGGAAGTATTAGCTAAGGACCAAAGCCATAAGCTATGCCCTTATAATAGCCATTCGGAATGTAAGTCCCAATGACTTATCGAGATTCGAGCAAGGTTACTACCTGCAACGCATTGGCTATGGAGCAGGGCCCTTAGGCTCCGCCAACCTACAAGAGCCAATCGGAATACAAGTCAGTCCCTAGATTGGACTTGCCGGACTTCACAGGGTACAAGTCAGTCCCTAGATTGGACTTGCCGGCCTTCACAGGGTACAAGTCCGGTCCCTAGATTGGCCACAAAGTATTAGCTAATTACCAGAGCCATGAGCTCTTCCTTGATAATAGCTATTCGGAACACAAGTCCCAATGACTTGTCAAGTTTCGTGCAAGGTTGTTGTCTGCGATGCATTGGCTAGGAAGCAAGGCCCTTGGGCTCTGCTAACTTACAAGAGTCAGTCAGAATACAAGTCGGTCTCTAGATTGGACTTGCCGGCCTTCGCGGGGTACAAGCCCGGCCCCTAAATTGGCCACGAAGTATTAGCTAAGGACCAATGCTATGAGCTTTGCCCTGATAATAACTATTCGGAGCACAAGTCCCAATGATTTGTCGAGCTTCGTGCAAGGTTACTGTTTGCAATGCATTGGCTAGGGAGTAGGGCCTTTGGGCTCTGCTAACCTATAAGAGCCAGTCAGAATACAAGTCAGTCCCTAGATTGGACTTGCCAGCCTTCGCAGGGTACAAACCAGTTACTTGACTGGCCACGAAAGAAGCAAGAGGGAGGATGGTAAAAACGGAATACAACACGGAGTCTTACAAACAGGTATACAAAAGTGTGTCATAAAGTCATTTTATTGTCCGAACAGGATTACAAGAAACAAAAAGAACAGTATAGAATCTCACAAACAAGATTATAACAAGAAAATTACATCATCAAAGATTGGAAGCCCGTTTTGTCCAGGCAGAAACTGGAGGATCAACAATATGTTATCTCCCTCAAGAAAGTGAGCGCCTAGTAGATTCGGGTTCGTCTGAGAAGAAACAGGACGCTCAGCAGTGCAATACCTTCCCCACACAGTACCAAGTAGGACAATCAGCATTGCGATATCTTCCTCCTTAGGAAAGGGGGAGTCCAGTGGAATTCCACTCAAATTCTCAGGAGGGCGAACTGGGTTCGGGGTCAACTGAGGTGGATGGCGTGAAGGACAGATAGATGTCGAAGCAACAAATGAAATCAACTCCAAGGACTTAATTTTCACCTTGAACCATATGTTCCTGCCCTCCTCATTCTCCACCGTCATGCCACTATCCTGCTCTTGCTCCGCTTAGAACTCACACGCAGTGAGTTCCAATGCAACAGCTTCGAGAGGCAACCCTCATAAGCAAAGGGGCAAGAACAAGCGAGGCATTGTAAGCAAAGGGGCAAAAACAAGTGAGGCATCATAAGCAAAAAGGCAAGGACAAGAAGTATGGGCGACTTATTTCCTCTTCGATATTCAAACCACCATAACTAACGACAGCCTAAACACCATAAAAGAAGGCGTTGCCCCTTATGATGTTTGAGACCTTCCTTATACTCATAAATTCAGGCTTTATCGCACAGGGCGGAGATGCACGAGACATTCCTTATACCCATAAATTTAGGCTTTAGTACGCAGGGTAGGAACATTTCTGAGTTGGGATTCAATAAGGTCCGCGCGGAGCCAAGCTGCATCTAGAGAAGACTCTAGAAGAGAAACCTTGAGTTGGAGTTGCCGAGCTGAAGCGCTTATCTTATCTCCTAACATGGCGATCCCCAGATACTTGTGGAACATTCGACAACGAACCTCAATGGCATGCCTTTTTTGCTTCACCAATGTCTCGATGGCTTTTTTGCACAGCTTCAGCTCTTCTTGGAGGGGCTCCAACTCAAACTCTAGCATCTGCACTTCGGTTTGGGCGCTTTCCCTTTTAGTAAGAAGAAGCTCAGAGTGGACTTGGAGATCCTCAATCTCCTTCTAGGCAGATTCCAACTTTTAGACCTTTGAAGCAATCTCCGTATTGCTTTTCTTGATCTCCAGGTCCCTCAACTGAATCTCCTTATCTCTGAGCTTGATTTCTAGAGCCATTGTTTCAACCTTATGCTATATTGCCTTCATCTTCTGCTCCATTACCTCAATCTCTTTCCGTTGACCATGAATTTTCTAATGACGAAACTCGTTGTCCTCCCTCAAGGAATTATTCTCCATGGTTAAATCGTGGAGGTCATCGCTCATTTTCTTCCCCCGCAAGTGCATAAAATTGTTTAATGCCTCTGAGCTCTAAACTCCTCTTCAAAAGCCTCCCACTCTCTAGAAACCATCTCAGTTAGTTGGTCTACGGCCTTAAAGGATAGGAAAGGATAAAATTTATAAGCAAAAGATAAAAAGCGATAGTCATTTTACATAGAGGAAATGCTTACATTAGCGAACAGGGGCCTGAACTTTCGAGCCTGTGCTTCAAATGATTCTATCCGTGCCTTCTTAAAACCCGGCCCAGTCTCCTGCGAATTTCCTTTCCCAGAAGAGGAAGAAGGTTCTACGCATACCAACGTCAAAATAGCTTCAACAAGCATAGGAGGCAGACTAGATTTCTCCTCATGTCAAAGGGGAACTTCAACTTGGGAAGCTTGAGGGAGCACAGACGGAGAACTTGGTCGCTCCTCAGCCCAAGCCAAACTCTCGCCCTGAGTAGCCCTAGAAAGGGGAGGACCTTTTCTAGATAATGGGGAAGCGGATGGAGAACTGTCCTCCACCAGAATAACATCTTCATGGAATAGATGAGTAGTCTCAGCTTGAGGGATTGTGCATTCTTGAAACAAATGAACAACTCAATATGAGATGCAAATATAAAGAAAAAGATAGGAGAAGGGAAAAAGGTTCGGGAAAAAGGTTCGAGCAAAGATGTAAGGAGCAAATACCTGAAAGATTGGAGGAGGGAGGGGTAACTTCTAGAACCATTGAGGGGACCAGCTCGGAGTCAGTTCCAACATTATTTAGGAGACCGGAACTTCAGAAGGAATCAGCTTCGTAGCCTCCTCGGAACACGATTCCATAATCTCAGGAGGAGTTAGCTCCTTGTCTCCAATAGGTGTAACCTCCATAGCCGTTCTCAAGGGTGAAACTGGAAGGGTGATGAAAACTGTCAAAATGGGGATAGTAGGAAAACTGGGGGGAGTCAGACTTGAGAGCTCCGGAAGTGAAATAAGGGAGTTAGTTAAGCACTCACCAAAGGAAGCTTCAACCTCAGCAAGTCTTTCCTCAAAAGGAGTTGGTGGCTCATGTCGTGAAACCTCCCGACTAAGAACCTCTTAAAGAAGGGGTAAAGCTCCCGTCACTAGACCAAAACCTCGAGACGTCGAGTGATCAAACATCGAGGAGAAGAGAACGGTAATGGTAGTGTCAGTCTCATCTCCCATAGCGAAGCCTAAAAAATAAGGCAAAATTTTATTATCTTTGTTTAACGAGAACAACAAAAAGGAGAAAGGGTTTTAGAAATCTCAAGAAATTACCTGTCGATGGGTTATTTGCCGAGACTCTGTGAGAACTGCTCACAGGAGTGGCTTGGTGAGAACTACTCTCTGGAGCGGCTAGTGAGAACTGCTCTTTGGAGTGGCTCAGTGAGAACTACTCTCAGGAGCTGCAGCAGCTCGGTGAGAACTACTCTCTGGAGCAGCTTGGTGGGAATTGATCCTTGGAGCCGCTCAGTAGGAACTCCTATTCTCTTTACGAGGAACACTTGGTGGAGGGGAACATGAAGGTTTCTCAGGGGCACCCTGGGTAGACACAGATTGAGCAGGCACAGAAACACCTTCTTTTGTGCGAAACCGCTTTGCACGATTACCTTTAGGCGGAGAAGCCGTGCGGCGCTTCTCCCTCGAAAGAGAGGGGAGAACCATTAAGAACTCCCGACCTCGCACATGCAAGCGATGGGGAAATACAATGTAACGATAAATGGTCTCATCGCTTAGCAATGAATCAGACTCAGAAAGGGTTGGATGAGCCGCTACCCAGGACATTACTGAAGCAATCCTGAATCTCTCTCTCCGATAACTTTATGGAGAGGATTTGGAAGTCAGAATCTTACCCAGACAGATCGAACAGGAAACTCCTTATATTCCCGCTCTCATTCCAGGAACTCCCAATCTAGGCCAGTTACAACAAAGAATGGTCGGTGCCAATCTTTTATTGAAAAATAACACCTCTCCAGGGTAGTGAAACATTTCTCAGAGGATTGGGATTGGAAACTATAAATGTTCCTAGAAAGTTGGTTGATACAAGAACTAGGGATTTCAAGAACAGTTTCAGAAGGGATAGGGTACTGTCTGCAGAATGTGCAGAGGTCATAGCTGGTCATGGCCGATGTCCACCGTTTCCTTGCAAAATAGCTAAAGCGGGGATCGTTCTCGCCTCATTTGGTCATGGTAAAAGTAGGCGGAAAGTTTAGAATATTTTTTGAATTTCAGGGAAATGAAGAAGGAAGCGAGATGGCAAATAGGAGAGAGAGAGAGAGAGAGAGCGAGAGAGAGAGAGAGAGAGAGAGAGAGAGAGAGAGAGAGAGAGAGAGAGGAAGAAATGAATAAAAACAGTTCGATGGAACAGCTAGGTGTTTGAAACGACGATATGAAGTACAAAGGGATACATCCGCCATGGAAATACAGAATGACATTTACCTACCACACACGTGCATGGAACGAACCAATCCCGAACAATGTTGATGTTCACACCAGGAAGCAGCTTCAGTTAATGAGGATAGAGTTAATGATTATTCATACTCATTAATGGCAGAGATCGGTTCGCATCCCATTAGATCTAGGGAAAACGAACGGATAAGTACACGTAAACTCGTTCATCTTCTATGTGCTTGCCCAAGTTAGAAATCTTCATAAGGACTCGCCAGCGAAGAAAAAAATAACAAACAAACAAACTTCTTCTTATAATTTTCAGCCCACAAGTGTGCTAAAAATTCACGGGGTACTTTGAAGAGAGAAAATCCCTTGGGTTAAGCTGAAGGCAGGGCCCAGGTTAGAACCCAGATACAAGGTCTAGGCTGGATTAGGCTGAAGGCAAGGCTCGGATTAGAGCCCAGGTACAAGATATGGACTAGGTCAAAACCTGGGTATAAGACACGGGTCGGATCATGCTTACATCAGGAAACAAGACAGAAGATGTAGGAGAGGCTTAAGGAAGAAGGAATATCGCATTCAATGCTAGACAGGAAAATGTGCGACGGTTTACACCCATCATTAATGAGATGGAAAGAGCCCAAAGCAGAAAACACATCGCATTCAATGCGACCCAAGGCCTGAACAGCACACAATAACATTGAGCACTTCATAGCTCGGCGAACTGATAGCACAAAGTTAGCTCGACAAGTAGACAGTGTGAATATATGATCTCTTACTATACAACACTCCACAACCGTGGAGACTAGGTCGGTAAGTATAAATAGACACTATCTGCAGCACAAAGGTAGGTAATTTTACACTATCATCTTCAATATAACTCATCTTAACCTTCAACGTTATTACTGACTTAAGCATCAGAAAATCAACGGACCCCGAGGTCCCCCCTTGTTACTGTGCAGGTGATCGCGTGAGCTCTGTCCGAGCGGAATTACTCAGGTCTGCGAAATACGACATCAAGAATACCAATTTAAAATGTTATCGAGAATGGATGATTACAAAATAACAATAATAGAAATCCATTAATTATATAGCACACCATTAATTAATGATGGAGGATGCATGGTAAGGCAAGCACGCGGGCCACCTGGTATGAGGCGGGCAAGACAAGGGACTTTGGATTCCCCCCCTTCCCCTACAAAAATTTGATCCATTATTTTTGTCGGATCTTTTCTCTTTTTTCTTTTTTTTTTTTGACAGAAAAACTAATTAAAAAAATTACAATTAAGTGATCTCTTCATTTTATATATGATTAATGAATATTAAGTAATTTAATTATATATATGATTATCCCTTGAATGAAAATTATATAATTAACTTATATAATTAATATATAAAATAGTGTGAAGATAAGTCAGCATTCAGCATCACTTATCTCTTCCAACAGATTAGAGAAGAATGAATCTACGTGCTAGGTGCTTTTCAGGATAGAATTGTAGTTGGCTTCATCTTGTGTTCATATGTATGATTATCCTTATCTCCTATATTTAAGGAGATTGTATATATCAGTTTGTTTCTTGTAAGTTCATAAATACAGTATACAAAGGCAGCATAATTTATCCTTGCCAGCTAGCCATCTATTTCATTGTTTCTTTCTAATAATATTATATATAATATTTAAATATACATTCAGTCAATTTCAATTTAAAAAAATCATATCCGATCGACCAATAAAACTATCAACCTAGTCGATTTTTACATCTCTAATGGATGATGAGCCAAAAAAACCACCCTCCATTTGGTTGGTCACAACATGATTAGGGCCAGGTAGGGGATGGGGTGAAAAATGACCACCCAGCCTAGGTGGGGCCGGGGTAGCCACCCGGTCCCCTAATACATGGAATGGTGGATGATGATAGAGCATGTGGTGTAGAAGTAAACAACGCGGCATGATAATGCATGTGAGTGAAAATGGATCCGTAACTTATGAAAATGAAAATGAAAATGAAAATTGATAGAGCAAGTGGTTGACAAAATGCCATACCCAATTGATTGTGTTTATGACACTCACTCAACGTACGTGATTGATTGGTAGGGTATGGTTTCATACTATCTAGGAAATTAATGGCATGCATTGCACCTCTTATCTATAAGTTTTTTTTTTTTTTCTTTTTAATGCCCATGTTTGAATTTTATCATTTTCAGCTTATACAAGAAAGGATTTATATATGATGATATGTGAAGGTTTTTTTTTTCTTTTTTTTTTTTTTTTTTAAAAAAAATCAAAATCAAAATCTCATTCTTTGTAACAGCTGATTGCATGCCGACCCAATCCAAAAGGAAAGCGAATTCATGACATGAAAATCCAAAACCCAAAGCTGCTCGATCAACAGCAAAGCTAGCTAACATGATGCAAGAACCGAGAAGAAATTGCGTGATCTGCCTTAGCAGCTTGCTTCGACGCTTCCCATGGCGGCCTGCATGCAAATGCAAAATACTACATTCAATTCTCTGACTTTTGCTTGAACGCAGCAGCATCGATCTAACTGTATTGTCTCATTTCAAATCATATATTAGATTATAATGAGCTCAATCCTCTGATATTAAGGCTTAGTTTGGATTAAAAAACACTCTCAACCTATCTCATCTTATCTCATCATTACAACTTTTACAAATATCCACATAAAACACAATAAACAATTCAATTTTTTTAAATCTCAAAATAATAATAATATTAAAAAATAATATTCTAATAATATTTTAGAGTTGAAAGTGTTTTTCAATTCAAACTTAGCCAGCCATCAAGGGCTTGTGGATAATATGGACCACATAAACTATACACCATTTTCAATATTTAGTGTATTTTTCGTTTTAATAGCATTTCCAATCCATCGGACAATCCCATTGATGTGTTTTGGTTGCCTACATAAATCATGATTAAGGGCAATGAAATGGTAGTTTAATGAAACATGATGAGCATGAAGCTGCATTATTATGAGCAAGGTTGGCAAACTTTGAATGGATCTGAGTGAATTATTTGTGCTCCTCATATGAAAAAGACTAATAAATTATTTATGCCATGATCATGACTGCATTTGATAACGACCTCTTGTATCAGTATCATCATATGGTCCCCTCTGAAGCATCCTATCATCATCACATTTATCTTTTGTTTTAATTTTCTTCCCCAGAAAATGCCGCCTTTACAGTACTGTGCACGTTTTTTTTTACCCTCACATGTCATTGTAAAGACTTGATTTTTGTAGAAAATATAATAAAATCGAAAAGGAGATGGGGAAGAGAGAATTTGAGGGTTACATTTTTTGTATTCTCAATTGCTATTAAATACATAACATCTTTTGATCTTATTTATAGGTGAATGGGCACTAAGGCTTTTCTCCTACGGGAAATTTTGTCCGAAATAGTCAAAATTATTGTCAGATTTTTTTTTTTTTTCCCGCTATTTCAAATCGTAGTAGAATCCCTAGAAATAACTAGTAATAGATACTACCAATAGTTACAAATTTAATTGCTATCTAAAATACTATCATTTCTGGCATATGATAGTCGTTGGAAATTTAAGCTCGGTTTAGATTCACAATCCATCTCAACTCATCTCACTATTATTTACTACTATTTAAAAGAGGAGCTTGCGCGTGAGAAAAGTTTATTGTGACAAATGATGTTGTCGAAAATGTCTATTTTAGACAATAAATATTGCAAGAAACGCTTTTTTCCCTCATGAAAAAAATATTTCATGCAATTTGTAGTCACCGGAAATAGTCTTTTATGAAATAAAAAAAAAATACTAGCAAAATAGTATCACAGGCTCACAACTTTATACCTCAAATACATAAAGAATGTGAACAATATATTACAAAAAAGAAAATATTGGAATACAAATAACAACTTCTAGGTATAGTTTTAAAAGAAAGGGGAAAAAAAATGCAAGTACTAAACATGGAAAAATGCAGGGAAGTGTGCACCAACTACTAAGATCTGCCCTAACGATCGATCAAAAAGTATTGCATTTGTGTCAAGCCCTCTGATTGCAATTATGTCCTAGAAAATAGAAAGAAATGCTTTTATCAATGCCAGAACCGTACTTGATCAATATGAACACTATCTAGAATGTAAATAATTGTTAGAGCACCATAGGAGTGTTGAATTACAAATAGCATAGGACTTAAAAATAAAACAACTAGACCAAATGAATCCAATGGAGAGTTTGGAACTCTCCAAGCTTCAAATACCTACCACAGACGTGGTAGTTCCAGCAATCATACAAATGCATTTGTGAAACGAACTCTTCAACTAGAATCTTAGGAAAAAAATAAGACAACAATATGGCAAACAAGTGACCAAGCTAAAATGTCCATAGGGAGATCCTTCATATGACACTAATCATAACTTGCTTCTAAGCTCCACTAGTATTATACAACATGTTAGTCCCATAAATTTTCAACAATACAAGATAGAAAGAATTCGCATGCAGGCTTCTTACCAAAGCAAGCCTGCACAATATAGTTGTTTTAGATCATTGATTAGTATTTGTCAAATAATCCACCTGGAGTGCTTTGTTAATGAGTGCTGTCTACTTCTCATAAGAGAAAATATATTTGTAACTGTGAATTATGTAATCGTCGCATAATCGCTTTGAAAAAAAATGAATAAAACATATAACTTACATAAAAAAAAAAATAATTTTTTAATAGTAGACTCCACTCTTTTTTAAAATATTACACAGTATTTATGTACTTTACGATTATATATAGAATTACTCTATATAAAATATCAATCAATGTAAAATCACAAACACGTCTTCCACAAATCACAAGCCTTCAGGACTCTTCTGCAGATAACTTCAACAAAACGTCTTCCAACAACATACCTTTAGTAAAAGCGCCATACCAACAACAAAGAAGAAAAGTCAAAACTCAGCATCTGAAACCATTATCTTCCCAATCCTGTTTTGCAAACTCTCAAATAAGACAAATAATTATAGATCACCGCGTCTAAATGTCAAGGAAAAAATTATAAGTATATTGGCTTTGGAGAAGCGCCAATTGATAGAAAAGTAATTAAAATTACACTTTGGTCCCAAGTTCCTCTTACTCTCAAAAAAACACATTCCAATTCTATAGTAATATTATATACCATACTCTCATTCTATTTTGATCATATTAAATAATATATGGCATATTTATCACCATTAGATGATAAAGAAGTATATAATAAATTATTATTTAATAGTGATAAATATGTCACATCATATTTAGTGAGATGATAATATAGTATATAAAATTTTCCTTATGCTATATATATACACGAGTGGGTCTTATCTGAGGTAAACAAGAAAGATGAGCTAACTGAAGACAACAATTCAAATATAGATGCGTGACAACAAGATATGCAGCATTGAGCTTTAGTCAAGATGATGGCCATTAAGAAGCCACAATATACATATTCCATAACTGGTGTCAGTCTTTGTTCTTTCCCTTGAACTGGTGTCATGTTCGTGTAGAGATGAAACATGCATATTCACGATTACGAATCATGTACTCCATTTTTATGTTACACATCCATAAGTTTTTTTCACAAGTAATAATTTAATTGATGACTTATAATAAATCAACGATACTAATTGACTTACAAAACTAACTAAATATGGTAAAATTAATCATATTACAATTCATATGCTAGATTATTATGAATATATTCTATCATAAGTATGGTAATATTTAACATTCCCTCAAACTAATCAAGATGATGATCTTGAGTTTAGAAATAAAATCAAGTTGCCAGCCAGGTAGATGAGATATGGGGATCTAACTGATGAGCCGACAGAAGGAGTCTATGTGGCACATGGTGCAAGTAGATGATGGGCAGAAAACTTCAGGCGGGGTGTGGGGGCATGTGGTTTACCAAAATTGAATTTTTTTGCACCAAAATTGAATATTTTTTGCACCAAAAAATATAGCAGATTACAAAGATGCTATATATGGTGGTAACTGGTTTAAATAAAACAACGATAGAAGTCGTACAAGGTGTGAAAGAAAACTAATGTATGAAATTATGACGAAAATGAGAGTAGTGAATCATTAAGCACGTAGGAAGCTTATAGAGGACGTGTGGTGAATGAAAAATAAGAATTTGAATATGAGACTTATCATGAACGAATAAAAAAAAATAGCAAGAGACAGGAAAATTGACGGCTCTTATGCCAAAATGTCGATGACAACTCATACAATCGATTAGTGGTCTGATATGAGAAAAACCAGATTGAAAAAGAGATGTAACTGTTAACAAATAGATGAAGCACGGACACAAACAACAGAAAATTAGCAAACGAGATGGAGAAGTGATCGGAGGGAGACATTATTTAAGAGCTAAATCTTTGTTATTCTGAATTATTATTGAATACATAATATTTGTTCTTATTTATAGTGAATAAAACTAGAGAAAGAATAGAAATACAATAATCAATGACAATAAGTGATACTAATTAATTTAAACAATAAACTAGATACGGTAGAAAATAAATCATATTACAATACATATGATACGCCTACAACTATTTTCCATTCTGGGTAATTATACGTCTACAACTAATTTTTTACAACTATTTTACAACTCATTTTAAATTACTCAATGTAATTGTGTCACTTCATTAAAAAAAAATAATTACAATTTTAAATAGAGTACCCTTCATCTTAAACAGAGCTGTAAAATAGTTGTAAACTAATTGTAAGTTTGTCATTTTCCATATAAAAATATTATAAATATATTCTATCATAAGTATAGTAATATTCTAAGATCTAAATTTATGAATTATGTGACTTGATTTGAACCTAGTTTTATCTTTATTTTTTAATGTATATGGGATGCCATTAAAAAAAAAGAATAAATAAAAAAGTAAATGGATTAATGCCATTGAAAATGGTCCAGCCAACAAGTATGAGATGAATCAGTTGGGTTGCATATTTCCAGAATATTTTGATTCGACTCACGTGCCCGTGTATGGTCTTTTTACGTCTAGTTTGTTTTAAAACTTTTAATTCATTTTATCTAATTATTATAATTTTTTTAAATTTTTACATAAAATAAAATAAACACTTCAACTTTTTTAAATCTCAAAATAAAAATAATATTAAAAAAATATTTTAACAATATTTTATTTAACTTTTTATTTTAATCTCAACTCTTCTCAAAAACAAATAGTCAACTCTCCTCTCGCCTGTAAGAGAATTAAAAAATTCGATTTGCAGCTGATCACGTGAAGGACGGACATCTTTTAATGTAAATGATCGTGATTTATGTCTTTGTATGTTCAGTGCATGGATATCTTGTTCGATCGGTCATTTATTACACAGTTTCTAACAATTTTAAGTAAAGTTTGCAACGACATGGCAAAGAAGGAGCTTTCAACAATACTTTGTTATATATTGTGTTGTTATTATTTAGGCGTACGGAGCAAAAAGAGAATCCGGAAGATATCAACTACGGATCAGATACAAAGAACAGATCTACCAGAAACTTATGTGGGAAATGACTTATTTGAACACACGCAATAGATTTCTTTGTTAGAAATCGTCATAAATATCTGGAATGATAAAGATGGATACTCTCAATAATATGTGAAATTACAACATTAAGGTGGTGGCGGTGGCGGTCCAGGTGGCCCCCCAGGAGGGCCTGGTGGAGGACTACTTAGGGGTAAAGGAGGCCCAGGAGGAGGTGCCCATAAAGGCCCAGGAGGCGGAGGTGGTCCAGGTGGGGGAGGTGTCCAAGCAGGCCCAGGAGGAGGAGGAGGAGGTGGTCCAGGTGGGGGAGGTGTCCAAGCAGGCCCAGGAGGAGGTGGTGGTGGTGGTCCAGGTGGGGGAGGTGTCCAAAAAGGCACAGGAGGAGGTGGGGGTGGTGGGCTAGCAGGAGGTTCAGGTGGACCACCAATGCAGTCTTGGAGCAACCAGCAGCAGCATATCCAGTAGAAGCTGCCGAACATAAGTAATCACTTGTTAGTTCTTAAATTAAACATTTTTTAAAAGAAAACAATGCTACTCTTCTCTTTGGGCTCAATTTTTTTTTTTTAAATTTACTTTACCCACCAATTCTTACCACTTTACTTTATCGCTCAGAAAAAAATTTTATTATATTTTTTATTTTTACTTAATAATTAAAGAAGTAATTTCAATTATATTTGTGTATTTTTTTATTTTTTAAAAATATATAAATATATTAAAAAAATATGAATAGAAAAATAAAAATAAAAAAGTTATAAAAGCAACTAGCGATAACGATGAGCGGTGCTACTCAGGCGGTAGAATAGTACCGCTCTTTTTTTTTTACTAATTGATATTTTTTAATAATATTATAATTTTTAAAAAAAAATTTAAAAATGTTAAAAAAATGCATAAAAAATATAGATGAAATGTACCGACAGAACCTTCACCGGTGGTTGTAGAGCCACCCAAGAAAAAAAAATGGGTTGACACTTCACTTTTTTGGATGAAAACTCGAGTTCACTTTTTCACACACTCTCTCTCTCTCTCTCTAAAAAAACATCTTTTCATAATTTCCTTCAAGATGGGAAAGCATAATAATAGTGATAGAAAGCAATCCACCGTTCAGCCAACTCGGAGAAAAGCTAAAACTGGTCACAACTTAAAAAAATTCGGCCCTATTTATGTCCCCCCAACACATATACACTCTTGATGGTGAATGAATTATAATATGGAATAATAGAATTGTCACATACCAAGAAGATATGGTGCTGCATAATCCACTGAACAAGCCACCCGAAAAGCCCGGTGGTCCAGGCCACGGAGCTGGAGGGCCGGGAGGTCCAGGTCCAGGTCCAGGAGGACCCCAGCCAGGCGGAGGCTCACCAGGACGCGGTGGTCTCATTCAGGCGCAGTACTGCTACTGTCACCGTAGAAACTTGCAGCAAAACCAAGTTATGAGAGTGAAGAGATCAGTTTGCTCGGGTGTGTGTGTTAAGGTTGGAGATAGCTAGCAAGCAATCAGTGGGAAAGCAAGAAACAAAGAATAGAAGATAGGGAGTGAGTTAGGGTAGTGAAGATGCAGTTCGGCCATTGGACACGTATATATAGAGAGAGGGTCGCTCTCAGATTAATGAACGTTTTCGATATGCTACATATATATATATATATATATATATATATATATATATATAGATAGATTTTGCGACAGCCAGAAATATGTAACGTGAGTCGTAAAGCAATTCTAGGAAGTTATTGTTAGCTTCACAACCTGCCTGTCAAACCCAGCAGCTGTTCCTCTTCCACCTAATTTTCTTTGACAAGTATAATAGAGTAGATATGCTAGAATTAGGAGATCAACAGATACGTGGCCACTAGTATTTCTAGTGGAGTACTTGCATGCACGCATTCATGAGAAAACTCGTGGGAAGACTCTTGAACAGCTACATCTTTGAATGCTTAGTAGAGCTTCTGTTGCCATTTGGAAAGTTTGTTGCTCTAGAACAATGGCTGCAGCATGAATAACTGGTAGCAGTTTAGGTCCTTCTGAGGATCTCTAATTCGTTGAGCTTCACGTATCTGTTCTCGTAACACTTTACTTCTTGGGGGCGGCTACTATGCCGCCCCATTTTGACCGCTGGGCATACCGCCCAGCGTAAATTTTTTTTTTTTTTTATTCTTTTTTCTTTTCACATTTTTTTAACATATTTAAATATATTTAAAAAATAAAAAAAAAATACATCAATACACTTAAAATCATTTCTTTAATCACTAAGTAAAAAAAAATAAAATAAAAAAATAAATTTTAACTAAGAGTCAAATAAAAGTGTTAAATTGAAGAGGCAAAGTAGACTTTTTCTTATTTCTTTCATACAGAAAAGAAGTCAGGAACAGAATAATTATAAGGTAAAAGAGGCAAAGAAAAGGAAAAAGATGGTATTTATACTGTTATTGTTATTTTGAACAGTAAAAGAGGGTAGGAATGGGAGTATTGCTTTTAGAACTGGCAATGTGGAATGGGCAAATTGAGTGCTTTAATTTGCTTTTAGGCAATTGTCAGCGTGCAATGTTCGAGGAAAACACTCAATTACCAAATGCATTATTATTAAGTGGATGATTGGATTTCGAGATTGATTTCGTGCTGGTGAAGCAAGCTAACGGCCCATTCCCATTAGAGAAGATTTTGTAATGGATAATTAAGTACTCGGGAATAATATTTCGGCATCATTCAATGGGGTAGATTGGTAGTTGTCACCAAACGCCCATGACTTAATTTGGAGACATTGTTGGATTATAAACTGCCTTTCTTTTCACTCTTTTTTTCAACACTCCCAAGTCAATATTCTTTCGACTCTCGTAATACCTCTAAATCCACATGCTGTACAGCTTGGAAACCTCTTTCTTTTTTCTTTTTTTTTTTTTTTTTGGGGGGGGGGGGGGGCTTGTCTGAGCAAGAGATAAATAGGAGTTCTAGAATAGTGCCATCTCTTATATCATGGGTGGGCAAACATTCAAACATTCGAGTCCAAGCTCACTTCTATCCATAGACCCCAACACTGGGAATAAGGATTGACTAAAATATTCGTTATATGAACAGCCCATAAGCAAGATAATAACTATATGAAAGTACTTCACTAAGAAGAAACCAAGATATACAGAAATCAAACACCACTAGGTAGGGTTTATTATAATTTCAACAGTTCGACTGACCTAATAGAGTATTTCAACTCGAGAGAAATAATATAAAAAAAAAATATACAATATTGAGAAGACTCGCAATACAAAAATAGAACAAGAAATGTGAAAACTGAATTACAAGATGTGTATTACCTCTCTTTTTAATTTAATTGGCTTTCCCGGCTCGAATATACGAAGACTGAGAGTGAGCAGCATTTGCAGCCTCATGAATTAAGATTATATGACATGACTGTTTCTCTTTAATCCGAGCAGAACCCTTTTATCTTTTCTTTGATGATTTTGACTGTGCATCACCAGATGTATGTTTCTTTCTCCTTGGAGCACCACCAGCAGCAGATTCCACCAATGGCCCAGACCAAGTTTGGATAGATGGTTTTGAATATGAGAAGTGTGTAGAACTGAATGGAACCTCAGGAGGATCAAAACCTGGATCCATATGATGTGCAGAACCCAAAGGATAGCCAAGCGTTCCATCTTGGTGTGGAGGAGGAAACTTCTCACTCTTGCTCTTTGCATTTGCATGTGTTATTAGCCGCCTCCTCTGGAATTAGAAGTGGCATAAAAATACAGTTATCATAACTAATCAATTGGAAATAGACTCCACTGGCTTCGTTTTTAAGTGGTACAGTAAGAGCCTGAAGAGGACTAAAATCTGCAGGAATGTGAAGCATTTATAACTTATGGATTCTGCATTGTAAGGAGGGAGAGAGAGAGAGAGAGAGAGAGAGAGAGGGCACCATTTATGAAAGTCTCAAATCAGCAAAGAGGCGTTCTAATCTATATCCTATAACTTAGCATACAGTGCTCTCTATAATTAGATAATTAATCGCTTGGCTCAGATACTAGAATGTTAGTTCACTCTATCTTGGCCCCAGCAAAAAGGTATGACCTGCTATCCATTATTAGTAGTTCATACTAGTAAATTGCTACATAAGTCCATACGTGTCAAGCCTAAGACATATATGAGTTCCCCAAGGTTTCAAGCATTATCAATGTCATTTCTCGACAATTCCACACACATCCCTTCCATCAATACTTCAAACAACAACACAGCTTAGCGCACCAATTTATTACTCATGATACAAAAGTCAGTTGTTCCTTTTTATTTCTCTTATGTTAAGGTAATTGTATGGCATTATTCACATATTGGCGCCGGTTAACCATTTACTAGCAAACAGGCTCTTTTGTTTCTAGGGAATTTGCATGCTTGAAAGTGCTTTCCTTGCGAAAAGCAGAGGGAGAGAAAAGGAAGACATCAGAATTATAGATAGAATTATACCATGGAGATCCACGGGCATCTCCACATGGATCTACCTAATCAGCCAATAATGGAAGAGTTTGAATGTTCCTAGCCTTTCAAGGTAACACTTTCTCGTCCAAACAACTTAATCCATTATATTTCACAGAAAGTTTATTGACAAAAAATTATCCTGTCTGTCCAAATGACCGGAGCCTCGGCAACTTTGTGCTGTTAACTTGATGCAAAACATAAGCTAGAAATTTATTATTTTTTTTTCCTGAAAGAAGCAACTTATCTGACATACATCAAGATTGGCTTGAAGCTCAGCATTTGCTTCTGGAGCAGGAATTGCCCTTACAGCTCGATCACGTTGGCGAGATCTTTTCACACCATCTGCGTTAGCTTTCCCAGCAGTTCTCAATCTATGGTCATGAAGCTCATTTAAGGTTAGAATTGGAGAGTCCTTTACTCTTTTTTTTTTTTTTTTTTTTTTTTTGGGGGGGGGGGGGGGGGGGGGGGGGGGGGGGGGTGGGGTGAAGAAAAATAAAATAAGCCATTAATAAGATGTTTAGACAATAACAGAACCGCTTGTCTTTGCAAAGAAGAGCAGGATGAAGATGAAGAAAAAGAATTTTCAAATGATCTAGAAATTAACTCATATAAGAAATGCCTAGCAAACTGGACTAGTAAAAGAGCAAAAAGAAAATAGTTCATCAGACGAGAAAGTCCCTATGACAAAAGTGCAATAGTGCTGTATGTACCGGATTTGAGTATTTTTGTTTTTTTTAATTAGGTAATCAAGAAGCACCGGATTTGAGTAATATATGGAAATTGTTAAATAATGTACTTTGTCAAATTCCCTACACAAATTAATTGACAATTTTTCAGATCTTTTTTTTTTTTTAAGGTAAAAGGAAGGAATAATCAAACACAAGTCGAGTTTAATGGAACCGGATCTGAGCTATTTTTCAGATTGTTAGATGGAGCTTTATAAAGAACCCTCACAACATTATACAAGCCTAAAAAGCCATGCACTAAATTCAACCAGTACCAAACTCGATTAGATGAACAAACAGATATAAAAATTAATTGCAGCAATCTACCTTCTAGCTTCCTCGTCCCGTAGCTTAGCATCCATCTCCTTGCTTGGAGGATATTTGGGAAGGCTAGAAGGCTCACATGCAAAAGGTTTAGATGTGAAGAACTGCCCAAAAAAAAAAAAAAAATGTAAAATCACATATACACATCAAATACTCTTCTATAAAATTAAAATATATATATATATATATATATATGGTTTCAGCTAATGAATATGCCATTTAGGCATGTGAAAAAACATAAGCTTAAAGAAATCCAAATGAAACCAAGCATGGACACTAGTCACACTACAAATTTAAAGCTCAATACAAGCTTGAACTAATCCCTTTTATTCTCTTTTTATAGATAAGAACTATCAAATTCTTGGCTAGGCTTGGGTCTGCTCATTTGCATCAAGCCATTGATCCATAACCTAATTTATTTACCTGTTTCAATTTGGAACAGAGAAAAGTTAAAATGGAGTCTTTTAAACACTGCTTGATGAAAAAAAAAAAATGTGTTTAAAATGAGAGAGAAAAAGGCACTCATATCTCCAGGCTCCAGCAGTAGTAACAAAGCTCCTGTCTGGAAAAGTCAAAGACCAAATGCATCCAGATCGCTTAAGACCAGAGTAAACAATACAAATCAAATCTTGATGTCATGGAAATCAGATTGCATTCAAGTAGCCAAAATAGTTTACAGAACCTTGTGTTCGTCTATCCAATACCAAAGTTTATCAGTCTTCATTGGAACTGTTTTGTAATTCATATTACATCTCAGTTCCCCTAATAAACAATATATGGAGTGCAGAGCTCTTAGCTATCAATACAAAGTTAACAACTGAAACAAACCTAGACAGAAGATGGCTAACCTTAAAAACGATGTCTAAAGAAACTTTGAAGAAAATTGGATGCTTCACCCAGATATTCTTAATCAAACCAGCCATACAAAGAGGAAAATTAAGAAGATTAAATATAGTAGTTGAATAAAAAATCTCACTTCACTCCTCAATGCAGCAGTGGCCGTCAGACGTTCAGCTGGGTCAATTGCAAGAAGGGTCTCGATTAGTGGCAACGATGATGGTGGAAAATCTTTGAAAGTCTCTGTGATGCATCGCTTGTATGATTGTTGGGGCTTAAATATGGTTGCATGTGGCAACTTTGACTTTTTCCAATACTCTTCAGATGGAGAACCACAGAGCTTAAATATCTTATGAAGCTGCTCCACCTAATTAACGTAAAAGATAAAATTCATCAGCAATGGCGGCAACAGAAGCAAGTGTTGGGTACACAACAACTTCAAGTAACACAGAATGCAATAGATCTCCAGAACCTCAAAAAATCAATTAGCCCACAAAGAGCATCATAAATACATTGAAGAAAGCAATAAATTAATTTATAGAACGCAATCAAACACAGAGTAGATACCTCTGTGCGACCAGGCATGATAGGCTTCCCTGCCAACAACTCAGCTAAAATGCAACCAGCACTCCAGAGGTCCACACCTACACCATAATCAGTAGCACCGAGAAGAAGTTCTGGAGGCCGATACCATAAAGTAACCACCCTACTGGTCATAGGCTGCTTGTGATTAGGATCGAAGAACGAAGCCAATCCAAAATCAGCAATCTTAAGAACTCCTTCATTGTCAAGTAAAAGATTTGACCCCTTTATATCACGATGCAGCACATTACGGTTGTGACAGTGTTCAAGCCCAGATAATAATTGGTGCATATAACATTTGACCTGCCACGTCCATAATATATACGAGATACGAGATAAGAAACAACAGGGCCTCTTCAGGATTACTGGCTCATAGACTAAAAGTTACCCAAGGCATATATCTCTCTTCAACTAAACTAATAAAAAACTGGAAAATAAGACTGCCAATACCTGAGGTTCTGTGAACTTGATTACAGGGCTTGCAGCAAGGCCAGCCAAATCATGCTCCATATATTCAAATACAAGGTATAAACTACAGGACATCCTCGAAGTCACCAGACCTTCCAATTTTACAACATTGGGATGATCTAAACGGCGCAGGATGAGAATCTCTCTGGCCATGAACTTTACGCTCTCAGGCTCCAAATTGTCAAATCGAACCTTCTTCAATGCAACAATCTTTCCCGTCAAAGCATCCCTGGCTTTGTAGACATTACTGTATGTACCTTGCCCAATCTAATCACGATGGATACAAGTATAAATTAAAAGACTGAGACATCCATAACCTTATTGCTTTAAGAGAATAAAAAGGTAGCCAAATTGATTATATTGGCATTAAATTTATTCCAGCTAACCATGCTTCAAGTTTGAGGACAAAACAACATAAATGAATCAAAAGACATATAATTTTGTTTCCTTATCTTTCCCCCACATTTTTCTCAAATACCAAACATAAATAAAACTACTTCAACTTTCATCAAAATAAAGAAAGTCGCACACATACTAAAACTGGAACTTGAGCAGTTGCAATCAAAAGGATTACCTTATCGAGCTTCTCAAAGGTGTCGGCTCGCCGGGGCGTCCAGCCATTGATGGCTTCGCCGGCGACCGCGGAGAGCCAAGAGGGCCAGCCGGCGGCCACCTGTTCTCCATACACGTGCTTCGGCGGATTGCTCAACCGCGGATTCGGCCTCGGCCTCGAAGACCTTCTCCGAGGCCGCGCACTCCTCTCCTCCTCCTCCTCCCCCTCCTCATTCTCCTTCCGATTTCCGCCGTTGTGAGCCTCCCCAACCTCAACCTCAGCTCTCTCAGCCCTAACCTTTTCCTGCTTCCTCTCCTTCTGTGCCTCACTCAGCTTCGCCGACACTTCTCTCCCAAACACACACCCCATCCCACTCTCTCATCGACTCATCCTCTCACCACATTTCCCGCAACTTTCTCCGCATCCAAACACAACCTCCCCAATCAACGAATCACACACACAGAAACACGCCGAAACCCTAATGGGATAAAAAAGGGAGTGCTGGATTGATTACAGAATGTGCATACGCTAATTGAAGAGGGCGAAGCTTTTTGGAGACAAAAGTGAGGAAGAGCAATGATTTGGAGTTTCCCACAAATCGTGGCACAGTCGTTAAATAAATAAATTAATAAATAACTTAAAATCGACCCCTCTATGGTCTATACACACACAACAGCAACAAGCAAACACTTGAAAAAGGAAAAGCACAGAGAAACAATTAAAAAAAAAAAAAAAAACTTCTTTTGTGTGTGTGTTTGTGTATAGAGTGAGGATTTTGGGATTTATGAGAGTGAGTTTTCAGTCGGACTTGCACAGCTCAGATTCAAAGATTTGTGTACTAGAAAAAAAGAAGGAATATTTATGGATCACTCTCTCTCTTGGGTCTTTGAGCTTTTTGACTAGCCTGACCGAAGCCATACATACAGCCTGGACCGTGAGAGACAATTTGTTTTTCTCAATTCGGTACTGCCCTTTGTCTTTCTCTAAAATTATTTTTATTTCGTTTTGATTATTTTAAATAAATTAAATAAAATATTATTTTTTAATATTATTATTATTTTAAAAATTAAAAAAATTGAATTATTTATTATATTTTATATAAAAATTTAAAAAAATTATAATAATAAGATAAGATAAAATGAGATAATTTCCTATCCTTAATTTTTTTTTGTTTTAGTCCGATGGTAAATCTCAAAATATATATATAATATATATGTATATATCAGAAAATTATTAAAAATATATTTTAATCAGTTTTTTTTTTTTAATAAGGAATAAAAAAATAATAATGAGATTAGAGTGTCTATTTCTAACTGGTGGTTGAGTGGACCTTTTTGTAGGGAAAGCTTCTGGTGTGTCCCATAGGATACCAATAACTGGTGGCCACGTCAACCAAAAGAAAAGGGATAACTTTTATTACCTTTCAATTTGAAATATCGCTTGTAATTTATCATTTCATTAAAATCAAATCATCGATAAAATTCACAAATAAATAGGCAACGTGGTACGATATTAGTAATTAAAAATCTTAAATTTTGGTATACTGAAAATTATCAGATTTTTTTTCTTTTTGTGATTTGTCAATAATAAACTGGTATCCAATGTCCTCTCAAGTCTTTGCTTGAATTTAAATTTCTAAAATGAGAAAGGGATTAATGCATAAAGTAAATTCTATATTATTTATTGCTGTCAATATAAATATTTCGAACAAAATAGTACTAAATTAACAATAAATTATGAGTAGTGTTACAGGCTACTCACTCTTTGTGCCACTTAATGTAAATTGTACCTTTTTTTTTTAATTTTTTTTAAATATATTTAAACATTTTTAAAAATATAAAATATCAATACATTAATAGTCACTTCTTTAATCATCAAGAAAAAAATTAAATATATAAACGGTCAAAATGAAGAAGCATAGTAACATTATTCATAAATTATATAAAATTACTTCACGTGTCACCCACTCTATTGAAATATTTGCTTGAATTTGAAAGAGAAGTTAGACTTTATTTGTTTTTATAGATGAGATGAGTTGAGATTAAAGTTAAAAGTTGAATAAAATATTATTAAAATATATATTTTTAATATTATTTTTATTTTGAGATTTAAAAAAAATTAATTGTTTATTTTATTTTGTATGAGAATTTAAAAAATTTATAATGATGAGATGAGATGAGATGAGATAAGTTAAGATAAATTATGAAAACAAATAAGGCCTTATAGTTAATATTGAGTGAGATTAATAACGGACTGAATTAGCATTTAACCATGTAATAAAGACTGAATTAGCTAGTGGAATAACGACAAAGACTTGGAAACAAAGGTTGTTAAGGTTGGTGAGCTAGATGGCTTCTTTCGACCATGGACAAACACGTCATATTTGTCGATGATGTCAGTTGAGATCGAAGTAGCTTGGTTCGATGAAAACGATATGGGAAGGACAATTAGAAGCTCATCTAGCCCTCGTTAGTGCAGCAAAACTGAATAATTAGTCATTTTTCTTAGCTCCTACGGATGTCGATATGGAAAATGCTAACTTATCTCGTGGTTTTGAATATGTTTATATATATATATATATATATATATATATATATTTTTTATCTAATAAATATTAGTGAATTTATGTATTTTTTTAATGTTTAAAGATGTTTGAAAGAAAGAAAAAATTACACTAGTACGTACTGAACAGTAAAATGCTGGGTAACACTGTCCTGAGCAATGTTTTGAATACCGTACCGGATAGCGTACCGGTCAAGGCACTGGAACGAAATATTTCGGTACCAGTACCGTTTCGAAATAGCGTTTCAGGATAACGTTTCGGGATAGTCGATCTATAAATAAATTATATATAAAAATATATATAAAAATTATATTCTAAAATAATAGTCTATATATAAATAAATTATATACAAATACATATATATATATAAATTATAAATAGTCTAGTCTGAATTGAGGGTTAAAAAATAAGTTTGTAGTTTGAAAAAAAGAAAAAACGAAAAAAAAAAAAAAAATACAGGCCGAAATATCGGCCGGTACCGGCTGAAATATAGGCCGGTACAGGCCGAAATTGAGGCCGGTATGATCGGTACCGGCCGGTACGGCCGGTATTTTGGCTGGTACGGAGCAGGTATAATACCTGTACCGGTCGGACGGCCGAAATGAAAAATTTCGGCCGTACCGGCCGGTACGGTACGAAATTTAAAACTTTGGTCATGAGGCTATTGTATGAGATTGATGAGAATGCTTTCAAGGCAAAATATAAAAGAATAGAAATACTACGTACAATCACTTTTACATACTTCATATATATTCGATTGATATGGATAGTTATTTTATATTAAAAAAATACAGTCAATTATATCAGTAAAATATAGAAAGAGTACATAAAAGTGACTGCACATAAAATTTTTGATAAAATAAAATTAAAAATAAAGAATCCTAAAACAATTAACACCATATATTCACACGAGAGAACAGAACTATTACTTGATTATACAACGTGGTTTCAATCTTCCATGAAATCTTCTAGTTTTGGCATATTTCTGTACTTTAGTTAATCCCTTCGGGAGGGGAGATGGCGAAGAAAATGGGACAAACTTGCGAAAGTGCTCTACAATATCTTAAAATTTACTACCCAATTTATCATATATGATCCTAAAAAATAATCAAATCTGTAAATAATATTTTGTCCTAAAAAATATAAATATATATTTTCTGAATCTTAGATTTCGTTTAGATTGAAAAGTGATCACAATTCATTTTATCTCATCATTATAACTTTCTCAAATTTACATATAAAATATAATAAATAATTCAACTTTTTCAAATCTCAAAATAATAATAATATTAAAAAATAATATTTTAATAATATTTTATTCAATTTATCTAAAATTATTACATCTTATTTCATTTTATTTCAACGCTATAAATGCATAAATACAGTGGAAGTTGATGTCCCACCTTGTCTAAAACATATTGAAAGGTCTTTATTTATTATGTTATAGGTGACGGTAGTTGATGGAGGTTAGATCATACCTAATAATAAGAACGGAAAAAAGAAAATGGGTGCCTCTACAGCCACCACCCCTGCGGACGCTACCGTTACTAGTTTTTTTTTTTAGTATATAAATATTTTTTAATAATTTTAAATATTAAAAAAATTACAATATTATTAAAAAATAATTCCTTAATTATTAAAAAAATTTAAAAAAAAAAACCGGAAGTGGTAGGTTTTTCCTATTACTATGACACAACTATTTAATAAAATATTATTTTTGTTAAAAAAAAAATTGATTTTTACCTTTGATTTGACGTTAGCTGAAAATGGAACTCTCCGCCATTACAACATGCAAGGTCGACGTAGAAAATCCATTGTGTAAGGGTCCGTAAATTGCCGTAACAAGGTCAATTCAATCTAAAAGCCACGTGTAGTACAACGATTGGTAAATATAAATATCCGATCTTTATCTCATACAGAAATTTGTCTGCAGAAGTTCGTAATACGCGCTGGAGTACTTACCCGTTTTATCCCTCGGAAGTCGTGATATATGGGAACCATTACGTGTGCCACACCCTCCGCCACCGCCACTACGACGACGGCTCAGACTCAGAGACTCATTGCACAGTCCTCAGAGCTTTCTCGTTTCCCTTTCTCATCAATCCCTTCCGTCTCGAAACGCTCGGCGTCGCTCCTCAAAAATCCCAATTCCATCAACAAACGCTGTTCCATGGCCACGCCTATCCAACTCAACGTTTCTTTCACCATTGGTCCCCCCCCCCCCTCTCGCTCTCTCACTTACGCAGATTTTCATGCTTCTTTTGTAATTGGTTTAAGACAAGTATTTCATCGCATTACATGATTTATGATTCAACCTGTTGCTACCCTGACTTAGCTCCCCGTAACCAAAGAGGGCGCACTAGAGTGAAATTTCCCTTCAATAACTGTGTTAGTCGTTAGAGAAGCCTTTTTTAATGTAGGTTGTTTGATTGATTGTGTGTTGAAGCTGCAGCAAACGAAGCAGTAGAGGCTGCTTCTTCTGGTTTGGTGGGCGAGAATGACCTGCTGATTGTCGGACCTGGTGTTCTGGGTCGCTTAGTCGCAGAAAAATGGCTGGAGGTATTATATAAGTACTATTTGACCTCTTTAATTCAGTGTTTATCTTTCTTTTGATTTACTTTTTTTTCAATATGGTTTTGCAACATTTATCGGCATGTGAATTTGTATATATATGAAATGATATTTGCCATAGTACTCTATGGAAGCGTCGCTCATTCCTTAAAATGAGTAAATATGGTGCCACGTGAGAAAATTAATTTTTTAAACAGTGGATCTCTCTTTTTCAAAAAGAGCGTGAGATACTTGCATAATCAGAACTATATCTAACATTAAAATAGATTCTTTTGTATGGTATTGGGAGAGTATTTGGCAATTCTGTGTTGTACATTTGGATATTATTTCTAAAAGTTGGTAGAAGCTGCTTGCGATTGTTCCTAGGTACATTACATAGGTGTTCTATGCTAAAAAAAAATGCTAAGTTTTCGGGGTGTTATATTTGAGCAGGAACATCCAGGTTGTCAAGTTTTTGGGCAAACGGTTTCCACTGATCACCATGATGAATTGATTAAGATGGGTATTGATCCATCTTTGAAGGGGACTACAGCGACACACAAGTTTCCGTATGTCATTTTCTGTGCTCCTCCTTACCGAACTTCAGACTATCCCGGTGATGTCAGGTAAGGTTTGAGAATTTCTGGGAAACTTTGAGAATTATTACCTAAGAACAGCTCAATTTAAACTAGCTTCCTGATATGACATGGATGTATTAGGATTTACCTTTTTCCGCAATTGTAATAGGATTTACTTGTAATAAAATGATTGCTTGTTAGGTGTTTATATCCAGCCAAAGAAAGGCCTATATATGGTCTATGGACCCATTGTGTTTATGATAATATCTTGTGAGAGTGTATATATGGTTTTGATGATGCATTTTTATGTAATACGGTTGTATATAATATCTTGCTCAAGAAAGGTCTATATATCTCTGTTTAATGCTCCTTCACAAGAATAGAGCTAACCTTCGTCACCCGGCTAAATATCCTATTATAGGCTGTCTAAAAGGGCAGTAAAAGGTAATAGAACCACACTACAGTAGGAGGCTCTATAGGGGCAGCTAGTCTTGGTTCCATGAATCTCTACTTAGCCAAAGAGTTGACCCAATCATTCTCTCTGGTTTGTAATTCATCCTACCGTCTACTCATCTGAAGTTGTGTTTTTGCCTTATTGGTTTGGGCTGTGTGCTAAACAGGGTGGCTGCATTGAACTGGAATGGCGAAGGTTCTTTCTTATTTACATCAAGTTCTGCACCATATGATTGCAACGACAATGGACCATGTGATGAGGTGTTACATCTAACATAACACACGGTTCTGCTGGTAACATTTTTCAGTTGTTAGAATGATGAAAGGGGTTTTTGTTCTCTGCATCGACTTATGAGGTTGCCTTTCAGGAACCTATGGTCAGCTTTCTTTTGTAATGTACTGAATGCATTGTGCATGTTGCCTTCTGTGACTTATGTGGTTTACAACTTATTTCATGTAGAGTGTTGTCATGTTGTAATGTGTTGACATTCTTATTGTGCAGGACACACCGGTAGTACCTATTGGGAGGAGCCCTAGAACAGATGTCCTTCTAAAAGCAGAAAATGTAGTGCTGGAATTTGGTGGTTGCGTTCTTAGATTGGCAGGACTTTACATATCCTTGTTGATACTTGTCTTGTGAAAATTCCATTTAAATTTGTAGAAGAAATTTCGGTGATAAGTTGTCAATAGGTTTAACTTAACTATGTACACAAAGCAGATAGAGGTGCACATGTTTATTGGTTAGAAAAAGGGACTGTTGAAGCTCGTCCAGATCACATCCTGAATCGTATACACTATGAGGTGGCAAATGTCTTCATTCTCTATTTATTATTCATGAATTATAGGCAGATTCCGTATCCTTTTCTTGTAATATGTATTTCAATCCTTGAAGGCTTGAGTTCTATTTTATTTTTTCTGTGAGTTTATCTTACCCTGCTTTCTGAATTTTGATTATGTTAAAAGTAAGAAGGAATCGCTTTTGAGTCCCATGATGCATTTGGTTTATCTTTGCATTGCATCTGGCATTTCCTCTAGCTTTAGTATTCTATGATGAGTCTTACTGTCTTGGTGCCGGGATGACATTAAAATACCGGTATTATTCTGACCGGTGTACTTTCTTACAGGATGCAGCTTCCCTTTCAGTTGCAATCTTAAAGAAGAATTTTCATGGCCAGATTTTTTTGGGTTGTGATAATCATCCTTTATCCAGGTATTTTATATTATTTTTTTACATTGCGAGTATATTTTAACTATGTGGCTCCTTGACGACACTTAAATCCAAAATTTCAACTCGATGATTTCAGCTTATTATCCTATCGTTTCCATGTAGCTAATGATATACTGCCAATAAGATTGTTCATGCTTGTCACCATGGGGCTTTCTATACATGCCAACCGTTATTTTTTTTTGGCAGGCAGGAAGTAATGGACTTAGTTGCTAAAAGTGGAAAATTCAGCAAAAAGTTCGAGGGCTTTACAGGTAAGCCCCCTGGCTCTCACCGAGACTTCAAAGTAATCCTATTTTTTTTTTTTTTTTATTCCTTTACTTTCAATATGAATCAATTGTTTGTGCTATTAAATTATGGGACTCACCTTGGTTGCATCTCTTGTTTTTGCAGGCACAAGTGATCCTCTGGGTAAGAGATTGAACAACTTGAAAACTCGTGAGGAAATAGGATGGAAGCCAAAATACTCAAGCTTCTCTGATTTCCTTGGAGCATCCGAGTAATTGTTGCATCCATCCTCATTGTTGGGACTTCAAGACACTGAAAAAAGATTGGCTTTAGGCACTGCATGCCCAGAGAACTTGGTCATGAAGCTTCTGGGCTGAAACCTGAATATCGATGTGCACAACTTACGTGCGAGAGCGAGAGAAAGAGAGAAGGAGAGAGAAAACTTCAGGGCATATTCAGATTGAGGCAAGTAGGATATCTCTTGTACGTACATGACGTTAGTTACAGGGGTTGTTTTAGTATCAAACTGATGTTTATGTCGGTGTATATTGCTTACTATATAACGGCTTTGCCATCTCTGGTCTCAGAAATCTTCTCTCTCGGAATTAAAAACATGCATCTGATCTTCCTAGTTGTCAACCTTGGATATTACTTGGAAATTCATGTTTTTTTCTGTTTTGTTTTAATGATTCAGCCAATTATTAACGTTATACAAAGTGCAGTGTCCCCCGATCGAGAACTCGAGAATCGACCATAAATTAAGCAGAAATCTAAAACCTCCATGCAAGTATATTCTACAACATAAACTTTATAAACATGATGTGAATCGATTGTAAGTTTTTAACCAAGTTTTTTTTAAATAAATAAATAAAATTGCCACGTTTATTTAGTTTTTCTTTTAGCGAAATTCTACCATTTTTACTAACAGAATGGAAAATTTATTGGGAATCATGTGGTTTCCTTGGTGTCTGATAAATGGGCCATGTGATGTGCCGGCCTTGTTACGTATGGTCTTGTGCCATGCCTAACTATCACGGTAGTTGTCGTCTTCATTGCCAATATACCGACGATCTTAGCATCATAGACTCATAGTCTCTCATGACGTCATAAAGAGCATTCAAGACATTAATGTAGGAAAAAATATATTGTTCGAAAATAAGCATCACCCTGCTTGCTCGGTCTGAAGTAGTTGATGTTAGTTAGGGAAAAGTGTAATAATAATTATAAAAAAAATTACAACTATTCAAATGGAGTCTTTCAGAGAAACCGCGTATTCAAATCAGGAAACTCTATAGGAGCTTCCACGACCTAACGCAAAAGCAATTGTCCAAGTCAACTTCTCCCCTTCTTATATTCTTTGATCTCCCCTTGCAAGCAAATTAAAAAGATATCAGAAAAAAAAACTTGGAAAAAAAAAAAAAAAACAGTTGTGCTGTGGTGATCATGGGGAAGTCATGTTGCATGGAATCGGACGAGGGTTTGGATCTCTCGGGCTTCCTCGTAGTGATTGTCCTTGTTCTGCTTCTCATGTTTGTATGCAGTACTCCGCCTAGACGACGGCCTGCCTTTGTTGCTGTCTATCCACGTTGCTGGTGACTGGATCCTCCTTCTCCGATCCTTAATGATACCGATCTTCTTCTTCCTCCTCTTTTTCTTGTTTTTTTTGTTGTTTTTTTTGGGTCAGAGGTATCCTTGTTAGCAACAAATAATAAGTGGTCATGAGTAGGAATTCTGTAGTACCTTTTGTCATTCTTTTTCATTCGAAGACCAAAATTGTCGTCGTGCAAGCTGTTGTTTAATTCAGAGGAATATGATTAATTGTGCCTGAACACTGTTGTTGCGTGTCCTGAAACCATGCATGTTGTTCAATCCAATAACATGAGTTCCTAACGTTGTGATTATCGTCGTTATTTTTGTTACTGGAATTTATAGTTTCAGAGCATTCCGATTGTTTTAGCTACAACTTTAATTGTTTTATGTATCTTTTGTTTTTGTGTTTGCTTTTATTTATTTAATGTATACTGGATCAGCCTTAACGAATTGTGAACTAGGTCAGAGGTGTTCCCCAAAGACGACATATTATATACTTAGGTTAGGTCTCACTATAACAAATTTGAGATTTTGGGACGAAATTATTTAGGGATGAAAAAAATTTCATCCCTAAAAGTCATTTTTTGAGACGAAATTTAAATTTCGTCCTAAAAAATCGATGAATTTAGAAAATCGTTCGAACGTCAAAATAACCGTTCGAACAGTATTCTCTGTGACGAATTAAATTGTCTTAAAAAAATTTTCCCGTTCGAACATGAAAAAATACGTTTGAACAGTAAAATTTGGCGGATAATTACTTTATCATGGCGGGGAAAGTTCAAAAACGTTCGAACGAGAATTTGTTGTGTTCGAACGGAAAATATTTGGTGGCAAATCCTGGCGGGAAGGTTTTTAAACCGTTCGAACGGAATATATTTAGTTAGAACATATTCAAGCACCACATTTATACATTCGAATGTATAATATTAATCTCGGTACGAAACTCAAAATATAAAAAATATCTATCATATATACAAATTCATTAATTAATTTTATGTAATTAATTTTAAAATATTTTAATGATTTCTTTTACGTTAAATAAGATTTTAATTAAATAAATATTATCAACCACATATATATTAATCAACCAAATAAAGCAAATTATCAAAATGCCATATATATTGTTCATAATTACAACAAAAGAAAATATAAATAAAAAATAAAAACTATTGTGATGCGAGGTCTCTACACACATCTTCGACTGCAGCTAATTGTATCTCTACCTGTGTCAGTCGAGTACTAATTGTGACCAGAGTTGCATTATTGGCATTAATCGCTGTACGTAACTCATAAACCTCTATACGTAACCCAGAGACGGTAGCCATAATCTCTGTACGCAACTCAGACATGGCAGTATGCACTGCATCAATCACTGCTGATGTGTGTACGCTGATCTCAGCACGCAATATGTCAGTCATCTCCTCGCGAATATATGTGCGTGATGTCTCAGCCTGTGTAGATGTCTCACCAGCCGATACTCCAGTATCTCCCGACTGCACATCTCTCTGAATCTCAGCCCTATCAGGAACAGCCCCACGAAAACGAAATCTAGAGTGTCCCGTGCTCCGTGATAGGGTGGTGCTGTTGATCGGTGCCATCGAAAATCGGGAACGCTCGGCAGGTTCGGACACAATCCCGGCATGTAGCAAAAATCGAGTGATGAGGATCCCAAACGGAAGTATATCTGTCGTAATGAACCGTGCCTCTGATCGAATTCTCTCAAATATATAACCAACGAGGTCGATTGGGATGCCACAAGAGACCCGTATCATAAATCTCGCTCGATCCATGCCGATCTCGGTCTTGTGCTGCCGTGGGTCAATATTATTGGCAATGATCAAATTCATAATCTTGAAGAAAGAAGATAAATCTGCCTGCCTAATACTCTTGGAGCCATCGTACACTGGAGCATCTGGACCAACAATCAAGTCTCTGACCTCGTGATCAGCAAGTGTATCGATCTCATCTGTGTAATCTAGTCCCTCGTCCTGAGACATAGCTGCATCACCTGAAAGACCAGACTCTCTAGGCGGCAGGTTTGGATAGGCATCAAGAAGCCTAGGAATACCCAGATATGCAGCGAGTCCGTCAGCTGAAAATATAACAGGAGCTCCTCGGACACAGATCCTATATGCCCCTCCATCGTCTGGGCTAGCAGCACCAAGCTCTTTATAGAACTCAGTAACGATCTCAATGAAGGAAACGAGCTCCATTCCTTCTTCTCGCTGATCTAAGATTGGTGCCCAACCACGATCATTTAATACTGATGGGAGGGAATAACCCTCCCATATAAGAGCGACGAAATTAGACAGTTTTACCTGTCGCTCAAGTAAAACGGTCCACTCTCGAACTGTTTGGATGGAAGGTTCTCCTGATCTACCATGTTTACGGCCCCGATAAGACATTATTATGATCCTGAAATTTTAAAAATAAAATATACATTCAAGATTAGTGATAAAATCTAATTACGACTAAAAGATTTACAAAATTATATACTAATAGCAATTTAATAAATTAATTGATAGAACATATAATCAATTAAACGATGAAAACAATTTAATAAGCTAATAAAATTATAATGGATTGAATTTAATAATTAGCGTTCGAAAGTCTAAATATATGGTCCAATGGACAATTAATAACGTTCGAACGTGTCGATCAAGTTCGAACGTACAGGTTTACCCGTTCGAACGGACTGGTTAATACCGTTCGAACGTAAAACAGATCTAACTCGGCCATGGCTGAGTCAACTTAGTGGCCATGAAAATACTCAAAAATTAATCGATTCCATGGTTTCTTCGACTAAAAACAAAGTACTCTTCATTTCTAAACATCCTATGATAGATTTATGATGTTCTACGGTAATTATTGATGAAAAAATACAATTTAAAAAAAAAAACAAATAAAACCATAAAATTATAAAATAAACGGTATAATGAGTTTGAAAATACATACCTTTACTTGGGAGGAAAAGTGATTGACGTATGTGCTGATCACGACGGCAGACGGCGGTGAATGTAGTGCGTTCAAATGTTTTCTCACTTTTTCAAACTATGGGGACGGCGGCGTGAGAGAAATCGCTGCCTGCGATAACTTATACGTGCATAACCGTTCGAACGTTAATAGTTAAAGTTCGAACGTTAATATAAAACCGTTCGCCCGTTACTATTTCACGTTCGAACAGAAGTTTTGTAAGTTTATTAAAAAATATATTAAATGTATACTATATTTATATACCTATAAATTGTTATAATATATATACTATTATAGTAGATTATATATACTGTAATATATATGTAATATTATAATATATATTATGATAGTAGAATACTTTAAATGAAAGCATAATAACTTATAAAATATTTTTTTATAGTATAATAGTAATATATCATAATACTTTACTATCAAAGTGTTATATATGAGATATTAATATATATATAGTACCATATAATAGCATGTAGTGCTATATGGTATGAGTTTATACTTAACTAATATATGTCATATTATATATTCCATTATACTTTACCTACTAAAGTTATATATGATATTATAAAGTTATATATGATATTATACAACATATATATATAGAGTATAGCTTACTAATATACTATCATCTTATAAATTTCTCTACACTTTATTATGTGACCTTAGTATATTTGAGGCTATATATATGTGAGTATATATTACTAATACATATGATCTTAATAATATATATGATAGTATAGGTCACTATATATATGATAATATATATTACTATATATACTATATATTTAGTATAGATTACTATATATATGATAGTATATATTACATTATATATGATAGTATATATAACTAATACATATGATGTTATAGTACTTTTCATTTAATGATGAAAAAAGTTATATTTAAACATAAAGGATATGTGTTCGAACGGTACTCGTAAACCATTCGAACACATATGTTAACGTTTGAACGTAAAAAAAAAACATTCGAACGGACAAGGCAAATGGCGGGAAAACATCTCGCCAATTAAAGACAGCTGGATTACCGTTCGAACGTAATTTGTTATAGTTCGAACGGATTATTACAGTGGTGGGAAAATATCCCGCCAATTAAACTATAGTATCATCTAATATGTCTATATATATTAATGTTGTTCTTTTATTCAAAGGTATAATGAAAAAAAAAATATAAATAAACATTTACAATACCGTTTGAACAGTTAGAAATTAAAGTTCGAACGGTTAATTTTCGAGCGGTAATAAATCAATAACGTTCAAACATACTTTTGTTACGTTCGAACGTGAAAATTAGGAGGGAATTTTCTCCCGCTTAATATTTTCACGTTCGAACGGTTAGTAAATAACCGTTCGAACATGAAATGTTCTTCAAAAACACGACAGAACCTCACAATTCTGTTTCTCTCTTCCTGCGCTGTCGCTCCGTGTGGTCGCCTGAAAATTACCCCTTCGCATATCAGAGGTATTCTTTCTCAAACTAGCCCTTAAGCTCAAAAAAATTGTTCATCTCACTCCATTATTCTCGGATTATTACTTGTAGGATAGTTTGTGATTATTCTCGGATTATTCTTGGATTATTTCTTTTTCATCTTCAAAAATTCAGGTATTTCTTTTAAAATAGAAATGTATGGTTTGAACTTAATATTTTGCAAGGTTAGAAAGTTGTATGCTTTGAGATTGTTGTTTGTGTTTGTTAGAGTTTGTAATTAATGGAGTTTTCGGCGTTGTTGAAGACGACTAGAATCTGGAATGAATACGTTCGAACGTGTTAGGATTACCGTTCGAACGTATTCATTTTGTTCGAACATAGGTTCTCATCGTTCGAACGGGTAATGACATTACATCAATAACGTATACAGAATACAAATAGTTTGGGATAGTTATAAATTATATGTACTACTAAATCACAAATAATTAAGACCAACTACCATTTAATATTGTTAATTCTAAATAAATAAAATTAATATTCAAATTAAAATACTACTAAATCTTTAAATTAAAATAGAAATAGTTAAGATTTAATAATACTTAAATACTTAAAGATAAATTAATAAAATTAATATTCAAATTAAAATACTACTAAATCTTTAAATTAAAATAGAAATAGTTAAGATTTAATAATACTTAAATACTTAAAGATAAATTAATAAAATTAATATTCAAATTAAAATACTACTAAATCTTTAAATTAAAATATAAATAGTTAAGATTTAATAATACTTAAATACTTAATTATAAATTAATAAAATTAATATTCAAATTAAAATACTACTAAATCTTTAAATTAAAATACTTAATTATAAACAGGTAAAATTAATATTTAAATTAAAATCTGGAATAAATCTTGAAATAATACCTACTAATTAAGTTTTTGTTGTATTGTTGTATAAATAATATGTTGTTATTGTTTGACATATATTAGCATATTTTGCATTGTTTATTCATCAAAATAAACCTTAGACCCGTTCGAGAGTTATCAATCCGGATGAATGCTTGATTGATAACTCTTGAATTATCCAGAGTGGACAGTTTGGGATTGTAAGATCATTCTCGCAAACTATAGAACTATATCTGTTATCGTCTAACATTATGATTTTGGTAGATTCATCCATTGTTCTCTGGATATGCAGTTTCGGTGATGGTGCAACGACATGTTAATCGTCAGTGCACACAACCAAACGAGCATATTTGGAGAACTATGGGGAGATGCTGCCGAAATTTTGTTGGACGTGACAGATAATAGATCATAGGTTGGCGACTATGATCTTACAATACCGAACGGGATAGGACCAACTACCCGGTGAAAGGTGGCATACTCATTAATTGATACATGATACATAGTTGTTTGCTAATGCATTACAATATTGTTTGTAATGAATATAGTCGGCATGGATAAGAGTTGGATGAGAGTTAGCGATCGATTGGGTCAGAATTACAATGTATATGCTGAAGGTGTTAAGAAATTCTTGGAGTTTGCATTGGGTACATGTGATAGTGATGGGCGTATCAGATGCCCATGCAGAGAATGCAGGAATTTGCGTTCTCATAAGATAGACTTGGTGAGAGAGCATCTGTTTGTCAAAGGTATTGATAAGGGTTATACTGATTGGGTCTTACACGACGAACCATATCCAACTTCATTTGAAGCTCCACATGAAGAAGAAGAGATCGATGAAGATGTACAACCAGAGATTGTTGGAGATGATTACGATGAGGATATGGAAGAAATGTTAGGTGACATCGGTGCGGGAATGTTAATGGATGAAGGTGACACGGACACATCAAGCTCAAATGATGGGGGCCATAACACTTTTGCACGCTTGTGGAATGATTCACAGCGTGAGCTATATCTAGGATGCAGAAGACATAGTAAGTTGTCGTTTACCGTAAGATTGTTTCACATAAAATCAATGTGTCGATTATCTATTAAGGCAGTCAATATGTTACTTGAGCTGTTTAAAGAGGCACTGCTGACAGACAATACTTTACCTCGTAACTTCTATGAAGCAAAAAAGTTGAAACGAGGACTCGGATTTGATTACAACGTAATACATGCATGTAAGAATGACTGCATATTATTTTGGCGAGAGAATGAGCAGTTGAACGAGTGTCCTATATGCCACGAGTCAAGATGGACATCGGACAAGGCAAATGTTCCGCAAAAGGTCATACGCCACTTTCCATTGATACCTAGATTACAACGATTATTTATGTCACGCGCAACGGCTGTAGATATGACATGGCACTCATCAGACAGAGTAAGGAACGATAATATTTTGTCACATCCTGCTGACTCCCAGGTGTGGAAGGAATTTGATCAGGAACACCCATGGTTTGCTGAAGAACCGTGTAACGTAAGACTTAGGTTGGCAACAGATGGATTTAATCCTTTTGGGAACATGAGTACTAGTCATAGTACTTGGCCAGTTGTACTTATGCCGTATAATCTACCACCGTGGAAGTGTATGAAAGATCCATATTTCATGATGAGTTTGCTCATCCCAGGTCCGAGGTCACCGGGAAATGATATAGACATACACTTACAGCCATTGATTGCAGAATTGAAAGATTTGTGGGAGAATGGGGTTGTCACATTTGATTCGTCAACAAACAAGTCGTTCAAGATGCATGCTGCGGTGTTGTGGACAATAAATAATTTTTCAGCTTATGGAAATTTGTCAGGTTGGAGTACTAAGGGGAAAATGGCATGTCCAACTTGTAACAAATATACCAAATTTGAATGGCTTACGTACGAGAGGAAATTATGTTTCATGGGTCATCGTCGATTTTTACCTGGTGACCATAGATGGCGTGGAAATTCTAGAATGTTTGATGGAACTGTTGAATGGGGCCAACCTCCACCATATTTGTCTGGCGAAGATGTACTTGCACAATTTATAAATGTTGGTTGTAATGAATTTTATAAAAAACAACGAAAGAGAAAACGAGCTACGAATGAGTTGAATTGGACAATGAAGAGTATATTTTTCGAACTCCCGTACTGGTCGAAGTTAAAATTGCGACATAGCCTTGATGTTATGCATATTGAAAAAAATATTTGCGAATCCGTATTGGGAACATTGATGTCAATTGAAGGAAAAACAAAGGATACAATAAACTCAAGGAAGGATTTGAAGCGGTTGGGAATAAGACGGGAAATGCAGTTGCAAGAAAATGGTTCGTCTGTCTACATGCCGATTGGGTGGTATACATTGTCAAGGAATGAAAGGGTTACATTTTGTGAGTGGCTAATGAAGATCAAATTACCGGACGGTTATGCCTCGAATCTAACAATGTGTGTGAGAACAAATGATTGGAAAATAACTGGATTAAAAGTCATGATTGTCATATTTTCTTACAGCGTATCTTGCCTATTGGTATCCGTGCGTACTTGACCAGAGATGTGCGCGTGGCTTTGACTGAGTTGGGTGCATTTTTTAAAGACTTATGTGCTAGGACGTTGAATGTAGAAGCTTTAGATCAAATGGAACGAGAAATTGTCATAATATTGTGTAAGCTAGAAAGTATTTATCCACCGTCATTCTTCGATGTCATGGTTCACCTAGCCGTTCATTTGCCACGTGAGACTCGACTTGCAGGACCAGTTCAATATAGATGGATGTATCCCATTGAACGATTTCTTGGAAAGTTGAAACGTACAGTGGGTAACAAGGCCCGTCCAGAAGGATCAATTGCAGAAGCATATATTGACGATGAGTGGCATACCTTCTGTTCCAAATATTTCCATGGAGTTGATACTCGGTTTGATCGGCCAGAAAGAAACTTTGACGTTGACCGAGCAAGACAACGGAATATATTTTCTGTGTTTTCCCCATAAGTTCGTCCAATTGGTGCAGTGCGTGGTTATGACTTGTGTGGAAGAGAGTTCGAGAAAGCTCAGTGGTACATGCTGAACAATTGCCCTGAGATAGAGAACTACTTGAAGTAAGTTATAATTTTTTCTTAATTTAAATTGCCTCATTAATTTTAAAAAAATACAAAATATAAAATATTTGTGGTAATCATCAATTTCAGTGATCATATTAACGTGCTCAAGGAACTAGGAGTAAATGATATAAACCAAAAACATGAAGAGGAGTTCCCGAGATGGTTTGAAGAACGGGTAATGAAATTACATATGCGTTACTCAATAACAAATGAAAAAATATTAATTTCAACTTTGATATAGTATATGCTTTACTCAATATGTAGGTTGTACAATTGCATGTGAATAATCCAAATGATATATCTGATGAACTGTATGCATTGGCGCGTAGCCCATCGAGACGCGCTGCTCGATTTTCTGCATGTATTTCTCGGGGAAGTAGGTATCACACACTGGATCGAGATTGTTATAGGAAAACCCAAAATAGTGGTGTCCTAGTCGAAGTAAGTCATGATGGAGAAAATATTGATTTCTATGGGGTTATTATCGATATAATTGGAATGAAATATTTGGGAGAGCTTGCGGTGTATCTGTTTAAGTGTGATTGGTGGGATTTAAGCAATCCTCGTACTGGAGTCTGTGATGATGAATATTTTTTGAGTGTTAATACATCACAAAAATGGTATGAAGATGATCTTTTTATTTTGGCTTCTCAAGCATCTCAAGTATTCTACTTAGATGACCCGAAGTTAGGAAATCAATGGCGAGTAATTCAAAAATATTCTCCAAGAAATATATATGATGTTATCCCTCAGGCGGAAGGACAAGATGAAGAAGAAGATGACCCTTCTACTCAAGAAGCATACCAAGAGAGTCAACCCGCCTTAAATTTGTTTGTGGATTTGAGCCAGTATGAGATGATTCCATTAAATAGAGAAGATATTGAGGCTGAAATTGTTGATGCAACAGTTGAGGAAAATGTTGAATCATCTGAAGTATCTACAGATGATTAGAGCGAATTGTCAAATGAAACTGATACAGATTCTGATTGACCAATTATGTGTTAACATTACACTTGATGACAAATATTTTACTTATTGAATGTATCAGTAGTTTGAAATTATGCCGCCAAAGAGGAAGAAAGTTCGCAACCCATCTCCACCTGTTCCTAGCTCTCCTTCATTGTCACCATTAGAGATTGATTTTACAGAACAAGGTAAAAATCTAATACTCATAAAAGTTATTAATTAAGGTCCTATAATAGAGATATAAATGAAATTGATTACAATGTTATATTTTATAGAATCTACAGTACAATCTCGTCAAGGTCGAGGCACCACTAGAGGAGTGACGTTGGAAAAATATCGGAAGGTGGGTAAGATCAAGGTTAATATTCCTGACGAACATACTGGGGGTGAAGGACAACCAGCAGCTTGGCTTGCATCACATGTGGGTGCTCTTACACGAACTTACGCACCTTTGGCAACGACTTTATGGAAGAAAGTCCCCCAAGATGTTAAAGAGCTTATCAAGAAGTGTTGTTTGGTAATGTTTAAAACATTGATTTAGTAAAATAAATTTCTATATTTTACTTAAATTTAGAATATTATAAATGATAATGTGTTTGTGACTATTTTTTAAGGATGATTTCGAATTAAATTTTGGTCGGAGAGAGGAGCGTAAGACTGTGGAAGAGCTTATGGGTAATGCATTCCGCAAATATAAGGCGAGGTGTCATGAGCATTATAATAAGTTTGAGAAGAAGGAAGATGCACGCCAACATCCTTTCCAGGATGTCCGACCTTCTGAGTGGAAAAAATTTTGTGACATGTTTGAGGATCCATCATATCAGGTATAATGAAATTTAATTATTTTACTTGTCCTATCTGTCATTTCGCTTCATAATATTTTCAATTTCTTTGCAGGAGTGAAGTTCTATAAACAAAACAAATAGATCAAAATTGAAGATTAATCATCATGCAGGCTCAAGATCTTTCCATCGCCTTTCTAAGAAATTGGTATTGCTATTTTTTTTATTGGATATAGTTAATTATTTGGATGAATCATAATGACTTTATATCTTAACACATTTATTGTAGCAAGATTCAGATACTAATTATGATCTGACAAAATTATATGCTGCATCGCACACTGATCGTAATGGAGAGTGGACTCATCCTGATGCCCGTGAAAATTATGTAAGTTTTATAACCTGTTTTAATTAAATATATTAGAATATTTATGACGATATTAATTCTTTATCTTATATATGGCTAGGATAAAATGATTGCCCTACGTGCTGAATTTGCGTCAGATCAAAATTTCTCAACAAGTGATATTGAGATTTTTACACAAGTCCTGGGTCAACGTTTAGGATATTTGAGGGGTTTGGGTCGTTGTGTAAAGCCTGGTCCCTCTTCCTCTTCTTCTGGGAATGCATCTATGACTTCTATAGCGCTAGAGAATGCGAATTTCAGAATCGAAGAATTGACTGCAAGACAGCATAAGTTAGAGGCTCAATTGGCAAAACAAGTAGATATAGAGATGGGCCTCAAACAACATGAAGAACAACAAGAAGAGTTCAGAAGACAGATGCAACTCCAAATGCAGCAGCTTATGCAACAGTACAGGCCTCCAAGCAACTCATGGATTTTGGGATTATCTATTTATGTACGAACAATGCCCATCTCGACTGTTATTTATTTAGTTTGCGCTTATTTTAACACTTTTGTGAGTGTTAAACAGTTTCTAATGTATTTTTTCAAATAGTATGAATGTCTATTTGGTTTTCTATTATTGATTTAAATTAAAGAGATATCGTTCGAACGAACGTAAAACGTTCGAACTCTATGTAACGACAATAGCGTTCGAACGTAAACGTAATGTTCGAACGAAATTTATGTTCGTAGAGTTCGAACGATCACACAACGTTCGAACGTAAATAATTTCAGTCGTGTTCGAACATAGCCTATACCGTTCGAACCCATATACCGTTCGACCTGACCATTTAACGTTCGAACACAAAGACAATTCATAACGTTTGAACGAATTCATGTGTGTTCGAACATATTTCGAAATCGTTCAAACACGTCACTACTGTTCGAACTTAAAATTTTTTCCGTTCGAACTATTTTCTAGGACAAATTTAAACTGTGACAAAAAAAATTTTCGTTCGAACGGTTTCCTTCAATTTCGTCCCAAAAGAAATTTTTTGGGATGAAATGGTGATTTTCGTCCCAAAATACCTTTTGGCACAGTGATATTGGAACGACTTTGGGATGAATTTTTTTCGTCCCAAAAATTTTTTTGGGACGAAATTGGGGTCTTTTGGGATGAAAATTTTCGTCCCAAAAGACCCTTTCTGTTGTAGTGTTTGGGCTTGGACTTGTAGGAGTCAACGGTCAGTCTTGTGAACTGACGTCAATAAAACCTTTCGAATATTCAATTCTTTCGCGCAGGGAATGCACACGAATGAAGTTTCATTTCGACGTCAACTATAACTAAAAAAATTAGAAATGACCAATTGCCTAACACGAACGGAATTGGGAAGGTTGAAACGCACAAAACACACCATCGTTCGTCGTTCCTTGCCATTCACGTAGAAGAACTGCAACCCATTTCGTCATTTCCATTTTGGCATTTCCTTGCCATTCACGTAGAAGGCCGCTTGTAGAAGAACTGCAACCCATTTCTACATTTCCTTGTCATTCACGTTTGTCTCCCTCATTTTATGAAACAGTGAGGATGTTGGATCGCAACCCATTTCTGAAACCCAATCGTCGGTAAGTGGGTTCATTTCCCCCAAATAATTTTGTTTCCATGAGGTGGCATTGGTCAGCACATATTTGTCATGGCTTACAATTTTTTCTATAACTCTTGGTGCCAGTGGGGTGTTTTCACTTTTCCAAACTGTTTCTATTTTGTCTTCTTCCCCACCCAGATTTCATCACAAATGTGTTAGATACGATGGCCTAAGATTAGTTTTTGAGGCTTTTTTTTTTTCTAAAAAGAATATTATTCCAATTTTATTAATGGATTCGTTCATGCGTTGTGGCAAACGAATATGGGCTCTATCAAAGTTGTCTGACCTAACATTATACTGAAATTAGCAACCCAAAGCTATAGTTCTACTAGGGAAAAAATAAGATACATATCTTTGATGCTAGCAGTAGGTTGCATCATTTCTTACTTGACAGCAATATAAGCTCCACATCCTTCAGTAACTTTGTTAAGATATACAATGAGTTGAAATTCATTGAGTTGAATTTCAATGAGTTCTTCCAATGAGTTGAAATTCATAAAAAAGATTACATAAATTACTTTCATTCTATTAATTAAGGCATCTATAACTTACCGGTCAGGACTTAAGATTGAAACTGTAACAATTTTTTTTTTTTTTCTAATCAAGTTTACTGAAATCCATCCCTATACTTGCAGCTACAACACATATTTTTTTTTATAACTTTTGTTTTAAATAAACACCAATTTGCTGATTTTGTTTACAAAAGAAACAATCAATATCCAAACTATTAGGCTGAATAAAAGTTTCAGCTTTCAACCCTGTTTACATTTACTTTTGCGCAGGGGATTAGAAGGTAACATGGTAGATGAACCTTGGAAATAACTATTTTGTTCATCACCGAAAAAAAAAAAAAAGCTATTTTGGTTGGGACACAAGAGAGTTCCCATTCGGATTTACAAACTCTTTATATTTAAATTATATCCTTTTTTATTTGAATTTTAAAAAGTATTCTGTGTAATCGGATTACTTTCATCTATTTTTTTGTTATTAGCCGCGTGGAAACATCCCTGGGGTTTTTTACTCTAGTAGAATCCAGTTTGGCGAACTAGTGATTGTGACTCAAGAAAGTGTACTTAATGATTCCATTTTGTTTCATCTCTACTTGATTTTGTTTCATCAATAGTTTATAACTGCTAAATTTTGTTATATTATCTTCACAGATGCATCTTGGGGTGGATGGAACACAACCGGATAATGAGGATGGAGCAAAGCCAAATCTTGGGGATTTTGGTTTATGATTTTGAGATCTATTGAATGGATTTTCTTTTTGGTACTGTGATTGTAAATTCATATGTGAGTGAGTGAGTGAGTGATTGCAATACGTGAATTGTGAGTAAGTGATTGTGAAAAAGATGATAAATATTTTGTTATATAAGATTTATCAGTTTTTACAATGAAAAAAACTTTTTTATGGTTCTATAAATCAACCCGTGTCTAGTGACACATTCTCATAGTACAACAACATTCAAAATAGTTCCATAATACACAGTAACATTCCAAATAGTTTCGTGATACACAACATTCCAAATAGTCCCTAACATACAATGTACAAAGTTCCCATTAAGCGAAGCTTCATTTTGATTGTATCAAATACATGGTTATTAATATGGTAATAACCCAATAGACACGAAGTAGTGTGCGTTCATGCCGAATGTCTGCTTGTTGTCTTCCAAGTTTAACTTATTTGTTGTGGACTTCCAACTCCCTCTTCACAATTTATTCCCCTCTTTTCTGAAGCTCTTCCTCTTTTAGATGCAAGTCAAATTCTATCTTTACCGGTTCTTTTTCTCTATCTTCACTACTATCTGCCAATTTCTTGGTGTATTTTATATTCTAAGTGGAGCTTTCTCACTACACAATTGGCCAAAGACTGATTGTGCAGAGGCTCGTAGTGTTAGTAGAGATAGCCACCAGTTGAACTAGTGTTCAATGTGGTAGATATAAAAGCCACGGAATAACTGGCCTTTATATAAGACTCGGTGCTGCAATTCTTATAAGAAGAATTAGCATGAAATAACTGCCACTTCACAAGAAGTTATGGTCTCTACACCCTCCTTATTCTCATCCTTCATGCTCTTTGCCTTTTTACAAACCACACAGAGAACTAACTAAATCATTCAATTGCCAAAAAATGAAAAACCAATAGAATGGGAAAGGTAAAATTAAGCCACTAAAACCAATAAAAAATATGGAGTCTAGGTGCATTTACAATATTTATATTATTTTTTTATCAATTATAAAATTATTGGAGTATATATTTCAAGAATTGACATTGTTTCTTTTTCCCAATATTTCTAACTGGAAATGATCCATCAAAATCTGGAAGAAGCAAATAAGTTGGACAGATCTGCATCAGAATCTTTGAATTTAGTCATGAAACCTCTATCTCCTTAGCAAACCAAATCACCATTCCTCCAGATAGATAAAAAGACAGATTGTGTTTCTTCCATTTTCTGTTATACAGAACATACTACCTCCCTTTCTCTTAAAAATAAAAACCTTGGATTCTATATGCAGACTCCTATCCATAACTTGAAAAGCTACTAACAAGCAACAGAATACACCCAATCTAAAGAAGAAATTGCACAACAGGAAGATTAGACATCATAACTCAGATAATCTGTTAAAATCAAAGTTCCCACTCACAGAGAGAGAGAGAGAGAGAGAGAGAGAGAGAGAGAGAGAGAGAGAGAGAGTACAAGAATGCTGTCAAAAACAATTGTCCAAAATGACAAGCCACAGAGCTCCAACAATTGTCCATATAATTTTGAACAAACAAAACAGAAAAGACCTAGATACCTTGCTATATTACAATGAATAAAAAGATGGTCCATTATTTACGTGCTAACTTTGCATGGGCAACATGGATACACCACAGCAATCCTTCTCTTTCTAAGATTGGCCAATATTAAATTCCCCTGATGCAGCAGTACATGTAAAGTGAAGCATAGCTTTATCCTTCCAAATGCTCTTTTGAAGAAGAGGGGTACTATGAAACCGAAACTATTATTTGACAGAAACTAAAACTATGAACCCAAAACTTTCTCAAAGCCAAAACTAAAGCATATTCAAAACATATTTGAAGCCAAAACTATGACAGAAACCAAAATAGGCAAACATGTAAGGTAGTGAAAAGAAGTAGAGGAAAGAGATGAATTGCAGAGAGGAATCGAAGTCTGGAAAGATCTTTTACTGTTATTTCCGTACGTCTCTCTTTGTACAAAGCAGAATGATACCACTAAATATAGGCACTGTTCACTAACAAATTAACAGAAACAGTTGCCCAAAACGACTACCAAATGCTAATTACAAAGAATGAAAAAAATAATGTAAAAAGTAAATAATATGAAAGAAATAGTTTACTATCCTTTATCCAAACGACATGTAGCATTTTTTATATTATGTAATAGCCCCCGGCAAGATGGAGAATAGATGTTTGCTATTCCCATCTTGGAAAGATGAGTCTTGAGAAGGAAAGAAGGTAGAGCTTTAGTAAATATATCGGCTAGCTGGCTGTGAGAAGGAACATGATAAGTAGTGATGCTGCCATCTTGAATCTGGTCCCGAACTAGGTGACAATCCATCTCAATGTGTTTAGTTTGCTCGTGAAAAACCGGATTTGCAGCTATATGTAATGCCTCCTGATTGTCACAATAAAATAAGGCAGATTGGGAATGAGAGATCTGAAAGTCAGCAAGCAAATATCTTAACCAAGTGAGTTCGCAACAAATAGAGGCCATGGAACGGTACTCAGCTTCAGCCGTTGAACGAGAAACAACTGATTGTTTCTTTGTTTTTCAAGAAACCAGTGAGTTACCGAGGAAGATGCAATAACCAGTGACTGAACGGCGAGTGTCGGGACAAGAGGCCCAATCGAAGTCACAAAAAGCCTTGAGTTGGAGCTGAGAAGTGGAGGACAGCAAAATGCCTTGACCGGGGGCAGCTTTGATGTATCTTAATACCTTGTGTGCAGTAGCCATATGTGTGGATGTAGGATGATCCATAAATTGACTCAAAAGCTAGATAGCATAACATAAGTCTGGCCTAGTAAGTGTTAAGTACAATAAACGGCCAATGAGTCGACGGTAGGGACTTGGATCAGCCAAAGGAACACCAGTTGTTTTGCTGATCTTAAAATTCTGGACAAGGTGAATTTTGAGAGGCTTGCTCCCAAGTGTACCCGAGTCCGCTAAAATATCCAACGCGTATTTTCTTTGACATAGATGGATGCCTTTGGATGAACGGGCAACCTCCAAGCCAAGAAAATAACGCAAGGACCCAAGGTCTTTAATTTTAAAGTGACTATTGAGGAAGACTTTGAGAGAAGCAATAGAGGAAGATCAATTTCTAGCCACAATAATATCGTCAACATATACAAGCAATGCAGTAAATGAAGTGCCTTCAGATTTAGTGGAAAGGCTATAATCAGCCTTAGATTGATTAAATCCGAAAGTAAGAAGGGAGGAAGAGAATTTGGAGTACCATTGTCTTGAAGCTTGCTTGAGGCCATATAAACTCTTAAGCAATTTGCACACTTGTTGAGGTCCTCCTTTTGTGTATCCCGGAGGTTTACGCATGTAGATCTCCTCTTCCAAATCACCATGGAGAAATGCGTTGTTGACATCAAATTGATGGATGAACCAGCCTTTAACAGCTGCTACTGAAAGTAAAACCCGAACAGTGACTAATTTAACAACGGGAGAGAAAGTCTCCGTGTAGTCAATACCCTCTTGTTGGGTGAAACCTTTGGCGACAAGCCTAGCTTTCAGCCTCTCAACAGTCCCATCAGAATTAAACTTTGTCTTGTATACGTATTTGCAATCAATTGCTAGTTTTCCAGGAGGCAGGTCAGTGATGAGCCAAGTGTTGTTTTGCCCTAAAGCTTGCAGTTCAGAATTCATAGCTTCACACCAGCCAGGGTCCTTAAGTGCTTGCTTGTATGTTTGTGGGTCAGAAATTGAAGAAATTGAAGTGGAAAAGGCAGTAAATGAGGGAGAGAATTTCTGGTATGTGAGATAGTTTGATAAAGAATAATTGTTACCTGAAACAGTGTCTTCCAGCTTGGACAGCAATGGTGGGGAAGTAGGGAGTATGGCCTGTTGGCAGTGAAAGTCTTGAAGATATTGAGGAGCTTTCCTTACCCTTGTTGTCCTGCGAAGAGGGGGTGTGAGGGAGGAAGGGGTAGTGGTATTTGTGGAAGGAGGGGAGGGGGAATTGTGAGGTGTGGTTGCTGTATTTTCGGGAGAGAGGGTGGGCTGTTCGGAATTATTTGGTGATGGCATGGGATGGGATTGTGTAGCTGTTTGGGGAAAGTCAAGCAGGTCTGGAAGTGGTTTGGTGAAAACAAAATCATTAGGTGAGGGTGGGGAAATGTTGGAAGTAATTGAGTGAAAAGGGAATATTGTCTCATGGAAGACAACATCCCGAGAGATGAAGGTTGATTTGGTGTTAAGGTCAAGAAGTTTATATCCCTTGATGCCAAAAGGATAGCCAAGAAAAATACACATGCGACCTCGGGGTTCAAACTTTTTCCTCCCTTGAGCAAGTGTTGTTACAAAACAAAGTGAACCAAAAATTTTCATGTGTGCATACACTGGTTTTGAGTTAAACAAAAGTTCATAGGGAGTTTTGTTTTGAAGAAGAGGGGTGGGGGTTCAATTGATTAAGTAAGCAGCGGTTAAAACACAATCATTCCAATATTCAAGTGGGAGGCCAGCTTGTATTTTTAGTGCTCGAGCTACATTAAGTAAGTGTTGGTGTTTTCTTTCCACAATGCCATTTTGTTGTGGGGTGGCAACACAACTTCGTTGATGTATGATGCCTTTATTCTTAAAAAAATCTGTCATTTGAAATTCACTTCCATTGTCACTTCGTAAGATTTTGATTTTGTGGTCAAATTGATTTTCAACCAAGGTAGAAAAAGAAGTGATGCATTTTCTGGTTTCTAATTTATTGTGGAGAAGATACAACCAAGTACTTCTTGTGTAGTCATCAATTATTGTTTGAAAAAACTTGGAACCATCATATGCAACAGTTGAGCAAGGCCCCCATAGGTCACAATGTATTATTTCAAAAGGTTTAGAGGTCTTATGTTGGCTGTGAGGAAAAAGCAAACGATGAAGTTTAGCCAATGGGCAAATGTAACAAGGTTTTGTATTAATAGATGAAACATCTTTCTTTACAATGGGATCTGTAATCAGATTAATACAAGGAAAAGAAGGATGACCTAGGCGACAATGCCATAAGTCAGTAACATCCGTATGAAAAATAGAGGCTGAACCAGTAAAAACAGCAGTGGAGAGGGTTGAAAGTCTGGTGACTAAAGTGGAAGGAGGAACCTCAATTCTCAAGAAATGATAGAGGCCACTCCGTACTTCACCCTTCCCAATCGTTGTCCAAGATAAAAGGTCCTGAATAAGGCAACAATCAGACAAAAAAACTAAGCAACAAGTGAGAGCAGTGGCCATTTTTTTTGCAGAAATTAAATTAAATTGGAAAGAAGGTATGCATAAAACTTCATGTAAACAAATTGATGGAGTGAGTTGGATAGAGCCAACGTGAGTGAATGGGGCCTTAGTACCATTTGGCATTTGAATAGAATAATTAACATGGGCAGTGATGGTTGTAAGTAGTGAGGTGCAGCAAACCATATGATCCGTTGCACTGGTGTCAATGATCCAAGGAATATTTGTGGAGTGAAGTGGAACGTGTGTGCATGTAGAGAGACAAAGAGGAATACCAGAAAGGTTCTGTTGCGGGTTAGGTATATTGGCAGAGGTGAGATTGGAATGAATTGAATGGAGGGGAGGTTGAGCAGCAGCAGAAGGTTCCCGTGGCTGGAGCAGAGCTAGTAGTTGCTGATACTGAGCTTGAGTTAAACCCACTCTTCCTTCACTAACCGTATCAAGGTTAGAAGCAGGAGACAAAACAGATTATGTAGCAAGAACAGCGGAATTGGTGTTTTTGTTGAAAAACTTATGGCCCGGCAGATAGCCATGCAGTTTGTAGCACCTCTCCATGGTGTGACCAGATAAGTTGCAGTGAGAACAGACAGGGGGTTCTACATTTCCAGCTTTAAAGCATGTTTCAAACGTGTGACCAGAAATTTTGCAATGTGTGCAATAAGCACGGTCTTTCTTGGAGGTATTTTTGAATTGATTTGTGGTTCTAGCAGGTTGGGTAAAAGGCCTGTTGATGGCTAAAGCCATAGAATCAGGGGATGGATTATGGGAAAGAAGTTGGTGTTGTTGCTCCTGTTATTGAATGAGGGAGAAAATTTTGCTCACGGGTGGGAGGGGGTCTAACAACATAATTTGGTCATGGACATTAGAATAGGTATCATGCAGACCCATAAGAAATTGAAAGACACAATCACGTTGATATCTATCCAAGAGTGTTTTCACAGTTCCACAAGTACACACAGGAATCGGATCATAAATTGAAAGCTCATCCCAAAGAGTTTTGAGCTTACCATAGTAGATACTTACATAGTCTGTGTCTTGATTAAGACTAACTAGAGTTTTCTTCAACTGAAAAATCCGTGGACCATTCTGATGGGAGAATCGGGCTTGAAGATCAAGCCATATGTCGCGCGCATCATTAACAAAAATCACGCTCGACTTGATTGAAGAACTGATGGAGTTCTAGATCCACCACACCACCATGTCGTTGCAACGCTCCCAGAGCTCAAGAAGGGGATCCATGGGTTCGGTTGGTTTGGGAATATCTCCAGAAATAAACCCTAATTTGTTTTTGGCACGGAGGGCCCGTCGCATAGCACGCGACCAAGTGATGTAGTTGTCGGTTGTGAGCAAATCAGTGACAAGAATAATGGCGGGATTGTCGCCGTTATCTAGCCGAAAAGGGTTTCCGGGATCACTCAGGTTAAGGTAGCGGGTCATATTGACGGCACGAGAAGTGGTTGGGTTGGGGTTAGAATGAACAGAGGTATGGATAGAAGAGGAATCCGCAGTTGATCTTCCATAGAGGTGCTTAGGCTCTCGATACCATGTAAGGTAGTGAAAAGAAGCAGAGGAAAGAAATGAATTGCAGAGAGGAATCGAAGTCTGGAAAGATCTTTTACTGTTATTTCTGTGCGTCTCTCTTTGTACAAAGCAGAATGATACCACTAAATATAGGCACTGTTCACTAACAAATTAACAGAAACAGTTGCCCAAAACGACTACCAAATGCTAATTACAATGAATGAAAAAAATAATGTAAAAAGTAAATAATCTGAAAGAAACAGTTTACTATCCTTTATCCAAAAGACATGTAGCATTTTCTGTATTATGTAATAAAACAAGGCAGCTCTTAATTGAGGAAAAATTGCTCATAATCTAGACCCAACGTGAATTAACTTTGACCCCTTCGGTCAAGAACAAAAAGGAATCAACTTGAGAGAGAGAGAGAGAGAGAGAGAGAGAGAGAGAGTACCTTCGCGGGATCAATGAAAAGCCTTGTTTGTGGCCGTCGAACGTTTCCGCAATGTTCAAAAACCCATCTCAGGTCGCGACAAGGTGGAGGGAGGGAGATGGTGGAGGTTAGGGTTTTTGGGTTCAGAAATCATCTCTAGTCTTGGCTACCACTTCGAAGATGGAGGAGAGTGAGAATGGAGGAGGGAGATGCGGAGGTTAGTTTTTAGAAACCCATATCAAGTCTAGGAAAGCTTCAAAGATGGAGGAGGGAATCCGAATGTTGGGTTCGTGTGAAACGCACCGTATCATTTTCCACGTAAACGTTCGTGCACAATCCCTGCGCCAAATCTCCTACATCCATCATTTTCAACATTCTCCCTTGGTGACACTACCGTTAGGCATAATTGATTTTTTTTTTTTTTTTTGTCTTTTTTACATCTATTTTTTTACACTTTTAAATATTTTTTTAAAAATAAAAAATCAAAATATTATTAAAAAATACTTTCTTAATCAGTAAATAAAAAGAAAAATTAAAAAATAAAATAAAATATTCCAACGATAACACCGAGCTATAAGAACTAGTGGTGAGAGTATCATTTTCCTTAATTTTAGGGTGACACTACAGCCACCGCTGGTTCCTGCTGGTTATTTCAGTATTTTGTTTAGCTTTTTTTACATGTATTTTTTTAACACTTTTAAATATATATTTTTTTAAAATTCACAACATCATTAAAAAATACTTACTTAATCACGAAGTAAAAAAAAATAAAAAATAAAAAAATACCAGCAGTAGCTCCCAACGGTGGAACTAGTTTTATCCTTTGAATATTCCCCCACGAATAGATGGGAGTAGGGGTGACAAGTAGTGTTCTCGGATTGTATTCGTGTCTTGTCAAGACATGCACATTATATTATATAGGTCAACACGAATACGACTGATTAAGCTAAATGTGTCAAAATTTCAAACCCTAATACGATCCATTAAAATAACGAGTTGATGCGACACAATATATTTTGACCTATTATTAATTAACTATAAAAAAGTAGATCGACACGACACGACCCATTTCGACCTGTTTCAACCCGTTTTATATTAATGGGTTGAACAGACCCGAATAACCCATTTGACCCAATTAACATAAGTTTACATAAAAATTAAAGTTACAATATCTCCCAAAAATATAAAAATAATTCCTAATGACCAATATCAATATTTTTCATATTTTAACATATAAACCAATATTACAAATTACATTCTAAACAATAAAAGCACAAAACTAAATTAAAATCCAATAGTAAAATCCAAATAATAAAAACACCAAAATCAAAATCCCAACGATCGATACCAAATATTAGTATAAGTCCAAAAGTTACAATCCAAACAATACAAACATAAACATATTATAATAATATTAACTTACAATCTCAATAATAATAAACACAGATCTAGACATCTGATTGGTTTATAGAAGTGGAGTGTCCTCCTTTCTCCTGAAAGAGCCACTTTAATGATCGTTCAATAGCATTAAAATGTCTTCACATATATAAAATACGGCCAAGTCTGCCTCAATGTTTATAAAACTCTAGTTCTCGGCTACAGTTGACTTTGACAAGCTCTTCCAAATTTTCAGCCCTGTCAAAATCAACATTGAAAATTAGCATACTGATGTCATCTTTACCAATATTATAATCTTACTTGATGTCTTTTACTTGAAAAGATTGTAACTGTATATACCAAGCAAGACATCAATACACAAACATTAAGTTTAACTTGTCAAAGATAGGATGTCTCCACTTATTTCATATATGTCCATACAATGACATCATATACTTAACCTGAACAAGAAATATACATTTAGCAAATTTAAGATGCATTGTTCTTATGAACAGTTTATCTAAAGATTAGAGAGATTTTAATGGAATACACTACTCAATTTAAACATACCAAAAAAGGGCTGAACTTAGATTTTTAAGTATAAAGAACTGACAAGAGTGTAGAAAGATATCTTACTCAATTATTTACTCTCTGCAAAACAAACTTGAAAGAAAAGTTTGATCATAGTGTTGGGGCATATTAGAGAAGGTAATCTAGCAAAACATCATTTCTAAGAGGTAAAGCAAAATGAGAGGAGATAGACAAAGGAAAGCAATAAAAATAATTTGGAGTAATAGAAATTTATGTACTTTTTATTTAGTTAAAGAGTAACGTAAATTTTATCAAAATGTTTTGTTAACATTTACCGATTGTATAACAATGCATTGACAAGGACAAATAGCAACCACTAAAGATGCACAAAAAACTAACTATGTGACTTCAAATCAGCTGATAGAACAGAATACCCAAAAGATCAAATGGAACATCTACACCCATTGGGACCTACAATCATATTCAACCCAATCAAAGATGCCAAAAGAGTTATTTTACCAGATTAAAATAAAAGTGAAATATAACTAACAAACATTCTTAATAAAAGTGGATTAGCATGCAGAGACAATCGTAACTAATGCACATAACAACAACAGGAAAAAGCTAATACCTTAGATTTCACAAGACAAGTTGGGACATTTCTCAAGCATTTTGATGCAACTTCTCCATAAGCCCTGACCAATCCACCAGCTCCAAGTTTAATTCCTCCAAAATATCTAAAATTTAAGAGATGTATGCAGTACGAGAATTACAACAATATACTAACCAACTAAAGCTCATGCAGATAACACAGCTAATTGAAAGCAGAGTCCAAGACATGAACTAAATGAAACAAAATGTATTGTCATACAAAAGTAAAAGTAATGGGTTTCTTAAAGATCCCATGAAGGGGAAACTTGAAGATCCAAGCCCTAAATTATCTAATTATTTTCCACATTTTCTTAGTTGCTAAACGGAGCATTACCACTAAAAAAGAAACAAAAAATTTTTCCTCTCGAGAATAACATTAAAATTTCAAGAGAAGGAAAAAATATAGTAAAAGAATATTCCGATGTTAACTATAAAACGTCACCGAAAAAATACACCTTCAAAACTTTTTCCAATGGGCATCCGCAAATCACTACGGAAAGCTTGATTTATCATAAGAAAAAGCTTGACTGTCGAAGAAGTTCAAAAGAAGCTTAGAGAGAGAGAGAGAGAGAGAGAGATGAGAGAGAAAGAGAGAGAGATAGACTAAGAGATAGAGGCTTCACCACTTGAGAGATTGGAACGTCTTCCGCTTGAGAGAAAGGGAGACCAAGAGAGACAATGAGACCGACGGCGATGATCATTAGAGGCTTGCTAGGGGCGACCGGCGACCAACGACAGTGAGATAGAGAGATGAGAAAGAGGGACAACGAGGGAGGTGAGAGAGCTTGAGAGTGAGGGGGCGGCGTGAATGGTGAGTGTGTGAAAATTTGAGATCGATGATGAGAGTCTCTCAGTTAGGGTTTTTTTTAGTTTTTAGGTTTAACGTTATAAGGTTAATTTTAACTCCCTAAACGGGTCCTTGAGTAATTATGTCTTAATAAGTCAACTCGTTTTAACTTGAACTCTTTAACATCAAATTCAAACTATAAAAAACACTACACACTATCAAAGACGAGATATTGTCTTGACTTTTCATGCAACTATATATATTTTAAAGAGTTTTGTTATTCATCATTTCTATATATCACATATTACACTTATTTTTATTTTTATTTATTCTTTTTAAACTAATTAAATTATTTTACTCATCATTCATACACTACATATTTTGTAAGAGAAAAAAATAAAAAAGAAGTATAGTGTTTGGAGATGAAAAGTAGAATTTTCTATTTTAAAATGAAAAATGCTAGGCAAATCGAGAGACTAGACAGACAATGCGACCGATGCCACGTGTCATGTTTTAAATGGCTCATACAAAATATTTAAAAATAAAAAACTATACAAATTTATCTCCTCTTCCCCTTCGCACACCTCCCTCCATCCCCTCTTACTCAGCTGAAACTGCAAAACCGAAGCAATCTCAAAGCTCCACTTCCATTTCCTACAAAAATTGAGCGACAAAGTTTCATTTTCGGCATGGGCCTAAAATGTCTGTGAATATGATATGCTTCTCTCTTACTCCCGCATGTCTCTCTCTCTAAGTGCCTGAAGTGGCCAAAGTGGAGGTTTGAAACCCAAATAGAAAAATACAGAGTTGTTAGCACAAAGCCCATGCCCGAAACTAGCTGGATCAATCTCTTAATTGAACAAGATTGTCGGGTGAAAATAATTTTCATTTTCTTATTCTAAGATCATCATATTCAAGGCAATCATAATTTGTAATTGCCACGTTCAAGACTAATACAATTTGTCATCTTTTTGACGTAGATCTTGACTGTATATGATCATTTGGATAAATGAAATTACCTTTATGGTCTTATAAAAAATAAGTAAATTACCTTTATGGCTATTACTAGTTGTGCTTTAGAATGTATTTACCAATGTTCAGATATCTGCGGCCTCATTCTTCATATCTTGTTGCCATTAAATAGGTTTTAATGAGCCTGAGAAGTATGACCGGAGGTAAACAAAACAACACAAAAAACTAGGAAACAATTTCGACAAAGAACTCCAGAAACTCACTGATTCCATACAAAGATGGAGGGATGGGGGAAAGGGTTATGGGTATCAAGGGAATCTGAAATTGGGGTATTCAGATCCAAAATGGGTTTTTCCCTCTCTCTCTTTTTTCTTCTTCTTTCTTCTTTGACTCCGTACCATTACACTTTTAAAATAAGAAAAATTATAGTCATCATCTTCACATTACACATCACATATAATTTTTTAATTTTTAATTTTTTTTCTTACTAAATATGTAGTGTATAAATTATGAATAAAAAAACTCAATTAGTTTAAGAAGAATAAAAAAAATTAAAAAATTAAAAATAAATATGATATGTAGAGATAATGAGTATCAAAACTATTAAAATAAACATGTTTTTGTAAAAAAAAATTCTACTCATCATCCCCACACATTATATATAATTTTTTATTTTTTTCTTATTAAATGTGTTGTGTATAGATGATAAGTAGAAGAACTCAATTAGTTAAAAAATAATAATAAAAAAATAAATAAAAGTATAATATATGTGAGAATGATAAGTAGCAAATCTCTTTTGTAAAATGATGCTACAAGTTTTTCCTATGATCTGCTCAACCTACGTACCTGAGCTAAAAAAAAAATGTTGCTTTGGTTCTGTTTCTCCTCCAACTTATTACTCATTCTTCACGCTCTGCCACAGATTCAAAGCTTCTCAACGCGTTTCTCAATCAAATCCACGTATGCCTTATGTTATATAATCTCTAAATTTATCCAAATCCTTTGAATGCAGCACCCAAAGACTCGACCCCTTTTCAAGTTCAACTGTCCCAGCCGTTGAAACCGCCCCATCTTCCTTCAGAAACAAAAACCCAAAAGATATTAACATCTTGGTGGTGGGTTCAACTGGGTATATTGGAAAATTTGTGGTTAAGCAGTTGGTTAGCAGAGGATTCAATGCTATAGCCGTTTCTAGATAAAAGAGTGGGATTAGAGGTAGAAGTAGCAACCAGTCTAGCTTGAGTACCGAGAATGCCTCAGGATTTTTAGAATATTTTATTATTATTTATTATTTTATTATATTACTTTTCAGTTATTATATATTATTATTTAATATCTTATTATTATCTTTTTATTATTATTTACTGAAAATCTAATAATACCAAATCCAAACACAAAACAGTTAGAAAGGGAGCAAATCTGTTTTTTTCTGATGTGACCCATTTGGATTCTTTGACAGTCATGGATCAACTGCATACTGTCGCCTGAGATCTTAGAAATCTGCATAAACTTGTGGCCATTTATGGTGTTTCTAATTCGTCCGCTCAAGTTTTGACGTTTTAAGGATACGTTAAAAAAAGAAAAAAGAATTCAAATGTTACCCAATGAGGAAGGCAAATAAAATAATTTATGTTTTACGTTACATACTTCATCAAGGCCACGGAGTCTGCAGAGTCCCAAACCGAATAAGTATATTGAGAGCGAAGCTGAAGCGATCTATAAAAGGAGAAGCAAGCAGCGAGAATAAACATACCTTTCTCGGCCTTTTGGCTAAGATCAAGTGTAGTATCTGTTCTTATCAGTTTAATATCTGATACGTGGTCCAATGGGCCACACGATATTAAATTAATTTTTTTAGGGGAAAGGCCCGCCACAGCAGCTTGCTGCTGGGGTCTTTGAGCGTCGCCCATGCGTTGCACTACTGCATGGGCCTGGCGCACCCCACCCAAATCCCAGTTCAAAACGTTTTCCCCAATACACGAGAATAGAAGCGAGCGTTGAGATTTTATCACAAATTCCTGAAGCCAAATCTGAGATATTGGTTTTGGCCTTTGGAGAGGGGGAGTGGTTGGTCGACTGTGAAGGGCTGACGGGTTTGTGTGAGGTTGAGGGGATTCGAGTGTTTGGGTCTATGTTTGTCAATCGGTCGGAGTGTTTTTTTTTTTATTTTCCATTCTATCTGTTGAGTGTTGAGTCGAGTGTTTGGGGAAAGGAGCAATGAGTCATGGGTTTATGTGTCAGTCGGTCAGTCCTTTTTTCGTTATTTTTCTCTTTCTTATCCGCAGTGGTTGGCTGATTTTTGTTTTATTTTTTTACGTAATTAAGTTTTGACCGTCGGTTTATATATATGATGCTAATACGTCTTTTGTTTTTTTTTTTTATTCCTGTGCCTCCTGTGTGTAACGTCTCTCTCTTTCTCTTTCAAGCTATTCTCCTCCGAAAATCAGGTTTCTTCTTAGCTGTTGACATTCACTCTTTTTTTTCCCCATCTTCTGTATTGGTTCTACTGTCCCTTTTTTTTTTTTTTTTTTTTTTTTTTTCCTGTTTCGTCGCTCCTTCGTATTTCTATGTTCGTTTATCTGTGTTTTTAAAGCCTTGGGTTGTTGGTTTCTTGCTTCTTTTATTTTATTTTTTAAACTTTTGTGATGTAGCGCTCAGGCTTAGCACAAAACCTGCGTTCTAAAAACTTTTGATTTTTACTTATAAAAAGCCCACTTGAGATTAACAATTAATTTTTGAGATAAGTTATGGATTTAAAATTTTATTTAGGAAGTGGATTTTTATTAGGCCTGGATCAAAATCATTTGATATTTTTTTAAAAATTTAGAGTATATAAATATGTTACGAGAAATGGTTTTAAGTTACAAGAATTAATTCTCTAGACCTCCAAGACTGAAGCGTTACAGTTGTTATCAGATGCAGATTTGAGATTCTGCAGACTATAATATTTGAGGTATTGGATATTTGTGGGCTTGAGGAAATAATTTTCAAATTTGAGCTATAGACATTTGTAGACCGTAAAAGATGATTCTATTTGTATTTAAGATTTTAGAATCTGGCAAGCTTTTGGGAATATGTTCTTGGAAATTTGAGGTGTTAGATTGTTTAGATTTTATGAGTTGATTTCATGACGATTGTAGTTTTAAATTCTATAGGCTCTCATTCTGTAGCCTTTACAAAATGATTTGATAAGATTGAAGTTCTAGATTTTGGAGGAAGGTTTAGATTCTGGAGGTATATTGTTACTACGCTTGCGTGCACATTTTTATATAGATACTTTTATAATTTTGAAGTAGTATATATATATTTGTTTTATGATTATAATTAGTTGAATATGTTTATATGAGCTCTATATTTTGAAACATTCATTAAAGATTCAAATTCTCATGATGCCACCTAGTATATATATATATATATTTGTTTTATGATTACAACTAGTTGAATATGTTTATATGAGCTCTATATTTTGAAATATTTATTAAAAATTCAAGTTCTCAGGATGTCACCTCGTCGTCGGGTACAAAACATTTCGGAGCTGAACGTAACTGATGATGAAAGAGAAGCAAATCTGAGTGCTTCTTAAGTACTTCGAGCTGCAGCTCAACAGTTAATAGAGGAGCTCACACAGAATCCCCCAAGTCGCAACTGCAACGGTAATGAAGGAGGTTATTGTACCTTGGAACAGTTCAACCGGATGCACTCTCCTTCATTTGATGGAAAAGGCAAGCCAATCCTTGTGGAGGATTGTGTTCAGGATATCGAGGAGATATTTCGGGTCTTAAACTACATAGATGAACAGAAGGTGTAGTACGCCACCTTCAAGCTAACCGGTGACGCGAAGCGATAGTGGATTTCAGAGAGAACCATCAAAGAAGTTGATGGGAGCGGAGTAGTTAGCTGGCCCTACTTCAAGCAGATCTTCTTTGATCTTTTCTTCCGAAGATCAGTCAGAGACACTAGGGTCAGGGAGTTTGCCAACTTAGTGCAAGAAATCATGACAGTACATCAATACGTTGATAAATTCATTGAGTTGTCATGTTTTGCTTCATATCTGATTGCTGATGAGGAGAGGAAGACTCAAAAGTTTGAAGAGGGACTGAATAACAAGATATATGAACGAGTGGTGGCCTTTCAGATCCAGAGTTTCTTAGAGTTGGTAGATAAGGCCACAATACTCGTGCAGTCTCTCATGAGAAGTGCAGAACTTCAAGATCAAAGGAAGAGAACTACCTCACAAGGATCTTCCTCTAATATTGGATCAAGGGCCGTGGAAGAAGAGAAACGAAGGGACCAGCTCTAGTCAGAGGCAAACGCAGAGAAATCAACCAAATGACCTCTGTAAGTTTTGTAATCGTGCACACACATGAGAGTGTAGAAGGGAGGTGGGGTCGTGTTTTTGATGCGGTAAGACCGAGCACTTTAACAGGGAATGCCCATTACTATTGGAGACAACAAGAAACCCAACCCACCTCCAGGTCCCCAACAGACGATACATGGAAATAATCAGTGTAGAATGGGACCGGCTCGAGTGTTTGCACTGACACTTGGAGATGTTGAGGACGACAACGATGCGATCACATGTACTATGCTCCTTTTCTACTTGAAAGCAATTGTTTTAGTTTAGTTGGGATTATTCATTCTTGCATTTTAATAGAATTTCACTAAGTGTTATAGCTTAGAATATTGAAATTGGGTTGAAGAGAATGTGCATAATTTCCCAAAGGATGACATAGACCACATAGGAATGTACAAGGGTGCGTAGTCTATAATTACAAGCCTAGTAAGAATTGCGCGAATCGACATTGAAAGGGATTAGGCCCAATAATTCATATACACGAGACTCTAACCTTAAGTGTTTGGTTGGTCAATGTGTATAATGGAAGCGTAATGGAAGCGTGAATTTTGAAAATTTGATGGTCTGAAAGTAGACCTTGTGAGGATTCACGAATTAGTGAACTGAGCTCACTTAGGACTTAACCTTGGAGCATTTTATCTTACTATTATTAGGAGGTTGAAATGTTATGTTGAGAGTTCTTTTTATAATTATAGGTGAAGTTTAGTTAAAAAAAATAAAGGAATTATAAGACTTGTAAGTCCATCGTTGAGGTTCATACTTTTAGGTTTGAACATGGGGTCGTGTCTGGAAATCGACACTAGGATTTGGAAAGTTACTGGAGCGAGAGATATTGGAAAGTTAGGATTTTGAAATATTAGGTTTGACATAATAATATAAGTTTAAAATAGGCATGGATTATGAGTGATAAGTATTTTAGTTTTACTTTAGATGCAACAAATTTTGAGGATGAATATTTTTTTATGGGGGGAGGATGTAACACTCGGGCCGGTACCCAGCCCACATTCTAAAAGTTTTTGGGTTTATAGGTATGAAAAGCCCACTTGAGATTAACAAATAATTTTTGGGATAGGCTATAGGTTTAAAATTTTATTCTTGTAAGATGTGGATTCTTATTGGGTCTTATAATTAGGTTAAAATCATTTGATATTTTATGAGAATTTTAGAGTATATAAATATGTTATGAGAGATCGTTTTAGGTTACAAGAGTTAACTCTCCAGACCTCCGATACCGAGGCGTTACATGTTTATTGATATTTTGATCTGTGCTTCTCTTCGGGCTTCTTATTTCAGTGCATGTTTGATTTCGGAAGCTTGTCTTTATATGTATATTTTTTTATCGGTCAATTTTGAAATATGAGTTTTATTTTTTTCCATGACATTGTGTTGATGCCTTCTTATTTTTTTCCTTTTAATTGATCCCATTTATTGGTTTGTTTCTTTTAGGGAATTTGGAGTTTCTAGTTTGCAGTTCGAGGTTTGTATATGGCTTTTAGTTTTTCACCCGGTTTGTATATTGTTTTCATTTTTTGAGTATATATTGTCAGATTTGTATATTTTGTTATTAATAGGTTAATAGATGTTCTTTTGTTTTTTAGTCTAAGAATAGTTAGTATGTTTGTATTATATATTTGGGCCGGTTTGTATGGTATTTGGTTTGATATTTTCTTTTGGTTCATTGTTTTAGGCTTTTAGATTTTTATCTGTTCATCAAAACTCAAGGGTTTTATTAAAAATAGAAACAGGCTTCTCATTCAGCTTGTATAGTATTGAGTTTTATATTTTTTTTGGGTTCATTTTTGTAGGGTTTTAGTTTTTTATCTTTTCTTTAGAACGGAAGGATTTTATAAAAAATAGAGACATGCTTCTCATTGCGTAAAAACTAATTGGACTTAACCAAACATGACTGAATCTGGTTTTGGTTGATGAATTTCTTGTTTTATTTATTTTTTTGTTTGTCATCTATATCTGTCTTTTAAAATTTAAAGCCTTTTTTTTTGGGAAATTTATATTTTTAGCATGTTGAGCATTTTTTTTTTCGTATATATGGTTGGATTTGTATATTTTGGGTTTATCATTTCTACTTGTATTTTGATAAGGTTTAAGAGATTTAAGGAAGTATTTGCAAAAAAGAAATAAAAAGAAATAAAATGGACTTAAGAGAACATTTTTATTTATTTATCTTTCAGAAAAAATATTTGACTTCCATTTTTTTTTTTTTTTTTTGGCATGTTATGATGCTATTTTGAGGTTTGTATGTATGTCTTTAAGTTGCATTTTCAAGTTTGTATATTTTGGTCAGTACTTTTTGGTTTGGAGTTCAGGCTGCTTTGGACTATGTATATATCTTTCAGTTTAATTTTTTCGGTTTCTATATTTGGTTGGCATTTATTTGAGCAAGTGGGTTCAAAATTTCTACTTCTATTTTGATTACCTTCGTTTGAAACTAAATTCATCTCAACTCATCATTACAATTTTTTTAAATTTTAATATAAAATATAATAAACAATTCAAATTTTCAAATCTCAAAATAATAATAATATTAAAAAATAATATTCTAACAATATTTTATAATCTCAACTCAACTCAACTCAGTTCAACATCCAAACGCAGCCTACTTAAAGACTCAACCGCATTTTAAGTTCAACGGTCCAGCCCGTTGAATCCGCCCTTATCTTTCTTCAGAAACAAAAACCCAAAAGATATTAACTTCTTGGTGGTGGGTTTAAACTGGGTATATTGAAAAATTATAACTTGAATTATTGTTGTTGGATAATAGTTGCAGTTGATCCAGCTGACGTGAATGCAATAACAGAGAGCTCTTGCAACCTATGTCACCCCTGCCTTGAAAGAGATGATCCAGAGCTCATTCATCATATTAGCAGTGGGCATTTCACCTCATTCAAGTGCCTATTCGTGAGCAAGAGCAACATGCCTGATGAATAACTCATTGCTGTTTTGCAATTTTGCTTTTGGAGGGTTACTGATGTTTTAAAGCTACGTATAAAAGAGTGACACAAAGCTAACATGTGCAGTATGTAATAGATCAATTAAAAATTAATATATTTTTTAATAATATTTACTAAATGTTATTAAAATATATAATATTGTATTACTATTTTAACTTTAAAATGACTAGTTCAATATGATTAATCAAGTAAAAGGTTTTAAATATAGTCAAAACTTAAATTCTAGTAAAAATATGTTATTAAAATATATAATATTGTATTACTATTTTAACTTTAAAATGACTAGTTCAATATGATTAATCAAGTAAAAGGTTTTAAATATAGTCAAAACTTAAATTCTAGTAAAAATTTGAATTTGATAATAATTAGACCATTGGTTAGAGCACTGGCATTGGACTCATCAAATGAGTCCAATGTCCATAATTTGAAGAATTTAACGAAAAATACTCTGCATTGGATTCACCTTTTCCTTAAATCTTAAACTTTTAGCTACAGTGAAATCTCTTCTATCACCAAACTTGGCGACCTACTATTCAACATCTATCCGGTTATTTTATTACGAAACAATTATTTCGCACGCAAAAGCCGTTTCTCTTCCCTCTCTATTCTGCATTCTTCCTCTACCCCCGAAATCCCCAATCCCTTTCGATTCCTCTCATTTCCTTCTTCCTCTCCTCTCCTTTTCTTTCTTCCCGAATCGACGCATCTCCAGTTCTTTCTTCCCCCTTTTCTCTTCCTTCTTCCTCTACCCCGGAATCCCGAAATCCTCAAACCCATTTCCGACTCTTCCTCTCCCTTTCTTTCTTCCCGAATCTGGCAAACCATTCGGTCTTCCCTCTCTTCTCTGTTTTCTTCTCCACCCCGAAACCCCCAAATATCGACTTCCCGTTTCGATTCTTCCTCTCCCTTTCTTTCTTCCGCTCCCTTTCTTCCTCTCCGTTTCTTCCTTCCGTTTCCTCCTGTTTTTCCCGAAGCTTGTATCAAAAACTTTGCCGAGAAAGTGACCCGTGAATCTTCGTGAAGTAGATGTTGAAGTGCGTACGAGGTGTTTCAGGTGAAACAGAACCTCCATCACCTCCATAGGCACACCGTCGCCGATCCTTTCTCCCTTTGCTCCGAACGTTCTCCATCTCCGTGAGTTCACTCTCTCATATATATATATATATATATATTAATCATATATGCATGTATGAAAAATTTTGCATGATCATTTATATGATTTTATATGACCTTTTTCTTGGGGCCGAATTGATTTTGTATGAATTTATATGATCTTCATGTTAGCTTAGATGGTGGAGGAGGGGATTCGGCCCCATTTCTGGGGGGTTGTCAATGTTCTGTTCTTGCCCAGATATATGCTGATTTTAGAGCTCTCTGTCCATGCCGTCCATGACTAGAACTTTTAGAGCTCTCTATACCTGCCGTCCATGCCTAATATTCAAGATATATGCTGATTGTGTATTAAGTTTTAGAGCTCTCTGTCCATGAAGTTTTATTAGTCTTTAGGAAATCAAATTACATTAAGTTTTGATTGTGTATTTTAAGCCTAGACAGAGTCTTTTTTCTGTGGGTCTGATGGCTTTATAACTGGCGATTCAGATAGCAAGGTATTGTTCATGCTTATCTATTTGTTTGTGTACTTTTGCACACATTTATCTATCAATGGTCATGTTGCTTCAATATTAGGAATCTTATCTTTGTTTTTGTCTCCCACAGGTTCTAATGTAAAACCTCTGTAGATGCATCCAATAACCATTTTTGTTCAATATTGGTTCTTGAAAGTTTTTTTTTTTTAAATTCAATTTGGAGATTTTTGTTGTCTTATTTACATTTGTGGCTCAAATGCTGTTAAGTCAGTTGTAGACTTGTCCCCTCGTTGGCCATTTGCAAAAAACATGTGTAATTGAGTTCTGAAGTGGTTGGGCAGTCACTTCAATAGTTATTTGCCAAGCCCTACAATGTTGTTGATTGTTTCTTGCAAAAGCTGGAACCACCTTGTTTTTTATTGAGAGTAAGAACTCCCGAGCCATTTATATTTCAAAATTTGAGGCCTTGTATAGGCAGTTATGCAAAAGGGTTTTGAAACATACAAATAAAAATGATTGAAAATAAAGTGGCTGGGCAGTCAACCTCTAGGGATAAAAATAAAGTGATTGAGAGTAAGAACTCCCTTAAATTAAGAAAGCCAACCTCTAGGGATAGTCTTAATCTACACGGATCCACTTGAGTAAAAAATAAAGTGCATCTTGTAATGTGAGGTCCGTGTGCCTATACTCGTGGAGTTGTGTATTTGAGTTGTATTTACTGGCTGGGCAACCACTATCTCTAATTAAAATTTTTTTGTTGTGTATCCAAGTTGTGTATTTGAGTTGTATTTAGTGGCTGGGCAGCCACTATCTCTAATTAAAATTTTTTTGTTCTGTATCCAAGTTGTGTATTTGAGTTGTATTTAGTGGCTGGGCAGCCACTATCTCTAATTCTGAACTTGCATTCCAGTATTTGAGTTGTGTATTTGAGTTGTATTCAGTGGCTGGGCAGCAGTCAAGCATTTATGTTTTTGTGGAATTGTGACTCTCTTTTGTGTATTCTGTGTATTTGATGTATTCATTCAAGCATAAACTCATTCTCTCTTCATGTTAATGATGTGTATAAACCAACATGCAACATGGTTTGATATTTTCTTAAAATATGCTTCCACTGCTTTATTTTCTTGTGCTGAGTAGTATCTTTTTATTGTACTGCCTTGTATCTAATTTTTTGTGCTTATTGTGCTGCCTTGTATCTATTGTTTGATTCTTAAAGGATGGGCAGTCCATCTGAGGAGGATCCCTTCTTCACCACTCTCTTACAAAGTGGAGGAGAAGGTTGCACTCCAACCTATGAGCAATATTCTAGTGTTATGATCCAAACAACTCCTCTTCACGGTGAAAAGAGGCCTCCTCCAAAAAAAGTTCAGAGAGGTGCATCTTTCACTGTTGAGGAGGATAACTTACTTGTATCCGGTTGGCTCAACATTAGCATTAATGCCATACGGGGTACCGATCAAAAATCCACACAAATGTGGGACAGAATTTCTGAGTTTTATCACGAGTATAAAAAACCAAATACTGCAAATCGTTCGATAGGGTCATTGATCAATCGTTGGTCCATGATCCAGAAATGCACAAACAAGTTTTGTGCATTTCTAGCGCAAGTAGAATCATTGCACCCAAGTGGTGCAACCGAGCACGACAAGGTATGTACCATTTTCCTTTAAATAATGTATTTTTTATCGATTATTTATTTTTTTGACAATATTCCTTCAATTTTTCAGATTGAAAAAGCTAAAATAATGTACAAAGAGATAGAGAAGGGGAATTTCACAGTGGAGCATTGTTGGTGTCAATTGAGACACCAACCCAAATGGCAGCAACACATGAACAATCTGAATACAAGGAGAAAACCACCCGATAAACGTCCAGCCAATGAGCAGTCTTTTGAAGTTCCCGATGACGTTGTGGAGGAGAATGTTGAGAGGCCTCCAGGCAAAAAACTTGAGAAAGATAACTTAAGGAAGCGGAAGGCTCAGGAAGCATGTGATGTTGACTTCAACAGTGCGCTAGAAAAAATGACCGCTGATAGGCGACTGTTCATGGGAGAGAGGAGAGCATGGGTGACGAAGGCTGATGAAGTGAAGGGTGCACAACTAGAACTTGATAAGAGGAAGTTCGAGGCGGAGATCATGAGTAAGGATCTTTCTAATATGACCGTCATGCAACAAGCCTATTTCCTGAATATTCAGAAGAAAATTTATGAGGACTCTTTAAATAATTCCGAAGGTACATTCGACACATCTCCATCCATACCTCATGGAGGTGTGTAACTGTTGGTTCATTTACAACCCAAAATTCCAGTATTTAGTGGCTGGGCAGCCACATGTATATCCAAAACATGTGGCTGGGCAGCCACTAGTACTACTGAATGTTAGTTTTGGATTAAATAGATGACTGGACAGTTAATTAATGTTTTTGTGGATTAGAGACTTTATTTTGTTGAGGCTGGACAGCCACTTGAAATTGGCTCATGTTAGTTGATGTTGTTGTGGATTAGAGACTTTATTTTGTTGATATGGACAGCCAGCAGTCTCTTGGCTCATGTTAGTTTATTTTGTTGATTTTAGAGAATTTATTTTGTTGATATGGACAGCCAGCAGTCTCTTGAATGTTAGTTGATGTTGTTGATTTTGGAGAATTTATTTTGTTGATATGGATAGCCAGCCAAACTTGAATGTTAGTTGATGTTGTTGATTTTGGAGAATTTATTTTGTTGATATGGACATTCTAGATGTCATTCTATTACAATGGCAAGATGGTCAAGTAGGCAGGTAAATGAGATAAACAACTTTTAACACCCAAATAGGCAGGTAAATGAGATATAACAAAAACGATAAATTCAATATGTCTCATTTGCACAGAAATAGCTTTTAACACCCAAATAAACAATGCAGAATTCATTTTTAAAATGATAAAATAAACAATGCAACAATGATAAAATTAAACATAAACAATGCAACCACAAAATGTGTGCATTGTCTTTTATATATATTTTTTAAGCATGAATATGAATTTGCAATATTCCAAATGACATTCATATTCCAAAAAGCTTTAAAATAATATTCCAATAAAAAGCTTTAAAATAATAAACAACGACACATCATAACTAATAAACTTATTTAATAATCATAAACAATAAACAACGGCAATAAACTTCATAACTCGTAAATTATGAGCGGCCATGCAAATTCCATAAATGCTCGATAAGGTCAGCTTGGAGTTGAGAATGAGTGCCTCTATCTCTAATTCGATGATGTTGCGCAATGAACTCCATGAATTCAGGTATATTATCGCGTGAAATTGGCTCATGTGGAGTATCATCATTGGATTCGTAAATAAACTGGTCAGCCCCGAGATATTGATGACGCTCATCTTCAACGATCATATTGTGCAAGATAATGCATGTGTACATAATGTCTTTTAGAACTCGGGGCTGAAAATACCTAGCAGGTCCACGCACAATTGCAAATCTAGCTTGGAGTACTCCGAAGGCTCGCTCAACATCTTTCCTTGCAGACTCTTGACAAGCAGCAAAATGTTTTTTCTTTTTTCCATGTGGAGCAGGAATTGTCTTCACTAATGTTGCCCATGAAGGATATATACCATCAGCAAGATAATATCCCATTGTGTATTCGTGACCATTGATTGTGTAGTTGCACGGAGGAGCATGACCTTCGGCCAACGTGGCAAAAACAGAAGATCGATCGAGTACATTGATGTCATTATGAGACCCAGGCAAACCAAAAAAAGCATGCCATATCCAAAGATCATAAGATGCAACAGCCTCCAAAATAATAGTTGGTTCATTTACATGACCAGAGTACATACCTTTCCAAGCACTAGGACAGTTCTTCCATTTCCAGTGCATGCAATCAATGCTACCCAACATTCCTGGAAACCCACGGTTTTGTCCGACTTCTAGTAACCTCGTTATATCACTATTGGTTGGAGACCTCAAGTACTCACCCCCAAAAATTGACACGATCGCCTTTACAAATTTCTTCATACTCAACCGTGCGGTGCTTTCTCCAATTCTTACATACTCGTCCATAAGATCTGCCGTAACCCCATATGCAAGCATCCTAATTGCTGCAGTTATCTTTTGAAGGGAGGACAATCCAAGTCTCCCACTGGCGTCTCTTTTTTGGACAAAATAATCATCGTGAGCTTCAACTGCAGAATGTATGCGTAAAAAAAGATTACGATGCATTCGAAACCTCCTCCTAAATACGTTTGGCGGATATATTGACGGCTCAGCAAAGTAATCATTCCAAAGGCGCTCATGACCTTCCAATGGATTACGTCGGATGAACATACGAGGTTGAGAATTACGACGACGTGAAGCAGATGCTCCCTCGACTGCATGTTGTTGTCTATGTAGGGCCATTGCTTGTATCATATACTCCTCGTGATCAAAATAATCTTCATCTTCTATATGATCAATACTCTCAAAGGGATCCATAGGGAATTTGGAGAATTGTGTATTTGATGGAATGAAAGAAGAAATATTGGTTTTTGATGAGTGGGAAGTAATGAGAGGATGGATCTATTTATAGAGCTTAATCCGAGACTATTAGTTATAACTAAAAAAATTGGTAAAAGAAGAATGGTTGGCACCATCTACTTGTTGGGTAGAAGAATGGTTGTTAAAATGTGTTTGTTGGATAATTAGGTTGAGAAAAAAAATTAATTCAAAAATAATAATTTAAGTATCAAATTAAATTATTAATTAACATATATTAGTGTAATTATAAAATTTATTATAAAAAATAATATTATTAAAAAAATAATATTATATTATTATTTTGATGAATCCAATGGCTAATCCAATGTGGAGTTATGGATAAGGAGATTTTAGATATATGAAAAATATGTACTTTTCATCAAATTTTGAAGATGAATTTGATGAATCCAATGCCAGTGCTCTTAGCAAAGGATTCAATGCTATAGCCGTTTCTAGATAAAAGAGTGGGATTAGAGGTAGAAATAGCAAGGAAGAGACCTTAAAGCAGTTGAAGCGAGCTGATGTGACCCATTTGGATTCTTTGACAGTCATGAATCAACTGCATTACTGTCGCCTGAGATCTTAGAAATCTGCATAAACTTGTGGCCATTTATGGGGTTTCTAATTCGTCCGCTCAAGTTTTGACGTTTTAAGGATACGTTAAAAAAAGAAAAAAGAATTCAAATGTTACCCAATGAGGAGGGCAGATAAAATAATTAATTTATGTTTTACGTTACATACTTTATCAAGGCCACGGAGTCTGCAGAGTCCCAAACCGAATAAGTATATTGTGAGCGAAGCTGAAGCGATCTATAAAAGGAGAAGCAAGCAACGAGAATAAGCATACCTTTCTCGGCCTTTTGGCTAAGATCAAGTGTAGTATCTGTTCTTATCAGTTTAATATCTGATACGTGGTCCAATGGGCCACACGATATTAAATTAATTTTTTTAGGGAAAGGCCCGACACAGCAGCTTGCTGCTGGGGTCTTTGAGCGTCGCCCAAGCGTTGCACTACTGCATGGGCCTGGCGCACCCCACCCAATCCCAGTTCAAAACGTTTTCGCCAATACTCTTTTTTGTGTTTGCTTTAAGTTGGATTCTGAAGTAAAGGCAAGGTAAGAGAACACAGCCAGCATCGACGCCGTACAAATCCAATATCGAAATGTTACAAATTCTATCAGACGTCATTAACAGACACCACATCGAAGTTAAGATAAAATCTCAACGCTTGCTTCTATTCTCGTGTGCACCAAATCTGACATATGGGTTTGGCCTTTAGAGAGGGGCAGTAGTTGGTTGACTGTGAAGGGAGAAAATGGAGAGAGAGCCAGCTGAGAAAGACAAGAACAACAAAAGCGAACAAGGAAACAGCAAGGGAGCCTGCTTTTCAAAACCCATTCAAATTTTAAAATAAAAATTATATTTTAATAATATTTGAATTTTATAATACTTTTGTTCATTTTTTTTTTATTTTCTTAAAATCTCATAAAATATCTTTAACTCAAATTATTTTACTACTTTTCACATGTTTTTCATTTTCTTTCATTCCCTAAACAAGGCAGTATGCTCCAATAGTCAGGAAGTATTAAGAGATTGATGTCTCGTTTGTTTTTACAGATAAAATAAGATGAATTGAGATAAAAGTTGTCAAATAAAATATTATTAAAATATTTTTATTTAATATTATTTTTATTTTAAAATTTAAAAAAATTAATTAATTTATTTTATTTTACATTTCTTTTTCAGTCGTATTGAAAATGACTTAGCGTAAATGTAGTGGAGATTTTCGTTTTTTGTTTCTTCATGTCAATATTATATTTTGACTCATTGAGAACCTATATAAAGCGCAATTTCTATTTTTTTTCTTTGAACTTCACTGTTTGTTTTATTTTTGTTGTTAATTTATCTGGGTTTCTTAAATACTGGGCTAAGAGCATTGGCAATGGCCTAGCTATTGCCTAGTCTAAAATTTAGCTAGAATTTCAACTTTTAACTATTTTATCAACTTTTGACTAGGTGAGTCCACATTAAACTAGCCATCACATTAAACTAGCCATTATAAAGTTAAAATGATAATATAATATTATATATTTTAATAATATTTGACAATTTTTTTTTATATTATGCAAATACACTTGATATATTCTAATAATATTTGACAAAAAAAAAAAAAATTATACAATTCTTGAATCTCTTCTGCTTCAACAAGAGCTCTTCTGCTTCAACAATTCTTAAATGGTAACTATTGCTTATTTTGAATCTCTTCCCTTTAAAATTTAACAATACTATGTATTATTGCAATGCATGCAGAGAAAACAAGAGCTCTGTCTGACTCTTGCTATGGCTCCCTATTTTCCTTGTATATCAGTCATACTTGTGGTTCCTTGTATATCAGTCATACTTGTGGTAGATATCCTTTCGAGGTGAAAGAGCTAGGAGGTTTAACCTGTATATGATCCGAAGAGCAATCAAATAAGCAAAAATAAGGATCTGCACTAGAGCACAGTACTGGAACGACCTTAACTCAAGCATTTAAGTACTACTCTTGAACCTGAGATAGAAAGGGTGTCACCAGTAGGCTACAACAAGGAGTGTCATGGAATACCTGTTTTAGTTCTTTGAACATATACTTACAGTCGCTGACTTAGTAAGTCATAAATATCTCTGAAGATCTTCCTTTCAAGTTATAAATCAACCAAAATACATCTATCACATGAGAACACTATGATGGAATAACATACTACCAATATCGCATATGCTAATACACACATTGTTCTCTTAACATTGGCCAAACATAGAATGAAGATGAAGAAGCAGCAGAGTCTGATTCCGGCAGTAAAATAGTATTATGGGAATTAGATTTTCAGGAAGGTGTTATGTACGTATGTACCTAGCTAGAGCCAAAAATCATGTGTACTCCAGATTAAACAAGCTGAAGGCTTGCAGTCAATAGATGAGACAGGAGAATGATAACAAAGTTATAGGACCAAAGGGTCAAACTTTTGAAACCCAAAAGAAAAATGTACCTAACCAATTTCTCTTCATGATGTGGTTTAAGACAAATGAAAAAATAAAAACCATATTAATGAGAGAGAGAGAAATGAAACTTACAATTAACATTCCCTTGAAATTGGGAGTTTCTGAATGCTGAAAAGCATAGACATGAGATGATATAACCCAACACAGCAGAAATAAAGAAACTACGACTCAAGATAATTAATGGCATGGCATTTTCAGTACACCTTAAATATAAATGTCTTAATTAATAGAGTAGCAATGATTATATATATATAAACTCGATCATAGTTTATAAATCTTGGAAAGAGCTTGCAACAGGTTTACTTGCAGCCTCAAATGCAAGATATAATCTGCAGTACGAAGAAAGAGTCGATCCGACTTCAAACGTTGCTCTCTCGGAATCAGACTCTGCAGCTTGAAAATTAGCTCACTGCATTTTCAACAAGTAACTAAAATTATTCTTCTCTCCCTCTTCTATTTTCAGAGAATGCACATAGATTAGGGAGAGAAGAATGTGAACAAATACCAATAACAATTATTCAAACTCAGAAATCAAATACTCAACATGGCTGAACAGAAAACAGCCACTTCAAATGGTAAAATAAACAAATATATAATAGACTTTGTGGCAACAAGATCAAAAGAAGATCAATTAAAATCATAAAGGAGCATTACTAGCAACTACTACTAAAACAATTAACATGCAATAGCAAACACAAAAAGTTTTTGAAAACTAAAACCAAACCTATATAATGATTTACAAATTCATGACACAAAAAGCAAGTGGTTGCCATGGATAGCCCCTTAGGCTTTGCATTCTAATAGTTTTTGAAATCAGACAAAAAAAAAAAAAAACTACTTCAAATCTGGAACAGAAAACTGGCATTGCAAATTTACAGTGTCTGTTACAGCTCATGAGGCTTATTATTGTTCCAGCACTACTCTTTGGTGTAAGGAAATAGAAAGGATGCAGTGGTTCCTTGGATTTCTAGCAGTGATGATGCTTAAAAAATGAAAAGTGAGGGGGATTGAAAAAGTTCTATCATATTGGGTTGCATGGTATATATTTTCTTATTCATTTGGGGGTTGGAGGAAGAGCCACTTAGGCTATCATATTTCACTATCCATGCGTACACACTATTCAAACTATTGCCTCACACACTCTTAAACTACTGTGGGTGCCTGATGCCTTTATTAGACTTAACAAATCAGTGTGATTTTCTAGTTACCTTTAGATAGTTAGAGTTAGTTAGCTCTTAATGCTGTATTAATAATTTAATACACCTTCATAGACTTTCTAGTTACCTTTAGTTAGTTAGAGTTAGTTAGCTCTTAATGCTGTATTAATAATTTAATACACCTTCATATGTACAGACCATACATTGCAATAATATCTTCCAACTTCAGCACATTCTCATTCGTTTCTTTGTTTTTCATTTGTTGAGTTACCGATTGTTTTGTGATTTGCCAAACCCCTTACATTTGATAGCACAACAACCCCTTAATCACAATCACAGATTTGTAATAACAGAATACCAATTCATCACAGGAATTCCAATAACAGAATACCAATCAACGCCTTTCAAAAACCAACAACATTGCACAAACTTTGAATCCAATTAATAAAACCCTTATAAATCTCTGGCAATCACGGCTATATATACATTCCCCAAATAAATATTGTATAAAAACTAGAGCAAACCAGAATTTCCATACCTAAACCTGAACGTGGGAATCGATTGGTTTCACGAGCGTGCCACACGGTCTAGTGAGGAAGAGAAATTTGAAACCCAAAAATTACCTCATGTCAAAGCAAAGAAATGAGGAAGAGAAATCTGAGTGTGTGTGCGTGTAAACAATTGGGGATGTGAGACCTCGTGAGTAAGACGGAGAGTGACTGAGAAAACTTACCACCAGCTGACACTTCCAGTAAGGAGAAGGCGGAGAAGACCTGCTATGTTTATGGAGGAAGAAAGAAAAGGGCGAAGAAGAGAAGAAGAGAAGGGATTTTCGGGAGAGAAAGAAAATCCAAAGAAGAGAAAGGAGTTTCAGGAGAGAAAGAAAAGGGCGACGAAGAGAAGAAAAGAAGAAGAAAAATCGAGAAAAACCGAGGGAAATAAGAGCGGGAGACAACGAAATTGATAAAATACTCATTTGGCCCGTATACAGTAGCTCACCAAACTTGGCGACAGGTGAAGACTGTAGCGGAAATGCCAACTTTCGGTATATAATTAGGCCAATGTGGGTATTTTTCTTTTCACTTATTTTTAATTTAGATTTATATTGACAAATGGTTAGATTATTACTAATGCTCTAATAGATTTGTGTGTCAGTTTGAGGAGATGGAATGAGTGTTTGGATCTATATTTGTCAATCGGTCAAAGTTTTTTTCTTTCTTTGTTTTTCTGATTCTTATCCGTTGAGTTGAGTGTTTGCGAAAAGGGGCGGTGAGTCAGGCTGATGGGTTTACGTATGTCAGTCGGTCAGTCTTTTTCTCTTTATTTTTTTTCTTCTTATCCGTCTGATGGGTTAACGTGTGTCAGTTAATTTTTTTTCTTTGTTTTTTCTCATTCTTATTCGTCGAGTGGTTGGCTAATTTATGTTTTATTTTCTTGGGTAATTACATTTTTGACCATCGGTTTATATAAATGCTAATGCGTCTTTCGAAATTCCATTTGCTCTTCTTTTTTATTTTCTTCTGTGCGTAACGTCTTTTCCATCCAAGCTCTTCTCCTCCAAAAATCAAGTTTCTTCTTAACTGTTGACATTCACTCGTTTTTTTTCTCTCGTCTTATGTATTGTAGGGGTGGGCTCCGACTCCAACGGAGTCGGAGTTATCATTTCCAACCTCCGACTCCGACAAAAGTTGAAGTCGGATTTTTCCTCCGACTCTAACTCCAAACGTAGTCGGAGTCCGATTCCGATCGGAGGTCGGAGCCCCAAACTCCGATCGGAACTCCGAACGGAGGTCGGAGCTCCGACTCCGAACAAAATTTCCGAACTCCTCACAAAATTTTGTTCTTTTTTTTATTATTATTTAAATTTTATTGTTCAATTTCGTTTCAAATAGTGAGCAACATATATATTTTTTTTAAAAGTGAAACGATCTACAAATATTTGGTTTATTCAAGAGTTTTCAATAATTTAAATATTCGTTCTGATTTTGTTACTGAATTTTGATTATATCTTTAATTTGTTTTATGTCCGCCTGAAATTTAGCATTAAAAGTACTCATGACTCATGAGTTGAAAATTACATAAATTTAAAATTTTATAAAAAAGAATGATGGTACGAATTTCTATAATTCGATTAATTTCAGTTGGATAATAAATTCTAAACGTTTGAGAGAGGATGAATAAGTACTAATAGAAATTATAGAATAAAGAGTACTTATCTCACGTCTTTGCTCGGGATATGACTACATAAATATAACTATATAAATAGTTTAAAAAGTAAATAACATGTATGATGTAGCCATAAGTTATAACAGTCTCATTTATAACGTAATAACAATATGACTATAATTTGAAATATAACTACAATTCGATTAAACACGGATTTCAGTCAAATACTTTTTGTTCCATTGGTCATGCCTGAAATGAAGATAGAAAGTAGCAATCAATAGATGAAAAAAAATTGATAGTAAAAAATTGAATACGGTAAAAGAATAATTTGATTCTTACCAAGAAAGGAGGTTCTCCCAACTCCATCCCAACTCTCAAGTAGCGTCCGTTCCAGACTCTCAATCATCGGTAATTATGTTAGGGTTCACAATTAGATCTATAAAATCATAAAAATTAGAAGTTAGAAACATTAAAAATAATTAAATCATCATTTAAAAGCATATAAACTTACCCGATTCAAGCATATAGCTCTCGGCATCAACGCCAACGGTATCTAGTCTAATAGGCGTTTCACTTATCCAATTCTGTGTGCAAACGAGGGCCTCCACGGTTGACGGTGACAATGAACTCCGATAAGCATCCAACACGCGACCTCCAGTGCTAAATGCCGACTCTGAGGCAACTGTAGTGACAGGAATGGCTAGCACATCTCGGGCCACACGGGAAAGGACTGGATACTTGGTGGAATTAACTTTCCACCAAGTTAATAACTGAAATACATCACTAGGTGCCTCGACAGCTTCTATAAAATATCGTTCAACCTCAGATATACAATGCATAATATTCCTTGTTGACATGAGTTGATGATACTGCTGTATAATACGATTGCCTCTAACCCCTACAGATGGGTCAGTATCACCTGAGGAAACTGTCAATCCTGTCAGCCTCGAGTGAGGAGCTACCAACTGCGGATGAAGGCTGAGCACTAGTACTGTAGTGATGATATAAGTCATCAACATCACTTTTTAGCAATTTAATAAACTCTGCAGCTTTCACTGCCCCGAGGACAGAATTTACCCAAAATTCTAGAACGGCCAACTTAACTCGAGGGTCAAGGATCACAGCCACAAATAGCAATCTATTTATCTTCTCAATATTCTCTCAATATTTATCATATTTGATCTTCATCCTCGTAGCCATAACAGATAACAATCCAGCAGAGTCAGTACAACTATTTTCCAACTGGAAGTGAAGCTCCGAGAGCTCGTTGAAAAATGAGTTCGCAGTCGTATATTTGGATCAAGATAGCCGCATGGTTATCTCATAAAAAGTTCTTAAAAATTCAACAAAATAACTCACACTAGTCTAATCATGTGCGTTCGGCGCACCGAGCCCCTGTCCTGCTGGCTCCAACAAAGCATACCTCAGGCCCCCATCCTCGACCTCCATCCGCTCGAATGCTTTTTGGTACTTCTGTGCCACATCCAACATCATGTATGTAGAATTCCATCGAGTCGGAACGTCCAAGCACAGCATACTAGAACATTCAATCTTCAGATCTTCTGCTATTGCCTTAAACTTGGCAAGCCTTTGAGGGGAACCCCTCACATATCATACAATGTTGCGGACTCGGGTTATGGAATCATGAACCTCTTTTAATCCCTCAACAACTATGAGGTTAATGATATGAGCACAACATCGAACATGAATAAACTCGTGGGCCCGAATGACATCATCTCTCACCGTCGTGTTCCACTTAAACCAATCAATTGCTGTTTCATTCGCACTGGCATTGTCAACTGTAATACACAGCACTTTTCGAATTCTCCAGTCCTTTAAACAATCATCCATCTTCGCCCCAATGGATGCACCTTTATGATCCACAATTTCTTTAAAACCAATAATTTTTTTTTGTGCAAAATCCACTCACTGTCAATGTAGTGTGCTGTGATACACATGTAGCAGACGTTCTGTATGGAAGTCCATGTGTCAGTCGTAAAACACACTCTCTGGCCAGTGGTAATAAACATCTTCCTCATCTCCTCCTTGTCCTTCGCATGCCTCTTCATACAATCTCACATCATTGTATACCGTGATGGAATGGGAAATCGTGGCTCAACAAAATTTAGAAACTTTCAAAAGCCTCTTTTCTCGACTGTGGTAAATGGCATCTCATCAGTAATTATCATCTCTGCAAGCATGTCCCTCAACATCTTCTCACTGTATTGAGGAATAACCAATTTCTTAGTCTGTGTACCATCAGTGGCTGTAGAAGTTTGGTAACTGAGGTTGGTCTGATCAGTGGCTTGCAATCCCTTCGCTATCTTATATCGTTGACAACCATTTAGATGTGCTATTAACACACTGGTACCTTGCTTCTTCGAATGGCATCCACAAAGTGATCCACAGTAATGTCATCTTGCTACTGGGTTCGCAATTTCACCAGGAATTTTGGTGAAATGCTCCCATGTCCACGACCTCTTTTTAGAAGGTCGTGGTGGTTGATCTTGCTCAATGGGCATCTCCTCCTCTTCGTTGAACATATCCTCATCCTCTATATCAACTGGGAGTGGGAGTCGACTACTCGCACAAGATGTAGCTGCTCTAGATGTAGCTGCCCTAGATGTGGCTCTAGGGGTGGAAGTACCCACCGGTGTAGGAGTTGTAGCATTGGCATCCGCCACATTCCTTTGTGGACGATCATCTCCACTATGTCTAGGATCCATATCACAATCAATGAAGCTGAAAAAATTAAATTAGAAGCAAAAAATTAGTTTAAAAATAAACTAGGCTATTGTATTATACAATAGGACATGTATTATTCTATCATAATATATTATTGTATCGATGTATTATTACATTGAGGTTCGGTTGACTTGCGCTCGACTCAGCGGAACCCATCCAGAGAGGTTCGCTCGACGTGTGCTCGACGTGACACTCGAGCAAAACCCATCCAGAGAGGTTCGCTCGAAATGCGCTCGACATGGCGCTCGAGCAGAATCCATCCAGAGAGGTTCGCTCGACGTGCGCTCGACATGGCGCTCGAGCAGAATCCATCCAGAGAGGTTCGCTCGACTTGCGCTCGACGTGGCGCTCGAGCCAATGTTCAATACAACGTGCGCTCGACTTGCGCTCGACACCTCACTCGAGCGCAAGTCTGCAATACAATGTAAAATTCAGGTTTTGAGCGCCGTGTTGGGACTATATTGAATATTCAATACAACCAATTCACAAGAATCACAACTGCTGACTCCAATTCATAAGAGACATGCTTGAATTAAATTTAGGGCTCACCGTAGGTGGAAGCTGAATAGAGGAGCAACAAGGAACGGCGGCACGGAGGAGCAACGACGAACGACGGCACGCTGGCACTAGGACGGAAGACGCGAGAGAGAAGGGATGGTTCAGTCACTGGGATGGGAGACGCGAGAGAGAAGGGAGAAGGAAGAAGAAGAAGAACTGGAGAAGGAAGAAGAAGGGGGGGAACGGGAACGTATGAGCCATGAGGAGAAGCTTCCTTAGGAAGACATATGAAACGACGCCGTTCCATATTAAGTGGAACGGTGTCGTTCAATAATTTTTTTTAAACCTAGTTGTAAAACGACGTCGTTTTACAGCTGGGTTTAAAAAAAAATTCGGAGTCGGAGTCGGAGCTCCAAAAAAAAATTCAGAGTCGGAGTCGGAGCTATATGGAGCTCCGACTCCGACTCCACTTCCGAATCACTAGTCGGAGTAGTTCCGAATTCCGACTCCGAATTCCGACAACTCCGACTCCGTCGGAGTCGGCGTCGGAGCGGAGGTCGGACGGAGTCAGAATTCTCGAAATTTTGCACACCCCTAATGTATTGGTCTTACAGTGTCTTTTTTTTCCTGTTTCTTCACTCCGTTGATCTGTCTTTTTAAAGCCTTAGGTTGTTGGTTTATTGCTTCTTTTATTTCTGTTTTTGTTTTACTTTTATTTATTGATATTTTGATTTGTGTTTCTCTTCGGGTTTTTTTTTTTTTTTATTTCGGTGCAGGTTTGTTTTCGGAAGTTTGTCTTTATTTGTATTTTTTTTTATTTGTCTCTTCGTTTCTTTTCTCGATACATGTTTGTTTTGTAACTTTTTTTCCATCTGTGTGTTTCTCTCCTTTCCTTTTCTTAGTGCATTTTTTTTTAACTCCTGTCTCCATCAATTTTGAAATATGAGTTTATTTTTTTCCCATGCCATTGTTTTGCTGTCTTCTTATTTTTTCCTTTTAATTGATCCGATTTATTGGTTTGTTTCTTTAAGTGAATTTGGAGTTTCTGGTTTGCAGTTCAGTTGCTTTGAGGTTTGTATATGGTTTTCAGTTTTTCACCCGGTTTGTATATTGTTTTCGTTTTTTGAGTATATATTGTCAGATTTGTATATTAGTATGTTTGTATTATATATTTGGTCCCTCTTGTATGGTATTGGGTATGATATTTTCTTTTGGTTCATTTTTTTAGGCTTTTGATTTTTCTCTGTTCATCAAAACTCAAGAGTTTTATTAAAAATAGAAACATGCTTCTCATTCAGCTTGTATGGTATTGGGTTTTATATTTTTTTTTGGGTTCATTTTTGTAGGGTTTTAGTTTTTTCATCTTTTCTTTAGAACGGAAGGATTTTATAAAAAATAGGGACATGCTTCTCATTACGTAGACACTAATTGGACTTAACCAAACATGACTGAATCGGTTTTTGGTTGATGAATCTTTTGTTTTATTTATTTTTTTGTTTGTCATCAATATCTGTCTTTTAAAATTTAAAGCCTTTTTTTTTTTAAGGAAATTTATATTTTTAGCATGTTGGGTATTTTTTTTTTCGTATATATTGTTGGATTTGTATATTTTGGGTTTATCATTTCTACTTGTATTTTTATAAGGTTTAAGAGATTTAAGGAAGTGTTTATTATTTCTACTTGTATTTATTTATCTTTGCGAAAAAATATTTGACTTCCATTTTTTTTTTTTTTGGCATGTTATGATGTTATGGTGATTTTTTTTCCCTTTATTTATTTTGACTTGATAGTTTGCTCCTTGCAGGAAATTTGAAGTATTTTATTTGAGAAATGATGCTATTTTGAGGTTTATATGTCTTTAAGTTGTTTTTTCACGTTTGTATATTTTGGTTAGTACTTTTTGGTTAGGAGTTCAGACTCAGGCTGCTTTGCACTATGTATATATCTTTTAGTTTAATTTTTCCGGTTTGTATATTTTGTTAGCATTTATTTGAGCAAGTGGGTTCAAAGACTTAACCGCATTTCAGGTTCAACGGTCCCAGCCCGTTGAATCCGCCCTTATCTTCCTTCAGAAACAAAAACCCAAAAGATATCAACTTCTTGGTGGTGGGTTCAACTGGGTATATTGAAAAATTATAACTTGAATTATTGTTGTTGGATAATAGTTGCAGTTGATCCAGCTGACGTGAATGCAATAACAGAGAGCTCTTGCAACCTATGTCACCCCTGCCTTGAAAGAGATGATCCAGAGCGCATTCATCATATTAGCAGTGGGCATTTCACCTCATTCAAGTGCCTATTCGTGAGCAAGAGCAACATGCCTGATGAATAACTCATTGCTGTTTTGCAATTTTGCTTTTGGAGGGTTACTGATGTTTTAAAGCTATGTATAAAAGAGTGACACAAAGCTAACATGTGCCGTTTATGAACCAAAGACAGGAGGTTTTTGGTAGTTATTGCTTAATAAAAGTTATAAGCAGTATGTAATATGTCAAATTTAAGTAAAAATTAAATTATTAATTAATATATAAAATATATTTGTAAAATATTAAAATATAATTTTTGTAAAATATTATTAAAATATATAATATTATATTACTATTTTGACTTTAAATTGATTTGTCTAATATATATTAACTGTATTCTCGCCAAAATTTGAATTTGACATTAACTAGCCGATTGCCAATGCTGGAGTTGGTTAGCAGAGGATTCAATGCTATAATGGTTTCCAGATAAAAGAGTGGGATTAGAGGAAGAAATCCGTACTGAAATTTGTATCCAAGCTATTGAAATGAAATATTTTGATATTGATATTGTTTTGTGTATTATTTTAAAATAATTGATATATAAATAAATTATATATATAAATTATATTTTAAAAAATAATTTATATATAAATAAATTATATATAAATATATATATAAATTATAAATAGTTTAATTTAAATTAGAAATAAAAAATAAATTTATAATTTAAAAAGAAATTAAAATTTAACAATTAAAAGTCAAAATTAAATTCAGTACGACCAATATCGACTGATATTTAGACTGATACAAAACGTATATGTTAGCTGTACTAACCTAACGACCGATATGGCAAATATTAGTCGGTAGAAATTGAAAGTAATGGTAAAAATAGCAAAGAAAAGACTTTAAAGCAGCTGAAAGGAGCTGATGTGACCCATTTGGATTCTTTTTGACAGTAATGAATCAAGTTTCAACTGCTTACTGTCGTATGAGAGCATTGACAAGGTCTGTCGTCAAGTTTAAATTTAAGCCTCAATTTTAAGTTTTGATTATAGCTTTAATTTATTGTTAGGTGAATCTGGTCTAGTTATTTTAACTTATATAATTTAATAATATTTTTAAAAAAATTGTAATATTTTAATAATTTTTTCAAAAGCTTGTTTTGCATAAGGTAATCAACTCAAAAGTTAAACGTTAGTTTTTTTTTTTATTTTTCATGCATCATGGAAAAACAATAAATTAAACTTAACTATCTTTCATTCAAGCTTAAAAATTGTTCATAATATTTCTAAATATTAAACCAAAAGATAGAAAGAAAAAATAATAGTATGGAGACTAGGATGTGCAAAAAGAATATATGTAAAAAAATAAAAAATTTTCTAAATCAATCGCACAAAAATATAATTTTCTAAATCAATTGCACAAAGTTCATACTATGGTAGATATTCTGTATGTTCTTGAGCTAAGCTGAGAGAGAGAGGAAATCGCACAAGCGACGAAAACCTGCAAGGAAAGGAACTCAAGAATTTTTGGATCCAGAAACAGAGAGACAATTGATAGAAATTGAGGAAAGAGGGAAAACAGAGAGAAGAGGAAGAGAAGAGCGATGACCTTCAGAAACAGAAGGGAAAAATACGAAGGAAAGAGGGAGAGCAAAGCCTACACAGAGAAGAGGGAGAGAGGAGTGAAGAAAAGAGATTACCGTTTGGGCTGGAAGATGACGACAATTGGAAAATCGATGGAGAGAAAGGTGCTTGCGAGTTGAAGAAGACGAAGCCAAATGATCAACGTACTAGGAGCTTTTCGAGAGAAGAAAAGAAAAACGAGGAAAATGTGGCTCTTCAGATGAAAAGAGAGAGAAGAACGAGGGAAAGAGAGAGAGGTAGATGAAATAATAAAATATTAATTTCCTGTATGAATAGTAACTTGTCAGGTTTGGAGAGGATACAATATTTACTGTAGCTCAAATGTTGAGTTTTAGATCTTTGGCTAGTTCAATTTGAAAATTTTTTCTTCACATATACTTATGATTTAGACTTACATTAACATTTGGTTAGGTCATAGAAATCTGCATAAACTTGTGTCCATTTATGGTGTTTCTAATTCGTCCGCTCAAGTTTTGACGTTAAGCATACGTAAAAAATAAAAAAGGTCTGCAAATGGTACCAATGAGGAGGGCATAAAATAATTTACGTTTTACGTTACATTACTTTATCAAAGCCACGGAGTCTGCAGACTGCAGAGTCCCAAACCGAATAAGTATGTATATTGAGAGCGAAGTTGAGGCGATCTATAAAAGAAGAAGCAAGCAACGAGAATCAGCATACCTTTCTCGGCCTTTTGGCTAAGATCAAGTGTAGTATCTGTTCTTATCAGTTTAATATCTGATACGTGGTCCAATGGGCCACACGATATTAAATTAATTTTTTTAGGGGGAAGGCCCGCCACAGCAGCTTGCTGCTGGGGTCTTTGAGCGTCGCCCAAGAGTTGCACTACTGCATGGGCCTGGCGCACCCCACCCAATCCCAGTTCGAAACGTTTTCGCCAATATTCAGTGTTTGCTTTAAATTTAGTAGTAATTATACGTGTGATTGTCGAAAAAGAGAGTAAGATCTAGTATTAAATTTTTTTAACGTGAGTCTATATTTTATTCATTTTTTTTTTTTTAACTGAAGAAAGGTATAGGTAATAGCCAGCACAGCATCGACACTGCACAAATTCAATATCGAAATGTTACAAATTCTATCACACGTCATTAACAGACACATCGAAGATAAAGATATATGCACAGACAATACACGAGAATAGCCAGCGAGCGTTGAGATTTTATTCAACACAAATTCCTGAAGCCAAATCTGAGATATATAATGTGTTTGGCCTTTTAGCGAGGGGCCGGTGTAGTTGTTCGACTGTGAAGGGAGAAAATGGAGAGCCAGCTGAGAAAGACAAGAACAACCGAAGCGAACAAGGAAACAGCAAGGGAGCCAGCGACATGTTGGCAGAATGTATCGTAGGTGGAGCACACCTTGTTCCAGCCCACGTGTTTGTTGCCTTTCAACCCCACGTATGCAACCCCACCCGCGCTGCCAGTGGCTGAAGCTACCAGGCCCAATATCAGCTGCATCATCACATCATTTACAGTTTGTAAGTAGATGATTTGGTGATGCATGTTTGATGATATTTGCTCGGAATTCGTATTTGATACTATATTAACCTTAACATTTTTCTCTCCAATTACATCCGTCAATGGGACATATTTTAAATAATTTTAAATGACAACAACTTAAAATAAAATAATTACCGTGTAAAATCAGTACTTATCTAAAAAATAATAAAAAGTATAGAATTAAATTTCGAATTCAGAACTCCTGTTATGATATCATATAAAGTCACCATTTGTCCCGAGAGTTTAAGCTAATGAGGATATATAGATTTAATTATTCATATCATATTATTAACGCACTAAAATGGGTGGGCTACAAAAGTAAGTGTGACTGAAGATGCCAAAATCTAAAATGAAAAACAACATTTCTTGTGCAGAAATGACTACCTACTACTCTTACTTTGTGCACAGAATGAAAGAGAGAGCTTACCACATCCGTATATGCAAAATGGACCAGGAACTTTGATGAAAAGATTTGCTTCAGGATAACAGAGGCCGATGCTAATATTGTAATGAGACTATAAAGGCCAGCAACGGACAGCGCCACTACAAAGTATCTGCATGCATGTTCGGTCATAAGTGAAATCAATATATATATATATATATATATATATGAGAAATACTACTTCGCTGTCTGAAATCTACCGCTTAGGTGTACTGCATGCTATTATATAGAGTAGCACCGCTCATATATATATATATATATATATATTTAGCTATATATATTGTTTATATATAGAGAAACTATTATTTAGCTATATATAATAGTCACTAAGTTGACCAGCTAAAACAAGTAATTAGTTTATTTAAAAATGTTCATTTTTCTAAGAGAAAGAAACAAACATTAATTATTTTCCTTTTTAGGTGTATCTTCTTATAGTTATAATTTTTTTTATTTTCCTTTTTTACATAATATTGGATTCTGTCGCTGTTTGTGATCATAAGCCAACTTGTAGAACAAACAATTTTCTACAGTGTGATATAATAAGCCAATTACTTAATATAGAAAGATAATTAACTTCAGTAGCCCCTAATAGGATTAATCTTTTTTTTTTTTTTTTTTTCTATTTTCTGGCTAATAGTATTTTCCATCCATAAATTGACACTAATTAATTAGCTCGAACTCAGATCAGTACTGTAACTTAAACATTAATTTAAAATTTCATGAGTACTGTCCTCAAGTCTCTGATCTTCGTCAAAAATCACCAATAATATTGAAAAAAAACTTGTATTTCAGATTTCTAAGGTTTAGTTTGTGGGGGGGATCAAATATAATTATGCTTTTTTTTTAACATAATTATTATATCTAAATCTCTTTGAATTAAACTGTAGTCTACTGCTAAAAAAATAAAAAGCTGCAACTCCAATAATATATGCACTTATATATACGTGCTACTGCATTTTCATGCAGTGAATTAGTGGCTGGTTAGCCACCACATGAACTCTCTCGCCCTTACCTTCCCATTACCATTTTTTTTTTTTCTAAACCTTGCAAATAAGAAAAAATACCACAAGGTTTAGAAAAAAAAAAATAGAAGATTAGAAACCATATCACAAAAGGGGGGATGCAATTAACTAACATGAAAGCCGGCGTGTGATTAAACTTGGCCTTGCGACGTCCTAGCCCCGGAATCAGCTTCGTTTGCTCACTAGTGACCATGACGATGACAGCAGTCAAAGCCGCCGCAAATAGCAAGACCCTGAGAGCCACATCAAGAACAAAATAGTCCCTATGAGCTGGGGGTGCAGCAGCTGGAACTTCTGGCTTGGGTGGTGGGATTTCTTTGCCATGTTCAGGGTGATCAGTAGGCTTATCGGTGGAAGCCATGGATAATATTGTTAATGGAGATCAGGTACTGTGGCAGCTTGCTAGCTAGCTAATATAGCATATACTGCTTTGAATAGCAGCAGCTTAATTAGTGTACAGGAGATAGCTAGGGTTTGGATAAGCGAAAGGTGGAGAACATATGTGTGCATATATACACATAAAAGGATGTTTTGGAACAAACCCAAAATACATGATTCATTATCAAGTTGGAGTTTCCCGAACGCCAAGTCAATTATTGGTGTGAATAGTATATACCTATAAGTTATTATATATATATATTTATTATATTGTGATATGGAGATTTTGGCAGATTTGGTTAAAAAAGACAAGGGACTGAAAGATAGTGCCACTTGGATATTTAACTATATATATAACCTCATCAATTAGCTCTTGCAAGTTGTCTGATTTGACATATTATATGTGGTCCAAATCATTGATACATGATCAACGTCCAAGACTGACTTTCTGGCCGTTCTTGATTTTCATAAATATTTTCCCGTGTATTTGCATGGAGGCCTGATAGCTAGCTCTAGCTACCAGATTTTACGACGGCCGGAACTGAATTTTGAAGATCATATATATATATGCGCAAGTGAAGTGTTTCAATCATGCATGCTTGTTTTCTATCTATGAAACCAAAAGCTAATTAATTAAACCGATTAATCAAAATATCAAAACTATACTAGTCTAGGCGTACAAGAAACACATATATAAAAGCTAGCTAGCTAGTGCGCATGTCGCTTTCTCTTCCTAATTTCGACTTAACCATCAAACCTCAATAATTGGATCCATTTTATAGGTAGGTGTATATATTCATGCCCATGAGATAGCCAACCTACTTCCCATTAGAACACCTACCTCGAGAAATAATCATGTCTTTCATTTTTAATTAAATGTCTCACGCCATACTCTATAATTAAAAATAATTAATTTAAATCGAATAATAATAGTAAGAAAAGTCTTCTTATAAGCGAGTTCGAGTATCGAATCGTGCATTAATGCTGACATGTAAAACATCATTTTAATGAAATAATGCGAATTGAAAACGAAAATAATTTTTATGAGATAAATGACATTTTCTTCATTCAAAATTTTTCTTTTTTTAATTTTCTTTTCAATAAAAAAAATTATATCAACGTCTATATACAATTTGATGCACTAAATCTCTTGCAGGCTGATAATAATATTGCTCGCATGAATATTATCCGAAAGATTGATAATTATTCAACATTTTCCACGTCATAATTATAACAGCGAGCTTATCCATTGGTAGTACCTGAGTGTACAGTCGTCATTAGTACTTGAGCATATGTAATATATATATATATATATATATATATATATATATATAGCCATCAATTATTGGGGTCATATTCAGCCATCATGACCATTCTAATTAAAAACTTATCAATCTATGTGATGGCTATTAATTAGGTGAACGGTACTGATCTCTCTGCTGCTCATTAGGAAGGTTTACAAGAAATTGCAAAGTGGAATTTTACATTTGTCTGCGATGGGACAACGAGGGATTGTACCGCAAGAAATGCATGCAACCATAAATTCTCTGTTTATTTATTGTATTTTCCTCCTCCTTTCATGCTTGATCATACTCAAATTCCTTCGCTAGTGTATAAAAATCTCCTGGAGTCTTATCATAAGGCTTAGGATTTATTTTGATTTGAAATTAGATGAGATGATTTTATATAAAAATTAAAAATAAAATAGAATATTATTAAAATATTATTTTTTAATATTATTATTATTTTAATATTTTAAAAAAATTAAATTATTTATTATATTTTACGTGTTTCTCCAAATAAACCTTAGAGCAAAAGAATTAATACCGACAGATGAAGCGATAATTTTCTAAGGATGGCAGGGTGTTTCAATTTTTTTGGGGGTGAACCCTGCCACTTTGACATATCACAAAGAAATTACAAGTTCAAAGCTTTAAAAGGCTGAAATCACTTGTATTCCTCTCGACGTGGCTGGTGTCTCGCCCCATATCGGTCAGATTAGTAAACCCGGCCCACAAAACACAACTTGCCAATGTGAAGTTGGAAATTTTTTGTTTGGAGGCCAGGTTTGTCGGGTAATATTAAGGCTCTGTTTAGAAGATGCTTATTTTAAACTGATCATTAATAATATTTATTATTATTTTTTTAATTTTTTTTTAATAAGTTAAAAATTTATCTTAATTTATTTCATGCATTCAAACACATGTTTTAATTGGATCTATAAAATATTATTATTTACAGATCAACTCAAATCATCTGAGATGACCTCAATATCTACACGTAAGAGCACGTCTACTTAGGTGCTTATAAAGTAATATCCTACGTTATATATGGTCTCTAAAAACAAATATATTTATATGTAGGGGAAAGTATAATGTTTTTAATTGTCTAGAGATAAGTTGGGACGATGGTCACTCTAAAACCCACAACACAGTTGCCTTTGCACGTTAATTATAAACCCAGCATTAAATGCAATCTGTCGGGGCCTTATGGCTCTTATAATCTTATCTTTCCATTTGGTACAAAACTAGCCAAGTCAAGGGTAAGACCTTATACCACCTTATAAAGGTAGAGGCCGGATTTAACACCCCCATTAATTGTTTAATAGCTATTATTATTGTCTGCATTGCTCATAATTAATAAACTATGGAGCAAATTGTCGGGGCTTAACATTAATAAAAATGTTACACGCAATTATCAGATCATGTTTCTGATTTATAAACTAGAGAGCACTGCTACTCAAAAGTGGCCTCCCCTAACTTGTTTTAAGGTATGTTAGGATCAGATAAGAAATTTGTAAATAATAATAACATAATTTATAAATAATAGTGAAATAGTTTGAATTAATATGTTTCATAGAATTTTGGAAAAAGAGAGAGAGAAAAAATTGAATAAAAATATTATAAAATTAAAATATTGTTAGAATATAATTTTTTAATATAATTTTTATTTTGAGATTTGAAAAAGTTGAATTGTTTTTTGTATTTTGTTTAGAAATTTAGAAAATTTGTAATGATTAGGTAATTATTAGATGAAAAAAATAAAAAATAAAAATATTTGTGTTTATGGTATTTAAATATTAAGATGAGATGAGATGTGATGAGATGAGACCATCTTACAATCCAAAGTGGGCATAAATTAACAAAAAGTTGGTTATGACCAAAGCTCTCTCTTTCTGTCTCATACCAACAGCTAAGGCACAAAGCCTGGAGATACAGTAATTAAAACATAAGTGATCACGTTACCAGCTATGCCTAGAAGTTCTTTCTGGGTCACCTTGCAAGTGCTTATTACCTCTTTGGCCCAATTTGGATAATGAGATAAGATGAGACGATTTTAGATGAAAGTTAAAAATTGAATAAAATATTATTGGAATATTATTTTTTAATATTATTATTGTTTTAAGATTTAAAAAAGTTTAATTATTTATTATATTTTGCGTAAAAATTTGAAAAAGTTGTAATGATGAGATGAGATGAGATGGTTTTAGATGAAAGTTGAATAAAATATTATTAAAATATTATTTTTTAATACTATTATTGTTTTGAGATTTGAAAAAATTGAATTGTTTATTATATTTAGTGTAAAAATTTGAAAAAATTGTAATTATGAGATGAGATGAGATGAAACCGTTTATATATATAAATGGGGCCTTAAACTGTGCACAGTTCAGGAATTCAGCTCTCTCTCTCTCTCTCTCTCTCTCTCTTTTAAGGAAAACATTTTCATTTCATATTGAAACCAACAAACAATTACAAATAAAGTTTATCCAGCCAAATAGCATGGCTTACATGAAGGGCCACACTCTGCCACCATACTTCAATATCAGTAATGTTCCAAGCATTTTTTGCAAGTCTGTGGGCTGCCTCATTAGCCAATCTGTTCACATGTTGTGCTTTGCATTCCTTAAAACATTGCATCAATCTTTTTGTTTCTTGCACAAGTGTTCTTTGAGGGGTATAAGAATCACTACCATTCTGAATTTCTTCAACCATCATCAAACAATCACTCTCTAGGATCAGATTTTTGATTCCCATATTCACACACAGCTATAGTCTTCTGAACATAGCCAAGATTTCGATGGATGCTTGTTCTGGGACTTCCTCCTCCAACTTGCTAGTAGCTATCACCACATCACCCTTTGAATCTCTAAAAACAACTCCCACTCCAGCCTTATTCTAATCATAGAACATGGCCTCATCAACATTTAACTTTAAGTAGCCTGTTGGTGGGGAATACCACTTACAATCAGATTTCTGTTAGACCCCTTGCATCTACTTCAATGGATCAAACATACATCTATTTGATAAAGCAAGCCCAATCACCTGTTGTGGATGCAAACAAACTTGATCATGCATCATCTTATTTCTTCTGAACCAGAATCCCCAAGCCATCAAAATAAACTTAGTCAGCTTCTCATTGGTACCATGTTCTTTTGAATAGCAGGAAAATATTTAACCCAGTAATCATAAATGGAAGGGTAAAACAGCAAGGCATGTGGCAGATCTTCCCACTAGTTTTTGCTGAAAATAAATTAGCCATCCACATTGATCTGTTTTCTTCTCAGATTGTCATTTGTAGGTAGTCCCTCCCTACATGCTCTCCAAACAAAGATTTTAACTTTTTGTGGAATCCTTAGCCTTCAAAGAGCAGACCAAAATGATTTTTGTAAACTAGTAGTCGAGGATTCCCCATTTATCTGAGTTGTGCAGCTTTTAAAAAATCTGTAAGCACTCTTCACAATGAACTTTACCACTTTTCTCATGATTCCAAATCCATTTATCAACCCCATTACTAAGATTTGGATTCAGCTTCAAGATCTCTTCAGCAATCTTTGGATTTAATATAGCTCTAACCTTGCTAACATACCACCATTTTGTATCACTGTCAATCAGACTTGCCACCTTCCCATCAATAAATGCATGCTCTCTGATATGCAGCATGATCTTACTGTCAATCTCAGTTTCTAGGTTTTGAAAGCTTGGGATCCAAGAATCCTTCATAATATGCAAAGAAAGACCATCTCCTACACTCCACCTACCCCCTTTAATCAAAAGATTCTTTACTTCTCAAATCCCTCTCCAAGCATAAGAATGTTTCATACCTAATGGAGCATCTAACAAGTTTCCTGTTGGAAAGTATTTAGCCTTATAAATATTATGGAAAATGCTATCTGTGACTTGCAGCAATTTCCAACCTTGCTTTGCCAATAATGCCATGTTAAACACTCTTAAATCCTTGAATCCCAGCTCCCCACAAAACTTTGATTCAAACATTTTTGCCCAGTTGACCCAATACACTTTCCTCTCCTCTTTCTTCTGACCCCACCAAAACCTGGCCATCATACTCTCTAAATCAGAACACCACTGTGTAGGGAGTTTAAAGTAGCTCATGGCATAAGATGAGATAGATAAAGCCACTGCTTTAATAAAAACTTCTCTCATTTTCTGAAAACATGGTTTCCTTCAAACTTTGCAGCTTTGACCATATCTTATGTTTGATGTTGGAAAAAGCTTGGTTTTTTTATTTCCCAACCATAGGAGGCAAGCCCAGATATTTCTCATATTGAAGCACCTAACTAGAACCCCACAATGCCATGATATCCCTTTGTTTTCCTGCTATTACATTGCTGCTAAAAACCATTGAAGTTTTTTTCTTATTGATTTGCAAACCTGAGGCATATTCATATTGTTGCAGCAAACCCTGTAGTCTTCTGGTGGTCTCACTTCAGATGTACAGAAAATGACACTATCATCTGCAAAAATTAGATTATTCAAATGTGGTGCCCCTCTGCAGATTTGTATCCCAGTTATATACTTTGACCTTTCGGCTTCCTTCAATAAATTAACAAGGTCCTTTGTGCACATAAGAAATAAATAGGGAGAAAGAGGATCTCCCCCACTCCACCCGATCAGAGGCTTTACTTATATATAGTTTTAAAGACATAAAATCTTTTTTGCCAACTCTTTTGTTTCTCAAATAATGGAGCACTTCATCAGCAACTAATACATTATCTGTAATTAACCTACCAGGAACAAATGCATTCTGAGAATCTGAGATGACAGTTGGAAGTATTGTTTTGAGCCTATTAGCAATAACTTTAGACATTAATTTATAAATCACATTGCAAAGACTGATTGGTCTAAAATCATTCACTTTCACACGGTTTTTTTTCTTAGGCACCAGAGTAATGAAAGTATGATTTATGGACTGAGGGAATTCACCAGTTTTGAGAGTTTTATGTACTGCAGAAGTTATAGACTTACCAATGGTAGGCCAATACTTTTGGAAGAAAATAGGATACATGCCATCTGGACCAGGAGCTTTTGTGGGATGCATCTGTTTTAGAGCCTAGCCATCAACAAAAGAAGAGTGGAGCGATGCTTCAACAAACGCTTGCCACCGAAGGCGTTCAGACAGGAAAGATTGCCCAAGATAAAGGAAAGCCAGGTACACGATGGGAAAGGCCATACGTGGTCACCGCCAACAACTGCCCATGCTCATACTGGCTCCGAGACTCCCAAGGGAACGAGCTACCACACCCCTAGAATGCCGAACACCTGTAAAAGTTTTATTGCTAAAAAAACTTTGAAATATATAGCTTACATTTCCTTGTCAATAGTGTAAACTCCATTAATGAAAGTGAATTTTAAGGGATAAAATACGTCTCACCCACCAATGTAGTCTCCATCAATGAAGTCTTCAACAAAGAAATCTCTAGCAACGTAATTTCCACCAATGTGGTCTCCATCGACGTAATCTTCATCGACATAATCTCCACCAAAGTAATCTCCATTGATGTAATCTCCATCAACGTAATGTCCATAAACATATCTCCACCAATAAAATCTCTATCAATGACTACTTACCTCCCCGCGAGATACCAAAGGGATGAGTCACCCTACAGGCTACTTTATCCTTCTCACGGTAGAGAGCAGGCCAGCCCCTAGCTGCCCGACACTTACTTTCCTTGTGAGCGTCAACAGGCGATAGCGGATTCAGTCTCAAATTGCCCGAAAACTTACCTCCTCGCGGGAGATAGAGGGCGAGATGCGCCTTAAGGCCATCTCGCCCCCCCCCCCCCCACGATGGAGAGCAGGTCCAGCCCCTCAACTACCTGACGACTTACCCCGAACTCTACCACGATGAAGAGTGGGGTCAGTGTCAGTCTGACCTAACACTTACCTTCCCTGTGATGTCAACAGGTGAGAGTAGCTCTAGTTCCAAACTACTCGACTATTTACCTCCCCATGAGGGCTAAATGATGGGTAGGCGACCTAACCTTACTCGCGGGGAGAGCAGGTCCAGCTTTTCAACTCCCTGAACAACTTACCCCTTCATCACGGTAAAGAGCGGACTGGCTGCCTAGCCATCCTACGCTTACCTCCTTGCAAGGCACCAAAGGAATAAGTCACGCGCTACTTTATCCTTCTTACAGTGGAGAGCGGGCAAGCCCTCAACTGCCCGACACTTACCTTCCTTGTGAGCATCAACAGGTGGGAGCGGGTACAATCTCAAATTGCCTAACAACTTACCTCCTTGTGAAAGATAGAGGGCGAGATGTGCCTTAAGACCATTTCGCCCCTCCCACAAAGGAGAGCGGGTCCAGCCCTTCGGTTGCCCAGCGACTTACCCAACACTTCCCTTCCTTATGGTGCTAACGGGTGGGAGTGAGTTAAGTCTCAAATTACTCGACAGCTTACCCCACCCCCACACAGCGAAGAGCGAATGAGCTTCTCAGTCGTTTGACAAACTACCTCCTCAAGGGACCAAAGGGGCGGACTTGACCTAAGGCAACCCAACCAAAGTTTTGAAAACCGTTTCGGCGATCATTTCAGTTAAGGCAGTGGACCATTTCGGTTAAGGTCCGATCTGAGAAACCCCCACCCCAGACTGGTCGGTCAGGTCGGTTTCTCCTATCCAGACCGACTGTCTTTCACCCCTACTTCCAACCCCTTGTGAGTTTGCTCACACTTGTCTTGCTGTAGTAGATTCTTCACTAAAGGAAAGTGCATTGAAGGTTCGGGTACGACCAAACGTCCCATTCCTCGTGCATACCTTAATTTTTGCCCTAGTACCTCGTTGAATATCTCTTTTGCAACATCGTTATCCGTTCTAGAGGGGCCTCTCTGTTTCCATAAAGATACCATTAACATACAAACAATAATACTCTTGTGAGTCTACAAGTTAACATTATATATCACAAATTAAGTCTACATGCAAATAAACCAATTAATACTATTGTCTAAATTGCTCACATAGTTTGCTTCACTTTGCTCTATCACAAAGGTCCCTTTCTTGCAAGACCACCGGGATAATTTATAGAAATTCACTAAGTTTTCTGTTTACTCACGCTCCAAAATAAATAATAAATTTGTACTCTTAAAGTCTGGTTTACAATGATTTACTAGATAGATATACTAGAATAAAAAATCATAGTAGACTTACATTTTTAGCGTTTAATCTGATAAATGACTTTGACCCAGCAATGTGATTTGATGATGCCTTCTCCCAATTCTTTTTTTTTTTTTGCTAGATAATTTATGGGTCATCAAATCAGTGTAAATATATAATATCAAACCTTCAAGCGTATCATAAATCATGTGGGTTGCATACCAAAACAAGATTCCAACTTATTTCCCACCTACGTGCAACTTGAATCAAACGAAAGCCATGTCATCATTAGTGTACAAAACCATTATAGTACACAATGTTCAAGGTTAAACCAGAAGAACCATATATGCTTACCATTTACATCCAAGCAGAGTATTTTTCAACATTTTATCCAATTACCCACAATTGAACCAACATGGTTCAAGAATTAACTCACCAGAGGGAGGGGGATTAGATGTGCTAGCTTATGCCAAAGGAGCTTATGCCAGAGAAGTGTCATAGTTACTCTTGAATAAACCATCAGGTGGTGAAGTGGAGTCGTTATCAGATGAGGACTCAGATTCAATCCCTTGAACAACAGTAACATGTGGCCTAATGGGCCGCATGTGTGCAAGTCTCTTTGGTGGCTTTCTTGCTACACTAAGCTTACCTCGACTGTAAGCTCTTCCCCCTCGGGCATTATGCACCACCATACTAGCTGCCCTCTGTATTCATACCATATATAAATTTGCCTATGCCAAACACCTTAATTTACAAGAAGTACAATATAAATGCAAATTAAAGACCTGTCCATAACTATATGTGCTCGCCCTGCCCAAAATATGTGCTCGCCTTACTTTAATATATATCATCAGTCATCACATCCCATCGTTTATTTTCTTCATCCATTTCACTTGAAGCATTTGCAGCCCTATATATAAGCATCCCAAACTTATGTGCCAAGATTATACAACTTTATCCCAAAATACAGAGCGACAATTAGACAGGGGCATTTTATAGAGCCATAGGTCTAATACCATACCAAAATGAAAAGTCTTGTTTATACAAAATCTCATAATGCCCTATATAAACGAGGACCTAGTAGACCATCAACATTAGGCGCCTCTGTTCTTACAAGCATATGACCAATACAACTAAAGAAAACCCAATAACCTGTCATAGGTGTGAGAGGTGCAGATTCCTTGCCTACATCAAAATTTTTGTTCCATAAACCAACATATCTTTGAGTTTACAAAGTACTAAAAGAAACAAAAAGTAAGGTTTTTTAACCATGCATACGATAGCAGATGATATAGAAGTGAAACAAATTTGGTACCTTTACTCGAGATATGTGTGGCTGAACAAGTAAAAGATGGAATTGAATTTTACTTTCTTATGGTTCATGTACCTATTTATTCCCCATAATAAATAAGCCTCAAAGACCCAACAAACAAACATATAAATAAATATACAGGTTTTTCTTTTTTATAAAGAAAGAAACATTGATAATTGCAGCAATTTTCAATTGAAACATGTTTCTCTTTTACAATCACACGATAATTCGTTTTCCTACTTTTTGTGTGGCTGAGTGTGAGCGTGTGTGGCTGATGATTTTGTTTATAGGTTGATTTGAGGATTGCTGGAGTGAGAAGCCAACTAACATACTCTGAGAATGTAGAGAAAAAAATCATAAGTCCATTCAAAAATTGCAGATATGAGATTACATACCTGCCAGCATCTGTGGGCTGGAATGACACCCTTGGTTGACGGGATGAACGTTTGTGGAGCTGCTAGCTACTATGGGAATGAAGCTGGGAGATGAGTTTGGCGATTTGTGGGTGGGCTCAGCATGTTACAAATGATTTGAAGTTTTACCATGTACATGCACCTCATCGCACATGTGGCTAAAGTGGCCGGTGTGTTAAAATAAAGGCTTCTCCCTAGCAGAACTCTAATTGAAGTTCTCATGATCTGGACACACGCCTCAAGTCTCCCGCCTTCCCAAATAACTTTGGGAAATTACAATTCCCATGATGTTCATGAAGCAAATATATTTGAGTAGTGATACAGTAACAACCCCTCTACCATTCATTTACAACTTATCAATAAAATAGTACTTTTATATAATTTAAATACATTAAATCGAAAGAAAAATTAAAATATATATTTTAAAAAATCTTATTTTATTCTAAGATGGTAGAAAAATAGTAAAGTAGTTGTTGTTTTATCATTTCTCAATATGTTTTAGGTAATTTGGATTTTCCACCATCTTGATCTTTATATTCGCTAGACTTTAAAAAAAAATTATTTTAGGTATACATGTGCAACATTATGTTTATTCATGTGTTTACTTTCTGTCATACCACTTTCATTTTACAAATTTTCCCAATTTATATACATTGATTTACTGGTGGTGCCTGTTTTTCTAACACAAATGGTAGTGCATGTGAATGGAGTCTCGTTAGGACTATTGGCCTTTAATTACATTTACCTTTCTCATAGAGCCACTCGAACAGAAGTACTGCCTAGTCCCTCGTCCGATCGGTTCAGCTACTACACGCACGCTTTGTTAAAATTAAACGTCGTCTGGACATTAGCTCGTTCGGTCCTCTGTTCTTCCATCTCTGTTCAGGGGTCTTTCAAACATGTCATTACAGATATTGTTCGTTCAACCATGAAAGATTTTATAAAGTATATCTAATTGGATGCAATATCGCGACCGTTCATCCATCTCTGGCTGTAAAGTTTAATCGTTCGGACTAGATGCTATTCGGTGGGTCCATTTGAGGGTCTATTTGACTAGCTATTGTGCCTACAACATTTCTATGAAGGTTTGTACGTAGGTAATTTTTTGTTCAGACCCATGGATAAATTGACATCGTGGTTCTGCTTTTGTTGTTTACATCCCAAGTTAGATTGAATTTATTGCAAAATTCAAAATATATAAATTATTTTAAATTATAAAGTTTAATTTTGTAATTGAAACATTTTTATTTTAGAAATTATTAAATGCGGTTCGTTATTGCATTTCTAATCTCATTAATATAAATAGGTCAATATTAACAACTGGGTGAGTTTGGAAAAAAAAAATTAAGAAATGATCTTTACATGTTTCTACAGGAAAAATTATAGTTTATATCTAAGCATCGTGCATATATAGTAATACCGTTATGATTAGGAATATTGGATAAATAGCTAAATGTTAGCTTATTCCAAACCTATTTAATTCATATAAGCAATAATATTTATAAAATACTAGCCCACTATTTAATAACAATTATTAATTAAAAATAAGAAAAATAATACTTAAATTCCAAAATTAAAATTTATATTTTAAAATTATTTTTCTATTTTCAAATTTGTAATATATCAATTCAAATTGGGATGTATACTACAAAAGTAGAACTACGATGCCAATTTTTCAACTTCCGAAAAAGCAAATATTATCCATGAGACCCACCATATATGTACAATCCTTGATGAAAATGCGCGTGCATGAAAAATATTACCTTTTCATGTTATTAATTCAGTATATAATAACGCACATTAAATGAGAAATTGAGTTTAGATAAATTCCTGATTTTGTTAATTCTAGAATCCATCACAACATACACTAATATATTGCTTCTATTAAATTTGACTTACACAATTTATTAACGTTATAAACCTAAATATGTGTGTAAGATAATCTTATTTCAAACACGTCATCAAACCATTGTCATCAAATAATTATATTCAAAGTGCATTAAATAGTACCAATATTAAATAGATTAAAACATATACTATATTTCAATAACAAGTACACCACTACAACAAAATAAAGAAAATTACACATACACCACTACTTTTAATTACATTAGGACTGAGCAAAAATCCGACAATCCGACAATCCGAATCCGAATCCGACTTCGGATTAATTACTATAAATCACTATAGTATTAATTACTAATACTATATTACTATATGATACTATTAACTATAGTGATATACTAGTATTAGACATTAGTGTACTAATACAATCAGTGATATAGTTAGTATAATATTTATACTAATACTATTATATAGTTATACTAAATTAAAATCACTATAGCAAATACTAATATATAATTATGCTAATAACTATAACTAATACTAATACTAATACTAATATAGACTATAGTTATAACTTATAGTATTATAACTATACTAAATCACTATAACTAATACTAATATAGTTATATTACTATAGGGTACTATTAACTACAGTGATATAAAGTTCTCGATGCTTGAATTCTTCTACCAAGCTCCTCGGGCGAGTGAGTAAGGGGGTGGAGTGTGAGTCTCAGGTTACTCAATTGAGTAAGGAAAAGCTTCCTATCCCTGAGCTTGGTAGAAGGCAAGGGGAGGAGTGATGGAGGAGTTAAAGGGGAAATGGAATCAGTTGAGACTAACAGAGGAGGAGAATGAGGCTATCAATCTAGATAGTGATGTATTGGGGAAAAGGGGTGGAGGAAGGGGAACGAAGCCTGGTAGGTAAATTGCTGATGGATAGGAAGATCAATAAGGAGGTGATTCAAGCAACGATGAGAAAGATCTAGTGCACGGGAGGGCCTTTTGAATTTCATGAGATCTATGGAAATCTGTTCGTAATTACTTTCAGTAATCAGAGGGATAAGAATAGAGTAATCGAAGGGAAACCTTGGCTGTTTGATAACCATCTGCTTGTGCTTAAGCCGTTTGATGGTTTTGTGCCGCCTCAACAGATGAAGTTTGATAGAGAGGAGTTTTGGGTCCAGATGCATGATTTGCCATTAGCTTGTATGAACAGTGAAGTAGGGCACCGACTAGGGGCCTCTGTGGGAGTTGTTCGAGAGGTGGATGTGGATGAGAGTGGCATAGGATGGGGCCAATACTTGCGAGTCAAAATAGATTTAGATCTGAGAAAGAAAATAACTAGAGGAAGAACTGTGAACTTGCTAGGGAAGAGGATCTGGATCCCACTGAAGTATGAGAAACTTTCGAAGCTCTGCTTTAAGTGTGGATTGATAAATCATGGGGAGGATGGGTGTGTGGTGGGGGAGGGGCTTGTTTTTAAGGGGGAGGGTGGGGGAGCGTAGTTTGGTTCCTGGTTGCGGGCGACTTATAATCCTCGAAGCAACATGGCACATAAGCCTACTGGACATAGCTATACTGAAGTTGAGGAGGGAAGGAGGGGGGATGAGGTGGATGTCGTGGGAGAAGTGGGGATTGATTTTAATATTGTTGCTATAGAGCAAAAAGGTAAGCAGGGAGGTAGAGAGGATGAAAAGGCGGAGGGAGAGGATGGGAATGAGAGCACGGAGGAGGTGTCTGTTGAAATGCTGAGGCGAGAAGTGGAGGGTGCAGGTTTCTATCCAGAGACGAATCGGGGGTCTGAGCCTGGTCTAGATGTTTCATAAATTCCTGGTGATGGCTTTGCAGAGAAAGGCCAGGACCTAGAAGGTGCAAAGGATGGGAATCTGGAACCACGGGGCAGATGGAAGAGGAGAGCCAGAAATGCAGGTAGAAATGATTTTGTTCTTGTAATTTCTGTGACTTCTGGAAAAAAGAAGAAGTGCTGATTATGTTGAACATGGTGGGATGAGGATGGGTAAAAAAGGTAGGAAGGGGAGTGGGGAAGTTGACAAAACTGATGGTTTTTGTGTGGCGGAGGCTGCTAGCCAGCCCCGCCAACCATTATGAAAATACTAAGTTGGAACTGCCGGGGGCTTGGGAACCCCCGGACAGTTCAAGATCTTCACCTTATGGTGAAGGAAAGGAATCCCGGGATTGTATTCTTGATAGAAACAAAGCTGATGGCTAAAAAACTAGAGGGTATTAAAAGGAGAATGAAATGGGAGGGCTGCTTTGTGATGGAACCAGTAGGGAGAAAAAGGGGTTTGGTGATGTTGTGGAGGGAGGATGTTGAGCTAGAAATTCTTAATTACTCACAGCACCATATTAGCGCTTACATTGGCAGAAAGGATAGATGGGTGTTGACGGGCTTCTATAGTCATCCCGAGGCCAGTAAAAGGAAAGAAACATGGAGATTGTTGTCTCTGATAAAGCCAGTAGAGCAGATGCCATGGTGCATAATTGGTGATTTCAATAAGGTGCTGTCTCAAGAAGAAAAAGAAGGGGGCATGCCTAGGCCTGAGGTACAGATGCAAGAGTTTAGACAAGTATTGGAAGATAACAGTTTGTTTGACTTAGGATGGATGAGAAGTAGATTTACCTGGAGTAATAGACATGAGGATCAGTCTTTCACTAAGGAGAGGCTTGATAGGGCCGTGGCTAATCATAGCTGGGCCGTGAATTTTAGAAATAATAAGGTGGATGTCTTAATAACAAGGCAATCTGATCACAAGGCTTTGTTGCTTAGTATGAACATGGTTGATACAGTTTTTAAAAGGATGAGAAGGGTGTTCAGATTTGAAGCAAAGTGAACCTTAGAGGAGGAGGGAGGGATAGTTATTGAAAATGCTTGGAAGAAAAGAGTTGGGGATCAGAATGGATTGGGGCAAGTGCAAGAAAAATTAATAAGGTGCAGAGGTGAGCTCTTGCACTGGAATTCTCACAAGTGTCATGATGTGGAGAAACTTATAAAGGAAAAAACAGAAAGGCTGAAGGTAGAATAGGATAATGACGGATCCCACAATGATGGGATTGTTAAAAAATTACAAAAAGAGCTGGGTTTACTTTTAAAACAAGAGGATTTGAGGTGGAAACAAAGGGCTAAGAAGAATTGGTATCAAATGGGGAATAGAAACACAAAGTACTTCCATTCATGTGCTAGCTAGAGGAGAAATAAGAATATGATAAAGGAGATTATGGATGGGGAGGGAAGAAAAATGGAGGAAAAAGATGAAGTGGAGAAGGTGTTCTGGTCACATTTCCAGAATATGTTTGAGTCTTTTAGCCCTACTAGGAATGAGATTAATGAATGCTTGAAAGACCTTATGCCAAGGGTAACAGCCCGAATGAACGAGAAGCTTCAACAGATTTTTACTATGGTGGAGGTGGAGACAGGACTGAAACAAATGGCTCCTCTCAAGTCTCTGGGGCCTGATGGATATGGGGCTTGTTTCTACCAAAAATATTGGAATTTTGTGGGGGAAGAAGTTGGTGGGGCAGTATTGAGTTTTTTGAATGGCGAGGTTGAGTTGGGCAGTGGTATTAATCATACTTATATTGCCTTAATACCAAAGATTAAGAATCCTTCTATGGCTAGTGATTTCAGGCCAATAAGTCTCTGTAATGTCATCTATAAACTGGCTTCAAAGGTTTTGGAAAATAGGCTAAAAACTGTTTTGTCCTATTTGATTTCCAACAATCAAAGTGCCTTCGTTCCTAGAAGATTGATAACGGATAATGTGATGATAGCATATGAGGCCCTACATACGATGAGGATGAGGCAAAAAGGGAGGGTTGGGAGTATGGCATTGAAGCTAGATATGGCAAAAGCCTATGACAGGATGGAGTGGAGTTTTGTTGAGAGTGTAATAACGAAAATGGGCTTTGGTGAAAAATGGATTGGGTTGGTTATGCAATGTATCTCCATTGTGACCTACTCAATTCTATTGAATGGGTAACCTGGAAGGAGGATAAAGTCGACTAGAGGAATTAGGCAAAGGGATCCCATTTCCCCTTACCTCTTCATCCTTTGTGCTGAGGGGCTTAGTTCTATGATAAACATGGCTGAAAGAAGAAGTGAGCTGAAGGGTATAGCTATGGCGAAGGGTGGAACAAGGATTAGTCATTTGTTATTTGCAGATGACTGTGTAATTTTTGGGAGAGCTACTATGGCTGAGTGGGATAAAATTCATAAACTGTTGGAGATTTATGGCAAAGCCTCGGGTCAACATCTCAATTTACAGAAAACCACCATTTTCTTTAGCTCTAACACTGCAGAAGCTCTAAGACAGCAAATCCAATGTTCAGCAGGTGTACCAGTGTGTGGTTCTTATGAAAGATATCTTGGCTTACCTGCCATGATTGGTAAGTCCAAGTATAACACTTTCAGGGTGGTGAAGGAGAGAGTGTGGGCAAAGTTGCATAATTGGAAAAATCATTTTCTCTCACAAGCAGGGAAAGAAGTGCTATTATTGAAAGTTGTGGTGCAAGCCATCCCTACATTTACAATGAGCATTTTTAAACTACCAAGGAAAATTTGTTAAGAAATCTCGTCTCTTATGGCTAGATTTTGTTGGGACATAAGGAAGAGGTTAATAAGATTCAGTGGAGGAGTTGGAAGAAGCTGGGGGATTCAAAGAGAGATGGAGGGTTGGGGTTTAGAGACATTGAAATTTTCAACTTAGCAATGTTAGCAAAACAATGCTGGAAGATGCTTAATTCTCCCTCTCTTTTGGTGGCAAAAATTATGAAGGAGAAGTATTTCCGTGGGGGGTGTATTACTGAATCTAAACTGGGGCTTGGACCTTCCTTCATTTGGAGAAGCCTATGGTCAGCAATTGATCTTCTCAAGGATGGTATTTTCTGGAGAGTTGGAGATGGTAAAACCATCAAAATTTGGCAGGATAGGTGGATCCCGGTCCCTAGTTCTTCCAAAATTCAATCTCCCTGTAAAAATTTGTCTCTAGATGCATGTGTGGACAAGCTTATAGATGAGGTTTTTGTATCATGGAATAGTATGCTAATATATGACACCTTTGAAGTCTCTGAAGCTGAGACAATCTGTAGTTTGCCACTGAGTAAATGGGGGGTGAAGGATAAAATGGTATGGGGTCCGGCACAGAATGGAAGATTTTCAGTTAAATCAGCATACTATCTTTGTAAAGAGAGATTAAAGCAAATGGGGGGTGAAGCTTCGAGGAGGGATGACTCTAATGAAGTTTGGAGATAGGTTTGGGATATGAAGATCCAAGGGGTGGTGAAGCACTTCCTGTGGAGAGCTGTTCATGAGCTTCTGCCTACAAAAGAAAATTTATATAGAAAGCATGTCTCTGATTCAAGATTATGTCCCATCTATGGTAGAGAAGCTAAGACTGTCATCCATGTCTTATGGATGTGCCCTGCTGCTGTGGATGTGTGGGCAGAAGAGGGAAGCCCAGTTACAAAATGGAAGTGGGATATGAGAGATTTTATTGAGTTGTGGCAGACTACACAACAAAAATTGGAAAGAGAGGAGGTGGAATTGATGGCTTACATTATGAGGAAAATCTGGTTGATGAGAAATTCCTTGATTTTTGAGAATAAGTTTGATGCTCCAAGGAAAGTGTTCACGGATGCTGTCCAAATGAGAAGGGAGTTTATGGAGGCAAACCTGTGCTGTCCCTAGTTGTTAGAAAATCAAAGCTCGATGGGAAGGGAAGTTGCAAGATGGGTGAAGCTAGGAGGTGGGGAAGTGAAGCTCAATTGGGATGCTGTGGTAGATGAAAAACAAAAAAGAGTTGGGATTGAGATTATTGCAAGGGATACGGAGGGGGATGTTTTGGCATGTTTGTGTGCTACTGTGGAGAAATTGGAGGGGGCATGCATGGCTGAAGCATGGGCTCTTAGAAGGGCTGTAATGTTGGGGGTGGAACTGGGCTTGACTAACGTGGTACTGGAAGGGGATTCACAAGTTATAGTGAAGGCTGTGGCTAGTGCAGATGAGGTTTTGACTGGTTATGGAGTGTTGATAGAGGATACGAGAAGAATTATTACAGGTATGAGTAACTGGTATGTAAAGTTTGTTTTTAGGGAGGCTAATAATGCTGCCCATTTACTTGCAAAGTTAGCTTTTTCTTTTACAGAGGAAAGGGTCTGGATTGAGGATGGCCCGTTACAGATTTCGAATACTGGTCTTAGAGAGAAATATTGTATTGATTGATATTCAATGAAGATATACACGTTTTTGTTTAAAAAAAAACTACAATGATATACTAGTATTAGTATACTAATACTATTAGTGATATAGTTAGTATAATATTTATACTGATACTATTATATAGTTATACTAAATTAAAATCACTATAGCAAAAGTTTAATCAAAAGTTAGTATGTTACTTGTTTTACTTAGTTGTATTTTTTGTTATAGTCAAAAGTTTAATTAGTTTAGATTGTAATGTTGAGAAAATTGAAATTTGAAAGTCCACAATTTTTTTTTTTAAAAGTGGGTCAAATATGAAGTTAAAAAAGACAAAAATAAATAAATAAATAAATAAATCCGACTCCGCTCCGACAAGTCGGAGTCAGAGTCGGAGCGAATTCTGTACGTCTCGGAGTCGGAGTCTCCGACAAAGTCGGAGTCGAAGTCGGAGGTTGGGCCCTCCGACTCCGAAACGGTCGGTGCTCAGCCCTAAATTACACGTTCAACGACCACTCCTATTTGCCCACATAGATATGACAATCTCATCTCTTACTGCAGCTATAACTTAGGCTGCTTTAGTCTTCATGTCCAAATTACGAGATGGCCCTGCCACTTCACCAACATGCTGCTCAATAACAGAGAGTTGCCTCCTGCTCCAATATTGAAATAACCAGTCGTCGGGAGTTACCGTTCTAATGAAATTATGCAGTACATAACATGCTGTCACGATGAGTCCTTACCTCCCAATGGAATATGCAGGCATTAAGTTCAAAAATTTTAAACCATTCTTTAAGTACACCAAAAGTGCGTTCTATAATATTACGAAGTGAGGAATGGTGGCAATTAAAACAGTCTTTATACTCTCAAAATTGACTCTGATTATGGTGATCACTTATGTGATACATTTCTTGAGGATAGGGGCAAAAACCCCAATATACATTGGAAAGCAAAATCGACTAAATAATAACTAGACCACATATAACCCAAAACACACAATGAGATTACTTGAAAGAGAAAAAAGATCACAAAAATCTCAATCATTTTTGCATTAAATAATATAAGAAGTTTACCCTCAGGTGGCCATGGAAATTAGGCGGATCCTTCACTCAACACATGGCTGAAGACACGAGCGTCATGCACTATTTCCTCTCATCCAGTGTATACAAATGTAAACTTCATATCGAAGTCACATATACACAATACATTTTGGGTAACTTGCCTATACTTGTTTCGAAATGCCTCACATACTTTAGCTGGTACTACGACATTCATCATAGTGTCGTCCATTGCACCGACGCACTACTGTCAACTAAAAATGAAATTGTTAATAAAAAAACTACATTAGATATATTTAATTATGGTTTCAAATACATTATTTCAACTTAATTATTAGTTTTCAATAACTAAAAATTTAATTGAAAATTCCTTATCCCAAACGAAGGAAAATTCCGGTGGTTGCCTACATAGGGATGCACCTTGTCTATGAAATTTGGTTGGATAATATCTCCCAAGCTCACATAGCGCCTTCATTACCATTCTCACGTGTTTATTAATTGTTTAGCTCTAATGTTGAAATCAGTTCCTGATAATTCGTTGGGCCTATACGTAGACCACAAGCAGGCAAAATATGGCTATATATTCCTCCAGAGTCACCGATTGTGTAGAATCATGCAACAAGTGATTTCCACGTAACAACGAACGTAATGCACGAAATGTAGATGCCTCCATTCAAAACAAGTCCTTACAATTTTATTTATGTCCATTCAAAATTCCTATATTATATTGATCTCCCTCCTCGAAGGCCTATGTTACGTTGTGGCATTCTACGATTCCATCCCAGTCGAGAGGTTACAATCCTAACAAAGGTGGATATTTCAAGCGCATTGTACTCATAATCACTAGAACTCCCTTCATGGTTAGAGCTAACATCTTCTCTATCGTCATTCGCATATATTGTTGGACTTCTCGGTGACCAATTATCAGCATCTATTCTCTAACACATTCATTGAAGTTTTTGTAAAAAATACGTTAGAATAGATACATAGGCAATATATTAATTACTTTGTCATGTCAACAATTTCATACAGTACTATTAAATTAAAAACACATCGACAATATGCAAAAATGTCAAGAAACACAACATTACATTAATACTAGCATTGGACAAGCATAATACCATCTCATCCAGTACGTTCAAATAGCAATTAATAATCTCTAACACATATGTAATAGCAAATTACATAAAAGTACTAAAAATAATCCTCAACAATGCATGGCCCATGATTGCCTACGCACGTCATCCTTGGCCAGAAAGCCCTGCTGGACTATAGGATCGAGTAAGCAGTTGAATGCGTGGTAAAAGTTTTCTTTAGGCAACTAAAGCTGAAGTGCCTACATCAATATCACACAATGACCAAATGAATCCCAACCGTCATTGCTGTCCATGGTCGGTGTCGATCCTTTGCTATGTTTTCCTACCGATGACTCTGCTTTACCCTAATAGCACTTTCGTCGTTCGATTGATGTAAGCCTCATTTCTTGGAGGCAGTTCGATAAGTCTAAATCCACCTGGCTGCTTCCCCCCGCCCCCCAAATTTTCCACTGACGAGACGAGCGTGTCGATGGTCCCGTAGAAGGTGTCCCTATGTCCATGGAAATGTCAATGTCATCATAATCAACCACCACTCTTGGTCACGTGCCCAGTGCGGGGCCCCAACGTCGCATCTCTGCATCAAGCCGATGCTTCTCGTCATTACTTGGAGGTGGTTGGGTTTACGGATGGTGGAGTGTTCCAGTGGTAATTGATATGCCAAAAATCATGCAAAGCTCTGCATATTTTGGGCATGCCATGTTTTAGAACCACTTCAATTCTAGTTTCGCCTAGTTAAAATTTATATCAATATATTTGTAGATATTGGTTACAAAGACATAAAAATATAAGGTTGTTCAAGTTATATCTCGCTTAAGTATGATGTTTAATTTTTTATGACAACGGACATATTCTTACCCTAATGGCATTTTTCCACTGCTCGTCACTGCCTATCACCGTTTTGGTGTTGGGTATCATCTCATACCAGTTTGGCCCATCAGGCTGGTGAACTACCACTGCCTCTTCTTAAGCCTTTGTATTTTGCCCTTCACTTAGTTCACATCATACGCCCTCATACCCATAGCAGTAGGCTTTGAACGTACAAAGTGTGGTCCATACTTGTGATCTTCCCTGTCTGTAGTGCACCAGTAAGGGCGTCCCCATACAATATCTCAATAAAAATATTCTCCATACCATCCGCCCATAACTCACAATTAGTGTGTATTTTTTGGATCATCCATGTGAAATAGCTAAAAACGCACTTCAAGGATATATAAAAGATGATGTGTGTAATATAAGTACAAAACGCACATCAATTACATGTTCGATGAAAACGACACATAGACTAGTGAAAAATTGCAGCAAGTAATATGAAGTAATGCATATGAAATGATGACAAAATATAAAAATGTAAACAACAAATATGGGGCCATACTTATCGAGTGTGAGTTACTTGACACAAGTGTAGGTTACAATGTTAGGAAAACAACAAAATGCAGATACTTCAAAAAATACCAAGTAGCAATTTAAAAATATCAAGTACTATATGAAAGACAATATTGCCAATAGAGTACAATGAAGCTGCTTATTTGCTTGAATGATAGCCAAAAGATGAGAAAAAAGTGAAATATAAATTGTGATGACTATGGGCCATACCTACCAACGGTGAGATAGGCTAGAGTAGCGTAAGTAGTAACGCTAACAAAACAAAAATGATAGGCTAGAGTAGCGTAAGTAGTAACGCTAACAAAACAAAAATGTTGTTCAAAGTAAAAACACACATAAAGGATATATACAAGATATTGTGTGTAATATAAGTGCAAAACACACATTAGTTATAGGTTCGATCTAAATGACACATAAGCTAGTCAATAATTCCAGCAAGTAATATGAATGAATGCAAATGACAAAATGACAAGATATGTAATTTAAACAACAACAAAAATGGGCCATAACTACATATGGTGAGTTAGGCGAGAGGAGCAATGGTAGTAACGCTAGGAAAACAACAAAATACATATATGTAATGAAATCATCAACTACAAATTAAATAATTTCAAGTGCAATCTGAAAGACAATATTGCCTAAAATATTTAATACAATGGTCTAAATCAACTATCCCAACTAAACAAAATATGTATACCAATTAAGTAGTAGAATTGTGAAAATAAGGATTTTTGCAACCGAAAGAACATTCGTTGTTGTTTGAGAAATTCGTTTTTGCAAGGCCAATCGTCGTTACTAATTGAGGATTTTTTTCACAACGAAAAGAATTTGTTGGTATTTGAAAAATTATTTTTTGCAACAAAACTCAGTTGTTGCTAGCTAATTAAGTATGTATTTTTTATAACGAAAGGAAGTTGTTGGTAATTGAGGTGGTATTTTTTGCAACGATGCCAATAACTTCGTTGGTAATGTAATTATGTTTGTTGGAATTTGGAAAATAAGTTCACCACTATATTGCAACGATTAATTTCTCATTGCAATTGTAACTATCTGCAAAGAAATAAACTAACCCATTGCAAAAAAGGTTATTATTAGCAAGATAAAAAAATATTCGTTGCAAATACTCAATTTTGTAGTTGCGTATATTATTACTTTTTGTTTATAGTTTTTATATGTTTAACACCTTGGTTTTGGACTTTATTGACGTTTTATTATAACCCTCAAGGCATTTATGATTTTGTAACCACGACATTCTTTTACTACAAGTGAGTGTTTATTTATAAAATATAGGATACCATCCTCTTTTATTTTTGTAGATTACATTAACTAATAATCAAAAAATTATTATATATTTGGATTTACCAATTATAGAACATGCAATTGGAAACAAAAAGAAAAAAAATAAATATTTAAACATTTTGACTCCAAACTGGGAAAAAAGAAGAAAAAAAAAACCAAAATGAAATAGAGAGAATCAATTTTGGGTTCGAATCAGATTGAGTCAGAAAAACAAATGGATCATAATTAAACTGGTCGAAATTTCAATTTAACAATTAATTGGGTCGTGTTCCAACCCTGTGTGCAATCGGGCTATGCCAGGATGAAATATTTTGGCTCGCTCGGGTCGGGTGAACATCATGTGATACATTGCATGCATGATGATCACCTGTAAGTACGTCTCATGAGTTAATTTGTTCTCAAAGTTTGAAGATCAAGAAAACACAGTGATCGGTAAAAATTGAGAAAAATATGTGCCACAAAACAAGAGTTCAACCTCTAATTAAGATAATTATAAGAAGAAAATGCCATGCATAAGTACTCTCGATACAATCATAATTATTAGTTTTCTAGATGTTATTTTGCCGTGCCGAAACTCGAAATAGAACTGTCTCATTTGTTTTTATAGATGAGATGAGATGAATTGAAATTAAAATTAAAAATTAAATAAAATATTATTAGAATATATTTTTTAGTGTTATTTTTATTTTAAAATTTGAAAATTTTGAATTATTTATTTTATTTAATATGAAAATTTAAAAAAATTATAATTATTAAATAAAATGAAATGAAATCAATTGGAAAAACAAAAGGTGTACAGCTAGCACCAAGCGGCATGCAAGTACTCGTGATAATAGAGAGATTAGAAAAATGACGACTTAATTGCATGCAATTAATTAATAAATACTGCCAACATTGAAAACCTTTGAAAATAGTTAGTTTTTTTTTTTTTTTTTTTTTTTGGGACAAGACGCCTCAATTAATGAGCATGTGCATTCACATGCGATACAAGAGCTACCAGCTGCAAAATACGTACTAATTGCATGCATGGGAGGACCTTTAAAATATAGTTTTGGGTCAATTCTCGAGCTACTTCCATGGGGTCAATTAATTAGGATTTGTGGGCATGTATTCATTGCGCAAATACGTCCACGCCACTCTTATTATATATATATATATATATATATATAATATATATATATATAATAATTGTGAGGGAGGGTCCATTTTAGAAGGGTCTGAGTTCAAGAAAGTTAAGCTTAGAGGTGCCAAGGAGAACATCCCGGAGCTCGGCAACCTGCCGAGCCCTATCACAAAGCACTGGATAGGACGTCCAACTGCACGCAGATGGTAGCACGTGCCCGATCACAAATTCAACAGACTCAAGGCATGCTACGATCAATGCCTGTGTCAAGAGATTCGGCACGTAATGGTATGCCCCACATACGAAGAGACGGCTCGCTCGCGATTTGACACACTGTCCTGGCAGGGAAGTGGCTGCAGGGCAGACCTAGAACGGCTGACATGACACAATCTCCTGTTAGCCAAAAAGAAATTTCATAAAAGTAAATTTACAAACTGATATAATTTTATATGATCCGTTAAATCTATTTTATAATAAAAATAATTTTATAATCTAACGTATCACATCAAGTCATATCAATTTGTGTATTTATTTTTGTAAAATTTTTTTATGACTAAAGCATTTCTCTAAGTGTTACCTCAATTGGTAAATGCCTTGGATTTAGAGGTATGCTCCCAAGTCCAAGGTTAAAATTCTCTTGTATATAAATAATTTCTAAAGACATCAAACTGTATTAGAATTTTTTCTTTTAATTATCCGAAATATTGTAATTGCAAAAAACTCTTTGAGAGGGTATGTATATCTTAAGAAAAGAAATTCTATTTACAGTCCCCTAATGAGGACTGTATGTGCAGACACATTATTAAAAAAAAAAAAAAAACATTTCTCTATCAAGAAGTGTTACAAATATAAGACGACAAACTCCTTCCACACGCAACTCAGCCTCCTTCCCCTAATTGCCTTTGACATCAAATCGTGGACCCCTTCACTTTCCTCCTTACAACTCCGTACATGAAATGCCCATTTCACCCAAACCCCTTTCTATCTCTCTCTCTTTGATCCCCTCTCTCTCTCTCTTTCTCTCTTTGCTACTCTCTATTTAAGCTTCCCCATGTGGTTTTGTGCTCTTCATTCTCACTTAAGAGTACTTAGCAGAGAACAAAAGGCCACCACAGGTACTGAGATGGAGGGGTTAGAGAGGAGTGATGGGAATTATATGCAGAAAGTGGAGGTGCCAAGGCAAAGAACGTCAGCGGACTTACTTCTCAGGCTTTTGGCTTTAGCACTGACTTTGGTGTCTGCCATAACTATCGGGTTGTCTAAGCAGACTAGGGTTGTCCGAGCTGTGGTGGTGGCAAGCCTGCCACCTCTTTATGTTCCCGTTCCTGCTAGGTGGCATTACATCTCTGCCTTTGTGTAAGTTGTTCTTTTTTGTTTTTGATCAAGCTCGAGTTTTCCTTTTAGTTAATTATGTTCAAAATTCTATTTACAAACCGGTGTAAATAACACACCTAGCCAAATATTTATATGATATATATAATTTGATTTAAAAAAAAAAAGATTTTTAACATTGAATCTTATAGTAAAATCTTACTATATATATGTGATCGATGTAGCTAGACGGTATATTTTACACACTGACTTGCAAATAGATCATATAACACTTTTAAAAACTAAACATCATCTGTCCTATTTTTCGACACATGACCATGTTCCCAATGTACTGACTATTTATATAACATTTCCAATCAATTACCAACAAGTAAAAAAAAAAAAAAAAAAAAAAAAAAAGGATGGAGATTATTAACATTTGGATGAACTTTTAATTAATTGGTAGGTACTTCTTGGTTGCAAATGTCATAGCATGTTCATATGCGACCCTATCTCTAGTACTTGTTTTAATCTCAAGGAAGAGACCGGGTGACATGAACAGCATCTTACATTCCATGATTCTCGTCCTCGATATATTAATGGTGGCGTTGCTCTTCTCCTGCAATGGAGCCTCCATGGCCATCGGTATAATTGGCTACCGAGGAAACACTCACCTGCGGTGGCAAAAAATATGTAACTTGTTTGAGAGATTTTGTGGCCAAGTAGCAGCTTCTATAGCGGTTTCTATGGCTGGAGCAATGATGTTTATCTTGATGGTTGCATTTTCTGGTTTGAGACTCCGCGAGAAATCAAGGTCTTGAAGTTCGAGCCTTTAAGGTCTCCGTTGATCTCAACATGAGTCATGTCTTCTTCTATTGATCAGGTCATTCTTATATATATATGCCTTATCATGTGGGTTGAATTTTAAGCAGTGTATGTTATGTGTAATATCAGCTATAAAAAATATTTGATAAATTTGTAACTCTTTTACGTCTCTATTTTAAATAAAAGATGATTATATGACATTGAAATTAGTAATTTTAATCAATTATCTGTTGCTCTCATTATCCCTAAGGCTGAAATACAAATTTTATATAGATTTACATGGTCTTTTATATGAGTAATATCGTGCGCATTATTAATTAAATAAGTGAAAAATAAATAAATAAAATCAATATTAGACTCATTACAAGAAATAAGGCCTATTGTGGCAATTTTTTTATTGTTGGAAAAAAATCGCCGCAACACATCTTTATATGTGCCGCGGAGTTCTAACATCAACTTTCGAGACTATCCTTTTGCAATGATTTTAACTCATATTTGATCATACTAATTTAAAACCGATGAAATTAATAAAAAAAAGGTTGTAAAGGTAAGAAAAAAATGAAAAAATTTGAAAAGAAGAGACTTCAAGAAATCTTCTTGGTTACTATGAGATGTGAAAAGAAATCACTGTAAGAATATGAGATTTTACTAAATGATAATAGAACAATTATTTCTTTTTTTTTTTTTTTTTTTCTAAGCATGCTTGCATCTATTATAAAATAATAATAATAATAATAATAATGATACAGAGTTTCGGATGGATCCTTTCCACTATCAAGAAACAACAGACATCTAGATAATAAATCAGAGAGTATGCAACCAAAAAAAGATTGGTTGTTGACCATTGCGCCACAGAGTGAGCACATCAATTTGCAAAGCGATGAATTTTTGCAAATTTCCAATACCTTTGAGAAGTAGAGATATGTTTGATGTCTTCAATGATGGGTTCAATGTTCCAGTGAAGGACAATTTCTTTGTTATCAATGGCTTCTATTACCAGCTTTGAGTCACCTTCCAAGATTACCATTTCTTGCTACCTTTGGAATGCCATTTTTGTGGCTAGAAGAGCTGCCTTAACTTTAGCTGCTAAGGGATTGGAAGTGAGAAGCTTTTCTGTTTGAATTTTCAAAATTTTTCCACTATTATCTCTGCAGACTACTATAGCCACTGAGAAAAAATCTCTTACAGCTGCATCAAATGAGAAGCTCTGGAAGTTTTCAGGAGGAGTCTTCCAACTTTCTACCTGTCATGGTTTTCTTTCTTGTCATGCTACTTTGTACTCTTGGTATATTCTGTTTAACTGGGTTGTTGCTGATTCAATAGAGAAGGAAGTGTGTTTGTGCAGTATTTCGTTTCTTTGCTTCTAGATGAAGTCCAGGATTATCACAACAAATAATTGGAAATGATGTGCTTCTTCTTCACCTCAATCCCAATTCTTTTGATGGGGAAATGATCATTTTTATCCAGTTTGATATGGATTGAATTGGCAAGGTTTCTAACTTTAGTGGCCATGAGCTTTGATACCACAGAATTCTGGCAACTGGGCATTTTAAGAAAAGATGAAGTGGTGTTTCTTCTTCTTGGTTGCATAGGAGACATTCTTCAATTGGAATTTCTTGAATAGCTTCTTTGATTCTTGATCTGGTAGGTAGTATATTCCATTGAAGCTTCCAGAGCAATAGCTTATGTCGATCATGAATTTTCAATTTCCATATACTTTTGTAGATGTTCAGAGTGGGAAATTGTGAAACTGTCTCCTGATTGTTAATTACCATTTGGTAAGTTGTTTTAACAGAGAATTCACCTGAGTTGCTTAGGATCCAGATTATTTTGTCTTGGCCCCGAGAGAAGGAGGGCAGGGGTATTTTCTGTATTTCAGTTATGCTTTCTTTGTCAAACAGCTCTTGCATTTTTTGAGTATTCCATGATCTGGGAACATCTGTAAGGAGATCTACAATTGTTAATTGTGGATGTGCCTCTTCCATTCCTTGTAGTGGCTTGGGCTTGAAGTTGTTCATAGTGGGAATCCATGGTTGTGTCCATATATTAATCGAGCCTCCATGATTGATTTGGTAGCACCTTCCTCTTTTGAGTGTGTCTCTTGTATGTAATATTCCTTTTCATAGGCTTGAGTCTGTCGATTTTGGATTTGTTTGCCAGAAATCTGTGTTATTGAGATATTTTGCAGATAGTATTGCATACCAGAGACTATCTTGTTCTTTGCTCATCTCCCATCCCATTTTTGCTAGCATTGCTTGGTTCATGTTTGCCATTTGTCTAATTCCAAGACCTCCAATAGCTTTTGGCTGACATATAGACTTCCAAGATTTGAGAGTTAAGTTGTGATGTTTGTCTTTAGGGAAGCCCCACCAGAAAATTTTAAAGCTTGTATCAAGTGCCTTGCATATTGACTTGGGAATTTTGTATGAAGCCATGAAGTAAGTTGGGATGGTGCTTGCAACCGTTCTTATCAACATTGTTCTTCCCGCTTGGGAGAGCAGCTTAAGTTTCCATCAGTCCAGCTTTCTTTCCACCTTACTTAGCATTTCTTGGTAATCATCATTTTTCTTTCTGCTAAATGAAGTTGGAAGACCTAGATATTTCATTTTTTCCGAAGCTACTTTGTATGGTAGCCATTGTTTGATTGTAGTTTTTGCTGCTTGGCTAGTATTTCTTGTGATGAAGATGGAGGATTTTTGCAAGTTAACTTTTTGGCCTGACCACTGCTGATATTTTTCAAGACTCTCTGATATTGTTTTTGCACTTCTTTCTGTTGCTTTTGCAAAAATAATCGTATCATCCTAAAAAAGAAGATGAGAAACTGAAGGACTGTTTATACTAATTTTGACTCATTCCATTGTGCCCCATGCTTATGCTTTTAAGAGGATTCTTGATAATGCTTCTGTAACCAGTATAAATAAGAAATGCGATATTGGGTCTCATTGTCTTAATCCCCTTTGTGCATTAAAAAACCATCTAGGAGAACCGTTTATTAATACAGAGTATGTTGCTGTTGTGATACATTCTTTTACTAGATTGATCCAAACTGTGTTGTAGCCCAACTGCTTCATTACCATGAAAAGGAAATTCCACTCCACTTGATCAAAAACTTTTTCCATATCCAGCTTTATGGCCATCAATCCTTTTTTTCCCGTCTTTTTTTTTTAGATGATGAAATAACTCATGAGCAATTATTGTGTTTTCTGTTATGTATCTTCCAGGAACAAATGTTGTTGAGAGATGATATTGCTCAATGTGGCTTTGAAACAGTTGGCCATAATCTTGGTGATGATGTTGTATATGACATTTGGGAGGCTAATGGGGCAGTATTGGGCCGGGTTATTTGGACTTTGAATTTTTGGAATGAGTGCAATATTTGTGTAACTGATCTGTCTCAACAGTTTCCCTTTTCTGAAAAAAGCTTGCACTGTATTGATAATATCTTTTTTGATGATATGCCAATAAAAAATAAAGTTGTCATACCGTCTAGTCCTGGTGCTTTATGATTTGGAATTTGCCTCAAAGCCCCAAATATTTCTTCCTCAGTTGGCACCGCTTGGAGCGCTTCATTTTCTTGGTCTGTTACTTGCCTCTCGAAAAGATTGTCCAGATTATTCGGGAAGCTTGGATTTGAAGTGGAGTAGAGTGATCTAAAATGATTTATGAAAGTATGTTCAATTATATTTTGGTCCGTAGACCAATTACCTGGACTCAGTTTGATGGAGTCTATGGAATTCCTCCGTCTTCTAATTGTTGTTGAAAGATAGAAAAATCTTGTATTAAGATCAGATGAAGTGAGCCATGAGATTCTTAATTTTTGTTTCCAAAGTATCTCTTCATTTTCTCACTGTCAGTGAAGATTTTGCTATACTTGTTTTTCTCTCTCTTGATTGTATCTGTCTACAGGACTACTTTGAATTTCCATCAATTCATTTTCCAATTTTTGAATATTAGTCTGAATTCTTCCAAAGTGGGACTTGTTCCATAGCTTTAGAGCATCCTTTGTTGCTTTGATTTTTCTGCAGAGGACATAGGCCGGATTACTCTAGAATGCACTATTCCAATCAACTCTGATGATATTTTGACTAAGTGGTTCACGAATCCAAAAGGCTTCAAATTTGAATGAAGATGGTTTACGGGCATCTGTGACTGTATGCAATAAGAGTGGATGATGATCCGAGGCTGAAGAAGTCAAGTGTTGCAGCATGGCATCCGGGAAGAGTGTTCTCCATTCTTGGTTGGTTATAACTCTATCAAGTCTTTCTCTGATTAAGGCATGCCCGCGTCGATTATTTGACCAGATGAATTGAGGCCCTGTGAAACCTATGTCAATAAGTCCATGTCGATTCATTAACGCTTTCAGTCCATTGCCTTGATTATTAGAGATTGGACGTCCACCATATTTCTCACTTTGATTGGTTATGTCATTAAAGTCACCTATACATATCCATGGTCTTTGGAAAGATTGATGCATTGAGTCCAGGTGACTCCAGAAATTAGCTTTTTGATTCCAATGTCAATAAGTCCATGTCGATTCATTAACGCTTTCAGTCCATTGCCTTGATTATTAGAGATTGGACGTCCACCATATTTCTCACTTTGATTGGTTATGTCATTAAAGTCACCTATACATATCCATGGTCTTTGGAAAGATTGATGCATTGAGTCCAGGTGACTCCAGAAATTAGCTTTTTGATTCCAATGTATTGGTGCATATATAAAAGTAATTAACCAAAGATGATGAGGAGGATCCAAATAAACCAAAGCAGAAATAACATTCATATTCACATTAACAGTTCAATTTTTACACCCGGTCTCCACATTAGTAGTAATCCTATTTTTTACAAGATACTGAAAAGTACACAAAAAGATGGAAACCTAAGCTATGTACAATAAATATGGTGCGGTCTTCCGTCACCAAGGTTTCCGACGAAAAAACTACTTTTGGATTATATTTTCTAATATTAACCCTTAAGGATCGAATTGCCTTGGGTTGGGCTAAGCCCCTACAATTCCAAGCAATTATCCTCATTCTGATGGGGAAGACATCATTAAGCTGGCCTCCTGAGCTTGTTTGGATTTTTCGGGAGTGTGTGACTTTGGCCTTGTGTACGGGGTCACGGGGTCATACGGGCCTTTCCTTTTGTGTTCTTTTTTCCAAAATGATTTGACTGCATTTTCAGTAATGTATGTGCCAAAGAAGCATCTTCCATAATTTGATCATCTATCTGTTTTTCTGTCTTCACTGTGGCCCGATGATATTTCTTCAACAGTTTGGTCTCTTCATCTAAGAATGGTTCATGAGTTCTCTTTTTTGGTGTACTTCCTTCCACTGATATTACTGGCTGCTCACAATATGAGAACTCTGTTGAGATCATTGTTGGTTTGGGATTGGGCAATGACTTTGATGGGCAAGAACAGTTTCGATCTGCAAGGATGGAGATGTATTGACTGGCTTTTGACAGATCTGAGGAGTTAAGAGGTTTTGCCATGTTGGGCACAAAGGTGAAGGCAGATGATTCAGGATGATCTATGATGCATGGTGGGAAATTTTGCATGGGAAGCTCAGGATGTTGCTTGGGGATGGAATCGCATTGAGCATTTTTTTCTTCTTGGTGAGCTTGTTTCTCAGAAATGGGAAGAGGAAAGTTGAATGTTGGTGATTTAAATTTCACAACGAAGGTGATAGGTTCTTGTGGTTTTGGGCTATAGGACTCTGTGGCTATTTCTTGAATTTGGTAGTCGATGGATTTGAAGGGCAGATCAGATATTTTTGGGACGGTCTTGTATATGGGTTGAGTGCAAAAGGCCTGATGATGGTAGTCGAAGGACTTGTAAAAGGCTGAATGGATAAGGGTTCTAGGTCTTTTGTAAGAGACTGGACCCTGTGTGTATCAATGAGCCTTGTTGCATTAAAAGAGTTAAGGACAGAAATGGGCTCACCTTCTTGGGCCGTTAGAGAAACTGATGACATTGATGGTCCATGCATTGCTCTTTGTGCTTGATATCCCTTCATTGCGGGGTATATATGTCTCCATTGCGCCTTCCATGGGGTATATTGTCTCGGTGCCGCATGCTGCCTTGATATGAAACTTGATCTTGGAGTTAATGTAGCCGTTTTCTCAGGGATCATGCTTTCAAAATCAAGTGTCAAATTGAGGGATTTACTCTCTTTTGTTTGTTTTGGATGGTCTGCAGAATGGTTAGGCTGCACAGTGTAATTCTTAAATTTGGTTGGTGGAGCAATTAAGGAAGATGATACACTGTAGCTAAGCTGCAGAATCGATTCATGTAGTAGATTGTTCTGGCTGAAAGATGTGGTTTTGCTCTGGATCATTGCCACCGGTGGAAAAAATTTATGCAATGTCGTGCCTTCAAATTCTTCATTATTGCCGCTGATAACTGCTCCATGGTTAGAAAAGTGTAGCTTGTAATTCTTGTTCAATGATTCATCATAGATTAAAATTTCTTTCCCTTTCGAAAGCTGTTCATCACTTTGAGTATCCTTGTTGGATTTTATCATTGTGTTTCTGACTTGTTCATTCCTGCTAATTGTTTGCCCAAAGTCGTGAGTGGGTGCTGGGTTAATAAACTCTGATCTCAGCCAAGGTCCATATGCCAGCTTAGTGGGAGAATGTTCATGATATTTGCAGAAAATGTGTGAATGACCTAGACGTCCACAAGCATAACAAAAATCAGATAGCCGTTCGTATTTCAGAGCAATCCATGTTTCTTTATTTCCCCTTCTCGGTATCTTAAATCCTTGTTGTAGGGGTTGGGTAATGTCTAGTTCTACCCTTAGTCTGATGAATTTAAGCCAAGCTACTCCAAAGGTTGGATCCTCTTCTACCATAACTAGATTTCCTAAGGCTTTCCCTACATTTGTTACATTTTTAACAGTCATGTAGTCTAAGGGGAAACCATGAATCTGTATGGTAAAAGTAGAATGTTGAAAATTTATTTTCTCAAGTGTAGAACTTGGAGACCACTGTTTCAGAATTAGAAGATGACCTCTAAAATTCCAAGGTGCTTGATGGAGTATTCTGAGTTTATCTTGAGAGGATTGGAATGTAAATAGGAACTTATTGGCTTCCAAATCTTCTATTCTGAATTGCTGAGTGTACGTGCTAAGTTGTATTTTTTTTTTTTTTATCGTCTGATCCCTTTGTCATTTGAACATGAATCTATAAAAATAAATAAATAAAGAGGACAATTTACGAAACAATCTTATGGTGTGAATGAACTAATTGGAAAGATCCCAGCTCTTCGGTTCATGTGGGCCCTGTGCTCAAGTGGAAATACCTTCACACTACTGTCGCAGAGTAATTTGTGTGCGGAGAGGCGTATAACAGATGTATAGTTTGACTTATATTTAGAATTTTTTCTGTATTAACTAGTCACAGATGTAACTTCCTTCATGGATGAAATGAAAACTATTTCCTATATATAAAAAAAATGTGACCCAAAGATCTTACAATAAAGTGGAACACTTCCATCCTATGACAGATGAACTTGGCACTTGGGTCCAAACATATTCCACACGCTTAATTGCTAGCATTAGCAGGTTTGTTCAGCTGAGCTCATTTGTTATCAGATTCAGAGATAAGGACTCCGTTTGTTTTTGAAATATTATTAGAATATATTTTTTAATATTATTTTTTTAAAATTTAAAAAAATTAATTTGTTTATTTTATTTTATGTAAAAATTTAAAAAAATTATAATGATTAGATAAGATGAAATAAGTTGAAAAATTTTATGAAAACAAACGAAGCCTTAACATCCCAAAGCACTTCATCAGGCTTGCAAGGTTCGGTTAAACTCAGACTGAAATCAGATAATCGGAAAAATGCCACAAAAAAACTGCTATTTAAAAAAATATATATATATTTCCCACAATTTTTAGAGGTCAGAACTTCCAACTGCTCTACCAAGCAACGTAGAAGAGAAGGGTCATTTCCGAATCTGGGTTGGCGTTGGTTGCGGTTGATTGAACGATACTTATCAAATTGTTGCATATATAACATTTACATTAATCAAATGTCTCATTTTCTGGTTCTAAGTCCATACTTCAAGAATAATTATAACCTGAAGAGTTTCTGAGGCGCACACATGCATGCCAGTCATTTGAATCATTGTGTACGTAGTTATACAAACTCAAATAAATATTTGAATCATTGTGTAGTTATACAAACTCAAATAAATACGAGTAGCAGTTCAATATGATTGAGCAAGCAATCAAAGATACCCTTCTGTTTAACACTTTCAATTTTTCCAATCGGTTGTCTGGATGTATTCCTGTAACCATAATCCCTTCATTGAGGAAGAACTGGAGGGCAATTGACCGGGTATTATATGATTTGCAATGGCTGCATTTCTGCCCAATTATGTGGAAGTTGGCTTCGGTAGTATCATTGCAGTCATTACACAGTATCCAGACCTGCAAAAAAAAAGCTCCTGTTTCTTAATGTCTTCCAGGTCATTTTGCTCGGAATAAATAAGGGCATTACAAGAAAAATTTCTTGTGTGAAAAAACATTCGCTTGATGAATGCAAAAACAGTAATATTCAATTAAGAGGCATACTCTCTACTCTGTAAACATATTATAATCTAGATAACGGAGTGCTTAGGAGTTAGGTCTCTGCTTGAGCATCTTAAAAATCCATGAAATGTTAGGCAACAAGGTTATTAGATACAAACAAAAATGAAAAGTAGGCACCTTTTGGTACTGGTAATCCTCTGGCATGGCAGTTGCTTCTATCTGAAAACATAATCTCATTAGTCAAGTAGTGTGAAATTTTAGTTTATTTTAGAAAAATACCATATGTACTGAATCTTCTTCAAAATATGCAGATCAAGTACAACAATATATAAGATGAACTTCAATTAAATAAGTCCACCTCCTCATCTATTCTCTTCCAGGTCCGAGACATGTCTATCACTGACTTTGAGCATATGGGACAGCAGCATCTGTGTGATGTAACAGAGTGAAGTCCAGAAGCAAACAAAAATGTTTTGCCATGTAAACAAATAAAACTAATGCAATAAAAAGTCGAGATTTCTTACTTGTTGTGCTTTATCATCTCTTTGTAACATTCACAATGCATTGTGTGCCCACATTTCATTACAGTTGTGTCTTTAAGTGAATCAAAAAGATACTACAAAAATAAATTAGTAAACCAGATCACAACAATGCCCTTCAATATACAAATAAATCATCTACAAAGCAAACCTCATAGCATATTGGACAGTGGTGCCGCATGGAGTTTTCCACACACAAATGGTTATCACACAGGCTAACCGAATAGCAAGACCCTGTAAGATTGAAAACCATTACTCGGGGATAACATATTATAACAAGAAAACAATATACTTTGAAAAATGAAGAGAAGGATGAAAATGAACATATCTATGTATGGGATGAATTCATGCAGCATAATCAAAATGTTTAGCAAAAAGGACCCATGTAGCCCACCCAAATCATTTGGAAAAAACTAAACAAGCACTGCAATTTAAAACCAGACAAAAGAAAAGAGAGTAAAATTTACACTGCACAAGACTTACCTCTGGCATGACCCATCAACAAGAAAGCTATGAGTTACGGGACCATAAAAGATGTACCAACAGAAAAATAGAAACTCTCAATGGCTAAAAAACCCCTTGCATGATATGGCACAAACATAAACGTTTAACATCAGGGAAAAGTACTTAAGCATCTGGGATGTAAATGGAAATTAAACTCTGACTACAACGGATAAATCATACATACAAAAGAAAGATGCAGAAAACAAACGAGAAAATGGTAGCTCCAGTTTTAACAGACAACAAAGAAAGTCATGTGCGACATTGTACATCTGATAACTACTAAATAAACGAAACCAATCAGAATGACAAGTTTCTAATTACAGAGGAGGAAGTGCATACCACACTTTTTGCAATGGAAGTAGTTCTCACAACCACCAACCCTGTTAGAAACAATCGAATTCAGGTCCGAATACCATTTGTATTATCAATTCGTTATGTTTAAATTATAAAGAAACAAGAGACACTAATCATCTTTTGATTACTAACCTGCAGATTCCACAATCATCGCAATGAAACTGTTCTTTCTCAGTCTGAGAAAATAACAGTTTTCATCAATATGAAGCACACAAGAATACAAGAAAACAAGAAACAACAATCAAGGTTCATGAACCCAGATAAACAGTTTACATAGATAACAATCAGGGGTCACGTGCCCAAGTGCCAAATGTAATCATAGTTCATATGGACAACATATCAAACACAAAAAACAGAAATTTCTTTATTTTCCTTTAAAAAAGCTGACTTGAGATTGCGAGATTACATCGTCATCATAGAATTTGCAAACTTCGCAGAAATATTCCCCCATATTGACGCCACAGTTGGTACAAACTTGAGCAACCTAGAACGGGGAGAGAAATATGAATGAAACCAATTAAGATACTGCAACCAAATAAGAATCAGACATAACATTAAGGAGAAAAACACCTACCGGCTGCTCTGTGTCACAAACTGAACAAACAACCTGAAACAACACAGACTTGTCTAATCCTTAACAATTCACGACAAAGTTTACAATCGAAAAATTATAAAGAAAAGATGAACAAAAATATAGATCGGGAAAGTCGTACTTGTTTAACATCATATCGAACGAGTTCATGCCGATCAAAGGGGTTGCTCAACATGCTCTGGTCAATCAAATACATAAAACGTAGAGAAGTCACTAAAGCAAATGTATTACGTTGAAACAATCTGAGAAATCTAATTACTATGTGTTTTATATTTATATTGTGCAATATCTATTCAAAGTAGATGAAGACCGTGGCCTCGTTGTGACAATGGCGGCACTGGTAAATCTCGTTGCAGCAGGGAGCTCGAATCATGCATCTCCTTCTGTAATGCTTGCATCTAAATGAAAACCACCGGGGGATGTCAAAAACAACAAGACCCCGCGTGAATTCTCAGAACAAATATGGAAACCAATTGATGTAAGCAAAGGGGAAGAGAAGCAAAATACCCGTAATCCATCTTCCCGTAATCGAGGCGTTCCTTGGCTGAGACTTCCATAAGTATTGGAGCGGGATTTGCAGAGAAAGCTCGGAAGGAAGGAAGGAAGGAAGAGAAAGGCAGAAAAGACAATGATAAAGCGGTTTGTTTTCCGATTTGGGAAGGGGGGATGAATTTTGTTGCTTGTCTCAAATTCTCAACCCTCAAACAGAAAAGGGGCACTCTGCCATCATCTTCAAGCAATGGAGACGGGCCCCACTGTTCTCAATTTTTAATATTATATGAATAATACATCGATACATTTTATTAATATTAAAAACGCACAAAGAACGATTAATAATAAATAAATAACGTAAAATATAGATTATCGAATTTTACAAATAGTAAGAAATAATTATTCTAATAATATCTCACGTCAACTTGGGGAGAAGAGGATAGTAATAATAACGTGGGGTGGAAGAAGGACTGGCCATACTGGGATGACTTGGAGAGAGCGCGACAGGCGCCGCGATATTAACGCATTGGGAATCAGCGAAAGTGAGAAGGCAGCAAATACAAGCAATCCTTGTAGGCATTTTGACGACAGTTCCGGGACGCAGTAATTTCGATTTTCCCCCGTTTAATGGGAAGGTGGGACGAACGAATCTGGTTTATATTATTTTAGGAGCCTTCAGATTTCTTCGAAGGGAAAAAAACTACTTTATCTCTCGAGTTATATTGTTTAATTGGACCGCTTGATATATATATCTTTTATTTAGTAATTAAAAAAATAATTTTAAGTGTATTGAATTTTTTTTTAATTTTTTTTAATTTTTTAAAATATTTATATATATTATAAAATATTTGAAAAAATAAATAAAAAAATCTAAAAAATAATAAGCGGTCAACTTGAGCGGACTATTCTGGATAGCCTGACTCTTCTTTGAATTTCGAATTCTATATGCATAAAAAATAAAAAAAAGTTCTAACCCTTTAGTTCCATTTGGATGTCTGAGATAATTTTAGATGAAAATTAAAAGTTAAATAAAATATTATTTTTTAATATTATTATAATATTATTTTTTAATATTATTATAATTTTAAAATTTTAAAAAGTTTAATAATTTATTATATTTTGTGTAGTAATTTAAAAAAATTCTAATAATAAATTGAAATAAGATGAAATTATTTTTTCATCCAAACATGCCTTAAGATTTTTTAGATGAAATGAATATTTTATTGAAGTGTGGAAAAAATAAAGTAGGAGATGTTGGATGAAATTTAAATGTGATTTTCGCCTAAAGAAAAAGTTAGACATTTCTTCAAATTTGACGTGAATTTCTAATAATTGGGAAATTGAGGTGGGTTGAGATGTTTTTAAATTAGTTTAATAAAATATTATTTTTAATATTATTATTATTTTAAAATTAAAAAATTAAATTATTTATTATATTTATGAATAAATTTAAAAAAATTACAATAAAAAAATAAAATAAATAAAAATAATTTGAAATTAAAACGAATCCTAAAATAAATTATTTCAGCTAGCCGCATGGAAACTGCCACATTGGTTCGGATATGACAGTACTGGAGTGGGAGGTTTCCGAAGCATGCAGTGTTCCTTGGATTGGACCTTCGCATATATGCATACAAACTTTTTCTGGCGGTACCCAAAAATAAAAGTACAATATCTACCTCTTCTATAATATATTATATAATAATGTGTTAAATAAAATATATTTTTATAAAATATTTTTAAAAAATAATATAATTTTATAAAAATATTCTTCATTTAACATATTATTATATAATATATTATATTATTATAGATAAATTATTTTTCAAAATAAAAATAAAGTATGATGAATAAATTCAATATTAACTTTTATAAAACTCGCAATTTCTCGAGATTTAAAAAACTTTATTTGATTAAAAATATTTTATAAATCAAACTCTTTTTGTTTTCCACCAGCACAACAATATCAATTCATTATTATCTATCAAAATTGCACCTTAATTTCCATCCTCCAAAATATACAGCCACCTCTATTTCATCGAAACCTTTTTAAAAGTTGAGCATTTTATCAAAGTTCCTTCAATATCCCAACTCACGCTTTCCAAATTTAGGCTTAGTAGAGATATTTTCAGATATTTTCAGATATTTTGAGAATAATTTATTATATTTAATAATTTATTATTATTATTTAATATATTATTATTATTTTTCGTTACTTTTTTTATGACTATTCATAGAATACTTCAAAATACCATACCATCAACCGCAACCTTAAATGTTTAGGGCTTTTTTGTATAATAAGTATATATATTCATTATTTATATTGATATAATAATTTTTTTCATTTTCATTTGATGAATATGTGCTCTGCTATAAGAAAAAATTTATTTGATGAAAATAATTACTATTAGAACGAAAATATGCTCGTTTTAATAGAAAATGATTGCTAACCATAATAAGTAAAAAGAATGATGATGTGAAAATTGAAATTTTAATTATTTGATTTTAAAAAAATGTGTTAAGATTTAAGAAATTTAGATTGGAATGATCAGCTCGATCGGATCAATTATGGGTAGTGCATGGATCAATTAGTTGAGAGAGAGAAAAAAAAAAAAAAAAAAAAAAAGAGAAATGAAGAAAGAAATTTTATCTACGTACGAGTGTAACCATTTTGGTTCACATGCTTTCTATCTTTAGAGAAAACAAACACAACGTGTTGTTTTCAAACGCCTAAAAGTTTTGACAAGAAACAAACAGAAAATTTGTTTAACACTGAACTAAGCTAAAAATAGACCTCCTCCCTGCATGGATACAGTCCTTCAAAAGTTTAACGTAAAAATCGGTTCCTTTGCAGAGCATCAACCCCAGAATTACACCCATGCAACCCACTGCTAGCTCCATCACAGAAGAAAAACAAATACAGAGGAACAGTCCGAAACACCAAAGTTTTCGTTCCCTAGCTTGCATGTGTCTCCGGGACAGAAAAAATATATATATACCACGATTTGCTCCCTTTCTTCCGAGAAATCTGTGTCACAAATTCACGCAAAATGGGTTGTGCGGAATCAAAACTCGATGTTGTCTCGGGAAAAACCATTTTCCGGCGAAAGAAATCCAATCCCGACCCCAAGAAGAGCAATGACATCGAAACCATTCACGAAACAACCAGTACCACCTGCAAAGATAACACCGCGGACTCATCGGCAAAAGAACAACAACAACCGGCGCCACAGAACGAAGAAAACAAGGACTTTGATGGTGCAGTTCTGACGGATGCCAAAGACAGCAATATTCATGAAAATACGGCGGCGAAGGAAGGAGATCATCATGACGGTGAGAAACGAATTCTAGATCAAGGGAAGCTGGAAGGTGTCGATGTTGAAGAGAAAGAAGCAGCTGGGAGATTGATATCCCATGACTCGCCGAACCATTACTTCTCGCCGAGGAAAAACGATATTGATCATCTGGGAATTTCAATTGATGGGATTAATGTATCTGAGGGACGACGGTCTATAGAGTCGGATTATTACTCTCCGAGCCATGCAGCCGGGAAGGAAGACCATTTGTTGAGTGAGAATGTGAAAGCAGATGACGCCGTGGTGGGGAAAGAATTGGGTGAAGATAACGAATTGACGAAAGAAGTGAAGGACAATGGTTTGTAACCATGCATAAGTTTGATTATGAATATTTATTTCTTCTCGTATAATTACTATAATTTTTTCAAACTCTTACTTAAAATATAATAAATAATTAAAAATTTTCAAATCTTAAAATAAAAAATTATATTATAATAATATTTTATTTAACTTTCAATAAAACATTTTATCTAAACTACGTAACCAAACTTTGTGATTAAAGCACTCTAATTTTTTAATTTTTACATTTTTTACGACGAATATAATGCACGTTTGAAATCTGAAATATTATTTTTAATTTTCTCATTAGATATTATATATCACTTTAAAAAAGTCTCCTTTCACATTCAGCTCTACATATACATAACCCGCCTACCAAGGATTTTTCTAAAAAAATAATATAAAAAAATAATAATAGAGATATTTATGTGATTTTATTTTTTATTATTATCATAGTATTGAATTCAGTTGTTATATATGTACGTATAGGAGAGCCCGTAAAGGTGGAGGAAGAGAAAGTGATTAAGGATGCCGAACCTAAGACAATAGATGAATCAAAAGTTTCAAACCCTAATTCAGATCAGGAGATCATCAAGAATTATGCTACTGCTGATCATCAGGATCAGGTATTTCTGTGATCTAATTCATTTTCATCCTTGAAACTAATATGGCAACCCTTATTTTCGTTCTGAAAAACGAGGCTTTGTTTTGCAGGAAAATAAGGTGGTTGATACTCCTACCAAGGATGAGATCAGCAAAAAGTGAAGGAAGAATCAGTATAATGTGAAGATTTTAATGTGCTTTGTTTGTTTGTTTGTTAATGGTCTGTCTGTCAAGCTTCGGCTAGCTCTTATGTACTTAATCTAGGCAGCTGCCGAAAATTCTTCTTATGGAAGACTCGTGATTTAAATTTCCATGTTAAATTGTACATGTTGTACGATCCCTCTATTATATTTTATATATATATATATATATATATATATAGAAGTGCTATGACTAAAAATAAAAAATAAAAAAATTCTACAAAAAAAATTTATAAATAGAGATGGTTTCGTATGATAAGTTAAATTTACTTTACTTTGTGTGTTTATTAATTTTATAAAATCTCTTTTGTAAAATATCTATAAATTCATATAGACATTCCTATCAAACAAATTACACGCGCATGCAAAAAACGGGTTTAACGTGGTATTATAATTATCACCAAAAGAGAAATGATCTGTTCAAGCCTCAAATGGTTTAACGCGGAACGCAACAAACGTTCATGCCATTTTTGCGCATGATGCCATTAAACGAAACACTTTAAGCACGAGCATACTCGGTGATGTAGAATTCCCTTATAGTACTGCCAGAAGGCCCAGAACCATCGTCAAATCGGCTTAATATGCACGTTTAGGATAAGGAAAATGCTAGTATATCGCTCAAAGTTACTGTTCAATTATTTTAATTTTTTAATTAATGATTAAAGAAGTGATTATTAATAAAATTGTGTATTTTTTTCTTAATAATTAAGGATATTAAAAAACTGTTGAAAAACAAATGAGAGGGAAAAAAAAAAAAAAAAAAAAATAGACTGGGCAGCCCGCTAGCACCGTCCATAGGATCAATCATGCATAATGATTCCCCTCGATCTTGAAGCACGTTTGTCAAAAATCATGAAATTCAGAACTAATTAGAGTATAGATCATAATGAAAACAACGCTGGATTATATTAACAAGGATGAAGATGTACACAATTCATATATACACAAATTCTTTCCCATTCCCATTCCCAGTCCCAGTCCCTTGCAACAATATTCAGCTTTAGGACCTTCGGAAGGGGCCCTAAATACAAAAAAAGTGAATACACTTGTACAGGGTGTCAATCCAAATCTATCCTTTCTAAGATATCTTGCAAGAGAGATCATGCTATGACCAAATTAATTCAATACGGGTCTGCCCTCAATACCTGCCTCTGTATTCAATCTTATAGTTGGAGTGGTAGGAACTCTGGACAAGACAAAGTTTCCGCTAAGATCCCTTGTGCCGTACTCTGCAATGCGAGGATCCATCACAATTCTACATGTTCCTGGTACTCCGGACATTAATTCGACACCATAATAAACTAAATGGTCTGAGATACTGGTACCAGTCACTGACCTGCACAAAATAGCCATATAATTTGTAGCAGCTGTTCTGACAAGACTGTTAGTATTGAACTTCCAGAACTCTATCATGGAAAGCTAAAGACTGTAAAATAAGGATCATAAGAGAGGGCTAGAGGCTAACCTGCTACACGATGAGTCTTCTCCAGTACCATCACAGACCTTCTCTATTTTATATACAAGACTTCCCAATCCAATGTTGTAAAGCCAAACCTAGAATCAAGAAACAGGTAGGAAGTAAACGAGGCATAAAAAAAAAAGACAGAACAGAAAATAAATGTTTCGTCACTTCAGTCAGCAAACTCTACCTCTCTTGGGAAGTGGTGGTATGTCTTTTGAGGAAAATAGTAATAGTATGGAGGTAAATGAGGCACAATATCATGATCATTTGTGACTCGTATTGTTTTCGGGACAAGTTTGTTGTAGTAAGATGCAAAAACTGCATTGCCAATACGAGGTTGTCCAAATGTCATAACTTGAACGTCCTGGGCCTCATGATTAACCTGTGAAGAAACAGTTACATCAAGCAGCGGAAAGATATCAAGTAATTGTCTCAGGACTTCATTTCATTACAGGCTCTCTGTGTTTGAAATCCACATATACTTGAACCAACAAATATTGAGCGTATATACTTCAAATGAGTAAAAAAAATAAATGCATAAAAGTACTTTAATTTGAACTCTTTATAGTATGCTTTTTTTTAATAAGGAGATTTTTTATAATAAGTAAACTATTTCTAATAGATTATGTGACATACGAGCCAACAATTACTAAAGAAAAAATTGGAGTACCACAACTACACACATTAAATTAGGGTTGGACGGTGTTAATCCGCTACCTGGCTTGCCTGTCCCATAGGGATAGATTCTCTGTCCTTTACCGCGAGCGGACCTTTAAATAAATTCTTTTTTTTTTCATCAGTAAGGGTCTTATATAAATTCTACTAAGGGCAAGGGTGGACAGGTTGATTAAGCACCCGCTTGATAAAAACCCGCCCAGGGTTTATATATTTATAAAATATATCTATATAATATAGATAAGAATCACAAATCACATCTCACTGTTAGGGTTTTTACTTTTTATCTCCTTTTTCTTCCACTCCCATCCGCTTTGCATGAGTCCTCCCCTCCTCTCTGTTGCCTCTCAATACTCATTCTCTTTGCTGACTCGCTGCTCAACATGCATCCTTTACATTGCCTTGCCGTTGCCACCAGTCCACCGTCGGTCCACATGCCATCTCGCGCAGCTCCTCTCATCACTCTGCCCCGCCTCCCACCAGTAAAGTCTCTTTCTCTATCCTCTCATCTTTGTCTCTCACTATCCCTCATCATCTCTGCCTTCGGCTTGGTCTCTCTCTATTTCTAAACCCATTTTACTCGACCTTTTTTGGGTCAGTAATGAGATGTTGGAGTTGAGCAACATGTTATTGGGTTCAATGAGTCAATACATTCCATATTCGCCAGCTGTGGCATCAGTGACTAGGTAATCTATTTCCTTCCTCTTTTTTTTTTTTTTTTTTTTTTTTTTTAGTTTGTGTATTTTATTTTGATTTTCGGTATGATTAGTGTTTAGAACCCTATTTATTTAGCTGTTATTGTATATTTTGAATTCACTTCTATGTAGTTTTTTTTTTTTTTGGGGGGGGGGTCCCAATCCATCGGCATGGGTGAATACATGGCCAGTTCAACCCCCTCTTCCCAAAAAAAAAAAAAAAACTTGCGGTAGGGGCCAGGTGAAGTGAAAATCTGCCCCGTATGGGTTAATCACCCAAAAAAAACTTCAATGTAACTGCACAGCACAAGATATAACAACTGGATAGCAAAGGCATATGTAACTCAATGATACAAGCAGGTATTTGGACCAGATGACAAAAAATGTAAAGATCAGTCCAACAAACATGTACACATGTCAAAGTATCAGGTCACAATTTCCATGTCACACACTACTGTCAAAGGACACATGAATGCTAAGACTCCGACTCCAAATTGATCATAGAAAAGCACAGCTCAAACCCATAGAGCATTTGTAAAGAACTTCACAGCAATGGAGACAATTGAAACCATGAAGCATGCAAAAAACTTCCCAGTTGTATGAAGAAAACTGATTACCTTTAGATCAATTCCACAAAAGGAGGCCATTGCCCCTCCCATTGAGTGCCCAGTCACCATAATGGGAATTTCTCCATACAACTCCTTTACCCTTTTAACAGCATTTAAAACTGCAGGGCGTATAGTTGTGTTGTGGTAAGCATAATAAAATCCATGGTGCACCTACAAAGAATAAAACGTTACTGGGAGTTCATACTCTTTAACTCCAATATAAATATGACAAAACATTTCTGCAATACAAACCATTGCATCATCCATGCCAGGGTAGTTTAAGTCAAGCTGTTTCCAATACAAGTCTTCAATCCAATTCATTATGCTGTACACATGCAGTTCAACTGTTAATCAGCAACCGATTCAGGGAAGATGAAAACCCAGGGGGCCTCTGGGCAAACCCAGTTTCATAGTGAAAGCTGAAATGATTTTGATTGAAATGATTTACTATTTCTCCCTTCACGTACCAATCATTTTGCCAGTAAATCTCATCAACTAGAGAACATCATCTGAGCATACCACACTTAGCATACTAGCTTGGAATGCCAAGTGAATTAGATTTAAAACAAACACCAACAATCAACAAGACACCAATTGAATTTTTAAAACTAATGCTTTTGAATAGATATAGCTTTAAGGATCATCCAGGCACCTCAGCCAACAGATAATTTGAGAGTTGAAAGGGGACACTCTTTCAGGCAGGTCATAACTTGAGGTATTGACAAACATACATTTCTCGAGGGAGCAAATGGAATGGAGCTATTTTTGGAGGAACAAAGTGGCACTGTGGAAGGAAAGATAAAAAAGAATTGAAGTTATCTTCAACTTCATCTAACAAGGTCTTGTGATTTTGAACTTGTGTATATCAGCCTAGGACTTTTGGGGGTAACAAGTCAATGAGTCAACTTTATGGGCTTTAGGGAACCCTTCCAAAAACGAATCCATTCATTTTTCAAAAATCCAATGAAGACATATAACTATCAGCGTAGGTAAGTGAAATTCAAAACCATGCACACAAAAATCTCTTTATAATCTTGTGCTTGTGTGATGACATGCTTGTGCAAATCATATGTAGCAAATTTTTGTTTAATCATATGGGAATACACTCTTGTTTTTTTATTCTTTTTCTTTCCTTTTCTTTTTAATTAATTCCATCTCTTAGTTTTTGGGGCCAAATAGTATGCAGTGTGGCTGTCAGCCAATCATCACAGCTCATGAACAAACCCTTTTTCCTATTGCATTCACCAGTCAAGGCCGAAAAACATCACTGAACATAAATTACTACTAAATAAGCCACCAGAATATCTCTACCTGTGTTCCTGAGTTCCTCTAAATGCAATTACGATAGCATTAAGATCTTTTGCCACTCCAACAAAGCCCTGCAGTGGGTAGGCATAGTAATATCAATGCCCAAGGAAAACTCAAGTAAACAAATAACAAGAAAAGACCGGGAAGGAGATGCTAATTTAAATGCCAGCATGCTAAGATCATGCACCTGTAAGCAGTGCTGAATGTCAACAACTAACTCTATGACTTCAAATCCCTGTTTCCATTTAAAAAAGCACCAGTCTAGCTGTTTTAGTAGGAAAAGTGGCAAAACACCATCTTCTAGCATTTACAAAACTCAAAACCCACTCTTGCAATCACCTAAACATAGGGAAAGGATAATATCAATCTAAGTACCTTGATCAAACCATCACATCTTGCACATGTCCAAGTAAATAACTCTGTCAAATCTGCTACGTACACCTGCAAGAGCAAAAGCTTCTTTGGGTCACCAATTTCATGTTACAGAATCTCTTGGCTATATTATCTGATGCTAAAAGTCTTGGCAGTTGCATTATAAAGAAAAACGAGATCATCTTAGTTCAAGGCTTCAAGCAACACAAAACTAAGGAAAATTTCATAATCTAGTCTAATTATTTTGGTACAAATAACTAAATAGTTCATTCTCTCCATTTAAACCAGGATCAACTGGGCATCTGTGGCTTGAGCAGAAACTACATTGGAGAAATTGACTTGTCTATCCCAACATTCTGCTAGTTTAAAGCTGAGCTCAAAACCACTTATCAAAAAAAAAAAAAAAAACTGAGCTCAAACCTCATATGGGACATCTCTCAACTTTAAATGCCACCTCTTATTTCAGAATGCGTCTCCCTCCAAGTAAATCCTGTTAAACTAGAAGGGAAATGATTTGTGCAGTCCTAAGGTATGTAAGTCCCGCACACTCTTTTTGAAAAAGGTGGGCAAATCTGGGATCCACATGAAAAAACCCACCTTTTATTGGCGAGCCTCCATTTTTTTCGAAGGGAGTGAGCGGGGCTTGCACAACCTAAGACTGTGTCTTGCATTACTCAAACTAGAAAGACTTGAAACACGAAGATGCTGACCTCTACACTAAGGAAAAGTAACTGTTTAACATGGCAAATGGTGTGACTACACTAAGGACATTAATCTATTATCCAATCCACTGATGATCTTCTAAAAATTTCCCCTGTAACTTACTGCAGATGCATACGACACCAATATCCTGGCCAGGGTATGATTATAAATGGAGCTATGATCCTCCTTGACCCTGAGTTCTGCAAGTAAACCCGGAAACTTCATTATGATATGTTATAGAGTACATCCGTTATAGGAACAGCATGCTTTAGAAATGGCAGCATGCACAATTTAAAGTAGTATGGCCCTCAACACGGATAATTACACATGCATGCAATGAGGTGTATAATAAAGTCTCCAATAGGCTTGACCAACTAAAGCTAGTTGACTTTAGGCTAATCCCCGTTGATCAAATTTCAAATGCCAGATTAAATGATTAACTCTATATGTGAGAAAATCATGGCTAATTGATTTGTCTCCTTCGATTGAAAGCCACGAGTAATGAGTAAAGCCTGGTCAGGTTAATCAAATATCACTTAATTAAAAAAAAAAGAAGTCAAAATCGCTACTCGAAGCTTCCGATTCCGAGTATAATTAACTACTTCCATCACCCAGCAACAATACGTTTTTATTATTAGTAACCCAGCAACTATACTTGCACCTATATCCAAGAACCCAACATTGCTCGAAAGAAAATCAACACATATTAACACCTCCAAATGTACATATAAGTTTCTCACAAAAGCATTCATCTAATTCGCATGGAATTAAAAGAGAACATGCTCACACGGTATCATTACGACTTCAAATGAAATACAGAACTACGGAATCTTATGAAATTTAAAAGAAAATAAATTGAGCGAACATTGATTAGAAAGTTCCCTTTGTTACCTCTCCCAATAGAGAAAGCAATTAGGTATATAAATATTGCCGATATCAACCACCTCCTCTTTCCCATTAATCTGTCCCAAAAAAAGGAGGGAAAAACAATTAATATTAGAATCGATAACCAACAAATCTTTATTAAATATTTCTTCCCTCCTATGTTCTGAAAACGACACCAAAATAAGATAATTAACAACAAATTTAGGTTTATATTTCGAATTGACCGTGAATATGGCACGGAAAACAAACCTAGATCACCCACTTGCACGGTGAAATCGGAGATACAGCGACGACCGGATCGTGCCCGTAGAGGTGGGAAAGGCTGCAACTAACGGCTGCTCCGATCCTTTGCTTCAGACTTGGTCCGTACAGAAAGCAATGTCTAATTGAGGAAGAGACACCGATAAATAATAGTACGGCTACCGAAATAAGCCGGTGGTGGGTGGGTTTCTGTCTAATCCAAAGGCAAAAACCGTAGAAGTTTAGAACTGCACGTGCTGATGTGCGTTGTTTTTTTTTTTTGTTTTTTTGTTTCGTTGAAGTTCAGTTTGTCCCTTTCGGGCAGTCGGTTTCGGTGAGGTTTTGGACTTCACATAAGGGCCTCTACTGAGTCCTGACCCAAGCCCAAGCCCAAGCCCAACCCGGGGAATATGTTTTCGGTTTTGATCTTGGGCTTCGACTAATTTGTTGCTTGGTTAATTTATTTCGAGAAAGGAGTTCCCTTTAAATTTTAATGGCATGATCGTATTCTGTTGAAAGAAAAATGATAGAGGTATAATATTTTTATATAATTATATTTTAAATAAAAATATTATAAAAATACTATTATTTTACATAAATATGCTATTTTAAAACAGAATTTTATAAAGATAAAAGAAAAGAATATGCACTTTTATAGAGCTCGAAAAATGGATCGAAAAAAATAAATATTTATATATATATATATATATATTATATATCATCTCAAAATAAACTTGAATCACCGCACCACTGAATATAGAAATACAATCGGATTACGAGCTACCACGGGCCGAAAGCCACCGGTCGGAGGCCGGAAGGCGGGAAATACACATTGCCCTAATGTTGGCGGGAAAATTTCCCATATTCTTTTCCAGACCCAGACGCTTTCGAGCCGCACATCTTCACTTTACCGATCGAACGGCTATAAATTTCTCCAACCTCCTCACTCATCTTTCCATTTTCATTTGGAAGTGGCCCAAGTGGGCTTCTAAAATTAAAAAGTCGGTCTGTTTTATCGCGCACACATACGGACGCAAGTAGTTGAAACACTCGCACGCACGAAGGAAAACCCTCGATCCGAGAGAAAACCGAACCCATGGCGAAGCCATCGAAGCCACAGGCGTCATCTGATGAAGCCCTATCCAACGGCTCGAATTCGTCGTCGTCGGAGGAGGAGGAGGAGCAGGTCAATGTGCAGGTCAACGAAGAGGAGGACGAGGAGGAGCTCGAGGCCGTGGCTCGCTCGGCCGGCTCCGACGAAGACAACTCTCCCGCCTCGGACGACGACGCCGTCCCCGAGGACGGCGATGCCGACGAAGAAGATGAGGTAATTATGATCATGCCATCAACAAAGCGCGTACGTGTCTTTACTTTCTGTTTGTTGGATCTAGGGGTGGCTTGCCTCTGTTCGCTACGGTTTCTTGTGGAACCTGTTGCGCTAGAGCGCTTTTGACATATTGAATACATAGATCAAGCAATACTGGAGTATAATGCTAACTTAAGCTTATGCGTTGTGGCATTGGGTCTAGATGATGGACAATCGAAGGTTTTCAAGTATTAGTTCATCTCTTGTTTATCAATTTGTTTGTTTCTTAATTTCTATCGCTTTTTTGTTTTTTTTAATTTGTATCACTTTAAGTAGCTCAATATCGTTAATAAATAATAAAGTGAAACTTCGCTCGGTTATTTGTTCTCAAGTCGGCATTTTCAGTGTCATCATTTCGTGTAGAACCTTTATCTTCTGCATATCCTTTCGGGATTACTTACAGGATGAAAAGGATATGTCCAATGCCGAAATTAGCAAGCGTGAGAGGGCCAGACTCAAAGAAATGCAGAAAATGAAGAAACAAAAGATTCAGGAAATTCTGGACGCTCAAAATGCTGCAATTGATGCGGATATGGTGCGCACCTCATATATGGGACTTATGTTGCTCTGCGTAATTTATAGACTATTGAATATGATAGGCAGTTTTATTTTAATTGCAGAACAATAAGGGACAGGGGCGCTTGAAGTATCTCCTGCAGCAAACTGAGTTGTTTGCGCATTTTGCCAAAGGTGATCAATCTGCATCTCAAAAGAAGTCGAAAGGAAGGTATAACTCCTGGTCTCTTAAATGAATCACGTGTATTGTCCACCTCCATTGATCCTAAGGAAATGTTTTACTCTCGCTTGTTTACATCTAATTTTTTATACAATCTCATCCGAGAATAGGTTCTTTTGCCATACAAATCTTTTCGTGTTTGGTATTGTTTTAGCTGTTATTGTTGCCTGCACAACCCTTATGGGCGATATGTTCGAAATTTGATTTTGGACATGAATCTGTTTTATGTGAGTATGGCCCTGCGTTGATGTAAAGCTCAATGGCTGATTAGAACCTGGGATTTCAAGTAGAGTGAGCCTGTTGGAAGTTTGAGTGGATTAAAATAACAGCTAGTTTTTTGGAGTGTGTTGGAATTATTGTATTTCACTAAAACATGTCATTTTTATTTGAATCTATGTTAAATTGGGATATATTTCATTCCAACACAGGTTCAAATCAAAATGGCATGTATGAATCTATGATATAACGAGCCACCTGTGCTAGCTGCATCATCTATCTAGAAAACCTATAGGTGGAGACAATTTGGTTTGGCCTGCTGTGTTATCCATTAGCCTTTCAATCTTCATTAGTGATGTTTCTTCCATCTTTATTATGTAGGGGCCGCCATGCATCAAAAGTAACTGAAGAGGAAGAAGATGAAGAATGTCTAAAGGAGGAAGAGGATGGTTTATCTGGGACAGGAAACACACGGCTGGTGACTCAACCCTCTTGTATGTGCCATCTGTTTATCTATATGACTCGGCTATCCCTTTTAGGGCTGCCCTCAAATTGTTGTGAATCTATCTCTCTCTATTTTTTTTTTCTTTTTTTGTGCATATGTTGGAAAATGGTTTGTTGATATGTTAGTCAATTGTTTTTTTTTTAATTTTTTTCCATAAAAATGTCAAAAAAAATGTTTTTTTTTTTGTCATTTTCCTCATCATTACTAAGATTTCTGCTTTGGCACATTTTTATCCTTTTTTCTTGTCCAATTCCTTCGTTTTAATCACTACTATGTTTAGCTGACTGTAGCTCTTGGTGTCTGGAAGTGTGAACTCACTAAATGTATGTTTTTTTTTTATATATTTTGTCTCAAGTGACCTTGGTTCCCAAGCACAAGGTGGCAAAAGCGATTCATGCAGAATTTTTTAATTGTTTTGTCCCCATTTTTCTCGGGTATTCATTGGCTGTTGTTAGCCATGTGCTAGTTTGAGATTTTTGTTGTATGTTTTTTAGGATTTGCTCATCTGTTAGAAAGATTATCTCCTGTTAATGATAATATTTTATGCTCCCAGTGCTGTATTTATTTGTGTGCTGATTAGCCTGATTTTTCTTTATCTATTGATTCATTTCTTCAGGTATACAGGGGAAGATGAGGGACTACCAACTTGCTGGCTTAAACTGGCTTATACGACTGTATGAAAACGGTATAAACGGAATCCTTGCTGATGAAATGGTATGCACACAATTGTGCCTTTTAGAATTGACTTATTTTGTGTGATTTCTCTATAGGGTCACTTACTTTACGCCTTGGTCCTTCAAGCTGTATTTTCTCACATATAAGAGATTACATTGCTTCTGTTTACTTGATATGATATGGTGATAAGTTGTTGATTTATTCATCCAGGGCCTTGGTAAAACGTTGCAAACCATCTCCTTATTGGGATATTTGCATGAGTTCAGAGGAATTACTGGCCCTCATATGGTGGTTGCTCCAAAATCTACTCTTGGCAATTGGATGAATGAAATTCGGCGTTTTTGCCCAGTTTTACGTGCTGTAAAGTTTCTTGGAAATCCTGAAGAAAGAGTGAGTCATTGTGCTCTCCCGAATTAGTGTAGTGTGGTCACCAGAACCTTTTTGCTTAATAGTTAGTCATTTTCTTTTTGCAGAGTCATATACGTGACAATTTACTGGTGGCTGGCAAGTTTGATGTCTGTGTAACAAGTTTTGAAATGGCAATTAAAGAGAAGTCTTCCTTGCGTCGTTTCAGCTGGCGCTATATTATCATTGATGAAGCTCATCGGATCAAGAATGAGAACTCCCTCCTTTCTAAAACAATGAGGCTATATAATACTAATTATCGTCTTCTCATAACAGGCACACCACTTCAGGTATGCATTGTAATCCTCATTGGCGTGGATACTTGCCAGCTTGACATGTTAAAAAACGTGGATCCATGTTCATTGAACTTGTTGGTTATCCTTGAAAGTAGACATGGTTTTGATGTTGGTCGTGATGCAGACTTCAGGCAAATGGTTGTTAATTATTTTACAAATGTATGCAGTGTCTTCTACCTGAAGCTATAGTGAAAGTTGACATTACATTGAGAATATAAGTTAAAAAAAGGGTATTATGTTTGTGCGACCATGACATTTTTGTAGTATTTAAGTTTATTAGTGGCGAAAAAATGGCTGTCGAAAAAATGGCGGTAGAGAAGACCAGCATATTTTTCTATTAGAATTTGGTCTGCACAATATTTTCTGAGTACCTTTTGAGGTCATCCCAAAATTTAGATTCTTAATGATCTTCATGATGAGTTATTCATCATCATTTGTATTATTGTACCTCTGGGAGGGCCATAACTATATCATTCCATGAATTTTAGTTGATTTCTGTACCTTTGGGGAGTTGGTGATCAGTTTCTTTTCTGGGACTTTATATTTATCTGCTGGGTACTGTTTTCTTTAATCAAAGTGTGATGTTATCTTGTTATTGTGCAGAACAATCTCCATGAACTCTGGTCCCTTCTCAACTTTCTTCTTCCAGAGATATTTAGTTCTGCTGAAACTTTTGATGAATGGTTCCAAATTTCTGGTGAAAATGATCAGCAGGAAGTTGTTCAGCAACTGCATAAGGTAGGTGAAAAAACCTTCCAATTGGGGAGCAATAATGTGTTTTATTGAACATGCTACCTTTTAAGCTGACAAAGTAGTTTTTGTTTTCTGCATTTATAAGGTCCTTCGTCCTTTTCTCCTCCGAAGATTAAAGTCAGATGTTGAGAAAGGTTTACCTCCAAAGAAGGAAACCATTCTTAAAGTAGGCATGTCACAAATGCAGAAACATTATTACAAGGCTTTGCTGCAGAAAGATCTTGAGGTTGTTAATGCTGGCGGAGAACGTAAGCGCCTCCTGAACATAGCAATGCAATTGCGTAAATGCTGTAATCATCCATATCTCTTTCAAGGTGCTGAACCCGGCCCTCCTTACACTACAGGAGATCATCTTATTACAAATGCCGGTACTCCATTGATTATACAAGGCATTGAGTTTATATGGGATTATCAATTGACAAATGACCAACTCTAATCCACCAATAATTTTCATTTGCAGGTAAAATGGTTTTGTTGGATAAGCTGCTTCCGAAACTAAAAGAGCGTGATTCTAGGGTCCTGATATTTTCACAGGTCAGTTCTTTGAAAATTCTACAATTACATATGTTATTGATAACTATGTTCAGCTCTAATATTTATTCAACATTCAACACATTTCTGATTCGTGATATATTTTTTCAAATGCCATTAAAAAAAATTCATATGCAAAGTCATGTGTCACCATTTCATTTTTGTTTTTCCTGTCTCTGATTCTGTGGTTGTCGTTGGTTTTTATATTCAGATGACTAGGCTTCTGGACATTCTAGAAGATTACTTATTGTTTCGTGGATACCAATATTGTCGGATTGATGGTAATACTGGTGGAGAAGATCGTGATGCTTCCATTGACGCTTTTAATAAGCCAGGAAGCGAGAAATTTGTTTTCTTATTATCGACTAGAGCTGGAGGCCTTGGTATTAACCTTGCTACGGCGGATGTTGTCATTCTTTATGATAGTGACTGGTAAGCATCTTTTTTTTTTTTCTTTGTTGGAGTTGCTGTGTTGGTGCTTGTATGCATGTGTGCGTTTCTTTTCCTTCACTTGTGGTTTTGTTGAAGCTTGGGATTTTCTCAGGAATCCACAAGTTGATCTGCAAGCACAGGACCGTGCTCACAGGATTGGTCAAAAGAAAGAAGTTCAAGTCTTCCGGTTCTGCACGGAGGTCTGCACCTTCATCTATTTATTATGAAAAATGAGAAGCTAAGTAATAACAATAAACGTCAATTTTCTGATTGTAGTTGATTTATGGAACAGTATACTATTGAGGAAAAAGTGATTGAGAGGGCATATAAAAAGCTTGCACTTGATGCTTTGGTGATTCAGCAAGGACGATTAGCAGAGCAGAAGAGTAAGCAGTTTCACATTTTCCTCATGATAAAGTGTCTTATCATGTCATGTTTTTAAGTCTGTGCATCAAGGTTTGCTGTTGCATTTTTGTGCATGCAGCTGTTAATAAAGATGAGCTGCTCCAGATGGTGAGGTTTGGTGCCGAAATGGTTTTCAGTTCCAAGGACAGTACAATTACGGATGAGGACATTGACAGAATTATTGCAAAAGGAGAAGAGGCGACTGCTGAGCTCGATGCCAAGATGAAGAAATTTACTGAAGATGCAATCAAGTTTAAAATGGATGACAGTATGCATATAACTTACAAGGATTCTTCCCCATAAATATAGATATTTTTTGCTTTAATAATTATACAATTTAAAAATGTAAAATTCTGATATTGATGTGGTTTTTGCAGCTGCCGAATTGTATGATTTTGATGATGAGAAGGTAAATGTGGTTCCTTCATGCTTTGTTTTTCAACCAATATAGGCTATTCGGCTTGTACTTTGCTCGTATTGCTGTAAGGATTCTGTAGGAACTTACTGCCATTTGTGTGCTATTTTTGTGCTGAAGGACGAGAACAAGGTCGACTTCAAGAAGCTTGTTAGTGATAATTGGATTGAACCACCAAAGAGAGAGCGGAAGCGAAAGTAAATAGCATTTTATTTCTTAGTAAAATTAAGCTATGCATATTGCAGATATGGTTTTCCATCATTATATGAAACACAATTCTCTTTCTGTCCTCTCTAGTTATTCAGAATCTGAATACTTTAAGCAAACAATGCGTCAAGGGGGTCCGGCAAAACCAAGAGAGCCTCGAATTCCTCGGATGCCTCAATTGTGAGCACCTCTTGAAACATGTTGCACTGTAAGCTGGGGTTGTAGCCTCAACTGCTAGGAATGTTTATTTATTCTTTCTTCTGCTGTCAGGCATGACTTCCAGTTCTTTAACACACAAAGGCTGAGTGAGCTATATGAAAAGGAAGTGCGCTATCTGATGGTGGGTTACATTGAGCTCCAACAAATATCCTATTTTCTCTGATCACAACCTAGCCCATGCATATTTGGTTGAAATCTTGTTTTTAGTTGTATAATTTGTTGACATTATTTGCAGCTAATGAAACTATCTGTGCATAATTTATTTTATTATTTGACTATTTTCAGCAAACGCATCAAAAGAATCAGTTGAAAGACACAATAGAGGTGGATGAACCTGAAGGTATTTTGAGTATCTTCCATGATAACAGCATTCCTTTCCTGACTTATTTTTTTTATTATGTTCTCTAACGAGCATCTACACGCAGAGGTTGGAGAGCCATTGACTGCTGAAGAGCTGGAAGAGAAGGAGCGGCTATTAGAAGACGTAAGTGGATTATATGTTGTAAAGATTTATGATGGTTATCTTTTCCTAAGTCTGGCCATTAATGAATGCCAGGGGTTTTCTTCATGGAGTAGAAAAGATTTCAACACCTTCATCAGAGCATGTGAGAAGTATGGCCGAACTGACATAAAAAGTATTGCTTCTGAGATGGAAGGGAAAACAGAGGAGGAAGTTGAAAGATATGCAAAAGTTTTTAAAGAAAGATACAAAGAGTTAAACGGTGAGTAACATCCATTACTATGTCGTGTCACTTTAAGTGAAGATATTTTAATGAAAAGCTAATGTAAGCTTCTATTATTGTGATATGTACATACATTTTTTTTATATTATTGTTATATGTGCATACAGTTTTTTAAAAATTATGTCTGCTGCCTTGAACTTTGAGCCTTTTTTACTGGAGTTCACAACATTACAGTTGTTGGTGAGGCTCCTTAATCATGATGCAAATGCATCATTGCTTCTACAGAACCAATATCCATGTCTAGTTTTGCAGATGTGAACGTTTTGAAGAAATAGTTTTAATTAGTTTGACTGACTTTGACCTTCAGTTTTGGAGAGAGCGAACTGCAATTAGCGTGCACTTTGAGCTAAACTGTTGTTAATCATGATAAAGAGAACTGCATTAGTTTTGCACTTGTTTTTAATTGGTTTGGTTTTAAACGTGATAAACTGTCGGTTATAACTTTCAGATGATTGTTATTTTTTAATCTTAGATCTAAATCAGTCTGAATGCATCTCCTCCAGATTATGATAGGATCATTAAGAATATCGAAAGAGGGGAGGCTAGAATTTCACGCAAAGATGAGATCATGAAAGCCATTGGGAAGAAGTTGGACAGGTACAAGAATCCATGGCTGGAACTCAAGATTCAATATGGTCAGAACAAAGGGAAGTTGTACAATGAAGAATGTGATCGTTTCATGGTGCGGTTTTTTTTTCTTCACTTCTCTTCCTTTTTCCCTCCTTCCCCATAAAAAACAAGAACATTCTATGCAAACTTTGGTATAGTTGTGGGATCTCTAAATAGCGATGTATGATTCTTGCCTGCTACACAATCTGCAGATATGCATGGTTCACAAACTTGGGTATGGGAACTGGGATGAGTTGAAGGCTGCATTTCGCACATCACCCTTGTTTCGTTTTGATTGGTTTGTCAAGTCTCGCACAACTCAAGAACTTGCAAGGAGGTGTGACACTCTAATTCGCTTGGTGGAGAAGGAAAACCAAGAGTACGACGAGAGGGAGAGACAAGCCCGTAAAGAGAAGAAGCTTGCCAAGGTTCAATTTGACACTCAAAAACCACCATGCAGACATTCTTCCTTATCTTTCTGTCAAAAACGTGGGCATTGGGCATCTCCCACCTCACATGCATTTGTTCATTTGGATCTTCATATATCCATCCATCCAAATTGCTACTCATACTTACTTGATTGCATTTATCTCAGAGCATGACACCATCAAAGCGTGCTCTGGCTAGGCAAACCGACAGTCCCAGTTCCTTAAAGAAGCGGAAGCAATTGACCATGGACGACTATGTGAGCTCGGTATAATCCAGTCCTTTATTGATTTTTGCTTCCTTTTCATGTGGTAGTTACTGGCTACATATTTACTGAAGCAAGAATGTTTTCTTCTGCAGGGAAAGCGGAGGAAATGATGTAAATTATTGACTTTTTTTTTTTTTTTTTAATTTAACTTTTAGGCAGGATGACACCTATTATAATTTTGATGTAGGGCTAGTGTGGCAAGGAGCGGCTCTGCTCTAGAATTTCATACTAGAGTTTGTTATGATGCCCATATTTTGGGGATCGGGATCGATCACATCACACTGATGGATTTGAAAATGTCGTAGGTTAAGAATTAGTTTCAGGAATTATTATAAATCAATACATAGGAGCATCTATAAACCTAAGGTACTTGGTACATTGTAGTTACTTAGGTGGACGGGTCATCTATTGAAAATTATATATTGTATTTTAGCCCCTTAAAGGCAGAGGTATGAAAGGCCCAGTTTCAGTGCAGGTCTTTAGAACCCCCAAGTTGATAATTGCCTAAGCTCGTTGGCAAGTTCTCTTTTTATACGTCCCGTATAATCCAATTTGAATTATGCCTATTCTTTTAACAATATTAATAAAAAAACTTAATTAAAAATTAAAAATTAAAAATTAAAAAAAAAAAAAAGATCAGGATTGGGAAAGAATGAGTTCATTGTATTATTTGAGTTCCAAATGTGCAAAGAAAAGAACTTTTAAGAGAAGGAGAGGCGGTAAACCAAGCATGTCTAGGCGAGCAAAGCTCGACATATAAGGAAGCTCGTGTAAATTTTAGTGGGGACTCGAATGCTATTGAGTGGAGGTGGGGTCTTTTATTAGCTAAACCTGGACCACTCGTTTGCGTGACTCTTTAAATATTTGATTATCATCATCAGAATGAATTCCTACAATAACACAGCAGTTATTAGTTATACCTCTCCGATATTTGGGATTCAATAAAGCACACAACAAAGAAATCAGTCACTAGTTCAATAGAGAGAGAGAGAGAGAGAACATGATCAAACCTTTCTGTATAAGCCGAAAACATAACTCAAGACATCCATCCATATACGAAACTGTATCAAGGTACAAGATGTAATGACACTCACCAAACCCACTAGGTTCCCCCACTTACGCAGACAATATATATGGGGATGCAAAAATTAGACATCTTCACTGCTCTACAGACTTTCTGAATTTCCTAAATACATAACTTGGACATGTTCTAGGCATCATTCCGCCCACTTTTTACCCATAAATGCCCCAATCACAAGCTGAACCCCTCCCCTGATCCACCACTTTCAACTATGATTCCTTGTATATTATTGCATGCTTGAGTTTCCTTGCGCAACAACAATGATATAAGACAAGAATGATATGCTTCATTTCTTCCCTAGAAGACTCCAAACCGTCGAGAGTTTTGGTGCATTACTCATTTGCACCGTCGAAATTACCCATCACATTGGCCCGCTTGTCTCTCCAATTCTCACCCCATACTTTTGCCTCTGCCACAGCTCGTTCTCTATCTAAATCGCGATTCCTGGGGGCTTCTCTGGCTCTCCCAATTCTAATGGGGCTGTCTCTCTGAGATTCAAGTCGATCTAACTCATCCAAACCTGCTTTTCTCCCAGAACCACCACCCATGTCAATCCTTGCTAGTGCTGCAGCAGCACCTGATTCCCTTGAGTCTCTCTTTCTGAAATCAGGGGAATTTTTATAAGCAGAAGGGGAACCATGCCGCCCACCACGTCCAGCCTCATCTGGGCTATCCAGCCCATCTACCATGCTTCTCCGTTCCTCCTTGTTCCTAGGGGTAGATGGACCAACTCTGTTACTTTGAGCAGCAGTTGCATCTGGGTCATAGGTTTGGGAGGCTAAATATGTGAGAGCAGTCACAACATCCCCTATTAGAGGCCTAGTAGCTGCTTGTTCCTGCAAACACATGGCTGCCACTGCTAGAGCTTGGTAGAGTCCTCGTATTGGGTAATGGCCTTGGAGTAGAGGATCAGCCATTTTGGGAAATTTCCTACGATCCTTGAAAAGTGGTCGTGCCTGCAAATATACACACCACATAAATTTACTCTCTTTTTTTTCAAGGAAAAGAAAGAGAGATAACTAACACAAATCCATAATTATAAGACTAATGACCAAGCCATTATTCATAATGTAATCTAAATAAATTTTCCAATTTGAGAGGAAAAAATACTCACCCATGCAACAAGATTATGCTCTCCAGGCGCACGGGTATTATCAATTGCCTTGCGCCCTGTTATAAGTTCGAGAAAGACAACCCCAAAACTGTACACATCAGACTTAAGAGTGAGTTGGCCTGTCATGGCATATTCTGGAGCACAATAACCATAAGTCCCCATGACACGTGTGGACACGTGAGTTTTATCACCAACAGGACCCAGTTTGGCAAGCCCAAAATCCGAAAGCTTAGGGTGATAGCCCTCATCAAGAAGGATGTTGGATGATTTTAAGTCTCTGTATATCACAGGAGGATTTGCTTTATCATGCAAATATTCCAGCCCCTTGGCTGCACCCGCTGCGATCTTCATCCTTGTATTCCAGTCCAGAGGCTTCTTGTCTGGAGGAAGATCTGAAAATAAAGTGGAAAAGAAAATTGCAGGCCAGATGAAAGTTCAGACGTGTAATATGAATTTGAGTTAGGTATACAAGTATTGATGAAAAGAGGAGTTGAAAATTAATTTCTGAACAAAGTACTTGTAGAACTCCAATTTGACAACTTTATCTTTGTTAGTAATAATTATTTAAGCAAAACAAGCTGTTAAGTAAATTACTAGTGCTATTTCTTTGTTAAGAATTAAAGTATAGAAAACCTAAAAGATCACTCAACATTGGCGATATAAGTTATTCTAATGATTGAAACTAAAATATTAGACTATCACGAGCAAGACAAAGTCACTACAAATCATTCTCCAGGTACTCAAAATTTGTCAGCATACAACCCCTCCCCCCCCCCCCCCCTTCTCTTATTCTTGCAGTGAGTTAGAGACATAATTGTTAAGTTAACGTTTAACATTTGAAGCAAACATGTCTACTTTCAATTGTTTCATTTGTTCACTCATCAGGAAATACACTTTCCAATGGTTCATCCCATAATACACTGATAACGTCATTATGTGTATGTACGTGGGTTTAATAGCATGTTATTGACCTTCACAAAACATTTACTACACTGTGGATGTAAGATGATTATTGTGGATAAGATAATTAAATGTATGCATCATTAGCTTCTTAGTAATTAAGTGGTTTATCCAAGTCCCCACCCCTTTTTTCTTGAAAAACTTAAAACCCAGCTCCCTCACCAAATTGCTCGTACTCCCGAAGAGGAACAAAAATTAACTCAAAGGATAACAATGCAATAAAGCAATTTTTTTGATAAGTAACAATGCAATAAAGCAATTATTTTACCCCTTTTTTGTTTTATCGGACACGCATTATACACACTAGTAGGGTTGACAAGAAGAAGCTGTTGTCATCAAGCTCAAGCTACAGCCATTATAACTGAAACCTTGGCAACCATTTATTTTCTATTGCTCTTTTACCGCCTAGAGCATCCGTTTTGAAAATCTTTTTCCACTGTGAAACCCTGATGTCTACATTACATGGTAGTACCTGACTACCGTCTCAGAAAAATCTTCTGATCTTATCCCAAAATCTTGATCTTATCACAAGATTCAAGCTTTTTAAAAATGCTTCATTTTTAATTCTGCTTTTCCCCTTTCCCTAGATTTTTTCTCATTCATTTTATCATCCACGTTGTGTCTATACTTATTTCTTGACTTCTACTCACTATCTAAGATTCAAAACCAAAGATCGCTAAGACTGTTCATCCAGGCCGGGTTTTTTCCCGGCCTGGTTCGGAACCGGGATAATCAGATTCCGGTTACAGGTTCCGGCCCGGAACAAACCCCGGCCGGTACCCGCATAGTAAAATCTGGGTACACCCGGTCCGGGTACCGGATTTTAAACCCGGTACCCAGTTTTTTTTTTTAATATCCGGATTCAACTTCGCAGATTTCCATAACAAATCACTGAAACCAGTGTTCATACTTCGCTCTCCAACGGCTCCAGTCATATTAATTCCCAAATGTCACTACTTCCGAAAAATCAAAATAAATACACAAGAAAGAGATTCTATTGTTTCACACGCGAATTCCAGTGCTTTCTACAACTATGCCTTTTTGTTCTGGCACCCACTTTTTGTGAGTGCAAAGATCACACTTGCTGCAGTGGTGTGACTATCTTCTAGCTGTTAAAGATAGACAGACTCAAGAGAGGAGAGTGTGCAGTACTCATTGTACAGGGATTCCTACATTGGGAGACGGTGAAAAGGCTGCGGTGAGATGATAGAATGGTAGAGGGGGAAGTGTGTTGTCAGTTCTGTACAGGTTACAATCGACTTTCAACTTCAATATATTATTTTGTCTTTAATTTAGAATTTTCAGAATTTGCACATCCAATCAACTTTATGGCTTGCAGCTTACAGAATATCACAGACATCAAATGGCATGCCTAGCGACTTGAATCGTCTAATATTCAGAATGGTCCCATTTACAGCAAGCTCTGTACAGGTTAGGTTGCCTAGGACTCTTTATCTATACCTTTTTGTCCTTGTTAAGTTGTTCCCTTCTTTTTTCCTTCTCAAATTTTTAATGTCGCTTTGTCCTCACCTTCTTTCACATAGCATTAGGAAAAACAAATACTACACTAGTTATCTGATTTTTTTTTTTTTGTGAATTCTAATGTTAAAAAAAAAAAAAAAAAGGTGCAACCTGGAATCCGGATTTTAAAAAAACACAGATTCATCTGGGTTCCAGCCCGGGGCCTGACCTGGGGCTAACCCAGCCCGGATTTGAAACCCGGGTTCCTGGGCCGGAACCCAGATGAACAGTCCTAAAGATTGCCCCCTCTTTCTTCTTGATAATATGGTGACTATAACAGTCTCTTATTATCTACTATAGCTGATCAATATGCATGTTCAAGAAACCAGTAAGTCAATAACTTTGTATTGAAATTATAGGCCTGGTTTTCAATGAAAGTATCAAAAGTCAAGTGTTCAAAACACATACTTGGAAGGAGGTTTGAAAGCCAGTTCCCAGCTCAAATATCAGCTTGGAAGACTAAGAAAATTACTTTACTCAAGATATATGAAAGATAAATACTTCATATTCCCCATACAGAGAACTGGGAGACCAGCTTTCCATGACGGGGAGGAAAGCAAATATGCAACAGAGGCACAAATCGGAAACAATAAGTACAAACAGGGCATCACACCATCATTTGAGGTGATAAAACATGCTTAGTATCAGCAGCCATATTCAAGCAGTTATCACAAACAGGAGAACATATGGAATTTATGAAAATATTCAGCTGAATCCAAGTAGTTGTTGTAAAGAAGAAAATATCAACTGTATGAGGATATGTTCCATAACAACCATATGATTGAACCGATGGGCTCATTTTACCATGCAAAATTTTGTTAGAAGAAACAAAAAAGAAAAAAAAAAAGGACCTCAAGTATACAGGATGTGTACAAAAGGCTGTATACCCAAATCTCTGCTGAACAAAACATGCAAAATTCAGTTCATCTATAAAGACTAAATGAGAAAAATAGATGCATAGTAAGCTCTACGTATACAATGATCTCACACAACTGTGTAGGTAGGTTCAGAATATCTAACCAATGTTTCTGTGTGGCAATGTTTTAAACTTGACATTACCAGCATCATCGTTCTAAGATGTCCCCTACCTGATCGCCTTTACAAGAAAAACCAAGTTAAGCTGCTTTTGCACCTACGATTCTAAATGTTACACCAGTTCTAGCCACTCGGATCAATATGAACCATCAAGTTGAGATTCTTTCAACAAGACCTTCTGCACAGCATCTTGCTTATAGTTTTTTTTTTTGATAAGTTATCTTGCTTATAGTTTTAGTTGCTTATTATGACATCAACAACCAGGTTAACCCTCTTACAACATAGCGGGAAAAACTCCATCTCTCAATCCTCCACTTAATGTTACTAATAAGAAAGTGCACCCCTACTATTATGCTTCTTCTTCTTAGACATATAATTCCAGTGTGGCGGGGGAGGGCGCAGAAGCAACATACAAAAATCATCTGCAACACATAGAACAATCTGAAGTCATCATGTAAGCTTTTTCTTGGCACGGAGATTTGGCTACAATTACTACTAGTCAAAGTTCTCTACTACCACAACAGCTTATCGTATCCACATTTAATTACTATTGCCACGGCCACAAAAATAACTACTGCAGTTACTGTTAGTAACTTACTACTCCCAATGCCGTGCCAAATTCAACTGCTGCAGCAACAACTACAGCAGAAATAACAACAATAATGCTACAGCTATCAGCTGCCAAATTCAAATAACAGTCTTTTCTGCTGGTGCCACTGCAAGAAGTATATACAAGCCCAATGCCACTATTAATCAAAATAACAGTATCGGCACTATTTTAAGACCTATATTGTGAGGCAAGTTCAATTATAAAACAGTTCTCCATTCAAATATTAAATTCCAATGTCTCAAGAGCTCCAGCATTTCCATAGTCAACTTTCTTTCCCTTCATGGCCTTTAAAATGTATTCAGAGAAACAACTACGGCATTCAAAGCACTAGCTGCCTTTTTTATCTTGTCAAAGAATATCTTTTAAGACTGTCACAATTTAGGACAAAAACAAAACCACCAGCAAAATCCGCGCTATACCTAAAGGACAGATCAAAGTTAAAATCAGATCTCCTCGAATTGACTTGTAAAACTCATTTTCATGTAACCAATGTGGGTCATAGAACATCCACCCACACAATGTAACACAACATCTTCATAATCTGAAATAACACGATATCCCTCATTCAAATCTCTTAAGAATCCATCAAGGTCCATGTTGCACTGCAGTGTCAAATCTATGACCATTTGACATGACACAGAGAAAGCGTTAGGCTCATCTTGCATTACATGATAACTAACTGGAGTTACAATTGGAGCTCTCTAGAATCACTCATAAAGACCAGATCCGTCTAATACAAAACCAATGGGTGACTAAGCACAAACATATCTCCATAATCCACCCACCTAATGTGGTACTTAACACAATTTCTTCCTTATCCTAAGTATTAAGAATACTCTCTCTATGTTCTCTTAAAAATCAAGAAGAAAATGATGATGCTCTATACTCATGTTTATTCATTAATTCATGTTTTTGATCCATTAGAGGCCAATGGGCTTGCGGTCTACATTTGCAGAGGTAGCCCTCTCCCATACTTGAAGTCAACATTCCCCAAAAGTGGACATATATTAATATCACAAGCCACTAATTATCTGGGGAAAACCATAAGCAGCCCCTTCCCCCTCTGATGTTGTGTTGGGATGAGAAACAAAAGGAAAGCAGTAATGGCCACCAAACCACTAAAACAGTGTCAATCTCTTAAATATTACTTCCATCCTGCAACTAATGCAACAGTTTTTTTTTTTTTTATAAGTAGCAACTAATGTAACAATTTATCTCTACTAAATTGATAATTTGGAACAAAAGTTGACAGAAGGAATAATTATCTCTAATAATGCACATTCATGTCACCTCCATGCATATATGTAAAACACAAGCACAGAATCTACATATTACTTATGAAAAAATAAATACTTAAAGATAACAACTATCCAAAGTTTTCACTTCTAAGTTTTATACACATAGAGAGCCTTAATAGAATCCCTAATTAATATATGTTTTTTCTAGGTAAACAAAATTTTATTGATCATAAGAATAGGCAAGAGCCCAAGTATACGGGACATATACAAGAGCATCGCCTATGCGTGTTAGAATGGACAGTCTATAATGAACAAACTTGATAGCATAGGAACCTCTAAAGATTTTTTAATTACGTGCTACAAGCCTACAACATGGTACAACCTATAAACGAGTAGGTGTATAAAATGATAACTCAGTTACGAGCAAAAGGTACAAAAGTTGTATTTGAGCATAAAAGGAGTGGAATCTAACCATGTAAATGATCCTCCAAGGATCCTAACGGCATAAACTCATAAACAAGGAGACGTTGGTCTCCATCTGCACAATAGCCAATCAAGTTGACAAGGTTTGGATGGTGTAAGAGGCTAAGCATGAGAACCTCCACTAAAAATTCTCGATTTCCTTGAAGGCCATTCCTGTCAAGCTGTTTCACAGCCACTACCTGCAAAAACAAGTTAACATCAAACAGGGGATCGACAAAGAGCATATGAGACTAGATTGACGCAAATTAGCTATAAAAGGAATAGATTTGGTTTACTGGAGGAATGAATCGGTCATTGAGCAATGACTATATCATACAGAAATGCATAACAATGTAGAGGTTTCTATGTCAAATAAGATCCAGAATCAAAGCAATAGTATATACCTTACTTTAGATCATATTCATAGAAATAGTAATACGGCACCATTTTAACCTATCATAAATTACCTGTTCTGTGCTCTCCAACCGACCTTTATAAACACGTCCAAACCCTCCTTCACCCAACAAACATTCTGGCCTAAAGTTCTTTGTTGCTGCAGCAAGCTCTCGAAATGTAAATGTTTGTGCAGCAATATGAGCAGTTGGTCCATCTTTTGGAATGACTGGTTCCTTCTTAGGATCCAAACCACTTCGAGATTTTGATTTTTCTACAGAAAAAAAAAAAAAAAAAAAAAAAAAAAAAAAAAAAAAAATTGAATTAGATGCCATCCTGTCAGTGGGAAGAAAAGGGCAAAAAGGGGGGAAAGAAAAGAAAATGAGATATACATAGAGGACACACTAGTACAGTTGTGTATCACAATTGCATGACCTAAGGACATGAATTCATGAGCACAATAATAAGAGGGACCTATATATCTCCACATTTAATTTTGCCTTCAAAGATGTCAGGAAACTAATGAGATCACCTATGAATTCTAAATCACCTAGGAGAACACATTTTTGCTGGTTATTTACTCAGGCTGATTAATCCATGCTTGTAAAGCGTGAAAAAAAAATAATGTAGCTGTACGGTTTTCAATAAAAATTTCAAGTTGAAGCTTAACATTTTATTTAATATTGCATAATGGAATCTTTACAGAGTCATAAAGCATTCCAGTCAAATCTCATCAAAGTATTATCTTTTCAATTTTTTGCAGGAAATCTAAGAACTTTAGCTTAAAAATGCACTTACTAGCATCTGTATCTATCTCAAGTTTGACAATTATGAAGCAGCAGAAACGTTTTTGCCAAAAGCAAGCAAGCTGACTGGAACTCTGAGAACCGAAACCAGATCTCCAGACATGTTCTTGACAACTAAATAAAAAATAGAACAAGAAAATCTTCTGACCAACAATTTACCATTTAACTGTAAGAGTGAAACCATAGAAGCAACAAATTTAGCAAGCCAGTGAAACCAGACTTAACAGCAGATGCATCAGATCAAAGTGACCAAAAAATCTAACGATAACCAAAACAAAAGCAATTCATACAAAGCCATAAAAACACAAAATTGAACACAATCAAAGCGTACAAAGTAATCGAACTGACCGAAGAAACAGGAAAAAAATCAAAGGAATAAGAATCTACCCGAGCTAACTCTATTTACATGATGAGACTGAGCAGCTGAGCCTTCTTTAACAGAATCCTTCCTGGCCACTTCCTTCACACCACTTCCCTCCTTGTTGGATGATCCAAAACAAGGAAAACACCCACCCATATCAAATCCAACCAAATCAGAGTCACGCCCACGAACACCACTAAAGAAACACGCTCGAATTCTTTATCTTTCACTCTCCATCTTTCTCAAACCGAAACCCGGCTCACAAATTCAAACAGATCACTCTTTTCTTCTCTCACTCACTGTCTCTCTCTTTCTTGGATTTTCAGTGGCCGTTAAAAGGTAAGATCGAGACCAACATGTCCGGCAAGCAGATCAACAAATCGAAGAAACTGATGAGGTGTAAGAGAAGGCAAAGAAAGAGCAAAACAAAAAAGAAAAAGAAAAAAAAAAAAAAAAACCCACTCAAGTAAGAAAAACCATTTAGGAAATATGAGAGAGAGAGAGAGAGAGAGAGAGGGGGGGGGGTTGAGTCTTGGACTCTTTGAGGGTTAAAACTGGAATTATGTCAATTATTTGGTAATTAGACGCCAAATTACAATACGAAATATCACGTAATAATACGAAGATGCCACCTCACCTTTTTCGGGTAGCTTTAACTTTCTTAACCCTCGAAATGTGGGGAAAATTACGGCCGGAGAGTGGTAAAAAAAACATCTTCACTGATTCACGGTCGGGAAGTGGGTCCCACTCCCGGGATGGAAGCATCGACATTCTTAAAGCCTCGAGACAAAATGTTTTTCATCAGCGGCAAATATATTCAAATTAAATTTATGCAGCAAGATGGATGATAAAGTTATATAAAATCGTGTGAATTTTATAATCTATTTTTTTAGCAGTATTTGTCTTAAAAAATTTGGTAAGGGTAGAGATGGAAGGCCAGGAGGATTCATGATTCGATGCATTCAGGACCATTTTCTTTATTTCGTTTTTGGATTTCTGGCCGTTTGATCGATTAAGATGGGGTTGGGTTAGGAATAACGGCAAGGTGCTTGATAGTATATCTTGGAGACCCGAGGGTTCCATAAAATTTTAATTTGAAATTATGATTGAAAAGGTTGTTATTTTTTCTTTTTAATTATAATTGCTTTGTCTCCACTTGAATTTTACAAAAGAGATTTACTAAAAATCTTATCTTTTGTTAAAAAAAAGAGAGTAGATGTAGTAGTTCTTTAGACTGCGTTTAGTTCCTTGACCGAACTCAGCGTAGTTTTAGATCCCTTTTAACATCCAAACAATCAACTCTCAAATCATTAAATTCATTCAAATTTAAAACTTTTTTATACGTGAGAATCACAACATTTTTTAACTTCTCATAAATACATCTAAACTCATTTTAGATGGATCCCACAGAGTTCACTATACCATCTCAACTCAACTCAGCATCCAAACGCAACCTTAATGTGATACTTTTTCATAAAATAACAAAGAGTTTATTTTCGGTGGTGTACATTCTAAAGTGTAAATGAGATAGTTTACATAAACCAAAGCCTACAATATGTAATAGACACAATGAATCAGCCTCTTTAAAATATATAATAAAAATATATTTAGTTGGCAGCTCAACCCTCTGAGGGTGGCTCAGCATTCAGTTAGGATTGGCTGGGCAACCCTAGCCACTCACTCCTCTAGGAGTGGTTATGCCAACCTAACATAAGGTGGTCGGCCAACATACTTGCGAGCGAGACCGCCAGTCACCTTAGGAGTGATTCTACGGCGGCCACCTTGCTCCATGTAGTTATTGGGTCATCCTAGCATAAGGAGGTCCACCCATTGCAAAAGGGTGGTTCTGCTACAGTCCCATGGTTTGCGGCCACCTCGGCATCAGGGTGGCAAGACCCACCCGATAAAGTGATCTCCAACCACTCCAAATGACAACTTCTTGTTTTTGAATTTTTTATTTTTATAAATATATTGATTAAAAAAATCCATTATAGCGTATTCTCTTTATAAAAAAAAAAAAAAAAAATTGTAGAATTCTTCAATGGCATTACGTGATGAAAGGGTGAAAAACCTAATTTCACACATCTTGAAATTTGGTGGACTCAAAAGTCAAAAAAATGTATAAATACAAAGGTGTCGTATGCATGCAAGAAATTGTATTTACAGTTTTCTACTTGGCGTACCGCCTAGCTTTTTTTTTATTTTTTTTTAATACATTTAAATATTTTTAAAAAATAAAAAAATATATATTAATATATTTAAAATTATTTTCTTAATCATTAAGTAAAAAAAAATTTTTTGCCAAGCGATCAAATTGAGCGATAACAATAAAACGACATAGTAGTGTTTCTCTATATGAAATATATGCAAGTCCAATTAACCAACATGCAAGAAGTTATATTTCTTTTTTCTTTTTTCTTTTTTGTTAAAAATCAGGATGAGATAAGCCATGGAATTTGCATTTTGAGAAATCATCGTATTCGTAAATCTTATCAATTATTCTTAAGTGACATTGATTAAATAAAAAAAGATATTTGCAATTATAGAGTATACAAGCGCTGCACAATTACTTTTAAAAAAATAAGTAAATATAAGACTCATGAAAAAAATTAATTAATTTTTTAATGGTAGACCTCACTCTTTTTCAAAATAATTACGCACTGCTTGCACATTTCACGACTATATATAAAATTACTCTCATATTGCTTTGAAAATATAATTATTATAGTGTCTAAAATAAAGTCTCCTACCCTATTAATTATAGAAGATCTTGTTTATCCTTGTTTTAAGGAGTGTATTTTTTATCGGCACGGTAAATTAATTAGGGTGGTGCTGCTTAACCACCTCAAGTGTACCCCTAGTGCAATATTTTGGGTATTTTTTCTAATGTAAAAAAAACGCACAAAATACATTTGTGGTAACTTATTTAACATTAACATTGACTTCGTCAAAATCATCTTTAAAATTTGATGAAAATTTTATATTTTCTATAAATTTAATTCCTCTCTAGCCATAATCTCACATTAGATTAGTCAAAATAATAATATAATATTATTTTTTTTCATATTTTATAATTACACTAACTATATGTCAATTAATAATAATATTTCTTTCTTCACATTTTTCAAAACTAAACACAAAAATGAAAGTAAAAGGGTGTTTACGAGAAATGAAAACTGAAAAGTAAAACAGTTGGGATAATTTTTATAATAAAATATTATTTTTGAAGATGAACAGTACATTCTTAAATTTAAAGATATACTTAAAATTACTGTAGCTCATATTTCAAGCTTTCATTTTTTGAAGAAGCCAATATAAATTATTTTATTTATATTTCTTCAAATTTTGAAGATGCATTAGTTTTTGAAGAAACCAATACCAATGTTCTTTAAAAGCCATACTACTGAGTTGCCCATATATTACTGTTGAACAATATTGCTAGTGCATTTTTTTAATGTTAAAAGATTTTTAAAAAGCAAACAAATTCACTAGTGATGCATTTCAAAAAAACAAAATACATTAACTGTACGCCTGAGGGAGCTGACTAGTATTTCCTAATTAATTATTAGTGTGTATGATTTTCTTAATAAATGGGACATTATTTCCCTATCACATATCAATGTGCCCATTAATGGTTAGATCTTCTAAATAAAAGTCGTGCATATTCGTCTTGCTTGTAAGGTGAAAAAGGCGTTGACGAATCAGTCTCCCTTTATTCTTTATTGATCGGTGCCAGTGGTTTTGGGTGAGGTTTTTTTTTTTTTTTTTTTTTTTTTTTTTTTTTTTTTTTTTTTTAATTAATTAATTTATTTATTTATTTATTTTTACATATATTTATTTAATATATTTAAATATATTTTAAAAAATAAAAATATTATAATATTATTAAAAAATATTTACTTAATCATTAAGTAAAAAAATAATAAAAATTAAATAAAAAAACTTATAGTGATAAAAACTAACGGTAGAAACTAGCGGTAAGAATAATATTTTCCTTCTTTATTAACAGATTAAGGTTCTCCAAGTAGCACTTTCTAATATCGGTTTGGGTTTGGAAAGCTTTGTTAAAGTAAAAAAGTATGTTTGATAAATTTATAAACACTGCTTTAAGCCCATAAAAAAACTAAAATTGCACTTTTTGAAAAAACACTAAATTGAGATTTTTCTTGAGAATCTCCTACAAATAGCACTACATTTTTTTTCTTAAAAATACCGTAACTAATTATTTTAAGTGTTTTAAGGGTATGTTTATTAATTAGTAAACAACTTTTTCGTAATAAATATTTTTAACAAAGTTTTACAATTAAAAACTTTACTATGAAAAATTCTATTTTCTACTTCAATTCCAAACAAACAAAACAAGCCAAAAATAAAAAGGAATTAATTGTGTGCTTCACAGCTACAAGATTTCGGTTGTGTTTAAGTAGTAAAGTATTTTGAGGTATTTTGTAAATAGTAATAAAAAAAATAAAATATTAAATAATAATAAATAATATTTAAAAAATAATAAATAATAATGAGATATTCTCAATATTTAAACTATGTCGAATGTATCAGAACCATCATAATTTATATAAATATTTATTATCACATGGGAGATATGTATCATTAACTATTGGATGCGAAACTTCAAAAGCAAGTCATGGATTCTTTTTCGCTTCTACCATGAAAAAACGTGCGTGGTGTCAAATAATGTTCCTTTACTTACCTTTATTAATCTTATATTTATACAAAAATTTAAAAATTAATATTTTTTTATGAGTTGTTTTATATCATACAAAATTTATTTGATATTATTTGATTTATAAAATTTAAATTTTAAAATTTATTTTTTAAATCAAATTATATCACATAAATAATATGTGATATAAAGATCTTGAAATATAATTATTTTATTATTATTATAATTGGTCTGCTTAACTAGTGTGTATTTTTTTTTTTTTTATATATATACATGAAGAGGAGAGATTCAATCCTTAGTTCTCTTAGTACTGAAAAATCAAAGTATTATTAATTGATCTTGGCGCTTCACTAGTGTGTTGGACGGGAGTTATATTTACTTGGGTAATGTTATTTCTTATTTTATATTTTATCATTTACATGCACGCTTGTTTATACGACATACACGCGTGTTGCTATATTTGTTTAGTGACATGTTATGAATGTATTTACTTTTATACAAATAGATCACCATTTAAAACGTATCGCGTCAATAATATTTCTTTGTATAATATAAAAAAAAATCAAATATAATATAAAAATAATATTTCTCTGTATATTTTACGGACAATGTGGACATAATATATTTTCATGAAGGCAGCTTGATCTTGAATGTATTGTTTGGATAGTGAATTGAAATGAGATGAATTAAGATGAAAGTTAAATAAAATATTACTATTATTATTTTTTTTGGATTTAAAATTGTTAAATTATTTATTATATTTTTTGTGAAAATTTTAAAAAAATTGTAATGATTAGATAAAATGAAATATTTTCACTATCCAAACTGGACGGACAAAAGTGACACATTTTGAACCCTTTTGCCACGTTTGCCACATTTGCCTAATTGAAAGAAAAAATAAAATTATTGAAAATAATGTGTCGAAACTGTAAATAAATAAAGTGTGACTTCCTAAATGTAGCACAAAATATTGAATAATTGAATTAGATGTTAGTTCACAATCATCAAGATTAAAAGAGTACAAATGAATACGCTTTTGAAAAAACTCTCTCTAAAACTCTCTCCCTTCTCTCTAAAACTTCATTCACAGATCCGGCTAGAGGGGTGGGAGCTTCGGCTCCCTTCCCTTCCCTCCCTCCCTCTCCTCTTTCCTCCCTCCCTTCTCTTCTATGTAGTATTTTGTTTTTGTGTATTTTCAGGCGAAATAAGAGAGAATCGCATATCTGGGTCTTCCCGCTGCCCACAGGCCAACACGCGCCCCGCTATGGTGTTGCCCAGCCGCCGATCTTCAAGACCACCGAATGCGGCACCAAACGGAGCGGCGAGTAGCCCGCACGAGCGGGTTGAAGTTCCGGCGTCGTTCGGCGTGTGGCATTCACGCACCACAGGGGAGCCATCTGCCAATGCCATGCACGGCGTTTTTGGAGTCCGTGAGTCCGGGATCTCCAAGGTCGACTATCGGTTTTCTTCCCAGAGTGGCGCGTGTACTGCACGCGCCACAACAGCCTCTGTGCACTGTTTTTTCCTTTTTGTGCAGTGTTTTCTTTGTAGTTTCTTTTGTGTAATGTAGTTTCTAGGTAAATAAAAATCTAAAAAATGTAGTGCCTTAGGACATTGGTCCAAATGGAGTTGTAGTCCCCCTCCGCGTTGACGGGTTTTGGTGGGGTTTGGTATACCCTACCCTGCTTAGTCGGGGTATGGAGCTTTGTAACTTCTGTCGTGGACAGAGGTGGTAGTTTCTCTAAGATCTAGGTCTTTAGAAATTTATCATCTGGACTAGACCATGTCAGTCACGAAAGTGTACTGGGAAGTTACTAACCAATTAATTGGCTTGTTTTTCAAGTCAACTTTGTAAGTCCTCTCTTAATGAAGGGTAATATCCATTTTATCAAAAAAAAAAAAAAAAAGAGTACATAAGATTGATTAATAAATAGCCTAATTATTATGAGATTTAAATTATGTTAAAATCTCTAATTATTTATATGGTTATACTCTCTTAAAAATATTTAGCAAAATTTTATCATTTATTTAATGATGAAATATTAGTATTTTATAAATTAAAGTTAATTTTAAATGTATGATATCATATTTATATTTTAATTATATATTTAAGTTAGTTTATTTTCAATATTTTAACATCTATTGTTGGATCAAATCTAGAAATTCAAGATGAAGAGTTGGCTGATAAAACCAGAAGACTAAATGTAATGACAAAAGTGGCTGACAAAGTGCAAATGGAAAAAGTAAAACATAAAAAGTAAGGCTAAAATCGTAATAATACCTAACTATCAAGTGCATTGATGGAATAAAAATGTTAAACGAGAATTATTATTTATTACTGTTTATCACTGTTTATATCTTGTAGACGCTTTTAACTATAAGATGATATGACTATGCAACCATATCTGGATGGTTAATTCTCGAAGCTCGACCGAAGAGATCGGTCTAAAATGTGATTCCATCTCCATCAACCATGCATGCGTGCACTTTGAGTGGCCCTTCAGACAAAACAGGAGACGCACAAACGAAGCTAGCATTTTGCATTCCAATTTCCATTAATTGATTCCTTTTTGTTAAGGAAGATGCATGGAGTCCCGAAAGTGGATCTCGATAGGTTCATATATATATATATGATATTGTATTTTTTTTTTACAATATTTAAAGGTATAAAAAATTTTCAAAAAATAAAAAACAAAATGACCTTCAGTTTTCTTAGCACGATCCTTTTGTCAAACGCCATATGATGATAGCGCCCAAGTCCCAACCCAAATAGTCCTCCACGTCATGTCACTTTTACTTGTACCCTTTTCTTAATCAGATTGGTAAATCGTGGCTCGAGTTCAGAGCATTCATTTTAATTTGAGAAGTGCCGTAGATACAGAATACGATAGTGGTTGGATTGCTACTCATTTAAAATGCGTTTGAATTTTGAAGTGAATTGAGTTGATAAAATATTATTAGAATATTATTATTATTATTTTGAGATTTAAAAAAATTGAATTATTTATTATATTTTGTGTTGAGATTTGAAAAAATTGTAATGATGAGTTGAGATAAATTGTGATGAGTTGTGTTTCCAAACGAAACCTGCTCAAGTGTATTTTAAGTTTTTCTTTTTTATCATTTTTTTTAAGTATTTTTTTAACATTCTTAATCGTTAAGAAAAAATTAAAAAAATATATATAATTTTACTAATATTCACTTTTTTAAACATTAAGTAAAATATAAAATTAAATACAAATTAGGTAGTAGATGGATAGTAGTAAGGTAGTAACCTTATCATTATTCTACAGAATATTATGTAAAAGAGCGGTGCTACTCTGCCGCTCCAAGTATCCTGCTCCAAGTGACCGTTAGGTCAAATTGGTCATTTCATTTTTTTAAATTTTTTTATTCATATTTTCTTATCATTTTAAAATATTTTTAAAAACTAAAAAAAAAATATCAATACACTAATAGTCACTCTTTTAACTATTAAGTGAAGAAAAAAAAATAAAAAAATAAAAAAAAATACATGAAGTGTCAAAATGAAAAGGCAAATTGAGTTGGCAAATTGAGTTGACAAAATAACATTTCTCTTATGTAAAAATAAATTCACAACCTGCATTGATTCAGAGCCGTTTGTAATTTAGATTAAACTAAGATGAATTTAGTTCAATATAATTTTAAACTGAATCTAACATCTAAACAATCAATTCTCGAATTACTAAACTCATCTAAATTCAAAACCTCTTTATACGTGGGACCCACAACCTTTTTTAACTCAACACATCTTTACACGCGGCGGATCCATAACATTTTTTAATTTCTCATAAATACATCTAAACTCATCTTAACATTCAAACATATCTTAGGTGGGCTCTATAAAATTCACTCTATCATGTCAACTCACTATTATTCATAAAGAATTCAACTAATCTGAATTCAACTCAACATCTAAAAGAAACTCACTACTATTAAAAAAAAACTCAACTCAGTTCAAAATTCAAACGAGGTCGGCTTCGTTTGGAACATAGAAACAACTGAGCTCATCTAAATTGAGTTCAAATTTAAGCCTAATCCACATCCAAATACACAAATCTCAAATCACTAAACATCAATCAATTCAAGACTTCTTTACACGTGGGATCCACAACTATTTTTTAACTCAATGCCTATTTATACGCGAGACCCACAGCCTTTTTTAAGATTCCATAAATACATCTAAACTTATCTTAACATTCAAACACATCTAAACTCATCTTAGATGGGTCCCACAAAGCTTACTTCACCATCTCAACTCACTACTATTCATAAAAAACTCAACTAATCTCAGCTCAGCTAAACATCTAAACATAGCCTTATTCTATGACTGTGATTTAAAATACCTGTGATTTAAAATACCTGTGATTTATTATAATTATTTTATATTAAAAGTAATCTTATAATCTGATGTACTACATCAAACCATATCACTTTATAATTTAATTTTTAATCATTAAAATATTTCTCTTTTACTTTATATTTATTAATTATATCAATTTTGTTTAATTATTTTAATTATTTAATAAGAAGAAAGAGAATGAAACGTGACACAGGAGAATATAGCCTCATTTGTTTTTACAGATGAGATGAGATGAGATAAAATAAAAGTTGAAAGTTGAATAAAATATCGTCAGAATATATTTTTTTAATATTATTTTTGTTCTGGGATTTGAAAAAGTTGAATTGTTATATTTTCTTTTATGTGAAAATTTTAGAACATTGTAATGATTAGATGAGATGAGATGAGAATGATTGTGAAAACAAACTAATTGTTTAAAACCATAGTGTCGTGATTTTGTCTTCTAATGAGGTTTGGTTTGTTTTCACAAATATTCTCATCTTATCATATCTCATTTAATTATTATAATTTTTCTTAATTTTTAAATAAAATATTATAAATAATATAACTTTTTCAAATTTCAAAATAAAAATTATATTTTAATAATATTTTATTCAACTTTCATCTCATTTGTATAACTAAATGAGGCCTAAATATAAATAATATTAGATATAATCATAAGTTGTGTAATCATTATGATTTTTTTTAAAAGAATAAAATTTACTATTAAAAAATTAATTTTTTTTTATAAATTTTATATTTATTTATTTTTACAAAATATATTATCTTTGCATAATTTATAATTGTAAATATAATTTTTCTCTATATAAAAAGGCAAGCATAAAAAGTCCTACCTGCCTAGAGCTACTTTGCATGGCACTAGCAAGTTCTAGCTCACCTAATGATATGAATCCGTGAGAATGGAATCTCTTGAACCCATAATTAATTTGAAAACTCACTCAAGAAAGTCAAAAATAAGTCAATAGATAGAGAATCTAGACTCGTTGAGAACTTGTTTCAAGAACCTAGATTATATTAAAATTTATCCGTTGAAGAACCTGTCTCAAGAACTCAGATTACAAGGAAGAACACCACAAAGGTTATGATTTACTTTTGATAAGTTCAAAAGTTTAATCAAGAACAAGATGAGCAAACTGTAAACTCAACTCACAATGAAAATTCAATATTGTTTAAAAGAACTTGTGTTAGACGGCTACAAAGTATTTAAATACGTAAACCCCAATTAAACCTAGGCCAAAACAAGGCCCCTTTTACCAAAGGTCAATCAAAACTGGTTCTCCTTCTTTCAAGCCCATCTTGAGTGTTAGACTCTTGCTAACTTCATCCTAAGTAGATTGCACCAATCCTTGTATTGCTTCCTTGATCTTCTTGCCCTTTGATCTTGTAATTGGCTCATCTGAAACTTTCAAAGGATCTTTAAGACTAGACCCACCTTGGTTCCTATCATTCCCTATCTCCTCATAAGGATTCGACCTCGAATCTTCACTTACATCAAAAGGAGAAAGATCAGAAACATTAAAAGTAGCAGAAACATTATACTCACCTAGAAGGTCCACTTTATATGTATTGTCATTAATTTTCTCAAGAATTTGGAAATGTCTATCTCCTCGAGGATGCAACTTAGTCCTTCTATGGGCTGTGAATCTTTCTTTACGTATGTGAACCCAATCCCAATCTCTTGGTTCAAATATGGCACGCATTCGCCCTTTATTAGCTTGAGAAGCAACCATTTTATTCTTTTGGACAATTTGAAGCCGTACCCTCTCATGAAGTGACTTCACCAACCCCATCTTCTTTTACCCATCCAAGCTACTCCTGCAATCAACAGATAAAGGCATCAAATATAAAGAAGTAGGTGGATTAAAACTATAAACAATTTCAAAAAGAGAATATGAAATAGTAGTACGCATGGTCCTATTATATGCAAATTCTATAAATGGCAAAAAATTCTCCTAAAATTTTAAATTCTTATGAACAATGGTGCGTAAAAGCTGAGTTAAAGTCTTATTAACTATTTCAGTCTGACCATCAGTCTGCAGATGACAAGTAATAGAAAATAAGAACTTAGTACCTAATTTCCCCCACAATACCTTCCAAAAGTAGCTAAGGAATTTAACATCTCTATCAGAAACAATACTCCTAAGTATACCATGGAGTCGCACTATCTTCCTGAAAAATAAGTCAGCTATGTTTGTGGCATCATCTGTTTTATGGTATGGAATGAAATGTGCCATCTTACTAAATCTATTCACAACCAAAAAAATAGAATTTCTATCACTTTTTGTCCTAGGTAGCCCCAAAACAAAGTCTATAGATATGTTTACTCATGACTCACTTGGAACGAGTAAGGGTGTATACAACCCATGTGACAAAACCTTAAATTTGGCCTTTTTACATGTAATGCACTTGCCACAAATGCGATTGACATCTCTCTTCATCTTAGGCCAAAAGAAATGTTCATGCAAAATGTCTAAAATTTTCTTGACACCAAGTGTCCCATTAATCTCCCACCATGTGCATCATGCACCAATAACTCACACATAGAACAACTTAGCACACAAAGTTTGTTTTCTTTAAGCAAATAACCATCATGCTTGTAAAACTTACCAAATGTCGTCTTATCACATGCCATATACACAAAAGATGAGTCAACATCATCTGCATATATATCTTTCACATATTCAAATCCAAGCATTTTAGCACTCATAGAAGTAAGAAGTAGATACCTTCGGGATAAAGTATCAGCAACAATGTTCCCCTTATCTTACTTGTAACAGATGATATATGGAAATGTCTTAATGTATTACATTTTGCTAGCATGCATTTTATTCAACTTATCTTGACCCATGAGATGTTTCAATGATTCATGATTGGTGTGGATCACAAATTCACTAGGCCACAGGTAGTGCTGCCAAATCTCTAATGCACGAACAAGAGCATAAAGATCTTTGTCATAAGTAGGATACTTTAGAGATGCCCCACTTAGCTTCTCACTGAAGAAGACTATGAGCCGCCTATCCTACATCATAACGGCTCCAATCCCTATTCCTGAGGCATCACATTCAATCTCAAAAGTTTTGTTAAAATCAGGTAATGCTAACACAAGTGCAAAGCACAACCTTTCTTTAATAGTGGCAAAAGCATTCTCTTGATTAGCCCCCAATGAAACCCAACATTCATTTTAATTACTTTAGTGAGTGGTGCATCAATGGTGTTAAAGTCTTTAACAAAATGCTGATAAAAGCTAGCTAAGTCATGAAAGCTTCTTAACTCAGTGATGCTCTTGGCGTTGGCCACTCCTTGATGACCTTGACTTTCTCTTCATTCATCTCAATACCTTTTGTACTAACAACATAACAAAAAAAAAAAAAACAACTTTGTCCATGCAAAATGTACATTTCTTAAAATTAGTATACAACTTTTCACATCTCAACACATCAAACACATATCTCAAATGCTCAATATGTTCATTTAATTTCTTGTTGTACACTAAGATATCATCAAAGTATACAACAACAAACTTGCCTATGAACGCATGTAGGACATGGTTCATTAATCTCATCAAAGTACTAGGCGCATTGGTAAGTCCAAATGGCATAACCAACCATTCATGAAGCCCATACTTAGTCTTAAAAGCAGTTTTCTATTCATCACCCTGTTCCATTCTAATTTGATGGTACTCACTTTTAAGATCAATTTTATTGAAAATATATGAGTCATGCAATTCATCAAGCATATAATCTAATTTAGGAATGAGATGATGATACTTTACCGTGATATTGTTGACCGCCCTGCAATCAACGCACATTCTCCATTCCCATCTTTCTTTGGCACTAGTAGCACTGGTAGTGCACATGGACTCATGCTTTCCCTCACATACCCCTTACTCATCAAATTCTTAACTTGCCTCTAAAGCTCATTTGTTTCCTCTGGATCACTCCTATAGGCTGGTTGATTTGGACTAGCAGCTTCCATAGGCGCATTGGTAAGTCCAAATGGCATAACCAACCATTCATAAAGCCCATACTTAGTCTTAAAAGTAGTTTTCCATTCATCACCCTCTTCCATTCTATTTTGATGGTACCTACTTTTAAAATCAATTTTACTGAAAATATATGAGTCATGCAATTCATCACAAACATATCATCTAATCTAGGAATGAGATGACGATATTTTACAGTGATATTGTTAACCGCCCTGCAATCAACGCACATTCTCCACTCCTATCCTTCTTTAGCACTACTAGCACTGGTAGTGCACATGGACTTATGCTCTCCCTCACGTACCCCTTACTCATCAAATTCTCAACTTGCCTCTAAAGCTCCTTTGTTTCCTCTGGATCACTCTTATAGGCTGGTTGATTTGGAATAGCAGCTTCGAGCACAAAATCAATCTGATGCTCAATGCTTCTAATTGGTGGCAACTCATTTGGCATCTCCTCAAGGAATACATCCTCAAACTCCTACAATAAAGAAGTAGTCAAACTATGAAGATACTGGTTAGTTTCATCAAGATTAAGATAAGACTTATTATAGAAAAAAAAATCATAAGGCGATCTGCTAAGAAAGCCCTCTTAACCTCACTCTCTCTTGTATAGAAACTCACTTTTGTCTTTTCTTTTCTCTTTGTAGATTCTTTTTTTTTTTCACTCTTTCTTTTTTGCTCATTTTCACTCTCACTTTTTTTTTCTCCATCTCTTTTTCACTCTTTCTTTTTTGATCATGTTCATTTTCACTTTTTCTTTTTTGATCACTCTCATTCTCACTCTTTCTTTTTTTAGCAACCTCACTTTTCAGTTTCAGTTGGTCCTCATAGACCTGTTTTGGAGTTAAAGGAGCAAGCTTAATTGTTTTGCCCTCCTTTACAAAGTTGTACATGTTCTTGAACCTATCATGTGTCACCCTCCTATCATATTGTCACAGACTCCCCAACAAAATATGGCCAGCATGCATAGGCACAACATCACAAAGAACATCATCCTAATACTTTCCAATTGAAAAAATAACTAACACTTGTCTATCCACCCTAACCTCCCCGCATTCATTCAATAACTGCAATTTGTATGGTCTAGAGTGTTTTAAGGTTGGTAAATTCGATTTATCAACCAAAGTAGTGCTAGCCACATTAGTACAACTCCCTCCATCAATGATCATACTACATACATTGCCGTTGACGTGGCATTTAGTATGGAAAATACTCTTTCTCAGGTTCTCTGCATCATCCACCTTAATGTGTGTATTGAGAGCACGCCTGGCAACAAAAGACTCACCTGTCACGGAGTATTCCACTCCATCATCATCACTAGCATCAACCAACTCGGACATCTCATCACTATCATCCTCACTCTCAGTCATCACCTCCCCATTTTCACGCATAATCATCACCCGCTTATTTAGACATTGAGAAGCGATGTGCCCTGAACCCAAACACTTAAAGCATTTAATATCTCTATTCCTTGAAGGTTGAGATTCTACCTTGAGTTTGTTGCTAGTTCCCTCATCTTTTTCCTTAGGTGGTTCAGTCTTTCTCTTTGCTTCAACTGGATCATTTCTATCCCACTTTGATTTCCATGTAGTGCTAGAAACCGAAGTGCACCTTGCTGTTCAATTTCTCTTTAACGGCCTCTCCACCTTCATAGCCATGTGCACCATATCCTCTATCTCCACATAATATTGTAATTCAACTACATTGGCTATTTACCTATTCAAACCACTCAAAAATCTAGCCATGGTGGCCTCCCAGTCCTTCTCTACATTAGTCCAAATCATCACCACCTCCATCTCCTTATGATAATCCTCCACACTCTTAAACCCATGTGTAAGATTTTGGAGTTTTTGGTAAATGTCCCTATAGTAGTGGCTAGGTACAAATCTCCGCCTCATGAGAGCTTTCAACTCTCCCCATGTCTCTACAGGCCTCTTATAATTCCTCTTCCTATTGGTTACTGACGGATCCCACCAAATAATAGCATGATCAGTGAACTCAATTACTGCCAACTTCACTTTCTTCTCTTCAGAGTAATTATGACAATCAAACATCAACTTTATTTTTTTCTCTCACTCTAGATAAACCTCAGGATCAGTTCTACCTTGGAAAGATTGTATTTTCATTTTGATGCTCCCAAGATCTCTATTTACACCATCCCGACCCTCTAGATTCCCCTCAAGTCCTCTTTCACGCCTAACTCTTCTATGTCTACCTGACCCAATTTCAAATGGTTTTCCCCATCCTCACCATCTCCTTCATTCTCATACTCATTTTCAACCATAGGCTCACGTCGCCTCCTATCTCTCTCACCTTGCAGATTTCTAATCGCTGCTTCTTGATGATCCATCATATTCCTCACTTCCCCTAACACTAAGTTCAACCGCTCAAACTATTATTGCATGGCCTGCAACGTAAAAAATGGGTTATCTGCCATCTCCCTTGGTGATGAGCCACTCCGGTGAGACATTGTAATGTGTTGCACAAAAGAATGATAATGGTAAAAAAAAAAAAAAAAGAAAAAAGAAAAAAAAAAACTTTACACAATCCCTTATGTGTCTACACTTAAATAATGACACTTCACTCTTGTTTCACTCTTAATTAACTTTTTCTCGATAATAGTCTCACCCTCTTTTGCCTTTTACCTCAAGAGTTTTCTCACTCAAGTTCTTTAAGAACTAATTAAACTCAATCAAGACAATGCAACCTTGTTTTATCCCAACTAGTAATTAGGTCTAAGAAACAAGAACAAGAGAAACATGAAAGGAATAAAATGACACGAAAATCAAGGAAATTATATGAATGAAACAATATACCAACTATAATGAAGTATGCAACCCCTTTGATGATAAGGCTTAAAAAAAAATCGGATTTTTTTTCTTTTGACAATTTTTTTTTCTTTTCCTTTCTTTTCTTTTCACCAACTAATTTGATCACAATTAAAAGAATAAGCAATTGACAGAATCCTAACAATAACTTAAAACCCTAGAATAAGTGTTATACGACAGCCCCCTTTTTTTTTTTTGCAACCCTAATCAAAGAACAAGGTAATCCTAATCAAAGAATAAGGAAATCCTGGAAAACAATGAGAAATTTGGCAGCCCTAGGATGAAGGAAATTTCTACATTTTTTTATATAAGCAATGCAAGAATTAAAATATAGAATCAAATCTGATCGGAAACTGAGCTCTGATACCAAATGGTATAAACTCTTGGGAATGGAATCTCTTGAACTCACAATCAATTTGAAAATTCACCCAAGAAAGCTAAAAATAAAGTCAATGGATGGAGAATCTAGATCCGTTGAGAACTCATTTCAAGAACCTGGATTATATTAAAATCTAGATTCGTTGAAGAACATGTCTCAAGAACTCATATTACGAGGAGGAACGCCACAAAAGTTGTGATTTACTTTTGATAAATTCAAAAGTTTAATCAAGAATAAAATGAGTAAACTGCAAACTCAACTCATAATGAAAATTCAATATTGTCTAAAAAAACTTGTGTTGGACAGCTACAAGGTATTTAAATACCTAAACCCCAATTAACCCTGGGCCAAAACAAGGCTCCTTTTACCAAAAGTAAATCAAAACTGGTTCTCCTTCTTTCAAGCTCATATTGAGTGTTATGATCTTACTGGCTTCATCCCAAGTGGATTGCACCAATTCTTGCATTACTTCCTTGATCTTCTTGGCTTTTGATCTTGCAATTGCCTCATCTGAAACTTGCAAAGCATCTTTAATACTAGGTCCACCTTGGTTCCCATCATTCCCTCTCTCCTCAAAAGGATTTGACCTCGAATCTTCACCTACATCAAAATGAGAAAGATCGGAAACATTGAAAGTAGCATAAACATTATACTCACCTGGAAGGTCCACTTTACATGTATTGTCATTAATTTTCTCAAGAATTTGGAAATGTTCATCTCCTCGAGAATGCAATTTAGTCCTTCTATAGGTTGTGAATCTTTCTTTGCGCATATGAACCCAAAACCAATCTCCTGGTTCAAAGATGACACACATTCGCCCTTTATTGGCTTAGGAAGCAACTCAAGCCAATAAATCGAAAACTGAGAAACAAATATATAAATCAACATCAATGAGAAAGCATCTAATGGATCTAGATTCTCTCATCACACAAACTGAAGCTCTCTCTCTTGGCAAGACTTAAATCTCGAGCCTGCACCAAACACAGCAAAAGCCATCCCAAACACAGTTCTAGTAGGAAGACTAGTTGCAGACAAACCTCTCAACAAATTTGCAATCCACTTCTGTATCAAAGCAACATGGAATTTCATCCAAAAATTTCTGATAGATGATCTTGAAACAAACATGTTCATATTTACCTTCAGAACCCCACAAGACAAGTTGAGAGTCTTGAATCAAGCTCCATGGAACTTCAAAGGTCACCTTGTCATCCTCAAACCATGGCCCCCAGGAGTGACATTGCAAGAGATAAATTTGAAACAAGCACTATTTAATGTTTAGATGCACGGTCTCCCTCTGGATTATACGACTTTTGAGCAATGCAACAAACATTGGAAAAGTCATAAGCAACTTGATTAAAGTGGAAGAAGATCCAGTCTATGGGATAGCCTATAGAAAATTCATCATAATGAAAATTGAAATAGATGTCGCAAAGCCTTTTCAGCAAGGATTCATAATGCCAAGGTATGAGAATCATTAAATATGGGTTTACATAAAATATGAAGGCCTATCCGATTTTTGCTATGCATGTGGAAGATTGGGTCACTCTCAAATATTTTGCAATTATCTGAAAACAATCCCAGAAAAACTAAACTATGGGCCTTGGCTAAGAGCCGAATACAACAACATAAATTTTTCTCGGGTATATCAACAACAGATGGTAGGCAAGACATAAGGACAGAGTACTCAGATCAAGAAATGCAAACAACCATGAACCAGGACAGAAACAACAAAGGCAAAGAAATACAAGAAATCCATTTCTCAAGTGTGCAGCATCAAAAAAACTATAAAATCACTCTCGTCAACCAAGAAATTCTTACTCGGAATGAACAGATCAAAACAACAGGAAAAAATCCTCAACTTCTATAGTTTTTTCCGCAGGAACCAACAACCCACCAACACGGAAAAAATTTCATTCGAGCGAGATCCCGCAACACTCAGCAACTGTTCAGCTACAATGAAGAAACGACATTCAATTCTCCACCAAATCAAATAAATTATTTCACTGTGGACTCACCAACTGCTTCCGATCAATTAACATCAGCTCGCAACCACCTATCTTTTCTCCCAGCGAAACCAACAGACACAACAACAAAAAGAATAACTTTCAGGACTCAAAAGCTTGTAGGGGTCACACCACAAATCAATCGTATGTCGGCTAGAACACACACGCCTTGGAAGGCACAGTAGAGACAGATTTATTCGACAATAAAAAGTTATAAAATGCAGATGATTAAACATGGGGCCTTAAGCTCATCAGACCAACAAGGTGAGCCCACATCTCATTCTCCTTTTTAGTAGCTTAAAGGCGCATTTTCATTGAAAAGACGGGAAAAAAAAATACTTTCTCTACCAAGCCTATAGACATCTGTTCACAAAGCCCAGCAAATCAAGCCTTGGAAACTCAAGCTGACCACACCCCACCACCGAGTCAATTATCCAAAAAGCCCAGTCAAGCATTAATTCACATAGAGCCCATCGGAATAAGCTAAGGAAAATGCAACCCACTCAGCAAAGAACCCGCAAATCATGGCCTCTTACTAGATAATAAAACCATATGAGCCCAAAAAAACAAGCAAGGAAATAAAGAACCCATTGAGATGCATAAGCCTGGATAAAATCCCAGAGAAGGAACTTGCTACAGCCAATCCATCACAGGAATTATCAAATCCCTTAACAGCCACGTCTCTGTCAGTCATCGAAATAACAACCCGGCCATTGACATCCCTCATAAGCCATCTCCCAACCAAAAGATCAATGCACGCAGATTCTGCATAGCCTCCCAAGAGAAAATCACAGTGCCTGATTAAAGTAGAGAAGCAAGCAATACATGAAATACCAAATAATGCACTGCAGATGGAAGAGTCAACATTGGCTCTTACATTACTGAAAATGCAATTAGCTTTAAGGGGAAAGAAAAAAAAAATACAAAGGAAAAACCAGAATATGCCCTTATGAAAGACCATCACCACCACTCCTTAGAAAGTCCAAGAAAGCTGATGAGGCAAGTTAAAAAATGTCTTCCCCAGTAGAATGAAGACACTGGCCTGGAATCGCTAAGGGTTAGCCTGACCCAAGGCAATTAGAAGCTTATGGGCTAATATTAGGACTTATAATCCGGATGTAGTTTTCTTGTCGAAAACCTTGGTGACGGATGAACGCACCATGTCTATTGTAAATAGTTTGAGTTTCCACCATTTTGTCTATTTTCCAGTAGCTTGTAAAAAGGGGGTATATTACTTTTGTGGCATCTGAGTGTAGAAATGGAACCTGTACAAATTAATACAATATCAGCTTTAGTCTACTCAGATCCTCCTCATCAACCATGGTTAATTACTTACATCTATGCGCCAGTTCAATGGAAATACAAAGAGAGTTTTTGAAAACATCTGGATTCAATATATCAAGCATTTCTGGGGCCCCTGAGTGTGTGTATGGGTGATTTTAATGACCTCATAGGTCAGTCTGAGAAACAAGGAGGGCGTCCAACTAACATCAATCAAAACAAAGGTCTTAAAGCTTTGATGAACCAAAATGGACTCATAGACATTGGTTACACAGGTCTGAAATTTACATGGTCAAATAACAGATATGAAAGATCCCTTAAAAGAGAGCAGCTAGACCAAGTAATAGCAAATAAAGAATGGAGGTTGTTCTTCTCAGATGCAAAATTGCAACACTTAGCATCATCAACATCAGACCATCACCCACTATTGTTACACACTACAACGAACCACAATAGAACATTGTCTTTCAAATTTGAAGAATTCTGGATCAGAGAACCACTCAACCATCAAATAATAGAAGAAGCATGGGACACAGACTACCAACGAAATCCGTCTTACATCTTATGCAAGAAAATTAAGGCAACAAAAGAAGCGCTTAAATGATGGAACAAAACATACTTTGGGCGTATCCAGAAGAATATACAGGAGCTAGAAAGTGAGTTGCTTGAAGTACAAAGCTGCCAAATGACACATTACAATCAGGAAAAAGAAAGAGCACTCAGCGTAGACTACAAAAACAAAGAGAGAATGAAGAAACATTGTGGCGACAAAAATCGAGGATCACCTGGCTCACCACCACAGATTTCAATAAAAAAAATTTATCGTCTCAAACAACAATCTGAAAGAGAAGAAACGCCATCGACTCCATCAAATTGAGACCAAGTAACTGGACAATGGACCCTCTCATTATTGAATCTTCATTTATAAATCATTTCAGATCAATATATACCTCATCAAACCCGCAAATCCCAGAGCAACTTGAAAATATTTTTGATAAGCAAATCTCAGAATATGATAATGAAAGACTCAATGAGATACCAAGCAAAGAATAAATATTTAGTATGCTAAGACAAACCCCAAGCCACAAACCACCAGACCCATATGGCATGACGGCTCTTTTCTCATGCACTATTGGAAGATTAAAAAAAAAAAAAAAAGAGGTGGTCCAGGTAGTTTAAATTTTTTTCAAAAGTGGTAAACTCTTGAAGCAATTGAATCATACCAACATAGCTCTCATGCAAAAAATTCCAAATCCAAATATCCCAAGCCAGTATCGCCCAATAAGCCTCACAAATATAAGCTACAAAATTATCACAAAAATATTGGCAAACTGATTAAAGCCCCTGATACCAAACATTATTTCTCCACTTCAAACAACCTTTGTCTCGGGTCGCAATATAAAAGAAAACACTATTATTGTGCATGAGCTATTACACAACCTCAAAAAAAAAAAAAAAAAAAAAAGGAAAAAAAGGATTAATGGCTATAAAGTTTGACATGGAAAAGGCTTTCAATAAGTGGAATGGGATTTCCTTTTCAAAGTAATGAGAGCGTTGGGTTTCAATCAAGGAGGAATAAGTTTGATAAAAGAATGTGTGACAACAGAAACTTTCTCCATCCTCATAAATGGCTCACCACGAGATTTATTTAAAACTCAATGTGGACTCCGACAAGGAGACCTATTATCGTTTTTTCTCAGAAAGCGTAGCAAAATATCAGTAATAGACGAGACAAAAAGTAAACATGAACAAATCATCCATCTTCATCACTAGAAATACAAGTCCCGCAATCAAAGCATCTATATCTCAGCGACTCCCTTACAAAGCATCTTCAGCAAGAATGAAATACTTGGGCCTACCATCCTCTTTCAACATAAATAAAAAAGAGAGCCACAAAGAATTGTTAAACAAAGTGGGAAAAAAATTGGAAGGTTGGAAGATGAAGCTATTATCACAAGCGAGAAGAATAATGCTGATTAGATATGTGGCAAGCACCATTCCATCCTACCATACGAGCTCATTCCAACTCTCAAAATCAGTATGTAAAGCACTTGATACAAGCTTCAAGAATTTTTGGTAGGATTCCCAAAAGATAAAACTCATAATATGACTCTAAAATCATGAAAATCCAAATGCCTACCAAAAAAATTAGGCAGACTCGGACTCAGATTGATAGAGAAAATGAATCAAGCGCTGCTAGCAAAAAGGAGATGGGAACTAAGTGAAGGACACAATGGTTTGTGGTATTCAATTCTCAAGGCAAAATACCTTTATAATACAAATTTCTGGAATGCCAAACCGAAACTGTCAGATTCAAACATGTGGAAAGGTTTTATTAAGATGAGAGACAATATCAGAAAAGGAAGATGCTACCAAATTCTTAATAACCTATCAGTAAACATATGTTCAAAACCATGGATACCTTCTATGGAAATTTTTAAACCAGAGCTGATCCAATGTATGGACCAAATCTACCCTTCTATCACAGTTTCAGAATTAATTGTTAACAATCCAAGATCATGGGATACGACAAAAATGCAAAGTCTCTTTGATAAGGAAAGTATCACACAAATACAAAAAATTCCGTTGCAAACAATTTCACAGGGCCAAGATAAAATTTTCTGGACACCAAATAGCAGTGGAAAATTTTTGGTCAAAACTGCTTACCATGAAACACTCAACAGCCAGGACTCTGAACTGCAAGACACAATAAATGAGCTTTTCAAGCCTCTTTTGAGATTAAGAATCCATGACCGATTCTAACTACTGCTTTGGAAGCTACTCTAGAATATCCTACCTACCAAATCAAGAATCAGCATAATTGTCCCTCAATTTGAATCAATAGAATGCCCACTGTGCAACCTAGCAGAAGAAACTTTGCTACAGCTTTTTGCAGAGTGCCCAATAACCCGGATTCTATGGCAACAAAGTAGATGGCCATTAAAACTATCAAACCTACCCATCAGCTCCATATCAAATTGGATAAAACTGATCATATATCCAGAACAAATGTTGGGATTGTGTGACAAGGAAATCCGTCACTTTCAACTATATACAGTGATTATCATGGACTTTATATGGAGGCAACGAAATGATACTATCCATAATTACACCTTCATATCTCTGGAAAAAGCAAATAGTCAACTAAGCCATATTTATGAAGAATACAAAGAAGCAGAATAGACAAGAAGAAAATTGGATGCCTTCTCCTATACACTTTCACTATTTCTAATTTGATGCAGCAGTTAGAAATAATTTCTCCTTGGCATCAGTGGTACAAAGAAACAATGAAGGGGATATTCTAGAAATCATAACAGAAAAAATTTAAACTTCAAACCCATTGGTAGTTGAAGCTTTAGCAGTTTTGCTCGCTTCCAAAATGGCTATCCCTCATAATCTAGCAATTATTGAAGGCGATGCCCAAAATGTCATCTTAGCAATAGAAATTTCTGACTCCTTCTTGTTCTGGAAAATCTCTCATATCATTGCAAACATTCAAGAAATCCTCCACAATAAAAAATGATGAAAACTAGCAAAAATTCATCGATCTCAAAATCGATGTGCGCACTTAGTGGTGTAATGGGCAACAACCAATCTTGCTTTTGGATGCCTACCTTTAGATAAATTTTCAAGATATTTTCTGTATATTGAAAGTGGAAAAGTCTCACCTTAAACTGTTGTCTTTTTCTTTAAGCTATAATATGTTTGATTAGGGAAAAAAAACCTTCTTGCGAAAAAAAAGGAGAGAGGAAGAATTAAGAATTTCAAAGCATCTGCATCTCTGCATGTTAGCCTAATTAATATCAATTCTTCTACGTACATGCGAATTAGCGCACCTTTTACGCACCCTACGTGTGACACCTTATATGATAAGGATAATGGTAGGTAGTGTATGAGATCCTACATTACTTGGGAAGGAGAAGACCTTACTCTTTATAAGGTTTCAATTGAGTTCTAATTGTATCATTGACTAATCTTTTTGGATTATAGGTCACGTGGTTTGGGTCTTCCGTTAAGGCGTTACAAATAGTATCAGATCTAGGTTCATATATATATATATATACACACACACTAGAGGTTAATCATGTGATGATTTGGAAAAATTATATGAAAATTTTAGTATTTTTGGGAGGGAAGATATTTTATGGTTCTGAGGATTTTTAGACATTAAGGAAAATATAGGTTTTCATATCTTAGATTAAATTACGAAATATGTGTTCAATTGAAAATTTACGGAAGTTCGTGACTATTTTATAGGTGACGATTAATATTCGTTTGGCACTATTGTAGAAAAATTTTGAAAGCTAAAAAGTCCAAGTAAGCAGGGTTCTTATCTTAGACTTTGCATCAAATGAATGGACTGAGGTCAATTTTGGAAAATATGCATGTTTTGTTACGAAAAAAAAATTTGAAAAAATCTCAGTTATTTGTTTGGCATTACTCATGAAATTCTGTATAAAAATAAAATATTTCCTGACATGAATTATATTTTGTGCATAAATTATATTTTGTGATATGATTTTGTTCTGTTATGAAAATGTTCTATACTCTGATATGATGTAATTTCTGAAATCTCTGGCATAACATTTTGTCTCTGTTGCGTTTTGAACTTACCACGGTGTTAAACTGTGGCCTCTGTTCAGGTTGGTACCAACTTTTATGTTTCTGGTGCACCCACTTTGGAAGTCAAAGTCATTTTCTGCGTGATCTTTCCTGTGTGCACACTCGGGGCTCTGAGAATAATAAGGAAAATAATTCACATTTTATTTTTGCTCGGCTGGTCGCCGAGATTTGCACAATCCTACCACGAGGGGTTAAATATGGAATTTTGTTATGATATGATGTTATGTTATGTTATGCCAAATGAAATTTTGATTATGAATATTTTTGAACTTTCGCTCTGATATTGTTTGTAACATGTTCTGATTTTGATTCTGAAAGCAAACGTTCTGATTCTGTATTTTGAAAGTAAATGTTTTGTTCTGCATTCTAAATTCTGTAAATGCTCATGTTTACATACTAATATATGTTCTCTACTTACTGAGTTGTTGATAACTCACCCCTTATCTCCACAATATTTTTCAGATAATTTTGATGCTTCAGTTGGAAGTCAAGAGTAGAAAGTGTTAGCAAGTTTTGATGCCTAGTTTGGTATTTTGAGTCACAGGTAATTTTGATTCGTTGTGCTCCTGTCACAAATCCATTAACCTAGGTATTGTAATATTCTTTCAATAGTGTCATATGTTTATTTTATGTGTAGTCAATGCCCACTTGGGTTGATTAACATTATTGTGCTATATGTTAGGACATCTCGTGACCACTTTATCCAGACTTTTCAAACTACATGCATGGTTACTATGCTCCAGTGCCTCTTTATGCGTGGTTTCCACCTTTTGTACCTCCTCCAAGTGCCAATCGATATCCATAGAGTAACCAGGTAATGAGTTGGATGGTCAAATAGTTCGTGTGCTTTAATTTTATAAGCTTGAATATTTGTTTTTATTATTTCTGTTTTTATTATTTTTGGTTGTGAAATTGCAGCAACACCCATGTAACTCTCTTCCGCTGCCATGTCAAGTTTTGCTGCTTTGAGTAGTTCCACTGCCTTGTATAGTTATGCTATACCAGTGATGGGACCTCCTCCAACTACCTAGTCATATCTATGGAGCAATCAGGTGATGATTTGGAGTTTTCATGTACTTAGGGTCATTCAACGTTTTTATCGTTTTTGATAAATTGCAACAATATCTATGGAACTCTACTTCTGCTACAATGGATACTTCTGCTATCATGTCTACTTATGCTCTCATATCTAGTTCCAACTCCTATGCCAATGCCAGACAGTTGGTATCATTTGTAATACCCTAATGGAAGACCCAAACCACATGACCTATACTCCAAAAAAAATAGTCAATGATACAATTAGAGTCTCATTGGAACATTATAAAGAGCAAAAAGTTCTCATTCCTAAGCAATATGAGATCTCATTCACCACCTAATCTTATTCTTATTATATGGGGTGTCACACTACGTCAGCAGTTATATTATATTAAAAAAATAAAAAAAATAAGAAAAATAAGAAGACAAACGACGAGAGGAAAGAACTTGTACCTTGAATTTTCCAAATCTCGTTCGTCTCCCTCAAATCCCATTTTCCAAATCCCATTTTTTTTCCTTTCAAATCATTTTTTATCTTTTTTTTTATTTGTTTTTTTGCCTCATCCGTTGTTTTCCTATACACTGCTTATCGTCGTCATCTGTGAACACACCGCTTGTTTGTAAGGCAACAAATTTGTTCTCTTTACGCAATGTCACCTTCCAGAAAAGACTCACAAGTAGCAAAATAAATACTAAACACAGCACTACAAGAAGACAGGGTAAAGGGCACCAATAATAAAAAGCTACGAGTAGTGACCGTAGCTGGAACTAGTGATTTACGCAATGTCACGTGCCGCTTGCAGCTTATCGCTGCAAGTGACCGCTAGTACAAAACTAGTGTTTTTTTTATCCAATTTTTTTAGTCACATTTTTTTTATCATTTTTAAATATTTTTAAGAAATAAAAAAAATACATCAATACACTTAAAATCATTTTCTTAATCATTAAGTAAAAAAAAAATTATCAAGCGGTCTAAGTGACCGGTATGGGTGGGGCGGCAGACTAGTTTTATTGAAAAGCTACTCTTGAAGTGGATGCTCGGGTGGAACTTGGTAGAGCATCCTATGACCTTATCCCTTGATCTCCTCGAAAATATCAACATCGGTCTGAGACAGAAGGAAGACCTAGTACATTCCTTTATCAACGATCAAATTAGATAGATTTTAAACATCAAAGACACAGATTGATAACACAACTAGGGGAGAGTGTCTATGTTTGATGGCAAAGGCATGGTAGGTGGAAGTGGAGGAAGCATGTTAAGGACAATTGGAAGAGCAGTTACTATTGCAAGAACTACTGGTGTGGCTGCTGGTGCTGCTCTCCAAGAACCCATTTCTTCCTCCAACTACACTCCCCATACTTCGACATCTCCCACTTCTAGGCCTACCCACAAACACAGTTCCTCAAGTCAACTTTCTCTCTCTTCCACTTCACCTTTTGCTTCCCACAATGTTCCCATCTTTGCAACTTCTAGGATACCCACTTTGCCTCCTTTGTTTCAAAGTGATGAGTTTAACTCGCTGTCTATTGATTAAGATAAGCAACCCTTAGGTATTTTGATGATTTTGTTCTCGGCCATGTTCCTTCTAGAGTATGTGCTTGCTGCAACAATGCCTTTGTTTCTTACTTGAAATTTCCTCACATCCCATTTTCATCTCATGCTCATCCGCCAAAGCCCCATTTTGCAAGATTAAAACGCACTGTTTCATTTTGTGGGTGGCATGCTAGGTAGACAGGGTGTGCCAACTCACTTGTATTTAGAGTTTTTTTTTTTTTTTTTACGTTGATGTATATTAATTAAAAAGTTCTAAATGCAGACGGGTTGGCGCACTGCTTGCACACTCCTGATCATTGGCATTGGCTTCATCAAAGTCATATTGAAAATTTGATGAAAAATACATTTTTTCATAAATCCAAAACCCCTCTATCTATAACCCTACGTTGGATTAGTCATTGGATTAATCAAAATAATAATATAATATTATTTTTTTAATAAGAATATTTTTAATTTTTCTTTCATATTTTACAATTCTAATAACCATATGTACATTAATAATTTAATTTGATACTTCAATTATTATTTCTCAACTAATTTTTTTCCTCAACCTAATTACCCACATCATACTTATGTGGCCTCATCATCTATTACTTGTTTACTATAATTATTGCTTGCCAAATTCAATGACTCTCATTCCCTCACTATATGCCAAGTACTTGTTTACCTATATTGGTACCTACATACGAAAAATAAAAATATGGTTGCGGGATTAAACTGGAATAAAAAATACATTTGGTAAGTGAACAATAGCACTCCAAATATAAAAGAAAATAGCGTTTTACTGTAACTCAAAGTTTCCAATTTATCTTTTGGCTAATCTGTGTTTGGAAGAAATAAATTATATTTTGCATTTGGCTAGACTTTTGATGAAGCTAATGCTAATATGCTCATGAGGCACTAAGAGCATCTTCATTAGATTATACAAATACAAAGTCATAATTTGCATAATATTACATGATTTTACATTTTTTTTTTTGAAGAGCCGGTAGCCACACACATAGCGATCCCGTCCCAAGTTTACTAAAAGAAAACCTCACTTATGGCGGAGAAAAACCATGGAATCATCATTACACTTAGGGGCTTACAAAATCAAACACTATAAAACTAAAACCCAAAACCAAGTGTCAAAAAAAAAAAAAAAAAAAACCAAGGCCTGAACCAAGTCTAAACCAAGTTCTAAAATCGAAAAGGCTAAATCCTCTGCAAGGACCGCGTGAACGTAATTGATGCCATGCTGAAATTGACGCCAAAACAGACCTCTACCTCCTTCTGATGTAAGGTAATTCACACTTATCCAAGCATAATATCCCTTTGAGTTCCCTTGGGATGTGATTCGACATATACTCCTATCTCCTTTCCGCGCTACCATCGTTTGCGAGCCAATCCGCAGCTTTGTTTCCTTCTCTAAAAATATGTTTAAACCGTATATTAAGACCTCGGGTGATTTTACATTTGGCTATTGGAAACCACATGATTTTACATGTTTAAACCACATGATTTTACATTTGGCTATTCTACTCAAAACTTAATCTCACATTAAATTATTCATATATTAGTTAAAATAATAATAAAGTAATTTAATAATAATATTTGTTTTTCTAAGTTATTTTTTCATATTTTACAATTCTACCACGTATATGTTAATTAATAATTAAATTATAATTCACATATGATTGGTAGAGACAAACTATAATTAAATACCAAAATCATATGAGCTTAGAGTTTTTTTTTTTTTTTTAAGTATGGGTGAACAAAATTATTTAATAGCAGAACAATAATTTAATGTAAAATAAATTCAATGCAAGACGTTTAACACGAGGGACAGCAACACTTCAAGTGCAAAGTGACAAAAAGAGACATGAGCAGGATAAAAAAAAAAAAAAAAAAAAAAAAAAAAAAAAAAAAAAAAAAAAAAAAAAAAAAAAAAAAAAAAAAAAAAAAAAACTCATTTTTTTTATAGTTTTGGTCTAGCTACAGTAAACATGAAATATGACCATTTAGTTTACTATAACTAAAAGTCGTTTTTTTTTTTTTACATTTACATAATATATATTTTTATGATCTATTGCCAAATTCTTCCTTTTATTTGTATTTGCGTATTTGAATAAGAGTGCTCTAAAAGCTGAAAACCTTAAAGCACACTAATATAATCACGACAAATGACAGCAAATATGGTCATTCCTCCATGACTTACTGTATCAGTCTTTTGATCATCTCTATCATCTTTTTTTCTTAACACATTCATCCTTTTTTAAACTTTTTTTTTTCCTGCCAAACAGTATTATATTGAAATATAAATTAAATAATTGGTGATGTCTTTGGGAGAAATAAAAGACTTTCCAAGTTTGTTTGGAGATAATTGAAAATAGTAACGATATATTTATAATTTTTTATAATTTATTTTAAATCAATCAATATAATTATGTTATTTTATCAAAAAATAATTTTAATTTTACATGACTACCCTTCATATTAAGTAGAATTATAAAATAGTAATAAATTAATTATAAATTTATCATTTTCTATTGAAAGTACACCAAAAATCTTTGGGCTAAAACATTGCTTTTCAGTAAACTCAAATGAAAAAAAAAATGAAGAAAACCCAAATAAATTTCCTAAAGATTGGAAATTTTAACTACAAATGGTCAATTAATATTATGCTCAATGCAACATTAATTAGAAACATATCTAAGCTTTTTAATTATTATCATTTTATTATTTTTTAATGTGACATCAAATTATTAAAAGAAATATGAATCAATTTGTATTAAAACCGAGTTGATCTCCTTACCAAGGTTTCGATCCTCGTCTGCAGAATATTATTCTTGCATGGACTTGGGGATTTTTTGTATACTTACTACTTAAAATTAAATAATTAATTGAATTATTCGATCTATGCTTAATACATTTTTTTGTTTTTGCTTGCCACCGTGCTGCTTTGTGCTGTGTGTTCTAAGGATTAGAATCAATCTATCTAAAGAGAACGGTATAGATGGGCGCCACCCACCTTCACTTCACTCTCTTACAATTCACAAAGTTAAAATGATGAAAGACAGATTTATCTATCAAAGAGACGAGCTAGCTAGACAGTTAAAGGATCATAGTATATGTTAAATACAATCTAAGCACTGAAGTTCTTTATAAGCAGTCTGCAGTATTTGCGGGTTAAAAAGAATGGCTCATGACCATGGTCAAACCAATCATTGCCAACCGCGTGGCTTTCTGAGTAAGGTCACTGACTGTTGACCACTTGACTTTGAACATACGATTCAAGCCGTCCTAAGTTGGGACCAACCTAGAGATCATCAAACACCAAGCAGTACTCTCCAAACATCTAGGGATTATTAAACTTTCTATTTTGTAAGGGTGACACGTGGATTGTATTTGATCCACACTGGTTATCATCTATTTTTTTGGGAACCTTTCTACTTACCACCTCCACACCATACACTTAATTTTTTATTTTATTTCATTCTTACTAAACTAAATGAATCATTATACTCATAATTTATACATCATATATTTAGTAAGGAAGAAAAAAAAAATATGGGCGTGGTATAAGAATGATGAGTATAATTTTTCTTTTTATCCCAAAAGAGAGTTGTTTATTTATTTTTTCTACAATTACTTAAAAATTAAATACAGTGTATATAATTTATTTAGAAGTGCAGGACCGCTAGTTAAAGTGGGTGGGCAGCGGGGTCCCGCTCCTGCCTAGGCAGGACGAGGGATCCGCATCGCAGATACAGGGGCAGGTGGCCCCGCCCGCATCTATGGCCCCCATCGAAGGTTGGGGACAAAGGGGGCCCAACCTCGCACTGGGTTTCCCCCACCCCGCAACCCACATATATATAATTATACTAAAAAAACCGTCATAGACAAAACGACATCATAGATAAAATGGCGTCATTTTGTATATGGAGTTTTTTTTTTTTAAAACAATCCAGACCAAACGACGACGTTTATCATTATAGAAAAAACAACACTGTTTGGTCTGGGGTGTTAAGTCCCCCCTCCTCTTCTCGAATTACAGTTCTCTCTCCCAGTTCTCTCTCCATCACTCTCTATCATTGTATCCACTCATCTCTATTGCTCTTTGTGTCCGTCGTAGTTGTCGTCGCCGTCGCTGCTACAGTTGTCTGCATCATTGTCGCCGAAAGTAAGCCCCAAATCCAAAAGCCCTTTTAGTATTTTATGTTTTTTTTGGTTTTTTTTTTTTTAGTTATGGATATTGGAAAAAGGTTAGGATTAAATGGATATGGAGGATGAGATTTGTAAATTGTGAGTTGTAGAGAATCGATATTTGAATTTTGATTGTGCATGTGTTTCATGTTGTGATTTTATTTTTGTGTGTATTTTGATTTTAATCCGAACCCTAAATTAGTTTAGGGTTCCAATCAGAAACTCTTAATTATCTTAGGGTTTGTTTTGTTTCTCCATTTGTTTTGTTTGGTTTTTCTTTTTCTTTTCTGGGTGTAATATTTTTTGTAATTTTCAGGTTGGATTAGAAGTTATCGTCTGTTAATGTTTGTAAGTTTAAATATATACTATAATAGCTTAGCTTTGTGATGATATAAAGTTTAGAACTTTTTTAATGAGTGATTGATGTTGTGCAAGAGCCAACTAGCTTCATTCATTTTGAGAATGATGATGAGGGTGAAAAAAGAAAGAAAAAAAATAGAAGAGAAGAGGTTCTGCCCAGGTTCTGCACTCGGTGTAAGTTGCAGCTTTGTTGCTATTGGTAGGATTGAAGTTTATGTGAAAAATGAGTGTGTTGCTATATGCATAGTTGCATTAATTCAAAATTGATCACTCATGACAAAAAATAAGTTGGTCCAAATCTACTATGTTCCCAAAGAACTATGGTTACAGAATCCTTTTTTATGTCAGGAAAGTATAATCAAATATGAAACTGATAAAAAAAGGCTCACTTATGTCAAGTTTTTTCTTGTTATTTTCTACTTTCTTAGAAAGGTTCACTTTTGCTCTGCCCTTTTATGTGAGATATCAGTATCACTCACTCCTTCACACAGCTACCGTTGTGAGTTGAATCATAATTCTTTGTCCAGACTTTTTTTTTACCTCTTTTACTTTTTGAGAAAATCCATCCATTGAAAGCAATTTGTTGCACTATGTTCTTGTTTGACCAAAAACCTCATCCATTAAGATTCATGTGTTGCATGATGTTCTGGTTTGACCCTTTCATTGCCGATAGAACTTTTAACTTTAAAGTTACAACGCTATAAATAAACAGGTGAAGGTTGGGTAAAAATTATGAAGTTCTTTACTGTTTTAATGGTTGAAAGTACCCAAAAATTAACATATGAATAACATTTATATCATATTGTGATGCATATAGAAATAACCCACCATTGCCATAGGTTTGTATAATTTGTATTGTCCCTTAATTTTTTTTCGTATTTATAAAATTTTTGGTATCTAATTGTTTTTATAATCTTACTGTCATATGCGCACCTCAAGCCTCATTCCTAATTCCAGGCCAAAATTCAAATGATATATGCTCAATGTCGCATCTTGACCCCCATCTCATCTTATTTTGTCAGATTTTAATTTGTAATTTTTTCATTTCTAATGGTTCGTTGTAATTTTATCTTTTGTTTCTTATTTATAATTCTAAGTTATCTTCCTATTTAATTCTTAATGTTTCAGATTTTATGATTTCACGACTCACAACAAATAGCACTAAATTATATTTCCACCTTTGGCCACCCACCTCAAATGTCAAAGTCAAAGTTCAAACAACTTGCTTTTATCATTTATGTTCAATTGTATTTAGATTTTATATATTCAATTCTTTCTAATGTTGATACAATGTCTATTTTATGTTTGTAATTATTTTCTCTTAATTTGTATTATTGTAATAGTTTAGTTATTATAATTTTATTATAAATTGTATTATTGTAAATTGTAATAGCTTAGGAGTTAGGACTTAGGAGTATTAGTAGTACTTCTCTTAATTTGTATTTTTTTATTATAAATTTAATGCATTGTTTATTGCTATTTAATTATTATACTCTTTTTTATTTATTTATTGTTGGGCCCAAAATAGCTTCTAGGCCTATGACCCCCCCCCCCTTTTTTTTTTTTTGGGGGGGGGGGGGGGAGGGAGGGATGGATCCGTCCCCACACCCGATACTCAGACAGGGTACCCTGCCCCCACACCACAGGGGCACCCACCGAGGGCGAAAACCTCCCCTCGTCCCATGCTGGCAGGGAGGGTGTAATAACCCACTAGAAACTCAAATGTGGAATTTCTATTGGCTTTCTATGGGGTTTTTACGAATCGACCAATCGCATAGATTTTAGTCTGTCAATATAATTAGTGTTATCACTCACTATGGTGCAAGAAGGGAGATTCTTATTATTTGAGGTAGTTATAAGTGTCGGAATGCGTTATGGTATGCGCCATTGGATTAAGTTGATTATTTAGAATTTTATAGTGCAATAATTCTATTTTCATATTTTGGGACAAAACGCCTGTTCAAAACTGTGAAATTACTTTTAGGGGCACTTCAGGATTGAATTTCAGTAAACAATTTTCACTATATGTTAATATGAATATTTAGAATTTTTCAGTACTAAGTTTATTATTAACTTTTTTGGAGTGAATAGTAATCTCGGTAAGCGCACAAAGTGTAGTGTTTTCAAAATCACACTGTAGAATGTCTAAGTTAGATTAGAGAAGTTTTATTTGGATATTTGGTAAGATCTTAGCCACACATAATGAATAATATTAGACACTCGGCACCATGAGGAACGTTTGATGGATTTGAAGGAATCAAGGTGTGAGATCATGCCACCTAAGCAAAACCCTATTCCATCCGACCAATCAAATTGTGCCCAACCAAAGAGGACTTACACCCTAGTAAAATCCTATATGGTTGAAATCCAACTGAGAACCCAAAAACATGATTGGAATCGAAATCCTAAACGGTTTTATCTAAACCATAAAGTTGACCTCCAAAACTTAAATGAATCAATTTCTAGCATTATGTTTAATTGTTTGATTAAATTACTTTGACATGCTATTAATCTTTCAAATTTGTATTAGAACATCTTTATCCAATCTTTTTAACCTTGAAAAATTGATTGGCCCAAGAGATATTAGATTTGTGCTTGATAGCAACTCAAACCCTCTTAAAACTCTAAAATTTAGGCCTATTCAGTTAAGGCCCATTAAAGCCCACGAATTTTGCCACATTAGCATTGCTTCTTGGTTAAATTTTACACCCCCACTTGGCTGACCAAATCTTTCCAAAAGAGGGTCTAGAAGGTTCTTGAAGTAAAAAGCTAAAGGGTCACATCACTCTTTCAATTTTATACTCAACCTAGAGAAAATATCATGGACTGATTTTTGTATATTGTATTAGGTAGAAAAGACCAACACTCAAGTTTTATTTCAACCTTATCATCTTCCATAAGTTGTGTAAGAAGCCCTCCAGTCCACTTCCCATAAAATCATCTATCCTTTACACTTTGTTTTGATAAAACACAAAAGACCCTCTAGGGCAATTTTTCTGAACTCTTTTACATGCCTAATTTTAAGCTTTTGTAAGTGTTTGCTCGAAACCTTTTTTTCATGAAAGTTGTTTCTTTTTTCTTTTTTAGTCTAATTTACGTTCATACCTTATTTGTTCCATTTGGAGATCATTTGTTTGATCAAAAGTTGTTTAAACCCCATAAAGGTCATTCTAGGCGATAAACTGGAAAGTGTGTTATATTTTGGAGTTTTTTAACCATGCTAATGAATAGATCTTGGTCCAAAATTTTTATGGAGTACTGTTAACATGTGTATATAATTATTGGTTGAGGATTTTTTGTATGATCAAAAGTTTTGGTCAAAACTTTTCTTAGATCTAGAAACTTAGAAATTGGAAGAGCAAAATACAGTTTCTGTTTTGAGAAAGTTTAAATCTTTTATAGTCTAATCTTATTCCAAATGGTTTTGATATTTTTATTTGAGGATCCTAATTTCTAAACCTCTTATATACATGTTAGAATGTTTGTTTGAGGATATTTCATTTTAGTTTCAAAGATATGAAATTTTATGCAAGGAGATATTCGGTCAGGCCAAAGTGATGATGTTCTTGGCTAAATTCATGTTTTGGTTGTTTTGTAACCATGTGATCTTGAGTTTAAAGCCTAGATCTATTTTAGGATACATTTTTAAATCATGTGATGTTTTTGTTTGAATATCACATCTTTTTAAGTCTTGGATCAAGAGGTTGATCAAAACAAGTTAGAAACAACAATCTGTTTTGAACTTAGAAGAAAAACTGAAAAGTTCAAGTATGATTTTAGTGATTTTGATGACTTTTGTTCATGATTCAAAACATGATTATTCTTAGAAATATTTTATGAGTATATTGTAAAAAAAAAAAAATTGGTTTAATTATGAGTTTTGAAATTTAAAAGAATTGCAACAAAAATCAAGGGAAATAGCCTATGTAAGTTTCGGCCCCTAAAAAGTTTTAATGGTTGTGTTTAGTTTTAAATTTTTCTGAATTGATATTTGATCTTAGGACAAAATTTACATAAGGTATGTAAATTTTGGTGATTTTTGGAATTATGATGCAAAATCCTTAAGTTAGGGGTAAAATAGTCATTTTTCCACATGTAGAGGGTAAAATGGTAATTTCACTCTAACTTAATATTTTTTTCATATTTCTAATTGTTAGTGATTAAGTTCTAACATTTAGAAATCACTACTTTCAGTTCCTCGTTATCGTGCTTAGGTTTTGTCTAGAAACACGAAAATCGAGGTAAATTAGCTTTTAACTTACTAGCAGTTTAATGTGTATGAGTGATAAGTAAGTGAACTAAAGTGTATATATGTATGTTATCATATATGTCATGCCAAGTCATTACATATTTATCTATTGCATAGAATTTATTTTGTCACAAGTTATTCATCTGTTACACAAGATATTCTGTCACGTATCGCTATACATTGCAAGTATGTCATGTTACGTATGTCATATGTTACATGTATGTCATGTCATGTAATATTCACTATTGCAAGTACGACATGTTAATGTTGCCTGTTACATGTTATGCCATGTTACAAAATATTGTCTGTTACATGTTATGCCATGTTACAAAATGTTTCTATTTCAAGTAAGTCATATCTTTTGAGTTACATTCAAATCATGTTGTGTTATGTCAGGGCTTCTGTCCTTTCATACTCCAGTCACGTTTCGTTTCGAATACAATTTGTGTATTTCGAGAACAGTCATGTTAAATTATTCATGTCAATCACAACTATAAGTACTAGGATGAGGTAATATACTAGTGAAATTCATTTGTTCTTGCTGGAGTGTCTAAAGAGGTTTGAAATGTCCTAAGTTGATGAAATACTGTCAACAGGTAGCGGGTGGAGCCTAACTAGCTGGTTACCAGAGCGCACTAGTCACTAATGCCGATGGAGCCACATTTCAATTCTCATGGGGTCCACAGTCAGTGTGGCACACGAGGTATGGGGACCACAATAAGTGTGTCACATATAATGCGCTCACAGCTGGTGCAAATACATGTGTGTGATGCGGTAATCAGCAGAGACACATGGCTCTAGGGGACCCATGTAGCACCCAAAAATTTAAGTTTAATCAGTTAAAGATTAAGATTTCAAGTTCATGTACGTTCTAATGCAATTAAGTTATTGTTCAGTTCATGATTTTTAGTAAACCATGGTAACCACATGAGACAAGAATAGCATCGTGGTAATTCCAATGAGATAAGAATAACATCGTGATAACTCCAGGAGACAAGAATAGAATCGTGGTAACTCCACAAGACAAAAATAACATCGTGGTGACTCCACGAGACAAGAATGTTATGTTCAAGTTCACGTTCATAATATGTTTCAAGTTCACGTTCACAATATGTTTCAAGTTCATGTTAAGTCAAGTCTCAAATCAAGTTAAGTTTCAGTTCAAGTCTAAGTTCATGTTAAGTAAAGTTTCAAATCAAGCTCATGTTAAGTCAAGTCTCTGTTTAAGTCCAGTTTATTTCAAGCAAGTCAGGTTCAGTTTACGCTTCAGTTAAGTTATGTCAGTTATGTTATGTTATTTGTCAAGTTATACTATGATTACTTATGACTTTGATTATGTATTCTTACTTTTACTGCCATGCACCCATCATTAACCTGTGTGGAGGTTTTCTGTTAACTTGCTGAGATTTGTAATCAAATCTCGATGTAGTAGTCCCAACTACCATTCCTGTGGGAATGGTAAATCTTGTTACAGGATCTGAAAGAGAGCCGAGAATCGATTAATTGGAAACTATTGACTAAGCGACGGTGCGACGTCGATGATAGTATGGTAGTTAATTTAAATTACTACTTCTACTTATGGAGTTGAATCTCCAATACTCTTTTGGTCACATCCATTTTGGACTATCATTGTGATCTCAACTGTTTAGTATGTCATTTTGTATGAAGTATGTTTTAAGTATTTGAGATATTTTCAGTTTGGTGCATAGTTTTGCTAAAGAAAAAAATTTATCCACTGTAAATATTGCATAATACTAGATACATGTTAGGAATATTGCATCATATATGTCATGAACGGGCGTAAATAACCTTATATTTCATGTCTCGACGCTTCAAATATCTGTCTAATCCCAAGAAAAATTTAAGAGTGTCACAGAGGGGTGGCCCCGCACCGTATGGTACGGGTAGCACCCCTAGGTTAAAGTGAAACATGCGTGCGTGTGATATCTGCATATTTGGAAGTGTTGGTCATGGAGAGTACTTTTAGTTTTGGGCTTAGTGCTTACAGTGATCGATATCTGCATACTTGGGTTGAAGCCCAGTCGCTTGAACCTAAGGTCCACGAAAGAAATTGCTCTGGATCAGCATGACCATCCTGAAGCTAGCAAAAGAAGCAACAAAGCCCAGATAAGTCTTTTTCACTCTATTTAAAAAAAAAAAAAAAAATGATATCCAGGTAACTGGTTGTTTATATTAATTTAAGCTTGCTTTAAGAACACCCTGATCATCTTGCATGTATATTGTTAGCTTTAGGAAATTGACAATAGGTAGTACGTATGATTGCTTGTAAATTCAACCCATTTCATCTCATCTTATCTCAACATCCAAACACAAACACTTTTCAATTTTAAATTTTAAATTTTATCCTATAATCATTACTTAATTATTACAAAATTTTCAAACTTCCAAACAAAACATAAGAAATAATTCAAATTTTTTTAAAAAATATATTCTAACAAAATTTTAACTTTATAATATTTTTATTCAACTAATGTTTTTCTCTCATTTTCCAAAATCTCATAAAACATCTTAACTCAATTTATTTTATTACTATTTACAAACTATCTCCCTACCATTCACAGATTTTTCATCTAAGCTTATCTAATTTGTGTAACCAAACGAGACTTTAGTCTAAAGTAGTGATTTAAAAACTCAATAATAAAAAAAGGGGAAATATTTTCCTGCAGCCTCCAAATTTGTAGTCTGAAAGCAGAACCCTCGTCATCATGAGCATGCATATATATATATATATATATATATATATGTAAAGTAATTGTACTCATCATCGGCTATGAGGTGGCATGCATTAGATGATTGAAGATGATTTATTATATTTTACTTGTGAACCTATCATCTAATGTCAAATTATGAGAAAAATGATGATAATATATATATATATATATATATATATAGACAGTAGCCTAATCTCAGTTACAAGAACTGCATATATGCCATGCAGTACAAGCTGGTTTTTCGATCCGAATGAGTGCCTCAAGAACATAATTAGATTAAAGTTTTGGAAGTATAGTGTTGCATAAGTGAACAGAAATATTATTTTTTAGATTAAAAAAAAAAAGCGTCAGATGAATGAGGTCGTGGAAAGACGGAATAGTGGCTTTCTCTATTGTTAGATAAAGTGGAATCAATTCCAATTCCATCGATCACACTACTATGGACAAAGTGAATATTTGCTGGCCTATCTAGCCACCACCTCGCATGTTTTTGCTTTTCCTTCATTTTCTCATGTTCTTGCTTTTCCTTCATTTTCTTTCTTTCTTTCTCTCTATACGCAGTTTTCTGTCTTTTATTCTTTTCGATCTTCTACCTCTTTCTGGCTTTTCAATGGCATATAACACACACACACACACACACACACACACACACACACATATATATATATATATACATATCTGTTTGGCCATATATAATCCATATATAATAGGCATAACTAATTGAATAATATTGCAGATCTTAAAATGAATTCTGAGTAGTACTGTTGGTCTTTGAGGTCTATCTAAGTACATGACCGAAGTATGTATTCCTTCAAGCCGCGCTAGTTGTTGTGATTAAACGATATATATCCCTGATGAACATTTATGTATTTTTCTCGGTTTTCTTTCTTTTTCTTCTTCTTCCTTTTTTTTTTTTTTTTTTTTTTTTTTTTTTTTTTTTTTTTTGTCCTGGGCATTTAATAAAGCTCTCTCTCTCTCTCTCTCCCTCCTGGAGAACCTAATTAATATTTTGTGGCTATTATATATGGGTGAGGTCAGCTGATGGGGATACTGGATATATACCCCAAAAGTTAAAAGTGCTGCTTTTATGGATGGATATATACTCGAAAAGTAGAAAAATTCTCAAATATTGGTGGTTGATAGCTTCCATTTTTCGTTATCGATCTTCTTCTCTAGTACGTTCTCATCAATTTGATTTATATATGAAAGAGAGAGCTTTCTGGCTTAGAGAAAAAGAAGATAAAAGAAAAAAATCAGAGCTTTGGGTGAAATTTCATGAAGACATTTGGTCCTAATAAAATGCTTAAAACAAATGGTGCTTCGAATTTCGCCAAGTCCAATTTGAAGATTTTTTTAAAGTTTTGAATGCGGTAGAGTACTGTAGAGTTAAAATTTGAATTCAAGACTTCTATTATGGTAGTATGTGAAATCATCATTTATTTCAAAAGTTTAAACTGATAGGAAGAAGTAAATTTAATTATTTGTATTATATTCTATACACCATCTACAAGTTAGAGTGAGTTTCTTGCCATCCAACATTTAACTTATGTTTGGTTTTCTCATTAGATAAATTGACCCAACCCCCTGATCTAGATCATCTCCCAATTGAATTTACAGTACTCTTTATCAAATCAGGTCTTGATGATCAATGTTTAATTTTGACAATGAATGGATTATATTTTTTTTCCTTTGCCAAATAATCATTCCATTCAAATTGGCAAGTCTAGCACTTGTGCGGATGGGGATACCCCCGCCCATTTTTCCCCACATTTTATTTTGCAATATTCTTTGATATATAAGACTATAACACTACAATATATATGATTTTTTGCAACGAACATTTGCAAGGAACATTTTTTTTCATTGTCATTTGCAACGATACAAAATATTTCGTTGAAAATAGTTGCATTTGCAACGAAAATTTTGAATTGATAAAACCTCGTTGCAACTAACCATGAACAGTGATTAGAATATTATTTAGTTGTTTAACAATTGCAACGATCGAGTTGTATAACCTAGCTAATTAAAGTGCCCCTTCATGTGTAGTAAAAATTAGAAACTCATGAAATCTTGATTAATTAGATAATGATGAGAACTACTTACGTACGGCCTATGGGGACTAGCTAGTTAACTAGGTCAACAAATTCTCTCTTTTGTCTATTACCAAAACATGAAACTCAATTCATTCACCATCGATGATCTCAATAATCATACACATGATGTGGAAAAAATAAAGACCGATCACGTAGTGGTAGCTAGTTGTACTTAATTATATGCGAGGAGAGGTAAGTAGTAGCGTACTCATGGTAAGAAAATTGTTATTTGTAATCAGTTATTTTCTATAAAAATGAATATTTCTTGCTAAAATGAATCTATTTTCATCGCAAATAGTCATTATCGTCACAAATACTCATTTCTTTTGTAGTGACTGTTGAAAACTTGGAGGATACATACACATGATGATAGGGAACTATATATATATATATAATATTTGTTAAGGAGGAATTGAATTAGCAACCAATATTAAGGTTTCGTTTCGACAGTGACTTGAGATAAGATGAGTTACAATAAAAGTTAAAAGTTAAATAAAATATTGTTAGAATGTTATTTTTTAATATTATTATTATTATTTTGAGATTTGAAGAAGTTGAATTGTTAATTATATTTTGTATAGAAATTTAAAAAATTTGTAATAATAAGATGAGATAAAACACATCTACTATCCAAATGGAGCCTTAATACTTTCCTGCATTGGTTATAAGGGTAGCATATAAATTCGAGATTCTTGTCTCAAAAGCTAAGGACAAGCATGTGATGCATCAGAGATAGATAACTAAAACAAGTACTCTACTAATTAACAACCTAAGAAGGACGCAATATTCGTGCAAGGAATCATGCACTTTGTTTAGTGACAAGGAAGATGGTGGATCGATCATATATAGGGCAATTTATTATATATTTTTTAAAAGGAGCTCTAATTTAGTAATATATATATATATATAGCATAACTTCTTAAATTGATCCAAATTAATTATATTCTCGAGAGCAATATTTCTAGGTTAGTAATTAAACAAGGGATAGTGTTATTGGAATATCGGATGATCATAAATGCGCGAGGCCCCATCCATCCCGATGAAACCCCCCACCCCCAAGATCCCCAAGATTATGCATGCTTGATGGAACAACACTAACAAGAATATAGTTTCTTAATATATATATATATATATATGAATAATGCTATATATAGTCATGGAATGCGCAAACATCGTATAATCGTTTTGGAAAAGAGCGAAATTTATTATTAAAAAATTAATTTTTTTTATATAAATCTCGTATTTATTCACTTTTTATAAAATAATTACACGATACTTACACATTCACAATTATAACTATTATTTTTTTCTTAATAAATAGCAGCTGTAGTAATTAAATATAGTACAAATTTTTAAGTAGTAGTGTGCTATTAAAATTTAGAACTACACATGAGAGTACTCTTATGTATAATTATTTGCCACGCATTAATTGTTCCTAGTGGAGCCGCCAGATGTAATTAATAAGTAGATGCAGAAAAGTTACAAAAAAAAAAGTGGTGGAAAGGGAAACAAAAAAAGCTGAGTTAACCTTATTTAAGAACTTAGGACGTCTAGGGCAGGGGGTTAGCTAGCTAGAGCTAGGCAAATGATCTGTAATACTGTTAATCAAAGCCATATAGCTCCGGCTTCTTTGAGCATTTTCTTTAGATTGCCATTGAGATGAAGTGTCATGACAGTGTTAGCAGAGCCCACGAATTTACCCCCAATGAACACTGCCGGAACTGAGGGGTTGCATCCTAGACGCATGAGAGCCCACTCCATTTCCTTCCCTCTCGAGTCCTCATCAAGTTCGAAAATTGCCGGGCTCACTCCTTGCTCGTAAAACAGCCTTTTAATTGCATGGCACATGCAGCACGAGCTCTTGCTGAAGATCACCACTGCCTTTTGCGATGCAATTTTAACAATGCGATCCATTGATATTATTGATGGCCCTGCTAACTCAGTACAATTGAAGAATCTTCTCTCTCTCTCTCGCTGTGCTAAAAAAGAAGTATAAATGTACGTACGTATAAGCTTGTAGTACTTGCCGAAGACGAATAAACTCCAAAATAGAGGTAAGTAGCGATCGTGGGTACTTGTGATGGAAAATATGGCAAATGTAGGCTATGAAGATTGAGAGGAGATCTAGTTTAGAAGGCAGCTAGCTTGGTTTGTGATGGAAATGAATTAGCTCTCAAGGCCCTTTTATATAACGTCTAGGGGAAGCAAAAGTACTTGGTACGTACGTGGATCGATTATTATATGTATAAAATTTATTTACTTAATCCGAAGCATGCAGCACGTACGAAAGAGATCATCAGGATGAAAAGGTGAAGGTTCCCTGAGATATATAAAATTTGGATTTTAGCTGGGTCCAAATCAGTGATGAACACCCTTGATAGAGACTTGTGTGGCTTGCTGCTAACAATCTTTCCTAGTTGCATGTTCCAAGAATCTTCGACCCTATAGAGATAAGCCAAACACAGCCGAAAGTGGATCACTAGGAAAAATATTATTATGGAACGTACGGTTACTACACTAATGTTTTTTTTTTTTGGTAAATTATTATATATATAATGTTGCCTACCCGCGATTAAAATGTGTGGGTGAAGAATGTCATCAACTTTATATTATAAATGAAGATTGCATGCGTGGGATAAGAGGGTGATAGCCAGATCGATGTAGTCGCGCACGAATAGTTGCATCACCGAATAACCAGCTAGCTAGCAGCTGGTGCATGGCTCTGAGCATGACATGAAAATTCCACGTAAAGTTTTCTTGAGCTTTAGATGATGTCTATGTACGTAGCACCCATCTCTGTCAAAATTAAAAGGAGATAAAGAAAGTGGGGAAACAGAAACAACCCCGGGGCTTGATCAGCCATTAGATAGATATATAATAAAAGGCCCTGCAATGAGTATTTATGTGTGTGTGTGTGTGTGGGTGTGTTAATTTGATAAGAAGACTATAATGGATAGAGCGTCATATCCTTTAATTTTATTTAGCAGACGCGCGCGAGGATAAGAAAATCAAGTATAAAAGAACAAAAATACAAAATTATCATTTTATCTCTATCTAAATGGTTTAAAACTAGGATCAATGAAATTAACAATCTACACATGACTTAAAGTTGAAAAGTGCTTGGATTGCTAAAACTAACGCCATGTTTGGTTACAAAAAATGTTTGAGAATATTTTGAGAATTTGTTTGATATCATTAGGTTTTGGAAAAGAATAGAGAAAAATTTGAATAAAAATATTTTTTAAAGCAAGTCTTTTATTGGAATTTATAAAAATGGATAGATAAAAAATTTGAAAATTGTTTGAATATAATTTTTTAAGATTATTTTTTATTTTAGAGTTTGTACAAATTGTAATGATTTTTGTGCTTGAGTAAGGATTAGAAAAAAAAATTAAAAATTTGAAAGAGAAAAGTGTTTTATGTTTAAATAATGTTCAAAAATGAAGTTAGAGAAAAGTTGCTAAACGTTGAAACTTTTTGAAAAGAAAAATTATATTCATCATCCTCACACATCACGTACTACACTTTTTCTCTTAACAAATATATATGATATATGAATGATGAGTATAAGAATTCAATTAATTTAAAAAAATAAAATAAAATAAAATAAATAAAAATAAGTGTGATATCTGAGGATGATGATCAGTAGCAAAATATATATATATATATCTATCTATATATATATATACACACACTTGATTGCCAAACAGGGCTGGATTTAAGAGTCAGCTCCTCCAATCTGCCCACTCCCTTTAACAAATAATTAAGGGGATTTTTATGATCCCCTTTCCTCCGGTTTCTTCGGTCCCCCTCCATCCCACTAAAGGGGTAGAATAATTAATCAAAATAAGATAATGAAAAATTGATCAACATGTAATAAACAACAATACTTGAAAGAAAATAATTCTTCTTTAAATTAATATGTTATCTAAGAAAACAATTAGTCTTTAAAATATATACTTTAAAGGTCTATTACCATGTACTACTTATGACAGGCCATATATAAGGGTTCCACACTATTTTTTTTCCTAGAAAAATGACGTTTCATCTAGTTGGTTATTTTGGGGCTAATAGGCTCGTGCTTGCATGGATAATCGACAAATCGCTAATATTTATATAAATGCAGCTTGTGGTTGCAATTAGCAATAATTTATTAGCATCGAGCATTCCGCATATTTTACCATCTTTTAACAACACTACATGACATGATATTAGATCTAGGAGAACATATACTACTTCTGCAAGATAACATATATAATATATATATATATGTATGTATGTATATATATATATTCTTCTCAATATATGAAACACATTTTGTTTCAAATCATGAACATGATTCGTGGTTCAAACTGTCTAATCAAATTTGCGAAAACTTTTACAATTAAGGAGATCTACTTATGATTCTCTTGCATGTCTGTATATAAAGCCTAGACGTACGACGATCACATCAACTTACCTCAGAAGCTTGATGAGATGCGTACATTCCACATGTTAATCAGTATATAATATTTGATTATATATAATTGGTTATTAATTCTCGTGTACATTACTCTCGTTTGCAAGATAGAGTAATGAGCAAAATTACCAAAGATCCCAGATTCATTTAGGTGTTAAATGCTGATGATCATGGATTAACAAATAGCGATGATGACATGAATTGGCCATCCGAAACCATATTACGTTGTATGAGAAATGATAATTACAGTCGTAAGTGCGTAAGTATCACGTAATCACTTTTAAAAAAGTAAATATATACGAGACTCACATGAAAAAAATTAATTTTTTAATAGTGGGCCTCACTTTTTTTCAAATGTACTATACGGCGCTTACGCACTCCATAACTACATGTAGTATTACTCATTATGTATAGCTAGGATCGAGATGGCCGAGATGCATGCACCACGTACGAGATCTAGATCAGACGAGAATCGCAATTCATCGAGAATAAATAAAATGATTATAACACAAGTTAAGTGAATAGATCGATGGATCATATCTCTTCATGACTGGTGATGTATATATTTTGTTCCATAATCGAATTAAATGACCCAAGTATAAGAGAATTTTTTTCTCCTTTCTGCTTTTATATTTTGGATGGAGTTGTAATATTCCTTCTGTTTCGTATCTAAAAAAGGTGATAAAGGCAAAGAATATAAAATATGGTCCCTGGCCTTTCCCCTTTCCCTTTCTCTGTCTTTCTTGAGTGGAATATCAAACCAAGAGCAATTTGTACACGTCAGTACCCTTACCAACCCAAAACCCTAACATATAATGTGATGCCAGGATCCGTCCTTGCATTAATCTTCTTTATCTTCATACGCTAAAAGTAGCTTGACATTCTTTCCCCACCTTATCCTTTCCCGACGCATCGATCTCGTACCTATATATGTTCTTTTCATGTCCTGATCCCTCATGTGTCCTGCATGTTGAAAGTGCATCATGCATGTATGTGCAACTTACATGATCTTGATCACCTAGCAAAGTAGAAATCTTGATATGGGTACTCTCTCACATATATATATATATATATATATAAGAGTTCTGCTATATACATATAGTCATTTTTTCGTATTTTTTGTGCACTTCACAGATATAATTGGCTAAAGTAATTATTTTATATTAAAAAAATGACACAGCTAATCATATTAGTAGAGTGCACAAAAAGTACATAAAAATAACTGCACATAAAATTTATATATATATATAAATATCAATCGAATCTTGATCTGAATTATGGTGGTATTAGTTTCATCACATCACGCATGCCTGATATATGCTTGTGATTAGTCATGAGAATTAGACGATGACGTATAAGTACGAGAGATCCGTACATGTTATGTAAGGTAAAGTAAGTACCCTAGCTACAAACTGGCCCTTGGTTAGGGGTGGGCTTCAACTCCGACAGAGTCAGAATGCTCACCTCCGACCTCTGACTCCGATTAGGGTCGGAGGTCAAAAGTTGTTCCGACTCCCACTCCTATCAGAGTTTGGAGCTCAGAGTCAGAGCTCAGTGCTCCGATTGGAGTAGAAGTGAGCTTCCTAGAAACTGGGCCCCACTTGCCCTACTCAGATTGGACCTGGGTCTATGACCCAATATCCAATACCCAATCTAAAATTTAGATTGACCCACCCCTATTTAAAAATATTTTTAAAAAAATAAAATAATTAAAAAAAATCTAAAATACTGTAAAAAATAAGTTAAAAAACTAAAATTTAAATACAATGACTAAATCAAACTATAAATAGCAAACAATAAATTTAAATTTAAAACTACAAATCGCAATAAATTTAAATTTATAATACCAAATTACCACAATCCCCCGAATCAGTCTTGACAGTCCATGCATTTGAGTCAATGAATTGATAGTGATTTCTAATTTTTCTGTATGAAGTTTTATTGATTAGATGCACTATCTTTTCTTTAGCCTTTTAACTATAAACTTCTAAACCATCAGTCAAGTGATATATAACATAAAATAGGACACATTATGAACTCACCTTCACCTCCAACTCTGATGAGTTTTGCATGATGGTAATTATGGTATTGAGTTTCTCACCAATAAGGGGGTCATCCCATGGTACATCCGTCTCAGTCACCCACAACTAGTCTAGAGTTCATAGTTAGGTCTACAAAATCATATAAATTATAAATTAAATAATGAAAACATTAAAATTATGTAAAAATCATTTAAAATCATAAAGTTACCTGATTCAAGCCTATAGCTCTCGGCATCAATGGTATCTACTCCAATGGATGTTGCTCTTAACTAGTTCTATGTGCAAATGAGGGCCTCAACGGTGGTCGGAAACAAGGTACTCCAATAAGCATCCAAGACACGACCTCCGGTACTAAACGGCGACTCAGATGCAACCGTAGTGATAAAAATGGCTAGTACATCCCTGACTATTTGAGAAGGACTAAAAACTTGCCAGAATTCACATTCCTCCAAGTTAATATCTGGAATGTACCACTAGTGCCTCGACATTTTCTATAAAGTAACGCTCAACCTCATACTTAGACTGCATAATATTCCTCGATACACGGTTTTGATGATATCGTCGTAGTCACAATAAATTTGAACTTTGTATATATGTGTCATCCAAAAAAAATGTCGAGCTGGTCAGGCGTGAGAAGCTACCACCTTCGGTTGAAGACTAACTACTACTGTTGTAATGGCTATATAAATTATCAATATCTCATTTAAGCAATTTAATACTACTACTGTTGTAATGGCTATATAAATTATCAATATCTCATTTAAGCAATCTAATAAACTGATCAGCGTCCCCATCACCGAGAGCACCCCTAATCCAATCTTATAAAATTGCCAACTTATATCGGGGGTTAATGATCTCAGCTATAAATAATAATCTATTTATCTTCTCCACATCCCCCAATATTTATTATATTTGTATTTCATCCTCATAGTCACTGCATTCAACAAACCCACACTATCAGCACAACTCTACTGCAAGTGGTCATAAAGCCCCAAGATCTTCTCGAAGTATATGTTTGTAGTAGGATATTTTTTTCTAGATATCTGCATAGTTATGTTATAAAATAACGTTAAAATTGAACAAAATGCCTGACATTGGCTCAATCAATTGTATCCAGCACACCGAGCCCCCTTCTCCCCTCCAACTGACTCCAACAAAGCATACATTATGCCCCCATCCTTGACCTTCATCCACTCAAACGATGTTTGGTACTGTACTACATCCAACATCATGTATGTAGAGTTCCATCGAGTTGGAACGTCCAGTTGCAACATACTGGAAGATGGGATCTCCAGTTGTTCGGCTATTGCCTTAAACTGGCGGAGCCGTTAGGGAAAAGCCTTCACATGTTTCACAAGGTTTCGGACTTTAATAATGGAATCATCCTCCTTGAAGCTCTCAAAAATTATGAGGTTGATGATATGGGCATATCATCGAATATGGATGAACTAGTTCTCATGAATGATATCCTCATTTATCGTTATATTCAGCCTAAACCAATCAATGACAGTGTCATTCGCACTAGCATTGTCAATCGTGATACAAAGTACTTTCATGATCCTCAAATTCTTTATACAGTCATACATCTCCTTACCAATGGATGAACTCTTGTGATCAACAATTTCTTTGAAATCGATAGTCCGCTTCTGCAACATCCACTCATTGTTAATAAAGTGGGTTGTGATACACATGTAGCCCACATTCTGTATAGAGGTCCATGTATCAGCCGTAAATGACACTCTCTGGCCAGTGGCAACAAACATTTCATTTATCGCTGCATTTTTCTTGGCATGTCTCATTAAACAATCACGCATTACAGTATATCTTGAATGCATGGGAAATCGTGACTCTAAAGTGTGCACAAATTTGTGGAAGCCTGCCTTATCCACCGTGGTAAAAGGCATCTCATCAGTGATGAGCATCTTCGAATAACATCGATGGTCGTAGATGTCTCATAACTCAGCGTTGTCTGATCAGTTGCCACTAGCCCTTTGTGTATCTTATACCGCTGGCAACCCATAAGATGTGCTATTAATAGTGACGTGCCTTGCTTCTTCGAATAACAACTGCATAGTTACCCACAGTAGTGGCATCGAGCCTGCAGGTTCTCACGATCATCGGGAATGTTGATGAAATGTTCTCATGTCCACGACCTTTTTTTCCTAGGTCATGCTGGTGGATCGGCCTCAACATTCATCAACTCCTCCACTTTATTAAATATATCAACGTCTTCTAGATCTATTGAAACTCGACTACTTGCACAGGAAGTAGTTACTCTAGATGGGGGTCTACGGCTACTTGTCGATGACGCCAACAACTATGTGTCATTCTCTTGTGAAAAATCACAGTGAGATGATGTAGCATTCATAATTTGAGCAAATAACCTGAAACAACTAACAAACAACCATCATATAACATGTTATGAAAATTATCTACAAATTGGAAACACGTTGAAAAGGAAAAACATGTGTTTATTAGTGTTTGTGATTTTAAAAATAAATAAAACACACAAAAAATGAACGTTCGCTTGAGCCACACTCAAGCGAAAGCTCGAGCGAACAATCTATATGATGTTTGCTCAAGCCACACCCGAGCGAAGCTCGATCAAACAATCTGTGTGATGTCGCTCGAGCCACGCTCGAGCGAAGACTCGAGCAAACAATTTGTGCAACGTTCGCTTGAGCGGCACTCAAGTAAACATCACCTGGAACAAAGACACTCGACTTTTCCAAAACCTAAACCCTTCAATTCCTAAATTTAACAGTCTAGCTGAAAACCAAAATCATTGAAATGCAAACAATAAATCATTGAAATGAACAACAGATCAAACAAATTTCACAAATTTCAAACCACAATGTGACAATTAAATGATTGTGGAACCCTAAAATTCTACAAATTTCAAACCACAATGTGATAATTATATATGTGACACTTGGATACACATAGAAGGAGGATATATTCTACTCTGGACCATGCAATGATACTATATATAGAGTATAATAAATATTTGTATACACACACACATAATACATATATTGTTTACCATATGACCACTAAATATTGTGTACAAGCACTACGATTCGATCGTAATGCCGGTACAGATCACGAAAAGTTATATATATCCAAGGAAAAAAAAAAAGGCAAACAAACCTTTTATTTTGATAAAGATCTTTCTAGAGAAGGCATATATGATCGATCCATATATAGCTTTCAAGAATAATATTGGTAGATTTTCCACGAGTTTTGTAGATAAACTAGCACCTTATAAATTTCAAACAATCCTTTTGGCACAATTCTATTTCTAATTTGTATTTTCTCCTGATCTTCTTATATAAGACATTGAAGTACTTCTTTTTGTAGTTGTAGTGCCGTGCAATTCGTGCGTAATTAATAAAGGAATAATTAGGACAGGCTGATCATCATCAGTATCACGGTATACGTAGAAAGCTATACAACAAATTAAGCGAAATCCGGCCGGGAGATCAGAGATCAGTTTATCTTTTGAATAATTTTGTACGCGCGCGCGGTATGAACATTAACTGATCATGAGTACCACTCACAAAAAAAAAAAAAAAAAAAAAAATATGAATAATATGGATCACAACTCTCTCTCGATGACTCACATCAACGATGGAGTATAATTTTTATGCTCCATTGCCTTTAGAAAAGTAAGTTCATTTTTTTTTATAAATAACAAGTTTTTATTCTTTTTGACGACATTAACCGGACCGGGAATTTCTTTCTTTTTTTTAAACATGCAAAAAAGAAATATATGGACAAATAGATCAGACGACATTAATGGATAATGTTGGGGACCTCATATATATATATATATATATATATATATATATAAGCATCTACACTCTCTAATGTACGGCGCTAGTCTTTCTTGGTAGGGGATGTTTTCTCGAAAACGCGAGAAGCCAGATCAGAATATTTTGATATATATATATATAGAGAGATTTCCTAAAAATTGATAGAGAATTGTTAAAATATTAATTGCTGTTTGAGATAACCTGCAGTAGTACTAGTACTGGCATGCATGCATATCATCAGTTTATCCTTTCGAATAACTTAGACTTATTTTCAGTTGATAGCAATCAAACGTACCCTAGCATATCAAGCTTCAGGGGAACAAAATTAAGGAAAATTCTATTGTTTTTATATTCATGTACTATTTCCAATCAAATTACAGTACTACTATATATATATGCATGTAACCTACACCGTACGTGAACAAGTTCCATATGAAGTTATATATATAGATCAGTCGTTGATCATATATATTCAATTTTTACCATGGCGGTTGAATATTGTTGGGGGTTTCATCTTCTTGCAGTGTGTGGGAGTACTTTTGAACAACATTCTCCTTGAAATCTTCTCCCTTCACTTGGCTTTCTCTGTTATTTCTTTCTTGTGTTGGACGCGAATCTTATTGCCCAAAATAAAAAAAAAGGGTCCCGATTGGATAAGTCCTACTCCTTCCTCCAACTCAGCAGATGCTAGCTCCATGATAGATACATACGGCCAAAAAACCACATGATCAAAAATGTACACTCTTCGGATTACTAAACATACGGTGCGATTTACGAGTTGAAATTGAGAACATTTCATCCAAAAGTTTAAATTATCAAGAAGATTTAAATTTAATTATTTAAATTATATTTTAACACTCTCTGAGTTCTTAGTAGCAACTTGGATGAATATACGAGACATTCAATTAAATTAAGTGTAATTAGTGTGAAGTGTTGTGCAAAACACAGACATCCATACTCTCTGGCTTCTTTCCCAATAGTGGAAGATGGAGTTTTTTTCCATAGAGATAGTCATCGATATAGAGATAGTCATCGATCTGCATCTTCCAGTACCCAAAATTAGTGTCGTCGAACTTATCAGTCCTAGGTGCTTTCACTTTGTCTCCAATCATTGTTCTTTTTCAGATCCAACATTGGCTCTTGATATAAGTTGTTGTGCAAAACACGTACACACAAACGATGGCAACCAAAGTAAACAAGCACACGATCAAGCAAACACGATACACAATATACATAGTTTGGCAAATTGCCTATGTTCATAGAGCTGCAGAAATCCTATTAACTATAAGAGATTACAATCACTCAATCTCAACTTACACTCTCTAAGACTTTTTTATCTCTCACACAATATGCACTCACTTGACTATTTTTATTTCTAAAAAATATGCTAAAAATCGTACATCATAAGTCAAATATTACATATTTGTAATAAACGATGCTAGAAACCCTAATTTTGGCAAAAATACATCATTCGCTCGAGCGTCGCATCGAGCGCGCCTCAAGTGAACAACTAATCAACATTGGCTTTAGCAATGTGTTGAGTGTGACTGGAGTGAATACTAGGATTTGTGTCTCACTCAAGCTCACTGTCGAGCGCACATCGAGCAAACTCACGGGTTGAGCTTCGCTCAAGCGCTAGGTTGAGCAACAAGTGAGCGAACTCACTGTTTCTTGATTTTTCAGCTCCAAAACTAGTCTCCACCCCAACACGAAGTCGATAACTCTATTTTAATACTAATATATTAAATAATCAACATTTATCCCAAAACATTTAACTAATGAAAATAGGCAAATATGATATTTATATTATATTATAACAACTTATCCACATATATACCACCCATTAACATTAAGGGTTCATAATTATGTGGGTGTAACTAATTATTTCGAACGATAGTGTATGAGTACTACTCATGTGTCCAAAACCCAATGAAAGCCACTTGGGTCTACTCTATACATGCAAAATGGCCCTTACCTCGAGTCCGGCCTCGTGATTACGCACAAGAAAAACGAACATGAATCATCAAAAGCTCTCTCTCTCTCTCTCTCTCTCTCTCTAGAAATGTGCATGCATGTGTGTAGGCACTAGTAGATGATGCGATCGAAACCGTATGAAGGACACGTCCCTAGGCTACAATCGTATGCCAAGATTCGTTGTTGTGCAACTTACCTGTCCGGTTAACATCAATCGCTGTCAAGTAATGATCAAAGCGTAATATGGACTAGGACAGAAATATCTAAAGGAACATTCTCATTTTTTCTTCACCACCAGATCAAACTTTTCCTTTCTAGCTGCGTATTAATGCAAACCCGGCACAGTGAAAGTCCTATATAAATGACAGCTCCAGGGGCTCAAGTCTCCCACAGCAAAAACCTCAGGTACTGCCTTCGCATTCCTCACAAAATTACCTACACGCCTTAATCGCTCCCTCTCCTAATTATTCTGTTCTTTCTTCATTCTCCAAACCCTTCACTCTAATTTGGCATTGCATGCACTTACGTACCCTAATCTAGGTTGGTTGGGTCGAAAGCACTGTATCAGAAGTGTCAATATCTTTTTATACATATATATATATATATATATATATATATATCTTAGAGCTAGCTGCCTTCTGCAATATCGGCAATGGAGAGAGTCTCAAACATGACATCAGAGAGGCCCGTGGTGATCTTCAGCAGGAGCTCCTGCTGCATGTGCCACACCATCAAGACTCTCTTCATCACTGAGTTTGGGGTGAACGCCGCAGTCCACGAGGTGGATGAGATTCCGAGAGGGAGGGAGATCGAGCAAGCTCTTCTCAGGCTTGGGTGTAACCCGAGCGTGCCGGCGGTGTTCATCGGCGGTGAACTGGTGGGTGGAACCAACGAGGTGATGAGCCTCCATCTCAGGCGCTCCTTAAAACCAATGCTCCAACGCGCTGGAGCAATCTGGGTTTAATCCATGAACCACTAACCTAATTAGCATCAGGCGCGCCTAAATAAATGATTTGAGTTAATATATATGTGTGTGTGTGTTAAACTATATATAGAGCTGATCACTGCAGTACTCTTGCTGAGTCTATATATATACTACGTGTATTTTAGCTTTTTTGTAAGGTGCATGTACGTACCGTTTCGCTTTTGCTAATAAAAGTTGCAATTTTGCATCAAAGTTCTAAAGCCTCATATCTGTTTTTCCCTTCCAATTTCAATGCTTTACAGGAGAATGACAAGAACTTTATTTAATTCTAATAATACTATTCAACTAATCTGCCTGCACTTGAGCGAATAATATTCGTGGAAATGGCCAATGCATTATTATCCATTGGACTCTTTTTTTCGTGCAAAACTTCACAATAACGATCGGTAAATGAGTGGTGAGAAATGAATGGGAATAAAAACGATAAAAGTTCCTTCATTAGTCAGTAATGGGGGTATGAAGATTTGGCCTAAGTGATGTTGACATCGAACAATGGACTTTGTGGTTTGCTCAAAGTTGTCCCCAAACCAAATGGGGCCAGGAAGAATTAGGCCTAGTTTGGTTGTACAGATAAAATAAAATAAAAAATTTGTGAATAATAATAAGATAATTTGTGACTAAGTAGTGCTATATGTACTTATAATTTTACTTACATGACTCATTTTGTTATTTTTTTTTTAAATTCAAATTTATTGATTTCAACATATCAATAGCTGACACGTGGAGAAGTAAGCTTTTTTAAGTACATTTAACATTTTCCTTTATGAATAGTATTGAAAAGATTTGAGTTAAGCTATTTTATGGGGTTTTGAAAAATTAGAGAGAAAAAATCGAATAAAAGTATTATAAATTTAAAATATTGTTATAATATTATTTTTTAATATTATTTTTATTTTGGGATTTGAAAAAATTTGAATTATTTTTTGTATTTTGTTTAAAAGTTTGTAAAAGTTGTAATGATTAGATAATGATTATTTGAAACCGTTGAAAATTTGAAATTGAAAAGTGTTTATATTTAAATGATGTTTGGATGTTGAGATGAGATGTGATGGGTTGAAACCATCTGTGAAACCAAATGGGGGGCCTTAGAGTAATGAATAATTTTATTTGAAGATTTTTACACTACACATCATCTATATGATACAATTTAATTTGTAAGATTCAAATTTTAAAACTTATCTTCCAAATTAAATCAAGTCATGTGGATGGTGTGTAGTGTAAAGACCTTCAAATAACACTACTCTTAGAGTAATACTAGATACATTCCTAGAGCACTCCCAATGGTTTATGTATCTTATCCTTTAAAATACATCACCAAAACTCACTTTTTCTATTTTACATATTAACTTTTACAATATACCATACATCAGTTTATCTAATTTTTCTTTATATTATATTATTTAATAGTTTGTTAAAAAAAAAGTACAAAGAGAGAGAAACTATTGTGAGAGATAAAGTACATGAAAAGAGAATAAATAAATCAAATATGTTTACATTTGTGAACAGTTCATGCTACATGTAGCTGAACACTGTAGTAAAATGTAAAATACATTTGAAATAAAAGATTTGTTGGAGGCAATTTTGAACTACTTTTCTTCAAATTTTACATAAAAATGGGTTTTACAAAACCCATTGTGAGTGCTCTTAGGGTGTGCAAGTTTCACACATTTCCTTTATAAAAAAATGTGATCTACTATTTAAAAATAATTTTTTCATATAGATCCCAGACTTACGCATTTTTTTTAAAGGAAATGCACAGGATTTGCACACACGACCTAAAATTGCAAATATTATTTCTGTTTTAATCTACGTAATTGGGCTGATTTGGATTATTGAGCTAAAACTAGGCGTTTACGATGACATGGCATCGTCCTTGCATTTGATTAACAAAATGATTGTGTTACAAAATGATCGCATTTGATGACATGGGAGATGATAGCCTGACAATCTAACTATAATTTATTTACAACTTCTCATAAAATAATATTTTTAAAATTTTAAATACATCAAATCAAAATTAAAATTAAAATAAATATTTTAAAAAATATTATTTTATTAGAAGGTTATAGAAAAATTGTAAAGGGATAGTTATTTTATCATTTTTTTACATTCTATTGAGAGTTATTTTATCTTTCCAAAGTTACTGTATATATAAATGTAGCCTTTTTTTGCTTGTCTATGTATGTGTACGATCTGTGTAAGTTTTCTAATGTTGTATTATCATTAGGGGTGAACAAGAACGGGCCAGACCAATCCTCGTTGACGAAGATCGGTTGCCAGAGTTAGGAACCAGCCGAAACTAGTTGAGAACTGGTCGGCCGGCAGGAGAAAATGGCTAAAACCAACGAGGGCCAGTTCGGTCCTAGTTCAAACCGCTGAACCGACCGATATATTATATATATTTATATTTTTGTTATAAAATGATACCGTTTTAGCTCGTATGAAAAAAATAAATAAAAAATAAAAGAAACGACGTTTCTGGGTTAAGGTTAAATCGCATCCTTCCCAGTCTCCCCCTTTCCTCTTCTTCTTCACTTTTACAATCTGTCATTTCTCTCTCTCCTCTCACACTCTCCTTTCCCTCTCCTCTCCCTCTCAGCCTCTCAGAAATCCATCACTGGCGAATCCCCACACCCCATGGCAGTCCTGTCACGGCCAACGTATCTCGGCTCTCTCTCCTCTCTTAGACTCCCAGTTCTCCCTCTCTATCTCTCCCCCACGTCTGACGCCGTGCAGCGCCGGTTTTCGAATCCCCACGACCCAATGTGAGTGTTCAAGCTAATTTTATCACTGTATTTTACTATTTTTGTTATTTGTTAATTTATTTTATCACCAGGGGTGTTCTTTAATTTATATTTTATCCCAGACAATGAGACATTGTAATTTATAATGTATCATATTGTTTAAATTATTGTGACTGTGAACATGTAAGCTCATACTGTCAAAAGCCTTAAATTTAATCACATGCACAAATGAAAGATATAGGGTTCAGTTGAGGTGCTCTAGGACGATAGGCATATAAAAATCAAAGCTTGTTGATACTCAAAACGAAAAGAAATGTCATTGTATTGAAAACAAGGCCATTTTGAGACTGTTTCATGGATGATTTATTAGCTATAACTTTTGCAATTGATTATAAGTAAATTATTATATAGTTTCTTACCTACACTTTCCTACTATTCTTAATATCTTGCAAAACCCCATTTCATGGTTCAAAAGGCCTATCTTAACCCAGTTGTTTCTTATAGTGGTGCCAATAGTCAAATCTGGTCTGATCTTCAAGCTATTTATATTGTCGAAAGGAGTGGAATGAAAAAGATGATACTTGATGTTCACACAAATCTATTTCTCAATCTTTCTGATATTGTTGTTTATTTGTTGGTTTTATTGTGACAATGCTGGTCTTATGTATTGAATCTCGCCAAAATTATGGATAAACAGCGAGAGTCGAAGTCTTATAACGTAAATCTGTTATTGTTCGTGCTAATATATTTGTTGCCTGACTCTAGCAACAATGCAATTCATTCAAGTAATTGTGTTGTAAAAATAGTTTGATATAAATTGAGGAAAGATGAGTGAACTAAACCTATATTAGAGTTTTGGCAAGTGGGAGGAGACACAAAATTCTTATCTCATCTCATCATTACAACTTTTTCAAATTGTCACACAAAATATAATAAACAATTCAACATTTTTAAATCTCAAAATAATAATAATATTAAAAAATAATATTTTAAACTTTCATCTAAAACTATAAATTATCATCTCACTATTCAAACCTATCCTTAGACTTGTGATGTTTGTCATGTTGTAAACTAGCTGCAGTGTAATTATAATTTGTTATGCACTATGTAAATGTACATGTAACATTTATGTTTTGTTTTATAAATTAGATGGATTCTTCGTCGACTTTGATTAATGTTGATTCAAATGAACCAACCATTAACTTGGGAGATGATTTGAGGGAGAATCAAATATCAAATTCCTCTAGTGTTCCTACTAGTAGTACTTGTCCATTACCTAAGAAATGAAAAAGGAATGATTCATCGGTTGTATAAGATCATTTTAAGAAGTGGAGAGTTGTCCTGTAGATGATCCAAAGGCTAAATGTAATTATTGTGGCAAGACATATGCTTGCCACTCAAAGAGGAACGAAACTTCAACAATGCAAAACAATTTGCCTTCATGTCCTAAAAATTCTCATAAACGTAGGCATTTGGATAGGTACCAAAAAACATTGACAGGTGAGGTAATACCTTAGATGGGGCTGAAAAGAGTGATAGTAGTACATTAAGGAGTCTTGTAATTCACAAATACAGTAAAGAGGTCGTGAGGTTGGCGATTGCAGAGATGGTAATTATCGATGAGATGTCATTTAGAGTTATTGAAGGACAGAGATTTAGGAAAGTGTGTTTGTCTATTGAACCTCAGTTTAAAGTGTCACGTCATGTCATAGTTACAAGAGATTGTATGAAATAGAAAATGGAAAACTTAACAAAATGTTTAAAAATGGTGGCATGAGGATTTTGTTGACAACTGACACATTAACATCGATATAGAATTTGAATTTTATGTGTCTAACTGCACACTTCATTGATAAGGATTGAAAATTGCAGGAAAAAAAAATCATTAATTTTTGTTTAATCCCTAATCATCGAGGAGATACTATTAGGAGATATGTTGAGTCGTGCTTGCTTGACTGAGATATTGATAAAATATTTACTATAATTATTGATAATGCAAGTTTAAATGATACTGCAATTTCATATTTGAAACAGTTTTTGGCTGGAAATCTGTTGGAGGTAAATATATGCACATGAGATGTTGTGCTCATATATTGAATCTTATTGTGACTGGGGGTTTGAAGAAGTAGAATGACAATATCACAATGATTAGAAATGTAGTTAGATATGTGGATTCATCTCCTGCAAGATTAGACAAGTTTAAGAGATGTACAGGAAAAAAAATTGATTGTAAGAGAATGTTGTGCCTTGATGTACAAACATGATGAAACTCAACCTATATGATGTTGGAGGCGGCTGAGAGGTTTAAGAAGGCTTTCAGGCGGATGGAGAGTGAGGATTATAGTTACCTCTCTTTCTTTGATGATGACCCTGGGCCTGGGCACATGAGACATCCTAAAGCTAGGGAGTGGGAGACAATGCGGGTATTTGTTAAGTTTTTTAGAGTGTTTTATGATATCACTAATATATTTTCTAGGTCTTTATATGTGACAGTTAACACCAGTTTTTTAGAAATTTGTGATCTCCAAAATGAGCTGATTATGTTGAATAATAGTTGCTTGAGGAGTATGGCCATAAACATGAGAACAAAATTTGATAAAGGTCATTGGACAGGATGAACTTGTTCATGTTAATTGCAGTTGTGCTTGATCCACGACGCAAATTAGGGCTTCTTGCTTTCCACCTGAAAAAAATTCATGATGGGTTTCGTGTTAAGGAGTTGGTGTCGAGTATAAGACAGGTATTAGCAGATTTATATGCGGAGTATAATGCTACATTCGGTTACACCACAAGTACTCAAGAACATGAACCCTCTCCGACATGTAGAACCATGAATGATGGTGATAGCAAACATAAGACCAAATGGTTCTACGAGGGATATAAAGCATCTTCCGCCATAGGATCTATTATTGCCAAAACAGAAGTGAATCGATATTTAACAGATGGTTAGGCACTCAGCCCATCGTTTGACTTGTTGACTTGATAGAAAATTAATGAGCCTAACTATCATATACTCGCGATAATTGCACGAGACTTATTGGTCTGCATGTTTTTACGATTGCGTCCGAGTCAGCATTTAGTACAGGAGATCGTGTGCTTGATCATTTTTGGAATTCATTAGTTCCGAGAACCGTTGAGGCATTTATATGTATTCAAAATTGGTTAAAACATTTGTCAACAACCATTGATATTTGGGAGGCTATGGATAATGTGGAGAGTTTCATAGTAAAATCGAGTAATGTTTTCTTTGTTTTTATTGTAATTTAATTTTAGTATCTTTTATAATCCAAATTCACTAACATTTAATGTTTTATTCTTATTATTAATATTTATTAATGTTTGTATATAGAGTTGGGCGCACAATCAAACGTAACAACTATTGAAGATTGAAGGTTGAAACAACAAATATGAAAATCACTCCCAATTTATTGTCATTATCTATGATTAATTACACTTTATCCCTTTAAACTTTCACTCAATTTACAATATATCTCCGAAACTAATAATTACATCAAAGTGAACCCTCAAATTTTCAAAACTTTCCAATCACCCTTTTCCGTTTACCAGAAGCATCAAATATAATGAAAATTCACTGCAAAAATATAATTTTCATCTAATTTATCATCATTAACTATATAAAATATAAAATAATATATTCTATCAATTAATAATAAATCATTAATCATTAACCATATATAAAATTATTTTATATCTAAGTTATAAGTAAGTATGAATAATCTATGTACACAGTGAAATTATTTGATATTCATTAACCATATATAAATTAATAAAAAAATATTTAATGATTTATGATTTATTATTAATTGATAGTATATATTATTTTATATTTTATATGGTCAATGATAATAAATTAGATAAAAAAATTATATCTTTGCAGTGAATGTTATGCACATGAGTAGCACCTGCAGTGAATTTCTGTTATATTTAACGCTGTTGCTAAACAAAATGGGGGATTGAGAAATTTTGAAAGTTCGAAGGTCTACTTTGATGCAATTATTAGTTTCGGAGGCATATTGTAAATTGAATAAAAGTTTAAGGGGGCAAAGTGTAATTAACCCAATTATCTATGTTATATATATATATATTTATATATATATATATATATATATATTTTATTGTTGCTATGTTTAAAACAATTTGTTTTGATTTATTTATATTATGTTTTTTAGTTGCGTTTTGTTATGCTTAAGACAATTTATCTGTTTTTGTAATATGTATTATGTAATACAACACATTTAGTGAGACCTTTTTTTTTTTTAATTATGTAGTAAGTAGTAAGTAGTAAGTAATAAAGTTACTAGTTAATAATATTAGAAAATTACAAATGACATTAAAATTAAAATGAAATTGACTATTTAAAATGAGTTTTAAAAATTCAACAAATTTGAATTTGAAATCAACTCAAAAAAAGCTAAAGAAGATCTTGGATAAAGAATTGAAAAAAAAACCCAAAAAAATATTGAATTAGGTAAGATCAAAGGTCCAAAAAAGGACCCAAGAAAAACGGCCCAAACCGACTAAATCGACCAGTAACCGACCGAAACCGATCCGGCTAGTTTCACCCCTATAAACCGGTCGGTTTTGGCCAATTTTTAGTGACAAAACTAACTGGTCGATCGATCTGGATTTTGGACCAAAATCGAACCGACCGGTTCAGTTTTTAGCCCTAGATTGAATATGAAATGTGGTGAATGAAGCTCTTTATTAAGAAAGTGTATTTTCTATGTCTGTATCATAACTCTTAATTACCTAATTCAGTTTTATCAAATTTAAGTAGATCGTGAACAATATTAGGCTCGCATTCTAATAAATAAGCTATACATTCAAGCTCGAGTAGTACTTGAATAAAAATTTAATAAATAAAGTTGACCACCTAATATAAGCTCGATCGGATTCAATTCATTTTTTCCCTATAATCTAATTGAGTTAAATGGTCACTGTGTTACTTATCCAATATCCATAATGGGATTCTTCATTGAGTTACTCTCGTGTGGTTTAGCACGTCAAATCTATTTATTTATTCACTTTATACTATTATATTAGACATGTAAAACTTATTAAATTTCATATTCTAAGGCTGAGATATAATTTTGACTCAAACTCAATTAGAGGGAGTACCTACGACTTTTGTCTCTTATTCAACTTCCAAAAAATATGATATTTGGGATGGTAATTCATGTTTGTGGGTCGTGTTGATGTTGTATCAAGTCATAAGTATTAGGCTATATGGATTAATCCGAATACAACCTACTTAATTAAATATTCAACGAGTCAGATCCTAAAATCCTAATACAACTCATATAATTAATAGATAATACGATACAATCTGCATAACTGCTTAATAATTAATCTTTATTTGGTTAATCCATACATGACCCATTTCAAAACTATTTCATACAAAAAATAAGTTGAGCTGAGCCATGTATTTAATTTTTAACCCGATTATTATAATTTCATGTATAATATAAGGATAATCATATAAATCATTCACAATTACAACTAAATTACAATATCAAAACTAATAATATATAATAAAACTAATATTCTTTCATAAAATAAGTGTTAACAAAAATATGAGATATTAAGTAGTCAAATATATTAATATTATATTCCATCAACAATAAAGATATATAAAACTAAATATTTATACAATTTGAAAATATGATTTATTTGTGTTATATGGATTTATTACGAGTTCTGCAAATTGGCTGTAATTGATTCATTTATTAATTATATCCTATCAAATCAACCCGTTTTGATCCCAACTGGGCAAACCCATTTATATCCAATTTAGATTCATTTATTTTGTATTATATTTTTGTAAAGAGAAAAGCTTGTAGCCAAATGGGTTTAAAACCCATTTTCACACCAGCCAATCATATATCGACACGTATATCATCCAAAAAAATACTTTTGGCATCTCAAAACACCCGATTCCCTCTCATATATTTCTTTCAAACACGAAAAGGATCCCATCAACATAAAGCTTCCTCTTCATTCTCGCTGCATATTGCACCTACATCAAATCAACGTAAAGCTTCCTCTTCATTCCTATACATTCTTACTGTATAATGCACATTCCCATCCTCAAGCCAATCAACCCAGACATGACTCTCTGTTCTCTCCCTCTCCCTTTCTCAAGCTGACGGAAGCTAGACGACAGATGGACTCTATGTTCTCTCCCTCCCTCCCTCAAGCCAACGGAAGCCTAACTCGATGCAAAAAGTCGACGGACGAAAGGTAAAAAAAGTTTTGAAGAGGGAGATGCACTTCAAAGCCCTCTCTATTCTTCTACTTTATTTTTGCAATGCTTGTTCTTCTATTTTATTCAATTCCAAAATACACCTCTCCTGAGGCATTCGTCCATTCGAGTATTGTAGTATTTTCTCCTCGAAATATTATCGACAATACAGAGTTTTTATGGTGCTTTTCATTGATTTTCCGTGGGCTTTGGTAGTATATGTTAATTGCTTTGACAATGTTCATATAGAATAGAATGACCTGCTTCAATAAATTAACCAAAATTTTTTTTTATAAGTCAAACGTCCAACTATTAAGTTATTGGTCATTGGTCATTTTTCATTAGTCCTACTATTAAGTTCTTCATTTTGCCAAGCGGCTATAAATTTTCATTGGTTCCCAGTAGAGTTCTTGTCAAGTTTGTGTTTTTACAATTTTTTTTTTTAAATTAAATTTAGTGGTAGCAACGTCAAACAAATAGTATTATTGCTCATATAGAGAGCCGCCCCTTATTTTCCTTCCCAGCAATAAATAAGTCTGTGACCACCGAATTGTCTCCATATATGTTATAGTTGGTGAAAGTTTTTTTCATTATCTATTGAGTTATCATTGCCATGTAAATGATACCAAGTTGCATGAATGATGACTACATCAAGAGATCATGTTGAGATTTTAGACAGTTATAATTCTAGTGTCGATGAAATTGAGATGATTGAAGATGATGGTGACATTGAACTCGATGTGAATTTGCCCAAGGAAGGCCATACAACATCATCTTCATATGTGAAGCCTTATGTGGGGGCTAGAGTTTGACGATGTAGAGGATGCACTTAGTTGCTATAAAGCTTTCTCTCGATGAATTGGTTTTAGTATTCGAACAAATCATACTCTGTTGACAGGCATAGAAAAATCATTAATTGGTGTAGAGTATGTGTATTTGAGAGAAGGATTTTGTCGGTATAATCTTAAACTTAGAGAGAGTAAAACCCGAGGCTCCGGAAACAAAGTATGGTTGTAAGGCGATGATGACAATAAAGAAGAATGAAGACAAATGGGTTGTGTCCAAATTTGTATTCCAACATAATCATGTGATGTTGACACCTAGGAGTACAAGTTTGCTCCGTGGGCATAGACAGGTGACACCGGCCTAAAAACATTTAATAGACACATCAAATGAGTCGGGAATAACAACACGGAAAATAATGTCCGTGTTGAGTAAAGAGTACAATGGTAATTATAATATTGGTTGCATTCCTAAGGGCATTCAAAATTATTTGGGCAATCAAAGGAAGTAAGTTCTTGAAGAGAGAGACGCACAAAAGTTATATGAGTACTATTTGGAAAGCGAACGTAATAATCCAGACTTTGTATATTCGATCCAAGTTGATGCAGATGGGTCGATGAGAAATTATTTTTGGGCAGATGGTAGATCAAGAGTTGCATATTAATATTTTGAGGATGCCATTACGTTTGACGCTACGCACCTAACAAATCGCTACAAGATGCATTTTGTTCTATTCACTGGAGTTAACCATCATCATCAATTTGTGATGTTTGGATGTGTGTTATTGATAAATGAGACAACTAAGTCTTACACATGGTTATTGAAAATATGATTAGAAGTTATGTTTGGTTGTGCTCCCTTTACAATAATAACTGATGATGACAAGTCAATCACTAAGGCTATCGTGAAGGTATTGCCCAATACAACTCACAATTTATGCTTATGGCATATCCTACAAAAAGTCTCTGAAGATCTAGCTCATATTTATAACAGATATTCACAAGTTAAATATGATTTTAATCATTGTATTCATGACACATTAACTATTGAGGAGTTTGAGCTAGAGTGGACTGAAATGTTAGTGAAGTATAAGTTGGAAGAAAATAGTTGGTTGCAAACTATTTATGTCAAGAGAGAAAAGTGGGTGCCCGCTTACTTGAGATCTACATTTTGCGCTAGAATGTCCACAACTCAATGAAGTGAGAGTATGAACAAGTTTTGTGAATACTATGTTCGTTCAAGTACAATGATAAGTGACTTTGTCCATCAATATAATAAGATTTTGAATGTCTGTTATCTAAGTGAGAAAGAGAAAGATGTGAAGACAAAAATATCGAGGCCAATTATGAAAATTTTTTACAGTATTGAAGAGGAAGGACCATGCCCTATATAAGAAAATCATTTTTTATCTTTCAAGAATAGTTATTTACTAACCAACGGTTCAAGACATACAAAACACGTGAGGAAAATGGAAGGAAATTTTATTTGGTGGCCATTCTTGGGAGAGAAAAATCGGCATATGAAGTAACACTTGAGAACAATAAAAATGTTGTGTCTTGCACATGTCTTAAGTTCGAATTTATTGACATTTTATGCTGGCACATCCTACAACTTTTGATAAGAAAAAATATTTTGAACCTTGTATTGCAATCATATGTGTTAGAGAGGTGGACGATCATTGCAAAAAGTCGCATGGTACATGGGATATGTGTCGATGAGGAGCCATTAGAGATAATCCCAATTGTATTTGATAAGAAACATCATTTAATGAGACAGTTTTAAATAGTTGCTAAGATGGGGTCACTATCTATTAAGAAATATGAGCATGTTTCACGGGGAGTAGAGATTATTCATCAAGAGCTTCTCTTGATGAGTGATGAAGATGATGACGCAATAAATAACACGGAGGGACATGCAGTCCATAGCCAAATAGTCTCCAACTTTTCATTGCAAGATCTTCCAATCATTATTTCTAAAGGAAGACCCAAAACTTTACGACAAATAATCCAAAAGAAAATGTGCCAACAAAGAAGCAACGATGCAATATTTGTAAACAAGAATGACGTAGGTACTTGCAATAATTCAATTATGTTTCTAATTATGTCGCATGTTCCTTGTATGAAGTTTTTTACTTGATGAAATATATTTTTTATAGTTGTATGAGTAAACCAAGTCAACTACATCATCTCCAGACCCGGCAACTATGTCAACAATATTTGATATGCATGAATACTAATATTTTGTTATTTATTTTATATTTAAATGTTTGATTTGATCACTTATTGTCAATACATAATTGATAAATTTTCTTCGTTTGTAGGAATATGCAATTCCTAACAATGTCACAAGATGAAGAGTATGGAGTACCGTGAAATTTTTACTTTTCAGATGGAGCATTGTAGACAATATTTTGTTGTCACTATCTATATTTTTTGTAACTATATGTTGGTTGTATGTAACCATGATATTTTTTGTAGCCATATGTTAGCTGTATATAGCTATGATATTTTTTGTAACCATATGTTGACTGTACGTAGCCATGATATTTTTTGGGTATCACGAAATTTTCATTTTTCAGAAGATAATTAATTATTGGGCATCTTAGAATTTTTTTGGTTCTATTCACTTTTGTAGCCATGATGATCCTTTTGTGGTTGGCTTGGCTGGATCATCCCCTCCCACGTTTGTGGTTGGCAATTCACATTTGATTTGTTGGTATTAAATTTTATTCCTAATTTGCAAGTTAGCCACAACATTTCAATAAACTCCATATAACAATAATACTTAATATTTGAATCACAAATGTACTCCATTCAACAAATAATATTCATAAAAACAATATAAATACAACTTGCTCCGATAAGCCAAGTACATCTTAATGTATCATTAAATGATTTACAGAGCATGAAGGCTCATTAAATTTCAAACTAAGAAATAACGTAATAAATACAACAAACTAAGAAATAATGTAATAAATACAATCCAAGATGCAATCGAGAAACATTTGTACTTCTTCTTCAATGATTGGAATTTCATGTCTTCAATTCTTGCACGTTTAGATACTATCATTTCATTTCTTCGATGTGCCAATTCCAAGGTTCGTTTACAACAATCCGGTAGTTCCATTTCAAGATCATCCCATTCGGAAAAGCTACACTATTTTTTATCCTTATAATTTGGACAATTGAAAAAACGCCGACCAAAACTTCTTGGGTTGCCCGACATCTTTTCGAGGGAATGCTGCAATAAAATAGCAGTCTTTGTCTCGAGATTCTTTCATCTCCTGTCTTGATAGACCGTAAGCTAGATATGGCGTCTCCTCCATTAATTTCCATATTGCTACAAATAAACAAATAATTCAATCCATTAATTTATAACCAACCAAATGGTAAAGTATATTATACTCTGCGATGTCTAGGTAATGACTTAAGTCCATTTATAATGAATGAAAATCCATAAGTCCATTTATAATGACTGAAAGATAGCTTTTGTGAAATGAGTATATGCATCTTGGCAAATTGCATATTTTCCAGCCTTTCTAGGCTATTAGTAACTTGAGTATATTTTTTTTTAGTAATCAAAAGCTTTCTCACAAACCACACTCCCATGAGTCATGACTAAAAAAACTAATTCAGTGTTTGTTCAAGTTCAAATGCTTTTTTACATGAGATCTTCTTGCCAAACCAGGAGAGGAAATTTCAATAATCCTAGAAACAAAATTCAGTATTCGAGAATAGTTCAAATGTTTTTTTACTTTCTCTTTTCCATCAACCTCAGCAAATCACATCCAAAATCTAAGTTATCAAATTCAAATACAATTACAGTCCCCAATGAGATCTTCTTGCCAAACCAGGATAAGTAAATATTCGCAACGAGTTTGTCATGCAACATTATCATAATCATGCGGCAAACTCAAATATTAATTATCAAATGATCATGGGCACCAAGTGTTTGCAAAAAGTTCCTAATTTATCATAACCAAGTGCTAATTAATAGCTGATGAACATAAATGGTCCTTGTCAAAGTCAAATTTGGTTAATTTATTGAAGTAGATCGCTCTCTCCTATATAGACCCTGTCAAAGCAATGAATATACACTGTCAAAGTTTACGAAAAATCAATGAAAAGCAGCACAAATACTCTGTATTGTCGACAATATTCCGAGTCCTCAACACTACAATACTTGAATGGATGAATGCCTCAGGAGAGGCGTATTTTGGAATGGAATAAAATAGAAGAACAAGCCCTGCGAAAATAAAGTAGAAGAACAGAGAAGGTTTTGAAGTGCGTCTCCCTTTTCAAAAAAATTTTTACCTTTCGTCTGTTGGCTTTTCGCATCGAGAGGGGTTTTCGTCTGCTTGAGAAAGGGAGAGGGAGAGAAGAGAGAGTCCGTTTGTCATCTGGGTTGGTCGGCTTGAGGAAGGGAGATGGAAAGAACAAAGAGGACGTTGGGTTTACTGATGGGAAGGTGTAGTGCAGCGAGATGGGGTCTTAAGTCGATTTGATGCAGGTGCAGTGCAGCGAGAATGGAAGAACGGAAGCTTTACATGTTTGAAAGAAATATATGAGAGGAAATTAAGTGTTTTGAGATGTAGGAAGTATTTTTTTGGATGGCATACGTGTCTAGATGTGATTGACCAATGTGAAAATATGTTTTAAACCCTTCTGACTGCAAGGTTTTCTCTTTTGTAAAATGCATAAGTCATATATATGATTGATAATATAAAGAAAAATAATTTATACAAATTTTAAATAGATAAATATCACATAATCATTTTATAAAACAATAAACCTCAGCTCAAAAAGTTATAAAAAAATCTATCTTTTATAATGGAAAACATTTAAAAAAAAACTGCGCGAATTATGATATACAATAATACAAGGCGCCTCCGACCATGCTATCCCAATTTTTTTTAAACTAGGTCCCAGTGCAACAACAGTAAAAAGGATCGCAGCTTGTATGACTTGGCGTTGACGGGTAGATTACGATTGAATACCAAACTTATCTCAACTCATTTTATCTAATCATTATAATTTTTTCAAATTTCAATATAAAATATAATAAACAATTCAATTTTTTTAAATTCTAAAATAATAATAATTTTAAAAAATAATATTCTAACAATATTTTATTCAATTTTTAATTTTTATCTCAACTCAACTCAACTCAGTTTAACATCCTAACGCAGTTAGATGTTGAGTTGAATTGAGTATTTTATTAATAGTAATGAGTTAAAATGATGGAATGAATTTTATGAGAACCACTTAAAACGAGTTTGAATAGTAATATGAATTAAGATGTATTTATAAGAAATTAAAAACGATTGTGAGTCCGTATGTAAAAAAAGAGAAAAGCTACTTTGCCTCCTTCATTTGACCGCTCAAGTTGACTGCTGGTCAATTTTTTTTTTACTTAGTGATTTTAAGTATATTGGTGTATTTTTTTATTTTTTAAAAATATTTAAATGTATTAAAAGATTGTGAAAAAAAAGGAAAAAAAAAAATTGGGCGGTACACCCAACGGTAAAAGTGGGGCAACATAGTAGCCCCACTCTTAAAAAAATATTGAGTTGAAAAAAATTATAGATAAATTTTGAATTGAGATAAATTTAATAATTTGAGAATTAAGGATTTAAAAATTATATTCAATTTAAAATTAGACAATTAATCTCAATTCAATCCATATTCAAATGGCGAGCAGATTTAAGGGGTGAGATGAGAATTTCGTATTTTATTTTAGAATTTAAAATATTGTGTTTTAATATTATTATTATTTTAGAATTTAAAAAAAGTAAATTGAGATTTGAAAAAGTTGAATTGTTTATTATATTTTGTATGAGGATTTGAAAAAAATGTAATGATGAAATGAGATGAGATGATATGAGAATTTTGTATCTCATCCCACCCCCAAACCTGCCCTCATATTGGCATTGACTTAATAAAAAATCAATACATCTTCAAAATTTGAAGAAATATAAATAAAATTATCTACATTAACTGACCTGATTTACTTTTAAGATTAAAACTCAAAATTTTAAAAATTTTAAAAATTTTTTATCTAATCATTATAATTTTTTCAAATTTTAATATAAAATAAAATAAATAATTCAATTCTTTTAAATTATAAAATAAAAATAATATTAAAAAATATATTTTAACAATATTTTATATAACTTTTAATTTTATTCTTAATTTATCTCATTTCCAAAAGCAAAGAGTCCCTATCAAAATGTGAAAAATAGGCAGGTGCACCTTCGGTTTGAACACGTGTGGGGACCCATCTAAAAGAGATTCTGAACCACAATTCCCGAGACAGACAAAAACCTCTTTGGCCCCACTCTGGCCGCGCGAAATAAATGCACAACTGCCTCCCCCTCTCCCTTTCTCTCTCCCTGCTCTCACTCTTCCTCGAGTTCCGTAAAACTCACCCAGCTCCGTCACTCAACGGTCATTCGCACTCAAAAAGTATATGCGCTCTCACTCCCCCTGCGTACTTTAGAATCTCTTCCCATCCAATCTACCTAGAAAACACCACAAACACACGCTGATGCTATCCTACGCGCCCCTTTCTCTTCTGCGTTACTAACTCAGTACTTACTGCCATTTAAAGGGCACTGTAACAGGCTAAACATCTACTTTTATCACTGCTAATTTCACCATTTCTTTGAATACGACATCGTCTAGAATCTCACGGAGATTTGTTGCTCTGTGTGGGGCTTTTCGCCGTATCGATCACTCTTTTTCTTACCGTGCCGTATTTTCTTTTGTTTTCATTAGCTTTCTTGGGAACCAAACGCAAGTTGATTGGTGCTGTCCCTTACTCTTCACGGGTAGGCTCCTAGTCAAATTTACAAAAGCTGTTCTTCTTTTTTAGATAACTTCGAAAAACTTCTCGACTTCTGTCTCTATCGCCGATTCAATATTTGGGCATTTCCATACCAATGATAATGTGGCTTCCTTCCATTGGTTTTTAGGGTTCGGTTTTGAGGGAGGCGCTTTCTATTGAAGAGTTGGTATCAGAAGATGTTCGGCTTCTCTCGTAGACGCTTGAAGCATGGAAGGTGAGCTTCTCTTTTTTTTTTTCGCTAGTTATTTTTTTGTTCGCCTTTCAATCTATTTTCCACGACTTTTTATTTTAGTAGGCTCAGATTAGATACGCCACCAAGCTCTAAAAATTTACTAGAATTTGTTGGTCATGGAGAAATTTGAGCTTGTGTTTGCAGCATATTGCTTATTTATTAAAAAGGGGAAAGAAGGAAATATAAAAAAAATTCCAACCATATATGCATTGTAAATTTCGAACCTCTTATTCAGTTACATTTAATTGGCATTTTGTATAACTGCATTCTTAATTGCAACCTCCAATCAGCGACTTTTAATTCACAGTATGTATTGACAAACCCCGGTGGTACGCAGTATAGTTATTTTGTAAGATATGCATTTTGATGCCATTTTGGTTAATGTGGTGCGGCAGATTGAAAGTCCATCTATCAGACTCTGCTCAGGGAACTCGAAGTCCCATAAGGAACCAGAAGCGGAGTAGCAGCTCTGGTGTAAGAATTTTAAGTTGTTTGCTGGTGGATTTGCATCGATGAGTCGGGGTGCGCTGAATTTTTTTGAATTTTTGCAGAGTGAATGTGCCGCACCTACAACTAGCCTTTCCGATGAACTCAATTGCCATTGTTCATCTGCTGCGCCTGAGATTAGTAATTGCTCATCGTGGAACTCTGAGAATTGGATGGTTTTGTCAATTGCTGGGGACAAACCTACGGGTCGTTTTAATGTAAAATGCTATTTATGAGTAACTCTAATCTTGCTTTATACAGCACAAGTGATTGTATTTATTTGACGTAAGTTATTTTTCCAAAGGTCACTAGTTTACTTTGTTTCATGAATAGCATGCAGCAGCTGTGATTGGGAACAAGATGATAGTGGTCGGTGGTGAATCTGGGAATGGGTTGTTGGATGATGTACAGGTAGGAAATTGTTTCTTTTTAATTTAATATATATTCCATGTGGCACGAATAGATTGAAGTTGTTTAAAAAGGAAATAAATAACATAAAGAGTAATTATGTTTAGCATCAGCGTGATTTGCTGGTTAAGTTATAGATGCAATTTGACATATGAAAACATTGAAGATCCTATGACAGAATATATATGTACTTTTTTGCATTTTCAGGTGCTTAATTTTGATAAATTTAGTTGGACAACAGCTTCATCAAAGGTTTACTTGTCACCAAGTAGTCTGCCACTAAAGATTCCTGCATGCAAGGGCCATAGTCTGGTAATATCTTGTGTCACATCTATATACCACTCACTTTATAGTTTTGCATTGTCTTGTAGCTGTAATGTGAATCATTGCTTATCTCTGTTGTTTGAATCTGTTTTGTTTTGCTTTTTTAAATATATGTGGGATATTGTTCGTCATGGACAATAAATTTTGGGTTCCTAGTCCTGAAGATATATCAACCCTACTTACCTCCAACAAAAGAAGAAAAATAAAAAAGATCTGTCAACTTTTTTTTTTATTGGCAACGGGTGTTTGAGAATAATATCTCGACTAATCCCGGGAGTGCACAGGTCCTCGGCAAGGAGTTTCCCACAAGTGCACCTCGGGTAATTTAAGGGGAAAAGGCCCTAGTCCGATGGCCTCTAGAGATTGTTTGCACCCAAGAGGATTTAAACCTTATATCTGGAGGGAGCATACCACCAAGACCAAGGCCTTTACCACTTGAGCCAACTCCTAGGGGTTATTTGTCAACTCCCTTACTCATCTAGAGAAGAGTCATTATTTTTTGGGTGTGAAGGGTGGTGAGCACCATGGATTTGCATTACTGTAGGACAAGTTTGTTAATGCCTCTGTCCTGTATTATGTCAGTCTGAGCTGTGTAAATACTATTTTTTTACTCCCTCGAAGCTATCACAAGTAAGTTATAATGTGATCTATCCCTTGGTGTTAGATTTCTGGTTATTCATATTATCCCATGTCATGTAGGCTGCAAAAGCTATAAATTGTTGTAGTGCTGAGTTCTTTCTGTTGCGATTCCTGACTAGATTTGTTGGGGAAAAAAGATACTACTGATTGGAGGAAAAACTGGTCCTAGCAGTGACAGAGTTTCAGGTTGGGGCCTTTGTGTGTTTATATTTTGATTTTGATTTTGTGTTGACATGTTACATTTACTATGTTTTTCTAAATGATGTATCTGATTTTGGCTTCTGTAGTGTGGGCATTTGACACGGAGACTGAGTGCTGGTCACTTATAGAAGCAAAGGGTGATGTGCCGGTAATCACAATTTTGGGACTCAATTTGCAAAGCTCATTATTTGACTGAAAATATTTCTCGTATATATATATATATATATACATATATATATATAACTTTTCTGATAGGTAATCAAGAAGTTTTATTCATAAGAAAAGAAGGCATAGCCCAAGTACACATGATGTATATCTGTATATTTATAATAAATCTTTTTAATGGCCAATTATTTATACTTATAAAAAAACCCTTCCCATGTATATCATGCATGCCAAATTCATGAGGACCGGATATTCTAGCCACCTGGTCCATGTAATTGCATCATCTCCAATTACAAATTTATACCTTAGCAAAAAAAAAAAAAAAAGAAAAATCAAATTAATACAAAGTTAGGATTGCTCTATGTAAGGAACATCTCTCAATCTCCGATTAACTGGACAATTTGCTATCATGAAATGCCTGGGACCTCTCAGTAACTTGTGTTAATATTCTAAAGTTATTGAGGAGAGTAAGAATGCAATAAATGTTGGCAGTCCATCTCGTGGATTTTCCGCTGTGGTATATACCTTTCCAAGGACAAGATGTGATGTTGCTGTGCTTTTCTCAGTAACATCTCTAATTTTGCTATTTTATTCTGTAATCACAAATCATTAGAAATTAATGTGTATTGCAGGTTGCTCGCAGTGGTCACACTGTGGTTAAGGCAAGCTCTGTCTTGATCTTATTTGGGGGTGAAGATACTAAAAGGAGGAAACTAAATGATCTATATATGTTTGATCTGAAGTCTTTGACATGGCTCCCTCTTCATTGCACGTAAGTGGATTTTAGTGTACCTCTGAAGTTGGGGTGGAATTGTTCTGTACTCGATCCAAAGTCTAGTGTTTGTCATCTCTGTCATGGAGGATTCTGGTTCCGTTTCTTGTAACCATCTACCTTGATTGAGGAGCAAGGGCCTTTTCTTATTCTTTTTAATTGTACGTACAGAGGAACAGGACCATCTCCAAGATCCAACCATGTAGCAGCTCTTTATGACGATAAAACACTTTTTGTGTTTGGAGGAGCATCAAAGTCCAAGACATTGAATGACTTGTACTCTCTTGACTTTGAAACAGTGCGTAAAACATCTTTGAACATTTTGGTTGTTTATGGTTCTGGATTACAAATCTTTCAGTGAAGCAGACTAAAAATATCATTACATGTGACATTTTATAATTAGATCTTTTTCCTCAGATGGTGTGGTCAAGAATAAAGATACGTGGCTTCCATCCATCACCAAGAGCTGGTTCTTGTGGGGTACTCTGTGGAACTAAGTGGTACATAGCTGGGGGTGGAAGCAGGAAAAAACGTATGCCTCATGAGCTCAGAAGCATTTGCTAGGATAAATTTAACCTGTTTATGTTATGTTGAAACATAAAAGCTTATGGACAAACTTAATGCACTCTCTTTTTGCAAGAAAGTTCTTGATCTTGTGTTGCTCAATTGTGAAGTATAATATCAGTTCTGAGGCAACAAATAGCTCTAAGATAGAGCTTGACCTATCTAATTTAGGATGTTGCCGATGCTTCAGTGGGGTCTTATTATTGTCTTGTTTTATACCCAAGAGAGTTGCAATGGTCCTAGAATACAGCCATATAATTTGTCACCCATACCATAGGAAGATTTGCAAAATTAACTTCATTTGGTTCCGAGAGAACATTTGATGACTTATGGGGAAAGAAGATAGAGAAGATAAAGGAGAAGAGTAAGAAAAGTTAAGTGTAAGGATGATTGAGAAAGGTTGGCTTTCAACTCCTATGATTCCCATAATTTGGCAAATGTTATACTTGTACAACTTGTACATCCAGACCTGTCTAGGTGCTATTGATATTTTTACAACTTCATAAAATATTGTTTCTTTTGCCATAACTAACTCCATTATCCTCTAGTTGATGTCTTCTAAATTTGAAGTTTTTATATGTGGAATTAATTGCGGGTAGCTTCCATCAATTTCTTCTCTAAACTTGATTGTCTGTTCTTTGTTTTTATTCCTTTTGCATTCAAAAATAATTTTTTCTTTCAAATCCTATTTTTCCAGGACATTCAGAGACGTTGATATTTGATGTTTTAAAAGTTGAGTGGTCTGTGGCTGTCACATCATTGCCGTCTTCTCTCACTACCAACAAGGTGAGCTATAAAGATTGTTCTTTGCATTGAAAGGTCTGTAAGTATTTTAATGTTAGCTTCATGCATTGTGATGTGCCAAACATATGTATCAGGAAATCTTTGTTATCTCCATCTAAGTAGTATTAATGATCTTTTTTACAGGCAATAAATCCATGAGCTTTCTAGTTTATCCTTCAACTTCTCTTGGTTCTTAGGTTACTAGCTCAATTTTTTAAAACGTCATTTCATTTTGGCTGGTAGTTCAATTTTCAGATTAAGGGTATGTTTGGTAAATGAGATGAGATGAGAAATTATCAAAACCTCATGATTTCCTTCCCAAACATCACCAAACACAAAACACTTTTCAATTTTAAATCTTCAACTTTTCCATTTAATCATTACCTAATCATTACAACTTTTACAAACTTTAAAACAAAACACAAAAATCAGTACAAATTTTTTAAACTTAAAAAAAAAGTAATATTAAAAAATTATATTCAATTAACTTTTTAATTTTATAATATTTTTCTTCAACTTTTTCTCTCATTTCCCAAAACTCAATTAAATATCTTAACTCAATCCATTTCACTACTATTCACAGACCATTTCCCTACTATTCACAGACCATTTCACTACTATTCATAGAATTATGAGATACTCTAGGTGTCTAAACAAGCCTTAAAAGTAAACATTCTGGCTTTTAGGATGTTTTAAGTCCACTTTGGTGACAAATCTTAATAAGATGAAGCCATGCCAGATTGTCCATATCCTTTATATTTAGTAGTCTAGAAAAATTTTCTTGTATGTCAGATTATGATCTACTGGCTCAACCCATGAGATGCATATTGTACAATGTCTTTGCATAGTGTGCTCCTTGCTGTTAATTTATCTCTTACCAGCTTAATATAAATTTGGTTTTGACTTTCTTATTTTATTTATTCTATTTTATCTATTAAAATATTTCATCTTAAGATGCTGTACCTATTGTTAGTTGCATTATTCTTTTCATGCATGGATATTGCCTATTGTTAGTTGCATTATTCTTATCATGCATGAATATATCTTCTTTCCTGTTGTTTTTAGCATAGTTGTATAAAGCTATTGTTGTATTCTCAGGGTTTCAGCCTAGTTTTTGTACAGCACAAGGAAAAGGATTTTCTTGTTGCTTTTGGGGGATCCAAAAAGGAGCCATCAAATCAGGTTGGAGATAGAGGTCATGCATTTTCACATTTTTTTCACTCTTTTTAGATCATTGATTTGCTTTATTTTATAAACATGTCTTATTGTAGGTGGAGGTACTGCTAATGGAAAAGATTGAATCATCAATGGGTCGAAGATCTGCTCCTGGTAAAGGGACTGGATCTTTACTGTTTGAAAAATGCTCATCAGGCACAGAATTGGCTACTTCTTCCCAGCGTTTGGTTGATGCTGTTGCTAGACAAAATCTAGCATCTGCCGTTGAACAGCATGGTTCAGGAAGAAAATCTTTGTCAGAGTTCTCAGTTATTGAGCCAAATCCTGTTTCTGGCAATCTTTCACTTCGAAAGCAATTCCATAATGAGGAAGAACACAAAATGGCTGTTAAGATGCCAAAGGGATCAGAAGATGACAATCCTTCCTTACAGGTAGACTGCAGAAGTTTGCAATTATTTCCCATCTCTACTACTCTTCTTTCATTAAAGTTATCTAGATATTGGTATGCAACTCTAACTTACATTTTGGATGATTTCATAATATAGATCTTGAATTTAATTTTAGTTGGATTTTTGTTGCCTTTGGACTAAAGACGCTAGACAATTACTGGTTGAATGTGAGTGCCATAGATCAAAGGTTGGTATAATCGACAAAAGAGTGGTTAAGGCTGGTTATCATAACCAATTGTCAGTATGAGACTAGAACTGTTTAAAGTTTCTTTCTTTTGTGAAAGACAGTATCGAATGATTGTAAATGGAGAAAAAAAACCATGTGTTGAAAGTTGTTGGATAAATTGGTATTTGGACTGTGTTGCAAGTTGCTGGAATGAACTTCAGCATTAAAAATAAGATTTTTTTTTCTGATTTTTATATCAAGAATACTAATCTTACAAGATGGACCTGATCGGTATTCCACAAATGTCAGTTGTGTGGAAGATGATTCCTATATGTATTCTTTGGTGCATTTGGTAGGAACAATGATTGGATGTTTGAAGACGGATCAGATGAGATTAGATTACTTTTTGTTAGAATTTTTTTTTTGGACCAACGCTGTAGATTTCAATGGCCTTGCTTTTCATGATTTTCTTGTTTCTATTTCTTCTTCCTAAATAGGTGTTACCTTTTGTATACCCCCTTGTGTACTTGGGCTATGCCTATTCGTATTAATATTAATATAATCGTTTACTTATAAAAAATAAAAATAAAAAAGATGGAGCATTTTGGATCTTGGAACTTAATGGCCCATGCAGAGATAAATTTCTACGAATCTCTGCTTATGACTGCAATTGCATGCTATTCCATTGTTTTTTCGCCCCGGGGGTGGGGGGAATTCGCTACCCTAGAATTACTGCTGATATAAATCTACAATTTGTTAATATACCACTTTTATGTTCATTTCAGGCAACAGAACCCTCAACAAATCAATCTGAAATGGGAATTCAGAGTAACATAACTGGTGGCAAACTGAATGGTGAGGAAGCCCCTTTATTTGAATCTGACAATGCAATTCTTCACAACCATGGAAATGGAAATGTTCCAGTTGACAATGATTATGTCGTATTACCTGAAAGTGATATAAAATCTGGAGTGTCATCAGCTCCTGCAAATATATACCAAGTTTATGAAACAAAAATGGCTTCCCTGATAAGGAAGAATGGAATTCTAGAAGGGCAGTTGGCAGCTGCATTGGCAAGTCGAGAAGCTGCAGAGAGGAATTTATCCTCAGTTTTCAAGAGCAGACAGGAGATGGAGAAAAAATTGGTAGACACGGTGAAGGAGATGGAGTTGCTTAAAGAGAAGCTTGCTGGTGTAGAGCTTGCACAAGAAGAGGCTAACAGCTTATCAAATATAGTCCACTCTGACAATGTACGGCTCGAGCATGATGTGGCTTTTCTGAAGGCAGTTTTGGATGATACTCAGAAGGTAATGCATGCAGTCGAGTCATGGGCAATTGCTTGTATATTGGATTATGTCTGATTGGCCAATTCTGGCATTTCTTTCTGATTAAATAAATGTTGTATAGGAGCTGCACTCAACTAGAGGAGTCCTTGCAGGGGAAAGGGCAAGGGCCTTCCAACTGCAGGTATGGCTTCAAAAATGCACTACTAGGGGGATAATTATCTGCTATTTTTGCTGTTAACATGAAATATTTACCGTAGCCTTCTTTTGCCAATGTTATCTTTGGTTATGATTTATTATTGACCTACAGATTACTATTTTATATGTTAATTTTCCAGGTCCTCAGGTTGTGGTTTTGATGTTGTAGGTGGGTCAGTAGGTTAATCTATAAGATAGAAAGACGGCAAAGGTTACCTTAGTGTATAGTAATTTTCCTCTCCCTATATAACATGTAACTTGTTGCGTTTCCATGTCTCCTTGATAAAAAATAGTGTAACTTGTTTATATATGAGTTCATTTCTGAGGTCAAACCCGTGGCTGTGAAGTTGACAATGGCATGCGAGTCTTATAAGTCCTGGAAAATCTTACATCCGCATCATCTCCTTGCATCTATTTTATGAGAGGAGCATATTTATCTTAATTAATGCAGTAGACTATTTTTCTGGCATTCTTCATGCCACCATTGCCTCCTGTTGTCATGCAGGTTGAAGTTTTTCATGTTAAACAAAGATTGCAATCTATGGAGAACCGAGCACCCACCCCTAGGAAACCTTTCAATGTGTAGTACGGAGAATGGAGAACAAATCTGAATGATCGAGCTATCCATCAATGGTTAGTGGTAGTGGCTGGCTGTCTCATGGAAAAGCCAGGAGGCAGACAATGTAAGGACCACCATGGATGGATTGGTTGGACAAAGACTAGACTAGACTACTCGGCCTCAGCCTGTGAAAACTGAAAATCACCCCAATGGTCCAACTGATGAGCGCTAAGTTCACAGTTTCAAGCTTGGAAATAAAGAATCTTAGTAATTTAATGCTGTGAATATGTGAAGCCAGTGTTTCTTTTGTATATTTGGTTGTATTCTGTTATATTTTTGTTTTACCTAAATGAAACCCATTCCACTTATCTTATCTGCTTGTCTGCCATTATTAATTCCTGGCAGTCTTCTTCTTTAGGATTAAGAGTTGGGGGGGATGGTGGCTCATAATTTCTACTGTGATTAATTTCACAGGTTTGGGTGCCTCCCCCAAGCTCCATCATGGTCAGTTTGGTAGGAGGTCGTGTCTCCTACCACAACTCGTAGTTGCTGTGTTGCTTTTAATTTGATCTAATGGTAATTTTATTTTATTGTTTAAAAAACGGGCCATGGGATGAGGTCGTGTCTCTCGGACCTCAGTAACATGAGTTCAGTGGATATGAACCAAAGCATTGAGCAGGAAGTACATCGCGGAAGTGGTCATTTGCAAAGCTGATCTTTTGTGGTCCTCGTGATGTAAGACTGAATCCTTTGCTACGGGAGGGTTTATAACTCCACATGCATTAGTTGTCATACTCGTTTTCCAATCTTGACCTGCGTACTTTAATTACCACCATTATTTGCATTTGTATACTTGTTTCATTTGCAACCGTGTCGTATAACTCCCCGGAACTTGGTTGAATGACTAACATTTAGATAGATACAATTTTCTGTATTCAGAGTTCAGACAAAACCAGTACTTCGACCTTTCTGCTTTGGACTTTTTTCGAGTCTACAAATTTTACCATAAACGCATCGTTAAAACGTAAAAGGAATCACCAATCACCACATAATTGGGATGTACAGGTTGGCCTCTTCTCCACATGAGCTAAACCGCGATAATTCCCTTCATCAAAGAGAAATATAATCAAACAAATCGTCTTGACGGTTTGGCCATTTGGCTTACATGTCAATTTCCAAAATGAAACTAACATCTAAAACTGACACAATATGTTACATCATTTATACACATCCAAATATAAGAGACCCAATTTTACAGCATCCAGAAAACGGCCCCTCGCACCAATGCCTAATCTTCTTTCCTTTTTGCTTTAAGCCATATCCTCAAAGATACATCAACCTCAACATCCATCCACACAGAATATATAAATGTCCACTTTTCATACTTGCTAAATTCCTGCTTAAGCAGCATAATTTTAATTTTCCACTTATCTTAAGTGAAATCCATAATCGCGGGTCACCAGTTTGGCTTGCCAGGACAGGGCAGCACTGTGAATCTCAAATTACTTGTTATTCACTCGTATAATCTGCGAGGGGATTTCCTCATTGTTGTAAAATATGAAAACTCACCGTCTGAACTTGTCCTTACAAAAGATCAGTCTCTTCTTGGTCTCCATCAGCATCCTCAACCTCATTTTCATCATCTTCTTCAGGTGCATCAGGATCCACCCCCTGCAAAAGAATACAAGGTTAATCCCAGGGGGAGTCATTCGGATTTCCCTTTCCTTTCCCCTTCCCATTAGTTTTACTTAAAAATGTTCAGTTGCTTTGGTTGATCATATCTGTGGTAAGCTATCAATAGAAATAGAGTTATCATCCTGAAGCAAAGGCGGAGAAGTAGATGTGAAGTAATTGGAAGGCTGCAAATTATCAAACAAATTGCTGAAAAAAGAACAGCAGCAGAAAGGAACCTTCATTTGTTTTTCCAAGCGTTCTAACCCCTTTTTCGCAGCTTCATTCTGTGAGTTTATCCTGCAACAAAATAAAAATAAGTCAAATTGAAAGCATTTTTCAGATGAGAGCATTGAAGGATTTCCCCTACCCTGTTCATAATTCACAAACATTCCTGGAAGTTGAAAAGCCTGACCGCGATTTTCATAGCATCTGATCACAGAAGTTGGTGATTTTGAATGGGTAAATTCAGAGCAGCCATTTCAAACTGGTTGTCTTATGATCCCATGCCATAGGTAGTCCTGATGGCTCTAATCAAGGATTTTTACCTTCATTTATCATGCAAAACACAATGGGCCCTTTTCATGCTCTAAAGCACCCCCTTACAAAAGAAAATCTGCAGCAATGCAGATCTTATGTCCTAAATCGGAATGAGATTCACATCTTATGTAAGGTTTTACCTCAATGCAGCCTGATAATGTGACAAAGCATCTTGAAGCATATTTGTGGCAGCAAATACTTGAGCCAGTTTAACATGAAGAGAGTCGTCAGCCCAATCTTTGAGGTATCGCTCAAGCAGAGATACAGCATCTCCATTTCGACCTTCAATAACATGGAGCTCAGCCAAAGCTAGAGCTGCACCTAGGTAACCGGGTTCCAGCCTAAGTGCTGACTCATAAAACTTTTTTGCCTGTTACAAATTAGGTTATATTCAAAACAATTTTTTTTATGGTTTTGAATTCTGGATGAAAGCAATATTTATTTCTAAGCTGATCCTGAATAGATCTCTACAGATACCTTCTCTCTGCCACTTGAGTTACTGGCATGAACATCCCCGACTAATTTTAGTGCCTTTGCAGATTGAGGCATTGCCTTCATCGCCTCCCTGGCAGCATACAAAGCCTCTTTGGTTTTAGACAGAGACAAATAGGAATGAACCAAACCTGAAATCACAAGGGAGGTCTATATCATTTCAATGCTTCTACATTTCTCTATCATTCCTTCTTTGTTTAGAAAAAAGTCACATTAAACATAAATAAGTCAATGGTAAAGCCCTGTTTTTCCCCCTTGAAAGCTGCACCTTGATATGAACGAATATCAGGTCTCAATTCTTGAGCTCCCCTGAAAGCAATTACGGCCGCTTCTGCTCGCTTTGCTGTTAACAAGAGGTTACCCTGAAAACTTGAAAGAAATCTTCGTGATATGGAATTGAAGATAAGAGGGTGAGAAGAAAAAAAAAAACTCCCGGGGTACAAGGATTCTGTAATATATCATCCACAAGATATACCATTCTATCATGAGTGGAATTGTTTTAATACCTTCATAATATAACCTGGTATATGCCTCTCGTCAATTTGGATGCCCTGATTGCAAAGAATTAGTGAATCTCATGAGATCTAGTAATAAGGAAAGACATCTATCCAAGCTTTTCTCGAATTAACTGACCTTCTCAGCATAAGACAAAGCTCCTCTCTCATCTTTCCTTTCCCACAGTACGGACAAAGTCACAAAAACTTCTGGCTTTGTGGGATCAATACTCAGCAAATCATGTGCTAACTTGTTTAGCTTTAAATAATCAGACTTCGTCTTCAGAAGCATTGCATACTCATCCATATAAGTAACAATGTATGGATCAATTGATCGAGCCTGAAAAGACCAAAAACTCTATGCTTATATGTTCTTGCAAGAATATGCCTCCATCTTTGTGTGTCTGCATGCACACTTGTGTATGCTTGAGTGTGTGTGTGTGTGTGTGTGTGAGAGAGAGAGAGAGAGAGAGCACTATAATTGTACAAACATAATAAGCTAGAGCCTATTACCTTTTCAAAATTCATGATGGCCTCGTCATTCTTTCCAATAATGGCTTCAATCTTCACATTACATACAGGTAAAAAATAAACTGAAGTTAAAATGATGTAGGCTTGCTAGAAGCAACTTACTAAATGTACCATTCAAGACCCATGTGAAATTTAATGTCAGTGATCAGGCTAGAAAGGCATCTGAAAATCAAAGAACACTTGCATACAATCATATACCGCAAAGAAACATTTGGCAATGTGTTAGCAAAATTGGTTTCTTTATCACTATGCATCCACAGGCGGACTTGAGCTTGCATGGTAATACAACGTAAGTTCCTAATATCTTTTTGCTTACATATAAAATATTTAAGCAGTTGGCTGATAATAAATACAACATAGCTAGATAACTTATCTTAAATAATGTCTTGCAACCTTTCCCAAGGTGGAGGTTTCTTTTTTTATTTTTCTTGTCAGGAGGGGCAGCGTTCGTTGCTGCAACTAACTAAAATTCAGTCAGCATAATGTTGACCAAGTATTTCCTCCAAAAAAATCGAAGGGGACCTCATATAGGAACTACATTTCACTTTCTCGTAGCAACAAATAAAAACATGGCAGTTAGACAAAAGCATCTAGCTAGTTCGGCGGATAAGATGGCTGCACTGCAGCTCAAATAGCATTATCTTCCCTTTTTGAAGCTGTGTAGCCCAAGCCATGCCCAGAACAAGGGTCCTACCCAGACCCATTACTATAAATGCGGATTTTGCATGCAGGTCTGAGGCACACTACCAGAGAAGAGTATTGTTGTTGACCAACATATGATGGAAAAAAGGTAGCCAGGAAAAACCACATCTAGTAAATCAAATTTATATCCCTGTGAATCATTTCTATAGAATTTGCTTCTGCCTACAAGATTTACTAGATAGAGAAAGAAACTGCCAAGCATTAAGGCATTAGAACTTAAAAAAAGCAAACAGTTGTCATAAAATGTGAAAGGCTGTGACAAGTAGCCCAAGGTAATTGTGGTTTTCATAAACAGAGAAAATCAAATATTTTTTTGATAAGTAACACAAACAGCTTTGATGTATATCGCATGAGCATGACTCAATCAAGCCGAACTAGTAAGCAACACAAACATTTTTGGCATATTAACATGCTGCAATTTGTTTTAAAAAAATTGTACCTTTGCAATTTCAAGTAACAAGTGTATGTTATTAGGAAAACGTTGTAACAGATCTGAAAAGAGCTCCAAACCACCTGCCAATAAAAGATGCCACAGTAAAAGATCATCGACTATTACTCAAGCAGAGACCAAGCAAAAATTTAGATTTAGTAACTTCAGCTGTGGGAGAATTACATCAGATAATGAGAAAAGTGACAACACTTTTTCTACCATAAAGGAGATCATCTACATGTATTTCACTAGTCATAAAGCCAAATAATAGACCAAGTGATCAACGGTTACAATTCTTGCCTTGGTCAGAGTTCAAGTAAGAGCAACCCCCTTCTTCAACCATGGGTGAGTTTCACACAAACAATCAAAGTTCTCCAGATAGGAAGACTCCAGGACAGTTACCAAAAATGGCACAGATCGTGTAACTTTCACCAGCCTGTGCTATCCTTTAAATGTGTATATGAGAAGATATTATGTTTTCATGCAAATACGGAATGTAATAGTCCATCATGCCAGTTAAAAAACAAGTGCAGTACCTCTAGGCTTCATTTGGAAGCATCATAGTAATTAGGTTCTTGCATCATAGTAATTAGGTTCTTGATGTCAACATATATCAGCAGTAGAAAATTTTAGAACGCAGATCATGCGTCAGGGTCTTAATATTTGATGTACAGGCAACAGTCTATATTCACACCACGAACAGATAATATTCTCAAAATCAGAAGTGATGTTAGTTTACCTTTGTAATCATTTGACGCAATGCAACATTGGGCCTCAACATAGCGCTGCACAAAAAGGGCAATTATTAATGAAGCAATATATCCTAACAGAAACACCAGTGAAAGTATCAATAACTAATTTTTTTCGTTCTTTTGAAAAGAAAACAACCACATTTTTAATGTCCATGTTTTTGTGCTGAATAGAAAAATAAAAATAAAAAATATTTCCAACATGATGGGCACCTAGCATTGCATAATATAATAATGACTTAATGGTTAAAGAAACTTTACTAATTTATAAGAAATATGAATCAACAATCTAGCCCATGAAGAACTAATATTTGACCACTTGCTTCGTGGCTAGTCTGCACTCTTTCGACTTTTTGAACTTACTAAGGAAATCAACTGAGACCCATTATTAGTGGCAAGCGAGAACAATTGGAGGTTTGACTTGAGGAATTAACAGTCCAGTGAATTGATAGATTCAGAGAGACAACTCGGTATTAAGAAACTGGCTCTATTTCTAAAGATAGAATCGATTGGGGGATGCCAGATGCAGAAACAGTTCTAGTCCCAGCAGCTGAGGTGTAGTGACAGGTGAGAACGATAACAACATAAACAGCAAAAGATCTATGGGTTGTTTGCAATGGAATACATTCAAGTGTCTAGTACAGTAGATCTAGAGCAAATAGGCATTGAGTTAGTTGCTTTTGTAGTCGATTATGAATCCCAATGTTGATTAGACACAAAAGTTTCAAGGGAGACAAACATGGCTAGACGGTAGGTGATTATGACATACCTTCTAGATTGAGGGACCCACCTGGTAAACACCATACAGGAAAAATACCAGCCTTCCAGATCGAGGGAAGAGTCCCTTCTAACTCCAGCTCAAGCATTACTTTGCAAGTTAGACACCGTTGTCTCAGGACTAACATGGGATACGCTCAAGGTCTTACTGATTTAGGTTAATTTATAATGTCACCTCTCAATAGAGAGGTCATTTGGATGAGAAGCTATGTGCTTTTCAAAAATTTCCAGAAGAACTAGTTTAAAACAATATAGGTTTTTATTAATATGCAGCACCCACGAAGTATGGAAAGTGCTAAACATTGGGAACTACCTGGGGAGGAGTTAGGAACAGGAACCAGAAAAAGTGCGAACCACTTAAATAGAGGAATCTATTGTATTTCATCCTTTGTTCCCCATAGCAACTGGGGATCAAAAAGCACCAACCAAATTTGATGACTTACTAAGGGAAAGACGAAGTTATTATATATTACCGTTCGGCTGGTTGTCTTGCAAAAATAAAAGAAAAGGGACTACGGGACTGGATTTCCACTCATAAGAAAGAAAAGATACTTTGGCGAAGTTGTATTTTTTGTTCAAATGGGATGGGGTTCAACTTTAATTCTTCCTTATGAAACATACCTACCCAAGAAAATGGGCCACCAAAGCTGCTCATATTAGGTGAGGGCCTTACCTTATTCACTAGCATGAGTTTTAGGAGCAAAGATCACAGATGCTATAATGGGCACCCGGATAAGCTTTCCACCTTCAGATATCCACAAAAATTGTGGCCCACGTTGGACTCAAGCCCATTCCTAAAAGAAAGAGAGGAATTTATCTGCATGGATGAGATCTTCATCAAGAAGATATAGGGTAGAGGCCTTCTTGTGTTGGTAATTGTAAACATCTCTCCTTTTCTCTGAGCGTACACAGTTTTCTTGTATGCTGATTTAGGCACATCTCTCTTTCTTAGTTTCACACTGGTCTAATGAATGAAAGTTAGTCTTTTAGTAAGCGTATATAAGCAGCGTTTAGTGCATAAGCAATTCTTTGGTGGCTGCACTGAAAGGCACGTATGGTGGAGGTTGGCTGAAGATGGCTTACACAACATTCAGAACCAGCCTTGGAGAGAATGATTTTTTTTTTTTTTACAACTAAAAAAATAAGTTTAAGATTCACTCTTTTACACATCACGTGGATGAGTACTTGGAGTGCATGCGTGGGCTGAAGCTCAGATAATAAGCTATTTATGAAAGAAGGGAAAGAAGTCCTACCACAAGCAACTAACAATAAAAAGCTGATAATAATGAGGATGATTATGCTAAGAGAAATGATAGTTGCAGTCGTGAATGTGCAAGCGCCACGCAAACGCTTTGAAAAAAGTGAATAAATACGGGACCCACATAAAAAGAAAATTAATATTTTAATAGCGGACCTCACTCTTTTTCAAAACGACTGCATGACACTTGCACACTCCACGACTGTATGTAGCTAAACTCTTATGCTAATAAGTGCCTCATGATACGATATATTCTCTCAATAAGTACTTACTTGCAGCCAGCGGCTTGAGTCAAAATGATCAAATGAAGCCTTACCGCTTCTCATAGGAGTCTGGAATCAAAAGTAAAGAACACCGGTGGTATCAAAAGAAAGATCATCTTATTTTTCAAACACTATGAGCTAGAAGGAAGATAATGTAATTCAATCAAGTTACAATTAGAAGCTCCAAAAATGTAGAATGTAAACATTGGGCTGGTCATTGATACACAAGGGCATCGCAGAATTTTCAAATTAGCAGATTGAACACTCATAACAGATATTCAAAATACATATGGTGATACACAAAATTCTGCTAGCCTAGATATGGTAATGTAGGAGATTTAACACTCACAACAGCATAAACTTCTAGCACATGAAGAAAAATATGACTACTTGCATGCTTACATTGATAGAGCATATATATCAAATTGGTTTAATGCTTTTCACCAACAAACCTGAGGAAACAATGAAATAATGTCCTTAAATGTAGCTCCCAGTTCTGCTAGAGCTGTAATAGCATCAAGGACATAAGGGCAATGCCTGTCAAAAAGAAGCATGAATTTGAAAAGCAGATAAAATAATATCACAAGCATCACTACTGTTTTTACAATTCAGGTGATTGAGCATTCAGAAAGCAGGCATTCACATGCTAGAAATGCACTTTTTATGCATGCCCTTTAGGCAAGGTAAGGCATGTAGTGATGAATATTGGATGCAGCAGCATTTATGGGTCTGGAAACTTCAATGACAGATAATGGCAATCCAAACATCAAAAGAACGTTCAATGCATATTCCTAGAGCTACTCACAACTTGTTTGTAATTTTTATTTGCAAGATAAAATTGGTAAATTAAATAAGAGCCACAAGGGTAAGGCTGAGATAATATGTGATAAACCATACTGAGTGAGTATAGGCTATAGGCAGTGAATGGGATCCCACATTGCTAGGGAGGAAGAAGTTTTTGCTCTTTATAATAATTCCAATATACTCCAATTGTACCATTGACTCAAGCTTTTGGAGTATGGACCCAGATATGGTATGGGCCTCCCTTGGGGCGTTGCAAATGGTATCAAATAATTCCCAACACCCAAATGGGCTGTTCCATCATAAGTGGCACGTTTCAAGTCTCACATTTCTAGATGGGATTGTAGTACCCCGTATTGAGTGAGTATAGTTGAATGTGATCCCACATTGCTAGAGAGGGAGAAGTTATTGCTCTTTACAATGATTCCAATAGGTTCCAATTGTACAATTGACTTGGGCCTAGATGTGACTTGAGCCTCCCTTGGGGCGTTACAAACTAAGAAAGAACTACAATAAAAGAGATCCATCATTTAACACAGACTCACCAAAATAAGGCATGTATTTTTGTTGTGTATGGGGAGAGAGAGAGAGAGAGAGAGAGAGAGAGAGAGATGGATAGATAAGTAGAGAGAGGGAGAGAAGTTTGTCTACAATGGATATTGAACCTTCAACCACAACCCTGCCTCACTTCAAATACTGCACCTTCACTATTGTGCTTAGTGGCACTAGCTAGGCATAGCAGTCTTTATGTTCAGGCAAGTTAAGATAGAATGTCTACACGAGACCAAGAATGGATTATTGTCCACTCTACTTTTGCCTCCTTTTCATAAGCAAAACTGTGTACTTGCACAATTCATTGTGTTCAGATTTAGCATAAGGAGATATAATAGAGAAAATAAACTAAAATATAAAATAAAGGACAGCTGGTATTAAGAAATTCAAATTGTCAAACCTTAAGCACTCTTTGTAACAAGCAATAGCAGGACGGATATGTCTAGAATTTCGATAAAGCTTTCCCATCAACAGATGCATCTGCAAATTTCTTGCTTTGCCAGGGATTCCCTCCATCTGCAAAATATAAGTGGTGATATAATGATGTTGCACATCAAAAGAACCCAAAAATAAGATAAAAGGATAGAAACAACAATTAAAAAAAACCAATAAATTGCCAGGTTATTCCTTGTCCATTATGGACTCACTTCACAAAAACAAAATTCTCAACATTCTGCATAAGTGGACAGAGGCCACCATCAAGAAAGTGTGTTTTGTGCACATGTGAAGGGGGGAGAGATAGAATCAATAGTCAAAACCTCAGCAAGGGCTGCTCTGTTCTCACTCAGTGCACAGTGACAAGATGCGATTTTGAACTTCACCTGTTCATTAGACAGATAAGGTGAATGATGCAAGAAAAAATAAACCTTAACCATAAAAGAGCCTAACATTAATTATTAAAGGGACTGAATTCATAGCAAAAAAAAATCACTCTACCTCATTTTCATTAATTGCCGAGATGTTAAAAGAATTTGGAGAAGATGACCTGTTTGATGGTAGTGAACTTCTAGAAGTTGTTTGACTCTGTTTAGGAATTATCTTGTAGTATTGCAAGGCTTGCTTGTATGTATGCTGTTAGAAAACAGATTCAATGAAACTAAAAATTTCCCAACAAACAAAAATGATGATGATGATGATTCATGATTGATGATTGATGATGATCATATGAACAATTTGAGGCAACCAATCAAAAAGTAATGCATAAAGAATAAAACTAGATTTTGGTACCATTTAAATGTGGACTAGTTGACCAATGGTCTTGTGGCTGAGTTGTACTTCTCTCATTCAGAGATTATGTTTGAGGTTTGACTTAGGGGTGGCAATATGTGACACAACCCGTGAACCCAATATGAACACTGTTAGACTATCAGAATCTTCATCAGGATCTTCAGCAGAAACTTCAGGAGCATCTGCACCAATTCTTCCCTCCTTCCATTCTGTTATTAATTCAAAATAATTCAGCTAGCGTAACTTTCTCCTACAAACGTGTATTTGATTGTTTCCTTATTTTGCTCATATTCGTTTCCTTATTATACGCTTGTAAGTTCGATTGTACAGCTATATATATAATGGAAAACTACACGGCTTATAGTGGGAAAGCCAACACAAAAGATATCTCGTGTATTCATCTTTCTGTAGAATTCTTGAGATTTTACATGGTATCAGCCAATACTATAAGCTAACGCTTCTCTAAACGATCCTTTCTCCTGCTTCCGCATAATCCAAATGGCCAACACCAATGACACCTCCATCCCTGACCCTATCCTTCCACCCTCTACCACCTCTATTTCCGTTAAGCTAGATGGTTCCCACAATTATTTGGCATGGAAAATGCAATTCCTTAATCTTCTTCGAGGACACGACTTAGTTGGCTTCATTGATGGTACTGAAGCCTGTCCTCCGAAAAATCTTGCCTCTGGTTCATTGAATCCTGCCTATGTTGTTTGGCAGAAGAAAGATGTTTGTCTCCTTGGATGGATTCTTGCATCTCTTTCGGAAAAACTTGTTTCCACTGTCTATGGATTGGAAACCTCTAAGCAAGTCTGGACTGCCCTGCAGACTCGTTTTTCTTCTCAATCTCGTTCCCGCATTTCTCATCTTAAACGTCAACTTCAAACATTGACTCAAGGTACCAAATCCTGTTCTGAGTATCTTGAAAATGCCAAAAATCTTGCAAATCAATTGGCAGCAGCTGTTAAGCCTGTGGATGATCAAGACTTGATCTCGTTTCTCCTTGGTGGCCTGCAATCCTCATACACACCATTTTTCACCTCTTTTAATTTTGCATCTCGTGACACTGACTTCACATTCGAAGACTTTTAAGCCGAATTGCTGGGCTATGAAAATCTTTTGGATGTTAATCACTCTGTTTATGGCACGGATGGTACTCACTTTGCATTTGCTGCAAACAAATCTAAGGCACCTACTTATGTGAAAAAGAAAGGACCACCAATCCCTCCCACAAAAATACAGCATGCAAGTTCTTCAACCTCTCGGCCACACCAACAGACCAGATCTACTCCTCCACAACTCCCAAACAACCGACCCGTTTGTCAAATTTGTGGTAAATCTGGCCATACTACTATTGATTGTTTTCACCGTTTTGACTGGTTCCCTCCTCAAGATCTCGCATCAATGGTGGCTGAGACTAATGCCACCTTTGGTCATCAAGTTTGGTACATGGACAGCGGCGCCAATGCTCATATTACATCAGATACAGCTAATTTCAATCATCAGCAGCCCTTTCATGAATCAGAAACTGTAACCGTCGGAAATGGTTCAGGTTTGCAAGTTCTACGTACTGGTTCTACCACTTTTAACTTCGGACACTCAAATTTTCATCTAAACAAAATTCTTCATTGCCCACAAGCAACCACCAATCTTATCTCTATCAACCAATTTTGTTTAGATAATAATTGTTACTTTATCTTAACTGCTAATGGTTTTATCGTGAAGGAGAACCTGACAGGCAGAATTCTACTTCAAGGTGTGGTTGAGAACGGCCTATATCCACTAGCTGGGTCCAAGATTTCTCATAAGAGCCTCACATGTCTTTCGGCAACAATAGGGGTTCGAGCTAATGCAGAGACTTGGCACTCAAGACTAGGACATCCCTCTAGTGTCATTTTCGATAGTTTGCTTCATTCAAATAAACTCTCTGTCAAAGGTCCTTCAAATAAAATAGAGTTTTGCTCAGCTTGTCAACTTGGCAAAGCTAAGAAACTACCTTTTCCAGAGTCTAGTCGACAGTCTTCTGTTCCTCTTGCTTTAATACACTCTGATGTATGGGTTTCCCCTGTACAATCCACTAGAGGTTGTTCCTACTATGTTTTGTTTATTGACGACTATTCGAGATATTCTTGGCTATATCCTTTGCACAGAAAATCTGATGTGTTTGCCACTTTTGTTAAATTTAAAACAATTGCAGAAATTTTTTTTTTCAACATCAATCAAGCAAATACAAACAGAAAATGGTGGAGAGTTTACTTCCAACAAGTTTAAAACTTTTTTAACTGCACAAGGAATATACCATAGGTTGACTTGCCCACACACTTCTAAACAAAATGGCATTGCCGAAAGGAAACACAGACACATCCAAGAAATGGGGCCCACACTTCTAGCTCAATCAAATTTATCCCCACAATATTGGGTTGATGCGTTCCTAACTTCAGTATTCTTAATAAACAGATTGCCTACCACAGTCCTAGATAATATGACACCTTATTTTTTACTCCATAAAACTGAGCCAACTTATATGGACTTACGTGTTTTTGGATGCGCTTGTTATCCACTCCTTAGACCATATAACGAACATAAGCTAGCATTCCAGAGTAAAAAGTGCATCTTCCTGGGCTATTCTTACTGTCAAAAAGGATATAGGTGTCTTGACTTATCCACTAAAAGGGTGTACATCTCACGACATGTCATCTTTGATGAGCTATCTTTCCTAGCTAAGGAAATAGTCGAGCACACCACATCTTGAAGGCCGAATCCTACTACAGGTAAACCACTAATAATTCCTAGTTCAGTTATATCTAGTAATTTATTATCTAATATCTCTGCAGCAGCACAACCTCAAAATGATCCTTTTATCCTTTCTGTTCAAATGCTGATTCTTGTGACATCAACACAACAATCCCCACCTCCTGCATCATCCAACGATTATTCTCCTACCACTTTCCATTTTGAAAATCCCATTGACCCAGAAAATGTCATACCACCCATATATCCTTCTCCGCTGTTGTCACAAGAACCAGATAATATCTCCAACAATCCAACTGTCCAGCCAACATTCACTCAAATTCAAACCCGTTCCAAAACAGGTCACTCTCAACCAAAATCATTTTCTGACTATAAAATGTTCTATACTACCAGACACCCTTTGCAAGCTTTTTCTGCAGTATTGGACACTCCTGAACCAACATCCTACACTCAAGCAGTTTCGGATCCACAATGGCGTGCTGCAATGGGCAGAGAATTTGATGCATTGATGGAAAATGGGACTTGGTCTCTATTTCCTCGCCCACCTGATAAACACATTGTTAGAAACAAATGGGTATACAAAATCAAGAGGAGACCAGATGGCAGTGTTGAACGTTTTAAGGCCAGACTCGTGGCCAAAGGGTATGATCAAAAGAGTGGTGTGGACTACCATGAAACTTTTTCACCCGTGATTAAGCCAACTACTATTCGACTAGTTTTGGCTATTGCAGTTCATTTTCATCGGCCCATCCGACAATTGGATGTCTCAAATGCATTTCTCCATGGATTTCTAGATGAAGAGGTGTTTATGGAACAGCCCAAAGGATTTGTTGATGAGACCAAACCAAACTATGTTTGCAAATTACACAAGTCCCTTTATGGCCTTAAACAGGCCCCAAGAGCTTGTTTCGAAGATTATCACAGCAACTCATTGAGCTTGGTTTTCAAGAATCAGTCAATGACTACTCTTTGTTTACTCTACATACTGAAAATATAAGATTTTTTGTCTTAATATATGTAGACGATATTTTGGTGACAGGATCTAATGCCTCAGAAATTACCAAAATCATTCGACATCTGCAAAAAAATTTTCATGTCAAGGATCTGGGTTCTCTTTCTTATTTTTTAGGTGTGGAGGCTGACAGGAGCTCACAAGGTCTGCATTTACGTCAAACAAAGTACATTTGTGATCTCTTAGACCAGACTAAGATGGCTGGTGCCAAGCCACTTGCATCGCCTACGGTGGCGAGTACCAAACTGTCAAGTACAGAAGGAGAACTAATATCTGATCCTTCTACTTATCGACAAATTATTGGGGCACTCCAATACTACACAATAACACGTCCAGATATTTCTTATGCTGTTAACCAGCTATGTCAGTATATGCACCAGCCAAGAACTCCACACTGGCAGGCTATGAAGCGAGTTCTTCGCTACTTAAAGGGCACTGTAAACCATGGCCTATTCTACACACCATCCCCTCTACAATTACACACCTACTGCGACTCGAATTGGGCAGGCAATCCAAACGATAGAAGGTCTACTAGCGGCTATGGAGTTTTTTCTGGGAAGGAACCTGGTTTCTTGGAGCTCCAAGAAACAAAACGTGGTCTCTTGTTCAAGTACCGAAGCCGAGTACCGTTCAATGGCACTTGCTACAGCTGAAGTATACTGGCTTTGAATGCTTTTCAAAGAATTGGCTATTGGTCTAGTCCACATACCAACTATATGGTGCGATAACATTGGGGCAATTGCACTCGCTTCAAATCCAGTGTTCCATGCAAGAACGAAGCATGTAGAGATTGACTATCATTTTATTCGGGAGAAAGTATGCAACAATGACGTTAAAGTCCAACATGTCTCAACCGTGGATCAAATAGCAGATGTCTTCACAAAAGGCCAAACTGCCCAACGTTTTTAGTATCTTAAGAGCAAATTAATGGTCTGTAACAACCCCATTAATTCGAGGGGGGGTGTTAGACTATCAGAATCTTCATTAGGATCTTCAGCAGAAACTTCAGGAGCATCTGCACCAATTCTTCCCTCCTTCCATTCTGTTATTAATTCAAAATAATTCAGCTAGCGTAACTTTCTCCTACAAACGTGTATTTGATTGTTTCCTTATTTTGCTCATATTTGTTTCCTTATTATACGCTTGTAAGTTCGATTGTACAGCTATAAATATAATGGAAAACTACACGGCTTATAGTGGGAAAGCCAACACAAAAGATATCTCGTGTATTCATCTTTCTGTAGAATTCTTGAGATTTTACACATGACACGAAATTAGTAGGTTTGAATTTGATGTTAACAGGTTCGAGGCAAAACGGGTTGACCTGTTAAGACACGATTTATAAACACCCAATAGCGGATTAACCCGCTTAAGCTAAAATCAACCCGTTTTGACTTGTTTAAGTTTTATGTCAAAATCACAATTTTATTATTGTTGAGTTGTAATATTGATATTTCTCAGTATGTTTATAGTTTTATTGTTGAGATTGTAATTCTAGACCTATACTCATATTTATTATTAAACGGGTCAAACAAGTAACATGACACGACTCATTATCTAAATGGATTGGGTTAGAGTTTAACACGTATAGCTTAACAGGTTGGGTTCGGGTTTACCCATATAGTTGAGTGTTCATGATTTAACACGACATGAACATGACCCAAAAACACGAATTGAAACCCATCACTTTGACTCACCATGGGTGCAAGATTAGGGGAAATTGAAACTCTCCTATATATTGGGAATATATCTATATATATGTATGTATGTATATGAATACAGACATACATACATAAACGTATAAATATTTCCGTGTGGTTAAACCAATCATGTAAAGAAGATAAAGCCGCACATTCTCACATTTGTCCAATGTCTCACATGGCATCAAAAGTTCCATAGACCCCAAGCTTGAAATCCTCCAACATTAATATAAAGGCAAGTCCTAGACACACTTATAGTAATCTTCCAATTTTGCACCAGGGTTTGATGATGCAGCTTCTTACCAGGTTGTGTCAATACTCCAGAGTTGCATGTGCGAATAACCTAGTCACATTCAATCCCAGCAATCAAGTTTCATGCTTCACTCAACTCTTTTGAAACCTGGGGCGAAATCTCGATGAACAAAACCTTAAGTATAGACGGTCTACCAGATTCTCAATATGGTTGTTTAGGCTATCGAGAGTCTTAGGGGATGTTTGGAAATAAATCCCATCTCATCTCATTTCATTTCATCCCATCCCATTTCATTTCCTTCCTAAACATCATTCAAATACAAATACTTTCAAACTAACTTTTTCAAACTAATCATTACAACTTTCCTAAATTTTCAAACAAAAAATTAAAAATAATTCAACTTTTTCAAATTTCAAAACAAAAATAATATTAAAAAAATTATATTCTAACAATATTTTAACTTTATAATATTTTGTATTCAACTTTTTCTCTCCTTTCCCAAAACCCAATAAATAGTTAACTCAAATTATCTGACTATTATTCACAAGTCATCTTACTACTATTCAAATTTTTTTTATCTCATCTCATTCCTCAAGCATCCCCTTGGATATCAATACAAAATGACAACATTTCTGCTTATTCAGCAATTAGTGATATAAGTTACAAAAAGCACGCAGGTCAATGTATAATGGAAACATTGGAATGCAAACTAAATGATTAAAAAATGCATTATATATAATGGAAATTCAACAGTGTCTAGGTAGATTGTGTTTAAACTGCGATATTCGCATCATATATCATGCATCATATTCTTACAATTGCTCTGCGATAGTCGCGCTCGCGGAACAATGCGTCACCGAGAAGCACCTGCAGGAAAAGGTACAGAGAAAATTAAACTGCGATGAAAAGCACGATAAAGCCCGGGAAAATTCCAAAATATGAGAGGAAAAGGAATTGAATTGCCAACCAAGCTCTCAGCCTTAATATGTGGAGTGGTTTCAGCGTTTGCAGCAGGTGAAGAAACAAGAAAACAGCCCTGTCCAAGAAAAAACGAAAATCAGACAAAACTCAACGAAAAATTGAAATCCAGAGATGAAAATAATGCGTAAAATCGTAGGTAAGTGAGGAATACGAGCATCTGAGCGGAGCTGTAGAGGCCGTGCTCGAGAAGAGTAGCGATCTGTTCCTTGGGGACGTCCATTGCTTTGCGCGAGCTCAAAACTGAGCGCTCTTGGGACTCGGAGAATCCTGAAGAATTGGCTGCCACAGACCCTGGAGTGACTCTCACTGAGAAAACCCCCCAACCCCCGCTCTATTTTTAAAAGAAAATCAGAAGCCATTTTTAAAGATAAATTATATTTACAGTAATTTTTTTAAAATATATATATATATATATATATAGAATCTATATAAAAAAATAATTTTAAATAATAGATTTTATTTTTTTTTAAATAATTATATAATATTTACATATTCTACAACTACAAATAGTATTACTCATTTTTAAAAGAGTTAATCTATATATAATCTTCATATAGAAATTGTTCATACAAATCTATACAATTATATTTAAAAAATATTTAAAATTATAATAATATCTTTTTAAAATAATATTTTTTTTCTTTCTATACCATTTATCAACAAGACTACACACAAAATTCCTACCTTAGAATTATAAATAAAATTTCTCATTTTAAAACCCCCTTTGCCAAGCTCTCCTTCCCACGAAGACTTGGATTTCGGGACGTCACTTCAAATTTTCTCGGTAAAATTCATTCGAACTCTCATTATCTATTGATAATCACCCTTCACTATTATTAATTTTGACAAACACTTCGTCTGGTTTGTTTTCGAGACTAAAACTTAAAATTTTTAAAAAAGATTTATCTCATTATTATAATTTTTTTAAATTTTTAAATAAAATAAAATAAACAATTCAATTTTTTTAAATCTCAAAACAAAAATAATATTAAAAATTATATTCTAACAATATTTTATTCAATTTTTTAACTTTAATATCAATTCATTTCATCTCTAAAAAAAAAACGAGGCCTTAATTTATTGATTAAGTTTAATATACTCCTTTTTCTCTCAAAAAGCCCAAATCTATCCTTAAAATTTTCAAAAAGACAATAAATAAAAAATAACTAAAATAGAAAATACAATTCTAATTATATATATATATATTTTTGAATTTTTGCTTATTTATTTTATTTATTTTTTGAAATGTTTTGGTTGCTTGGAGATGATAATTGAAATTAATGATTTGAAGAGTGATTACAAACTGGAATTAACTATTTAAGGAGTGAGAGTTGAAATTAAGGAGATGATAGAAGATTTTGTATTATTTTATTTTATTTTGTATTTAAAAAGAAGGGTTAATTGCTGATGATTGGTGTAGCACCTTTCTAAAAAGAATTTGCTGGGAGTACCAATAAGATCTTTACACATGTATTTGAACATATCAATTCATTACAACAATCAGTCATAAAAACTATAATTAGTCGGGACGAATGCTAATAAAAAAAACAAAAATCATAAAAACTATAATCGGTTTCAGACACACAAGTCATTCTTCTTCTGCCTCTTCCTCTTGTTGGAGAAGATTTTCTGTGTTGTCATGGGCGCAGAAACATCGTACATCCTCTATAAGCATGCTGGCTACAGTCCCACCCTGATTTGCAATTAAAGGCTTGTTTAGATTCGAAACCTACCTCAACTTATCTCATCTCATTATTACAACTTTTTTAAATTTTCACATAAAATATAATAAACAATTCAACTTTTTCAAATCTCAAAACAATAATAATATTAAAAATAATATTCTAACAATATTTTATTCAACTCATCTAAAAATATCTCAATTTATCTCTAATCCAAACAGGGCGACCAGTGTAATCATTAGCCAGTCAGCTGTCTTGATCATATCCCAAATTCCATCCTCGATATACAATTCATAGTTCCCACCATCGATCCATTTCTGGTGTACATCCCTGATTCAATTTATATGAAGGTATGGAAGGAAAAATCAAAATGATATTCACATGCCACCAGCCAAGGATACTAACTAATTAATAAAGGATTTTAATAGGTAAACCAGAATTTTAAATGGTTCCTGGATTCGTGTCTCTGGTAATTTGAGACTTGCAGAACTTGCTCTAGTACTACAAGCAGGAAACAACAGAGGTTTACTGTTGGAAGGTTGTATCAGAAAACATCTCAGCTTTTAGATGTTTCCCTTCTTTTCTTCCATACTTGGCTTTGCTTGGTTGCAAAGAAGATTGAGGAAAAAGATGGACACACATGCACACACACGAGTTTATCACAACCACCAAGAAAAGCAAACGAGATAAATTAGGGAGCCAGATTATAATCAACAACAAAAGTGAGTGTATGTCAGCTGCGGTAAGGTAACCCCATTCATGAAGATAAGACACCGAAACAAATAAGTTAACCCTTCTGGGGAGTCTTTGTCTTCTAGGGCCAGTACAAAGTCCAGAAAGCTTTCAAAATCCATCTCCCCAGCATTTCCTCCACCACTTTTCCCACGGAGAACATGTTCATCAAACACTATCCAAGGCATATCAGTTGTAAGGAATAGTGGAACTAAAATCAAAATGCAAAAAAAAAAGTGCGTACCACATAGAAAAGGTGAAGCAGAGGAAAAAGGATGACAAATTTCAATTTTAAATTTCACATCATCAAAAGTTGTGAATCCATCCGTAATACTGAATTAATAGAATACTTATTCTTTTTTTATTTTTATTCGTGCGAGTAAAAATAATAAAAAAATTATAAGCCTAAATAGTTCAAACACATCACAATTAACTTCTTTGGAAAACAAAGAAAAACTGGATGACTTCATTTTCGTTGTACATCCAGATTTTATTTTAATCATACAAGTGTGTTCAGCTTTTGGCAAAATAAACAGATGAAGAGTGTTTTTTTAGTACAAAGTGGCTTTCTTCAAGGACATAGCATAAAAAATCCAGTAAGCGCATCTTTGGCTTTGTTTTGGTACACTGTATTGGGTTTAGGATGAGAACTTTTCAACAGACTTTTCTGGTAGGAATTTGTATCAAGATTGTGAGCATTGAGCAACAGATCTGATTGCTTCTGAAATAATTAGAGGCGATATTCTCACCAGAAAACAGATTACCAATACTTAGGCAGTAAAACCTAACAACAATCAGCAGACCAGGCAGGAAGATGAGGATGATACCTTTAAAAAGTATATATATATATTTTTTTTATAAGTCCTTTAAAAAGTATATTTTGCCGCTTATAAAAAAAAATCTATATTTTGCCAGCCTCTGGACCCTGTGACTGATGGATCCTTCTTCAGGTTTCTGAACCCTGAGGAAACAACTTATATCAGCATAAGAAATAAATGAAAGAAGATGGGTGTGCGATAAAGGGGGATAAAGAAAAGAAATTATCCAAAAAACAGAGCATAAAAAGTTCCAAGCCTAAGTTCTCAGTGGCTTTTGTGTGTATGTAAAATATGCAACAGCCAGCACATACCAAATAAAGTTATTTGTAACTGCAAAAAACACAAACTTTTTCACAGCTGTTTTTTTTTTTTTTTTTTTTTTCTTTTGAGAAGCAAAATTTTTACTGCTGCTATTATTACTAAAGAAATTTGTGTCTGTCAATGAACATAGGACGGTGCTACATGCAGTGAGGATTGGTACCGAAAGGGGTACCGATCAGTGTTATTCGTTTTTTTTTTTTAAAAATCATTTGTATTTTGTTTTTAAATACTAAAAAATAAACACACACAAATGCTTTTAAGAAAAAAAACACTAATCGGTGTACTTTATCGGTACACTTTGTCGGTGTACTAAGCATTTTCCATGAACATATGCAACAAGAAATAAGACAAGAAAGTAACTCCAGTATATTGTCCCCATCCTATCTTTATACGTAGTATTTTAAAATAAAGTCCGAGCTACAAGTACAACACATGCCTTCTTGTAGAAACTCAGGATAGTATTATTAGCTTCATCACTTTTTGTTGCTTCTCTTGAAACATATCGAGCAAGTTTCTCTTTGTTTCAAGCTTTACAAAATAAATACTAAGTTAAATAGTAGGATACAAAAGGAAATACACATTTTGACATCAAGAAATGAATATCGAGTCTGCATTTTCATACTATGCACCAATGCATATGCTAGAAACTGATGAATCAGCAATAAGGGAACTATAAGGCCTTTATGTTAAAAGGGAAAAACTTACAAGGCAAAACCTCTATATATCAAGGAAGGAATTTAGAAAATCGACTACCATCCGATAATCACATATTATGGTGGGCTATTCTAGCAGAATTCTGGGAGAGACTTCACCAAGACAGAATACATGGTCATCTACACTTGACACTTCTTAATTTCATAACTTTCCCGTTTCTCAATCCAAACACTCCATAAAAAGAATAGTGCACCCATTTTTATTTTCTTCTCATAGAGCTTTTTTTTTCCAAGTTGAAAAACTCAATTTACCTAAGCCAAAAGGTTGCATTAGCCTCAATTGAGCGCAGGTGTCCATTTCCTCAAATCCCAAATGACAAATAACCATCTAAGCAAGATCTTTCCCCATCTTCTTCAGAACCAAACAGTCTAACAGAGGTTGCATTCAAATGCTAATTAAACACATCTTATTACCTTAAAATTATTTATGTCCCAGACCATTTAGGTCCCGAAAGAAAATACTCTAAATCCCCATTAAAAAAATATAGCAAACAAAGAATTCTGATAAAATACAGTACATAGCAGCCACCTGCCAGTACCATACACGCACATTCACACAAAAAGATGTTTATGCATAAAGTTCGCATACCTAAAAGAAAAATGATCTAAAAAAACTAATTTCTAAAATTTAAAAAAACAAAAAAAGGGGAAAATGTGAGATAGAGACAGAATACGGACCCATTAAGGCTTAGGATCTAAGTCCGGCACCGGAACCGATGAACCGGCAGAGGTTTCGGATCAAGGCATCGATGAATCAGGCGGGATTTTCCTCCGCACGGCCTCATGGCTCTCGCCATCACCGGACCCACTGTACATGGCCGAGAATCCCTCTGTGTCTCCGAATCGACTCGAACGAGCTCGGCGTTCACTTTAAGTAGTAAAACTGGAAAAACGCTACAGCCAGGAGGCATTATAGCGAATGAAACAAACCCATTTATGTAGTAGATGATGTAAACTGCCCCAACTGAGATTTGTAAAAGTTGAGTGGCTTGCAAATTTACGAGGCTACTTGTAAAAGTTAATTTAAGAGCACTCTTAATGGCTCCTTCATTCAATTTTTTAAAATATATTATCAAAATTTATTTTTTTTATTTTACATATTAACTTTTATAATATACCTTAAATTTATTTATTTATTTTTTTTATATTATTTAAATATTATATTTTTTATTTATTTTAAATATTTTCTCTAACTATCAATAATATCATTATATCTTTTGATATTTATAATATCTCTCTATATACAATATCATATAATTTTATTTTATTTTAAATTAATCTAAATTAAAATATAAATTGATTTTAAAAAAATGACTTTAAAATAGAAGATCCAATGGAGGGTGTTTTGAGAGCATTTCTTTATATTTTTAAAGAAAAATGTATTATACAACATCCATTGGGAGTGCTCTAAGAATCGAGGTTTTCTTATAATTTTCAGGAATTTATGAGTAGACCATATAAAGGCCTTAGGGCTGTTTTGGATTCATAGATGAGATGAGATTATTTTAGATAAAAGTTAAAAATTAAAAAAAATATTATTTTTAATATTATTATTATTTTGAAATTCGAAAAAATTGAATTGAAATTTGAAAAAGTTAAATTATTTATTATATTTTGTATGAAAATTTAAAAAAGTTGTAATAATGAGATAAGATAAGATGAAATACTTTACGGATCCAAACAAAGCATTAGACTCCATTGGGCCTCTGACCTATCCAATCTATTAATTTGACAATTTGATTTCAAGTCCTTCCATTTCAATTGTTCGCTATATTAGAGCATTTTCAATAGATTAGCTAAATTTCAAAAAAGTATTTGAAATAGCTAATAGGACATATAAATTGATGGTATTAGATTAGACAAATTCCGAAAAGACTTCATCTATAATAAATCTAAATTTTTGGTCATATTTGAATGTGCACTGTAGCACTACCAAATCAATTATTTACTATTATTTCATCTCTCTACTATGGCTTTTTCTCTATCTACTCAAATCTATAAAGGAAATTATTAATGATAAAATATTATTTAATGGTAGAATGGTAAAATACGATAAAAGTAAATAAATTAATAATTAAAAAATATTTTTTAAATTAATATTATTTTATTTCTATATAATGAATAAATAAATAATTTAATGTGGGGATTTGATGTGAATTGAATAGTCAAAGTCAAATTTATCTCATAATATTTTATTATTATATAATGAAAAAATAGCTATTACAATATAGGGATTTGATGTAAATGAAATAATCAAAACCAAATTCATCTCATATTAGCTAAAAATGGGATTTAACTTTGACTAATCTATTGAGAGTGTTCTTAATGACACCATAAGATTTGATTTGCAGTTTTATCTCTTATTACTAGAAATATAAGCTAAAAAAAACTATTTATTTTAAGCGAGAAAAGAATGCTAAAACAAGTAAATAAAGTATTGTGCCTTTTTAGATCAGTTGGTACTTAATAATAGAGAATATGTTGGCTTTGGAAGTCTGATCCAACAATGTTTGCTTTGCTTGCATAAGCTCAAAAGGCTTTACCACTATTTGGAATTGTGCTTCATACATTATTTACTGAGGTAGTTCTATTTAGAATTGTCTAGATGGGGAAAGAGAAAGTCGACGCATCTAGCATAACACCTCCTGTTGCAAATCCATCAGCCTAACTATTGTAATATTCTTTCAATAGTGTCGTATGTTTATTTTATGTGTAGTCATTGCCCACTTGAGTTGATTAACATTATTGTGCTATATGTTAGGATATATCGAGACCACTTTATCCAGACTTTTCAAACTACATGCATGGTTACTACGCTCCAGTGCCTCCTTATGTGTGGTTTCCACCTTTTGTGCCTCCTCCAAGTGCCAACCCATATCCATGGAGTAACCAGGTGATGAGTTGGATAGTAAAATAGTTCATGTGCTTTAATTTTATAAGCTTGAACATTAATTATTTTTGTTTTTATTATTTTTTATGGTGAAGTTGCAGCAACACCCATGTAAAACTCTCTTCTGCTGCCATGTCAAGTTTGGCTACTTTGAGTAGTTCTGCTGCCTTGTATAGTTCTGGTATGCCAGTGATGGGACCTCCTCCAACTACCTACTCATATCTATGAAGCAACCAGGTGATGATTTGGAATTTTCATGTACTTAGTGTCGTTCAACGTTTTTATCTTTTTTGGTAAATTGTAGCAATATTAATGGAACTCTACTTCTACTACAATGGATACTTCCACTGCCATGTCTACTTCTGCTCTCATGTCTAGTTCCAGCTCCCATGCTAGTGCCAGCTCTAATGCAGCTATTAGCTCTTGTTTCACTTTATCAGCATTTGTTTCTCTAACAAATGCCAATCCATATCCATGTGGCAGCGAGGTGATGTGTTGGGATTTTTTATTTTTTTTATTTTATTACATTTTCCACAACAAAGATTGTCATAAGTAATATTTTTCCCCTAAACTGTTAGAAAATAAAGCACAACAAAGTCACTCTGTTGAAGAAATTAGTGAGACCACACTAGACTCGATAGAAGTTAAAGCGCAATCTACTTCTTTTTCGGGTAATAATGTTGATACCAAAGAGGTTGGCAGTTCCGGGACACTTCATGTGGAGCCTACTGATGGGGGTGATACCATTGAGGAGCCAAAGACAGGGATGTGCTTTGAATCGGAGCCAAAGTTGATGTCTTAGTATAAACAGTACGAGAAATGATGTGATTTTGGGATAATGACACAGAGGAGTAGAAGGGAGAAGGATGAGACTATCAACTATGTCACTCTGGGATGTGCTCGTGGTGGCAAGGCACGGAATCGAATGTCAAATGTTTCTAAGCTTCAGCCAACAAGCAAGACAGACTATAAGGTAAGGATAAATGTGATGTTGAAGGATGAGAAGTGTGTGCCACATCGATCTTTAACACACACAATCATGTGCTAAGTCCAAGAAAATCCAGGTTCTTCAGATGCAATAGAGAAGTTAATGAGTCCGTTAGGAGGGTGCTGGATACAAATGATTAGGCTAGCATACGAATGAATAAGAGTTTCCAAGCTCTCGTGACTCATGCAGGTAGGTTTGAGAACATACTATTTGAATAAAAAAATTGTCGTAACTATATTAATAAGGCACGACACCTACGCTTTGGTAAAGGTGGTGCTTAAGCGCTACATGAGTATTTTAGAAGACTGCAAGTTAAGAATAATGACTTTTTTGCTCTCATAGATTTGGACGATGATGAAGGATGGAGAATGTGTTTTGGGACGAATGCCCGTAGTAAAGGGGCATACAACTACTTTGGAGATGTGGTAACATTCGATACCACATACTTGACTAATATATATGAAATGCCATTTGCACCTTTCGTGGGTGTAAACCACCATGGGCAGTTAGTCATTTTGGATACATGCCTTATTTCAAGTGAGGATACAGAATTGTTTGTATGGTTATTTAAAATTTGGTTTGAATGCATGGATGGAAAAACACCGAATACTATTATTACATATCAAGATTGCGCAATGAAAAATAGGATTGTCATCGTCTTCTCTAACACATGTCATAGATATTGTTTGTGACACATACTGTGAAAGGTCCCTAAGAAACTTGATGCCCCTAGTCAATACAAAAGTGACTTGAAAAGTAAGTTACCATCTCCTGTCTATGACTCCCTTACTGTCAAGGAGTTTGAGAACTCATGGAATATCCTCATTACAACATTTAACTTGCATGAAAATGCATAGTTGCAAAGCTTATATGCAAAACGAGAGTTTTGGGTACCGGTATATTTGAAGAATTCGTTTTCGGCTAGAATGAGTGCAACTCAACGCAGTGAAAGCATGAACGCTTTCTTCGACGACTATGTGTATGCTAGGACAAACCTAAAATAATTTGTTGATCAGTTCAACAATGCATTAAAAAAAGTTGAGAATGAAAACCAATTAGACTTTCATCATTTAACTTTACCATTCATTGCATATCACACTTGACACTTGAGAAGAAGTTTCAAAAAGTGTACACAAACGTAAAATTTAGGAAGGTTCAACAAAAGATAATGGGGATGATTATTGTATACTAAGAATATGGTTGGAAAGTTGTATGCGATGAATGATGTATACTATACCTCGAACATAGTTTTCAATGTTAGAGTAAATATTGTGAATGTAACCACAAAAAGAAGTTCTAAAAAAATACTAAGTCCACATGTTGTTAGAGGCAAAGGAAGACCCCCGTCTAAGAGGAGGATGTCGACGATGGAGGAACAAGTGAAGAAAATAAAAATTAAGGCTGTTAAAAAGCACAATGATAAAGGAAAAGGAAGACTGGTGAGAGTATTTGATAATATTTATATTTGAGTATATGATAATATAATATATTTCCATTTATTTGTGAACTAAATATTTTTTTGGATTGTCAGCGACATGGATTGGACACCAAACTATTGGAAAGCAGTGGAAATCAATTCAACTCATCCATAATAAGGATGCAAGAAAATGTACAAAACTTCGTGATGGGCAACCAAGAAAGTGTACAACAACCAATGATGGAGGCACAAGACACTATACAAATCTTAGTGATGGGCACACAAGAAAGTGTACAATTATCACATTTAAGTTTTATTTTATTTGTATTTTTTATTTTGCAAAACTTACTTTTTCTGTTATTATATTCACAGATGCAACTACGGATGGATGGAACACAGTTGGAGACGACAAATAGAACGCAGCCAAATATATTTTTGTAGCAAGAGTTTGAGATATTGGAGTATGTTGTGTGTTGGTGGTGGTTTTAAATGTTGTGTGTTGGTGGTGGTTTGAGATGAGTGTTAGTGGTTTGAGAAACGATTTGTTGGTCATTTGAGATGTTATGTATTGGTGGTGGTTTTAGAACTTGTGTGTCGGTGATGGTTTAAGAAGTTGTGTTGGTGATTGTTTGAGAAGTTGTGTGTTGGTGATGGTTAATAATGGTTTTAGATATTGTGTGTTGGTGGTTTTAGATGTGTGTTGATGGTGATTTGGGATATTCCTTTTTCTTTACTTCTCTAATTTACTATTTTTATTAATCTGGTAAATCATTATTATGCAAACATGTAATTGAAGTTGTTTTCTTATAAAAGGTACAACAAACTTCAATTTTGGATGTCATGGATGCATTGCATGTCTAGATAGGAAGATTTATGTAAAAATGAAGTACACGATTTTATAAAATTGAAGTATTTAAAACAAATATATGAGCATACGTTTTGTATTTTCTAAGTACTCAAATTATGTACAATTGAAACGATGTAATTAGTTTAATTTATGTCAAAGGCCCTCTCTTGCACAAAGTCTTGCCTCTGAATTATTTGTTTCATTATGTCCAAAGGAAGTACATAAATATTTAAGCATACCAATTATTTTTAACAAAAATAATAATCTGATCCATGGAACGTGAGTTATTGACATATTCATTTCACAAAAGATCGAAACTTTGTTAAGAAACAATAGCACATTAAACTAAAATAAAGTCTCAGGTACAAAACAATTCAATGCGCCAGGATTGGAACTCTACTAAAACTAAATAAAGTCTGAAGTATATAAGCCAGAAACTCTCAAGTTACAAACGTTAAGTCCTTAACACCAGTGATGGTGGCTGGTTGATAATAAACAGGGTGAACCACTTCACAATTACAAAAGTCCCCATCAATTTGATCGTATCAAATACAATGAAATAAATATAGTGATTAGCCAATACACACGAAGTAGTGTGTGTGCATGCCGCATGTCAGTTTCTTGCCTACGAAACCGAGCTTCATCATTGTGGAATCTCAACTCCCTCTTCCCAATCTCTTCTTATCTGTTTTGAAGCTCTTCATTTTTCCTTAACAATTATGCTTCTCTCTTTATAAGAGTTATCTCTCTAACATCACTAGTATCTACATACTTGAAATATTTGCAACAGTAGAATCCCTAATTATACACAAATCACAAAGTACTTTTGATGTCAGAATTTTGAATAAAACATTAATATATAAGTACTGTTAACTGCTTCTACCTCTTTATTGTACTATGGATACCTAAAGAATGGTCGCCTTAGATTTTTTGGAGTATTTGATATTTTAAGTACAACTTGTTTTCTACAGATGCAAATTAGGTTGTTCATCAATTTACGACTAACAAGCGATGATGAAGTAACCGATAATAACATTGTAAATCTGGGCAAGTTTTATTACAATTGATAAGCGTTATTTTTATGTGATTTTTTCACTCTTTTATTTATGAAAATATCATTTTTCCTTCAATACTATTAATTTTATTTTATTTCTACATATTTTTATTTATTTTCTTAGATTTGAAAGAATTAGAAGATTTAGTGCAAAATGATAGCATTTTCGTACAAAAGAAAATACTATAGATTCAGACCGATGAGAGGCAGCGAGATCTGAATAGAGCCAATGAGATTTGGGCGAGGAGCCTTGTCTCATAGGTAGCAAAGAGATCTTCTCGTCCAAAGGTGAGAAGACTTACCTCTCGGTAGGTGAGAAGACTCGCAACCAGAAGGCGAGACAAGAAGGTGCGAAAACTTGGCGAGAAAGCTCTAGGTAGTTAGATTGGGCAACTAGTGCAAACGACAAAGTTAAAAGACTAACCTAAACAACATCGTGGGCAACAACTAGAAAAGGCGAGAGGAGTCTTTCATCCCGTTCGAGAATCTTTCCACTTAGTAGGTGAGAAGAGGGTCGTGTGGTGTTTGTGACTTCCATGCCCACCAGTTATATTTAGCGCACATGGCATCTACCTAGTGGGGCCCTTCCGAATTCTGCAATCAATCTAATGACGACCAAATCCTCTCGAACTTCGCAATTTAAGCCACATATCACTGAATTTTCCATTTTAGATCCGATATTCTTAGGATAATTTCCTTTTATGTTAACATCTATCTTTAGAAACTATTTTCCAAATTTTTAGGCTAGATTGTAACCGCATTTATTTTGTTTCCAGATTTGAGTTTTGATATCTATTTAATCTCGTTCTGTGGGATGAATATGGAGTCTCTTGAGTTGGGGTTCTTAATCTTAGTTTTAGTTTGAGTCGTTGGTTTTTGAGTTTTTAGTTTTGAGTTTTAGAGAATCTGAGTTTTAGGTTTTCGGTAGTTCAAAGTTATTGTTTGAGTTTCTTTTGAGGAGGCAGATCTGGAGAGCAGAGGCGAGAACCTCATATTTCTTCAATTGACTTCAATTAAAAACACCAGTTTTATTCTTTTTCTTTCTAATTCTATTATGAACTAATTCTATTTTCTAGAGTTTTAATATAGCCTAGCATTGAACACAGTTTTTATTCCAAGTTATTTTATCTTCAATATTTCTATGATTAAGTGTTTATTCAATGTTTTTAATGCTTACAATTTCCTAACTAACTATTGTTCGATCTTTTGGATTGCAATGAGACTAAGAGGTGATTTATGATTAAAGTTTTATGATTAAACACCATTAGTTGAGTGAAAGCAGAGATGCTTTATTTCGACTAGTGTAGTTTTTAAGAAAAATCTAAAAAATTTATTGAGTCTTCAATTAGTTAAATTCACATAGAGATACAGAGTTATTAGTTGGAGATATTTTTGGTATTATTCGAGAGAAAATATTGCATAGTTAAGGAATTTTTATCATCAACTTAGAATAATTGAGATTTTATAACAAGAAAGAATAAATTGTGTGAGATTTGCTAGGTGAAGTCAAATGCTCTAGATCTATTATCATTTTTTTAAAATCTTAATTTTAATATTCTTTTCTTCAGTTTAATAAACTATTCTTCAAATTTCAGTTTTCCAAATAGTAATTAATTTAGTCAATTTCAATACTGAATAGCATAATTATTCCTTGTGGGTTCGATAATTGTTTTCTTTAAAGCACTTTACTACTTGTTACGATTTTGTGCACTTGCAGATATATTTTTATTCAAACACAGCTGCATCACAATCACAAGGAGTATCAAAATGAACCTCAAACTGCCTTGAGAACAAAATGGAAGTAATAGATAAGGTGAGTCAAGTGACAACCAAGTTTGAATCCATTCAATCAATACATTCAGTAAGCTTAAGTATCAAAATGTTCATAAGTAAAGGAGATCTAAATAAGATAGTCAATATATAGTTGAACTATTGGCAGATTATATATTATAGTTTCATTATTCTAATCCAGGCTTTAACATGTCTCTTTAAGAAAAAAAGAATAGTTTTTTTTTTTTTTTGAGTTGCAGTTGCAGGAAAACTCACTAGCTATGTCAATTATTTGTAGAATTATTTCTCATAAACTAAAAAAGTCAACACATAATTGTTTAGCACTAGCCTTGTGATTCAGCAATATATTTGTTTCACCCAATTGCCTAATGTGGTGGGATCAAGCGCCACAAGGCACTTCTACCCATCCAATTATTTAAAGTCTCTTTGCAATCCTGTGAGCACAAGCATGTTCACTTTTGACATTCTCATCTCCAAACCTCATCCTCTAGTGAGATGCCAAGCAGGATAGCAAAAGAATCACAAGTCAATTAGCATAAAGTGAGCATAAATTCTTTACTTTTGTCATCACCAGACCATCAACTTAGTCAACTTATCTGAATATGAAAGTAGTGTGATATTACTACTATTTTACTTTTGTTTAGTACTATTATTGGTATTTGCTTGTAAATGCTCAAGGCATATTTTTGGCACTGGAAATATGTTGTAATTCCTATATTACTTAAACAGATCTCCAGGTATGTATTTTGTCATTAATTTTGTAATGTATAATAACGGGTTCAGCAAGTATATATACTGCCAGCTACCTTTATGAGAATATAAATGAACTACATAACTTAAGAAGCTTCCATTTATAACTTGCATAATTGGTAGAACTTAAAACTAAGAAAACAAGGGTAGTTTTCACATGCAAGAGAACAACTTCTACAAATCAAATCAGTTAAAACTTTTGAATATCTCTAAAAGTTTAGATTTATAAGGTACTTCATCTTTAGTTTATAATTCTAAATTGATTGTCTTTTTAAGTACAATATTAATCACATGGTCAAGTTCAAGTTTTTATGCAAGTCATGTTAAGACTTTTCTATTAGTATTAGTAGCATTGCCTCATTAAGTACTAATTATACAAAGTCTCAGTTTCATTTTATTTCCTATAGCTCTATGGTGACTTATAAAGCCAAAGATAGAAGTACATAACTCGTCTTAGTTGGGTTTCCAATTAGCACCTAAGCCAAACTTAGTTTCAATGTCAAACAAAGGCTATGCTGAAAATAAAAGCCACAAAATGATAGAAATTTTAATAACTTTTTGTTCTTTTTTCTTTTGGGGCTCAATATAGAGATGATCATAATTAAGACATTTTAGCCAACATATCAAGTAATGTATGGTGTTTAATCAAAGAAAAATTAGTTAATTCATTAAGACATCACATATCAATATATCTACTAATCCAAGATGTAAATGCATGACAAGCAAGTCAAATTCTCGCCACAAGAAAAATCCATTCAAGATCCATCTATCCATTCAAGAAATCACAGATCAATACATCCATTCAAGATCAAGACAAATCCTCGCCACAAGAAAAATTAGTTGCTTCGTTAGTCCTAACCAAGATCAATACATCTCTATTAATTCATGCTAACTAATTAAAACCAATCTACATTTTACCATAGAAGTAGATGTAGGTTCAAATTGAACAAAAAGAACATGTAGGAAAGATATTTGAAAAATTGACTGAAATTGGAGTAGTGAGTTACCTAGGACTAAATTGAACCAAAAGAGAAATCCTCAAACACAGCAACCCACATTGCATTAGGGTTAGCGTTTTGATATGTAATGGGAAGGAGAAGGAGAGGTAGAAGAGGAGAAGGGGAACCGAAAGCAATATGGGAAAAGAAGAAAGAAAGTTGAAACGCACCGTTTAAATAGAAGATGAGGGGCTAATCGTATTCAGCTTGAAATATACCGTTTTATTTAATCCAAGCGGTGCGTTTCAACTCCACGTAGGAGGTCGTCCACGGGGCCCTGCGCACGATGCCTACATCTAGAGTTTTTCTTATTCAAACATAACTAAAGAAACCGCATTCGCATTATCACTTATCGAGTTAAAGTGTTTCTTCATCATCATTAATCTTTGGATACCCACAATATTTGGAAACATTTAGGTCCAGTTTGGATAAAAAAAAAAAAATTCTAATTCATCTCATCTATTTATTATAACTTTTTCAAATTCTCACACAAAATATAATAAATGATTCAACCTTTTCAAATCTTAAAATAATAATAATATTAAAAACTAATATTATAACAATATTTATTCAACTTTCATCTTAACACATCTCATTTCAACTCACTATTCAAACCTCTCCTTAAGAATTGTGATAAATTTCTTGAAATCAGGTTTTAGAAGATGAGAGAAAAAAAAATTTAAATAAGTATTGTATTGGAGTTTATGAGGTGGATAGATAAAATTAAAAAATCGTTTGAATAAGCTGTTTTAATATAATTTTTGTTGTATTGATTTTTATTTTTAAGTAATGATCAAATGATGATTAGATGAAAAATTTAAAATTTAAATATAATTTCTTTTTTGTATTTTTGAATAATGCTTATGAATGAAGTCATGAGAAATTTTGAAATTTTTGTGGTTTTCCAAACATCCTCCAAACTATCTATAAGTTTAAAGCTTTATTATATGTCTACTTGACAAATGAATGTTATAATGCTCCTTAAGTTAGGGCTGCTCCTTGCCCTAGTGGATAGGCAGCCGACCATCCCGCCCTTCGCACCCACATGGGCAATGGATGCATATGGACCCTTGCACCTAGCTTGTCTCACATGGGTAGTGACCCCGTTCGACTGCAAGACAGACGGATGGCCCCGTTGTCCCATCCAAAATCCGCCCAATGCCTAAAATCTACATATCTGTTCACCAAATATAGACCCAACCACCAATTTCACACATCAAACTTTCACGGCTAGGTGGACGGATGGGTCATGGCGTGATCGTGGGTTTGATCAGAGAACCATGGCCACAATGCGCCATGGGTCTCTGCAGAGACAGATCCATGGCCATGACTGGCAATGGATATCTCGTGAAGAACTACCTTGAGAATAAAAGGTAGAGGAGACGTGATCCAGGGCTTGGGGTCGGCAACAAGGGAGGGGATGAAGAAGATTGGGAGATTGAGTGAGAATATAGAAGGAAAGAAAGAGATAGAAAATTGGGTTTTTTTTTTTTTAATTGCCTTATATGGCTTATATACCCTTGTGTGAGGGAGAGACAAAGCCGTACCCCAATACAAAATGAAGTGATTTAATTATAATTGTATATATAAATAATTATATATATACATGTGTGTGTGATATATATTTATATAGAGAAATTATATCATAAAGCTAGAATGTAGAGCATATTTAATAAAGTACTTGCATGTTATAATTTGATTTATAAGATAAAATTTAAAATTAGAATATTACAAATAAAATCTTACTATTTAATTAATATAAACGATAAACTTTACATACCGATTTAAAAATAGAATAATTCACACGTGTGTGTATATATATATATATATATATATATATATATATATATATATTGGGTCGGATAGAAAGGTGAAACCCAGGCGGGGCCAATGCATGGCCCGGCCCCCCCCCCCGGGGACATATTCCATGGGCAGGCACGGCGTGTAGATGGGCGGGATACAGGTACCCCAAGCCTACCCTATGTTATAAGTTGAAGCTACAATATTCAGATGTAAACTAACATTTGAAAATTTGACACTTGTCTGGATTTACCTATAGAAAAAATCTATTTATAACTTTACTTATTAATATGTCAACCAACGTTAAAACTTTTTATATCTGTTAGTATAAAAACATACTTTATATTTTGGTTTTTTTTTTTTTAAATATAATTGATCTCATGATAAATTTCTGACTTGTAAATAACACAATACTTACTTTAGCTAACAATAAATTTGGTGAGTTTTGGATAGTGAGTTGATATGAGATGAGTTGAGATGAAAGTTAAAAATTAAATAAAATATTATTAGAATATTATTTTTTTAATATTATTATTATTTTGAAATTTAAAAAAATTGAAATATTTATTATATTTTGTGTGAAAATTTAAAAAAATTATAATAATTAGATAAGATAAGTTAAAACTATCTTTGCATCCAAACCTAAATTAATTTGGGATAGGCAATGTTTCTGATTTCGACCCAAAAAAAAAAAAAAAACTATAATTTCATGGTCACACTTGCTATAATAAAAAGAGTTTTTATTGGACACTCTAAAAAATAAAATCCTAATTCACATCATGATTTTAATCATAGTTTGAGATCAAAACAAAGGAAATCCACCACATAATTTCTGAGTTTAGTGCTTCTTACGTTGTAGTGAGGTCTAATCGTGTGCATACTATTTGTCCAAAACTCGCCAAAGAGGATGGCTTTCTCAAGAGGACCATGTTCTTGTTTACCGCTTGTCTTTCTTGTTTGAGGAATGTGTAGGACCCCCGGCCAAATGATGCCAGTTCAAACGATCTAAAAATAATAATAATCCTCGAAAAACAACCGCATACTAGGTAAATAAAAAAAAACAACCGCATACTAGGTAAATAAAAAAATCCGAAAATAAAAAAATCCGAAAAACAACCTAGTATACTAGGTAAATAAAAAAATCCGAAAAACAACCGCATACAAGGTAAATAAAAAAAAGTCTTCCCACTATATGATTAATTGATCTATTTTTTTCAACCTATTGTTGGTAGTCTCAGTTGGGAGCATCTCAATGATATGATAGGACGTACCAACAATAATTTTAGCAGTTAAAAGGTAACTAATAACTATGTCTAAGAAAAATCAATTTTATTAATTTAGGGTATATAAATTTCGTGTAGGTCAAAATAATTACTTTTTCGTAATAATTTTTATTTGTTTTAGAAGGTTTGCATAAGATTTGTATATATCTGTATTTATATTTTAATTATAAAAATTTAAATAAAAAATAATTAATTGATATGATAAGTTTTAAAATTAAAAAATATGTTAGACCTATCAATAATCAATAAACAAACTTAACGATTAGGTCCCGTTTGAATACAGAAGTACTTTCAACCCATCTCATTTCATCTCATTATTATAATTTTTTTAAATTTTCATATAAAATATAATAAATAATTTAACTTTTTCAAATCTCAAAATATTAATAGTATTAAAAAGTAATATTTTAATAATATTTTATTAAACTCATTTAGTACTGTCTCATATCATTTCACTATCTAAACGAGCCCAAAGACTTGTTAATAACTTTTATTTGTGACAAAAAATAAAGAATATAATTGTGTACTTTGTGTACGCCTTTATACTCATACCATCATTTATGATTTAGTTTGATCAAATTTAGGTCTCGTTTGGATAGTAAAAGTGTTTCATCTTATTTCATCTCATCATTACAACTTTATCAAATTATCATATAAAATATAATAAATAATTCAACTTTTTTAAACAACTTTTTAAAATCTTAAAATAATAATAATATTAAAAAATAATATTCTAATAATATTTTATTTAACTTTTATCTCATTTCATCTCATTTTACTATACAAACCGTACTTTATAAAGAGAAATTCTATTTATCATCTTTACATCATATATTTGTTAAGAGAAAATAAATAAAAAAAATTAAAAATAAAAATATGTGTATGATGCAGAAATAACGAGTAAAATTCAATTTACAAGATCAGGTGCCAACACTGTAGAACAGTGCTAAATCCAGTCCATGTCACTCTACGAAACAGAAGAGAAGAGAGAGGTGTGGAAAACTATGGGTTGTTGCAGGGAAAACAATATCCTGTCTGTCACTGACAAGTAAGTTTGATATTCATTCCCAAATTATTATTTAACCGTTACAACAAAAGAGTAGAATAGAGGGAAAACGTGAATTCCCAGCAATTTCTGTAGTCGGCTTTACGCCTTAACAAGCGGGATTCGTGGAATACCAAGTAGTTTTTTCAACGGTTATAGGTTTTGCAACCATTAAGCTTGACCGTAGTATTGACAAATAGGCTGACGCCAATGTTGCATCATGCGTGATGCAAGATGGAAGTATTCAATATTCCTCACAGCACATTAAAATATGAGTATATATACTTATAGTTTATAATGGTATGGTTACTATTTTATTACTATTTATTTACTATTTTTTTTATATTTGATTTTTTTTTACTTAATAATTATAGAAGTGAGTATTAGTAAAGTTATATATTTTTTTAATTTTTTCTTAATGATTAAGTATGTTAAAAAAATAATTAAAAAAATGATAAAAAAACAAAAAAACTTATAATATACTTGGGTAGTAGATGGGTAGTAATAGGGTAGTAAACCTATCACTATCCATACTTATAATTTTTACTTATAAGACTCATTTTATCAATTTTCTTTTAAAATCTAAAATTTGAATTTTAAATTTTATAATTTTTAACATATCAATAGTCGACACATGAAGAATTAAGTTTTTCGTAAGTACAATTAGCATTTTTCTTAATATAGAGTTATTATATTATCAAGTCGGTATGTAGAGCACACCATCTTGATAACTTGAATGGTAGTATTTGATTCGTAAAATTTAAATTTTAAAATTAATCTTTCAAATAAAATTATATCACGTAAGCATGAAGAACTATATGGGCTCTATAGTCCACACACTAAATTGATAATAGAGTTTTCCTAAAATATGACTAGTCCCAAATTCAATGTGCAAAAAGAATAAACTTATTATATGACAAATGATTTATATAATTAAATTAGCATACCTTAAAACATCATATAATAAATAAAACCTTTAAAAAGTATAATGTTGGTTTTCAAAATTGAGAAGTGCTACATGTACTTAAAATTTTATATATAAGATTAATTTTATCAAATTTATTTTTAAAATGAAATTTCATAATTTTCATCATATCAAGAACTAACACGTCAGCACATATCGTTATATAAATAAAAATTGTAAGTACAAATAATATTTTCTTTCAAAATTTTAGTTGAGTAATGTGTTTGGTGAGAAACTTGGCAAAGTTTATTTGAGTAAAAAATAGTTAAGGACTATATATAAAGAAATAATAGTTGCAGTCATAGAGTGTGTGAGTGTGCAAGCATCACACACTTATTTTTAAAAGAGTGAGTAAATATAGAACTCACATAAAAAAATAATTTTTTAATGATATACTCCACTCATAATTGTGCGGAGTAGAGTGTGTGATACTTACATAACTCATGATTGTATCTAGTATTAATCATATGTATATAATGTGACAAAAAAAAAAGTACATAGGTTGAGAAAATACAAAAGTATTTGTTATAAAAAACTAAAATATCACTAAATTTTAAAGAAGAATTACTTATTTAGTTTATATATCATTTTTATTTAATAATTTTACTTTTCAATAAAAAAAGGTAATAAATTGGATATATTTTTTTTTTATTAAAATGTAGTCAATAACCCCTTGCATTTTGCCCAAATCAAGATTTGCCCCACACGCTTTTTTTAGTAATAGGCATCTCCTCATGCTATAATGAATTTTGAACAAGCCTCCATTGGAATTTCCGCCTAACCTAATTAGTAGAGAACATGTGCAGTCCGTAATACTCGTTTGGAAAAAAATTGAAACAAATAAATAAATAAAAAAGTGAAAACAAAGAAAAGAAAAGGGGGAAAAATATTCACCTTCAGCCTACCACAAGACTTAGTCCTGTTTGAATACAGATACCTCATTTCATCTTATTTAATATTAATTAATAATTTCATTACTATTTACAAATAATTTTAACTCATTTCACTATCCAAATAAAGCCGGCTATCACCTATGGCTATTTACTTGGCTATTACCTCTAAAGAAATTTATAGGCCTAATTCATATCATAAAATTGGTTCTACAAGAGAGAATTGTTCATTTCTTATAAACATGCCCAAGATCTTGTCCACATACAATATAGGATTATTTTTCAACAGCCTCATCTTATCTCACTATCCAAACGAATTCAACTCATCTTATTTACTTGGCTATCACCTATGGCCCTTGCTTTGGCCTCCGCTAGAATGGTCGGCCGGCCTAATGGTGGCCGGACCCGGCCACACAATGATGGCCTGAGCTCGCTATTGTGTTCCATAAAGCAATAGCAACCTTACAATATTGGATCAGAGGATGATCTATTGTTTTCATGTTATTCCTAACACATGATATGACCTTGTAGAACACTTCACAATATATACTCCTCTCTTAATGTGAGCCCCATACCAATCTATCTTCATCATTGCTTCCCACCTAAGTTGAATACAACCGATTAAAAAAAAAACGATGAGAAGAGGTCCACTTCCCAATCATTGGAGCATTAGTAAATTAACACACCAATAGAGAAAATCATGTGAGAGTTAAACAATGATCCTGCACAAAAGTATCTTTAAACCGTGGGGTTTTGGAATAACGCAGGCAGTGAATCTTTCAATAGTAGATCTCCACACCATAAGAAAGACATCCAACAATCTTAAAGTTGAAGAACATGGTTAGTCTAATTAAACAAGGGTTAACAATAACAGAGAATCAACCCCAGTTAAGTTCTGGCCAAAAAAGACAAGACAGAAGCCCCCACAAAAATGGTCCCCTCCCCCTCCCCATACAAGCTCTTCGACCTAAGATACCACTGTCCCGATTAGGATGAATTTTGACCCAAAAGAAAAGAATTCTTTACTCTTCAAACGAGCCAGAGTCAGCACTGGAAATTAAAAGGCTACAAGGTGTAAGGTATGGGAAGCCATAAATTTCTTAACGATTGTAGTAATTGCATGGTAATTTTCTATTGTGAAAGGGGGGTGGGGGGAAGAAGAAGAAAATAAAAGAAAGCAGAGGTCATAGTCATACCCTGAAAGAGAACATGGAGTTGATCAGGAGGAGCTAATCTTTTTGTAGTTTGGCCATGCATAAACATCCCCATTTTGCTGCCACAGTCTGAGACAACAGATCCAAACATTATACTGTGGAAAAATCTAACTCTCTCTCCCAACGGAGCCTCTCGCTCTATCTCTCTCTCTCTCTCTCTCGCTCTCAGCTCTGACACGGGCCGCTTGTACCAAGCTTACAGACCTGCATAAAATGACAATTTCATTCCCACCAATCTTCCACTTTACAGCCTAACCAAAAACCATAACAAATTCAAGGAAACAAACAAAATAAATGAGAGAGAGAGAGAGAGAGAGAGAGAGAGAGTTCCAGCCCAAAAACCTTCGCTGGCCCCGTCCACAGCTCAACTTGTTACAAGAAATATAAATATATACAAAAACAGGCAAAAGGGAAGCAAAATTCGGATTCCCATTCAACGAAGAGGAGATATCTGGCCATGGAAACCGAACCGAGCACCCGTTAAGCTCGCTGTAGTATGTTGGCTTAGCTCAGCTGTCCGTGACCCCATCTGAGGAAGAGTCGAATCTCTTTATACAATAATAGGAACTCCCTCCCTTCTTTCCAGATCAGATGACAAAAAAGAGGCAAAAAGGGAAGCCAGAGTGAATTCAGGGAAGAGACTTGGAATCGATATGCTGATAACTACCTTTTCTTTTGATCCCCTTCAATAATTATGTCTTCCGGTGCCTGCTCATTTAAAGTCACTTTTATCCCTGTCCACATTCACATAGTAATTTGAAAATAAATAAGATTACAGTTGGTAATAACAGCTCACATGGTGATTCATTGATTTCATACAGGGGCTACTCAGCTTAATTATCTCTTTATATATGTCCAAACAAATCTACGAGTGTGTTTAGAGGTTATCATCTCTTTTACTTGATTGTCTGTAAATCAAATGACTCTCTGTTCTACCTAACGTATGTACCAAATCTTTTAAGAGTATCAAATGAAGCTTTCTTTCCGGGAAATTAAGCAATGTCCATTGTAAAAACCAGCATGAATTCTACCAGCAGTAACGGATATGGTAATAACTTCTCCTTGATATTTTCTACTAGTGCCCAAAACATCCCTCCCCCCACACCGGGGTAAAACCAGAACCCAGCTAAAAGAAGGGTTTGTTTTGAAAGGACAGCATGTTGTTCATTCATAGGGCTCTCTAGTGTCATTTTGATGAGGTGGTGAATGCTGGAAAAGGGAAGTGGGGTACTTTGACAAGCAAATGAGTTGTCTTCTGAACCCTACTTAACATTTTTAGCAGCATTGATCCTTAACAAATACCCATTTCCCAGGTGGATGCCTCAGATCATTAAGTTCACATTTTTGGGCACTTCTCGGCACCGGAAGTGCTCAAATGCCATTGTAAACGAGGAGGAAGGGATCTAAAATTTCAATTGCTGGTATAAAAGCTTCAGTCTTATATTCTTTCTACAAGGTTTCCGCGGAGTAAATCTATCCTGGGTCTAATTTGCTTTTGCTTTTCTTTCAACAAACATCAGGTTGTTTAAATTCTTTCTCTTGGGTTCTCTTTCCATCACAGATTCCATGTTCAAGTTTTTTTGGGGGAGACACAAAGGCTCTGTGACATGTCAAAGTCGAATGCAGCCATAGTTGGGGGTGCCGCAGGGGCGCTTGCATTCTTGGCAATACTCATTGTACTTGCGTGGTTCTGCAAATCACAATGTAAGAGCTTTTCAAACAAGAATTCAGAGACAGGTTCTTCAGATCCATCTGCAGTAGGTAAGGTTTCGTAGCCACTAACACTAACCATGTAGATTTGAGATAGCTTCTTCATGTCAATCTCTATTCATCTCCACATCACAGCGGAATGGAATAGAGGTGGATCGAGTTCGGCGGCAGCCTCGTCTGAGGCACAGGGAGCCAAACAGTTCACAATGATAGAATTAAAGCAAGCTACAAAGCATTTCAGTGAAAGCAATCTAATTGGCTATGGACGTTTTGGACCAGTTTACACGGGTTTTCTCAGCGATGGGACTGTTGTGGCTATCAAAAGGCGTCCAGCTCCTCCTCAACATGATTTTGTTGCAGAGGTATTATTACTGGGTTTCTTCCAACATATTCGATTGATGTCTATGTTCTAGCTCTTTTTTTGTCTCCCTGCACCCCCTTTGTTCCGATACCACTAATGACTGAATGCACAATATCTGTAAGTACTCATTAATGTTTTCTGAAGTTGATGAACATTTCCACACCCCTTTGCTTTAACGAAGCAGGGAGTATTATAAGCCTAATATGGCTTCTCAGTAGACGATGTTAAAAATGACCATCGTAGGCGTACTAACTGTATATTTCAATTATGTATACAAAGTAATGGTTTGTATGGCAAACAGGTTAGGTATCTATCAGAGATTCGACATCGCAATCTAGTTTCTCTTCTTGGTTACTGCCAGGAAAATGGATCTCAGATGCTAGTCTTTGAATATTTGCCCAATGGAAGCATGATCAATCACCTATACGGTATGACCCGTTTCATTGCATTGATTTCGGATGATCATGGAAGGATATATGCCATTTCTGACTCTCATCTCTGGCAGCTACTGGAATAGATTCATCAACCAAATTGGAGTTCAAGCAACGGCTAACTATAGCTATTGGGGCAGCTAAAGGTAGATCCAACAAAAATCCTAATGATGCTGTTCTGGAACTGACAAGAATCGATAGAGAGTTGAATTTAGAATTGATTGTTTTAACTAGTGCAGGTTTATGCCATCTTCATGGCCTAAGACCTCCTTTGGTGCATAAGAACTTCAAAACAGCAAATGTCTTGGTTGATGAGAACTTCATTGCAAAGGTTTCAGATGCAGGGATCTCAAGACTGCTTGAAAAGATAGAAGAAGCAGGTCCATCTCGAACATCCAGTGTCAATGTTTTCCGAGATCCAGAGTAAACTTAATTTCCTCTGATTGCATTTGCATTTTGGTGTTAAATAAAATGACTTTCACCTATGCACATTGTCATGTATGCCAATGTTTAGGGTAGGAGCATCAGGGACGATCTCTGAAATGAGCGATGTGTACAGCTTTGGGATATTTCTCTTGGAGCTTGTGACTGGACAGGAGGCTCTGCATATTGACTCCTTGGGATCTAATGAAAGTTTTTTCCGTTGGGTAGGTATAATGCTCTTTATTTTTATTAATTGTTTAAAAGAACTCTTTCCTCTTTTTTTTTTTTCTTGTGGGACACAAAAAAGAAAGTTTTTTTCTAAGTTTTTCTCAAGTATATTTAACATTTTTCTCGAACTTCTAAAATGCTGAAGTGTATATTTATTGATACGACCTTTCAAATTACGTCGAACTTAAACGATCAAATTTGTAAACATTTAACACAAAAATGGATGACGTAACTCAACAATGACAAGAAATCCGCTTCAAAAAGTATCCTAGCTCTCATTGATCTTAATGTTGTTGAGAAAGGTTATTGTTTAAGCAAGCCCAAGGCTACATTATTTTCAACCAAAAAAGTTCAGACCTAAGCTAGAATAGATTTATAGAACCCTGTTTTAGTAACCTTTGATCCTTTCAATTAGCAACTTACACAAAAGACTGGCCTCCATTGCTTTGTTTTTGAACATCTCTTATTTTTTAAACTTGTGAAGGTCGAATCAAGGTTGAGTCTAAATGATTTTGTGGACCGAAGACTGGTGGGCAGTTTCACCGCCGAGGGAATGAGGGATTTGATCAGGCTGACACTACAATGCGTGAGTTTTCCAGGAAAAAGGAGACCAAAGATGGAAATGGTTGTGGTGGAGCTTGAAAGGATACAAGAGAAAGAGATGGCAATGACCACAGTCATGGGTGAAGGTACTGCCATATTTACTTTAGGCAGTCAGCTATTTACATCATCATGAAGATGAGTTTTCGTTGGTGTTTGTTAATGCTTGGGCCAAGCTTAAGCTCAAAACACCGCATCCCAACAGCTAGCTAGCTAGCTGTTGATTTATTATTTTGGGAGACACGAAGAGAGGTCAAAATGCTGTAATTTTTTTTATTTGCTAAGCCAAACTGCTGCGGTTGAAACCCATGTAAGTATGATTGTATAAAGTCAATGAAGCAAAATATTATTGGCTTTCCATTAAGAACGTTAGCTTTCCAGCCGTGACCGTTGACCAGAGACTTCCTTGAAACGACACATACAGCTAGCACGGTTTCGTTTACTTGGTCCAGCTGCAAGTGGAAAAACGCAACGTACCAGCATTAGTAGATAAGAGTGTAGACAACAAACAACATAGCATTGTGTAGTAAATTGAGAAAGACATTAATCAACAGACGGATTAGGGTTATGAATCCTATCCTAGGTTGCTCATATTTCTAATCTTGTAAGAGAAATAGTTTAACTACAAATAAATTACACAAAAATAAATCTACAAATTGACATGACTTGATGTAAACGGATCACATAAAATCAAGCCAATTTATAGATTTACTTTTGTATAATCTCTTTGTATCTGTAGCAGTTCTTAACTTGTAAATAAATGACTATTTCTACCGGACTTTCAATGTCTCTGATGTCGCATGAATAGTAATTATTCTCCAATACGTATGCGGATATTATCAAGTGTGTTACAAATACAAGACAGGCACTCCCCACTTGCTTTGCCCACAAGATTCCCTGCCCCATTCGCGTCCAACTAAAATCCACAACGATTTCTGTCAAGGGTCCACCAAAGATTTAGGTTATCCTAAACACCCCCCCCCCCCCAAAAAAAAAAAAAGAAAAAAAAACTTGCTTTCCTTAAAATCATTTCAAGAAAAGGTAATTTATATTTCCATAATTCACAGCTCCCACAGACACTGTAATAAGCAAGGACAAAAAATGAGTGATGCAGAGAATAATGCAAAAGAAAACAAGTGGTTGTGTGGATATCTTATGATAAGGTAAATTAATATTAAACTTTAATTAAAGATTGAATCACCAGACAAATACTCAATTTTTATAACTTTATTTTATGATAATTGAGAGAAATTCTATAAAGTTGTAAAACACAAATACTCTTTATTTCAAACAAAATAATTTTATGAGAAAGAAAGGGAAAAAAAAAAAAGGGTGATGAATCAAAAGATTGTCAAGATTTGGAAGGTAAAGCGTGATACCTACATGATATGAAAAGAGTTTGAAAACCACGTGCAGGAGAAAACCAAAGCAATTATGAGGATAAAGAAGCTGGGATCATGGGGTAGTTATATGCATCGGTGAATCGAAAGATTCTGTTTGGATAGTGAGTTGAGATATGATGAAAATTAAAAATTGAATAAAATATTATTAGAATATTATTTTTTAATATTATTATTATTTTAAAATTTAAAAAAATTAATCTATTTATTATATTTTATGTGTAAATTTAAAAAAATTATAATAATAATATGAATAGTTCTTATATTCAAACCGGAACTAAGGAATCATGGTGGGGGAAGGCCAAAAGCATTTCCATACAGTGAGGACGAATGACCATTCGATCAAAGGTTTTGTCATATCCACTTTATAAAAACGATCAGCCTCCAACACCTTTCTTTATTTCTGATCTCAGGAAGTGGAAATTTCGTGAGCAGCTTCTGTAGCAATTGATCAAAATGTGGGCTTCCAAAGTCTTTTCTTTTTACTATAGCCCAGAGAAAAATTTAGACACTTTAAGGCTTGTTTGATATAGAAATAGTTTTATCTCATCTCATTTCATTTTATTTTATTATTATATTTTTTTTAAGTTTCTATATAAAATATAATAAAAAATTTATTTTTTTCAAATTTTATAATAATAATAACATTTAATTTAATTTAATATTCATATAAAATCATATCTTTTTATCTCACTATCTAAACGAGGGTTAACAAGTCTCTTCAAACCAAGAAAAAGCAAAAACATTGGAGAGTAACACTTCTTTATGGTCCATTCACATTTTTTTTTATCCATTGAACTTCAAATGAGGTTAAAAGTTTGAGAGGTGTAAAGTGTGATTTTTCAATTATTATTTTCTTTCAAGAGTTGTCACGGAAATTGAGCGTTTTCTCTATAAAAGTCGTATCCAAGGAATACTATAAATAAAATAATATAAAGTTGAGTTTCAATGAAAGATAAAGAAACAATTACGTCCTGTTTAGATAAATGAGTTGAACTCATTTCATTATTATATATATTTTTTTAAATTTTAAAATAAAAAAAATATTTTAAAAATATTTTTTTCAATTTTTAAATTTTAACTTAACTCAAATTACTGTACAGTTGCCGTAAAAAAAACACATATCGATGAGTACAATGCGTTGGTATTTTGAAAATGTCTGATAATTATTTTATGATAAAGAGAGTGTGAGAATCATCTTGAAAAAAAGAAATTGTATTCTGTGAATACCTAATAACATAGTCGAATCGTCGTCCTTCTCCAGAAGATGGAAGGAATGAATGAAGCGATCGACCAAGATGCTTTTTGTTTTGGTTTTCCTTGGATCTCTAGAAACTGCAAAAGCCAAAACCACCTAATTGCCCCCATTAGAGAGAAAAAAAAAAAAAAAAAAAAAAAAAAAAAAAAAACCAAAACCTTTTAATTCATGGAGAGACAGCGTTGCCCCCATGTTTACGATTGATGATCAAAACCCAACTCAGGCTGTCTGCCACGGGTAAAGAGTAAAGAGTCTAAAGACCGACTGTCTGTCTGTCTGTCTGTCTTCAGCCTCTCTCGCACAATTGTTTTTGATCTTTGGACCTTTGACCATCACTCCTCACAAACATGGATTGGGCCCAAATGTTAGGGTAAAACGACGACGTTTATACTCTATCATCCTGTTGCTAAATCCCCCATCCCTCTCACGTGCCTCGTGACGTGCCGCCTCGATTTGAACCTAAGCCCCCAAATTTAGAAAAAAAAAAAAAAAAAAACAATCCCCTCCCGGCTCCACCCCCTCGGTCCTCCTCACGCCCCCCCCCCCCCCCTCTCTTTGAGAATCGAAGCAGCTATGGAATCAATACTGGTAGAATGTGTACAGAGCAGCCTTCGCCATTACATGTACCGGAACGCCATTTTCATGTGCGAACGCCTATGCGCTGAGTTCCCTTCTGAGGTACCTTTTTTTTTGTTTTTTTTAAACTGTTCACTTGCTCTGTACTTCCTCGCCTCTTTACTAAAACTAAAAAGAAAAGTTATTTCTTTCAAATCTTGCGGCATTATGTATCTCCATTTTTTTTTTTCCTTAAATCTGTGTTCTCAATCATCCAACTGAGGCATTAGGTTCAAGTATCAAGACTGACACTTTAATTTTTTTTTTTTAAAGTAATCTTAGTTTAGTTCATTCTATATCGTTTTTTCTTTAGTTGGTGTGATGAGAACTTTGCAGGTTTATATTGGGGGTCCCCCCGCAGGGGCGGGGGGGGGGGGGGGGGGGGTGGTGGGTGTGGTGGGGGTATGCAAATGCGGCATAGAGTTCAAGAAAGGTGCTTACATTTTACTTCTTGTTTTTGTATCCTCCCTGGTTGAAGTTGTGGGTTAACTCGTAATCAACTTACTTACCCGCTGCCCTAAAAAAGGAAATTCCACTAGTGGAAACGGTTCATGGAATTGGTTTACTTTACACGCTTTGTTACTTCCTTGGCTTCGACTAGGAACTCCTTCTGGCAATTTTCTGAAAATAGCAAAGCAAAGTGGTTTTTAGTTTTTCTTTTGGGTTTGGGGGGGGGGGGGGGATCAATTTCTGTTCATTACAGCACACATCGCTTGCCCAAGTTTTTGCTTTGTTGAATGATAGTAAAGGATATAATTATTATAGGCTAAATTTATTATCATGGTTATTAAGTAATTTTTTCTCTCTCCTGTTTTTTTTTTTTCCTTATCCGTACACTTGAGGGAAAATGCTGCGTCTCTCCGTTGGTGTTCTGCTATCGCCGGTTGAGACCAGTGTTGTTTAGCTCTGTTTTTTTTTTTTTTTTTTCCAGTTCTTTATGAGTAGTTGTGTTGTGATGGAGTCGAGTAGGAATGTTGTTATTGATCAAAAGTGCTTCGAGTTTAAGAAGATGAATGCAAGGTGGTGGAGAATCACTAAGAGCAGCTGTCGCGCTGTGAATCACATTTTCATTGATCAAGACTCGTTGGGATGACTGGCTATCATGGTGGAGGAAGGTGTAGCTTCTGAGGGACCCTCTGTTTTCATCAGATCGCGTAGAAATGGTTCTTAGGTGTTGGTGATGTAGAGGCAGCGTAACTCTTATGGGAGTTTTTTCTCCTTATCGGAGTTCGGTCAAGAGAAATGGCGCAGTTTACTAGTGATACTGGAAGGGAGGAAAGGGGTAGGTTGGAGGAATTTTGGAGAGTTGTTGAAGGAAATTTCTACAACTTCCTCTGTTTTGGGAAGGAATAACAGAGGGAGCCACCCATGGATGCCTCCTCCTCCACCACAGGGGCATCAAGTCTTCTCTTCGTACATAGAGGCCTTGTGTCGAGCTCCAAAACCTGCAGAGGGGTCAGGTGCTACTTCCTCTCTGGTGAAGGTGCGGCTCTGTGAAGATGCAAGTTTGGGCAGGTGTATGTCGGGGCCAAGTTTGGCAACTCTGCTGCATGCTTTGGCAGAGATGGAGACGCAAGTGGGGGGTTTACTTCTTAATATGGGAATATTAAAATGCTGCGTTGAGGAGGGATTGCAGAGGGAGAAGGATCTCTAAATGGGCTGGTTTATGATCCTGGGCTTCGCAGGCTAGTCTTCCAGTGGCCCAACGGCCCAACTCGATGGCCAAGCCTGTCTCTCAGGCCCAGGGCACGAAGCCTGCCTAGAGATGTAGGGCTGCCTATAGAGAAACCCCGTCGTCGTCTCAACCTCCACCGTTGGCAGTGGGTCAGGGGTTGACGTCGATGGTGGTGAGTTAGTCGGAGGCAATGGTGGGTTCGCCGGAGAGGTCTGGGGTGCCAGAATTGGTGTCGGTAGGGATTAGAGCTGATGAGCCGAATTTGAGTAGTGCCGTGAGTTGCTTTTTATCGTTAGAATCTGCACAAAAACAGAAACAGACGGCTTCCCTTACGTCGGCGACCCAAGCGACGGCAGCCACAGGAACGACAACCCAAGCAATGGAAACCCTCGATGTAGCCAATTGTCCTACGCAAGTTTCGTTGGAGCACGAGGAGCTTATGGATAGGCTGCCACCCATTGAGGTGGCACAGACTTCGTTGTCGGCATGCTCTGGCCTATCTCCCAACTCTCTGGTGGCAAAGTCACTACCAGCGTTGCCACAAAATGTTTTGTTGGAGATGAATGTCGATTTAGCTGAGCTTTCAGGCCTAGTGGTGGCACAGACAGTGCCGCCGACACCTTCTGGGTTGGTTAGTGTCCCCTTGGTGGCGAAGGCATTAGCCTAGGTGTTGGATCAGGTTGTTTCTTCAGGACTGGAGATGGTAGAAGAGCCCTGTGTCTTTGAAAATACTGGCTCTTTGGTTCTGTTTACTGCTAATAGGGATGGGGAGGATGAGCCTACTCCACTCTACTCTTTTCATCCCAATGTGTCAGATTTGGTTATCCAGAGAGCGATGGACATTAAGCATATGGTAGGAATTTCTTACGGGAATTTCGAAGCTGAATTTATGGCCCTAATTACAGCTGTAGAGGCTGTGAATGCCCAATACAAGTCTGATCAATCCTTGGCTTCGGCCAAAAAAAGGGAAAGAGAACTCAAAAGGCTAGATTGGGCGATGAAAGAGGATGGAGGTGAGAAGAGCTCTACTCGGGAGCGTAGTAAGGGGAGGGGTAAAATGGTTGTCCCATGAAACCAAAAATAATATCATGGAATGTGAGGGGGCTGCATGATCCTAATAAGCGGCTCCAAGTAAGAAATTTACTTCGCCAATGGAAATGGGACATCATATGCTTACAAGAGACTAAGTTGGAAATTATTACAAGACAAATAGTTTGCAGCTTATGGAGAGGACAACATGTTGAGTGGTCTTACCTACCATCAAAAGGAGCTTCCAGGGGAGTTCTAATTATGTTTGACACAAGGGTGGTGGAAAGGATGGAGGAGTGTGTGGGTGATTTCTCGGTTACATGCTCTTTTGTCAATCTAAAAGACGGCTTCAAATGGGCTTTTGCTGGTGTTTGCTACCCAAATATTGATTCAGAGAGAAGATTTTTGTGGGAAGAACTGGTGGGAGTCATTAGTTGGTGGGAGCTACCAAGTTGCATTGGGGGGGACTTTAATACATTTCGCTTTCCAAGCGAAAGGTCGGGAGCTCCTCACATCACTCTAGCCATGAGAGATTTTTCTGATTTCATTTCAAAATAGGAGCTCATGGACATTCCACTATCAGGAGGCATGTTTAATTGGTCCAACAACCGTGATTGTCCATCTTGGTCGAGAATTGATAGATTTTTGCTAACCCCCGATTGGGAGTTACACTTCCCGAATGTAACTCAAATACGATTACCCCGTTTATGCTCTGATAATTTTCCCATCATTTTAGATTGTGGAGGCATCCAAAGGAGTAGAAGGTATTTTAAATTTGAACATATGTGGCTTAAAACTGACGGTTTTGTAGACAAGGTTAGACAATGGACTTCTTATAGTTTCCAGGGCTCTCCAAGCTTCATTATGGTAAAAAAGTTGAAAGCGCTAAAACAGGACCTAAAACAGTGGAATGAACAAGTTTTTGGCAATGTGTTTCAGTAGAAGCGCTCTCTTATGGAGGAACTACAGGGTCTGGAAGGCGAGGAGGAGGCCAGAACCCTTTCTGAACCTGATAAAATTCGCAAGAGCCAGGTAGTTGCTGATCTTGAAAGGGTGACTTTGATGGAGGAGATTTCATGGAGACGGAAATCAAGGGTACTGTGGCTTAATGAGGGGGACAAATGCATGAAATTCTTCCATAGGATGACTAACTCTCACAGGAGGAACAATGCTATTGATACATTGATGGTAGATGGGGCAGCTTCTTCGGATCGATGGTTATCAAAAACCACATTGAACAATACTATCAATAACTCTTATCTAAAGAGCATAATTGGAAACCGAGAGTGGATGGTTTGTCTTTTTCCACATTAGACTAGCAGAGTGTAGGGTGGTTAGAAATGCCATTTACAAAAGAGGAAGTGGGCAATGTTATCAGAGGTATGGCAAGTGATAAGGCTCCCAGTCCGGATGGGTTTACTTTGGATTTCTTTCAAGTTGGTCAAGGAAGATATTATGCAAGTTTTTCATGAATTTCATTCTAATGCTAGATTTGAAAAGAGTCTCAATGCCACATTTTTAGTCCTCATTCCTAAAAGGTGGGGTCTAGGGATGTGAGAGACTATCGCCCAATTAGTCTTGTGAATGAGATGTACAAGATTCTATCCAAAGTGTTAGCAAATAGACTAAGCTCAGTGGTGGAAAAACAAATCTCGAAGCCGCAAAATGCATTTGTCAAAGGTAGACAAATCCTTGACTCAGTACTTATCGCAAATGAAGTCTTGGATGGTCGATTGAAGTCTAGAGAACCCGAGCTACTTTGCAAGTTAGACATGGAGAAAGCATATGATCATGTCAACTGGAAGTTTCTTCTTTACTTACTTGGAAGATGTGGTTTTGGGGGAAAATGGCAGAAATGGGTAGAATTTTGTATCTCTTTAGCTTGTTTCTCTATCTTGGTAAATGACTCACCAATGAGTTTTTTCAACTCCTCTCATGGCCTGAGACAGGGAGATCTACTTTCTCCTCTACTTTTCTTATTTGTCATGGAAGCTCTTAGCAAGATGATTGAGAGCCTGGTGGATGGTGGGTTACTCCATAGTTTTTTGGTAGGGAATGGCGATCTCAACATTTCTCACTTATTTGATGATGACATGCTTATCTTTTGTGGTGCACACCTTGGACAAGTCCAAGACTTGAGGGCGCTACTCCTTTGTTTTGTTGTTGTGTCAGGTTTGAGCATTAACCTCGCAAAGTCGGAAATAGTGCCAGTGGGGGCTGCCCCCAATGTGGAGATTTTAGCTACTACCTTGGGATGCAAGATATCTTCGCTTCCTATGAAGTATTTTGGCTTACCGTTGGGTGCCTCTTTTAAATCTGAAAGGATTTGGAATGATGTAGTCGAAAGGGTGGAGCACATATTGGCTGCTTGGAAGAGGCTATACTTGTCGAAATGTGTTAGGTTGACTTTGATTACTCTTTCTAACTTACCCACCTATTTTTTGTCTTTGTTCCCGCTTTCTACAAAGGTGGCTAACTGCATTGAGAAGTTATAAATGGATTTCTTATGGAGTGGATTGGGGGAAGAGTTCAAATTCCACCTGGTTAATTGGTCAACAGTTTGTATCCCAAATTTTGGGGGAGGGTTGGAGATTCGCCACTTGATGAAATTCGATCAAACTCTTTTGGGTAAGTGGTTGTGGAGGTACCAAAATGAAATGGAGGCCTTATGGAAGTCTATTATAGATTCTTAGTTTGAGGAAGCTTGGGGAGGATGGTGCTCGAATAAGATACGAGGCACTTATGGAATGGGTTTGTGGAAAAACATAAGGAGCCTTTGGGGGGCACCTTCTGAGGACATGAACATTTTGTTGTAGGCGATGGTTCGCGTGTCTGTTTTTGGTTTGATATATGGTGTGGTAACCATTGTCTATGAGATACATTCCCTACCATCTTTGCGCTTGCTAGAGTAAAGGAGGCATCGATTGCCGACTTTCTGATCTTTTCAAATGGCACCCGTCAATGGAATATTGACTTCATTAGAGCAGTCCGTGTTTGGGAGTTGGAGTCTATTACGAAGTTCATTGTGACATTATATTCCGTAAGTATTCCAGGGGGCTCCAGAGACAAAATGCATTGGAATCATTCTAAGAAAGGTATCTTCTTTGTCAGTTCTTTTTATAAAAAGCTCACGAACTCCGAAATGTCTATGTTCCCGTGGAAGAGTATATGGAAGACGAAAGCTCCTTCAAAAGCAGCTTTCTTTGTTTGGACATCATCTTTGGACAAGATTCTCACCACAGATAATTTGAGGAAACGACGGGTTATTGTCCTAGATTGGTGTTGTATGTGTAAAAAGCATGGGGAGTCAGTTGATCATTTGCTTTTACACTGCGAGGTGGCCAAGGTTATATGGGATGATTTTTTCTCAAGAGTCGGATTGTCTTGGGTTATGCCTTGTAGATTGGTGGATTTCCTCGCAAGCTGGAAAGGACTACACGGAGATTCTCAGGTAGCGGCAATTTGGAGATTGGTACCAATATGCATGTGTTGGTGTATTTGGAGGGAGAGAAATGCTAGATGTTTTGATGATCAAGAGAGAACAATGGATGAGCTTAAAGTTTTCTTTTTTAAGTCATTGTTCCTATGGGCGGGGGCTATAGTTTGTAATGGATTTAGTGTCCATGATCTTCTTCTTTCTATTGTAACCTCTAGTTAGGCGTTTTTTCATTTATACTTCTTGTGTACCTGGGCTTTGCCTATTTCTATGAATACAATATCTTTGATTACCTATAAAAAAAAAATAAAAATATCATGGTTATTAGATGTTTTCTGTCATTCCTCTTATTTTTACTTAACTCCTTTGCACTTTAATTTTTCTTATATGCAGATGAATTTGCAATTATTGGCTGGCTGTTACTTGCACAGCAATCAATCTTATGCTGCATACCATATTTTAAAGGGTATTTGCCAAAGTACTGAAAATGTTTCTGCCATTGTTGAACTAATCTGTGATTAAGATTTTGCTACTTTCTTTATTGTGCTTAATTTATTGAAAGTTTTCTCATCCACTAATCTCCCTCTCTCTCTCTCTCTCTTCATTTATTTTAAATGAAGGAACGGAAATGGCTCAATCGCGCTACTTGTTTGCACTATCATGCTTTCAGATGGATCTTCTTAATGAAGCCGAAGCAGCATTATGCCCTCCTAATGAGCCTGGTGCAGAGGCAAGTTCATGTATTTTTTAAGCAAGTGTATACTTGCTCAGTTGACTTTCAGGTGATGATGAATTGCTGCTTCTTGTTATTTATCTTCTTTCTGCAGATTCCGAATGGTGCAGCTGGTCATTACCTTTTAGGACTTATTCACAGGTTTTTTTTTTTTTTTCTTTTTTTTTTAAAGTAATAATAATATGTAGGTTGCTCGATATAGATGTACAAGGGCTGTATCATTCTGTGAACTTACAGGGCTGTATTTCCCTTTGCTCGATATAGATGTACAGCACAAATCAGAGACAGATAAATCATACAATACATTATTTACTTGTCTAATAAGCAACATTTGTCTTGACAGAATTAGGCAAAAGAAGCATAATTAATTTAAGTTTTCTTTCCTTTTTGCCCAAGATACAGTCTCTATCATTCTCAGCGTACGCTTCTTGTTTCTTTGCTGCCTATTTTTTTTTTTTTTTTTGATAACCGAGGGTGTCCGGGCCAGTTTGCACGCACCTCGACTAATCCTACGGGGCCCTGAAGTTAACGACCAGGTAAACCTCCAGTGGCCCTAAGGGGACTCTAACTGGTGACCATTGGGGAGCAAACCCAAGGCAGGACCAGCTGAGCTACCCCTTAGGGTTTTATTAGCAGGGATACAAGGCCACATTCTCTTATTTATTCCTTAGTTTGTTTCTCTTCAGAGGCACTCTAGCTACTCCAAAATTCTGGCTTGAACTTGTGCTTAAACAATGTAAACAGGGTCATTAAAGCCCAATTTTTTCAATTTCATTATATGTAGCTTTTTATCCTTTGTGCTCTACGTATTGTGTTTACCTGTTTTTTTTATGACTAAAATAGTGGTTCTGAATTCATTTAATTGTCATGTTTGAATTTCAGAACTAACAGAAATTCTGAAATGGTTAAGCGTTAGTTTCTTCATGTGCAGATTGAATAATTGTGTCCATTTATATCTTCCTTGATATTGTGCACTTTTTATTTCAGCATATTCGCTCTCATTTATTGAGGTTTTTATTCTGTTTTAGGTACACTGATAGAAGGAAAACTGCCATACATCACTTTAAGCAGGCATTATCCACAGATCCTTTAATGTGGGCTGCATATGAGGAGCTTTGTGTCCTAGGTTTGTACAAAGAATACCGCCACTATCAAGTCCTTGAACTGCTGTGTCCTGGCATAATTGATTAATGAGTAATTCCAGACTCTCATCTCACTTTCATCCCACTATGTAAAATGTGACACTTTTAATCAACCTTGGATCACCCATGCAGCCACTGATCTGTTATTTCTAAGGGCTTAACATGTTATGTTTAGGAACTAAATTTAATTATGAGCCAGCGTACTTCATATATTTGGTTTCCTTTTGACTTGGTAATTATTATATCAAAATTGAATTTAGCTATTAATATTAGATAAATTCAACTCAAATCATTAATATTTGATGATTTCCCTGCAAATGTTCTTTTTTCCTTTGAATCATCTCATTTGTGAATCATTCATTGATGCACCTAATGCCATTTTGCTTGCTCTATGATGGCACAATTCTAAGAGTGTAAGTTTCTTTCCTATTCTAATATTGAAGTTGGCCATGTGGATGTGTGATATCATAATCAAAATGCGAGCTTGCAATTCATGGTAAGTTGATTACTTAACATATTTTTAGTTATAGTTATGGGAGAGAAATCATATCCTGCATGCGTGGATGGTCGTGATTGATGATATGGCTCTAACCAATACCAATATAATTTGAAGTGGTCTCAGCTTCATCAGGCTAAAACGACACCTTGTCCTATTGCCTCACTAAGTCCCACATTGGACGGAAGAAGTAAGATATAGGTGAAGAAGTATGATAAAAGCATTTTAAGTGTCAGGTCCCACATTGGTTCTTTAGTATGTTGAACTTGGTTTTATAATGATTCTAACTTGTTCTAGTTATAACAATGATGAGTTCTTTAGTAGGCAGTTTTGGAGTATAAGTCCAGGCGTGATTTGGATTTTCTTTGGATAGTTCCAAATAGTATAAGAGCTGACCTAGTAAACACCATGTGGAGTTGGAAATGTGACGTTGGCCCTGATGAGGATGTCACGAATTTGAGTGGGAGAGATTTTAATGCCTCACTAAGCCTCACATTGGGTGGGAGAAGTATGATAAAAGTGCATTAAGTGTCAAGTCCCATGTTAGTTTCTTGTTTGGTGGAATTGGGTTTCTAATGATTCTAAGGAACTCCAATTGTAGTATTGACTAGTCCTTTTGGAGTATAAGGCTATAAGCTTAGACATGGATTGTAATTTCCTTGGGCCGTTACACTAAATCTGATTAAGTAGTTTTCTTATAATTGAGTGGTATGGTATTGGTTGCTTAGTGACCTTTGATGCTTGATTTTGTACTCTGGGCCCATATTTAATCAAGCCTCTTTTTTCTTTTCATTGGTCTAGGTGCTTCTGATGAAGCAACTGTAGTTTTTGGTGAAGCTGCAACTATTTGCATACAAAAGCAGTACTTGCCCCACAGATCATCTTCCCAAAGCTTGCCCATGTCAAATGAGGATCATAGCTTAGTTTCTGCTGGCAACTTTGACCCAGGTTCACATGACACCAGTCCAAGGCAATTGAAACACATGCAAGGAAATAGCTTAAGAGATATTCCTGTCAATTATTATGGAGCAGCTGCACTGGGAGGAGCTGCTACTCAGCCTTCAAATGGCGGTTTGTCTAACATATGCTTCTATAATACCCCTTCACCAATGGCCTCGCAGGTAAAATAATGTATATATTGCACCCCATGATGTTGTAGTGGTTGGTATAGTTTTACATTCTTTTTTTGGGGTGGGGGTATACTACCGACTAGTTACTACTGTAGTTAGATCCTTCAAATTCTAAAGGAAGTTAATGTGCTTATGCTAGTGAAATACAAGGTTCTCTCAACTTTTTTGGGCACGCTTTCATGTGAGCAGTTCTACATTCATAATCCAATTTGGTGTTGCTCGTTATAAGTCATGGATGCAAGTGAAATGTGGAAATCTTCCACCTCTTTTCATGTCTAGATTATGGACGCAATTTACTTAAAAGAGATTTTGTATTTTGCACGAATATGTATAGTTAAATACGTCTTTTTTACTTCCAATATCTTTTTTTACTGTGAAGATCAATCAGTGCTCTTGAATCCCCTGCATTTTACAGTTGTCGGGTGTTGCCCCACCACCTATGTGTAGAAATGCACAGCCAAATAGCCCGAACCAAAGCACAGTCAATGCTGATAGCTCTCCAAGGTCCACAGTGAACTCTACAATTCAAGCCCCTCGAAGAAAGTTTGTCGATGAAGGAAAATTACGGAAGGTTATAGCTTTGCAAATTCACGCTTTCTTCTTTTAATGTCATTATGTCATTCGGATATTAAAGACTAGTTACGTGCATCACTGCGTTCATATATCACGTCTCTTAGAATAATATGACTATTCCATTATGCAGTAATTCGTTCTTAAAAATTTCACAATCTAGAATATCACTTTTGCTCTCTATTAGTGTGCATCTATTGTACATGTAACTTGGGAACCTATATAAGTTATTGCTAATGTATGTGGTAACATGTAGGCCTTTTGAATAAGCTAGAATTGAGCTGAATCTCATCAGCTTTAGACTCTACACGATGTTCTATAAAGTTGGGTTCGAATTGTTGTAGGTATTGCTCTTTTGAATATGGAAACGCTTTTATGTGTAAAGTTGTGAGCTTTTGAGATGACACTGGTCTTTAGTTTGCCTTTGAGATCATTTGCCATCTGGTTTGTGTTCTTTTTATTTTCATTTTGTGAGGTTATCTGGTTTCAGAATTTCTGCTTTTCCTTGCCCTTTATGGGTACTAAATTTCAGCTCATAGCTGGACTCTTTTGCTTGTTGTGCTGATACAGCCTTCAGTTCATTACATAGTTCCACCATCATAATCTGCAGTTTAACTTGCCTATACATTTTATTGCAAATTTCTACCTGATCTTAATAATTTAATTGTTATGTTTGTTCTATTCTGTGTACAGTAGGTGAAATTTACATTTTGTTCATTAAGTCATTGAGCTTATCTTAGTAACTTCATTTCTTGCAGTAATTATTTGTACTACTTGCTTGGTATATCCATGTGCAGGTAGTTTGTTTGAGTGATTTTATGCCATTTTGAGATTTATATGATGCACCATATGAATCGTTTTTCCCTTAAGATTTAATTTTGTTTCTCTCCTTTTCTTTTCAGATTTCTGGGCGATTATTTTCTGATTCTGGTGCTCGACGAAGTAATAGGCTTTCTGGAGATGTAGGGGCCAACACAAATATGAGTGCCACAATGGTAGTTGGCAATGGAACTAGCAACTTTTCAAAATATCTTGGAGGTTCCAAGCTGAGTTCGATGGCATTTCGTGCTGTGACAGTTCGCAAGAGTCAGTCATGGACCAATGAAAATATTGATGAAGGTAATGAATCTCTTTCACTGACTCAGTCAAATATTCTATCAAGTGAAGATTGAGATGTGCAAAAACAACAATTTCTCACTGGTATTGCTTTTCATAGTTATCCTCTGCCACTTTGTTAATAATTGAACTTCATTGGAATGAATGTTATAGTTGTTACTTAACTCATGTATAAATTGAAATCAATTGCATTGTGGATGTGACGTTTGTGTCCTATAGGTCACAGATGATGGTGTCCAATACATCAATCTGAAATTGGCCATCCATTAACTCGAATTATTTTTATCATGTGATATTTCTGCCTAATGGATATTAAAGTAACACCCTAAAGCTGTCAAATTGATCTCGTTTAGGGATACACAATGAAACTTCTGCTGATCCTCGTTCAAACATTACATCAACAACTTCTAGTACATCTCCTTATGGTGATACTAGATCTCTTGATCAAGGAGCAATGGTTCCAATTAGTGGAGGTATCATGAATGATTCAAGAGCCATTAGTGGCGCTTCAGAAATAATCGACCTTCTGAGAACTCTCGGGGAAGGGTACAGACTTTCGTGCATGTACAGGTGCCAGGTATTACATGATTATCATGGAATAAATAAAAGAGATGGTTTTATTTAAGGAGAACAGGAAAGATGACACGCTTGATAATATTAATGGAATTATATTAGAAAGCACCAAACACTGAACCTGAGATAATTTTGTATTTCCCGGCTCGTGTTGTACAGGAAGCGCTGGATGTCTATCTTAAACTTCCACACCAACATTATAACACTGGCTGGGTGCTTTCCCAGGTAGTTTGGTAGTTTAAAATTCTGTCCTTAACTCGTATCTGGACTTTATACCTCTCTACTTACACATGCATGCTTTTTATTGATGTACTGGCTTTTGTACATGCCATTATCCCTAGATGACTTATTTTATTATTATTTTTTTCTGAGCACCTAAATGGCTCTTTTGCTAGAACGGTAGAATGCGTGCGTATTACTGATTGATTGGCATGTTAATCCATTCATGTTTCAAATACAGGTTGGAAAAGCATACTTTGAATTGGTTAATTATTCAGAAGCTGATGGGGCCTTTGGTCTTGCCCGTCAGGCATCCCCTTACGGTTTAGAAGGAATGGATACATATTCTACAGTTCTTTATGTGAGTTCTCACTATACTGTACTTGAAACAAGTGCTCTTCTTTTCTCCCCCCCGTGCAGGCGCCGGGGGGGGGGGGTAAAAGATGCAATTTGAAAATTTACTCCCTTCGATGGGTAACTTCAGTGAATTCAGCTGACCACAAGCTGCAGGCTTAAAGTTGTTGTTATTCTACTTATTTTTTTTCCTAACTACTATAATCTTAAGCAACGACTCTAATATTATATTGACTTGCATTTGTGATACTGGATGTTTGCAACAATAGTGTTTCTTTGACTTGCTTCACTGACGATTATTCCATTTCCATTGCAGCATTTGAAGGAAGATATGAAGTTGAGTTATCTGGCTCAAGAACTTATATCAACCGACCGCTTAGCTCCTCAATCTTGGTATTCTTTATTAACCTTTCTTTAAATAACACTGTACACACTTCCTTTGTACTGGGGTAACGACCTATCCTGTCCGAATTAAAATTCACCTTATAAAAATGACACGGTGCATTCTAGCCTTAATTCTTTAATCAATCTGTCTGGGACGCCAGGTTTTACTTGCAGACCTCAGGGTGATACAGTGGGTAGTTCTATTATTTTTTATCTGTAAAACTCTTGATTCTTGAAAGATATGGAGACTCTTATTTCCTGTCTAATTGTTCAGTTGAGGGATGGGAGGGTTTATCTATGATGGCTACTCATAGCAGTGCAGTGATTTATTTGTTTGTGGGCATTAATCACCTACTTTTCCTGTCAAAGTTAAGCTGGGACATCAGTCTGAATTTTCAAAAGCTTTGGGTTACATTACTAGCATTGTTTTTGGTAACAGTATTCAGTGTTCTTAGTTTTCATGAGCAACATTATTATTCTTTATAAGTTCCCTTTTGAATGGACATGTAGGTGTGCTATTGGAAATTGCTATAGCTTGCAGAAAGACCATGAAGCTGCACTTAAAAATTTCCAGCGAGCTGTTCAACTTAATCCAAGATTTGCATATGCACACACCCTTTGTGGTCATGAGTATGACAGTCTCTTTTTCCCGCCCTGATTTAACCCTTAAAATTGAATACCTTGGATTGAACCTTTGCTTTGATGTTCAGTTCTTACTTTTTATTACTTCAGCTATAAGGTGATGCTGCGTCCAACTCAAGACCCTTTCCCATTGAAGCGCCTTTGGAGGTTTAATTTGCCTTCCAAAGTTGCTTTCTTTGGTTGGATGGCTTCCCATAGGAAATCTCTGATTGTGGACAATCTGAGAAAACGTGGGCTCATTGTTATATATTGGTGCTGCATGTGTAAAAAAATCTAGTGAATTCGTGAACCATCTACTACTTTGTTGCGAAGTGGTTAGGGCTTTATGGGATGATATTTTTAGCAGGATTGGAACTGCGTGGGTGATGCCCATGTAGGTGGTGGATCATTTTGCTTGTTGGAGAGGTCTTCTACACATGCCACACATTATGGCGATTCCTGTGTCTCGTGGTAGATTTGGCTTAAAAGGAATTGCCGGAGTTTTGAAGATTGGGAACGATCTTTGGAAGATCTTAGATGTTTCTTTTTGCGTACCTTATTTCTTTGGGCCTCAGCTATTGTTTTCATTTCCTTGTATCCATCTCTAGCTCCTACTTGTAACTAAGTGTTCTCAGTTGTTTACTTCCCGTATATTTGGGTTATGCCTAGTTCTTGCTTTAATAATCTTTATTTTTATTTATAAAAAAAATAAAGTTATTAACGATATTGCATTTTCATTCTTATCTGCAGATATGTAGCTTTAGAGGATTTTGAGAATGGAATTAAGAGCTACCAGAGTGCACTTAGGGTTGATGCAAGGCATTATAACTCCTGGTATGGGCTTGGAATGATATATCTTCGTCAAGAGAAGTATGAGTTTTCAGAGCATCACTTCTGGATGGCTTTCCAAATAAACCCAAGTTCTTCTGTTATATTGTCTTATCTTGGTACAGCTTTGCACACGTTAAAGGTTGGACTCATTGTAATATTGATTCTAATATTTTGCCTTCAGGAAGCAATTGTCTTTGAAAGCTCTGCTAATTTTGTTTCTATCATCTGGCAGAGAAGTGACGAAGCTTTGGTGATAATGGAGAAGGCTATTTTAGCAGATAAGAAGAATCCCCTTCCCATGTATCAGAAGGCTAATATACTAGTGAGCTTAGAAAAACTGGATGAAGCTCTTGAAGTCCTGGAGGAGCTTAAAGAGTATGCCCCTTGTGAAAGCAGCATATATGCGTTGATGGGTAAGATTTATAAGCGGCGTAATATGCATGACAAAGCGATGCTTCATTTTGGTCTTGCTTTAGATTTGAAACCACCTGCAACAGACGTAGCTGCCATTAAGGTGATTGACTTACTTCATAACTATTTCTTGCTTGTAAAATTGGTCATCTGCCATAAAGCATGCGTCTTTTAGGTTTTTCTGCCATTTTTGTTTTTGTTTTTTTTTTGTTCTAATTAGCTTTGCAAATGAATTGTAGGTCTTCGAACTTTTGCCATATGATTCTTTGTTGTCTTTAATCTTGTGACAGGCTGCCATTGAGAAGTTGCATGTGCCAGATGAACTACAAGACTACTTGTAGATCTACTCGATATTGGCACTTGACAGGCAGAAATGGAGGGCGATGTAAATTATTCAGCTCAGATAATCCAGCCTCCAAGGAGTTTGACCTGCTTGTGCTTTCGATGGATGATGAATATAACGGCTACATGCTTGGGGCCTGATTGTTTGTGCTGGTGCCCCTTTTAGTTGGCAGATCATGTGGAACTGACCTCGGTTCTGTTGGTGATTCGCATGCGACCCGAGGTTTTGATATAACAAATGGGTTAAAAGCTATGATGCTTGTATGGAAATTGGCATTACAATGCCAAAGAAATCTTTTATAATTAGTCTGTATTAGCCATTCGTAGGTGTAGTTGGGCTGCCCTTCCAATTCATACAAGGTCTTAATATGTTCTATATTATTTAATTCTGCTGATCAACATGTATAGTCAGATTGCTGATCTGTATCAACTGATCTAACCTGTGAAAATTAGTGATTTACTTTTTGATTTGAACATTATGACAAATTATATGCTGTGTGAATTGTCTTTTCAGACTATAGCTTGTATGTAATATTTGCTTATATGGATAATGTTAGAATACTAGACCAGAATATACAATGGAAGCGATATTACCTCATCAAAAATATCTTGGATCTAGTGTAGTTGTTTCACGGATTTTCTATTGTCGTTGTTCATCCAAAATCTTCATGTCGATGGTGGAGTGTGCTACTTGATAAGATCAGGGCAACATTCACATATTCTACAACCTAAAAGTCGGGACTAGAGAGAACCATGCTTAAGAGAGAGATTTTCTATTTGTGTTACATGTATATCCTCCAAAGGGCGGAGGGACTATTTACATATCCTCCTCTAAGTGTAACTCCCGGCTGGTTTGGCCCTTAAGGGCCAACTATCAAGGCTCATGTAGTGGTTTGATAGTCACTTCATAACCCCAAAGAGAATGGGAAGGGGTGCCCACTATGGGTGCCTTTTTATTACTTCTCCAACTCGCACATAGTGTGCAAGATTCTATGTCTGCTTCTTTCAATATGTTTTCAATCTTGTTTATACTGGCAAATAGGTTGTGCGACCATCGAGCACATTTGTAAAAGAAAAATGGGAGCACTATACTAAATCTCACCGAGAGAAGACAAACATAGCAACATCCTTAAAAATGTCTTATTATGCCTCAACTCATTTGGTCATATCAGACTAAGCATCCCTAATCCCTCTAGAGTCCAAATGACTTGGAGTAATGCTTAATCTTCATAAAATATGATGTACTCACAACTATGTCGCAAATCCCAAGAAGTAACATAACTTTTCGACAGTGAGTACATACCATTATCAATGTGTTACCAAATAGTCTTCCTTTCGCCTTCCTGTCATTTAGTTTCAGTCCAGTCGCTTTCCCAGCAATGTCTATTTAGACCGCATCATTCATGGTCATAGATAACATGCCAAAGTAGCAGATACTAAAACATCAATCTCTTAACATAGTCAAAGGTCACCTAAGGGCATAAATAAATTAAGGTAATCAATTATGACATATAAGACTCACATAGTGAGAAAGCAGGAATCCATTCACTCACATCTACTGTTTGTCGCAAAAGTACAGGCAGTATGAAATACATTTTACAGTGGAGTTCTCTTTCCAAAGAAAGAGCGTATATCTAATTATCTAATCTCAATACACCGTATAAATTTTAGTCTAGTTACTATCTCAGGGTTTAACCCGAGTCCCTCCATTTGCTCGCTATCCGAAGCGCCAAAGAGGATCTCGCATCTAGTTAAACCACAGGCTACATGGATTGTGGGTAACCCATACATGATCCTTTTAAATATGATGGATCTCATCTTAGCTCTTACTAAGGCTGCATATCTTTTGTGCCTTACAACTTATTCTTCTCTGGATAAGTACTGAGTGACATTGTCTCATCTTTGCTCGCTACCTATTTGTAGCGCTAAAGGTGATCGCTCGTATGAGTAAACTGATTTAAGCCTGTCAACATACATTTTTCACCATAACTACCAAATTTATGGTTGATGTGTGTGCTTTTTAAAAATGCTTCCAGTTACTCCACATGATCATAGAACACATTAATATCATGTGCATAACGAGCAATACCATAAGGAAGAGAAATCAAATGGTCAATTACAAATAATTAAACGACAAACTCTTGTTTAATTACCATTTCTCTCCATGCGCATTCTCATTTGTATTAACTTCCTAAAACATGTTCATACCAAGAGACTCTTTTTATATATAAAAGTCATTTGCACAACCATGAAGTTAGCGATGACTTATCGTGAATCTCATTTAGGTCAAACTCACAATATAAACTTTAGATTCTAGTCAGCAAGTTCAACTATGATTTTTAAGAATTTACAAAGTAACCACAAATCTTATTCAATAAACTTAATTTGTGACTTTAGGGTTTCATATGAATCTCTTGTATTTTCGAACATATGAGATAGCCAACATTTATTTTTCATTAAAGGGAAAGCAATTTGGGCCTTTGCCCCTAAGGACTACAATCATATAGTCTAGTCATTACTCTTAATGACTTTTTCAAATCACAGCACAAACTCACTAAATCAAGTAAGCCATATTACCCCGTAACAAAAACTCAACCTCTAACTCCCTATGAGCAAATTGTAACGAAAACACCAAATAGTATCGGCAAAACTAGATTCTTTTGTATTTTCGATCTCATTACTTGTCTATGGATTTTGAACAAGAGCTCCTAAAAACTTTTATATTTATTATACATTGTGATATTAAATATGTGAATTTATTAAATGTGAGTTATTATGTATTTTCGTGAACCCTATCTTAGAGAGATGCATTGTTCAGTGGTAAATGTGTGTTATTTCAAATGAAAGGGTGGAAGTTTGAAACTCCACAAGTGCACTTTAATTTATGTTATGGAATAAATGAAATGTTGGACTTGGACAGACACAATGCTTGGGCCGGCCAAGCCTTGCACGTGGGCCAAATAGTCACAACACTTGGGTGCTTGCACATGGGCTGAATAGACACTTTGATAGGGTGCAATGCTTCAAGAAAATCAATTTAATTGAAAAGACACTTCTGGAGACTCAAACCAATGACTTCCCTTCCCCAAGGGAGGCACCTGACTACTAAGTTAGGGATATCCTTTGGTCTTTAAGTGAAACATTACGGCATTTAAACCAGTAATTGCTAGTTGAAAAGTTACAAGTTAAGAGTTGTGACCTTTCATATGGTACCACTTCATTCTCTATAAATACAGAATGAGACCCACAAATTTTAACATTACATTCTTCCATATTTTCAGTCACTTACAATTTTGATTCTGCTTATGTTGTTGAGTTTTCTACTTTGTGGCATAATCGTTTAGTACATTTGAATTTTAAATCTTTAAAGTTTATGTCTGAACATAGTTTAATTTCATATAATCATGAACATAGTGCTAAATGTGAAATTTGCATTGAAGCAAAAATGACAAAGAAACCTTTTACTAAAATAGACAGAAAAACATAATTATTATAACTTGTACATTCTGATATTTGTGAACTAAATGATATTTTAACTAGAGGAGGCAATAGATATTTTATTACTTTTTTTGATGATTTTTCAAGATCTACGTATGTAAACTTGATAAAAAGTAAGGATAAGTCATTCAATATGTTCAAATCTTATAAGTCTGTTGTTGAAAATTAAAAGAAAAATAAAATTAAGATACTTCATAGTGACAAAGGTGGTGAGTATTTTCCTACTGAATTTTCTTTGTACTGCACCCTATACCCCACAAACTAGTGCACCCTATACCCTACAACAAAACGGTTTAGCAAAAAGAAAAAATAGGACACTAGTTGATATGTTAAATGCTATGATTTTGAATGCAAAATTGTCTTTTAATTTGTGGGGAGAAACATTGCTCACGACATGTTATTTGCATAATAGAATACCTTATATGAAATTCAAAATTTCACTATATGAATTGTGGAAAGGTAGGAAATCAAATCTGAAATACCTAAGGGTATGAGGCTGTTTAGCCTTTTATAGAATTCCAGACCCAAAAAGAACAAAATTAAGTCTAAGGGCAATCAAAAGTGTTTTTGTAGGATATGTTGAGAATTCAAAAGCATATAGACTTTTGGATTTGGATTCTAACATTATAGTAGAATCAAAGGATGTAGAGTTTATTGAAGATAAATTCTATAATGACTCTAAAGCAGTATCAGATCCTACTCAAACACCAAAATCTGACTTGAGTCGGAAAAAGAATTGTATAACTCCTGACACATTGACTGAACCGAGAAGAAGTCAAAGAGTCAGAAAAGAGAAAAGTTTGGATCCAGATTTTGTGTCATCTCAGGCTATTGTTTTCCTTTTGGAAGGAAATAGAGATGATGTTTTAAATAAGATACTCATTATATTAAATATAGAAGAAGATCCAAAAATTAAAGAAGCTATGACTTCAAGAGATGTTGCATTTTGGAAAGAGGCGATAAATGATAAAATGGACTTAATATTGTCAAACAATACTTGGGTTTTAGTAGGCTTGCTCATGGATCAAAATTTATTGGTTGTAAATGGGTATTTAGGAGAAAATACAATATAAATGGGTCTCTTCAAACTTTTAAGGCCATATTAGTAGCCAAAAGTTTTAAACAAAAAGAGGCCATAGACTATTTTGATACGTATGCTCTAGTGACTAGATTTACATCTATTAGAGTACTTATGTCACTAGCTTCAATATATAACTTATTTGTACAACAAATGGATGTTAAAACCACTTTCCTAAATGGTGAACTGAATGAAGAGGTGTACATGGAACAACCAGAAGCATAGGCAAGAAAAGAAAGTTTACAAATTAATTAAGTCATTGTATGGATTAAAGAAAACACCAAAACAATGGCATGAGAAATGTGATTCTGTAATTTTATCTCATGGATTTAGGTATAATAATGTTGATAAATTTATTTATTCTAAATTCACGGAATGTTATTGTGTATAATATGTTTTTATGTGGATGACTTACTTATATTTGGAACAAATATGGAATGAATATCTGAAACTAATAAGCATTCATCTTCAAAATTCAAAATGAAGGATCTTAATGAAATTGACACTATTTTGGGTGTCAAAGTAAAGAAACATAGTTGGAATTATGCTTTATGTCAATCTCATTATATTGAGAAAATACTTCTTAAATTTCAACATTTAGGAATTAAAGAAGCAAATACTCCATATGACTCTTCATTTAAATTAACTGAGAATGCTGGTAGAGTAGTTGCTCAGTTAGAATATACTAGTGCAATTGGTAATTTAATGTATGTAATGCATTGCACTAGGCAAGATATTTCCTTTGCAATATATAAACTTTCTAGATATACGGGTAATTCTAGTATGAAGCATTGGAAAGCAATTGGTAGAGTCCTTGGGTATCTTTAAAGAACTAGTTCGTTAGGACTGTAGTATACCAATTTTCCTGTTGTACTAGAAGGATATTGTGATGTTAGTTGGATTACTAGTGCAAGTGATAATAAGGCTACGTCTGGTTGGGTTTTCACCCTTAGTAGTGGAGCTGTTTCATGGGCTTCTAAGACACAGACATGTATTTTACATTCTACAATGAAATCTAAATTTGTAGCCTTGGCGGCAGTAGGCAAAGAGGCAGAATGATTGAGGAATTTGTTATTTGACGTAAAGTTGTGGCCACAACTGATGTCAGCCATTTCTTTGCACTGTGATAGTGAAGTTATATGTCCAGGGCTTATAGTAAAGTCTATAATGAAAAATCTAGACATATTAGCTTGAGACATTAATATGTCAAACAATTAATAAGTGATGGTATTATCACTATTATATATATGCGGTCAAGTAAAACTTGATAGATCCTTTCACAAAGGGACTCTCGAGAGATTTGGTGAATAGTGCATCTAGTGGAATGGGTTTGAAACCTTTGTTTTTTAAAAAAGTCACCTGTAATAGGAACCCAACCTTACACTATTAATAAATAGTCTAAGTTTTAATGGGTAATAACAAGTTACAGTTATGTGACTAAGATAGTATTAAAATTTAATTTAATGTGAGAAACCCTTTCAGGATGGTCAGTGCTGTCTGTTACGCTAAATGTAAGATGTGTATTATACTCTTAATGAAGTTCAATAGTTGTATAAGTGTCTGAAGTAACAGAGACACAAAAGGAACTTTACCAATGTGAACATAATAGGTGGAGATAACTTCTAGCAAAAATTTAAGTTTTACTTTTGTAAATGTTTATGAATGCCAGGATGGAGCACGTGGATTAGTGCAAATAATTGGTGAGTTATCTCATTAAAATTGGATGGAATTATGTGTGGTATCCATTCTTAATGTATAAAGTCTTGGTTTAAGCCTACACCACCATTGACTTTGATAATGATTTGAGATATTTACATTAATTAAAAGTTTAAGTCGAAAAATACCTTCTTGTATGCATGAAGATATCAATATTTGACTGAAATTTAATATTACAATCTAAGTGGGGAATTTTTATATTTATTATAGTTTGTGATATTAAATATGTGAATTTATTGAATGTGGGTTATTATTTATTTTCGTGAACCACTATCTCAGAGAGATGCATTGGTTCAGTGGTAAGGGTGTATTGTTTCAAATGAAAGGGTGGAAGTTTGAACTCCACAAGTGCACTTTAATTTATTTTGTAGAATAAGTAAAGTGTTGGACTTGGATAGACACAATGCTTGGGCTGGCCAAACCTTGCACGTGGGCCAAACAATCACAACACTTGGGTGCTTGCATTTGGGCCGAATAGACACTTTAATAGGGCGCAATGCTTCAAAAAAATCAATTTAACTGGAAAGACACTTCTGGAGACTCGAACAAATGCCCTCCCTTCCCCACTAGGCTAGGCATATCCTTTGGTTTTTAAGTGAAACATTATGACCTTTAAACCAGTAACTGCCAGTTGAAAAGTTACAAGTTAAGAGTTGTGATTGAAATAATCTTTCACATGGTGTCACTTCATTTTCTATATATAGAGGATGAGACCCACGAATTTTAACATTCTAATCTCCCATATTTTTAATCACTTACACAATTTTGTAAAGAAAATCTGAAGGAAAAACTTCAGAATTGCTATATGCAGTTGGTGACTTTGTTGTATCTTGGAAGTGAATTGTAACCCGGTAGCAAATTCTTTCGAGTGAGGACAATTATCACTTTAAAGATAGTGTTCTATACACCTCAAAGTCGTATTTATTTTTCAGATTATTGTATCTGCACAATTTTCTTCAACAATAAATTTTTTCTTATACACAGTCTCACAAGACATGAAATCTTAGCTACTTTTTACAAGCTCATGTCCATCACCTCGTAGTATACATTCCCGGGTTTTCAACGTGCAGACTCATTGTAGCCAACACACATGATTTAGGCAGAGGATGTATTTATTGGTGACAGTGAAAGACATGTGACAAGCCATGACACTTTGTTTTCTCGAAAGAAAATGATAGGCTTACTACTTCCTATCAACCATTTACTACTCATTTTATTTTGTTTTAATTTTTATTACTTAATGATTAAAGAATTGACTATTAGTGAAGTTGTATATTTTTCTAATTTTTTCTTAATGATTAAGAATGTTAAAAAAAATACTTAAAAGAAAATAATAAAAAAATAAAAATTTCAAATACATTGTAAGGTAGTAAAAGGGTGGTAAGAGGGTAGTAAGCGTATCATTATTATTATTTTTTATATTTTTAAATATTTTTTTAAAAATTCTTAACATTATTAAAAAATATTTATTTAATTATTAAATAATAAAAAAGTCTCAATAAAAATACTCGAGACTCAAAATCAAGATCCCAAACATTTCTCCTTCGAAATATCTTACTAAGTACGAATCTATTTAGGAGATCTCTAACCAAATAGAGGATTTTTTTTCACCACAGTAGTTCTAAACCGATAATCATGGAGAAGGACATAATATAAATTCTAGCCTTAGATTCAAAACAATAATGACTATAAAAGTTGAGAAAGGAATAAAAAATTTGGTGACAATTGTCCATGTCTGAAATATTCGATATCAAAGGACTTTGATTCTTTCGTCCATGTTTCAAATATGAGGGCTGCTAGAGATACAAAGAAATCTCACACATTGATGTGGCACACTAGTATGCCACGTCTCTCTCTCTCTCTCTCTCTCTCTCTCTCTCTCTCTCTCTCTTTTCCTCTCTCTTTCTCCCCCCTCTCCCTGTGCTTCTCCCATCCTCCCATTTCCTTCCCTTTCCCACTTGGCGAACACCCCTCTCCCTGTGCCGGCGTTGTCTGTTACTAGTGTGTCGGCATTGTCTGCGCCCTTTGGGGTGGTTCCCAATCACCAAGCCAATGGGTGGCAGCAACCGACCACGCAAGTCGTGCACGACAAGCTCACGACACTGTCATGAGCTTTGTGTCCCCTTTGGTGATCGCTACTTGGACTATCGAAAACTTTTGCCGACTTAGGGGTGGTTCTCGACCACCTGGACCAACTGACAATGGTCGTCAACCATGACACAGTGCATGAAACATGCACGAGAAGCTCACAACATTGCCGTAAGCTCCACGTCCCCACCAGCAGTGCCGTTTGGATAGCCGGAAACTCCTGCCCACCCTCGAGGGAGAAAGAGAGGGAAAATGGGAGGAGCTGAGGGGAAGAATGGGGAGACGTGCAAGTGTGCCACATCAGTATGTGGAATCTCATTTGTAGGATTCCTTTATGTCTCTAATATTTTTCTTCAAATATATTTTTTGTACGTGTTTAGTTTCTATATGCATGGTTATGTATATTGTTATGAACCCCTTGTATGAAATAGTAGATTAAGAGTTACAATGGATGTAATAAGTGAAGGTTGAGTTGAGTGAGTGATTGGGAGAGTGTTGCGATGTTCTTGTTGTAATAAAATGGATTGTTGAATGTAAAAAGGAACCTTGAAATTGTAAAGAGTTGCTTCAGGAAATGGAATAATTCATGCAGGAAAGCTGTTTGATAGAAATACTCGTAAAGTCATACGTATTGAAAAGGAAGACTTCAAGGGCTTCCAAACCCCCATACACAAATCAATTCTTCACAAAGATTCCAGAATGCCTCTCCCTCTACTCAGTCCGTCCCTTATGCTAATGCAGAATAACAACCCATCCCAATACAATACTGACACGTAGCTTTTAACAACTAACTAATAAAAGAAACAAAATACAATACGAAACTGTAAATTTCCCAGGCTGCCAAAATGGTGCGTAAAACACTAATTATTTAAACTGTGCGTTTAACTAAATTATCCAAAACAGTGCGCCGAGTCTTCCTTCTTCATCCTCGCGACTCTTTCTCATACACTTCATTTCTTCAGAGCACTTCATTTCTCCAGAACACTTACATGCCTTTCTTCTCTTTTGACAATAGCTATTATTATCTTCACTATCTTGGAGGGTCATAACATTCTCCCCCTTTAAGAACCTTGTCCACAAGGTTTATAGCACTCAGAGAATAATAAAGGACTGGCTTTTCATGAATTGGTTGTATATGAACATCACCTTTATCCCCTTCACCATCTAGAAACACCATCTCATCCTCATCCTCATATGGATTACTAGTTGCCCTTGAACTTGATACACTAGACTTCAGGCCATTTTCTGAAACAACCTTATTTATAAGATTATGAGCTGTACGTCTCCCTTTGTTATAACTATTCTCAGAATTCACCAGGTCACCATTGCAAAAGCCTTGAACATTTTGCAAAGCTTTAAAAGATCTCCTCGAATTCATAATCTCAAAAACAACATCGAGATAGGCAAGAACAGCAGAAATTGTGTTTCTATCGCATAAAGGGTGTGCAACCCAGTGCCTCAGAAGCTCGTATATAGTAAGAGTATGATTCTTGAACTGCAACAAGGATTTAATTATGGAGGAATTACAGGAAGTCCAACCATAAGGGCAGAAAATAGAACACCAACTTGAAATTTGTTCAAGTTAAAATCTCTCTCCCCTTTGTAAAATTCCTGCTCTCTCCCTTCTCCATTTCTCCTGAGTTGCTTTAGACACCATCTTTTTAGAGGATCCCACTCCAGAAAAATGACCAATCAACTCGAAGTTAAAACTACCAGCGTCTGAGGTATATACCGACATCTCAACAAAATCCAGAATTTTATTCCAAGGCCTACCCATTTTACCATATACATTCAGAAACACATTATGAATTATCAAGGTCGATTCACATTTCCCTTCTCCCTTCTTAATAAAACTTAAAACCATATATGTACGATTCCCACTCCCTAGAATTATTTTCACAAGTAGAGTTTTAGGGTGATAACTAGGTAAAGATCTGCGAAACCTCTGTACTACTTTTGGTAGGTTCCCTAAAGTAATCTTTAAACGTGAATCCCATTTCAATTGATCTCTAAAGCAATCTTGGTTGGAGCCATTGAGATGTATAGGAAGCATGATTACCAAAATCGCAACTCCCCACAATAGAGTTCTATTCACCAAAAAGTTTTCCACATGATTTCCTCCTCTTCCTCTATCAAAGTGCCACCAGATCTGTTCCTCTATCAAGTGATATTCCCCAATCTTTAGCAGTTTTATCCCATACCACTAAAAAAAAAACCTTAATTAGCAATTCCTTGAGCAACTGAAGGGCTGCATTTGTATTTACTAAGAGCAGTTTTCTCCATTGCCCACCGCCAAAGATTACAAGAGAAGCATGAAGGGTTTTAAATATCTCAAAATTACCTTTGTAATATACTTTGCACCCAAATCTCGATAGAAATTAAAAATGGGGATTGGAAAAATGTACTTACCACTGAGAGTATCGCCAAATTCTTCTATTGCTTTAGCTTCATCCGTCCAAGTCTAAATGGTGTAATCGTAGCTACAAGCAAACCAAACATCCGTAGTTGTCTGCCACTGAATCATCTTAACATCTAGAATATGTCCCTGCAACACCAAATTACACTCGAACTCGTTGGTAGGCTGCATTTCCCAAGTCCAAACTGATTCATCTCGGCCACACACTGCAAGGAACGTTCCCGATGCATACCATGAAACACCTTTTACTTCATTCTCATGATCCTCTCTCTACTTCTTCTACTCAAGCTGAATGGCATTTTGACGCCTCCATTGACGAAGAGCAAACCCTTCCTTGGGCTCCATCTTAGTCAGCGGTGGGAGTACGGGCCCATCTGAGACAAAAATATCATCATCAGCACCATTTTCACCTACACCATAACCATTTCCATTCACCGCATGGATCTGATTGTACGAAGATTGGGAGTAGCTAGCGTTTGGGTCATTACATCCAAAAAACCCCAGAGAGTCAGTGACGTTTTCGACGGCGATGTCACCATTGGTAGGGAACCCTCCGGAGAAGTCTCTTGTGACAATTGGGAAGCTGGAGTATGATCCAGATCCGTAACCACTGCCACCAAAGCTCTCATCATCGTCGTCAACAAAATTAAAAGCAAAAGAGTTCACGTTCATCTCCTCACCATCGATGCCATATGCGTCAAAGGAAGACACCTCTGTTGAAATGCTACTCTAACTATATCGCACCATTTCTCTATAAAACGTACGAGTTTTTTCCCTCCGAATGAAATGGTATTTAAGGGTAATGGATCGTTCTCCCCCATCAATCGGACATCCTCTGTCGCTTCATGCACTACCAACTTTTGATTTTCAGCAATTGAATCCGTCTTCTTCGCTTCAAGAACAACATACCCATCGTCAAATATCGTCATCCCTATCAACATAATATCATCTTCTAAAACAACTCCTTTGTGTCTCACTTGGTGTTGGTCCAACGGGTAGATGCTTCTCCCATAAGCATATTCGATATTGAGCTTCACATAGTAAATAGTAAAGGAAGAATCGACTAAGATTTTTAGATTTTTACCGTCAGAAGACTTCACTGTAAGAACCATTTGGCCAGGATCTCTATAGAAATCATCATATAGTGCACGGTGATAATTCTGAAAACATATTTGAAGTTCTTCATTACTTAACTCCATGGCAAGATCGTTGGTTCTAGATACCACTTGTTATGACCCCTTGTATGGAATAGTAGATTAAGAGTTACAATGAATGTAATAAGTGAATGCTGAGTTGAGTGAGTGATTGGGAGAGTGTTGCGATGTTTCTGTTGTAATAAAATGGATTGTTGAATGTAAAAAGGAACCTTGACATTGTAAAGAGATGGTTCAGGAAATGAAATAATTCATGCAGGAAACCTGTTTGATAGAAATACTCATAGAGTCATATGTATTGAAAATGAAGACTTCGAGGGCTTCCAAACCTCCATACACAGATCAATTCTTTACAAAGATTCCAGAATGCCTCTCCCTTCACTCAGTCCATCCCTTATGCTAATGTAGAATAATAACCCACCCCAATACAATATTGACACATAGCTTTTAACAACTAACTAATAAAAGAAACAAAGTACAATACGAAACTATAAATTTTCCAGGTTGCCAAAATGGTGCGTAAAGCACTAATTATTGAAACTGTGCGTTTAACTAAATTCTCCAAAACAGTGCACTGAGTCTTCCTTCTTCATCCTCACGACTCCTTCATGTACACTTCATTTCTTCAGAACACTTCCATGCCTTTCTTCTCTTTTGACAACATCTATTATTATCTTCATTGCCTTGGAGTGTCATAACATATATACATGATGTCGGTTTGGGCATCGATTTATCCCAATCCAGTTCTAATCCTTTTTAGTTAATATTTGTGAATTTGCTTAGATGCAAAAAGTACATAAGTACATACATAGAACTGCTTATAAGCAGATTGGTCCCATGTTGCTGTCGATTTTCCTATTTTAATAATTCCATCTACATGATAATTAGATTCACATTCATGACGAAAAACTCATAGGGTTGTGTGTCACTACACCTGTAAGTTTGGGTACTGAGAGTACTTGAGGTACTCTCAAACACTCTCATTATTATTCTTTATTTTATTATTACTTTTCACTTACTTTTTACTACTATTCATTACATTTCACTACTATTCAATACTCTATTATTACTTTTTTATTACTTTTTCAATACTATTCACAAACACTTTCACTATCCAAACATACAAGACCAAGCCGGAATTAATGGATAATCACGTGATTGATCGCTAAAAGACCTAGTAATGGAGAAGACACAAAATATATAGAGAAATAATATTTGTAGTCATGGATTGCGCAAGCGTCACGCATTCTATTTGAAAAAGTGAATAAATATGAGATTCACATTAAAAAATTAATGTTTTAGTGGTGGATCTCACTCTTTTTCAGAAAGAGTATGCATCACTTGCGCAACCCGTAACTGTATCTAGCATTACTCAAATATATATATGATAACTAGCAATGTACATTCTTATAAGAGATTACAAATTTCAACTACGAATATTCTGTTAAAAAATACACTATAATTAAAAAAAAAAGAGCCTTAGTTTGTGGTAGTAAATAATAAATACCGTTCTGATCCAACTTCAACTATGATTTAATAAAAAATTAACCTTAATTGTACAATTGGTAGTTCGAGTGAACACTAGATAGAAACGTGGACGTAGATACATTGCCAAACCACTAAATACAAATCTTCTGCAGCTCCGTGGACCCGCAACCTTCTTTTTTGATGGAAGGTCAGCTCACTGATGGTGGCGAGTGACAGAGCTATGAGAAAACCTTGTAGGATAAAAATTCGAGTAAGTGCGAGTCAGTTTGAAAGACGAGATGAATTCTCTGTTATGGAATAAGACACGAGAGCTAACTGAGCTTCCAACAGGAAAGAAGACTTTACACAAGTGGGTACAGTACAAGACTGAGCATGACGACATCAAGAGGTATAGAGCCAGACTTGTTGTGAAGGGATTTGAGCAGAAGAAAGAAATTGACTACTTTGAGATTTTCTCACTAGTGGTGAAAATCACTACTATTAGGCTAGTGCTGAGAATGGTGGTTACAAAAGATCTACAATTGGAATAGCTAGATGTTAAGACAACTTTTCTTCATGGAGACTTAGATGAAGACATCTACATGCATCAGCCCGAGGGATTCCCAGTACAAGGGAAAAATAGCCTAGTTTGCAAACTGAAGAAGAGCTTGTACGGTAGGGGTGCTACTCACACCCTATGGGGGCGGGGTAGCCCCCTCCCTGCCCCTACCCCGCATGGGCGGGGGGTGGGGTTTTGCACCCCCTCATCTAGCCCCGGTCTGCGGGGGCAGGTACCTTGTTCGAGTACCAGGGTATGGATGCGGACACCCCATTTGTCCACTCCCCCCCTCCGCGGCTCCCTGAATCGCACCTGCAAATGGGCCCTCGGCCCAAAACGTGTTTCTGGGCCAAAAATGACCCAAAAACAACTGAAATGAGCCTAAAATTGCTCAGGTTCGGAGCCATTTTGGGCCCAGAAATTAACAAAAAAAAAAAAATACAAAAAAAAAGAATTTACAATAATAAAAATAATATACTACTAAGTTGCAACCAACTACATAAGTACTAAGTAATAAATTAATAATCATAAACTAAGCTATTACAATAATACAAATTAAGTTAAAACAATTACAAAATTACAAACATATAAAGGATGTTGTATCAATATTACAAATAAGTGAATCACTGAATACAACTAAGTGAGCTGTTTGACATTTGGGGCGGGTGGCCATGGGTGGAAAACACATGTAATTAGTGCTGCTTGCTTTGAGTGAGACTGTAAGATTAGAAAATCTAAAACATTAACAATTTAATAGAAAAATAAATTAGAATTATAAACAATAAACAAAAATTAAAATTACAAACATATATTAGAAATAAAAAAATTACAAACTAAAATCTGACTAACCTAGATGAGATGAGGATGAATATTAGAATAGATCATTTGGTCCTTGGGCTTGGGATTAGGATTGAGCATATGACAGTAAGATTATAAAAGCTAAAAAAAATAAGAAAAATAATTAGATGCAAAAAATTATATAAATACAAAAAATAATTAAGGGATAATACAAATTGTACTAACCTATGGCAAATGGCAATGGTGGGTCCAATATCGCGAAGTCATACTGCAGCGGAGGTAGACGTCATCTCATGTATTGCTACAACAATTAAAGTTGAAATTACTACTGATGAAATGAATATAAATAAATCAAAATAATAAAATAAAATCAACGATTACCAGATCAAGGCTCCTCACCGCCCTCCTCCTCGTCGATCTCTTTAAAGTCAAGAACATCCGAAACATAAATTTCTATCTCGTTGACCCAATTCTTTGTGCAACTTAATGCCTCCATAGTGATAATAGACAATGAACTCCGGAATGGATCCAATAAGCGTTATCTGGTACTAAAAGTCGACTCTGAAGAAACGATGCTAATAGGGATGACCAAAATACTACAGACTATTTCTAAGGTATTTCATGGTATTGGTCTTCCACCATGCTAGTATATCAAATCTCATTTATATGGGAGAAAATCCCCTGCCAAATATCTGTTACCTCCAACTTTGCCTCCATAGATTAATGAACTAGTAGGGGTTCTATGAGAGGCTCTCACCCCACACCAACCTAAACTCTTTCCCCATCTCGGCTTCTGGAGGAGGCAGGGGGTAGGTGTAGGTGTAGGTTCATTATCACTCATGATCATGGTAAACTCATCAAACAATTTACCAAGGGTTTCTCTAACCATTGTCCCACTAAGCTCAGTCCATGCGTTCCCATGTGCAAGTCTCAAACCATATATCATGCCATCAATCTTGATCTGGGGGTCAAGAGCAACATCCACATATAACAAAATATTTAGCCTACTCAAATCTCCCTAATACTTGTCATATTTGACCCTCATTATCAATGTCATCTCCCGCATCCTAATATGGTCACCCCTACACATTTCATCCAACTCTTCTTTCACCTTATATATTTGCTGATAGAAAACATTGGATGCAGGGTACAAAGAACTAGATAGCCTCACTGTGACCTCATAGAAGAGTCTAAAAAATTCTACAAAAGTAGCAACAATTTCTCAATTATCATCAATAGGCTTTCCTAATCCCTTGTGCTCATCAAAATATTTGAAATATTGAATGTTTTCATCACCCAATAATTCAAAAGCTGCCTTATATTCTTGGATTGCTTCCAACATCAAGAATGTTGAGTTCAATCTTGTAGGAATATCAGTACAAAAACCATTTTTGGATGTTTTGCTTGCATTCCTCACAACAACCTTAAATTTCTCCAATCTAGCAGGAGAAGATCTCACAAATCTCATAGCCGTTCTGACTCGTGCAACCAAGTTATCAAAATCTTTCAAACCATTAGTGACAATTAAATCCAGACTGTGTGCAGCATATCTAATATGCAAACAGTCACCACCCAAGATTGTCTTAATTATCTCTCTAAGATAGGTCTTAAGATGTCCCAAGGCGATATTATTAGATGAGTCATTATCAACTGTAACTGTCAAAACTCGTGTCAACACTCACTCTTTTATTGCGGCCTCCAACTCCTTCCCAACTGTCTGACCAATGTGATCGAAAGTTTGACAAAACTTTACATTTTTTTGTGTAGTGTCCAATCACAATCAATGAAATTCACAATCAAATACATGTAATTATAATTTCAAACGGATGTTCAAGTATCGGTAGTGAGGCAAACTACTTGACCCGCCAATTGGCCCATTAACAAATCTTTCTCTTTCTTGTAATATTTTTTAATATCTTTTGCCACTATATGGCGAGAAGAAAGATTAAACCTAAGTTCCAAGTGATTAGAATATTCTTGAAACCCTCTCCCTTCCACAAATTGAAATGGTAGCTCATCCATGATTACCATATGAGCTAACTTTCTTCTACACTTATCGGGATTATACTTAGTATACTCCTTCAATGTTGAACTCCCACTACTCTCATCCGCCATTTTTTTAGTTCCATTTATATTCTAGATAGAATCTTCTCTTGTAAGGATTTTAAACTCTATGCTTGGAGGTTATTGGAGTCACTAGCCTCTAGTTTGGTAAAGTGAGACCAAACTATAGAAATTGGTTTCTTGCTTTGTGTGGGCTTGGGGGTAGGGCAAGATTCTGTCTCCGTAGGGTTAGGACTAGGGTCTGTGGGGGTATTAGCAGGTGTAGGGTTAAGTGTTAGGGTAGGGGTAAGAGAACTATCACTAAAATATAACGGAGTAGACATTCCTAATTCTCCAAAACAGTCAAAAATCTAAAATGAAAACATGCTACTAACATCAACACCACAGGTTCACAACAACACCATAGATTCACAGCCACTAACATCAATTATATATTTAGCAATTTTTAGTAATTAATATAAAATACAATTTCCAAATCAATTGTACGTATTGAAATCAATTTTCAATTTTCAAATCAGTTAATATATTCAGCAAACAACCCAACCAATTTTCAAATAACTTGTAAATTGTAACTTTTAAAGTTTGTAACTTAGGTTTCCCTAAATTAAAAACCCCTAACATAATTAAGGGTTTCCAATTGAAACCCTAAACTAATTTAGGGTTCTAATCTGAAACTCTAAAATCACAAAATATATAAAAAAAATACACAAACATCAAAACACATGCACAAATCGAATATCTACAGCACACAATTCACAATGACATAATCTCATCGTCCAACTCCTCCATTTAATCTCATGCTTCTTCTAATCTCCATAACTCCAATAATAATAATAATAATAATGTGAATCAATTCGATTAATTTACTTTCGGCGACAGAGATGCAAATGGAAGGTGACGGAGTAGACGGTGTAGTGCGTGTGATGGGTGAACGACAACAGAGTAGAGGACTAGAGAGAGAGAGAGAGAGAGAGAGAGATTTCACTTTTCAGAGGACAGAGAGAGAAGGGGCTAGGGGAGGGGGGGATAGTGAGTTAACACCCTATAGACAAAACGACGTCGTTCTGGTATGTGTCGGTTTTTAAAAAAGATCACAACCATAAAACGACGTTGTTTTGTCATATACAAAAGGACATCATTTTATGATTGAGGGTTTTTTTTTTTTTTTTTTTTTTTTTTTTTTTTTTTTTATATAAATACATATATATTTATAATAATATATATATATATAATATAGCGGGGCGGGGTTGGGCCCAGTCCGTCCCCTGCCTTTGTTGGGGAGCTAGATGTATTTGGCGAGGAAACGGGGTGCGGGGCCCTGTTGTCCACCCCTATTGTACGATATGAAAAAGGTCCCAAGCAGTGGTACAAGAAATTTGATAGTTTTGTGTGCAATTTAGGGTACAACAGATATCAGGCAGACAACTGTTGTTATGATAGGTATTTTGACGACTCTTATATCATTATATTGTTGTATGTATATGCTATGCTCATTGTATGACCTAGCATTGAGGAGATCAATTATCTGAAGAGACAGTTGTCAAGGCAGTTTGCAATAAAAGATTTAGGTGCTGCAAAACAAATTCTTAGCATGAGAATTATCAGAGATAGTCAAATGTACGACGAACCTGTCACAAGTAATTATGTGAATAGAGTGCTTAACCATTTTAATATGTACAAAATTAAGCCAATGAGTACACCATTGGGAAGTCACTTCAAACTAAACTAGAAACAATAACCGAAGTCAAAGGAGGAGTGTGATCTTATGAGTACCCTATACCTCAACTGTTGGTTCTTTGATATATGTTATAGTCTATACAAGACCAAACATTACCCATGTAGTGGGAGTTGTGAGCAGGTATATGAGTAATCCAGAAAAACAATATTGAGAGCAGTAAAGTGGACTTTGAGGTACCTGAGGGTCTCCTCAGATATGTACCTTCGTTTTACAGAAGCCTGTTTAAGGCTACATGGTTATGTAGATGTTGACCTAGCAAGTGACACTGATAGCAAAAAGAATACCACATATTTTATATTCACTATGGGTTATACTGTTGTGTCTTAGGGTTCAGATTTGTAGAAGATAGTTGCACTACCACATAAGCAGAGTATGTTGCTGTAACAAAAGCCACAAAGGAGATGGTTTGGTTACAAAGTTTCTTGGAAGAGTTGGGTAAGAAGAATGAAAAGGGTACTCTCTATAGTGACAGTCAAAGTGTCACATTCCTTGTCAAGAATCCAACATTTCATTTCAAGATCAAACATATTCGGATAAGGTATTATTTCATATCTCCACTTGATGATCACCAGTTGATACTTGAGAAGATTTGTGAAAGTAGGAACCCCATAAATATGTTGACTAAGGATGTTACCCTTGAGAAACTGAAGTTGTGTGTAGCTTCGGTTGATATTCTAGCTTGAAGATAGAAGCTATGAGCTGCAAAAATGGAGGATTCAATTCTGGAGGTAGGTAGTTGATACATGTGGTCGTACCAGTCTCCAAGTGGAAGAATTGTTGATTGTGGAGCCTGGTTTTATACTCGAGCAAAGGCAATTCCAGAGTTCGCTCGACATATCGCTCCAGCAAAGCCCATTTAAAGAGTTCACTCAACAGGCGCTTGACAATGGGCTCGAGCAAAGCTCTACCCAAGGGTTTGCTCGAGCGAACACTAGATATAAAGTTCACTCGAGTTGCACTCAACACCTCACTTGAGCGAATATTCAATATACTTACCACCTTAGGTTCTCATAGCGCTATGCACATATATATATATATATATATATGATGTTAAGCTGAGAAGCAAGAGTGAGACGTATGAAATCCTTTAGACAATGAGAGAGGCACCTAATGGAGAGTGTGAGTGAGAAACTTACATTTTTCACTGTGTACTTCATCTTCCCACTGAAGAAAATCTCCTGCAGCTTTGTGGATGTATGCATATTACCGATCCATGTAAATATTGTATTATGTGATTGTTTTCTTTTTTCTTTTACTATTCTTGCATTATTGTTCCCCAACATACATGGGAGAATACACACACACACACACACACATATATCACAAGCCGGTTGTCATGCAATGTCATGCATGTGTCAATACCTAATTGTCATCGTTTTTAAGTCCAAGGAATTAATCAAATTAAGGAAATAGTTCCTACGTTTGATCTCTATATATATACAAGACCACTTGGTAATTATAGAGAACACAAAAGTAATTTATTACTGCAAATATCATTTTTCATATATAAAAGCGGAGTCATACAATTCTGACATGACACTCTAACCGTTAAAGTCGATCATTGATGGTGATAACTAGAAGAAAAAAAATCCCGAAGTGTTGCATTTGTGAAGCGGTGATTCTTTTGAAAGTAGTGTTTATCGATTATGAGCCGTTGTACTTGTTAGGTTTCATTTCTTTTCACCATGGTTGTGTGTCTCCAAGCTTTGCCTCAAGATGTAGGGGACTATTCTCTTTGTTATCCAATAGACGAAACATGCTCTCTTCAAGATATTTCTTCGTCGCAAGAGTTCATATACCTTTGGTTGCCTATACTCCACCGCCAACAATAAATACTATATTCTTATTATCTACAACAAATTGAATCCTGTGAATAGGGGTGTAAATTGGTCCGACCTAGTCCAGGGGATTTCGATCCACCCTTTTTCCAGACTAGGCTGAATCGATCACCCCTAGTGGACTGGACCAGACCGTTAGCTATCGGTCCGGTCTGGTCTGGTCGGTCCAACCCATTTAGTTTGTTATTTTGTTTCATCTTTTTTTTTTTCGCAAATAAATTAATAAAAAAATTATTTAAATTACTAAAATTAAAATTAAATGAATTATCAATGTGGATTATGTAACTAACTCATTAAAAAAATATTTTAACTATAATTATATTTATGATGTTGATAGTTACTACTTACTAATTTAGAAAGTGTAAATAGTAGAGTACGTATGAATGATTATGTAGATTATATTATCATATGATTCATGATACATTATTAATTGATAATATATATTATTTAACATTTTATATGGTCAATGATAATAGATTAGATGAAAATTACATAATTAACTTATAAAACTACTATATAAAATAATATATATAAATATTTTAAAAATATATATACTAATTCGGTCTAGTCTGGTCAAAAAATAACAAATCCCAGGACTAGATCAAAACTCATTCGGTCCGCCATATGTGGGACCGAAACCGACCACTCACAGCTTGTCCGGACCGAAACTTCTTCACCCCTACCTGTGAACAAAGAGAATCATCTCATTCTCCGATATTGTCTCCCGTTAGTCTATTTTTTCTCCAGCCATTTTTAAATCCGTATTTTCTAGACCCAAGCAACCAGAGACGCTGTTATTTTCCTCTTCATCAGTCACTCCATTCTTCTCTCCCCTTGGTGGATTTTTTCTGCATTTGTTTTAAGATCCAATCATCAAAACACACAGGGATTCCTATTCGGATCTTTCCTTTAATTCTCAGTCTCAGGGAACTGATGACATTTTCTTCCTCTCTCAATCAAAACCAGACAGTAGTATTCGATCTCTAAGTTGGAACAAATGCCGGAACGGGGTTGCATTGTTGATGAGTTTGAAGATTCCCGTCTCATTTCTTAAACTGGGATATAAAAGGGGTAAATCTAATCTATTTTCTAAATATTTTTTTGAATTATTGGTTGTGGAAGTTTAGTTACATATATCTCATTTATGAAATTTTTAATGCATTGTAAATTGTAGTGGCTAAAATGAAAATCTTGAGACGTTGATCGGTGGTGGAAGTTGGGTTTATTAAGATTATTGGTTTACAGTTTTTCAAAGGTAAGTGTTATACGTACACAAGATTTCAGTAAAATGTCTTAATTAGATTTTAACATAAAGAACGTATGTAATTTCCAATTGTTGGCTTTTATTCCTAAAAGCAATTAATGTTCAGAGAAGTTTTATATTTTATAAATCAAGTTAAGCTTAAAAACGAAAGACAAAGTTGAGTAGTAATACTTCTTTTTAACCTGAGCTGAGTAACGCATGATGATGTATATGTTTTTTCCACTGTTACTATGTGTCTATAAACATATTTAAAATTCTAATATAATTTTTCTAAAGAGAACTTATTTTAGTTTTGGGAAATAAAGTCAATAAACTAATATATTGAGTAATGAACTAAGTAATGTTATCCTAATGCACTTATTATTTTTTAAGATTTTTTTTATAAATTTTGTTACGTACAATCACTTTTACAAGACGATCGACTATGCAACCACTCTTTTGGTTGAACGCATGAGACTTTTAATGAAATACGTGGACGCATGCATGCATGGTCGTCCCAATGTGTTTTTATTATTGAATTAAAAAGATAACTTTTTTGAGACTTTTAATGAAATACGTGGACGCATGCATGCATGGTCGTCCCAATGTGTTTTTATTATTGAATTAAAAAGATAACTTTTTGAGACTTTTAATGAAATACGTGGACTGTACGTACATGTTAGTAAATATCTCATGGATATCTCTACCAACACATGAATTAAAAGATAGCAAAAGAGTGCATGCAGTCCTAATTCTTAGAATGGCAAACAATATCGCTACGAAACACCAAAATTGTAGCTATTTATGTGTAAAAAAGGACACACGATTTATTTTAAGGCTTTTATGTTATCAAGGATCTCCAAACGTCAAAATGGACATCTTACATCTACGTACTATGTGTGATGCTCCATGAATAGTACCTGACAGATATTGAATGTCATATAAACCATTAAAAAAAAAAAAAATGATTCATTGATTGCTTGCAACGTTGGAGGCCGATTGTTAATTTGGCTTTTAGGTTTTGTATATGACGAGGAAATAGTCATTCCTCAAATTGAAGAAGACCTATTTCTCTCAAAAGTACCAAGTGGAAACCTAATAAAAAAATTAAAAAGAAGTACTAAGAGGAATAATTACTATACTAGTGGTCATGAGGAATATATTTTTCAAAAAGTTCTTTATTTAAAATTGCAAATGGAAAACTTTACCTCATGCTTGGTTTAATAAATGTTTTCAAAATCTTTTAATTTTCTTAAACCAAACCAAATATCTTTTAATTTCAACTGTATTTTTCTATTTTAATTTTCATCTAATCATTACTTTAATTATTTTAAAAATATAAAAATCAATATTGAAGGGGATAAAAGTAGCATACCTAGATATACCAGCCTCAGCTCATCAAAGGACAACAATTAGAAAGCAAGTGGAAAAAAGACAAAAATGCAACAAGAAAAAAAAATAAAAGTTGGGGGAGGAACGACAGTCAAACACACAAGGGAGAAGTGACATAAAGCTGATTTTCTTACCTATCACTAACATGGTCACAATAAAAGAGACATAAGAGCCGAGGCAAAAAGGGCTTCTTCCAAACTTCCGAGTGACGACTACAAGGACACAGAGGAATCATCTTTAACCTCATAACGAGAGTTCTAGATATATTATCTTCTCTAGAAAAATAGGTCTCCAACCTCCATTGTACATAGAGAAACGAGTGATTGTAAAATACTCTTATAGTGGGTTTTCCCTCCAAATGACCCGTGGACGTAAGCCCTATGCCGAACTACATAAATCTGTATGTCTTCATCTCTATTTATATTTATAGTATTATTTTTCTATTTACTATTATGGATGTATATATGAGCACCGTATAACCTCCCAAACCGCCACCATGGGCTTCAAATGACACTGATCGAGGTCCGATTCACCACCGTGGGCTGAAAATGACTCTTTATCCCATTCCGACTTGTTATGCAATTTTTTACATTAACAAATATAATTTTTAGAAACTTCAAAACAAAAATACTATTAAATAATTATATTAAAATATCATTTTAGTTTTATTTTTACCTATTTATTTTCACAAACTTGTATTATACTTATTTTCAAAAAAATAAATTACTCAAGTTTTTCTTTCTCCTCTTTCAAAATTCAATCTAAAAAATGTTTTAAAATTTTGTTTCGATTTTGTCGAGGTTCTCACTCATTTCTCATCCGCGTACCAAGTATGCCTTTCTGTTTGACATACCACGAAGCAAACATGTCTTTAGAGAGGTTTGTTTTCTTTTGCTTATTGGTTAGAAAAATCAATTTTGGCAGGAAGTTGTTTATGAGAAAGAGGTTTCTATTGTACTAAATGTTTTCGACATGGTCATGCAATAGTAGTATGTAAGGCTTGGTGAGAGATTGAAAAACAAGCCTGCTAGAAAGGAGGGGAGAAAATTCTTGGGAAGGAGGGGGAAGGAAAAGTGTGGAAGGAGGTTGGCCATAAGAATAAGCAACAAATGAAGGCTTTGCCTGAGGTGGTTAATGAGATTGTTATTGGTCAAGAAAATTCTGGTGATCTGGTCAATGTTAAGCTAGTGGTTGTTAATTCGCTTAATGTTGGAGATGATGCTGATGTTGTTATTGTCTCGGATGTGGTGGCCCAAACAAGGGCTCAGGTTGAGGAGGGGGAAATTGAGGTGGGGACTTCGGGAGGTCACAGAGTTGGTGAGGGGAGTACTGCATCTCTTGTATCTAATGGGGAGAGGGTAGGAGGTATGGTGAAAGAAGGGGAAGGAAATGTTGTTGTGGAGGAAGTGAGGGAGGAAAATGGGCGAGATGGTGGGAATGCTGAGTGTTTCAACAGTTTTGCTATTCTGGCGAAAGGTGAGAACAAAGCTTCCCTTGATGTTTAGAAGGATTATGGTTCCGATCCGGGTGCTAGTGTAATGGTCAAGTACTCTAAAGAAGTTTTAGTGAGAAAGTCTTGTAGGGCTAAGGCCCCAAACCAAAAGCTGAATTTATGATTAATAAATTAGTAGTGTGGAATGTGAGGGGTTTGGGGATGTCGAAAAGAAGGTTAAGAAAATTGGTTCGTAAGTATGACATTTCTGTGTTGGTGGTTTCGGAACCTTTCTAGGAGGCTTCAAAATTGAGGAGTTGGGCATGTAGTTTGAAGTTCCCTAATTACGTGTCTAATGTGGAGGTGGGTGGAAAAATATGGGTGTGTTGGAAAGAGGATATTGACATGGATGTAATGGGAATGACAAATCAATCGTTAACTGGTATTTTTTAGGCTAATAGTTGTAATCTGTTAGCAACTTTTGTCTATGTTAAATGCACTCAGCTTGAGCGTCAGGATCTTTGGTCCCACTTGAGTGGGGTATCATGTGTTGGAGTTCCATGGGTGGTGTTGGGGAATTTTAATATTATTAGAAGTAATGAGGAAAGAGTGGGGGGTAGATCGAGGCCCTCTGTGGCTATTGATGATTTTAATAATTGTATTCACAGGTGTGGGTTACTGGACCTAAGAGTGGAAGGTCAACAATTCTCTTAGTGCAAGGGACAACAAGGTATGGCTTGAAGTTGGGCCAAGCTTGATTGAATATTGGTCAACTCTGATTTTTTGTCTAAATTCGAGGAAGCTAGTGCCTGTTTCTTAAGTAGAAGAACTTTGGATCATTCGTCGATTTTGTTGTAGCTGTCTTTGGGATCAGAGAGGTATGGTCCAGCTTCTTTCCGATTTCAAAACATGTGGATTTCTCATGAGAATTTTTTGGAAGTTGTGGAAGCGTCTTGGAAGGCACCAGTTGATTGTAATTCGGGCTTACTGAAATTAGCAGGCAAGTTGAAAAGGCTAAAAATCAAGCTGCGTGTGTGTAATAAAGAGGTTTTTGGTAATGTTAGTGGTGTGATAAATGAATTGGAAGGGAGAGAGAATTGAACAACTTGATTCTGAGTTTCAGGTGTGATAGGTCCCAAACTTAGAGAGTAAAAATGCCAAGATAATTTGTTTTCTCTTCGGGTGAGAATGTACCACAGATTTGGATAAACTTGCATAATAATCATTAATAATTCTTGGCTGCTTAAATAGCAGAATCGCGTACACTTCAAACCGAAATAAAAGGGAAACTTGCTGACTACTAACTGAACTACAACGCACGTAAAACAAAGCATAAAACAGAGCATGCAAATACATAAAAATGGAAAAAACTAACGGAAAGAAAATGACGCCAAATGCGTAACTACTGAAGACCCATTCGTATGTAAACTCCCAATGGCCTTGACCTAGTCTCGTCTGCCTTCCTCGTTGCATGCATGCCGCATGCAACGATCCTTCATGTTCTTCATGCTCTTCACGTCCCAGTTTATCCCAAATATTTGGGATTTGGTTTACAGGACCTCAATGATTGACGTGACCTATCAATACTCCCCCCATTCAGCGGATCCTTGTCCCCAAGGATCGTAGGCGAGAATTCGTCCAGTAATTTCTGCGTTGGTTCCTAGGTGGCGTCCTCCGTCGGAAGATGCTCCCACTGCACTAAGCTTTCTTTGACAAGCTGGCCTCCTTGTTTAATCCAGCGAGTGTCCAGAATCTTTTGTGGTTCGAGTTCGACAACTCCTTCATCGGAGACGGGTGGCAACGTTGTCTGTTGTGGCTCTATAAGTCCGTCATTCTCTTGGTATCATTTAAATAGTGACACATGAAACACCGGGTGGATGCGTGTGCCTTCTGGTAACTCTAGTTTGTATGTGACCGGTCCGCATTTCTGCAAGATTATATAGGGTTCGTAAAATCGACTAGCCAATTTCTGATGGACCCGTTTGAAGGCCGTTTGTTAGTGGTAAGGGTGCAGCTTCAACAACACCCGTTCGCCAATGTCAAACGAAAGATCCCTCCGCTTGTGGTCTGCCATTTGTTTCAATCGATTAACTGAGCTTGCTAAGTTAATCTTCAGTTGCTAGGGCAGTTCATCGCGAGTCATTAGTTGCTGATCCACTTTGTGTATTGGCGAGAGTCCTTCTGTGTACAATGGAATGGCAGGAGGCAGCCTTCCATACAGTGCCTAGAATGGGGTCATCCCCGTAGAAATATGGTATGTGGTATTATACCAATATTCTGCCCCAAGGTAAATAAGAACTCCATTTGCGTGGCCATTGGTGCACGAAACAACGAAGGTATTGCTCGATGCAGTGATTGACGACTTCCGTCTGTCCATCGGTCTGTGGGTGGTACGCAGAATTGAGCTGCAATTTGGTGCCCGACATCTTGAAGAATTCTTGCCAGAACTTGCTAATGACAATTGGATCTCGGTCACTAATAACGGACTGGGGCATCCCATGGAGCTTGATAATTCCCTCTACAAATTTGTCTGCCACCGTTTTAGCAGTAAATAGATGGGTTAAAGAAAGGAAATGAGCTGACTTACTCAACCTGTCGACAACCACCATAATTATGTCTTTGCCTTGTGAGGTCGGAAGGCCTTCAATAAAATCTAAGGTGATGTCGTCCCACACCCGGCATGGAATTGGCAGCGGTTGAAGGAGCCCTGCCGGAGCTAGTGTTTCGGCCTTGACTTTTTGACATACCTCGCACCCTTTGACATATTCTTGGACTGGTCTATGCATGCTAGGCCAATAGAACTGTTGTCCCAATTTCTTGTATGTGCGTAAAACGCTTGAGTGTCTGCCCACCTTGGTGTCATGCATTTCATGTAGTAATTTACTGCGTAAGGCTCTGTTGTCTGGGATGACAACCTTGCCTTTGAAGAAGAGTAACCCTTGTCGCCACGCATATGGTCCCTCGGGTTGGTCAGTTGCCATACGACCCATTGATTGGATGTACTGGTCCTTCGTTGCAGCTTGTTTGATGTCTTCCCATATGTTGACTTGTGGAATAAAAATGCTGTGGAGAATGGGGCTACTTTGTTTACGTGATAGTGCATCAGTAGCAGAATTTTCACGTCCAGGTCAGTAGACTATCTCGTAGTCGTATCCCAGAAGCTTAACTACCCATTTTTGCTGCTCTGGTGTGGCCATCCGTTGTTCCAAAAAGAACTTGAGACTTCGCTAATTAGTCTGAATGTAGAATTTCTTACCCAAAAGGTATGGGCACTATAAACGTATAGCCTCTATGATGGCCAACATTTCTTTGGCATAAGTGGATCAAGATTTCTTAGTTACTCCGAGGGCTCGACTCATGAATGCCACCGGTTTGCCTTGTTGTGACAGCACAACTCCAATTCCTTCACCGGATGCATCCATCTCAATGGTGAAAGAGTCGTTGAAATTTGGCATTGCTAAGGTAGGGGTGGTTGTCATGGCATGTTTGAGTGCAAGGAAAGCAGACTTAGCTTCATCGTTCCAACCGAATTGGCCCTTCTTGAGGAAGTTGGTAAGAGGCCGTGCTATAATGCCATAATTTTGGATGAATTTTTGGTAATAACCTGTCAAGCCTAAAAAACCACGTAGTGCTGAAATATTAGTAGGCCTTGGCCATGCCACCATTGCTGCTATTTTACTTTTGTCCACTTCTACTCCTTGGTTAGTAACAATATGCCCCAAATACTCCAATTCTTGTTGCCCAAAGGCACATTTACTAGCCTTGACAAAGAATTGGTGCTGCCTCAATATCTCTAAGGTCTGCTTTAAATGCACTAAATGTGTGTTTCAAGTAGTACTATAAATCAATATGTCATCAAAGAAAACTAATATGAATTTTCTAAGATGAGGACGGAAAATAGAATTCATAATGGCTTGAAATGTAGATGGTGCATTACATAAGCCAAATGGCATAACCAAGTACTCGTAATGTCCATTATGAGTTCGGAAAGTAGTTTTAGGGATATCAAGAGGATTTATTCGTACCTGATGGTATCCAGCCCTTAAATCTAGCTTGGTAAAATACGAGGCACCATAGAGTTCATCCAACATGTCCTCAATGGTGGGGATCGGAAACCGGTCTTTAATGGTTGCCGCGTTGAGTGCGCGATAATCCGTGCAAAAGAGCCAATTACCATCTTTTTTCTTCACCAACAATACCGGTGACGAAAAATGGCTAGTGCTAGGTTGAACAAGTCCTAAGCTAAGCATTTCTTGGACCTATTTCTCAATCTCCTCTTTTTGATAATGCGCATATTGGTATGGTCGCACATTAACTGGCTCGGTTCCTTCTTTCAGGGGAATGCTGTGATCAACCTCTTGGACAAGTGGTAAGCTTGAAGGCTCTGTATATTCATTAGAGAATTCTCGTAGCACTGCTTGCATGCTCGGGTGTATGTGGTCCTGTGGGTCCTTCTTGGCGATCTGTAGGCAGAAAGTAAGGATTGTATGGCCTGGGCGAACTCCCTTGGAAATTTCTTTAAGTGATGCCGTTTGAATATCTTGGCCATCGATCCCTACCAAATGTCTGGTCTGGTTTTCTCAGGAAAATTCCATGGTTAACCATTTCCAGTTGCAAACCACGGACCCAAGTAGCTCGAGCCATTGAATTCCCAGAACTAAATCCAACCCTGTGAGTGGTAAAGAGTATAGAGTTAATGAAAAATTTATGCCTTGCAAGTTTACTGGTACCTTATCGAACCTCCTATGGCATCGAAGATTTTCTCCATTACCTACCCGTACTGTGAAGGCTTCAGTCGGCATCACTGGTAATCGTAGTAGGTTGGCCATATGCTCACTAATAAAATTGTGAGTTGACCCACTATCGATTAATGTAATGACGTCGTGGCCACCGATCCTGGCAACTACTCGCATGGTCTTCGGCGCTATCCAACCTATTAACGCATGCAAAGTAATTGCTGGTTCGATAGGCCCCTCATGGTTCTCCTCCACTGGTTGTCCTTCGGTTACGTCATCACAGATGACGTTTTCATTGCCATCGTGTCCCTCCAACATTAGAATTCGGGGCCCTTGACATCTATGCCATGCGGTAAAACAATCATTACAATTAAAACATAGGCCCTGAAGTCGCTTACGCTGCATTTCTTCCCAACTTAGATGTTGAATAGGGGCGACAGGTGCTGCCGGTGCTGTTCGATTTACTGGAGGAAGAGCTAGGGGAGCTCGCCCTGGAGGTGGAGGTCTTATGAACCTTCGTTGCCTCGCTAGTTGGTCATCTTTCATGCGTGCGAGGCTGATGGTATCTTTCAATGTTTGTGGTTTAAACATTCGAATCCCGTCCGAAATGTCCGTTCGTAAACCACCCATGAATGTTCCCACAAGAGCCTTTTGTGTCCAGCCTCTGACTCGATTGCCCAATCGTTCAAATTCCCTCTGGTATTCACGCAAGGACCCATTCTATCTGATCCTTGAAAGGGCTTCATCAAAATCTTCTCTTCTGAAGGCCCGAAGCGAGCCCATAGTTCATCTTCAAAATTTGTCCACAAGAGTACGCGTCCATCTTCCTGAAATGTCCTACGGATTCACTGCCACCACTGGTTGGTCTCTCCTTCCAAATGGTAGGAGGCAAAAGAAACCTCTGGGCTTCGGGAGTATTCTGGAACTCAAAAAATTGGTTCACACGATTGAACCACTCCGTCGGATCATCTCCTGAAAATCGAGGAAATTCAAGCTTTGCTGTTTTGGATGATACAACTAGCTATCCTCCACCGTTGACTTCTCAGTGATGGTTTTCGTGGTTGGAGTTCTCCTAGTTTGCGAGCAAAACATCAGAGAGGCGGTTGAGAGTTTCTTCCAAAATACGAAGCCTGTCGGCCATGCCGAGCTCCATCCTGTGTAACCCATCTTGCACTCCACCGAGCCCAGCCTCCAACTGCTCAATACATTCTTTATTGGTTCCCATAAATAACCTGGCTCTGAGGCCAATGATAGGTCCCAAACTTAGAGAGTAAAAATGCTAAGATAATTTGTTTTCTCTTCGGGTAAGAATGTACCACAAATTTGGATAAACTTGCATAATAATCATTAATGATTCTTGGCTGCTTAAATAGCAGAACCACGTACACTTCAAACAGAAATAAAAGGGAAACTTGCTGACTACTAACTGAACTACAACACACGTAAAACAGAGCATAAAACAGAGCATGCAAATACATAAAAACAGAATAAAACTAACGGAAAGAAAATGACGCCAAATGCGTAACTACTGAGGACCCATTTGTACGTAAACTCCCAATGGCCTTGACTTGGTCTCGTCTGCCTTCCTCGTTGCATGCAACGGTCCTTCACGTCCCAGTTTATCCCAAATATTTGGGATTTGGTTTACGAGACCTCAATGATTGACGTGGCCTATCAAGGTGTCTTACTCCGAGGCACTTGAGGAGGAGATGCTGGTGTCTAAGGCAGAGTTGGAGGCTTGTGTGAAACGGGAGGATAGAAGGATGTCTCAACAAGCAAAAAAAAAAACATGGCTGGTGGAGGGTGATCAAAACTCAAAATTTTTTCACACTGTCATTGCTCAAAGGAGGAGGAGTTCGAGTGTAAAATCTATGAGATTGTAAGATGGGTCGGTTCTTGAGTTGATGGAAATGGTCCAATCTGAGGCCATGCGGTATTTTACGGATTTCCTTACCTAGGAGGATTTGGTTGACTTGCCTGAACTTAGCCATTTGTTTTCTCCTATTATTAACGAAGTTGATGTCTCTAGACTAAGAGAGGAACTCCCAGAAATGGAAGTTTTTAAGGCTTTATCTTCCATTGCAGCAGATAGCAGCCTTGGGTCATTTTTAAGGCTTTATCTTCCATTCCTAGATTTTACTCTTCATCGTTTATTGTTCTTATTCCAAAGATTAAAAACCACCAAAGTTTTGATAAGTTTCGGTCGATTAGTCTTTGTAATGTGATTTATAAAGTTTTTTCGAAGATCTTGGTTGCTAGATTATCTTGGGTGCTTGGAAAAATCATTTCACAAGAACAAGGAGCTTTTCTGAAGGGAAGGACTATTTTTAAAAATGTATCTCTTACGCAAGAAATGACAAAGTTGTTGCATCGGAAGGTGAAAGGTGGAAATATTATGCTGAAGATTGACATGAGCAAGGCCAATGATTGAGTCGACTGGAGGGTTTTGCAACATGTTCTGCAAGCTATTGGTTTTCCTGAGTTATTTTGCAGGTTGATCCATAACTGTGTAGCAACCCCATGGTTTTCTATAATGATGCATGGTACGTACAAAGGATTTTTCAAGTCTAAAACGGGTCTTCGGTAAGGGGACCCACTATCGCTGTACTTATTTATTATTTTGGAAGAGGTTTTCTCCAGAATGCTGAATTGGCGGATGTCTAAACGTTGAATTTTATAGTTTTCTCATCCGGTTGATGCCCCAAATTTCACACTTATTGTATGCGGATGATGTGGTGGTTTTTGCAAATGCAAGCAAAGGTTCTATTCGATGTTTAATGGGAGTCTTGAAGGATTATGAAAGGTGGGCTGGCCAACGGGTGAATCATGAGAAGTCAACGATCTTTTTCTCCAAGAAGTTGAATTTGGGCCGGAAGTGTGAATTGTTATTTGAGACTGGGTTTGTGGAGGGGTCTTTCCCTTTTACATATCTGGGAGTGCCGATAGTTGATGGAAAGTTGAAGGTTAGTTATTTTGACTCTTTGCTGGAAAAAATAGTGAAGAAATTGGCGGGTTGGAAGAATACATTATTGTCACAAGGGGGTAGTTTAATTCTTATTCGGCATGTCCTTTCAAGTATGCCTATGCATTTGCTGTTGGTTCTTCTTGTTCCTAAGATTGTGTTTAAGAAATTGAATGCATTATTTTCTACTTTTTTCTGGAGTGAACATAATGCTAAGAGTAAGAGAAAGTAGAGGGTTTGGAAGAAGTTGTGTGTTTCTGTGGAAGAAGGAGGTATAGGCATGAGGGACTTAAAGGAAGTTCAGAGATCTTTATTTCTAAAATTTGGGTGGAAAGTTTTTACTCAAAATTCTCTTTGGGTGAAGTTTTTTTTGGCCAAATATGTAAAGCACGATCACATTGTGCTTACTGGTTCTAGTAGTTTGGGAAAAAAATCATGGAGTGTTGCTGGAATTGCTGGGTAACTCTAAATGGAAGGTTCGGGAGGGGAGAGTTTCATTGTGGCATGATAATTTGTTGGGTACTGGGCCGCTGTTTGAAGGGATACTTGAGATATTGGATGCTAACGTTATAATCCAGGAATTAGTTGTGAATGAAAGCTGGGATTTCCAGCGTCTTCAGCGATTGATTGGAGGGTAGAAGGCTCTAGAAGTTATTGAAGCAGTTGGTGCTTTGTCTAATAAAAAGGATATTTTACTGTGTTTACTTGAAAAGAGTGGGTGCTTCTCTATTAAATTGGCATGAGAGGTAATTAGATTGAAGATGGCACATTTTGATTGGGCAAAATGGGTGTGGAATAATTTTTTGCCAAAATAAATATCATTGTGCATGTGGAATGCTGTTTTTAAATGCCTAACGTGGATGATCAGATTCATAGATTGGGTATTCCTATTGTCTCTTGCTGTAATTGTTGTGAGAAAGGACATGAAAAAAATTGGAGCATGTTCTGTGAAAATGAGAGTTTGCAATGGCTATTTGGAGGAAGATTTTGGAGTTGGAGGTTCAGTTTTATTCTCAGCAAAGCTAGAAGGAGCGGGTTCAAATACGGTTTAATAGGGCCTCTCGACAATCTCAAGTGGGGCTTCTAATGGGTTTGATTCCATGTATTGTGATATGGTGACAATGGCGTAGGAAGTGTGTGGATAGGATGGAAAGTGGAAGTGAGAGTTTAATGGAAGTGCGGAGCTCTATAAAATTCTAGGCACAATAGGTGGCTAGTAGGATGCATAAGGTCCATAAACTTTCAGTATGTGATGAGCGTATTTTGTGGTCTTTAAACGTGCTAATTGTAGAGAAAAAGTAGATGACGGTGAAAGAGGTGAGATGGTTGAGGCCGTGTTCTGGTCATTTAAAATTAAATCTCGATGGGAGTAGCTTTGAGAATCTGGGTCCAGTTGGGAGAGGTGCTGTGCTTCGAGATTCTGGAGGTAAGTTGATTTTCGGTTTTTTTAAATTCTTTAGTTCTTGTACTAATAACGAAGCAGAGCTTTGAACTGTAATAAAAGTAATAAAGTTATGCTATCAGTTGGGTCATTTGTCCATAGATATTGAGTGCCACTCTTTAGTGGTGGCTTCTTAGATTTTAGCAAAATAATGTACAATTTGATATCTTTGAGATTATTGGGATCAAATGATGTCAGTGTTAACGGATTTTGATTTCTCTATTAAGCACTTGTATGGAGAAGGAAACTAAGTAGCGGATTCTTTGGCCAAACGTGGGGCATTGGGAGAAAATAGATTGTTTATAGATTGTCTTCAATTTCCTAAGTTGACTAGAGGGTTGTATAGATCGGATAAAGTGAGCACTGTATGTTCGTTGCAGTTGGTAATTGTTTTATTGGTTGGGGGAATGTTTTATTTGTTTTGGATTGGTTGATATGTTTGAGGTTTTCTCCGCCATTAATAAATTTTATGTTTTTTGAAAGAGAGAGAGAGAGAGAGAGACAGAGAGAGAACCGTCTGTTGTAGATTTCCCGCTTGACATCAATATAGACACGTGGCGCCTTATCCACTTTCACTCAAATCCCAGATTTTTTTCTCTGATAAAAACCCGTTAACTCGTTTGCCGCTTCTTTCCGCCGCAGACAGAAAATGGCTTCCATTTCCACGAGCTTCTTCTCTCCCTTCGCTGTCGTTCGTCCAAACCTTCGCGAGCCCTCTAAGAGAAAGCCCCCTCGAAACCCTAACCCAAAACCTAAGCTCAAGACCCAATCCGGTAGGTACAAGTCCCCGTCCGAACCGGTCGCTCTCTCCGCCGGGGAAGCCACTACCTACACTCGCCTCCCTCCCAAGGAGGATTTCTCTGTCCCCTCATTGAGTCTTTCTTACGAGGTGAAGCTCTCAGAATCGGTCATAAAGAAAGTTGAGAATGAATTTGAGGGTTTGAACAGCGAAGAAGAAGAGGACTCCGTGAAGAATGGTGATTTAGGGTATAAATACGGGAAATTTGAAATCTTTGAGGTTAATTCTGATTCGGAATATGACGAAGGCGACGATGATTTTGAAGAAGAAGAAGCAGAAGGGGAAGAAATATCGCGGTTTATGGGTGGCAAAAGAGCGAATATGTATGAAAAGGATGGTACCTATAAAGGAATAGTGAAGGAGCACGGAGTTTCGGCAAAACTCTACGTGGTCGGTGATGGCGACGACGACGATGATGGCAAAAAGTTTGGATTTGATAGTGGTGAATCCGTAGATTTTTATGATAACGAGGGCGAGTCTTTTGAAAAGGGAGATGCAATTAAAGAGAAGGGAGTACCGGCGGTCATGCGGTGTTTTGACCGGGCCAAGATATACGTCAAGGCCGGAGATGGTGGAAATGGCGTCGTGGCGTTTCGGCGCGAGAAGTACGTACCAATGGGGGCCCTTCAGGCGGGGACGGAGGGAGAGGTGGGAATGTGTATATAGAAGTCGACGGGTCGATGAATTCCCTACTGCCGTTCCGCAACAGCGTACATTTTCGGGCTGGGAGGGGGTCTCATGGGCAGGGGAGGATGCAGAGTGGGGCCAAGGGAGAGGATGTGGTGGTCAAGGTGGCGCCTGGAACAGTTATTAGGGAGGCGGGCAAAGAGGAAGTACTTTTGGAGTTGTTGTATCCGGGGCAGCGGGGATTGGTTTTGCCCGGTGGGAGAGGAGGGAGAGGGAATGCCTCGTTTAAGTCGGGAACGAATAAGGTGCCTAGGATTGCTGAGAATGGTGAAGTTGGTCCGGAAATGTGAGTTCTCTTTCTCTGTTTTTGGGATTGTTGGAAAGGACTTTTTATTTCTTTCTTAAGGTTTTTTTTTTTTTGTTCAATTAGAGTCAGGTGAAACAATTGTGAATTATTTGGTTTATCTCGATCATATAGAGGTGTAGCGCGTTTAGATCAACGCTAAGGAGATTATACTTTCTATGCTTAACATGGGCTCTTAATTTGTGACATAATTTTTTCTTCAAAAACAAATTGTGACATATTTCCAACTAGATGCACCAAAGCCCTTTTTAGGAACCAAGGGTACCCATTATTTTAAGAGTACACATAATTCTTAGTATTGAAATTCAGGCTGCAGTAATGTTTCTCATCCAGGAATTTGGATTTTGGAGGTTTTGAATCTTTAGCACAATCCATATACTTAGAATAGATTCAAAATTTAATTGAATAGATGTATCTAGGGAGAATTCACTTTGAAGCGACTATTCCCTAGATACATATATCATGATATTTTATTTCACAATTATTTCATAATTGAATCAATTTAAAAAAGACTAAAGTCTTTTCCGTAGTTTACTAGTTGCAATCACATAGGAATAGTTGAAGTTCTTAAATGAATATTAATAACGTAATTTCAGCAATTTTGCAACGAATAGAACATTTAAAAGAGCACCAAAATTAGTACCTTGATCTCCAAAATTCAGGCGAGGACGTTGGTCTTTCCTCTTCATACCTCTTTATGATTGTATACTAATCATGAGATATCTTACAAACTTTTTTTAGTGGTACCAAAAACCATTTATATAATGTTTTGAAAGTAACTCTAACCAACAAAAGCAATAACTTATAAGCTCTTTAAATTCCTTTAAAAATCAATGACCCATATGAATCTATTGGTTACGAAACTAAAAATGCATGAGTTGAGAAAATCAAAATATATGCACTAAGAAAACTAAAAGACTATCAACATTCGAGAAGATAGAGGCTTCTCTAACATCATGGGTAAATGTTGTGAATGAAACAGAAACAAAACCCTCTAAATGCCAATGCTTCCCGAATTATATATTGCTAGTCGCATGTCTGCTTTATGCATGGGAAAAAAGCTCCGAATTTGTTATAGGAATAGGAAAAAGAAAAAAAACTCTTCATTTTTGTGCGGTAACTACAATTGAAGTGAAATCTGAATGGTCTTTGGAAGTGGAAATTGAAATCAGGCAGTGATTGATGACCCAGTATTGTAGTTACCAGATCACACTAAGCCATTTGAAGTACACACGGATGCGTCAGACTATGTCATACAAGGGAACCCAGTAGCATATGAGGGCCGAAAGGGTCTTTTGGGAAGTGGAAATCGAATGGTCATTTACATTGTAGAGGGGGAGTGTAAAATATGAGTAAGCAAATGATCATAATAGGTGAAGTGGAAAGGTTGTGTTCTAATTAGGTGAATAATAAAATTAAGGAACTGATAAGATAAAATAAAGGAAAATAGGAAAATGTTGAGGTGGCTCGATGAGAGCAGAGGAAATGGTTCAAAGTTTATATAGGCAATAGATAATAGATAATAGATTTGCCGACGTTGAGCAAAGGTCACTAAGTTTTGTATGTTGTAGGGCTTGAAAGAAGGCTTACAATTTATCTACTCACTTTTCCCTGTCCACACCACACGAGTAATTAATATCTTTCCAAGTAATTTTCCTTCTTACATGCTTGGGGTTATGGTGGTGTTCTTGATCAGGTGGTTGGATTTGGAGCTAAAGCTAGTTGCAGATGTTGGAATAATAGGTGCACCAAATGCAGGAAAAAGCACACTTCTGAGCGTGATAAGTGCCGCACAGCCAAGAATAGAAAATTATCCCTTCACAACTTTACTTCCTAATCTGGGTGTAGTTTCATTCGACTATGATACAACAATGGTGGTAGCAGATCTGCCTGGTTTACTTGAAGGAGCGCACCGGGGTTTTGGTTTAGGCCATGAATTTCTACGGCATACTGAAAGATGTTCCGCTCTGGTACAGGATTTCTATCATGAATTTCTTTTCAATAATGAAGTAATTAAGATCTTAAGAAGTCATATTATACAAGTTTTTTTATTCATATTTTAATAACTCTCCTGACCAATGTTCTTACCTTTTCTTTTTTTTTTCTATAGGTACCAAAAAACCTTGGTCTCCTCTAATTCATATTGTAACAAGTTTTCAAATTGCTTCATTTTTAAGGCATGCAAATATTATAACTGTACCCCATCATTTCGTTGCTAAGAAAGCAGTACAAACGGAAAAGAGGATTAAATTTTCTCGCCTATATAGCTTTATGCTCTTTCTATTTTTAAGTAATGGAAATACACAAACTGGAATTAAATAAACAAGATATCAAAAATTGCTTCATTTTATTATAAAAAAAAAGTGCTTCATTTTTATTCGTTTTATTATGGATAAATAGTTTCAAGAAGCCAAAAATGATTGAATTTAAGCCTGTTAACTGGGTGCATTGAGAACTTTCCCCATCAACCTTATGGAGAAGTGTTTTCAAAATAAAACTGGGTAAATAAAGTGCCTAGATTGCCTTTTGTTTCAGGCATGAAATCTGAATTCGGACGTGTAAAGAATGTTTTAATCTTCCATCTTTGGCTTTGGAGAGTCATTGTTGTCATGTGGTCTCCCTTTGATACGTAGTACCACTAGTTAAGTAACAGCACTCAATTCCTTCTCCATGTTCCATTCATATTGGCATGTCCCCAACCCCATCCCCCTAAATGGAAAAGAAAGACTCTTGATCTGTGTTTCAGACAATGTAGTCAGTTTGATCTTTTGCCTGTTTTGGGTCTTGATCTTGTCCGTTGGGGTTGCATGCATATTTGTGGGCTAATAGAACATCTGTTACTTTTCTTGAGTTGTTAGGTGCATGTTGTTGATGGCTCAGGTACGCAGCCAGAACTTGAGTTTGATGCAGTTCGTCTAGAGCTGGAACTCTTTAATCCTGAACTTGCTGTAAAGCCTTACATAGTGGCTTATAACAAGATGGACCTTCCAGATGCATGCGAAAAGTGGCCATCATTTAAGGAAATGCTGCAAGCTCGTGGGATTCAACCTTTTTGCATGAGTGCAGTGAAAAAGGAAGGCACTCATGAAGTGATCTGTTCTGCTTACGAGCTGTTACAAAAGAGTAGAGGAGAAAAAATGGATTTTGAAGGTTAAACCATTATCCTAGTTTCATTCATTCTATATATTTTTCTCTTTCCTTAACTATAGTTGAAATCTTAAAATGCAAGTGTACTGAATAGTCAATACTCCTGACACGACACATAGACTGTTTTCATAAGTTTGTTCCATCTGTTTCAGGTCCAAAAGATCTGGAAAATTTGAACCATGTAGCTGATTTGGTACATAAACAACGAAGTGCCTCTATTAATGAGTTTGAGATCTTTCATGACAGCAGCACTAATACTTGGCATGTAGTTGGATCTGGGTTGCAACGTTTTGTCCAGATGACAAACTGGCGGTATGTTAATAAATACTCACTGTGATCACTATACATAATTTTTTTTTTCCTATTCTTCTTCCAGTCACATCTTAAGCTGACTGCTGAGTCTGGCGTGCCCTTATTTTATTTTTTCATACTCTACTCCATTGGTCGATTGTGATAGACTTTAATGGCATGAATGTACATGGTTTCCTTGTCTCTTTATACACTCATGCATAGGTGTCGCTCTTGTATATGTCCCGTATACTTGGTTTCGCCTATTTTAATAAAATTATTATTTACTGATAAAAAAAAATGTTTCCTATGATTATATTATAGTTCACGTCTAACTATTGTGCTAGGCAGTCCAGTTCAGGCTAGACAAAGGAATGGTATGCCCATATTGGTCAGTTTTGGATTTTGTATCTCTGGTCTGGAATGTAGTTTCAAACAGGAATGTGCAAACTCCAACCTGCACGGTTGTGCTGGGTTTGCCATTTCAGTTAGAAGTGGATTAATTGTTTTGGATTGGTGTTTTTTATGTAAGAAAGCTGGTGAATCGGTGGATCATTTATTATTACATTGTGTGGTGACTAGAGTGTTATGCTATGAAGTGTTCAATACATGTGGAATGGCTTGGGTGATGCCTAGGAGGGTGGTATATCTTTTGCTTGCTGGAGAGGTTTAAGGGGTAATTTGCAAATTGCTGTTGTTTGGAATATGATCCCTTTATGCCTTATGTGGCGTATTTGGGATGAGAGGAATGATCAATGCTTTGAAGATAAGGAACGCTCAGTGGATGAACTTATACGTTTTTTCTTTAATACGTTATTTCTATGGGCTTTGGCTATTGTGTTTAATGGAACTAGTGTCCATGATTTCCTTGTTTCTTTTTCTAGTCTCTTACTTGTAACTAGGTTCCGTTTTAGTTTTTGTATACTTCCTGTATACTTGGTTTTGCCTTTCTACTTGTCTTAATAAAATTTCTTATTCATCAAAATAAATAAATAAAAGTTAGAAAATAAAATTTGGGGTTTTATAATCTTTTGTGTGTTCTGACCTCAGGAGAACTGCATCTCACCCTAATACTCTGCATGTCCATTTTCTTTTTCTTTCTTTTTTTTCTTTTCTAAGATGATATTTTCTTTGGTTTTGGGGGGTTTCTGTTGTCCAGACATGTCAAAGAACATATAAATGCACACAAATATGAATACACAGGTTTCCTCTAGCAATGTTTTTTGATAGGGTTTCCTCTCTCATTGTTGCCGAGTATGCTGAAAAAATTGTGTGAATTGACTGATATAAAGGCCCGAATATTGAAACTTAGGCTGCATTTGGATGTTGAATTGAGTTGAGTTGAGTTAAGATAAAAGTTGAAAATTGAATAAAATATTGTTAGAATATTATTTTTTAATATTATTATTATTTTGAGATTTGAAAAACTTCAATTGTTTATTATATTTTGTATTGAAATTTGTGAAAGTTATAATGATTAAATAAAATGAGTTGAGATGAGTTGAGATGGGTTTAGGATCCAAACGTACCCGTAGTTTTAAAATTAGAATGATATTCCTATTTTAACTGCTCTAGGAGTTGGCTCAAGTGGTAAGGGTCTTAGTCTTAGTGGTATGCTCGCTCCAGGTCTAAGGTTTGAACTTTTTAGTGTAAACAATTTCTAGGGGCCACGTCCCATTGGTTAAGTAAATGATTACTTGATCCGTGTAATGGGGATGCATTACATGAGTTTGGGGTTTAAATCTTGAGTCTGCACGGTCTCCAAGATTCATCGAGATAAAAAAAAAAAAAAAATCTGGTTTAAATCTTGGAGAAAGAGTTAAAACTAAAGAATCCACTAAGAAGTGGTACTAAGAGGCATTGGGCAAATCCTTAGTTGGACCCAAAAATTTAAAAGAAAAATCACCCAGATCAGATATTGCCTTTGCTTTGTATCTGACACATCTTGTGAAAATATGTCAATTCGTTTTTTGGAAAACAGGTACGTGGACTCAGAAAGAAGATTTCAACATGTTCTTGAGGCTTGTGGCGTGAACAAATCTCTTATAAACCTTGGCGTCAAGGAAGGTGACACAGTGATTGTTGGAGAGGTGTGTTCATACTGCCTTGTATCCTATCTCCGCAAGTGGTGGTGACCCTTGTGATGCCTTACCCTAGCACAAAACTATGTATTTACACATCCACACACAATTGTATAGAAGGCACACTCCCATGTAGCTTGCTTCCAAACTGGCCCGGCCGCAAGGAATCAACCTTGAACCTCTCTTTAGAGTATCGGTGGCCTGTAACCTATACAAACAGTATTTTGTCACGAGGAAATGTAACAGTGTTTTCATTCCGCAAGTTCAAAGGAAAATATGAACATTACTGACCATGTGTTTCTCTTTTCTCTCTGCCAGATGGAGATGGTTTGGCATGAGTCCGCCCACGGTTCTGGCCCATCAAATGTGAAAAGTGGATCAGCCACTTCAATCAAATGGCCTCAGTGGAAGTAACTCATCTGTGTTTTGTTGCTGCTATTCGATTGTTGGTAATGCAGGTATAGTCCATGGACTTTGTTTCTAGAGTACTTGTTATAGAAGCCTTTTGCTCACAGTTATTTCTACCATGCTAATCGTGGATCTCCGGAAATGAATATGATAATGGCTCTCTGATAGTTAATCATGGTAGAACCTTGCATATTTGTAGAAAATTTGGCATTAGTGGAACCGGTTTTACTTTTACTTCTCTTCTAACTTTAGCTACAAATATGAGTTAAAATTGCCATTGGAATATATTCTGAACTCATCAGTATGGCGTTTTCAATTTGTGGCAGTTGAGAATCAGAGGTTTTGTGCCAGACAATGGGCAGATGATGCTGCATGCGCACTATTTTTACTGATGTGAGGGATGCGGCACTTGAAAGCATGCCAGAGTAGCGACAAGAACACACTACATTGGTTTAATGCAGCAGATGAGTGTCTCCCCTCAGCATTTCAGTATGACATGATACTACATTCTCAATTACTTATTTCCCAAGCAAGATATTTGAAAGTCAGATGGTCTTTTCGTCCTCTCTCTCCTATGCAGCAACAGAAGCACAGGCAGAATATGATGGATGGACATCCATACACCAATTGGTGGAGTTTTGTTGTTCTAAATAATGGAAGGTGCTTGAATGCACTTGCATTTGCAATCTAACCAGTCCTCAACCAACCACATAGGAATAATGTTAGCATTTTTATTTTCGAAATTTTGGTTGGCCAATTTGATCTTCTATCTCTTTACTATCTCACCTTCATGTTTCTGTGTTGGTGATGAGAAACTTCATTAATTTTGATTAAATGAAGATAAAGTTGAGAGCTATTTATTTTTAAATTTGAGAAAAAAGAAAAATACATATTAGGACTATTTATTTTAAATAAAAATTAGTAATTTTATTTTTTATTTTTTTAATCCAAGATATCCTTATTGAAAATCTTCATAACGTAAATGCTACGAACAAAACATAATAATATTTAGAATCATCAAAACTCAAGTTTACTAATAGAGGTAAGTTTTTTTAACTCGAATGAATTAAAATGTGAAGCATACGTGAATTCATCACGTTGGAATAAAATCCTAGCAGATGCGTGTCATAATATTCGTGAAAATTCGTTTCCACTTTCCAATGTACTTTTGCATTGATGGGAAAATGTGAATTCACCTTAAGTCAATCATCTCGACTTCATATCGTCGTTAAGGGTATAATCACTTGATAGTCAGGATGATTTTAAAAACCAATGTGGGCTGGTCGACCACTCCTTGAAGGTTTTTGTTTAAAAGAAATTTCCAAAAGATGTATCGCCTTTTGAAAATTTCGAAAAGTAAAAATTCTTGTAATTTTGTAAACCTATAATTTCCAAAACATTTATAATGCTCCATGAAAAGCTATACCTCTCACTTTAGGTATCACTTGGACTCCAATGGCTATTTCTTATCACAAAACAAGCCAAACTATATAATCATTCCAATTATCTATTTCATGTACCATATGTATATATGTTGAGATAAATAGACAGAGAATAATTCTACTTAGTATCCCACACATCACACACTACACATCTTTTAATTTTTTTTTTTCTATTTTTTTTCATAACAAGTATATGGTATATGGATGATGAATAGAACAATTCAATTAGTTTAATACGAATAAAATAAAATAATAAATAAATAAAATATTTTCTAAGCTTACAAACCTATGAGATCAAGAGAGAATATGATTTATGACCATTCCCTCTCTCCCACCCCCTCCTGTTTCAGTTTGTCTGCCCCATGTATTCGTTGAATGGGCAAGACATGAGTTTCTTTTTGCCATATTTGTTTGTAAATCAGCCCAACAATAAAATCATTGTAAGTGGATTTTTCCCCTTAGGAAAGGCCCACTTTGCCTCGGCCCAGAAACCTGGCCCAAGGGGTTCCCCATCCAAGCAAGGAACCGACCGTCAACAAGGGAGAGGCGTCATTCAGTTGACAAGACAGATCGACCTGACACATTGCAGCCGCCCTTGGGAACAGTATATGCACAAAACACACGAAAAACACGGAGAGCCCTCAATTCATTGGCTATAGGTCATCTATGACTCGTGTAAATTGGATCAGGGGTCAGGAAACCACACTGCATTAATGACATTGTTGATTAAATCGCACGCCGCATTAAAAAAAGTCTGATAGCAGACACAAAAAGAGAAGCTGGGAAAAAGACTATCTACACCCTCCCCAAACACGGTATAAATAGCAAGGTTTAGGTACCGAAAAACTCTCTCTGCTCCCCAGACTCTCTTAGTTATTTGCTACACTCCAAGAATACTTACTAACTTTAGCATCGGAGGTTCCCCGGCCTCTAGGTAGCGCTCTCAAAGTCGCAGTCTTTTCTACCTTGTGCAAGGCCCGTTTTCGAAGACCTGAGTTGTTGGAATTTGGCCCAAAGGTGTACGAAACACGACGTTAACAATGGCACCATCTGTGGGATCGTAATAGATCTTGCATGTCCTTCATGCACCCGAGACAACCCGTTCCAGTCAACTCAGAGGTTCACTGAAGTAACTCGAGACATGGAAGTAGGCCAGACGGAGAACCAGGCATGCGCAAATGAAAATGTCGCGACAGGAGAAGGCCATGCATGTGTGAATAAAATAGCCATGATGGAGGAGACAGGCGTTCTACCTCTGACCCCCGATTGCATGGAAGTTATGAATGAAGTTCAGGAAGAATAGGAGCTCCGAAAGGCAAAGCCAATTGGACCACTGGAACGTGTTACCCTCCACCCAGACCGACCAAAGGCTACGATGACGATCAGCAGCGAAATGACACAGGAAGCTCGGGACGCCATGTGACGACTCCTTACTTAACACCTAGATGTGTTTGCGTGGAATCACAGGGACATGACTGGGATAGCACTTGAAATCAAACATCACAGTTTAAATGTGGACCTAAAAGCCAAAGAGGTGCAGCAGAAGTGCCGAAGCATCAGTGCGGAAAAGAATGCTGCCATACCCGAAGAGGTGGACTGACTGCTGAAGGCGGGGTTCATCCGAGAAGCTCACTACCCGGAGTGGTTGTCGAGTGTGGTATTAGTAAAGAAGTCGAGCAGCAAATGGAGAATGTGCGTCGACTTCACTGACATCAACAAAGCTTGCTCGAAAGATAGCTTCCCGCTTCCCCACATCGACCTCATAGTTGACTCGACAGCGGATCATCGCATGCTTAGCTTCATGAACGCCTACTCGGGGTATAACCAAATCAGTATGAAGCCTGAGGACGAGGAGAAGACTTCATTCATCATAGACCGAGATCTGTACTGCTATAATGCGATGCCCTTCGGTCTAAAAAATGCAGGGGCTACCTACCAATGGTTGGTTAACCGTATGTTCAAAGATTAGATAGGGAGAAATATGGAAGTCTACATGGGAAACCTATTGGTCAAAAGCAGGACCTTACAGCAACATTTGGACGATTTGAGAGAGGCTTTTGCGATACTACGGCAATACCAAATGAAGTTGAACCCAGCAAAGTGCGCTTTTGGTATCGGGTCAAGAAATTTTTTGGAGTTTATTGTGTCCAAACTAGGCATTGAAGTCAATCCCGAGAAGGTGGATACCGTCCTTGGTATGGCCCCACCTCGCAACATAAATGAAGTATAGAGGTTGGTTGGGCGAGTCGCCGCCCTCAACAGGTTCATCTCAATATCAACCAATAAGTGTCTACCATTTTTCAAAGTCTTGCGGAAGGCGAAGACATGGGATGACGAGTGCAACCAGGCATTTGAAGCCTTTAAGAAGTACCTCGCAAGCCCCCTGCTCCTTGGCCAACTGCAAAGCGGGGAAACCTTGACCTTGTATTTGGTCGAATCCCTCCAGGCGGCTTCTTCAATTCTAGTATGCGAGGAAAAGAGGATACAAAAGTCGGTCTACTACATCAGCCGAGCATATCGCGGGGTCAAAGCCCGATACCCCAGCATAGAGCAGTTAGTTTTTGCCTTAGTAGTGACCACGCGAAAGCTACGCCCATACTTTCAAGCTCACCCAATACGAGTCCTAACAAAAACTTCACCAAATAAAGTATTACAAAGATTGGATGCTTCAGGACACCTCATGAATTGGGCAGTGGAGTTGAGCAAATTTGATATTGAGTACGCGCCTTGAAGCACCATAAAAGGACAAGTGTTAGAGATTTCGTCACCGAGTTCACTAGGTTCCCGGTGATGGACGATGGTGCACGTCCTATAAAGCTCTAGCAAGTATTCATTGATGGCTCATCTTGCCGGGCTGGAGGGGCCGTGGGGGTGCACATCGTGGCCCCCAAAGGAGAAGAGGACAATTACACCGTAAAATTGGCATTCAAAATGACAAACAATAAAGCAGAGTACGAAGCGTTGCTCTCAGGTTTGCAGGTAGCCAGAGCTTTGGAAGCCACCGAAATCGAAGTATGGGTCGATTCCCAGGTGGTGGTGAATCAAGTACAAGGGGAGTTTGCTGTGAAGAGTGAAAAGCTAAGGAGATATCTGGCATTAGTAAAAGTTGAGCACCCTCACTTTAAATATTTCCAAGTTGAGCAAATATCGAGAATGGAGAACTAGAAAGTAGACAAACTGGTGCGCACAGCATCCGGACAGGAATATTTTCCCCTGCTGAAAATTACGGTGATCAGAATGATGGAAGTACCCGCTGTTGAAATCGAGATAATGGAAATACGACCCGGAACCCCAGACTAGGCAGACAGATATTTAGAAACTGGTGAGGTGCCCGAAGACTAGCAGGAGGCAAGGAAAGTGAGGAATAGGGTGGCGTTTTACACTATGATCGAAGGAGTCCTATACCGGCGGGGTCATTCAGCTCTTCTCTTAAGATGCATCTCCCCAGAAGAGGCACAGTAAGTGTTAGAAGAAATACACAAGAGAATTTGCAGGAACCATTCGGGAGGATTGGTACTAGCTGGAAAAGCGACGAGTGAGGGTTACTACTGGCCTCAAGCCCTCCAAGATGCCAAAGGCTATGCACGGAAGTGTCAGAAATGCCAGGAATACACCCAAATCCCCCATTGCCCGCCAGAGAAGTTAACGTCAATCACGTCACCTTGGTCGTTCGCCCAGTGGGGGCTTGATTTAGTCGGCCCACTTTCCCTAGGCAAAGGAGTCAAGTTCCTAATGGTGGTCGTCGACTATTTCACCAAGTGGGTCGAAGCTGAAGGCTTAGCCACTATCACTGCGAGCAATATCGCGCGATTCCTATGGAGATCGATGGTTTACAGGTTCGGCGCCCCGCACACTATCATCTCGGACAACGAAAGGCAGTTCGATTTTGATCATTACCGAAATTGGTGCCGAGAGTTGGGGATTGAGTTCCGATACTTTTCCCCGGGCACCCTTAGTTCAACGGACAAGTTGAAGCGACCAACAAGACGCTGATGAGAATACTCAAAAAACGACTTAACGACAAAAAAGGTGCATGGGCCGAGAAACTCCCCGCCGTGCTATGGGTCTACGGGGTCACGGTGAAGACGCCGATCGGGGAAACTCACCTATGGACACGAGGCAATGCCGCCAGTAAAAATTGGACTTCCCACATACAGAATTCAACACTTCGAACAAGAATCCAATAGCGAACGACTGGAAGAACAACTGGACTTGCTGGAAGAAGTCTGACTAGAAGCAGAGATAAAGGCCGCAGCCCACAAAAGAAGGGCCGAAAGGTGCTTCAACAAGTGTGTACGGCTGAGAACATTTAAAGTAGGGGAGCTGATACTTAAGGAAACGGGAACAACAATGCGGGATGAAGGAAAACTGGGCCCCCGCTGGGAGGGCCCCTACGTGGTCGTCGCCACAAATCGACCAGGCTCCTATCGCCTCAAAGATCTCCAGGGAAACGAACTACCACACCAGTGGAATGCCGAACATCTATGAAACTATTACTGCTATGCCAATTTTCTTGTCATAATTTTTATACTTTCATGTGCAAGTTATCAGCCATAATAAAAAATATATATATATTTTGTCTTGTCTCAATGATTAACTTCAGGAGCATAGTATAACGAGGAAATCGGTCTACCCATCAGCAAAGTCAACTTTGCTAAACAAAAACTTCAACGACTTACCTCCCCATGAGGCCAAAAGGGAAAGGTAGGCCTAAAAGGTTGCCTTATCCCTCGAGTGGAGGAGTGCGGGTCGGCCCTTGGCCACTCGAAGATAAAATTTACCTTCCTCGTAAGCGTCAATAGGAGGGAGCAGGTCCAGTAACAAACTACCCGAATGACTTACCTCATTGCGGAATAACACAGGGAAAGGTAGAGCTAAAGGGTTGTCTTATCCCTCCCCCAGTGGAGAGCGGAATCGGCTTTGCAGCCACCCGAATAACTTACCCTGACCTCCGTTGCGACAAAGTGTGGGATCAGCGCCAACTTGACCCAAATGTACCCTTTCCTGCGATGTCAACGAGCGGGAGCGAGTCTAGTAAAACACTGCCCGAACAGCTTACCTCCCTATGGAGGATGATAGGCGAGCATGTGGCTTAGCCTCTACATCTGGGAGAGTGGGACCAGCCTCGAGGCAACTCAAATAATTTACCCTGACCCCCATCATGGCGAATGAGTGGATCAACCACATTGCTGTCTGAATTACATATCCGCGGGGTAACAGAGGGAAAGGAAGACCTTAAAGGTTGCATTTTCCTTCCTGCGGTGGAGTGCGGGTTAGTCCTCAGCTACTCGAAGGAGAAACTTGTTACCTTCCTCATGAGTGTCAACAGGCGGCAGCGGGTCCAGTAACAGACTGCCCAAACAATTTACCTCCCTGCAGGATACCATAGGAAAAGGTAGGCCTAAAAGATTACCTTATCCCTCCCCCAGTGGAGAGCAGGATCAGGTTCGCGACTACTTGAATAATTTACCTCGGCCCCCACTACAACGAAGTGTGGGATCAGCGCCAACTGACCCAAAATTACCCTTTCCTATGGTATCAACGAGCAGGAGCGGGTCTAGTAACAAACTACCAGAACGACTTGCCTCCCTACGGGGTATCATAGGAGAAGGTAGACCTAAAAAGTTGCCTTATCCCTCCCTTAGTGAAGAACGGGTTCAACCTTAAGACTGTCCGAATACTTACCCGACCCCCACTGTGGCGAAGGAGCGGACCAACCACATCGCTGTCCGAATTACCTCGGGGGAGAAAGAGGCAGTTTGGCATGAGGCATTTTGACCTCTTCCGATGGAGAGTGGGCCGAGTGTATGGACTGCCTGAATAATGAAGAGAAAGACACAGTCGTCATCAAGTAAATCTACATCAACGGGATCGCCATCAGCAACTTACCTCCCCGTGAGGCAAAAGGGAAAAGTAGGCTTTAAAGGTTGTCTTGTCCTTCTTGCGAAGTCAGCCCCTAGCCACCCGAAGACAAGAAATATCTACCAACGGACTCCATATCAGCAAAATCTTCATCAGCAAAATCTTCATCGGCAGAATTCCACTTTATGTGGAACGGCGTCGTTTCATCACACTGGGGGGTCCAAAACGTAGGATCCCCTTCCCGAATCCCTTATTCCTTCTTCGGTCTTCCTTCTTCCTTCTCTCTTCTCTCTCGCGTCTCACGGACTCTGAACCAGTGATTCAGTGAAGCGTCTCACATCTCACGTCTCACATCTCTGTTGCCGGCGTGCCGCCGTTCCTCATTGCTCCTACATGCGACTTCAATCCGAGATTCAACCTCCGATCAGCTTCCGCCTACGGTGAGAGTGAGGGGTTCCGAGCCCTAAATTTAATTCAAGCAATTTAATTTTCTGTACACGTCTCTTATGAATTAGTATTTTATTGTGATTCTTGTGAATTGGTTTTGTAAATTTGTAGTAAGAAAATGCGTTTGATGAATTGTATGATGTGTTTGTAAGTTGTGTTGTATGCATGCAATGTGTTTGATAAAATGTGCAAGAGAATCAAGAGATGTAAATGGGCTATTTGAATCAAGAAATGAGCTCTCTGTTGTTAACATAAAATATATACGGAGCTTTTCATTGGGTCTACGCAGATCAAACATCCTAAAATTAAAATAGATATTACAATATTTATTACTATATGCTTTGTCTCTCACATGATATTAAATGTTAAATAAGTTTTACTTAGCCTGTTATTTAATTATTATTTACAAGAAAAAAGAATGTTCCCCGGTTCCAAAGTGGTGGCATTATTACATCATTAGCTTAACTACACGATGCAGGTAAAGTTTGCAAACTCATTTCCATATCCAACTAAATACTTTACTCCAAAAAGATGCTATCAAGTATTACCTGCCTTCTCGTTAATTTTGGTTGCAAGTGTAATCCCTCTTAAACCAAAATTCTTTTAAAAAAATCTCACTTTAAGTGAATGGTCCTTTAATTTTCATTTTCAAAATCTTACCTTTGAATCCCTTCCAGTTGTATAAATTCTATCTTTTGCCACATATGCTTAAATTAGTAATGTTTTGGAATACTTTATGATACAATAATACATGTCCTATATCTTTGCGTTGATTTAAATTTTTAATATAGCCTAGTTTATTTTTAAACTAATTTTTTGCTTCTAATTTATTTTTCCAGCTTCACTGATTGTGATATGGATCCTAGACGTAGTGGAGATGATCATCCACAAGAGGATTTGGCGGATGCCAATACTACAACTCCTACATCGGTGGGTACCCCCTAGAGCCACATCTAGGGCAGCTACATCTAGAGCAGCTACATCTTGTGCGAGTAGTCGACTCCCACTCCCAGTAGATATAGAGGATGAGGATATGTTCAACGAAGAGGAGGAGATACCCATTGAGCAAGATCAACCACCACGACTTTCTAAAAAGAGGTCGAAGACATGTGAGCATTTCACCAAAATTTCTAGTGATATTGCGAACCCAGTAGCAAGATGTCATTACTGTGGGCAACTTTGTGGATGCCATTCGAAGAAGCAAGGCACCAGTGTGTTAATAGCACATCTAAATAGTTGCCAAAGATATAAGATAGTGAAGGGATTGGCGGCCACTGATCAAACCAACCTTAGTTACCAAACTTCTACAGCCACTAGGGGTGTAACTGGTCCGATCCGGTCTGGTTTTGGACAAAATCTAGGACCAAACTTGTATGTACCGGTTTTATATTTTCAAAACCGATTACGCACCAGTTACCCTCCTAAGCCGGTACTTCCAGTTTTACCTGTTTCCTGTCCAGTCCGGTCCGGTTTTTCGATTTTTTTAAAATGTAAGTTTCACAATTTGTCATTAAAAATTTGTTTAAAAAAATATGATTTAAAAAAATATGTTTTATACTTTTTATTAATATATTAGACTATATAATAGTATTAATATTAGACTATTGGTATAGTTATAAGTTATATATTAGTATTAGTTATAAACTATATATTTAATATTAGTATTAGTTATAAACTTTTAGTTATATATAAAACTTATATATATTAATATATATATATATATAATATTTTGTATAAAACTTATATATACAATAATACAAATATTATTTTTTTATATATATTTTTTATCAACCGGTCTAGTCCGGTCCGAAAAATTCTAAAACCGGAACCGGCCGGTTTTCACATTCTAAGAACCGGTTCCGGACCGGACCGGTTCCAGACTGGACCGGTTCAAAATCGGACCGATTTTTCTGTTTGAATTTACACCCCTAATAGCCACTGATGGTACACAGACTAAGAAATTGGTCATCCCTCAATACAGTGAGTAGATGTTGAGGGACATACTTGCAGAGATGATAATTACTGATGAGATACCCTTTACCACAGTCAAGAAAAGAGGCTTTCGAAAATTTCGAAACTTTGTTGAGCCACAATTTTCCATTCCATCACGGTATACAGTGATGCGAGATTGTATGAAGAGGCATGTGAAAGACAAGGCGGAGATGAGGAAGATGTTTATTACCACTGGCCAGAGAGTGTCATTTACGACTGACACATGAACTTCCATACAGAACATCTGCTACATGTGTATCACAGCACACTACATTGACAATGAGTGGATTTTGCATAAAAAAAATTATTAGTTTTAAAGATATTATGGATCATAAAGGTGCATCCATTGGGGCGAAGATGGATGATTATTTAAAGGAATGAGAAATTCGAAAAGTGCTGTGTATTACAATTGACAATGTCAGTGCCAATGAAACAACAATTGATTGGTTTAGGCAGAATATGACGGTGAGAGATGATGTCATTCGGACCCACGAGTTTATTCACATTCGATATTGTGCTCATATCATCAACCTCATAGTTGTTGAGGGGTGAAAAGATGTTGATGATTCCATTACCAAAGTCCGCAGCATTGTACGATATGTGAGGGATTCCCCACAAAGGCTTGCCAAGTTTAAGGCAATAACAGAAGATCTTAAAATTGAACGTTCTAGTATGTTGTGCTTGGACGTTTTGACTCGATGAAACTCTACATTCATGATGTTAGATGTGGCACAGAAGTACCAAAAAGCATTTGAGCAGATAGAGGTCGAGAATAGGGGCCTGAGGTATGCTTTGTGCGAGCCAGAAGGACAGGGGCTCGGTGCACCGGACGCACATGATTGGAAGAGTGTGAGCTACTTTGTTGAATTTTTAAGAATTTTCTATGACATAACAATGCGGCTATCTGGATCCAAATATACGACTGTGAACTCATTCTTCAGCGAGCTCTCAGAGCTTCACTTTCACTTGGAAAATAGTTGTACTGACTCTGGTGGATTGTTATCTGCTATGGCTATGAGGATGAAGACCAAATATGATAAATATTGGGGGAATATTGAGAAGATAAATAGATTGCTATTTGTGGCTGTGATCCTTGACCCCCGATATAAGCTAGCCGTTCTAGAATTTTGGGTAAATTCCATCCTCGGGGTAGTGAAGGCTGCAAAGTTTATTAGATTACTAAAAAGTGATGTTGATGACCTATGTAATCACTACAACAATAGTTGTTAGCCTCCATCTGTAGCTGATAGCTCCTCACATTCGAGGCCGACGGAGTTGACAGCTTCCTCAGGTGATACTGACCCATCTGTAGGGCTTAGAGGCCATCGTATTATCTAGCAGTATCATCAACTCATGTCAACAAGGAATATTATGCATTGTACATCTGAGTTTGAACGATATTTTATAGAAGCTGTCGAGGCACCTGAGGATGTATTTCAGCTATTAACTTGGTAGAAAGTTAATTCCACAAAGTATCTAGTCCTTTCCCGTGTAGCCCGAGATGTGCTAGCCATTCCTGTCACTACGGTTGCCTCAGAGTCGGCATTTAACACTGGAGGTTTGAGCTTTTGTCGCTTAGCACGTTCCTTGAATCTTATCTGAAGCATAAATCAACTAAGTCAAAAAATATAGCTCTAAATAGAGACTCTAGGTTGATTTAGAAATGTTCACAAACACGTGGTATGCACCCGTGAAAATCCGAAATCAACAAGTTTGGAATCCCACACACAACAATCCTCAATACATGTAAAGAATACTCTCAAATGAGTAATCAGAGCAACGGCTAGGTAGATAAAATAAAAATCCCAAACTACACAAATCCAAACTTCACAACCCAATCTCCAGAAATATATGTAGAACCATAGTTTTAGAGAGATAGAAGGATTCTGATTTTAGATAGAAAGCTGACCTTGATGCCGAAAGGAATTGACTGGGTCAAGAGGCACGAAACTGATAAGATGAGATGCCAAATTTCTAGGTTTGTTAGAGAAGTAAGGGAGACGTCGTGGATGAGTATGGTTTCGACGAAGAGACCTATGCCATGAGTGAATATGCATATGACTACTAGGCTAAATATCTTAGTCACTTTAAGGGACTTGTTGTCGAGCGCGTGCTTTTTAAGTCACAAACAAAACAAAAAAACGTTAAGACTCCAAGTAACCAGCACAGAGTCCCCTGATGTAGACTAGTACCCAAAACTTACCCAATAGAAAATATTTTATTTTTATTTTTTTAAATAAAAAAATACACCAGAACAAAACAAAACAAAATATATATATAAAAAAAATGACTTTCTTTTTTAAAAAAAAATGAATAATGAGATAACTAACATGCTTAATACTACTCGTAGTTTAACCATAGTGTGTTCCAAAAAAAACTGATCATTTGCACACACTCATTTGCAACAATCACTTATGAATGTTCACTCCTCATAAGATCATCAATTTCAAAGTTCAAGTGAGTGTGTGAGTGAGTAACCTTATATCATAGCACTCTTATAACTTCTTTCTTCAATATTCACTTAGATGCTCACAAGAGTTTGTTACTCACCTGCTAGGGCCTAGATACATGAGCAGTCCCTCCAAACACTAGTTTGCACAACTCCCTTTTTTGTGTTCATGTTTATTGCTCATCTTTTTCCATAATGATTAGAGCAATGATTCTTTCAATAAGAACTTAAGGTGGTAGATCTGTGTAGGGTGTTTGTCTTTTTCTGCAATGATTTATCACTTACTTTTTCTATATGGATCAACTCTTAGTGTTTGGCAAGATGAGAGCTTTTTGTTAATGTACTAGGTTCAACTAGTATTGGTCAATTTAGGGCATGAACTCCCTCTTTTATGAGCATCTCAATATCCAATGTATACTTTGATTATAATATGCATACATACAAGTTTCTCACAGTGCTTTGTAAGTAAACTTTGTCAAGATGACCCATAGGGTTAATATTCATGGAGTATACTGCATAAAGAAGAAAGTGCATGAGTTTAGAAATTTTTAAAGTAATACCACACATGTTCAGACTTTGAGTTTATCAACCATGTACCTTAAGAAATAAGAGTAACCCAAAAACAATTTTATTAATTTTTTAAAATGTATTTTTTTTTATGAGAAAACAAGGAATTTATATATATATATATATATATATATATATATAACACAAATCCTAAACTAATATGATAAGATGTTACTTACTTGACGTCACATACGCCAATAGCTTTACTTAAGAACTCAAACCTTAGACCATCTAAAGGTTTAGTAAATAAGTCAGTCAATTGATATTCAGTAGGCACATGTTCTAAGGATACTATTTTAGACTCAACTAAGTCTCTTATAAAATGATGTCTAATATCAATGTGCTTAGTTCTAGAGTGTTGGACAGGATTTTTTGAAATATTTATAGCACTAGAGTTATCACAATAGATTGTCATAGTATTTTGAGGAAAACCATAGTCATCAAACATCTTTTTCATCCATAAAAGCTATGTACAACAACTCCCTACAGCTATATATTCGGCTTCAGCAGTGGATAAAAAAATTGAATTTTACTTTTTACTCATCCAAGCTACAAGGTTTCTACCTACATAAAAACATACACCCGTAATACTCTTCCTATCATCAACATTCCCAGCCCAATCAGCATCTGAATAACCAACAAGTGTTAGATTAGTGTCTTTTGAATACCATATCCCATAATCAATAGTAGCATTAAGATATTTTATGATTCTTTTCACTGCTGTAAGATGAGATTCTTTCGGATTAGCCTAAAATCCAGCACACACACTAACACTAAAAGCTATGTCGGGTCTATGTCCTGTGATATATAAAAGACTTCATATCATGCTTCTATAAAGTGTGGGATCAATGTTTTTACTTGTAGAATCATTGCTGATTTTTATTGAAGTGCTCATAGGCTTGCGAGCATTGCTTTTTCCTTCCATTCCAAACTTCTTAACAAGATCTCTTGCATACTTAGATTGTGAGATAAAAATTCCTTCTTTACTTTGTTTTACTTGAATGCCCAAGAAAAAATTCAACTCACCAATCATGCTCATCTCAAATTCAGATTTCATTTCATTTGCAAAATCATGTGCAAGAGACTCTAGTGTTGTTCCAAAGACAATATCATCAACATAAATTTGAGCAATTAAGAGTTGTTTACCTGTTCTTCTTATGAAAAGAGTCCTATCAGCTTGTCCTCTAATGAAATTATGCTCAAGTAAGGAAGTTGTTAACCTTTCATACTAAGCACGAGGAGCTTGTTTCAATCCATAGAGGGCCTTTTTTAACCTATACACATAATCAGGATAAAGATGATTAGTAAACTCTTTAGGTTGTTCAACATATACCTCTTCATGTAATAGTCCATTTAGAAATGCACTTTTGACATCCCTTTGATATAATTTGAAGTCTAGATGACATGCAAGTGCAAGTAGAATGCAAACAGATTCCAAACGAGCCACAGGAGCAAATGTTTCATCAAAATCAATTCCTTCCACTTGTGTGTAACCTTGTGCAACCAGTCTTGCTTTTTCCTCACAATGGTGCCATGTTCATCAGATTTGTTCTTGAAAATCTCCTTAGTCCCTATAATATTGCAATTTTCTGGTCTAGAAACTAACTCTCATACATCATTTCTAGTAAATTGATGAAGTTCTTCATGCATTGCATTGACCCAACTTTCATTATTCAATGCTTCCTCAACCATCTTGGGTTCAACCTGTGACAAATAACACAAAAGAAACTTGATTTAGTACTCTTTTTCGAAGTCTCATACCTTCATCTAGATCACCAATAATATTCTCCTTTGGATGATTTTGAGTAATTCCATAAGAAGGTTCTTTTTTTGGTGAAATTTATGGTGTTTCTTCTGCATCTTGCTCTTGAGAATATTCTTCAACAGCTTGTACCAATTCCTTCATATTTTCAAGTTCCTGCATGGTGGTTTTAGCTGAAATATCATCCACAACAACATTAATTGATTTCATAACAGCTTTTGTCCATAAGTTGTAAACTCTATAAGCCTTACTATTTGAAGAATATCCTAGAAACACTCCTTCATCACTTTTGCTTTCAAATTTATGAGTGTTTTCTCGATCTCTCAAGATATAACATGTGTTCCCAAAAACCCTAAAATACTTTACCGTGGACTTTTTATTTTTCCACAAACCATAAGGTGTATATTTGATGCCTGGTATTAGAACCACTTGATTCAAAATGTGATTTGTTGTATTTATAGCTTCTCCCCAAAAGTATAATGACATCTTCTTGTTGCTCAACATAGTTGGGGTCATCTCTTGAATTGCTCTATTTTTCCTTTCCACCACTCCATTTTGTTGTGGAGTAATGCGTGCAGAAAATTCTTGATGCATACCTTATTCATCACAAAAATTATTAGTATTTTCAAACTCTCTACCATGATCACTATGTATTAAATCTTGAGGAGTCATCCACAATCACCATAATATATTTCTTTCCACCAAGACTTTCAGTTTGTGTTGGACCCATCAAGTCCATATGCAGTAGATAAAGTGGCCGAGAGGTAAGTATGTGAGTAATTTTTTGATGTTGACCTCTAGTTTGCTTTCCTTCTTGACATGCTCCACACACTATTTTCTTGGCTTTGATGGCTTTGGGTAGTCCATTTACAGCTTCTCTTTTTGAGATTTTAGATAGATCTCTAAAATTAATGTGTCCAAGACGTTGATGTCATAATTCAGTTTCATCAAGTAAGGTTCTATGACACTTCAACTTTGAACTTGAAGAGACTCCATAGCAATTATCTAAGGTTCTAGTACCCTTCAAAATCCGCTCTCCAGTTTGATTGTATACATTACACTCATCTTTTGAGAACTGCACAGAAAGATTATTATCACAAAACTGACTAATGCTGAGTAAATTAGCTTTAAGACCATTAACAAATAAGACATTATGTAGAACAGGTAAACCAGATATTTCAATACTCTCTTTCCCTTCTACAACAGCTTTGCTCCCATCTCCAAAGGTCACTGTGCCTCCAACAGTTTGTTCAACCTTATTGAATAAGGATTTATCTCCAGATTTGTGCCTGGAACAAGCACTGTCCAGGTACCATAGGCAGTCTTCCATTGATCTAAGTGTTGTGTGAGCAACAAGGCACATGGCATTTTCTTTAATCACCCATTTTAACTTTGGTACTGACTTGTTCTTTTCATTCTTATTGCTTTGAATGCTCTTATTTTTGAAGCAAAAATCAGCTAATTCACCGAGTTTAATACTTAAGAAGTTTATCTGTTGATTCATCCCATCAACTTGATCTTCTAGACTCTTCCCTCTCCCTTTCGTATTTCTTTTACTTTTCATTTTCTATACTTGATAAAAGTTAAAACAGTGTGGTCTTATATGACCAATAACTCCACAATTATGACAAGTAGGAATAAATTGATCATCATATTTACCTTTTATCATTCTCATGGTTGATTTATCATGCAGATTTGCTGAATATACTGGTTTAGATAAATGATGATTTTGAACATTTTTTTCTTCACTTCCTTCAACAAAAACTATATGTTTAGAGGTAGTGGCAGCGAATGATGAGGCTAGTTTTTCTTTCCTTTTTTAAGCGTATATCCTAAACCAGTTCTGTCATTACTTACCTTCTGAAAACTCAACATCTCTTCTAATTTCTGTGTTGCTGACCTTTGCTTGCTCTCTTGAAATTTTTCAACTTCTTTTTCCAGCGCATCCTTTTGATCATTTTATCTGGATATCTCAACATCAGCAATTTTCAGTGCCTCCGAGAGATTGTTTTTCTCATTCTCCACAGTAATAAGTCTATTGTACAGCTTCTTGTTGAGTTTCTTTAGTTTGACTACTTCTTCACATACATCATTATATGTTTCTTGTATGCTCAAATCCTGATCAGCTTTGACAAGTGCTACATCCGAATCACTAAAAACACTTTTACTTTCAGAT